>NW_023602073.1:73908629-75218718 GCF_014898055.3 Talpa occidentalis | reverse complement strand
ATTGCCTGTCTTTGTGATGGTTTATTATTTCAGGTTCATTTTAGCTGGTTTTTTTTTTTTTTTTTGATCACTTGTGTTTTCAAAGTCTGGCATGGTGCCAGGTATAATATCAATGTTCTGGGCCTCCCCGTTGGTGCAAGGGGTTAAGCACAGCACTGGGAAGCTCTCCGCAGCTTCTGCAGCACGAGTTCGATCCCCGGCCAGGGAGATACCCACATTGCGCAACAGACCTCTCCTGTCTTGCCTGCTGCTCCCCTCAGCAGTGTATTTCAGTCAATCTACCTGTTCTGCTCCCTACTCTGTGTCTGGTAAATCCTCTTACTTCCCGCACCTCTGGCCTATACCCCAGTTCTTGTATGCATAAATAAATAAATCTTTAAAAAATATTAAAAATAATATCAAAATACTAACTGCTTACATGTTGATGTTAGTTCCCCTGAGTTTTGTCTCATTGGGTTAATTCAGTAACTATTTATTATTCCCATGGGAATGTGATGGTAATACATATATGGCACCTGCTCTTGGTTCTGTATTTTATTTATAGCCATATATGGCTCAGGTTCACAGTGGTATATTGGCTAAATATGCTTTTGTTGTTGAGAATTTAAAATGCAATCATATAGCAATAATACAGTCTTATTCTTCTAGAGAAGAGAATGAATTATTACCTTGAACAGAAGTGAGCCCCTAGGAGTTCCTAGTAATGTGTCAATTACAGGCATTTTAAAACTCCTTTTATATAGATGCCCTGAGTTTTGATGATGCTCAGAGGCGTTAAAGAGGACTATAAAGGGATGAAGGACATTTTTGGCCTCCTCTGTTCTAATTACATGACTCGCATTTCTGTTATTGAGGATGAAGAGGCAATATTATACATTTGAGTACAATAATGCTCTATAACAAAAATGGGAAATTTTACTCAACAAGCACATCCTCTTTTCTGAATTTTAAATGTAAATATATAATATAAATTTATATATATAATATAAATATATATATATAAATATATTTGTGTGTGTGTGTGTGTTGGGGCAGGATAGGCACACAGCAGGTTTCTTTATGATTCAAGCAGACCGGACGGGTAAAGGAGTCCTGGAGCCCTCGGCTTTCTCAGGCTTATACTGAGCTGTTACATGTAGTGCAGCAACCAGGTACATGGCAGGCAGGGGTGCAGCGGGGCCAGGAGGCAGACAGGCCTTCAAGCCCTGGCAAGTCTTCACTCTGGGGTTCTTCACTCTGGCTTCTTTTGCCCCTTCTCTCTTCTGCCTCTCTCCTGCTTCTGTTTCTCTCTGTGACTATCTCAATACTCCTCCCATGGCCCACAGAAGTAAATAACACAGCTTACAGCAATGTAACAACTGCAGATGCCCCATCAGGCAGGGCAATCCTAATGGTGGGAGGGCAGAAAAGCCTGAAAGCCATTTACCCTACAATATGTGAATCTTAAATATTTAATAAAATTAAATACCGTTAGTAAATAAAATAATAGTTATTTATTGAGGAGTATAATTATGAAATAATATGAATCATCTATTTAAAATTTATATTTAAATGAATAGTTCAGGAAATTCAGCCCTGCTAGAGTAATTGGGTTTATGGCCTGTGTTAGTGTTTTTGGGTTGTGTAACAGATCATTGTACACTTAGCAGCTCATAACACAAATGAGTTTGTAGGATAAATGGTTTTCAGGCTTTTCTGCCCTCCCACCATTAGGATTGCCCTTCCTGATTGGGCACCTGCATTTGTTACATTGTTGTAAGTTGTGTTATTTATTTCTGTGGACCTTGGCTCAGTATTGAGATATTCGCCAAGAGAAGTGGAAGCAGAAGAGGCGGGAGAGAGAGAACGGGAGAAAGAAGCCCAGAGAAGCCCAGAGTAAAGACTTGCCTGGGGCTTGGAGGCCTGGCTGCCTCCTGGCCCCCCTGCACCCCTGCCTGCTGTGTACCTGGTTGCTGCACGACATGTAAAAGCTCAATAAGAGCCTGAGAAAGCCACCGAGGGCTCCAGGACTCTCCTTTACCCACCCGGTCTCTTGGATCCTAGAAATCCTGCTCAGTGACCCATCCTGCCATGACAGAGTTGAATCAGTTTCTGTAGGTTAGAAGTCTGGGCTTGGAGGGTTTGAGGCAGAAGTTCAGTGTGGCTTGTGAATAGAGCACAGGGGTGAGAAGACCTGGGGAAGGAATAGAAGTTTTGAGGATGGCGAGCTAAGAAACTTTGAGAGATGTTAACAAGTATAGAGCTTCTTTTTAAAGCAATACAAAACAATGTTGGTGTTTTAATTGGATGAAGTTTAGGATTACCTTTTTTTTTTTTTTTTTTGAGATTTGTGGGCCTTTAATTTCCTAATGGAGGCAATAGAAGTGATTTTCTCCTGTGGTTCTACATTCTGTCTGAATTGCTTTTGTGGATTAAGGAACTTTACAGACAGTTAATATAGAAGCCAGGAGCCCCTGAATTGAGAGTTGAAGTGTTCTTTTTATAGGTATTTTGGAATAAAGAAAGCTGTACAAATTCAGGCACCAACTCGACTTTTTCACCATCGTCATGGTTATTTTTTCAATTCTATAAGATTACTATAGAGTGAAGACTGTCAACATCTTGTCTTAAGAAGAAGTTGAATAGTAGTTCCTTTGGAAAAGATAGAGCAGAGCTGAGGGATAGGCTTTTTGATGTTGTCTGCTGCTTTTATTTTTTGGAGAGGGACAGAAAGATAATTAACTCAGGTTTGACCATATCTTGCTCAAGGTGCCTTTCATTCATACAAGTGAAGATGTTTTGTGGACAATTGAGATACAGGCTGAAAGTTAGAGAAAGGGACTTTGGTTGGATATATAGATGCGGGAGTAGATGAAGGACTCTTCTGTTTTTAAGGGGCCAAAATTTCATATTTTGAGAATATAAGAAATTGTGGAACTTCTCCCTGGAAAAATAAACATATATTTAACACAAAATACTCAATAGAAATTATAGGGATCAATAGACTCCTGAGTATCAAATAGGGATCCACAATTAGGAAGCCCGTCTACCAATGAAGCTATCATGACTTAGGAATTCACAGGGGAAAGAGGAGATTTAGGGAGAGGCACCTAAATGACACCCAACGCCGGCCTCAGTTTCCCTCAGCCAATAAAAGGAAACAGTTTGAGGAGAAGGAAAGTAGTTTAATTTGTCGACAAACTGAGGAGGGCAGCAGACTCCTGTCTAAAAGACCACTGTTCTCTTTGTCAGAGTGCAGGGGTATTTATTCAAAGGAATCAAACAAAAGGGAGATGGGAAGGGTCTGCATGTCCATTTGATGCAGGCATATGGAGATTTTGGGTGGGCGCCAGCTTGCTTTGTAATACCTGGTGTTTAACTTCCTTAGATGTTTAACTTATTATCCTCCTAGAGATGTCCTTCCTTTCCTTAGAATGCAAGAAGACAAACTTGTTAAATACAACAGATGGGAATGCCTATCTGATGACGCAGGAAGAGAGACCTGACCTGTTTCACTACGTCATAGAGATGAGCAGAGACAGATGGGTGAAAAATCAAAAGAGCAAAGAATGAAAATATTTAAAGAATGATAGAGTGGGAGCCAACTAGGTAAAAAAAAAAAATAAAAAACAAATGGCAGAATTAAGAAGTAAAAGAACTGACATGTAGCCTTTGCAATTGTTCTTAGCAATGAGTATGTAGTATGATATCCTGGGAAGTGGCAGGGCTTCGGCAAACTTTGGATCCCAGGCCTGTCACCAGCATCCTGAATCAGAATCTGGTAAAGCACCCCTGGTCCATTGCAGAAGATTCTTTAGCAGACTTGGATTGGAGCCATTTCATAAGGATACCAGTTGAGCTGGGATAGGTGAGTATATAGCACATTTAAATAGGCTATTTAAAAGCAAAATGTTAAAGATAAAAGAAGAAATGGAACCATCAAAAAGTCTGTTCCCTGAGGCAACAGAAAGAGGTGTTAGACTGGGCAAAAAAGGAAAGATCCCTTTTCTATTTTAATGGCTGGGAAACAGTAACAGTTGTGTGTAGATTTGCTTGTGGGAGTCTTCAATTTCTCTGCAAAGTAGAAGAGCTTATTTGCTGCCAGGCTAGGGTGTATTCTCTTGATTGATAAAAGTATTATGTATGCATAATAATAGACTACAATTGAATTTATGAATGGATGAATGAATGAAGAAATGATGACCATCCCAAGAAGATATCTATATCTGACAGGAATTTAGTAGGATTCAACTATTGAAGGAAATCTTTTTTTGTAAAGGTTCTCCCATGAGGAGAAATCAATTCACATAGTCAGTTGATGTTTACTGAGCACCTACTATGTTCCAGGCCTTGTTATAAATGTAGATGATAAAGCGGAGAATGATACCAAATGTCTGTCTTCCTAAAGCTTACCTTCAGGTAGATATAAGACACATGAACAATGAATAATAAATAATAAAATTTCAGAAAGTGATAAGTGATCTTACAACAGTGTAATTTCTGTAAAAATGGGGAGGTTCTGTGTTCCCTGCCTCACATAATGAAGAGTGGAACTGAGTGGTGAGAAAAAGACTTGGAGGAGGAGACATATACAATAAACCTATGAAGGAGGGTGCACTTTCTTCTCAGCTTTGGATTATACCAGGGACTTGGGGGACATGGAAGGAGACACGTGGAGTTGAGACATGTAGAGCCACATGGAAGTCATTTGGGTGAGAGACACTGGGAGGTTCGGCAAATGACAGACATTACTTTGATGTGTACTCTGATTTTGTTCCTTTCATCCCAGACTTGCCTGGTCCTTTCTGTCCCTTTCCTATGGTTCCTTGGCAGAAGGTTCCTTAGATGTGTGGCAACTTTTCAGACCTCAGCAGCCTTGCTGTGGATCAACCCATGAGGGGGATAGTAACATTGGGTGTTTCATTGGGAAACAATTACCCTTTTTTCTTTTGTTTCTCTATGCACATTATCCTATTAAAAGTTTCACACTTTGTCTTTATGTGGTGGATGGCAGAAGCGCTTTAGAGCATGAAGATTTACGGGTCCTGGGTTACTTCTCATTTTGCCCTCAAACAATATGTTGACAATTAAATGGGGCCAGGGGATGGGATGGTTATGGGGGGGTTCCATTTGAATGGGTTGTGCAGGAAGGATTATCTGGAAGTGGCATGTGGGACCTCAGTGAGGAAAAGCAGGCAACAATGATAAGGTCTGTGACAGAGATTTGGAGGCAGATGAAATTACAGGTAGAAGAGAAAACACTGGTTTGTAAATGGAAGGACAAGCAGATCATATGTGGTGTAGGAGGTGGGGAATCAGAGTGAGGAGTGAAAAGAGATATGAGACAGGAGTGGGTCCGTGGCAGAGCACACTCTGCTTCTGAGTACATGAATGTTAAAGAACTTTCTGATTGCTTTGTGGTGAATGAATTAAAAGGAGTACACAGAATACCTTTATTTTCATTAAACAGTGGCTTTATTCCAGAACTTCCCTGTAATTCTTAAGTCTTTAAAGGTAACTGCTTACCTATCTGAAGATGAATGCCCCTCCAGTTTTCCATCAGCTGTTTCCTTATATCAAAGGCTAATCCATCAGTCAGCTGTTGGACTGACCAGGGTGACTGACCCTGGCTCCCAGAGAGGGCTAGAAGGTCATTCTCAGAGGGCAAGGGAGAAAGGCCTCTTGATCATTGCAGGCGATGCAACCCAAGTCCTTGCCTCCCTTAGTTTTGTGCCCTTTCTGCCTTATTTTCTTGCTGGCTGGATTAAGTCCCCCCCCCCCCGCCCCCCATTCCACCTCCCCAGTTGTGCATTTTCTTCCTAGCAGGATTTGAACTGAGCATGTTTCTAGCGGGTTTCCACTAGCAGCTCGCTTTTAGAGATCCAGATCCAAAACCCACCCTCCGGTCCTCGCTCACGAAAGGGGGCGGGTGTGGAGCGCGGACCTTATCTCTTGGGCTCCGCCCCCAGGGCTGGGAGCTCGTGGCGCCTCAGCGCTCTGCACTGCTGCGGGGAGACCGGACTCAGTGGCAGGCAGCAAGCCGCTCCAGCCAGGTTTTGTCCAGGTTGAGGCTTGTCACTTGCTGCCACATCCCCATATTCCTGGCGAAACTCTCAGCGGACTGTAACTGCATCCCAAACTCTGGACGCTGCGCCAGGTAAGGTGACACCGCTTCCCCCCTCTGCTCGCCAGAATGACAAACGGGGGACTTTGAGGCTGGCTCGTTGAGGGCTATAATTTGGCATTTTGGGCGACCTGAGGGTGCAGTTTCTCCCTGCGGAGACGCAGCTGGTGATGCTGAGGTAGGTAAGCTCCACTCCCAGACTCGAAGCTGAATTGTCAGGGTTTTTCTTGCAAACGCGGTTGTTAGGGGTCTCTGGGCACTGATTTCTGCTTCTGAGAGTTTGTCTTCTGAGAATGAATAATGATAGTGATCTACTCCCCTAAACTCATCCTCTTCTGCCTTTATCTTCTTGAAAGGGTCTGTGGCATCCACATGAGCCTCGCTGGGTAGTGTGACCCCGGGAGCACCCCACCGTGTGCTGTGAGAAGACCAGAACTTCCTTAAGTAGCTGCACAGCTAACACACTTGAGAGCTTTAAAAAATTAATTGTTTGAACAGCACCCCAGACTAATTAAATCAGAATCTCTGGAGTGGGAACTTGGGTGTCTACATTAAAAAAAAAAAAATACAACAATAAACCTGTTCTCAGGTGATTTCCAAATGCAGTAGTTTGACAACCAGCTAGTTGGAGCAGTGTTTCCAAACTGTGGTCTCTGGCCAGCAGCATTCCCTTGGGAACTTTTGGAAATGCAAAATCTAGGGCTGGGGTTTTCACCATAGACCTACTACCCCAGAATCTGAAACTCTGGGAGCTGCTCCCAGCCATCTGTGTTTTAACGAGCCCTCCAGGTGATGCTACCACTTGCTCAAATTGGAGAACTATTGGACTGCAGCTCAGTTAAGGTGAGAAGAGCAAACACCTACAAATTCTCCTCCACAGAGGGAGAAGGAAACCGACTATTTCCCAGGAAATTTTAGGTATTCATCAGTAAGGTTTTACTATATTCAGAAACATACTGTGGACTCAGCCATCATATTGACAAATTTTTATATAGTAGAACTTGAGTACTTGTTTTAGAAAAGATTAGGATTTTTTGTTTTTAGAGTTGAAATTAAGTCAAAGAAGAAATGTACATGTGAGTCTTTGGCTATAATAACACAGATTTTTGTCCCACCAGTGAGATGATCCCAGATTGTTCTTGTTATCAGTGCAAATTATAGAACTCATGCAATATTTTTATTATTTTGAGCAATAGGAGATTTTAAGGGATTCATACCAATTCTCCAGGGTGAAATAGAATTCAGTATTGCTGATCTCTGGATGATCTGAGATGGTTTCCTTTTTTCTTTAACAGAGATCTGAGATTTCAAAACTTTGGCTAAAAGTATTCCAGCTGTTTCTAAGTCATTAGTACAGAAATAGAATTACTTTACAAATGGGCTTAAATGGATTAGAAAATCTGACTTTGGGTAAAAAAGTTAGGCTAGGCATGACTCAATCCAGCACATGTGTCTTGTGGTGTATACAGTGTTCACTGTACCAAGACTTTCTGTACAGGGAGTTGTTTGTTTTTCAAGCTGTTTTTTTTTTTTTTTTTGTATGCCAGTTCATGGTTGAGGGATACAGACTTCTTAAGGGACAGATATTAAGCTGCGTTAAGAGAACTGGGGGAATAGGAATAGTTAAGAAGGAGCCTTGGTCTGAGGCAAACTTGAGTTCAGAGCCTGCTCTTCTGCTTCTCTGAGCTTCTAGAGAGTTGTGTGACTTCTTTGAGCCTTACTTTGATCTGTAAAATGGAGAATGTAGTAATACAGTATTTACATCATTTACATCCTCACACTGTTTCCAGAATTAAGTGAAATAAAGCTACTAAGTGCCTAGCATAAGTATTTGTTAGCACAAAATATGGACACGTGTGTAC
The DNA here is from genome assembly GCF_014898055.3 of Talpa occidentalis. NCBI lineage: Eukaryota > Metazoa > Chordata > Mammalia > Eulipotyphla > Talpidae > Talpa > Talpa occidentalis. The sequence goes on along the minus strand of NW_023602073.1, from coordinate 75,210,753 downwards.
ATACATACACAAACTAAAACAAAACTAATTCCCAAACACTTCAAAATATAAACTATGTCGATGACATGCTAAGATTTTATATCTATATGCCAGATACACCTTTAGAATTTAGTTTTTCCTTTTTTATCAGAATGTGAATATATAGACATCTTCAAATTATCTTCATAATTTTATTGCATATTGTATATGGAATCGTCTAGAAAAAAATTAAAATAAATTAGCTCCAAATAGACAGCCTAGGTTTTTGTCTATGTGAAAGGATTTCATCATCTGGTAGGCTTTATAATCTATTAACATTCACATTTTAATAGTCTTAAAATACTGCTCTCTAGAATGTCATCCTTGTAAAAGAACATTCAAGTGGTAAAAAAGCACTTAAAAGTGGCATACTGTGGCCTCCAAGAGAACCCATTTCAAAGAAGTTAGCTGGTATTTCTTAGGTTCTGGAGACAAGGAATAAAATGAAATGTTATCCAGTTATATGAAGGTTTGTCCAAGATTATAGATGTGAAAGCAGACTGAGTACACAGAATAAGACGGGCTTCAATTGGCAAAAAAGGGTAGTGAGGTAATTTAAGAGTCCTTTTCCTCTTTAACTGCAATAATTTCAAACCACATACACAAAGAAGCAATTTCTTTCACATTATTTGATTGAAGCTGATCTGGATGATCCTCTTAGGACCAAATAGTTCTAAGTGAAAAAGTATTTGTGGAATTAATTCCAAAAAGGATGCCAGATGATTTAGTACTTTGAAATTATTTTTGATTCTCCTTTAATTTCAGTTTTAAATAATATTATGTGAGATGTCTAACTTGGAGTGCTTTTTTATGATTCTCATTGCATGTTTAAATGCAAGAGTTTATACCCTATGACCAATCTTATGTGACATCTGGAAAACTAAATGTTAAGTTTAGGAAATCAGGTCTTCATTTGCATACTTTTGAAATTACAGTTTAATGCTATTAAGTTGAGTATAATCAGAATGTGATATTATTAGACTGAGTATAATCACAATTTAATATAAGTGTGGTTTTCTGTTTGGCTCACTGAGATGAGGAATAGCTGTGTGACTGAAAGGGAAGATCAGGGACACATCTCTTGATGGGAAAAACAAAGGCATGTGGAAGCACATTCAAACTCAGTAATCCAATTATGTGTTCTGGGTAATTTAACTGAAGAGCAGAGTCTGTGATGTCACAATTCACAGTGACAGGCTGTAGTAGCACTGCTTGCAGTGAGTGGCCAATTAGGAACGATCAATATTGTAATGCCCCGGGACTTCTTAATTTTCCACTTAGAGGCATATGACTTGGAGCAGAGATAATCATGAAGAAGTTAGCTTCATTATCCTTGATTTGCATAACCTGACTCTTAGAAAGGTTTTGGTGAACAGTCTGATTCATTATCATTCTTAAAAGAAATGTAGTTGAAATACCTATTTCTGGCAGGTGTTCTTTTAGTCTTACTCAAAGACAGTTATGGAGGCCTACTTCCCCAGTTTTCTCCATCTGAAAACCCTGAATCCTGACACTCTTTATTAACTAGTTGTTTAAACTCCCTTTTGCTTCTGTTTCCTCATTATAGAATGGGTACGAGAAACTAATCAGGTTTGTTGTGAGGACTAAAGGACTTAACATATACAAAGTCTTTTCATAGTGCTCACTCACAGTAGATACTTAAGAATTTGGCATTGTGTTACCTTGATCACTAATGAATGATTAAGCTAAAGGTCTTTTTTTTTTCTGTTTTCATCTTTGAAAATCGGATTCTAAAGAGAAAGTGGTAATTTAGGTCATATGAATTTGATGGGGTGTCTGGAATTTGATAGTAGAAGCAGTTGTTTCAGAAAAGTACTTCAAGTTTTTCAGAAAATAATGCAGTATTTTAAACATTTCTTAAAGTCTTTAGATGCAGTTGCTCTTAAGAGCCAGAGATCACACTTAGAGAGTCACTGCTATAACCCACTGGTTCCCAGGTGACTGCACTTCAGAACTACCTGAGAAAGGTTTTTGTAGAATAATGATTTAAAAAATTAATTTGTTTAATTTGCTGTGCAAAGAAGTAAAGGAATCATGTCCTTTATAGAAAGAGACCCTATAACATGTGTACACTAGAGCTGCAGTGAGGAAACAGAGACTTGGAAAACTCATTCTTGGCTATGGGTTTATGAATAGTTAGGTACTGTTAATGCTGGATAACAACTCAGGTTTCTTAGGTTCTAATCGTAACTACCTTGCCTTCTGAAAAATCAGATAATGAGAGAGAGACACATAACTCAAGTTATAGAGTGCTATTGGAATTCTGTAGATCTGTCTGTTATACTTAACGCAGTTTGATTTTTGGGTATTGTTAGTGAAAAGATTTCCTTCTTGAAAAACCGCTGAAAACATGGTCATGATGCCAAGAAGATCTATAACTTTCAATTGTGAAAAGGATGATCTTTTCCATTAGGATTGTTTCTCCTAAGGATTCAATTTAGTTTTTTCTCTTTATAGTTTCTCTGGCATTTTGATTTTTACTAATGAAGAACTCAGAGATATCTGAAAATTTCAGGAAATGTTGACAATTTTCTTAAGTCCAAGTTTGGTGACCTTCTGGGAATCCTGCCAGTTTTGATTCAGTGTTTAGTTTTTGTTTTGGCTTGTCTTGTTTTGATTTAGGTTAATTTAGCAGTGATTGCACTGTTATGTTACCCATTAACTGTTTGTTTTTACAGTTATTAGTGTCAAGAAGAAAAGATTATGGACCAAGAAAATTTCCTTTTTAAATTCAAAGTAAAAAAAGAAGTTCTAGTGATGTTTGAGCCTTATAGGCAATTTCTTCTTTGGAAATTTAGTCTTTTAATTTTATTGTTATACATCAGGCATAAATGAAAACAATACTCAGAAACTTTTATAGTAACTTTTCAGTTCATAGGCGATTTAATGATTGAAACAACTGATTGGGTATATACTTTAAAAAATTATAAACTTTGTTGTGTATGTTCCTACTAATTTATTAGGAAGAGTTTAATTTGACTTCATAGGATATGTCTATGTATGTATTTTTCAGTAGAGCCCTGAGACAGATGGAATGTTAAAGATAAGAGAGGGAGAAACAATCTTTGTAAGTGTTCAGGGATCTACCAAAAAGCGATTAAGTGCCTACCAAGTGCTTGGCTATCTCTTGGGATTGAGAAAAGAGTCTAAATTCAGATTAGTAAGTCTATTCATAGTCAGTTGGTAGTTTTCTTTTTTTTTTTTTTTTTTTTAGTGGAAGACTCTCCAATTTATTATATAAAAATAACATTTTATAAATATCTTTAAGTGAAAAATTGTATAAAGCAAGAATCGTTTTGGTTTAAATTTAGTAAAAAACAAATATAGCTTGATGTGTTGATAAATTTCTTCTTAAACCATTTTTGATTATCATTTGACATAATACTGATACTAAGTACCAGTCTTTAGAGAGGTCGAATATGTTTGAGGTTGTGTCTTGGCAAGAAGTGGAGAGTTTATCTCAGCGAGAGGGTAAATATCCACTGTTGTAAGAATGCAGGCATCTCCACCACTTCCTTGTAGAAACTCACCGTTTTTCTTTGGCAGTGTGCCTTTAATCATCATCTGACTTTTCCTTTACTTTTCTCTACCTGTTCAAATCACTTGTTAGCCAGCATCTTGGAACTAGTGCTTAAAACGAAATCATAGAGTTCTTGCTTAGATCCTGAGGGAATGAGGAGGGAGCAGAGATAAAAAGAAGAGAGTGGGATTCAGAGGTCTTGGAAAGTGGAGGCACATAGAAGCTGATTCAAAATCCTGTGTGTTTAATTAAAGCAAGCATATGAGTATGTAGTATGAAAAGGAAGAAGGTTCCTGCAATATAAGTTATATGTCATTTCTGTACATTTGAATAATTATAATATATATAAATATAATATTTATATGTCAAATAATAAATAGATACTCTTATTATTGCCAGGAAGGCTCAGGAACGAGAGATGGGAAACTCGATTTCTTATTGGAACCTGAAATTCACTTACAGAAAACTTGGTAGCTTTGAGACGTGTTTCATTTTGTCTTTGGCATATTTTTCTTTTGTGTTTGAAAGCATCATTTAAGATTATCATGGATAACATAAAGAATTGTAGCTTGACAAAGACAAACTCTTCCCATTTGTGATCACGTGAATGGAACTGGAGGGGATTATGCTAAGTGAAATAAATCAGAAGGAGAAAGACAAATATAGATTAAGATAGTGTCGGTTCTAGAGAAACAAAGGGTCAGAGGAAACCAAACCAATGACAGACCCTAGAAATCTGACTGTAGAATAGAGGATCCTGGGGGTGGGGGAGAGAAAAAAGAGAAGGGGGACAATGGACAATGGTAGAGAACTATGGGTGTCTTGGTAGAAGGTGTGGTGTGGTTACAACACCTGAAGGGGATGATCCTATACCTCTAACTCTTATATAGTGTTGTAAACCTATTTTACCACAATTAAAAAAAATTGACTTGGGACATCTGCATATGAAGTTTAATTCAGTATTCAGTAGCATTCTTTAGGATGTTAGTCCACTGAGAAATGTAGAATTCTAAAAATTCTGTTAATATATTTCTTGAGTGTTCAATGAAGATGGATAGTATTGTGAACAAAAGACAATGACACAATGTCTTTTATTTCAAGAATATTATAAATTTCTTTCATGATGTCTACACAGTTTTTTCTTTGACCTTCACTTGGGAATTATATTGAAAAAAGTTAATTGGTCTTCTAACACTTGAGTTTTTTTACCTCTCATTCTGAATTACGGGTTTTGTGAGGGAAACCATGTTTATATGAGTAATCATATTTTTGAACTCTAAATTGCATGTTTCACAAAATGTTAACAGTTTTATTTGAGTGGTAGGGTGATAGATATTTTCTCTGCTGCTTTTCTTTGTTTTTCCTATTTTTAAAATATAGTTATTATGAAGTATCAGTGCATACTTTGCATATGGAAATTTTGAAATTGTAATTTTGAATTCTTATGCAAATGAGAGATAATGATGTTGCTGTGGTATTAATTTATGTTCTTGGACTTCATAAAGTAGTACTGTGTTGGACATACTTTTAAATACTAGCCACACTAATTACATATAGTTAAATCTGGCTAAAATGATGGACAATTTTTTTTAAAGCAGAAACTTATTTATTTCTCCTTGCGTATGACAAAGAATATTATGTATTCTGATACATAAATGATAATTGCTAAGATCTTGGGTGTTGTGCTGTTGTGGCCCTAACACTTGGCACCTAGTGATCTTTCACAAGGTGTTTAACCCTTTAAAGCTTTATTTTCCTGTCTGTCAAGTGAGGGTTATGGGACCAACTTCATAGTGTGCTCAGATAGGTTGCATGCAAAAAATTCACATCAACAATTTAGTATAGTGCCTGACATATAAAAAATATTTAAATTAGCTTGTATTATAAATACAATATTTTCACCACTTCTAAGCTTTTTTCACATATGTGACTTGGAGACCTATCTTTTGGAAAGCATGTTACGTCTTTAGGGGAGTATATCTTCATATAACCTGGGTAATGGAGAAGATGCAAATCCAGATTTTAGGCAATATTTGCGTTGTTCTGGGAACGAGGAAGAGAAGACCTGGGACAGGTGTGTCCCCTGAAATTGGCAATGCACTGAGCAGCAATAATAGAGGCTTTTGAGAGCAACTTATTGTGACTTTAAGTGTTGATTCTGGAGTCCAACCAGGCTGTCATCCTTTGTCATAAGCCGTGGTCCCAGAAGGTCACTGTGGTGACGGGTGGGATTGAGGGTATCCTCAGGTCTAACTTGCAACTCCACGCAGCTTGTCATGAGCTCCTGGATTTAGCAACTGTAGAGAGCTCTCTGTGATCAGTGTCATTGATAGCTCATCTCATACCTTTGTGAAAATTAGAAGATGGCTTTTCTCTAGGCAGAAGGCAGTCCTGGGTTTCAGTATCCATTTGCCTCAGCCAGATCTGCCTTCAAGCTGCTGCAGTCTTGACTTTGGGGTATCTGTCTAGGATTTGTATAGCTTATCCATTGAGAAATCTGTAGGGTAAGTTAGATCCAAGGAATACAGCGATAAATAACATATTGTCCATGTCCTCAAGGACTCAAAATCTCTCAGCAAATTTCCCCATGGTGACTCTGGCTATCAGGGTTAGATGTTAGGGTTAGATGCCAACTTTAGTCCTACTTATAGTTGAGAGCTTTGGGGGGAGGTTTTGGTTGTGTTAATTCCTCCCTCTTGCCCTAATTTTCTAGTCTGAAAATTTATTATTAGGAGAGGAATCTATATTTTCCTCCAAAACCATGGTGAGTTCTAAGTAAGGTACATCAATACGTTTCTACAAAGTATTTTGACTAAGCATGTAGTTTCCTAAGCCAAAAACTAAATCAAATAGAAAAACCATGGTAAGTTGAATTGAATTAACTGAAGCTTGACAGGAAGAAGCCATGGAAGCACTGGGAAAATCAGAACCAATTATTTATAGACTACACATATCAACACTGGGAAAAAGTGTGAATAATTTTGATTTCTGTTTCATTCTAAATTAATTAAATGACTGTCTGGCCAGTGACCAATACAGGATAGTTACAGTTTTGTGCATCTGTATTTCCTTAACTGTGACTTTAAATAGTTTTAATTTTTAACTGGATAGTATACTTTCACATTGAGCATTTTTGGCCAGATCTATTACATTATTAAATACTAAGCTTGAGTAATTCAAGAGTTTGTGCATTTTAAATGTTTCTACATCATCTTGGATATGGCTGCCAAGTTGAATTCCAATCTCTCTTCTATTAACCTACCATGTTTTTGAGTTTTGGGCTTAAACAGCCTAAAAATTATTGTAATTTCACATTTTCAACCTTGACTTGATTACTAATGTTTTAAATTTAAAGAGAAATGTGTGTATGCCTTCCACTTCATCGGTCTTGCATTTTATCTCCAAAGATGGACATTTATCATAAAGTTAAGAAGTTTCTTCTTTTTCTCATTGTTTTAGTATTACCAGTCCTTAGGCAAGGCCAATCTGTTTTTCTTAAGGCATGGAATCCAAATGTATATAGAGCTGCATTTTTTCCAAATTGAACCAATAAGCAAAAAGGAAGATGGCATATTTACAAGAGTTGCTAGAATGGGTTTCAGTTTTTGTAACCATTATTCTCATTAGGGAGTTTGGAAGTTTTAAGTAGGAAAATACAGAAAATTTGCTATATCTAGGAAGGGGAGAGGGACACAGAATCCCCTGAGGAAGTCATTACTGTTCATTTTATCATTTTCAAAGGAGATCTTGGTAATTATAAAGATATTTGAATATCTAATATGTGAACAAAAAACAAACAAAAAACCACAAGGGAAGTGATAAGTCAGCAAGTTTAATTTAGTGGCTACCAGGTACCTAGTAAATTGAGGTTGGTTATTACCCCAGGTTGTTTCTGATAAAATTGGGAGATAGACTATTTCAAATGCAATTTTAAAGAACCAAAATAAGACTGTAATTGAGTTCCAAATGGTCTAATACTGGAAGTTGGTTCTGTGGAAGATATGATCTATTTTTATGATGATTTGCCTCAGTTTGGGAAAATGGTGTGGTTTAGAGACACATTCTAATCAATATAAATCACAGTGCTGAAAAGTATCTTATGGTTATTTGCCAAATTTAGAGCATAAATATTGTTTCGCCTGACAATACTTGATAGCTTTATCTCTCCTTATATCATATTTAATGAGCCTGCTATCCAATGTCAGACACTCCAATGATGGGAAACTTTCAATTTTAAGGATATCTCATTCAAATTTTTTTCTTTAAATCAAACCAAAGACTTCCTTACTGGAGTTTCTTGGCATTGGTTCTATTTTATACTTTGAGAGTGACATGGACAAACTTAAATTCTTTTCCACATGGCAGTATTGCCAGGATTTGAACAAGTGGAACATTTTATTTAAATAGTAAACAATTTTTTTTTTTTGTGATGTTTTTGATTTACCTCTCTGGGCTTCCCTGTTCAGAAAAAGTTTTGATTCTCTCTGAACATTGGTTGCTGAATGGAAAGGGTGTAGCCCGATTTTTTTCTCAGAGCAAACTGATTGTTGGCAGCCAGTTAATACCAATGACTTTAGTTTATTTGACTCAAATCTCTTGCTGTTAAGCCAGCTGACTATTGAACATTCTACATTTACAGATTTTGGGACCCAGTACTTTATTTAGTATGTTTCTGTTTTATTTTATCTTCTTGTACTTGGCCCATTATTTATCCAGGTAAGATCTTTTAAAATTCAAGTTTTTCATTCACTCAGTTAGAAATATGTCTTAGTTTATTTTTTGTTTGTTTGTTTTTGTCTGGAAATTTGATTTGCAAGTTATATTGCCCTCACTGATATGGCAAATAATACTGGATAGGACAAATGACAGGATTCTAAAATATATCACAAAAATCATACTGCTAGGTTGGTGTCAGGTGTTACTTTCCATTGGGGAGCAAGTTAGTTAGTTTTACTCTTAACTTACATTGATATATTTTCATTTTTGAAATATTAACATGGCATTTTGCTGTTAGCCTAGTATTTCTATCAAAGAAGTGCAGGTCATTTAATAGGACTTATTTTTGGCATTTAACAATCATTGTGCAGTGTCAACAACTCATTCCCTTTTTAAATTTTGTAAGTGCTAACAAATGGTAGTGAGGTGTGGAATAACAAGTTCTCAATATCAACCACATGTTTTAGAAACTATGATTTTTTTTTTTAAAGATTTATTTATTTATTTATACAAGCACTGGGTACAGTCAGAAGAGCAGGAGGGTGAGAGAATTCACCAGAGCCAGAGCGGGGAGCAGAGCAGGCAGAAGGACCGAAGTACACTGCTGAGGGGAGCAGCGGGCGGCAGGAGAGGTCTGCGCGCCATGTGGGACGCTCCTCTGGTGGCCGGGGAGCAGCCAGGGATTGAACCTATGCTGCAGAGGCTGCGGGAAGCTTCGCAACCCAGCGCTCAACCGCTGCGCCACCGGGGAGGCCCAGAAACTCTGGCTCTGGTGAATTCTCTCACCCTCCTGCGCTTCTGACTGTACCCAGTGCATGTATAAACAAAACAAACAAACAAACAAATAAATAAATAAATAAAAACATGCCTCTATAAAAAAAAATAATAAAAAAAAAAATACTAAGAAAAAAGAAAGAAAAAAAATAGTACTAAATTTTATTTAAGTAACATTGTATATGATTTGTGGGTATAGGTTCACACCTCTTCAGATTTGTGTTATCACACCACAACTATTGCCAAAACAGCTATCCTGCTCCATAATCCATTGGATCCACTTCTATTTCTGACCCACTTCCCTTTTTGCTCCCCTTTCTCCCACTCCCATAGCTTAAATTCTGTGGTCAGATTTCTAAGATTTATCTTGTTTTTGTTTCTCTATATTCCACATATAAATAAAATCATTTGGTGTTTGTCTTTCTCCTTTTGACTTTGCTTAACATAACCCTTTCAATTCTATCCATGTAATCACAAAGGGTAAGATTTCATCTTTTCTTATAGTTGAATAGTATTCCACTGCATTCCCACATCTTGATCATTCACGTATCATTGCCCATTTAGATTTTCCCTCATAGTTTGGCAATAGTGCTGCAAAAGGTGAAAGAGTACGTACACTTCAAATTAGTGTTTTTGCAGCGTTAGGGTAGACACCTAGATGTGGAATTGCTGGGTTGTGAGGTAAATCAGTTTTTAATATTTTGTGAAACCTCCAAGTATTTTCGTAGATGCTGGACTAGTCTACATTCCCACTAACTTTGCAAGTGTTCTTTTTTCTCCTCATCCTCTCCAACACTTGTTGTTACTGGCCTTTTTAGGCCATATTCGTATTAGTGAGGTGGGGTTTTATTGTAGTTTTGATTTACATTTCCTGATTGTAAGTGATGATGAACATATTTTTCATGTTCCTGTTGGTCATCTGTATGTCTTTTTTGGCAAATGTCTATTCAGTTCTTACACCCATTTTAAAATTCTGTTTGTATTCTTGTTGTTGAGTTGTATAAGTTCTTTTTTTTTAAAGTATCCTCTATTCTTGTCTTATTCCAAAAATTATTTTAAAGTAGGTATATATAAAATTTCGTATCTTTCTTTTGTGTAAGTTCTTTGTAGATCTTGGATATTAGTCCCTCGTTGGATGTATGATGTGCAAATATTTTTTTCCTACTTGGTAGGCTACATTTTAGTTTTTATGTTAGTTTCTCTTCTTTGCAGACACTTTTTTAATTTTATGTAGTCCCATTTGTTTATTTTTACTTTTGTTTCCCTTGCTGTTTTATTCAAGTCCTCAGACATCACTGGAGCCAGTGTTGAGGAATAGTTTGCTTTTTTTTTCCCCCCTCTGTATTTTAAGGTTTTTCAGATCTTAGATCCAGATCTTCAATATATTTTGAGTTAATTTTTGAATATGGTGTGAGATATTGGCCCAGTTTCATTCTTTTGCATGTGACTCTCCAGTTTTCTGGGCAGCTTTTATTGAAAAGACTTTCCTTCTTCCAGTGTACACTCTTGGCTACTTTATGGTAGAATAAGTGTCCATGTAAGTGGATTTATTGCTGATCTTTCAATTCTATTCCATTGTCTGTGTGTTTAGTTTTGTACCAGCACCACACTATTTCAGTTAGTATAACTTGATGGCATAGTTTGATGTCTGGGACTGTGATGCCATGTTTTATGGGGTCAGTATTGCCTTGGGTATTTGGGGTCTGTGATTTTTAACAAAAAGACATTTAATGAAAACATTGTCTAATAATTTTATTTCTTTCAATATTGACTGATTTTTTTTCTTATGGATGATATTAATATGAAATAAAAGAAATGACATTATTAGAGGATGTGCTATATTTTACCAGAAAGACCTTTCATCAACAATTCAGAGTGGCCACAGGCTGGTCAGATGTACAGACACAGTATGCACAGCACCGTTGCTTTTTGCTAGCTAACTATGGGCCAAGTTCACAACTGCATTTAACCCCTGATTTGTGGTATACCAGAGCACTTATGCTCTTGATATTTGGAGCCATTTATCTTTTGCCTTCTGTTTCTTTCTTGTATATCTATATTACCATACACAAAATATCTGTAAGTTTCTGATGTTTATTAATCAGATACTGGACAATGGTCTAAACTTTATAAATGGTGTTTTGACATGAACAAATATTTAGAACTGAGTATGGGCATGGTGAATTTAAAGGACATGATATGACTACCTAATAGGAATGGAGGGATTAGTGTTTGGAAAAGTGTGAGGTACCTATAAACTGTCACTGAAGCAGTGAGGATGTTGTCTTTTCAGTTAATGACAGTGGTCAGTTAGCTGAGAACAGGTTTGTGAATAGCAGGCCAGAATGTAAAGGTCCAAAAGAAGAAGACCAGTCAAGAGAATGAATGTCTTTGAAGAGAAAATCAAGAAAAACTATTAAGTGTACTGTAAAAGGAGAGTGTCTCAAAGAATGAGTCTCATGGAGTATGTGACCAGAAGCAAAGAGAGATAAAGGAGACAGAGCCGGGGGGGGGGGGGGGGGGGGGGGTTTGGGGGGAGGGAGCGGTGGGGGGTTGTGTGTGAGGGAAAGCCATTTGGGAAGTAAAGAGGACATTAATATTCAGGTGTGCATTTTCATAGATGATGGGGAGTGCAATTTTATTGAAATTTAGAAAAAGTGAATGGATTGCTTTTGAAGCTATAATTGGTGTATAATTGCTTGGGAAGCATGATCAGTGGAGAATAAGGAAAAATTTATATGCCAGAAGATTTAGGTAAAGAAAACTTAACCTTTCTGCCTTTCTAGTTATTAGGGTTTTGTTGTTAGAAAATATTCCTGTATTTAAATAGTTCGTTAGTATGAATGTATGATTTCCTCTCAAGTATTATACCTTGCCTGAAAAATTCTTGCAGCTTGATGATGCAAGTACTGATGAATTTCTACCAAGCAAAAATATAAAGATTTGTGCTGCCTCCCCACTTTACTTCCAAAAAATCACTCATGGTCATTATTGTATCTTGAAGAAGGGATTTGAGTAAAAGGGAAAGGGGCCTTGATTTAAGAAGACGGTGCAGGAGCTATAGAAAGTTTTCTGTGGATCATTGTGAATAAATTCCAAATAAGTCCTCCCACCTGGTTCTAGGATATCATGGTTTTTTACTTAAGCCACATTTAACACCTGAGCTAAAGTGCTCCTTTTTCTTAATGGTTGCCTTGTCTTTGTCTTACCAGTTGGGTTCTTATTAAAAGAAATGCTAAGAGGAAAGACAGTGGTATGTAATGCGTTATTCAGGTTTTCACCTTATTAACAAAGATGATACATTTATTAATATGGTATAAGCAACTGTTAACTTTGGTGTGCATGTTAAGGTTTAAGCTCTTCAAAAGGGTCTGTGTTGAGTTGGATAAAATAAATCAGTTTTCATGTTACAAGCATGAATTTCTCTTTTTATGTTATATCCTGAGGATCTAAGATTCAGTTTGTTGGTCAATCTCATTGCCTTTTATATGTAGAGAAAATCTCTCTAGAGGTCCTTATTATCTATTTGTGTAAGATAGCTATTAGAAAGATACTAATGGTGAAATATTAAAGAAAAGGTTAATATTTTGTATTGATTTATGCAACTATTAAAAATGATGTTTAACAGTAAATTTGTCTGCATATAATAGGTGGAATATACAGAAAGTAAATTTATATAGAAAGATGTTTATTAAAATACTTGAAGAAAAATGGATAGTTTGATTTCTTATGAAATTGATATTTTATGAATATGAAATATTCTTTTTTGGTCCTATTTAATATTTTTTGTGTTGAATTATGTTTTACATGCCACACCTGTTTAGTTTTATTACCATTTTATAGTACATTATTTTTCTGTTCCTTTATTGTCAGTATTTGCTGTCTCTAAGTGTCAGGTGTGTTTCTTATAAGCGTCATGTAGTTGGATTTAATAAAACAACAATTTGAAAATTTTCTGAATTCTAAATGAGTGAACTTAACCCAGTAGACATTATGATAGCATGTTTGGATTCTTTCTCTGTATTTTACTTGGATTTCTAATTTTACCTCGCTTTCTTGTTCTTTATCTTTATTAAATTGTATATTTGATTCCTTCAGCAAGTTTGGGAAGTTTTCCTCTATTATTTCTTTCAATAAATTTGCATCTCCTTTCTCTTTTCCCCTTCATGGATGCCCATTGTCCTCATGTTGCCTTTCCTAATGTAGTAGAATAAGTCTCAGAGTGTTTCTTCATTTTTTCCTTCACATTTCTCTTACTGTTCTTTATTGTAATTATTACCATTAGTTTTTCTGTCTTTGTTTAGAATTAAATTTATTTTCTTCCCCTATCATTGTTTTCTTCCCCTATCAGTTGTCTCTGAATGTTATATTCTTATTTATATAATGATTAAATTGTGTTTCTAAAGATCAATTTTTTGAATAATGTATGCAAACTTTATTCTCTACCTTGGCACATAAATTTTTATTGAGATATAATTGACATCAAGTATTACATTTTAAGGTACACAACATATCAATTAGACACATTTATATTTTGTAATATGATTACCACATAACAAATGCTAACAGTTCTATCATATCACATAATCACCACTCACTCTTTTTGTAATGAGAACATTTAAGGGTTAGTCTCTTAGCAACCTTGAAATTTATAACACAGTATTTTTGACTATTATTATTGTGCATGCATTAGTCCAGAACTTGTTCATCCTTTAATTCTATATTTCTGTTAAAACATATGTTCCCACTATACAGTTGGTATCTGTTTGCCCAGGATGATTTTTTTTATTCTATCTAAATTATTTGTATCACCTTCCCTACCTTACCACAGCTCCTAGCTTCAAAAATGTATTTTATTTCTAAACTTCTAATATTTTTCAGTAACAATTTTAGACTGAAGTTTATTTTGGAGGAATGGTTAAGGAAGGGTGACATAATTTATTGAACTTTAAAAACTTCTATCCCACCACTAGTTCTTAGTTTGTTTATATTATAGTAGTTTTTTTGGAGAGTGAATAAAGTTTTGAGTGCTTTAATGTTGAAATATTCAAAATGTTCAAAAATGCATTTTTCTTTAGTTAGGTTCAAAAAAGCTATCTTTCTGTAGAATTTTGAAGATTTGGTCTATCATCTTTTATCTTCACTTTTGTGCCAGAAAGTATTGAGGCAATCTAGTCTAAATATTGTAATTCTGAGAGTGCATTTTGGCACTTGCCTGAAAAATGTCATTTTTTTGTACTTTGTTTTCAATATCCTCTCTCTATTCCTATGGTAACTCTTGCCCTTTGCTTTATCATTTAAATTAGGATTTTCACCTATATCTGTCTAAAAGAGTCATCTCCATCCCATTCAAACAATTTGGTACCTGTGAGGCACTTTCAAAGACTCAAATTTTGCTTTTGGCTCTGAAAACTCTAAACTTTTCTTCCATTATGTTTTATTCCATTTTTCTTTCTGAAAATTTTTACAAAATATTTTGCAAAATCTGTGTCCTTTTGTGCTGTAATCCGGTAGAACACTTCAGCTTGATTTTCTACCAAACTACTTCCCTCTTCAGCTGTATCCATTTAAGTTTTTAATTTTCAGAGTTATTATTTTTGTTTTTTATTCATCAATATTTTCACATATATCTCTGAATATATTTATTACATTATTATTTTTTTAAAGATTTATTTATTGATGCATAGAAGAACTGGGGTATAGGCCATAGTTGTGGGGGCTGAGAGGATTCACCAGAGACAGAGTGGGGAGCAGAACAGGCAGATTGACTGAAATACACTGCTGAGGGGAGCAGTGGGTGAGACAGGAGAGGTCTGTTGTGCTATGTAGGTCACCTCCCTGGCTAGGGATCGAACTTGTGTTGCAGTGGTTGCAGGCAGCTTCACAGTGCCACATCTTAACACCTTGAGCCACCAGGGAGGGCCTGTTTAATTACATTTAAAAAAGTCATCTTTTTACTGTTAGTAACTCTGTTTTATGGCTCTGCTAAATTTGTGATTTTGCTAAATTTTAGTTTTCCATCTCGATACTGGCTTTTTTGACTGTTCATATTTTTGTGTTTGTAATTTCATGTTTACTATTATATGATTTTTTTTGTCCTGCTAGGTATAACTAGCCCGTAATGATTGTGAAGTTTGGTTATATACTAGTATCTCACCTTCTGGAAGTGAGTTTCTGGGTTTTGCTGGTGGAACCTGCCTGAGGCCTGCTGGGCCGTCCAGTCTCAAAGCATAGATTCATGGCCCACGGACTCAAATGGAAAAGATTTTCGTAAAGGATCACGGTTCTTCCTCATTTTTGCAAACTACTTCTTGCTCAGTTGGCAACCTATCTACCTCAGTATGTGTCCTTTCCCTCCTTCTGATCTTAGACTTTTGTTTCTAGCTCATAATAATATTGTTCCTCTGACTTTCCTGGAAATATATGCCATGGAGTTGTGGAGGCATCATGTTCAGTGTTAACCTGTCAGTATTCTAAGATACCTGTAATTGCAGAAAGGTATCTTTCTGCTTTATTACTCCTGCTTGAACATTTTGGACCAAGCACTATGTGGACAGCCATAATTATGACTTTGAGCCATTGGGTACTATGGCTCCAGGATTCTGTTTGCAAGTTCTTCTGAACAGCATTTGGATGATGTAGGAAACTAAAAGCATCTACTTTTGGATAAAGTCTGCATATTGTAATTCTGAGATTGCATTTGGCACTTGCTAAAGAAATGTCAGCTTTCCAGCATGAGTGAAGGCCAGAGCAGCTGTTTTTGCTTTAGACCATTCAGTTTGAATGTCTATATAAGAGAATGTTATCAACTATCTTTGGAGTGAACAGTGAAGCATGAGAGTTCCCCACCTCATGAGAATTTTGTAAATGACAAATTTGTTCATAATAATACTATCTTGAGTTTAGGCATTGTGATCTCTTTTAGGGCTCCTTTCAGCAAGAATTTTAATACATATTTAATGACTATGTCACCACCTTTAATCCAGTCTCATTATTATGCCTCACATAGCAGGGATTTAAAAATACCTTTTTCAGCACTGCACACTGTTCTCATTTATACAACTGTGAAGCAAATTATTTAAAAACTAGGATGTTTTCTAGTCCTATTTTTTGTTGTTGTTTTTTTTTTAGGAAGGGTCTATTATTCATTTTGAAGTACAGTATTTTCAATTTCCAGGATGCCAGGCATACTTTTACTCCAGTATAAGAATAAAATACATTCCAATGCCCAAGTGCACATACCCCCCCCCCACTATTTAAAAATATCTGTACTAATTTTCTCTCCCCATTGCGTTGGCATATAGTCAAAATTTGACTGTGTTATTTATTTGCTGTTTTGTGTGTTGGGGCGAGCAATGTAAAATAGTTTAAGAAATTCTACATTAAGGAGTCAAAATGACATAGCATTCAGTTAGATTTGTGTGTTGTTAGTCATTTGTTTAAAAAAAGGAGAATTTTGAGGGATTATTTTTGTCTTGATAGTTTAGCAGTAAAAAAAATACTGTCTTGAAAAGAGAATGATCAGTATTGCCCTGTGCATTTCTTTGGCGCTCTTTGAATGTAATTGAAATGTAATTGGTGTGATGTTTTTGATAAATTATTTATAGAAAATTCATAATGCATTAGAACTAATTTGTTTTTTTTATTTTTTTATTTTTATACAAGAGCGGGGGTACAGGCGAGAGTTGTGGGAGGGTGAGAGGATTCACCACAGACAGAGCAGGGAGCAAAACAGGCAGACGGACCGAAATACACTGCTGAGGGGAGCAGCGGGTGAGACAGGAGAGGTCTGCCGCGCCATGTGGGATTCTTCCTGGCTGGCTGGAATCGAACTGGCGCTGCAGAGGCAGCTTACAGCTTCTCAGCACTGCGCTCAATCCACTGTGCCACCGGGGAGGCCCTAGAACTAATTTGTAATAACAGTGGATGATAACTCTTTTTCCTTCTTAAAGACCTAATTATTAACCTTGTAGTTAATAGAATAAGTGATTATGTATTTTATTTAAGAGACTAGAACTACAGCTAATTTGAAATGGAAGAGATCCTCAAACTCATCTCCTCAACCTCTGCTTTTATAAAGGCGACACTAACAGCCTTGTTTTCTTGTCCAGATTCCTGCAGTATCTTTGAGGCCTTGCTGGGTCTGGGACACAAATGGTCTGGGTGTCAGTACAGTCCTCTTTTTACATACCTACCTGAATAAGGCCAGGAAGGGATGGAGTATTGTGACTCATCACTTTTGAACTCGTTACTGTTACTTAGTTGAATATAATGCTTCCTTAATTAACAAATGCAGGATGTTCTTCATTTTTCCCATTCTTGAGTTTCCTTTTATAAGGTAAAAAATTGCATACAAGTTTACTTTTTTTTATTTTCTGTTCTTTTAAATACAATTAGTCATGTTTTATTTGGTTTGTTTGAATGTCAGGATGGTAGATTGTATTAGTTCATATTGACTCTTTTTTCCCCTCAGGAAACTTCTCTGGCATACCTAGTAAGTGGCAGAGGAGCCACTTGGGAGATAAAAGAATGTGTATATTTTGTTATTCTTGACTATTTAAAAATATATTCCTTGTAGAAACAAAAAGCTGGCTTTGGACTGATAATAGTATGAGGGGCAAAAATATATTGAAAGGGGTAGAATATGTTGAAATTTGTTGAAATTCTTGCACTTAAGTAACACAAATGTTTCTCATGAATGATGAAAAGTATGAGTTAAGAGAAATTCATTTTGGAGTGAAAAATTTGAAACCAAATCAGTAAATATTTCACTTTGCCAGTAAATAAACATTTAGTATATGCATAAATTTCTATTTTCTTAGTTGTCAATAGAATATTGAAAATTGGTAATGTTAACCCTGTGACAAGGAGTTCAAGACATGTTGCAGTTTTGAAATGTGCATTCTTCCCCTGATCATCAAAGCATAAATAAACCTGATCAAAATCATTGATGACAATGTTTTATAAGTTTTTTTTTTTTTTATAGAGGCATGTTTTTTATTTATTTATTTGTTTGTTTGTTTTTGTTTATACATGCACTGGGTACAGTCAGAAGTGCGGGAGGGTGAGAGAATTCACCAGAGCCAGAGCGGGGAGTAGAGCAGGCAGAAGGACCGAAGTACACTGCTGAGGGGAGCAGCGGGCCGCAGGAGAGGTCTGCGCGCCATGTGGGACCCTCCTCCGGTGGCCGGGGAGCAGCCGGGGATCGATCCGGCGCCTCCGAGGCTGCGGGCAGCTTTGCAACCCAGCGCTCAACCGCTGCGCCACCGGGGAGGCCCCTGTTTTATAAGTTAATAGC
Organism: Talpa occidentalis; assembly: GCF_014898055.3. Classification (NCBI taxonomy): domain Eukaryota; kingdom Metazoa; phylum Chordata; class Mammalia; order Eulipotyphla; family Talpidae; genus Talpa; species Talpa occidentalis. The sequence goes on along the minus strand of NW_023602073.1, from coordinate 75,192,406 downwards.
AATACAAAATAAAAATATTAATTACCATTGAGCTTGGTCAAGGATTTCATTTAAATAACTGTAGGACAAAGCCATAATCATCAAAACTGCATGGTGTTGGAACAAGAACAGACACACAGACCAATGGAATCAAGTAGAAAATCCAGAAATAAACCCACAGATTTATGGTCAACTAATCTTTGACAAAGGAGCAAAGAATATGTATTGGAGCAAAGAAAGTTTGTTCAATAAATGGTGCTGGGAAAACTGGGTCGCTCCATGCAAAAGAATGAAGCTTGACTACTACCTAACACCATGCACAAAAACCAACTCAAAATGGATTAAAGAACTAGACATAAGACCTGAAACCATAAAATACATAGAAGGAAATACAGGTGAAACACTACAAGATAGGCACATCAAAGACATCTTTACAGACACATCACCCAAGGCAGTGATAGTGAAGGCAAAGATAAACAGCTGGGACTACATCAAATTAAAGAGCTTCTGCACAGCAAAAGAGACAATAACAAAAACAAAGAGAAACCCCACCGAATGGGAGAACATTTTTGCACCCAACACTAATGATAAAGGACTGATCACAAAAATCTACAAAGAGCTGATGAGACTCAACCAAAACAAAGAAAATAATCCACTCAAAAATGGGCAGAAGAGCTAAAAAGAAACTTCTCTGAAGGAAATGCAAATGGCCACCAGGCATATGAAGAAATGTTCAACATCACTTGTAATCAGGGAAATGCAAATCAAAACTACAATGAGATACCATCTTACACCAGTGAGAATGGCACATATTAAAAAAAAACTAGCAACAACAAATGTAGGCGAGGTTGTGGAGAAAAAGGAACTCTCCTGCACTGTTGGTGGGAGTGCAAACTGGTCCAACCACTATGGAGAGCTATGTGGAGATTTCTTGACCTACTAAACATAGAGCTTCCATATGATCCAGCAATTCCACTCCTAGGTATTTACCCAAAGGACACAGAAACATCAATTCCAAAGAGCACCTGCACCCCTATGTTTATAGCAGCACTGTTTACAATAGCTAAGCTTTGGAAACAACCCAAATGCCCAAAAACAGATGACTGGATCAAGAAGATGTGGTACATACACACCATGGAATATTACTCAGCATTCAAAAAAGATAAACACATGCAATTTGCAGCAACATGGATGGAGCTGGAAGGGATCATGCTCAGCGAAATAAGCCAGAAAGAAAAAGAAAAATACCAGATGCTCTCACTCATAGCAGGAATCTAGAAAACTTAAATAAGGGACCAGGAAAAAGAATAACTATAAGAAAGAAAATATCAAAATCAACAAACAACTATGTACCAGAGACACTCTATGGGGGGTGGGGGGCACGGAAAGGAGAGATTGGGGTCAAAGTAAGGGGGCTGTAATTGTCTGGGGAATATAAAAATACAATCTAAATAAAAAATAAAAAATAGTATTGTAGCATCTCCAACTTAATTAACTCTGAAGGATCCTAAGTTCATTTTAATAAAGTGTTTTCTGCTTAAAAAAATATAGGAATTGTGTATCATTTCCTATAAATCAATAAAATAAGTTTCCATAGAATTAAGGAAAATCTTTTGAAGCTTGAAACTTATTTGAGGAAAAATAAAAAGTACTACAATTATCAATACTTAGAAAGTATGACAATGTGTCACTTCATGATATTAATTAGTTGATTTGTTTAGAAAGCATGATACTAAAAGAGTTCAACTTGGCCTTAGTTCTTTGAGATCGATACCACAGAAGAAGATCCAGTTTCCCCCAATCTTTCATGATAGTTATTGAATATTGGATTAGAAAATCCCAATATGGAAATTTTATTTTTATATATCTGTCTTGGTTGGGGCTTCCATAAAACAAGGCCTTCCAATTTTTTTTTTTTTACAGACTCCATAGGAAGAAACATATTTAATATTGGACATGTTGTTTTTATTTGATAGAAGTGTATAAAATATTTCATAGTAAGTATCTACCATTTTTACATTATTATGTTCTGATATTTCTTCTTCCATCCCATTCTACTGAAAGACACTGATTGTGGTCTACTAAATTGATTTTATAGTCTGAAGATGGGTCATAACTTAGAGTTTGAGCAACATTGCCATAAAAATTCTTTCCCATGTATTTTTTGGAGTGGGTGAATTTGTATTTATGTATTATTAGCTAGTTGTTATTAGCTCTGTTTGTCAAACACATTTCAAATACATGATAGATTTATATCTCCTTACCCCATGTTAGTTTCTGCCAATGATATATTGTATTATATAACATTGACAAGTGTTTCTGGACTGGTTTGAGACCCTCCAGTGCTTATTATTTTCTATTAAAGTAACATTGGTTTGTAATTTCATATAGGTTTCAGCATTATAAATGAACATCTGTACATACTATATTCATCTTCAAAATCTAGTTTCTATCCTTTGCTATATAATTGGCCCTTTTATCCACCTCTTTCCCCCTTCTCTATAATAATACAACACTATATATATTTTTTTTATTGTACTGCCACTGGTTTATTTTTTAATTTTTTTTCTTTTTTTAAATAATATTTGCTCCCCCCCACACCCTCAGGTGTAGTCCCCATAGAATTTCCTTCCCCAAGGTACCATCACCTCAGTCCCCTGTGCTCCTCCCTCCCTCCCTCTGATCCCTCTCCCTCCTCCTCCCCTGCAGGATGTCTCTGATTTATAATTGTCTGTTTTTGCTTTGTAATACAACACTATTTTTATTCTTATAAGAGTTTGTTTTTGTTGTCTTTTTCGTTCATTTCATTTGTTTTATTTATCTTTGATGTGGAATGTATGGCATTTGTCTTTCTCTGCCTGATTTATGTTACTGACCATAATCCCCTCTATATCCATCCATGAAATGGCATCTTTTTTTTTATAGCTAATTAGTATTCCATTGTGTGTACTCCACATCTTCTTTTTCCATTCATCTGCCAGTGGGCATTTAGGTTGTTTCTGACTCTTGGCTATTGTGAATAATTTTGTGATAAACTTAAGGATGCACAGATCTCTTGGAATTAGTGATTTCATCTTCTTCAGATAAACACCTAGAAGTGGGATAACTAACTGAGACTCTCCAGACTTCTTTACCTCTGCCATGCCAAATAGCCAGACTCCCTAGACTGAGTCCTAAAATGAGAAATGTGAAGCAGAGACCCTAGCAAGCCCATAGTGGATATAGTGTATAAAAAAAAAAAAAAAACAAAAAACCAAAAACCTTTGTTATAAGGTACTGAAATTTTTACATATATTTGCTCCTCAGCATAGTCTAACCTCTCCTAATTGGTAGGGTATAATGTACTTGTGAGTTCTGGTGATAGGAAACAGTCTCCTTTTGAAATATTAACTTTGCCTAAAAACAACAATAGTTTAAAAATAAGTATATTATTTCATGTTTTAAGACAATGTGTTTTTTATAGAAAATTTGGCAAATGAAGAAAAACATGAAAAAATTATATACCCTTAATGCTACTATCTGGAGGCAATAATTTTTGATATTTCTATGGCAAATACATATTTTTACACAATTAGTTTTGACTTTAGCTTTTTCTCTACTGGTGTTGCTTAAGTCATTAAATGTTCTTGGAACACATGAATTTCATGCCTCTGCAATGCTTCATCACATAGATGAAGCAACTATTATTAGGTTATTCTTGTATTGTCAGATATTTAAATTTGTTTCAATACAAAGAGCTTTAATGAACTAAAATCTCAGTCTTTGGCTGTCAAAAGCAAATAATAAGGTAGAGTAGGATCTGAATCTACTTAATGTTTGTTTCATCTTCCCATGTTTGCCTCTTTCTGGCACATAGTGGGTCCATATATTCAGCTGCCAAGTAAGCACTTCATAAGTACATACTTAATATGAAACTTACTAATTACGTAAATACTAAGAATTTTATTATTTCCTCTCCTCCATCTCCAGCAAATAAATTTGGTTGTCCTTCTGAGTTCTTTCTGTCAGCAAAGAACATTGTTATACTAGATGCATAAGTGAGAAATTGGGGTCATGCTCATTTCTCCCCTCCACACTGACAGATTCCATTAAACTTGGCTTGATTTTGCTCCTGACAACATCTCAACTGTATTTCCATCCTACATCAGGTCCTCATTGCCACTCAGTGGCCTTTCTGTTTTCCTGTGCACCATTTCTCCCTTTTGCTGCTATAGTGTTTTGAACCATTGTATATCACCCCCTGCTTAAATTCCCTCTGTGGAATCCTATCATGAACTTTAAAGGCAAAACCCATCCCTTTTCACTTAATTTTCAAGGTACTTGGTTTCTTTCCTGAGTATCCTCCCCTGTCATTGTCATTAGTTTCCTTCATTGCCTGCCATTGGGTCACAAATTCAGGAACTTCCCAAGGCTAATCTGAAACAACTCAGGCAGGGCAGGGAGGGCTGTGCAAGACAAAAGGAAAATGCAGTTTTAATGAGCAAACAAACTTACTGAAGAAACTGTTTTGGGTGACAAATAAGTAGTTTTCAGTATTTGCCCACCAAATATTAAGTTTATATAAGGTTTAACATACAGTGGGTTTGCTCGTGTACAGTCTAGATTATTTCCATAATACATTTTACCTCAGTGACATATCCTTGGGCAGCTTTGCACATTACTGTCATGGGGGTGAGGAGGGTGGTGGTGGTGGTGGTTAGGAACCTCTGATTGCTGGGAGTCAACAGGTAGTCATGTTTTTTTGATTGCTTTCTCTAACACCTGCTATGGACTATTTGCATCTGTACAAATTGACAATTCACATGTTAAAGCCCACACCTATATTGGGTTAGGATCTATAAAATGGGACAACTAAGGTTACATGAGGTCATATGGACGGGACTCTCATATATTACATTAGTGTCCACTTAAGAAGTGACAACAGCAAGAGTGACCACTTCCTACTTACCTTCTCCCACCAGCCATGCCCCCCCTCCCTCACTGCTTTCACACAAAGAGGATGGTGCCGGCCTATTACAGAGAGGTCTCAGCAAAACCTGACCACTTTATTTCCCTGATCTTGGACTTCCAGTCCTAGAACTGAGAGAAAATAAGTATCTGTTGTTTAAGCCACCCAGGCTATGATAATTTGTTATGGTAGCTCAAACTGATTAAAACTGTGGCCCCCGGTCCCCATGGGAAGTTCATTTTCAGAAATCTTTACTTGACAAATATTTCATAGAGTCAGACATCTCTGCAGTGTTTCCAGGCATAATCAGGTATTATCTTCCTATACTCCTAAATTAGCTTAGGAAATCACTGATTTTCCTGTAAGTTGCAGGTCAAACTTTTCCTCCTTTTGGAGAAACTTTGCCATCTATCCGTTCCAGACAGATTTAGATAGTTGTTTCTTGGAGCACCCCTTGCAAGGTGCACATATTTCCACTAGCATCTCTATTATTCTATGATAACTGCATATCTGACATATTTCCACCCGAAGTCTCCATTTCCTAAGGCCATTAACTATGCTATTTCATCTTTGTATCTCCAGTGCTTAGCATGTTGCCTGCAAAAGAGTAGATGGTCATAAATATTGTTGAATGAATAGACAGATAATAGTGGTTTAGTAGTTATTCATATATTGACTTTAATCTTCTGAAGATTTGTGTCCTTTCTCTTACAATCCAAGCAACCAAGCTTCATGTATTCATCTTATCAAAACCAGCTGTCAAGAAAGGATTTCAAATTATTTACACTAGATTATAGATAACTGATAACAGTTTATGTCTCCCAAGGGAATTTCCATTTTAACAGGAATAGAATTCTTAAAGAAATAAATCCTTCCTGGTAGAATTTTAGGCTTTAATAAGCCTATGGGGTTGGTTTTAATTGGGACTAGAGATGGGACTTGAGAAATTTTCTCTTTGCTCCACCTTCTTATCTGGCATCCTCTGCCTCAAGTTGAGACCAGGCTAATACCTGCTGGTTAACAGAATGTACTGGCATGTCAGATTACACAGCAAATTCAGTTTTGTTACTTTTGTACTGCATAGATCATGTGAACTTCACATCTGGTAAATGTTTGCACATAAAATGTGTATCTGCCAAGATGTGTGGTTTCCTAGTACATCCCAGTGACTGTGAATCAAGGTCACAAAACCAGCATTGCAGAGTTTTGGTGACTTGGAACTGCATTCTTCTTTCAGTTATTGAGAAAGTTGCTCTCTTAGTTTCTTTGAAGACCCTCCATATCAACTTTATAGGATTGAAAAATTTGGGTGATTTAAAGTCCATTCAGCTGTTTGTGGTCTCATCCTATAGAAACCATCACACAGGGGTGAGAATCCTGTCTACTTAAAAAAAAATCTTCAAGGAAAGTATTTCCCGGTTTTCTTCAATGATACATTTTTATGCCTCATAGCATCATTAAAAGTTTCATTCTCATACTAACTTAAATTCTGCCTAATTTAGTTTTGTCACCTTATTCCATTCTTTGTGGAAGGAACATCTGAGTTTCATAAAAACTGCAGTATTGAAGATACCACGCAGTACGTTGTCCTATAAAACAAAACAACTCCCTCACCTCATCCCTCAGGAAAAAAAAAAAATCACAAAAACAATTCTAGATAAATTAAGTTAGGAAAACGGGTTTCTCTGATTCAAAGCAGATCTGCTCATTACTAAGTCTGCTAGTTAGACTGGAACTCTGACATTTTGGTGTGTTGTATTCTCAACATCCCTCGTGAATTCTGCCCTGAAAAGTCAGTATCAATACAATTGAAGAAATGGTTTATTTTATATTGTTTAAATTCAGAATGTAGTTAAAGCATTTCATGGTTGTTGCATTTTCTCTCTAGAATTATAAAGGAGAGGAACAAAGGCCTGTCTCTTGAAAAGTAGTATCATTTAGTATGTGGAGCCATGTAAATTAAATGATGAGGAGGGGCATTGGTAAAAAACTACCTTTCTCTCTTATTTCTAGAAAGAATATAATATTCTTTTCATTTGAGGTGAGGAACTCAAAGTGACTTACCTTGACTGTAAAGTCTACCCCATTGAGGATTCATCTCTGCCTGAAAGTTTTTCGTTATTTTTCTATTTGGTAAATAAATTAACCTGTGTATTATTTCTGATGTTGCTTTTAAAAAGTAAAAATTGAAGAAATTTGGATACTTTGAACAATTCTGTTTAATATTTGTACTTTATAAACACATCTGTTTAGTATTTGCACTCTGTTGATCTTTGGGAAGAACAATTGAATTAAGGTGAAAAAAGGAAACCACAAAATAGCAGGCATTATACTGATTGTAGCATTTATATGTACACTTCCTAAAGATAAGATGCTTTGTGAAATGATTAATATATTTAAAAATTAAAGGTCATGAATATATTAGACATTATAATTTTGTCTGTGATTCGTATTAGTCACACATTCTTGACATTTGAATTCCCTTTCTTTAAAATGATTTTGTTTCATGCCAAAGTCCCCACAAGCCTCTTTTATGATGTAAACCATTTTCTTTTCATTGAGTACCTGAAACAGCACCTCTTTTGGCCAGAAGCAAGCTGAAAATTCACCTAAATGGCAACCATTAAGTAGCCAAATGCCAGAATAGGTTCTTGTTTTGGTCATTTTACCAATTACTGTAGGTTCTCTCTGTACTTCAGCAGAGGTTTTAGCTACTTAATGTTTTCAAGTTTCTTTACTTGATGAAACAGTAGCAGGCACTAAAAATGAAGCTGTTTAAAAATGAAGTGTTTCAGAAATTTTGAGTCATTGCCTCATTTAGCAGGTGTTCAGAATCAATAACAGATCTAGTGGTTGCATAGTTTCTTAGTAGTTAAGGATCTCAAAGTGACTTAAAGAAAATGGCCATTTGGTACAGAGGAAGTTGTGTACTTTAATAGAAGCCTTATTGTAACTTGTATAATGTTGAAGAAACATGGAATGTTTTAATGGTTTTGTGGGGGGAAAATTTAAATTGTGGCTTTGGAGGAGTCACTGGTGTTTAAACTAATTTTGTGGTTAGAGTGATCTTTTTTAGAATTTTGAGAAAAGGGAAATCTCTGAACTTATTTCCCTAGAGGGTCAGGATTTTGTCTTTCCCTAATTGTTGACTTAAGTATTCGTTTTGCTATTTTTACAATGCACAGTATCTCGCTTAAGAACTGTATTTTTCTTTTATCATTCTCAGTTACAGTTGATTTAGGAAAAGTAGTTGGTGTGATTTAGTTCACAGGTTCTGATAGCTAAAACAGTACTTTTTGTTAAACATCTTTAAATACTGAATTTAACAGAATTGGGGTACTGTCCAACCATAATATTTCAGCATAGCTGTCCAAATGAAATCTAATGTGTCATTATTTTCATCAAATGGCTCAGATTGATGTATTTTTTCCAATAAGGAACTTGGTAAAATAGAGCAGTGTTAGGAAAACAACAGCCCATAGTGTCACTCTTTGTATGTTTTGACTTTGTTAAATCTGCTGATTCTCGGAAACACAATAATTTTTTGGTACTAAATATGATTTAAAGGTTTTGTTTATGTCTATTATGTTGCCAGTAGAGATTAAGACTTGTTAAGAAATAGTCCCTCATTGAAATAAGGTATGTTGTTATCAGAATGGAAAATGTTAAAATAATGAGCATTGTTTGTTTTAATTTAGGCCAGCACAAATTATAAACTGTAATATATAGTTTTGTTAAAGAAAATTATCAATATATATTATAAATAATGGAACTCGGACACATATGGTGATGTGGCCTCATCATTCAACAAATCATTGTTGTCCTTTTTTTATAATGATGTAAATATTTCATTCAACAAATAATTATTTTTCTTTTTTTATGATTATGTCAAGTATTATGAAGGGTCTGAGATTTTACTCTACCTGTGAGCTACAGGTCAGCCTGTCCATTTCATGCTGACAGTCAGGAGACTCATGAATCGGAGAAAAGGGAGTTTATTGGCCACAACATAGCGTACAACGTTTCCTTGGTATTTGCATTGATCCCTTTTGCTCCTCCACCCTTCCATGCCCCATGAGGGCAATGTGGAGGCATCTAGGTGGATAAACACTGCATACAAAGTGGTGAGGAACTTCAACCTTAAGAAATCGCTTTTATTAAAAGCGTGCACCAAACCAGTCCAACATTTGTACTGGAGGAAAAGGCCATTTTTCTTATACTACACAGCAAAATAAAACAAAACAAAACAAATCAAAATAAAAAGAACCTGCCCTCATCCCAGGAGGGAGAAATTACTTCCCAAGACGACTGTCAACCAACATTCTTGTAAGATAAGTCCAGAGTAAAAACTGATTCAAGATGAACAGAAACATCTTGCAGAATTATTCCTACACATTATAATAAAGTAAATGGGAATGTAAAATTAATGTATTATGTGTCAATTTATTTACTTTTATCAATGTATTTTTGGTGACAATCAAGATGACCCATATTGAATTTTGTTAACCTGGCGATACCTAATGATATTACTTGAGCACTTTGATTTAAAGGTAGTTTATCATGAATGTAACATGCAAATAGTTTTATACTGATTAAAATTTTTACATAGTTTTTTAAAAATGAAACTATTCCTTCATCTATGAAAATCAGTATAATAACTAATTACCAGAAATGATTTACTGGTGTACTTTGTTTGCCAAAATATACTGAAAATGACAATATACATAAATTCTTAAAAGAATAATATAATTTTATTTAAAAATTTTAATGATTTAGTTTTTAGCATGGATAAAGATGAAACAAGAAAGTAAATGTGTTTTCCTTATATTGCCTTCATTGAGGACACTTTAACTCTTCATTGGGAATGGAGGAATAAAATCAATAATTTAAAAAGCAATAATTTAAAACGCAGAGCAATTGGACATAGAAAAACATAATATCTGCTGTCCTCCCTCAATTATCAGCCACTATCAAGTTTTCAAATGAACACAACAAATACCTGTACTGATTATCATGGAGTGTGATATTGATAGGAGTGCTGTTTATTCCAGAAGTGACTGACTCAATCATAGCTTTGCTGGAGATTGCAAGTGGTTTTATTCTGAATAGACTGTCTTTCTTTTCTCTTGATATGTACTTTTACTGCATTTAATAAAAAATAAATATATGAACCAATTGAAATAGTAGTGTAGCAGTGCTATATAGGTCAAAGTACAGTGCTAAGGGAGAGTACAGGTCATTTTGTGGGTTCGCAACTGTGCACTTATTGCAAGACCACTCAGACTCAGTGAACAACAAAAAGGGGTTTATTTAACAAGTGGGAGGAAAAAAGTGTCTTGCAGGCCATAAGTGGCTGGCTCTCTCACCCCAGATAGTGTCCACCGTGTCCTGAAGTCCAAAGCAAAAGGTTGCTCATTCAAAATGGCTCTGTACCATCAATGAGAGCTTGGAGCTTGTGGCACACTGGCAAGTAGTGGACAAGGATCCAACTCACAGGGGCAATTGGAGGTGCTCGCAGGTGGGGCTACTGAGATGACACTGCAGCAGCCCACAGTAACCAGTCCAAAGGTGGGGCTGGATAGCACCAAATGCTGGACCAAGCAGCAACGGAAGTAACAGTAGTGGTGGACAGCTCCCAAAGGTGACCCAGACACAGAGTGCAGGTCACCTGTCAACAGTGCTAGGTAGCAGCACTGGCCAGTAGTGCCGGTTACCACCAGTTATCAGGAGATATTAGACACACCAGTGTTAACAGCTATTTGTTAGCTATTGGAACAAACCAGTTGCACAACAGCTCTTTGAGACTCCAGGTTGAGGCCTGTGGTGCTCCTTTCAAGCGATGTCAGAGGCAGAGGTAGAGGCAGGTGCAGTGGCCCAGTCTCCACAAAGGTCTTTGACTTCTTTCTTCAAAGGGTGGCTGCTGGATGCTGCTTCTTTCTTTGGAGGTTGACTACTGATCCTCTTTCTTTCTTCTTTCTTCAGAGGCCAGGAACAGAATCTCTCTAAGCTGGCTCTTGTGCTGCTTATAGCCTCTTTCAGGGTACCCCATCTTACAGTCTTGATTGGACCATTTTCAATCCAAAGTGACTGATTGGACCTTTTAGCACTGGTTTGTTTCCCATTTGCAATATGAGTAATTAACTAATAAGCAGGACTTGAACCTTATTTCTTTAGTTTGCACCTGATTGGTCCATTCTATGATCTAGGCTCCAAATATGAAAGGGAGAAAATGGTGCCTGCATAGACCCAACCTTCCCTGACCTCAGGAGAGGCTCATAGGATGGTGGGTTCTGTCTAATGGATGGTAGTACCACCTGGTACCACTTCAGCAGGGTCAGATGTAACAGTATAAAAGGTGGAGAGTTTTGCAGCAATGCTGGGACGTGGGCCTCAGCTGCTGCAGAGTGGGCCCCACTGGGAGTCCACCATGTTTTTCTGGGAACTCTATGTGGCCTCTCTACTGCCTGCAACCTCATTCTCCTCCCTGTAGTCCTGAACCAGGGGCCACAGGGCTTGCTGTTGCATCCCCGGCCAGACCTTGGTGTGGCACAGGACAGTCTTGTCACTGCAGACCCAGTGGGGCCATGGGTGGCAGGTGGTAAATGCCCACCTCCCATTGCCACTTGCTGCCAGTTGCATTGCCTGCAAGCAGTATGTTCTGGGAAAGGGCACTGGAGCCTCAGGATGGGGGCTATGACACTCAAACCCAGCTTGCATGGGGGAAGGGCTGCCTATAGCCTGTGTTTACTGGCTGGTGTTGGGAGCTTCCACTGGCATGAAACAACTGCTGGAGCAGCAGTGTGGGAAACACCACTGCTGTTACTAGCTGCTTTCAGCCACCTTTGTCAGCCAGCCTCCAGTTGTATTTGCTGGGGGTGGGAAGTGAGGCGGTAGTACCAACAAAGCTGGCACATACCACCACTCAGGTGGCTGGAAAGAGCCTGTCTTGCCCAGAGGCCTCAGGGATCCAGTTTCACAATCATTTGAGATCTCTAGTGTGAGAGAAAAAAATGTTAAAAATAAGTGTAATCAAGGACATAGAATTAGTCCATTCACCCGACATTGCCAGAGTCACCAAGTACATTTAGTTTTATGGAATCTGGGAGTTCTGATCCATGTGATCCCTTTTACAACTTGCCAGTATCTCCCTGGGAGTCCCTTTTTATAGAAGAATACGAGTTTAAACTGTCTGAAAATATATCTGATTGACAATAACATGAAAATCCTCTAGGCTAAAAGCCAAAGAATCTTTTTGTACATGATTTTTTCTTAACCTTAAATGTAACCAGATGATTTTGCTTTCAGTCTACTCAACTGATTTTAGTGAATGATTTGTCTTCTAGTGGGAAATCTGCATTTCATCATAGATAGGGATTACTTGCCTTAAATTTTACTCCCCAGAAAAGCAGTACCTCTTTTCTATAATAGTATTTTAAGTACACTAGACTCGGATTATGGATCAGTTTCATTGTAGGCATGAGATTTATAGCTTTGCAGATGTATGGATTGAGAATCATGAAACACATAAGCAATATCATCATCTGAGTGAGTGAAGCATGGTAAAATTTCTCAAAGATAACATTATTAAAATGTTTTATGATTAGTTTTCTGTGAAACCAGAATAAAATAGAAGGAAAATGCTCCATTTTGAAAGGACTCTCTTCATATAGAAATAATGTAAAGCAAACACAAGTCCTGCAATTGTGTGGTAGGTTTCTGTACTTGATTTTATTTTTTAGAAGATTTATTTATTTATGCATACAAGAACTGAGGTACAGGCCAGAGGTCTGGGGGGTGAGAGGATTCACCAGAGACAGTGGGGAACAGAACTGGCAGATCTACTGAAATACACTGCTGAGGGGAGTAGCGGGCGACACAGAAGAGGTTTGCTGTGCCATGTGTGTAGCTCCCTGGCCAGGGCTCTAACTAGTGCTACAGTGGCTGCAGATAGCTTCGTAGGTTGCATCTTAACCCCTTGCACCACCAGGGAGGCCCTCTTTACTTGATTTTAAATTGCTTTATAAGGGGGAGCAGATTCCTGATTTAGTATTTCAAGAACATTTGACTCTGAAACAAACACCCCGAAAACATTGATAGAAAAAGAGTAAGGCTTATGCCAAACCTGAAATAGAAAGACTGACCCAACAAACCTGAAATTTGTCTTTTTAACATTTTAAACAAACTGATGCTTCTTTGACCTTATTGCCTCATTCTTTGGGCAAAGAAATATGAACAATTGTGCTTGATTCCTAGTATGAAATGTTACTTAAAATCTTCAAATGCTGTTTCGTTCTTCAAAGTCTTCTAACTACCAGTTCTTGAAGCAAGCTTTTGCTGACTAAATTTGTGATTTTCAGTGGGGCTGATTTTTTTTTCTCCAGACCATGTCTGGGGACATTTTGTTTGTCACAGCTGGAGGGGGTGCTACTAGAATCTAATGGGTAGAGAGTAGGGATGCTGCAAAAATCCTAAAAGGTACAGAATAGACTCCACAATTAATACTTTTTTGGTCCCAAATGTCAGTAGTTGAGAAATCCTAGACAATATACATAGTAGTGCACTTAATGACAATATCAATGACAAAATATCAGTTAACAAAAGGCAGATTTTTACCTCAAGATTGGCATTGAACTGTGCAGGAATCCTATGGCTTCAGAGAGACTTTGATAAAACTCCTGGCTCTGTCTTTATGTCACCAACTTCTTTTAATGTCTCTGAATCTCACTGCACTATTGAAAAATGGAGTTAATGGTATATTTCCTATTTCAAGGGTTTGTAGGATTAAATTAAATAATGTATGTAATTGCTTCATCCTTTGCCTGATTCCAGTAGGATCTAAATTAAAAAAAATATTATTCAGAGACCGGGCGTGCAGGGGAGCGCGTCGCAGGCACCGGCATTTTGCAGCAGGGACCCTTCTTGCTGGAGACTGTGTGAACCCAGCAGAAGGCTCACCGAGGAGACAGAGCAGGGACCTGTCTTTGCTGGAGACTTGTGAACCCAGCAGAAGTTCCCCAGAGGAGCCAGTGGTGAGCTGGGAAGGTCGCTCAAGATGCCGGCCAGTACCAGCAACACAGTGTCACAAGGAATACGGCAAATTAGAAAACAGGCAGTAGGGAGTAGAAAAACAACATGCAACCCAGCAACTCCTCAGCAAAATAGCACACCACAAAAAGAAAACCATCTACCAGATTGCAACGACAGTAACTTGGAAGAACTTCTGAGCCTTCCAGATAGAGAATTTAAAATTGCTGTGATTAAAAAACTGACAGAAGTCATAAAGGAAAACAATGATAAGGGGAAAATAATTAATGACCAGAAGAATGAAATTGAGTCCCTAAAGAGGGAAGTAAAAGAAATGCAGGAGATCAAAGAATTAATGGAGACGCTAAAGAACTCTGGGAAAAGCAGTGAAAGCAGAATAGATGAAATGGAAGAACGAATAAGTGCTCTTGAAGACACAGAAATAAAAAGAACTAAAACAGAAAAGGAAGGAGAAGTACGAAGGAAAAAGACCGAAGAAAGACTTCGGGAACTATCTGACTCCATGAGGAAAGGAAATATAAGAGTTATAGGAATCCCAGAAGGAGAGGAGAGAGATGTAGGAACAGAGAAAATATTCATGGATATAATTGAAGAGAACTTCCCAAACGCTAAGAAGGATCTGAAAATTGATATACAAGAAGCAAGAAGAACACCAAACTTCCATGACGAAAGGAAAAATACAGCAAGACACATAATAGTAAAGCTCCCAAGAATCCAAGACAAAGAAAAAATAATGAAACTAACAAGAGGGAAGAAACAGATAACATTCAAAGGGAAACCAATCAGACTGACATCAGACTTCTCTGAAGAAACACTATGGGCAAGGAGAGAGTGGAGGGACATAGTCAACAGACTCCAAGAAAACAGATGCCAACCAAGAATACTCTATCCCGCAAAGCTCTCCTTCCTCTTTGAAGAAAGAATATGGACCTTCCCAGACAAACAGAAACTCCAGAATTTCATTGCGACTAAACCCCCACTCCAAAAAATACTACAAGGAGTCCTAAAGCCAGAACCTCAGAGGGACGAATAACAACAAAAGAAGGCCAAAGAAAGTTATTAAAAGAATAAATAAATAAAATCAAAGGAAAGACAAACACAATGGCAAATACAGATGCTAACATATCAATACTAACTCTAAATGTAAATGGACTAAACTCTCCAATAAAAAGACACAGAGTTGCAGGCTGGATTAAGAAACAAAACCCAACCTTTTGCTGTCTCCAGGAAACACATTTAGCTGCAAAAGATAAAAATAGACTCAAAGTTAAAGGATGGAAAACAATCCTACAAGCAAATGGACCAAAAAAGAAGGCAGGAACAGCTATACTCATATCAGATAAAACAGATTTCAAACTTAAAAAGATAAAAAGAGACCCCAGTGGTCATTACATTATGATCAAGGGGATAATACTTCAAGAAGAAATAACACTCATTAACATATATTCACCAAACGAAGGAGCACCAAAATATATCAGACAACTATTGGCATCTCTGAAAACAGACATCAGAGAAAACACATACGTAGTGGGAGACTTCAACACACCACTATCAACAATGGATAGATCAACAAGACAAAAAATAAGTAAAGACACTAAAGCTCTAAATAAGGATCTAGAGTGCTTAGGCTTAACAGACATATATAGAACACTAAACCCAAAAAAATCTGAGTATACATTTTTCTCAAGTGCACACGGATCATTCTCTAGGATCGATCATATACTGGGGCACAAGACAAACATCAACAGATACACCAAGATTGAAATCATACCAACCATCTTTTCTGACCATGAAGGCATCAAACTAGAAATAAACCATAAAGAGAAGGCAAGGTATTCTCCTACCTCGTGGAGATTGAAACCCACACTACTGGAAGTCCACTGGACTAACGAGGAGATAAAAGAAGAAATTAAAAAATTCTTTGAATTGAATGACAAGGAGGACACCAATTTCCTAAATGTATGGGATGCAGCAAAAGCAGTAATAAGAGGAAAATATATAGCAATAGATGCTCACATCAAGAAACAAGAAAGAACTCAAAGAAACAACCTAATCTTGAAACTCAAAGATCTAGAAAAAGAACAACAAAAAAGCCCCAAAACCAGTAGAAGAAAAGAAATAATAAAAACCAAAGCAGAAATAAATGAAATCGAAACTAAAAAAACAATCCAAAAGATCAATGAAACCAAGAGCTGGTTCTTCGAAAAAATAAATAAAATAGATAAACCCCTTGCCAGGCTCACAAGGGCAAAAAGGGAGAAAGCACAAATAAATAGGATAATAAATGAAAGAGGAGAAATCACAACGGACACAGCAGAAATCAAAAGAATTATTAATAACTACTATGAACAGTTATACGGAAACAAGTTTAACAATCTAGAGGAGATGGACAAATTCCTACAACTCTACAATCACCCAAAGCTAGATAAAGAAGAAATAGAACACCTAAAGAGACCAATTACAATTAGCGAAATTGAAATGGTAATCAAAAACCTCCCCAAAAACAAAAGCCCAGGACCTGATGGATTTACAAATGAATTCTACCAAACATTCAGAGACGAATTGGTACCTATCCTTCACAAACTCTTCCAAAAAATTGAGAAGGAAGGTATAATACCTAACACGTTCTACGAAGCCAACATTACACTAATACCAAAACCGAACAAGGACAACACAAAAAAAGAAAACTATAGGCCAATCTCCCTAATGAACACTGATGCAAAAATCCTCAATAAAATTTTAGCTATCAGAATCCAACAGTGTATCCATAAGGTAATTCACCACGACCAAGTAGGATTCATTCCAGGGACACAAGGATGGTTTAACATCCGAAAATCAATCAACGTTATCCAACACATCAACAAAAAGAAATATAAAAATCATATGATAATATCAATAGATGCTGAGAAAGCTTTCGACAAAGTGCAACACCCATTCATGATAAAAGCCCTTGAAATTCTTGGGATACAAGGAACGTACCTCAACATCATAAAGGCCGTATATGACAAGCCAACAGCCAGTATCATTCTCAATGGTGAAAAGCTGAAAGCAATTCCATTAAGATCTGGAACAAGACAAGGATGTCCACTCTCACCACTGCTTTTCAATATAATACTGGAAGTCCTAGCCAGAGCAATAAGACAAGAGAAAGACATCCAAGGAATCCAAATAGGAAAAGAAGAAGTCAAACTATCACTCTTTGCAGATGATATGATAATATACATAGAGAACCCCAAAAACTCCACAGAAAAACTAATTCAACTCATCAATCAGTTCAGTAAAGTGGCAGGATACAAAATCAACATGCAAAAGTCAGTAGCCTTCCTATATACAAACAATAAATCTGAAGAAGAAGAAATCAAAAAAACCATCCCTTTTGTTATTGAAACAAAAAAAAATCAAATATTTGGGAATAAATCTAACAAAAGAGGTAAAGGACCTATACAAAGAAAACTATAAAACACTGTTAAAAGAAATAGAAGAAGACACAAAGAAATGGAAAGACATCCCCTGCTCATGGATTGGGAGAATAAACATTATTAAAATGGCCATCCTACCAAAAGCAATATACAGATTCAATGCTATTCCAATCAAAATTTCAATGTCATTCTTCAAAGAAATAGAACAATTATTGATGAAATTCATATGGAATCACAAAAAACCCCGAATAGCCAAAGCTCTCCTGAAAAAAAAAGAAGGGAATGGAGGCATCACACTCCCAGACTTCAAACTCTACTACAAAGCCACAATCATCAAAACTGCATGGTATTGGAACAAGAACAGACATACAGACCAATGGAATCGAATAGAAAATCCAGAAATAAACCCACAGATTTATGGTCAACTAATCTTTGACAAAGGAGCAAAGACTATGCATTGGAGCAAAGAAAGTTTGTTCAATAAATGGTGCTGGGAAAACTGGGTCGCTACATGCAAAAGAATGAAGCTTGACCACTACCTCACACCATATACAAAAATCAACTCAAAATGGATTAAAGAACTAGACATAAGACCTGAAACCATAAAATACATAGAAGGAAATATAGGCGAAACACTACGTGATTTGCATATCAAAGACATCTTTACAGACACATCACCCAAAGCAGTGATAGTGAAGGCAAAGATCAACAGCTGGGACTACATCAAATTAAAGAGCTTCTGCACAGCAAAAGAGACAATAACAAAAACAAAGAGAAACCCCACCAACTGGGAGAATATTTTTGCACCCAACACTAATGATAAAGGACTGATCACAAAAATCTGCAAAGAGCTGATGAGACTCAACAACAACAAAGAAAATAATCCAGTCAAAAAATGGACAGAGGAACTAAAAAGAAACTTCTCTGAAGAGGAAATGCGAATGGCCAACAGGCATATGAAAAAATGTTCAACATCACTTGCAATCAGGGAAATGCAAATCAAAACTACCATGAGATACCATCTTACACCAGTGAGAATGGCACATATTAAAAAAACTAGCAACAACAAATGTTGGCGAGGGTGTGGAGAAAAAGGAACTCTTCTGCACTGTTGGTGGGAGTGCAAACTGGTCCAACCACTATGGAGAGCTGTGTGGAGATTTCTGGACCTACTAAACATAGAGCTTCCACAGGATCCAGCAATTCCACTCCTAGGTATTTACCCAAAGAACACAGAAACATCAATTCCAAAGAACACCTGCACCCCTATGTTTATAGCAGCACTGTTTACAATAGCTAAGCTTTGGAAACAGCCCAAATGCCCAAAAATAGATGACTGGATCAAGAAGATGTGGTACATATATACCATGGAATATTACTCAGCATTCAAAAAAGATAAACACATGCAATTTGCAGCAACATGGATGACGCTGGAAGGGATCATGCTCAGTGAAATAAGCCAAAAGAAAAAGAAAAATACCGGATGGTCTCACTCATAGCAGGAATCTAGTAAACTTAAATAAGGGACCAGGAAAATGAATAACTATAAGAAAGTGAAAATCAAAATCAACAAAAACTATGAACCAGAGACACTTTTTGGGGGGTGGGTGGCGGGAGGGGAGGGATTGGGATCAGAATGGGGGGATTGCAATTGTATGGGGAATATAAAAATAAAATTTATTAATTAAAAAAAATATTATTCAGGATACTATCAGAAGGAACTTTGTAGCAGTTAGAGTACAGTTGACTTTTACTGTACTCCACAACCACAGTCTGTATTCTTTGTTTAGGCCAATCATTCCACTTAGGTGTGGCACAAAAAGAAGTTACCTCAGAAAGTGCACATGGATTTGCATGCATCTATCACTATTGTAAAAGAAAAAAGTGAGGCAAACTATTTTACAAATGGTGGGTCAACCATTCAAATATTAAACTGATTGACTATAACATGAAAGGCATGAGTGTTTTGGAAGTCAATGGTTTTAAGCTCTGCCCTCTAGGAACTCATAGCTGATTAGGTGACTACAGGGTGAGTGTATATTACCTAGAGGAAAGTGATTGATCAGATGATATACTATGTGTGTTCAGGAAAGGGGGATTCTTTTCAACTAAAATAATCAGTTGTTTTTCTATTCATATTTTTGTAAATCTTGATGTTAAAATTTTTAAGGAGAAGGGGAGGAATTATTGAGTTATTTCAGTGAATGAGGTATACTTCAAGGTTGCTTTCATGCCATTTCATGTAGCATTCATCACCATCCACATAGATTTGGTAGATTTATTCCTGATTTTAGAGAGGAGGAATATAAGATTCAGAGAGACTTAGAAATTAGTTTTTAATTTATACATTAGGTGGTGCTTCTGTACTTTTATGCATGCTTACACATGTATACTGCCAAAAAAACTTATTATTTTATAAATTTTAAAATTTATATAGATGGCATCAAAGTGTTAATTTCCTCCTGGGACTTAGTCTCTTCATCTATTGACATATATAGCTCTGCAGTTTCATTATTAGTCTTGGAATAGGTATGGTTTATTTGTTCTCTTATTGATGGACAATTATGCTATTTTCATTTTTTCCTTGTTATTCATAACCTGTGTGATACAAGTATACACATAATATATATATATATATATATATATAAAGTCTTCTTGTATACATAGTAATATTTCTCAGAGTGTACTTCTAAAGTAGAAAAATGGGATTATAGGATATGCTTTTTACAACTTAACTAAGCATTGTAAATTGCCATTCAAACTCATACCACTGTATTTTCTATTTAGAAGCCAGAATTTCTATTTTCTTATATATTCTTTTACTCTGTTAACATATTCTTATTTAAATGATTTCCCCTAATAATGTATATAATTTTGTTCCTTTCTTAATCTTACATCTTATTTTTATTTCCTTATTTTCTTACAATGCTAAATAGAAGTGGTGTTTGCAGGCATCCTTGTATTATTTCTGGCTTTATTCAAAGAATTGTTCTAATGTTTCACCATTACTATGTTTACTAAAGTTTTTGATTTTATTATATTAAAAAAGCTTGTCTTTTTATTTTGAAATGGCTGGATGTTGCACATTTCAAAATAATGAATCAATGTTGAAATCTGTATTTTCTGAATCTGTTTAAAATGTTTCTTTTGTATCTGTAGTATGATGGGTATGAGATGATGAAATCCCAGTCTATGACAGAGGCATTGGATATAAAACAAATACATAGAATCTTAGGGATTTTGTTACTAGTTGTGAGAGAGAATGATCAGAAAGAGAGTTTGGAAGACTTTCATGGTTCTGATTTAAGAGAGCTGAAATGGTAGAATCATTACTTGAAAAGTATTAGAAAGAATAGCAAAGCTTTAGTACTAAGTAGATTTTGAGCCCACTTAAAGAGTTGTTGAAATGATTCGAATGTTGACTGTTTAAAGTTGATGTTCAGCAGACATTTTGATATGGTTATTTAAAAATGGACTCACAAATAAGAGTCAAGTATTTCCTGGAGATAAAGATTTGTGATTTAATGATATCAAATTAATATTAAAACCATAGGGAAGGATGAGATTGCCCATTGAGAATTTGCATTGGAATAATAAAGGTGAGGCTCTGGCTAACCCCTGAAACCTAAAATCATCAAGGACAGTAAGAGAAACTTAAAGAGGATTCTGAAAGTGTCACTCAAAGAAGAATGGTGTCCAGAACCTCAGGACGAAAATTTCGATCTAAAAGTGCAACCTATATAAGTCAAATGCAAGGAGGCAAAATATGTTGAACAGAAAGGTGATATGATTTGGTACTTAGGAAGTTACTTGTGCCCTTAACAGGGTGGTTTCAATGGGATGCTGAAGTCAAACATTGGATTGTAGTGGGATCAAACTTCAGTGAAAGATGAGGAGGAAAACAAGTGAAGACTCCTCTGAGGAAGCTTAGCTATGAAGAAAAAGAGAGAATGAAAAATACAAGTAAAGAGAAATTATCCTTTAAGAATTAATTGTCAGTTTCTCAGTTTTAGAATTTCCTTTTGACACATATGTCAAAAGTGTCGATTACATTTTACTTTAATGTGACTGTGAGAGAGTCACTTTAAGTGGTGGAGATCTAGTCAAGTTGTATGATTTTATTCTGAGTTGATTTCTTCAGGCCTATATTTACCTGTCCCCTTGGCACTTTTTACTTGTGGCTAAAATCTCAGTCATGCAAAAGAAATTCATATGAAGCAAATTCAAAGCCTAGAATCAATCCCTGTATAACAATGAAGTCCTTAAATAATAGTAAAACTATGAAAAAATGTAAAATATAGTATACGATAATTTAAAAGTCATTAATATGAAATATAAACTTTTTGATATCTTATTTGTGGCCTAAAAACCATATGGCAATGATCAAATGGATCTCTAACTTGGGAAAAAAAAATGAAATGAAAAAATAATAGCTTTGCCAGTTTGGGATAAGCTGTGGAGTCTATTTTGGTTGTCATGATTCAGTAAAGCTATTAAACCCATGGACTCTGTTAGCCTGAAATAGAGGAAGTCCTTGTCCCTGTTCTTGCTCCAACATTAGAATCAGAGGACAACCATATTCTAGATTCTGTTTATTCTGGCACAACTTTGTTCATTGGATTTATTTCCATTTTAAATGATATCTTTGCCAGGTGATGTTGGTAATGATTACAAAAATATAAAAATATGTCTTTAATTCTGTGAGATATTTTCCATATGTTTAGCTATCATTTGAAAATTATGTTCGTGATAAGATGAACATTTTAAGTTGCCAAATTTATTTTTATAATTTTGTGAAAACTACTAACTTAAGTTGGGTTGTAACAAACCAGTTCAGTGTTCCCATGGAAGCATGATTTCATCCCATCTATGAAAACTGGTTTTGTTTTTTCTCCTTTATCATGGAACTTGAATCTCAGCAATGTTTTTCCTGTGATTCCTGTTCCAAGAAAAGGAATACAGGTTTCCAATTAGATGAATATTCACTTTTAACCCTAAGGGACATTTTCATTCAAGGAGATAAACGAACAATGGCCATTGTCTGACATATTTATGATTTAGGTATTTTTATTTTAAATTTTTTTTAAAATACTGCGGTCAATCTTCTGTCATGGTTATTCCAAATTATGTTTAAATTACTTAATACTTGCTTGTTCCTTATTTTATGTATCAAACTGATTTAGAACTCTTAAGTGAAAGACTTGTGACATTTTCTTCATTTTTATTTTCTCCCCATGTCTACCCCAAAACCTATTAGAAGCTGCTTCTCAATAACTTTTTATTGAAGCAATAATGATATACATATTTTAGTGTCTCTAGGGTAAATGGTTTTCAGGCTTTTCTGCCCCTCTGCCAGTAGGATTGCCCTGCCTCATCGGGTACCTGCATTTGTTACATTGTTATAAGTTATGTTGTTTACTTCTGTGGGCCATTGCAGCAGTATTGAGATATCTGCCCAGAGACCAAGAAGCAAGAGAGAGACAGAGGAGAGAGAAGGGGAGAAAGAAGCCAGAGAAGCCCAGAGTGAAGACTTGCAGGGGGCTTAGAGGTACCCCTGCCTGCTGTGTACCTAGTTGCTGCACTGCATGTAAAAGCTCAATAAAAGCCTGAGAAAGCCACCGAGGGCTCCAGGACTTTCCTTTACCCCGTCTGCTCGAATCATAGAACCTGCTCAGTGCCCATCCTGGCCCTACAGTGCCTCTGTGGAGCCAGCTTTCTTAAGGTTCTGTGGCTACAAAGACATATAAGATAGTTTCCCATTTGTAATTAGGCATCTTGGAAGGGTAAAGAATGAAATGTATGTGCATGCTACTTACTGTTTAACCCCAGGGAGGACAGAACTTCACTATCTTAGTCTTTACAAAAGTCCTAGAAGATTGTACTATTATACTGATTTTTCAGGTGAAAAAAACTAAACAAGGTTTGAGAACTTTTGATTGGTAGATCAGGGTTTGAATATCAGTTCTGAACTGACAAATGACAAATTTATTAGTTGGAGAGAGAATTCATCTGCACATAAAGCAAGTAGTAAAAAATAAACATGGGTTGTGAGGAGTTCTGGTAAGGAAAAAGTTATGTGGAGTAACCGTGGATAATGTAAATGAAAGCATTATTTATGACATGATAGACTCTTCAATATGTCTAATTAGCACTGCATTTCTGTTTTTTATCTACTGGAATAAAATATTTTGTCTCTATACTTGCTTTTTAAATGTCTGTTTTTTTTAAAGCACACTACACAATGGCATATATTTTGATTTTAACAAACAGCAACAAAAGGAATACATGTAAATTGATTTTGCTCATTACCATGACTTTACAAAATGTCAGCACGCTCAGCCTTTCTTTTATAAAAAAGAATACCAAGTCCCAGGAAACAATCCAGTTGACTTTTTCTTTCTCTCTTAAATTCTTGATAGCAGAGTTAGATTAAATATAGTCTTCCATTTTCCAATCTAATATACTTTAAGCCAAATAATGCTTTTACTCATTGATTTGTAACTTATAAGGTATACATTTTTTTTAATAAATGCTAAAATAATTATTTCATTTTTTTTTTCATTTTTGCACAATGTATGCATTCTCATTTTGGTTATATTCCCCATAAGGTATATATTATTAATGAATAAATATGATTCAAAAATGTTTAAGTCTATACTACTCATTTTCTCATGCTTCAATAGCTATTATGAAAATAGGTTGCTGTGGAAACTATGCAATTAACATCCGTGTGCAAAGTTTTCTTAGAGATGACCGAACACTTTAAATTAATTATTAAATTTGGTAGTAAATTTCTCTGTCTCCTCTGCCTGTATTTTTGTGCCTTTACCTTGGGGATGCTTTCTTCCTGTTATCATTGACTCCAAGTATTAGTTTATATCTTAGTGATCTGGGCTCCTTGTATGTGCCAGGCATTTTTATTTTCTTTGATTATTTGATTTCCTTGGAAGGGAAAAGTTGTATGTTTAGAAAGATAATTGTAAGAATTATTCTGTTTAAATGCTAAGTCTTTATCAACATGATAACATAGTGATAAATCTAGAATTTCTCCTATAAACAGACTACATTAGAGTAGAACTTTTACTATATTGCAAAAACATGTTATAAAATCACTTATTTACTGGTTTATGTTCTCTTTAGGATTATTGTTATTTGGGATAGGGCTCTACTGCTGACCAGCAGTTAATATTAAATAATATAAATCAGTGGTTGTTTGTCAGTAATAGTCATAGATGTGATAATTGCAAGTAGAAAAAATAATGATCCAAATATTTTAAAGTGAAGCTAAGTATATATCAATTATGAGAAGCTCCAAGTTACCCTGAAGCATTTCCAGGAAACCCTCTAGTATATCATAACCACAGTTTGACTAAAGAAACATATTTAGAATTGCTGATGTAGGTTTAGAGATTCATTGGGTTTTTGTAAATGTGGCTCAGATTAAGGGATTTTATTGATTAGTCAGCTTTAATTAGTTTAATTTGAAACTGGAAGTGGACAATCTCATGAAGAAAATAAGTAGTATGAATTTTGGGGGAATAATTCAGTGAAATAATGTTTGCTTAAGAAAGGTAATTTCACTTATGTATATCGCACAGATATTTAAGCTACATTACCTCCTCCCACATTGGATTAATCAGTCTAGAAACATTGCAAACAAGATGAGTTGTTGTCTTCTTTGAACACAGTAAATAATTTAATGTAGTGTTTTCTTCCTACTGTGGCCTATCAGGCATTTGCTGTGAGTGTACTGTTGTAATTAACTGCAACTAGGAATTTTGTTTGTGATATAT
Source organism: Talpa occidentalis (assembly GCF_014898055.3). NCBI lineage: Eukaryota > Metazoa > Chordata > Mammalia > Eulipotyphla > Talpidae > Talpa > Talpa occidentalis. Next base: position 75,167,222 of record NW_023602073.1, on the reverse strand, counting down.
TTTTCTAGTAAATCCTGATAACTAAAAAGGGTTAAAGTAAGAAAATGACAAAACACTTCATAGGAAAAATTTTGAATAGAAAATTTCTTATCAGGATATAATCTTTTATTTATCTTATATGTTACTTATTTTCTCCCATTGTGTACTTTGCACTTTTATTATTTTCTTTTATTAAATATTTATGCATACAAGAGCTGGGGTACAGGCCAAAGTTGTGGGGTTGGGTGAGAGGATTCACCAGAGACAGAGTGGGGAACAGAACAGGCAGACTGACTGAAATACACTGCTGAGGGGAGCAGTGGACGAGACAGGAGAGGTCTGCTGCGCCATGTGGGTTTCTCTCTGTCCAGCCGGGGATTGAACTCGTGCTGCAGAGGCTGCAGATTGCTTCATAGTATGGTGCTTAACCCCTTGTACCACCTGGAAGGCCCGCACTTTTATTATTTTATATCATTATTCTTTGAGTAGTTTATAATCTAAAGAAAAATACTATACTGTATCACATCCAAAAGTTGTTTAAAGGGTGAATATTATCAAATACCCAATCCATGTTCAATTTTCTCCGATTGTCTCAAAAATATCAGTGTACAGGTTGATTTTTTTTTTTTTAAAATCAGGATCCCAACAAAATCCACAATTGTGTTTAATTGATGTGTCGCTTAAATTTCCTTTTATTTTTATAGCTTTTCTTTATTGAGTGATTGTACAATTTTCCACTTTCTAGATTTTGCTGATGTCATCTTCTTGGTGTCATTTGACACATGCTTGAATTTCTGTAGTCAGGCTTTATTTTTTAGTGACCAAAAACGACTTACAGATGGAAGTATGCTCTTCCTAGAATGTCCTGTAAGTGGCACATAAATCTTATTTGACTTTAGTAACAGGAAGGTAGGTGAGTGGGTTCAGGTATAGTTGAATCTAATGCATCTCCTAACTCCTCTGTAACCTCTCACCTAATAATATTAGCAGCACTGGTGATCCATGACAAGGTCCATTATTTTGTTAAGGGCTGGAAAATATGATTTTCTAATTCTATTATTTTTCTGGCTTTTATTAACTTTTGCCTACTAACTGTTTTATTACCCTGAAATATCGTCTATATACTTGGCTAAATATTGTACCATAAATATATTCCTTTTTTGAAGAGCTATTTTCTTTTGAATTAATGGTTGCGTTTTTTCTCTTGCTATTTTTGCCACCCACAGATTCTTAGTATTTTTCCAAATGCTCTATTGTATTGTATAGTCTATTGGGTCATCCTCAAGTTTTTTTTCCCCGCTGGAAGTAATCTTTCTGGAGTCCTCTATGCTGTTTCCTTTGAGGTCAGCTCTTTTCTGCACTTGTTCGTAGTCATTTTTCTTTGTATCCTGGAGCATCCTTTCTTGTTCTTCTAACTTGGTTTACTGTGCTTCTGGGTGCCATGACTTTCTCTTCCTTGATTTACATAAGTATTTTTAATAGGAATATATCTTCAGGGATCTTTTAAAGGTCTGTTTTTATAGATTTTTGTGTTTCTGAGTCATATGTGATGAATTTGTCTTATTTGATTTGGAACATAGGGTAGTGTGTTTTCAGAAAGTATGTTGCCAAAGGCTTCTCTCCCCCATCAAACTTTCCAGGGCCAGGGTAGGAAGACTTTTAGGGTCCTTGGTGTTTAGGATGATGCTAAAGCAATAGCTTCTTTGAATCTTTTTTTTTTTTTTTAAGATTTATTAATCTATACAAGTACTGGGTACAGTCAGAAGCGTGGGAGGGTGAGAGAATTCACCAGAGCCAGAGCTGGGAGCAGAACATGCAGACTGACGAAGTGCACTGCTGAGGAGAGCAGAGGGCATGGCAGGAGAGGTCTGCGTGCCATGTGGGACCCTCACCAGCAGCCGAGTATTGAACTGGCGCTGCAGAGGCTGCGGGCAGCTTTGCAGCCCAGCACTCCACTGCTGCGCCACTGGGGAAGCCCACTTCTTTGAATCTTTAACCTGTCTATCAAATAAGGGTTTTAATGATCAATCTACTTACCATACCAGATTGTTGTAGAGAAATAGGATAACAAATATCAGTTGTTTAGTTACCACAAATGCCATACGCTATCCAGGTAGCAATAATTAATTCATATTTTGGGGGCCGTGATTTGGTCTGTGGAATTCCAAAAGTTCTAACTGTAGTACAGTTGTTTTAATGATAACTCAAATAAACCAACCTCTAACGTACTTCTATACATGAATTGATTCTTTATTCTTTACCAGTTTGCCATCAATCTGTCGTAATTGATGCTTCCTTCTACTACATTAGTAATGGAAATATAGAATACAGTAGGGGTGTGTGTGTGTGTGTGTGTGTGTGTGTGTGTGTGTGTGTGTAAAAGCTAGAAGAGCAGAGATTAGTATTTCAGTTTCCCAGTTTTTTCTGTTTCACAAATTTTGTTCAAAGGCAGAGCCTATAAATAAGCATGAGGGTTAGTGTCTCATGAGAGGACTATTTTTAGTCTTCACTTTTATTTGAAGGTTTTACAGCCAAGTACAGCAACCACATTTTGAGATGGCTTCTTTCCTGATAGTCTCTCATTTTGAAAACTTTTGTTACATTCCTCTTACCAATTTCCATGCCTTTTCCCAAGCCCCACTGAAAGATACACTAACTGCAAGGAGACAAGGAAATTTCCTTTATTGTTGTCTTCCCAGAAATTTACTCACGAGTATTTTGATTTCAGTAAACTATTATAACAACAACAGTGGAAGATCATATAACATAAGGTAAGGAAATGGGAAATATGAAGAGTAAAAGAGGATAATGATTAATTTCTCACTTGATTTCCATGAAAATCAATTCTTAAATCTCGCAGGGCTTGTTGATTTTAAAAGTGGAGTGATCTACTAATGAGAACCAAATTATGGACTCATACTTAAAAACCACCATTAGATTCACTTTGCATTTAGGAAAAACATTTTTAAATTTAATATATTCCACGTGGTGCTTGCAGTTTCATTTTATCTCCTGCCATTTCTCTGCCTGCTCTCACCCTTGTGCAGACCTTCCTTCTGTACCTAGAATAAGACAAATTCACTTCCTAGGAAGAAAACGTTTGACCTCAGTTCTGGACAAGGGTGGCTACTGCATATCGCTCAAGTGTGAGCTCAAATGGCACCATTTCAGAGACAACTTCCTTGACTTCCAAATCTTACGGTTCCCCTCACCTCTTTTGGGCCCCAAGTTTGCATTATCCTAGTTCCCCTTATCTTTGGCTTTCCATGGTTTCAGTGATCTGTGATGAACTATAGTCTAAAAGTAAAACATACAATATTTTTGAGAGACTAACCATATTCACACAACTTCTCATAGTATTATTATAATTATTCTGTTATTATTAGTTATTGTTAATCACTTACTGTGCCTAATTTATGAATTCAATTTTATCATAGGTATATATGCATGGGAAATAGTATTTGTAGGGTTTGGTACTATCTGTTATTTCAGGCATTTGTGGGGATATTAGAACATGTCCCCATGGATAAGGGGCAACTATTGTGCGGTTTTCACTTGTTTATGGCATTTACTGTTATCTGAAATTGTCTTGCCCAATTATTTAATCTCTGAAACATAAACTGCATAAAAGCAGATTGTTTATCTATTTTGGTCACTTCTGAATTCCGAGCACCTATAGTAGTGTCTGTCCTATGGCAGGCATTCAATGTATATTTGTTGTTTAGTGAATATTTTGGGAAGAGTTCTGGAGTCAGAACCTTAGTTTAAGTTTTGGGTCTCTGCCTATTACAGTAGATGTGGCAGGTAAGCCATGTTAGCTAAAGAAACCTTATTTTCCTAACTTTTCCTATGATTAAATGATTAGTGTTATCTCAGATAACACTGGGTAGAATCTATGAGTGGAAATCCTGGGTCGCATGGTACATATACTTTCAATATTTTGAGAAACTTCCATACTGTTTTCCATAGGAAAACATTCACAACAACAGTGTACAAGGGTATACCATGTATGCCAATGATTTTTCTGGTTCTTAAGTTGGTGAGCTGGAATCTCATTTTGGTTTTGATTTGCATTTCCCTCATTTTCAGTGACAAAGAGCATTTTTTTTACATGACTTGGCCATATCTATATCTTTTTTGGAGAGGTGTCTATTTCGATTTTCTGCTCAATTTTTGATTGGCTATTTATTTTCTTTTCGTTGAGTTGCATGAGTTCTTTGTAGATTTTGAATGTTAGTCCCTTGCCTGATGTATGATGTGAAAATTTTTTTCCATTCTGTAGGGTATCTTTTTATTTTATTAATAGTTCTTTTACTGTGCAGAAGCTTCTCAACTTAATGTAGTTCCATTTGTTTATTTTGTTTTTGTTTCCCTTGCTGTTAGAACCAAGCTAAAACGTCCCTGAAGCCTATTTTGTACCGTGTTTTGCCTGTTTTCTTCTATGAATTATATGGTTTCAGGATTTAGAGCAAAGTCTGGAATCTATTCTGGTTGATTTTTGTGTATTTTGCCAGATGGTGGCATAGGTTCATTCTTCTGCATGTGACTGTCCAGTTTTCCCAGAACTATTTATTAAAGAGATTCCCTTTCCCCATTGTATGCTCTTTGACTCCTTTGTGGTGGATAAACTGTCCATATAAGTGTGGGTTTATTTCTGGCCTTACAATCCTATTCCATTGATCTGTGTATTTATTTTTATTACAATACTGTGCTGTTTTGATTGTGATAGCTTTACAGTATAATTTGAAGCCTGGGAGTGGTTCTTTTTTTTTTTTTTTTAAGTCAGAATTGATTTAGCTATTCACATTCACTTATGGGTCCATATACATTCTAGCAACATTTGCTCTATCTCTTTGAAGAATGCCATTTAAACTTTGATTGGGATTGTGTTGGATTTATATATAGCTTTGAGCAAGATTGCTATTTTAACAATGTTAATTTTTTCAATCCATCAGCAAGGACTATCTTTCCAATGCTTCATGTCTTCTTTTTTTTTCAATAATATCTTAATGGTTTTCATTGTAAAGGTCTTTTACTTCTCTTGTTATTTGTAAGTATTCTGTTGTTTTTGATGCAATTATAAATGGGATCTCAGTGAGAAAGTAGAGAAGCTGTGATATCACTGAATGTCTTAAAAATAGATCTAATGGCTTGACCACTTTGGTTTCCCTTTTTGCTCCCTTTTACATGCCTTTGGTCTATTGCTTGCACTATCGGCAGTGGAGGTTTGTATTTTTAGTGAGCTATTGATAAATAGATTTTAAAATGTCTTGGTACATATTCTTAGGATCAGAGTCTTGTCTCCCACCCTGTCCTCTGCATTTGTTTCAGAAAGACACAGACACTAAGCCGCAGGTCGTTAACAGTAGCAATACTCTTTCTGGTATTTTAGAAATGTCAGCATTATATTTGTATCTGGATAAAGCAACAAAATAAAAGCCAAAAACTGGAGTGTCTTTTAAAGCCAGTTATTCAAATTGTGACCTGTGGTTCAACACTAACAGTATCAACATCAACAGGGAGCTTGTTAGAAATGAAAAATCTCAAGTCATTAACTGAACCAACTTAATCAAAATGTGCATTTTATGGCAGGTAGTAACTGGCAAACAGAAAAGATTGTTTTGAATTTGCAAGTGTGGGGGGGAGCGGTCAATGTTCAAAGAACTGTTGGATTTTAAAAACCCCTAGTAAAGAATTCAGCTGTCATATTATTATGAAAATTAATCCTAGTGTCAAAACTAGCTGAGCACTGAATATCAGATAGGTAAATAAGAGCTCTTGTTGATTCGTATCAATGATAACAATTGAGAAATGAAGATGTTAAAGGTTCCTTGCCTCTCTCAGTGGCAAACCTTTAGAAATGTCTGCATGAAGAAATTCTCTTTATGCTTTCCTATTTGGGATAGCTAAATTCTCTACCATAAGAACCCCATTCTTATCATTTTTTGCATCGCCTTATACAAGGTTCTAGAAATTTGATGTACATTAGCATATGAGAAGTTTTTAAAAAGTATTTGGTCATTTGCCCTACAATCTAAAGCTAGGATAGGACTGGGACATCCCTATGTCTAATGAGCACCCCATCTATATGTTTAACTAGATTGAAGTAGATACTAGCACTTGATATGTGTTTATATGTGGTATATAAGAGTATGTATGGTGGGCCTCCCTGGTGGTGCAGGCTGTTGAGCGCAGCGCTGTGACGCTGTCCGCAGCCTCTGCAGTGCCAGTTTGATCCCTGCTGGCCTCAGAGCAACCCACATGGCTAGCAGACCTCTCCTGTCTCACCCGCTGCTCCCCTCAGCAGTGTATTTCAGTCAATATGCCTGTTCTGTTCCCCACTCTGTCTGTGGTGACTCCTCACACCTTCCTGCACATCTGGCCTGTACCCCGACTCTTGTATAAACAAAATAAATCTTAAAAACAAAACAAAACAAAGTAAAGGAGTATGTATGGTGAGATAGCCATAAACATTTTAACATACCAGTTATGTTTCAATGATTAAGTAACATAGCAGTAACATGAACTTTATACCCTTTTTGTAACTTCTTCTACTGTTTATCAATCTAGAAGAAAATAAAGTTAGACAATTAGATTTAGCCCAAGAATTCTGAATGAATTAGATACTACATAGAAAAAAAATTAAAAAAAAATTTTTTTTTTTTGGTGGAAGGACAAAATAAATTAATCTTGGCGTTTTTGGAGATGAAGTTAGTATTTATTAGTACACATTGTTGCCATAAAACAGCACATCCTGGTGATGACTCACCCAAATATGACTTTCTCTGATATTTTTTGGCTTTTATGGCTCTTTGTTTAGAAGGACCAGCTGCATTTGAGAAACAACAGTGATATTATTGGAGCATTTCTTGCTGAGTTTCAATATATGTGACAACTTACATAGTTGTCGGTCATTCAGTTTAATGGCCTTAGACAAATTTACATACCCAAATGTAAGTATTTCTACCATCCAGCAGGTTTATTTGTGTTACTTTCCAGTTATCTTCTCCCATGAAAGGCAAATGTTTTCCGATTTAGCACCATAGGTTAGGTTTGCCTGTTTTGGACTTTATATATCTGGAATTGTGTTGAATCCAGATAGAACCTTTTGTGTTTGGCTTCTTTAATAGAATATATTTAAAATTTATTCATGTTGGGTATAGCAACAGTTTAGTATTATTTTGTTGCTATGAGATATTTCATTTTGTAAATATAATACACAATTTATCATTTTCTTGTTAATATTTGAATTGTCTTTACTTTGGGACTATTATGAATAAAACTTCTATAGACATAGTTAAAGTCTTTATTGGCCCATGCATTCATTGTTCTAAGTTATATAAGTAGGACAATTGCTGGTCATAGTTTAACTTTATAACAAAGTGAATCTAACAGTTTCCGAAGTGATTACATTTTTCACTTTCACCAACAATGTATGAATTCTGATTTCTGTAATTAGCCATGTTAAACATTTGACATTGTCAGTCTTCTTAATGTCACACCAATTTTAATGGATGTGAAGTGATATCTTATTGTGTGGTATCAGTTTACATTTCTCTGATGACTAATGGTGAGTACCATTTCATAAGCTTACCGGACATTTCTATGTATTCTCTCGTAATGTGTCTGCTTGAGACTTACCTATTAAAAATTGGATTGTTTTCATTTTTATTATTGATTTCTAGCAGTTTTGAAAATGTATTTGATGTATGACAATTTTTTAAAAAAAGATTTATTTATGCATACAAGAACTGGGGTACAGGCCAGAGGGTGTGGGCGTGAGAGGATTCACCAGAGACAGAGTAGGGAACAGATCAGGTGGATTGACTGAAGTACATTGCTGAGGGGAGCAGCAGCTGAGACAGGAGAGGTCTGCTGCACCATTGGGTTGCTCCCTGGCAGGCCGGGGCTTGAACTCGTGCTGCAGTGGTTGCAGATAGCTTCATAGGTTGCGTCTTAACCCCTTGCGCCACCAGGGAGGCCCTGATGTATGACAATTTAAAGATTTTTTTATTCTTTTTTTTTTTAATTGTAGGTCTTTTTTTTAATATTTTATTTTATATAATTCTTACATCATTTTTCATTTTTGCACAATGTATGCATTTCATTTTGGTTATATTCCCCATACAATTGCACCCCCCCATTATTTTGATCCTATTTCTTCCTCTCCCCACCTAACCCCCTGTAGTGTGTCTCTGGTTTATAGTTGCTTGTTGATTTTGATTTTTACTTTGTATTAATTAATAAAACCCTTATTTAGGTTTTCTAAATTCCTGCTATGAGTGAGACCATCCAGTATTTTTCTTTTTCTTTCTGACTTACAAGAAGTATTTTATTCTTAATAATACAAGAAGTATTTTATTCTTAATAATAATAATACAAGAAGTATTTTATTCTTAATATCAACATGTATTTTCTGTAGTACAAAATTTTATTTTTGTTCTGTTTAGTTTATCTGTTCTCTCTGTATACCATGCATGAATGAAATCATACAGTGTTTGTCTTTGTCTGGCTTATTTCACTGAACACAATACCCTCTAGGTCCATTCATGTTGTTTAAACTTGGTAAGATTTCATCTTTTTTTTTTTTTTAATCCCTAAATGGTATACCATGGTATAGAATACATATTCTTCACCCATACATTAATTGATGGGCACTTCCTTTGTCTTGTTTTGTACACTGTAAATAGTGCTACAATAAACATGGGGGTGCATCTATATCTTTGAATTAATGTTTTTATAATTTCTAGATAAATATCCAAAAGTGAAAGAACTAGATCATACCGAATTTCTATTTTTAACTTTTTGCGGAATATCTATCCTGATTTCCATAATAGCTGCACCAATTTAAATTCCCAGCAGCTGTGTATAAGTATTCTCTTGTCTCCACATCCTCTTCAACATTCATTCTTTCTTTTCTTTTGGCAAATAACCGTTCTCATAGGTGTGAGGTTTACATTTCTCTAGTAATAAGAGATGAGAAGTTATCTTTTCATGTGCCTATTGGTCAACTTTGTGCCTTCTTTGGAGAAGTCTCTATTCAGGTCCTCTGCCCATTTATTGACTGAATAATTTGTAATTATATTTATTTATTTTTAAAAAAGATTTATTTATTTATACGAGAACCGGGGTACAGGCCAGATGCACGGGAGGGTGAGAGGATTCACTAGAGACAGAGTGGGGAACAGATCAGGCAGACTGATGAAATACACTGCTGAGGGGAGTAGCGGGCATGGCAGGAGAGGTCTGTCACGCCATGTGGGACCCTCGCCTGGTGGCCAGGGATTGAACTGGTGCTGCAGAGGCTGCAGGCAGCTTCTCAGCCCAGCACTCAACCGCTGCGCCACCAGGGGAGGCCCCCTAATATATGCTTTTTAAACAGAGCTTCCTATTCACTAATATAACTGCATTATAAAATTTTTATTTTTTAAAAATATTGTTGATCAGTTTGAAATATTTTAAAATACTTTAAAATTTCCCCTCTGATTTCTTTTTTTTTTTTTTAAACTGGATTATTTAGAAGTATGTTGTTTAATTTCCAAGTATTTTGGAAATTTCTTCTTTCTTTTTTCTAAATGAATGTCAAATAGGTTAAAAACATAATCTGTGTAATTTCATTTCTTTGGAATTTGAGGCTTATTTTCCCCCTTCAGTATGTGGTCTGCTTTGGTGACTATTCAAAATGTATTACAAAAGAATATATCTTCTGCTATTAGTAGGTGGAATGTCTGTAAAGGTCAACGAGGCAAAGCTGGTTGGTAGTGTTTTTTAAACCTTTTGTTACCATTATTAGATTTTATGTCTAATTCAATAATTACTGAAAATTGGATATTAAAATTTCACATTATAATGATAATTCGCCTATTTTTTATTTTTTGCTTTGTGTATTCTTAACCTTTATTTTTTGATGTTTACACATTTAAGGTTTTTATATCCTGGTGTGTTTCCCATTTTATTATTATAAATTTCATAATAATTCTTTTTTGTTGCCTTTCTCTATGTAATATGTCCTTTTTCTCTGCCTAGTTTAATATGTCCTTTTTCTTTGCCTAGTTTATATTGATTTTCAACTGATTGAGTATGATGCTTTTTATCATGCTTGGGACTTGTTGAACAAGGGGGGATTTTTCTGCTTGTAAAAATATGCTCATTTTCTCGGTAAATATTTTTCTTTCATTTTTTCTACTTGAAAATTTAACTACTTTTATGTGGAATCAAGATCATTTGATATTGTCACATAGATTTCACACGTTTTGCTTTGTTTCTATTGATTTGTCGTCACATTTATTGATCTTTTCCTCTTATGTATAAAGGTAAACCCACTGCATGAAATCTTTTTTTTTTTTAAGATTTATTTTATTTATTTGTGCATATAAGAACTGAAGTATAGGCTATAGGTGCGGGGGTATATGTGTATGTCTGTCTGTGTCTATGTGTGAGTGAGAGGATTCACCAGAGACAGAGTAGGGAGCAGAATAGTTAGATCTACTGAAATACATTGCTAAGGGGAGCAGCGGGGCAAGACAAGAGAGGTCTGCTGCACCATGTGGGTTAGCTCCCTGTCTGGGGATGGAACTCTTGCAGCTGTGGCTGTTGATAGCTTGATAGCACTGAGACTTAACCCCTGTGCCACCAGGGAGGCCCTGCGTGACATCTTTTCTGATATAGTTCTTATTACATGCATTACAGTTTGTATTTTTTAAAATAGCTTTTTCCTCTCTTTTCAGAAGTTGCCAATATTTTTATACATCATTTTCCATCTTATTCAAGATATCTTTTAACATATTGATCATAGACATTTTGTAGGCCCTATTTGATGTTTCAGTTATTTAGATCATTGCTGCATGTGCTTATATTGAGTGCTTTTCTCTTATTTAAAGTTTGTTTTCTTCTTATATGTTAGGATATATCTTCCAGGTTTTTGTATTTCCCAGTTCTATTTTCCTCTCTTCTTCTTTTTTTCTTTCTGCTTTTTGCTATTTCTTGCTCCATTATTGTGAAGGACTGGAGTGTTTGGAGACACTTCTCTCAGTATTTTTGCTTCTCCTCAAGCTTCCAGCAAGCCACTTCTTTGTATTTGAGGAATTCCTGCAGACTTGAACAGGGAAGGGGAGGGAGATGTCTCTCTAGGCTGTTACACACTTTTCTCAATTTTCTCTGTATATTTACTCCATGGGCTCAGTTAAGGCTGGTGGGGAAGTGTTGCTGAGTGGGGGTCTTATTCACTCTTTAGCTAGAACCCCTCAGCATTCTAATTTGTCACATCAGCTTTAATTGGTTTCTTGGATGTTAAGGCATGTTATGGTAATTGCTTTCTTACATAAATGCTATGGTTTCTTGTATCTATTTCTTCTGAGCAATGCTTAATTTCTGCTAGGAATAAAAACAACCTTGAACCTCTTCTATCTTTAATCCTTTATAAGATATGAGGAGTTAATACTCCTTTAAAATCTCTCTTCTCTACTGGGTTTGAAAAAAGGCTTTGGTTTTGTGGTTTATACGACATGTTTTCATTCTTGGGAGTGATGGCTTCTTACAATTTACCACATACTAACCAGAAGTGAAGATCTACGGTTAATTTAAAACACATTAATGTCCAATGACTTGAATGTTTATGTATCAAATAAAATAGATCTTAGTATTTATAGTTACACATTATTGAAAAATTAAATCCTATAACTTGCTTTTGTTATATAAACATTTTCACCTGCTACTCAGTATTTCTTAAACATAAATCCATATTTACAAGATTTGCTAACTCATTATTAAAAATAATTTGATAAGACTCAAAAGGGACGCTAAAAGGAGGAATTCTAGTAAATATTTTGAGCAAAGTTCAATAGTTGAGAAAAGTTATACTTTTTTCAGGAAAATAATACAAGATTATCCAGAGTCATCTTCAAAATTTAAATTATTTTAATTCAGGTAACATTAGGATCTTCCCCATCAAGTATCACCATTGTAGTACACCCAGTACCAAATCACCCATAGTCCTCACCATAGTTGGTTGTGCTTCTTTTTCTTTGTTCTTGCCTCTCCCCTTCATGCTCACCCCACCTGGATACTTACATTCTGTAGTCAGTGCTCAAGGGTTACTTTTGAAACTTGTATATCTAACCCTTAGTTTGGTTTCCCTTTATGCCACATATTTGCTGGCTCTTAAAATTTGGCTATTTAAGAGATAGCTAAATTAATTCTAAGGATTGTCAAATTTGATGGTACACTATTGGGTAATAGTTAAAAATTAAATTTATAATGCCTTGGTGTTTGTCTTTATTTTTAAAATATAGTTAAGTTTACTTTTTTCTTTTTTCTTTTAGAAATCCTGAAACCAACATATTAGAACAAAAACAAAGCATGGCTCACCATATTATATTTCTTTGGATCGTTTTGGTCCTGCTGCTTCAGCATTCTGTATTAGCCGAAGATGGGGAAATAAGATCAAGTAAGAACTATCAGAACTGTCCATTTTTGCTGTCTACAAATTGTTTGTGGAAATCAATTTAGGGGAGTACAAGCAGTGGCCATAAGGATCTTACTGTCTTTGGTGCTGTACTTCCCTAAATAAATGGTTATATTATGAACTAACAGAGGAAAAACTTCAATCGAGATATTGGGAGAAAATGCCATGGTAATTGTTTATTCTGTTAGCTCACCAGATTTTGGAATAAATCATCTGGTATAAAATCCATGTTCAACCATTTATGAAGTTCCTGATATGAAGAGAAAGGAAGCATCTGCCTCATAGAATGGTTTTCAAGGCTATCACATTTGGTTATCTCATAGAGATAATTAGATAACCCATGTAAATGAGATGATGTATAAATATGGCTTGGCACAGTGACATTTCTCAATAGGTAAATGGTGACATTAATTCAGATTGCCTGTAGAAAGTTGGCACTGGAGAATGAGAGCAGGGTTAAATGTAGTTCTGCTACCAAGGCCATCCTTTACAGATATACTGCTTTTTAAAATGTTTGCTTATCTCCATATTTATAACTAACAAAGGCAAATATCTTAATATAAATTAAATATGGTTTCTATAAAAATAGTCATTTGGTTTGAAAACTTGATTTAACCAGCATAAAATTTATTAAATTTATTTAAAATTTGCACACTTCTTTAGTTTCATCTACCTAAGCACCTTTCTGATTTTGTCATTGGCAAGAGATTCACAAAATTTAGGGGCTTATAGCTGGTTAGTGTCATATAGCTGGTTAAAGCTGGAGCTAGTATTTAAACTATTCTTTTGATCATCAATACATTCCTTCTGCATGACACCAGTAATTCATCTCACTAAGGAGGAAGTCCCTTGGAGTGGTATTTTGTCTGGGGTTTATAAATGGCAGTACTTGCTTTTGTATCCATGCTCTTGGCTAACCTTGCAGTTATGAAATATATGAGCAATGGCTCTGGAAAGGGGTTGGAAGAGCCAAGAATAACCTTGTGAGAATTTATAACCACTGAATTAAGTGGCATACAAACATGAGCAGGTTCAGACAATACTGAGTCTCATAGCATTTAGGAAGGACAACATTTCAAAGTTCTTCAAATATAACTTTCATGTCCTTTCTTCTTCCCACAAAACCCCAATAAAAGCATATCTCAGCCTAGTTTCCAAAAATAATAAAATAACTCTATTCCCTTGAGTTAGAAAATCTACCTCTGGGCATAATTCCATTCTCCTGTCCCTGCCCTGAACCCTGGCCCTGTCACCATGGCATGGTTGTTGGAACAGTGTCTCTCACCCTTTTGGATTTTACCACCACCTGCTCTATGCTCGATGACACTTTAGAAGTAATGCCATAATTATTGTTACAGTTTTGAGACAAATTCTTGTTTTGGGTAACTTCTTGAGTTTTATACTTGTTCACATGACAGTAGTGTTCACTTTTGCTCATCACTCTAATGAGTGAGTTGAAATCACTCAAAAATTGAGACCTTTTCATGTGAACCTTGTCATTATCCCAGTTTTATAAGAAGGTAAAGATGAGGAAAAGAATTGAAGGAAAGGAGGGAATGAAGAAGGGAAGGGAAGCGAGTGAGGGAAAAATGGATTTACTGTTATGGAGATGCAAAAGAATGGTAATATTGTCACTAAACCCTTTTGCAGTACCATCCCTTATAATTATTATATATTATTTGCAACATGTACAGGAAATAAATCATAACTAATTATAATTTCAAAGTGGGCACCTGATCGCTACTTAAGGAGAACTTTAATATGAATAAAAACATTAGACCTAAATTTATTATAATATTACCTTGCTTCATCTCATAGTCTTCCAACTTATCTCCAGGGAGATGTGGGTCTTAAACAATAGTAATCTTACTGCTTTGACTGCTGAACTTAAAGAAGAAGAAGGCAGGTGGATCTCTTCCTGCTGTGGATCAGTTTGTCATTTCAAACTTTTGGAAAGTACCCAAACCAGTTTGTTATTTGGTCTGTGTCAGTCTCTCATCTTTGAACTTTTGACTTGGCTCTTCTGTATGATGAAAATATCCTCCTCTTCATTTGGCTAAACCTTTCCTCTCAGATTTCAGATTGCCTGACGGTTTTCCAACAAAACCTTCCCTGACTTTCCACATTTGAGTTTTAAATGTTCTCATAATACTTTGTATTTTCTCTAACCAGAGAGTCATATGTCTCACTAGGCACTGAGCTTTTTGAAATATCTCATGCATCTTAGAAACTAGTACATAGTATGGCATCAGGCACACGTTAGCTTATTCAACATAGACAATGAAAGAGTAAAATAGGGTTAGAGAGTTGCTAATACTACAGAAAAGAGAGTTAAGATTGTTTTCTTTTTCTTTCTGCAGATAGAACTTGTCTAGGTAGACCTTGCACTAGAAGATAGTCTTTTCCCTTGATAAGTTAAAACAATGATATTAGTGTATAATTGAAAATTGTGCATTTATTTATTTTTGTGTTTTCATTTATTCAATGGAGAAATAAAATAAAATGTTACTTAATGGTAATATTGCAGCTACAAAGAGATATTTGGATACCATATTCCTATACAGCCTGCATTTGTTATTTCCTGTTTTAAAGATGAACCACTGATCCTTAAATGATTAAAAAAAAGAAAAATATCAGGGGCCTCCCTGGTGGTGCAACTGGTTAAGCACCACACTATGAAGCAATCTGCAGCCTCTGCAGCATGAGTTTGCTCCCCCGCCCACCAGGGAGCAACCCACGTGGCGAGGAAGACCTCTCCTGACTCACCCACTGCTCCCCTCAGCAGTGTATTTCAGTCAGTCTGCTTGTTCTGTTCCCCACTCTGTCTCTGGTGAATCCTCTCACCGCCTGCATCTATGGCCTGTACCCCAGGTTTTGTATGCAAAAATAAATAAATCTTTTTAAAAAAAAGAGAAATATCAGCAAAAACAAAGCCCTTATTTATGAAGAATTGTTAATGAGCAAGACAGCATGTCTTATATAATCCTTGCAAACCTGTTGTGAAATGGTTACTGTTGTCTTTTTTTAGTTTCAGCTTTATTGAAGTACAATTGGCACATCAAATTGTAAAATATTTAAAATATATACTGTGATGATTTGATGCATGTGTATATTGTGAAAGGATTTCGTCCATCCAGTTAATTTGAAAAGACCATGCGTTGAAAACCTTTTGCTTTGTATATAACACATGTGCTTTGATGCTTTCTTTTTTACCCAGGTTGTCGTACTGCTCCAACAGACTTAGTTTTCATCTTAGATGGCTCTTACAGTGTTGGTCCAGAAAACTTTGAAATAGTGAAAAAGTGGCTTGTTAATATCACAAAAAACTTTGACATAGGACCCAAGTTTATTCAAGTTGGAGTGGTCCAGTATAGTGACTACCCTATACTCGAGATTCCCCTTGGAAGTCATGATTCTGGAGAGAGTTTGCTGACAGCCATGGAATCCATTAACTACTTAGGAGGAAACACCAGAACTGGAAAGGCCATCCAATTTGCACTTGATAACCTCTTTGCCAAGTCCTCGCGATTTCTGACTAAGATAGCAGTAGTACTAACAGATGGTAAATCTCAAGATGAAGTCAAGGATGCAGCAGAAGCCGCAAGAGACAATAAAATAACATTATTTGCTATTGGTGTTGGCGCAGAAACAGAAGAAGCAGAGCTTAAAGCTATTGCCAACAAGCCTTCATCTACTTATGTGTTTTATGTGGAAGACTATATTACAATATCCAAAATAAGGGAAGTGATGAAGCAGAAGCTTTGTGAAGGTAAGCCTTAATATAATTTGGAAACAATTGGACTTTCTTACATTTTAGGATAACAATTCCTTTACACTGGTATAAATATATTTAATGCAAGTTATTTATAATATAATAATTGAAGAAAATTTTATATTATAATTAGTGCATATATTTTTTTTAAAAATCACTTTCTTATGAAACCTATAATTGGAAAATAATAATTTTGTTATGTCTGTTGTTTTTTCTCTCCTTAAATTACAAAATACTTACTGTGGGCATAGTAGAAAATAAAAGTTGTAAGAATGAAAATATATGTAACATATGATCATATACTATTGTTGATGAGTTTTTACTGTTTTAGTTCAAAACCCAAAATCTTAGGGACTGAAGAGAAAAATACCTCTTTCTAGCAAAACATACAATTTATTCATATTAAAATTTAATTCCATTTCTACTATGGTACAAGTATGGCTGTACTTTTTATTAAATTACAAGTGTGATACCTTTACATTTCCATCATGTTATATAAGAGGGTGATTATCTTAAAATAAGTTTGGTAGAATTTGCCCTTATTTATTCTGTTAATTGCTCTGTAAAATATAAGCTGTGTTTCTCAATGTGAAAATTACGTGAAAGACCTTGGAAAAATCTGAAAATTGCAATATTTCTATAGTATAACAACTTAATAGGATTTCAACCCTATAAAAATTTTTCATGTAATTTGAGACACTAGTTTCTTAGAGAAATGAAAAACAAATAATGTTTTTGCATATTGGCTGTATAATGCAAATCTTAATGATTGTTAGGGAATAGTCTTTACTTGTTTATAAATATTATATATAACATAATTAGTCATAGGTGATACAATATAGGCATTTGAAGAATTTCCATTAACAGAAAAGACCCAGGTTAGGTTTTCCAAAATGATAGAATCAAGGATATTTGAACTGTAGAAAATATAAACTGCTAAAACAGGCAAGAATATCAAGAACAATATATATATTTTACACTTCAAATGCTGGAAATGCATGAAAGGAATCTTAGTTTTCATCTAAAGTTACTTAAGATCATGTGATGAATTAGCAGCAAATACTGCTTTAGGATAATAAATCCTATGCCAGTGTTCATCTATCTTCTAGATGTTGGGTAGGCTCATATTCAAAATAGGGAATTATAAACCTCATACTAGTGCTGCCCTTAAAACAATCCATTTACAAATGCTCCTCTTATATATTTGCTTTACTTTTTAATCACCTCTTAGGGGAAAAACAGACATTGAGACTTGACACTCAGATGCCAGAAACACTCTCACATATTTTCTTGGAAAATGTATTTTCATTTGTGTACATACATAGATTTTGTCATTCTTATGTTCATGAATATTTACCCCTTGGTTTTTCATTCCTTGTTGAAGTAAATAATGATTTATTGACTTTTACTGCTTTTGTGTTTCCTTTGTAGAATCTGTCTGTCCAACAAGAATTCCAGTGGCAGCTCGGGATGAAAAGGGATTTGATATTCTTTTAGGCTTGGGGGTTAAGAAAAAGGTTAGGAAAAGAATCCAGCTTTCACCAACAAAAATAAAAGGATATGAAGTAACATCAGCAGTTGATTTATCAGAATTCACAAGGTAAACATTTTATGTTGCTACATGAAGTTTTACGTCTAAAATGTGTTGACAATACTTTAAGCTTACAAATGTTCTTCTTTTCCTAGCAATGTTTTCCCAGAAGGACTTCCTCCTTCATATGTATTTGTCTCCACTCAAAGATTTAAGGTCAAAAAAATTTGGGATTTATGGAGAATTTTAACCATTGATGGAAGACCACAAATAGCAGTTACCTTGAATGGTGTGGAAAAAACTTTACTATTTACAACAACCAGTGTAATGAATGGCTCACAAATTGTCACTTTTGCTGACCCACAAGTTAAGGTACAAATGCCTGGGTATGATCATTGTATTCTTTGGGAAACACCTCTTCTTGTGTATGTTGGCGAAAGAGAGCCACAGTTTTAATATGACTAAGAGGATATTGACTTCATCTTTTAATGGTGCGTTATTGAACAAAAGCAACAAAGGAAGGAAATATGACATTAAGGTATGGGGGAATTAAACATCTTTTTAGTGCCTGCTCTTAGGTGCCAGGTAGATTTAATTATAATCATCCACAAAAAGAAGATACTGCTCTCATTTCAAGAACAACACCACCAAAAAAGTTCAAGTATTAATATCCCCTCGAAGTATTATAGCTAGTAAGTGGAAATGTCAGAAAATGAATTTAAATCTCATCCAAATGTCAGAAAATGAATTTAAATCTCATCCATATGAAATTATGCATTTATGTAATGTCTTTATTTGGTAAGGTGATTACGTGAAAAATAATTTATTTTCTGTTATAATTAAAGACAATATGCTAGATTCTGTATGAAATGGTAAATAAATAAGGTTTGTTTCTTGTCTTTCATGAACTTATTGTTTAAGATGAGGGAGTCAAGATTTCTGGTATCTAGCAGAGGTACAATGTGTTGGTGGAGTATGGAGAGAAAAATGGATTGTAGTAAAAGCTATAGGGAGTTCTTCAAAATGAGATGGTTTTTGAATTGGATTTTGAAGAAAGTATGGGATTTTGATGGAGAGGGATACAACTTTATTAA
Source organism: Talpa occidentalis (assembly GCF_014898055.3). Taxonomy (NCBI): domain Eukaryota; kingdom Metazoa; phylum Chordata; class Mammalia; order Eulipotyphla; family Talpidae; genus Talpa; species Talpa occidentalis. Next base: position 75,148,383 of record NW_023602073.1, on the reverse strand, counting down.
GTCAGGGGTTCTGTATTAAGCAGTCATACATAACAAAATACAAGGTTTTTGTTTAGGGAATGAAAAGTGGTATCCTCTGGAGCATAGATTGATGAATGAATAAGTATGAGCTCAATTTGTGGAACCTAGAAACCTTTGCAAGGAGATTTGGACTTCATCTAGTAGATGACAGGATTCCATCAAAATGTCTTCATCATAGACTTGTCATGGTCAAAATTGTGCTTGCGCCCCCCCCCCCTTTTTTTTTCCTTTCAAAAACAATAGTAATAATACTTTCACCTAGATTGTGGAGTTTGTGCTAGGTAATATGAATACAGAAATTAATGAGATGATGCATCCTCTCTGACAAAAGTTTAATGAGATAGATTAGTGGCATTATGAAGGCACTCTCAGAGAAGGAGGAGTTGTAGATATGTCTGAAAATTACTTGAATTTTTTCAAGATATTCATGATCCCTAATTATGGCAATGAGAATGGAAATGGATCATTTTTAAGAGATGTTTAATAGAACTTTAAATATAGATGTTATTGCAACTGAGAGAAAGGTAGGAGTTAATGAAACTTACTATGGTTTAGGAACTTAGGATACTATTATTCAAGGGAAATAGGAGAGAAAGAAATTTTGGGTTATAGTTCAAGTTCATTTTATCACATATTATGCCAGGCTGATTGTGAGTCATCCTGCCAAAGTTATTTTAGCCAGTGTTAGAAAATTAGGTACTATATCTAGGCAAAAGGTCCAAGTAGTTGATGTAGCTATGGAAATTGTTTCATAGAAGTAATTTTTGACCTGTAGATATTGGTGGTATAATAAAAGGGCAGAATGAAAGAAGTCATGCACAGATTTCTGAGGAATGCCCTTGACTGAGGGAGGGCAAAGAATTATAGAAGGAGAAGCTATGGAAGAAAATAAATGATGATTTTGAAGATTGTTTGAATCATGGAAACTGAGTAAGAATATCAAGAAGGATGGACTAGTTGCAGGTCCAAAGTTGCAAATAGATGAGGAATGGGAGGCCATTTGGATTCAGAGATTAGAAATTTATTTATGACTTTCAGGGAGTTGTTATGATAAATTATTTAACACAACTACTGGTGGATATTGAATGGAAACTAAAGTGGGTATTAATGCACTGATGGGTAGCATTTGAGGTCCTTCCTGGGTGAGGTAAATTATATTATAAAACAACCAGTCTGTATAGTGTGAATTTTCTTAGCAATGGTTGCTGGCAAAGGAATGGAACAAAGAAATAAGATTATTAGAAATTAAATTTGTGATTCTTTCATACTTTCTATAGACACTATTTGATGAAAACTGGCATCAAATTCGTCTTTTAGTAACAGAAGAGGATGTTACACTATATATTGATGATCAACAAATTGAAAACAAGCCCTTACATCCAGTTTTAGGGATCTTTATCAGTGGGCAAACACAAATTGGAAAATACTCCGGGAAAGAAGAAACTGTTCAGGTAGATAAATAATGATTTGCTTTTTTGCATTCTATAAAATGGAGGTTTTGTTGTCCTTTGTAATAGTATTTACTTATTTTGGCTGTACTTACTTAGCTGTGTTTTCCTTTAAGATACTTAATAAGAATACATTAACTTCATTAATAAAGTTGAGGTTAAATTAAGTGATACATATAGATAAAAAATGTGATTAGTTTCAGAGTAGGAAGTTATAAAGGATTCTTAACAGCTGTAAGGATAAAATCAGATTAACTCACTGCGGTTCCTCATAAGAAATATGATATTTTTGTTATCTCTTTAAACTGTTGAATATATGTATAGTTTGAGAAGTGTGTATGTAAGAGATGATTAGTTCTTGAAAAGCCTGTATTTGAAAAGTATGTTTTTCCTTTTTTGTTTCTATTAAAGCAAAGACTGTGACATTGAATTGTATGATTACATATGTAGTCACTATATGTTAATAGCACATGTCAAATTGTGGTAAATAAATAGTAACAGATGCTGGGCCTCACTCATCACACAGCAATCATTCCAGCAACTAAATCTCTGAAACTAAACATGGCTTTTTTGCACCCACCCTATACAATCAGGAATGTAATAGAGTTTTAGAATAATCACTGAGAGCCTGGGAAAGCTTTTCAGTGATGTGAAATGCTCTTTAGAATAGTTGTTACGCTGTGGAAGCTTCAATAGTTTCCTGAAGGAAATCAGAGATATCTTTTTGGTTTTAGGGAATGTTACTAAAGTTGAGGAGCTAGGTGAGCTTGTATCTTTGTACTTTATGACAGCATTCAAATACTGTATTTTTATTCCTATGATGTAAACCTCACATAATTACTACTATAGTGACTCTATGTATCTGAGTTGCTCTTATAAAAGAATTAGCTTGTGCTTCAACTTGAGATTTTTTTTTATTTTTGCGTAGAAGATCTGGGGTATAGGCTGGAAGTTTGGTGGGTGAGAATATTCACCAGAGACAGGGTGGGGAGCAGAATGGGTGGATTTACTGAAATACACTGATGAGGGGAGCAGTGGGCAAGGCAGAAGAGGTGTGCTGCGCCTGTGGGTTAGCTTCCTAGCCGGGGATCAAACTCAGGCCGTAGGGGTGATAGTGCTGAGACTTAACCCAGAGGCCATGATTGAGGCCCTGTGTATCAACTTTGACATGTTGGGTTTATATTCTTAGTTTGATGTCCAAAAGTTGCGCATCTACTGTGACCCAGAACAGAACAACCGGGAGACAGCATGTGAGATTCCTGGATTTGTGAGTAGGACTGATTATTTTTTCCAAGTGTTGCCTAAATACTTATAGAAAAATACATAACAATCAGATAATATGTGAGCCTTATTTAAAATATAAAGTTAATTTGTTCTTTAATTTTTAATGAAAGCAAACTATCATGTGTTCCATTACTAAAATAAAATTATAGTGTCATTGTGTACATTTGAATGACAGACCCCAAGATAATGTTTTTCCCACATCAATCTCTGATTGTGACTTTTCCTATTATAAATTTGGTAATTACATGTATAAGAAATTTTTTAGAATGGTTGGAAACAAATATTTTAGCTTTTGCTGGTTTAGATTTTTTGGTATTTTGTACATCTTTAACCTGGACAATGAAGTAGCTCTACCTTAAGAAAATAATTTAGACATTTAATTAAATGCATGTTTTAATGCAGATTTGTTTTTGATTCTTTCAGAATGGCGAGGTAGGCATGGATGCTATTATTCTTAAGGTAATCTATGCCTTGTGGAAATGTTTCATTTCCTTCCATCAACTGTAAGTATATTAGACAAATAGAACCCATATTTTATGTGACTTAAGTGTAATTGATATTCACGGCTCTTTGTGATTTGGAATTTCTTATTTAAATAAAAACTAGAAAGCAATGGTAGGCTATCTTACTGTTTCAACCAACCTGCAGACCCATACACATGTACATAAACATATATGTGCATTTTCTTTTTTTTTAAGATCTATTTATTTATTTATACAAGAATCAGGGTACAGGCCAGATGCGTGGGAGGGTGAGAGGATTCACCAGAGACAGAGCGGGAAACAGAACAGGCAGACTGAAGAAATACACTGCTGAGGGGAGCAGCGGGCCTGAGAGGAGAAGTCTGTGTGCCGTGTGGGACCCTAGCTGGCTGGGATTGAACCTGTGCTGCAGAGGCTGCAGACAGCTTCACAGCGCGGTGCTCAACCGCCTGCGCCACCAGGGGAGGCCCCATATATGTGTATTTTCATGTTCATTGTTTATTTCCATTTTGTCTTTGTAGTGCCTGAATGGTCCCAGTGATGTAGGTTCAACTCCAGCTCCCTGCATTTGTCCTCCTGGAAAACCAGGACAACAAGGTCCCAAAGTGAGTAATACCCAACTTGCTATTTTTGTTAAAACATACAATCTGAACTAAACAAAGGCTTACCATTCTTAATCACCTTTGGGTCTATTGTGATATTTCCACCTAACTCCTTAGGACACTAAAAACTTGAGTTTTAATGATTTTCTGAAGTGTATATTTGAATCTCTAATCTTGGAACTTAAAAAATAATACCCCCAGCCCACAACCAAGTAACAGAGAGTTATTAATTTGTTGATTTGTCTATTTTTTTCCCCAAATACTACTGCTCGAGTCCAAGAATTATACTTCCTTGCAACCTGTAAAAAATGAAAGCACATTTGTTTTAAATTTTTAAATGTCTAAATTCTTAAATTGTCAAAATAATTTTCAGATGAAAAAATGAAGTAAAAAGCTTAGGGTGAATTAAATAAAATACTCATAGACACAAGCACAAGACAGACATGCACATGCAACTCTAATGAATGGCATTATTCTGGAATAGTTTATCACCCAAACTCAACAGCAATTTAGGCTAAGGATACAACTCAGATTCGACTGTTAGCTCGGTACTGACAAAGTCTCCTTATCCGTGATCCACAGAAGGTGAGCCCAGAACTCCTAAGCAGACTACACTGTTGTTAGCAGATCCTATAAGAATCTGTGAGTTGGGGAGGAGATGTTCTAGAGTTTTTTTCTCAGTCAGGTGAAAGAAAAGTTACACTGAATATCCAGACCAAAAGAAGCTAGGCAGAATCTCTCTAACCCTGCTGTCATCAAGTATGTCCTCAAGAAGTGCTGAGTGTATATTGTGTGGGACATGAGGCAGACTTCTCTGATCTCATACTTTTCCTGAAGATAATGGAAAGGGTGAATGGATCCTTTCTTTTTTTTGTTTTTAATTTCGTTTATTTTTTGCAATGTTTCAGAGATGGTTTAATATCCTTTTAGATCTTACAGTTTTTTGTTTTAAGAAGGAAAGAGAAAAGGAAAAATATATAAAAATGATTTTAATGTCAGGAGTTTGATGTTTAATTCTTTGAGGCAAATATATTTATTTAGTTCATTTAATCATGTAATAATAACTTAGAGGAATATATGCTTTTAGGTGTATTCATAAATGCAGATATGTGTATATAATATGTGTAATCATTTGTATATGGGGAACCATAACAAGTATACTACATTGTAACCAGTAATGGCTTATATAACGCAATGTTCTGAATATGTTTCTGTGTTATTATGTATGAATTAGTTTGCTATTATGTAAATTGATACTAGCTATGGCATCACTTAAGACACTGTCTGAGATACTAAACCGTTCAGTGGTTTGTCTGTTACAGGTAAATCTCAGGGGGGTGGGGAGCTCAATGGATTATGATGGAGGCCTGTGGGTGCTTCAGTGTGGAAAGGCTATGGTGACCACACCGGAGAGGGGAAATCCTATACTTTCAAAACACTAGCCAGGATGTAAAATAGAGGCACTTCAATAACAATTAAAAAAATCTTGTTGATATAATTTTATTTTAAAATATTAAATAGAAATAATGGCTAACTTAAAAGAAAATATGATTTTCTACCTGAGAGGAATGGTTTGTATATTGATCTTCTATTATTTGAAGTAATCATAGTAATTTTTGTTAAATATGAATTGTATTGTTCATGACTTGGAATTTTCTTAGTGTTTCTGTCACCACAGCTGAAATTTTTAGATTTTGGAGTTCAGGGCAAACATAATTTAATTCTTTGTCTATTTTGTGGATGTTTCTCTATTCATTTTCATGTGCTTGTACATGAGGCACTTCAAATCTAGCCATTAAAATCAGAAAAGAAATGTAATATAAGAGGGGCCTCTCCAGTGGTGCAGCGGTTGAACGCTGGGCTGCGAAGCTGCCCGCAGCCTCTGCAGTGCCGGCTCGATCCCCGGCTGCTCCCTGGCCGCTAGGGGAGGGTCCCACATGGTGCGCAGACCTCTCCTGCCGCCCGCTGCTCCCCTCAGCAGTGTACCTCGGTCCTTCTGCCTGCTCTGCTCCCCACTCTGGCTCTGGTGAATTCTTTCACCCTCCTGCACTTCTGACTGTACGCAGTGCTTGCATAAATAAATAAATAAATCTTAAAAAAAATGAAATGTAATATAAGAAATACAAGCATTGACTCAATATTTCATTTCAAGTAATTCTACATGGCTTGGAATTTGAGTTTAGTACATGATAGTAAATTTATTTTGTAAACTATTTTGAGATTACGTTTAGAAAAGTGAACCCAAGCCTTCTTAAGTAACCATGTTTTTCAGGATGCCTTGACATACAGGAGAAATATCTATACGGTATAGGAGAAAACATGTAAGTCAGCTTGGTGTGACCTCCCAGAGGACTTAAAAAATATTTATACAGTTTATTTAACTCGGAATGTAATATATAAAAGGACTTGATCTGAAAGAGATACATGTGGAAATCAGTCCGTTGATGTGTGACCTGTCACTGCCCAGGTGTTTTACTGACTGTCAGTGAGGTTCCGCTACCCCTAGTGTCCCTAAGGAACTGTCCATTTTGGGGGGAGGCACCAGATGCCTCTGGTGTTTTCTTATTCATTAGTGATTCACAAGCAGTCCCGTAGTGATACCAATTTTCATTCACATGTTTCTGTAGCAAATTTTTAGCACATCCTTTATCTTATCTGGCAAAGCCCCTGATTTCCAATATTTCCAAGCTTCATGTGTTCCTCATCTTTGTCTTCTTTTCTTAGTCATATTCTAGCCCCACAGCCACCTACTACTTTAAGTGAAATTGCAGTTTTCCACCAATCTTCAAATTGGCATGCCTTCTTGATCTGCTTTCCATTTTCTTCAGAAAATCTGGCAGGAGGACAGGAACACACACACACTCTTCCATCATTTTAGGGCTCTTTCCCCTGGAGGTGGTTCCTTACCCAGATCAGGGACCTGTATGTGAAAAACAGAATCCTTAGCAACAAACTAAGTTGTACTTTCTTTAGAGAATGTTCTGGCTTGGAAAATTGATAGGGTTTTAATTGGCTCTACAGAAGTTGGACTGAAACAGACAGTGATTTTACTACAGAGCCAACCAAGACTTATTGCTCATTTTTGTTTGATGCTCTCTGGAATGTTTTGCAGGTATCTGTCAGCTACCTGTAAAGAACAGATCTAGTCTATTAACCAGAAATAGAGTTTGGGATGCTCAGTGTTGAGTCATGAGACAATCACAGTGGACAGATGAGTATGAAAGTACTTCACAGTGAATGTTAATACAATCTAATTTTTTCTTTGTTAGTTCAGTGTCTAGCTTATTGCTTAGTAGTAATTTTTTTATGTAAAAAATAATGAAATCTCTGAAAAAATAAGATTGAAGATTGACTTTTCTTCCCACTTATGCTATATGAAATGTCTTTGTTCTATATGAAAGATCCATTCAATCCCAAAATAAGAACCCCCTTTCAAATGACTTGTGCGTGCAAATGGCAGCTTCCTCTCTTCATCCCACTTCAGCAACCATATGAATATTTGTGGGGACAAACTCCCAACATTTGATCTAACCTTGAATGTTAGCTCTATTAATTTAGAAGTAGAAAGAAAACATTCTTTTTTCTTTTTTTAGGCAGGAACATTTTTAAATAACCTTTTTTTGCTCTGAAATACCACTCTTTCTATGTCCATATCCCTGCTGATTGCCTTTGTTTCACCCCAATAATTCTACCAATTAGATATTTGAGCTATCAAATATTTTTTGATAATTTGATTTTATATTACCTCTATTTGTAATATGAAAAACTTTGGAAAATTTTAGGGGTCTCTCAGCATTTGCATTTTTATGCTTATTTTCCTAGACTAAGTAGATTATTCTAGCATAAGAGAGTGACTGTTTGAGTTTTGAAGAGATTGGTTTTGTAATCTGGACAAGGTCAGATATTTACATCAGATAATGCTGTGGAGGCTGGAGTAGCATGAAGGTGCAAGGATTTTGTGAAGAGGACTTACAAATATGCTTTGAACTCATGCTGCAGTGTCTATGGATGGCTTCATAGGTTGCATCTTAACCCCTTGCACCATAGGCATAATAAAATAAATCTTCAAAAAATATATATGCTTTGAGCATAAGAATTCCACAGACATTTGTTTTCAATGAGCAACTTAAAATTTTACTTTTGTAAATACAACTGTTTCTTACTTTAATCATTCATATTTACATTACCGAATGAGTTAAGAGGACACATTCAGAGGTGGTTTAGTTTCATCCATGAAATTTCCAATCTTGTCAACAACTCAAAAAATACTGTGGCACAAATCAGCTCAACATAAATAAGTATTGCTTTTAAGCTGAATATTTTTAAAAATTCAAAAAAGTATAAATAGTTCAATTAGAATATATTGGATTGGCAATTTAGTCATGGATGTATAGTAATGTCATATGCCCAGTTTAATGTGTTTGGAAATCTTTTTCTATGTTAAATTTGTTAGCCATCACCATGTCTGGTTTTGATGAGTGTAAGCATTTAACTTGGGCAGAGATATAGTAGTATTTAAGAGCACAGACTCTGAATTGATTAATTTCTGTTCCCATCTCCACCAGTGTTGTGCAAACTTGGGCAAGTTATCTTACCTTCCAGGGCCTCAGTTTTCCCATGTATAAAATGGGAGTAATGAAAGTACCTGCTTCACAGGTATTAACTAACTTAATATATAAAAATCTCTTAAAGCAGTACTTACCATGTAATAATCAATGTTGGATACTAGCTTTTTCTATAGTAATAAACATTAGTTTTTATTTAATGGAACTTTTCTCCAAAATTAGTTTGTTTTACCTTTTTCTTTCAATTGTACAGAAGAAAAAACAAATCTACCTGTCTTTGCAAATAATTCAGGATAGCATTAGTCAAAATAACCAATAAAATCTACCAGCAACACTAAAATCTGTCAAAGAGATTATTTTCCTTCTTGGGCCTGTTGACCACTGTTATGGCCCTTGTACAGTAACATAGGATTTATATTGCGGTGATTTCTTTTTTTCCTTTTAGCTTAGTTTTGATTCATTTAAGATGTTGTTAAGTATGTTTTGTACTTTCATATAGTCTGAAAACACAAATCCTTTTTTCTTTTTATGCCAAAGCTTTATTTGAGTCCCTTCGTAGTAGAGGTTAAATACCCTCAGATCCTTTTGATATCTTAGATTTTTGCTGATAGCTAATATTCTACAAGTGAAATTAGTCACTACCAGGAGATTTGATTTGAAATAAGTCAATCAGAGTATAGTTATAGCTCTACTTGTTATGCAGCACTGTCCAGAGAGAGAGAGAGAGAGAGAGAGAGAGAGGGAGAGAAGAAAAGAAAATAAGGACCCTGTTTTCAAGGTGTCTCAAATTCAAATGACAAATAAACACTAAGCAAGGGAAACTTTGAGAAAACACTAGTTATGAAAGGTAAATAGTGATATAGAAACTGCTATAGCATTTAAATAGATGAAGCCATCAGAAGAAAATAGAGTAATGTGAATGTAAGTACAGTGATAGAAATTTTGGCATACAGAGTATTAAGTGGTAAAGGAAGAAAATTTCTTCCCAGAAGAAAAAAAAAAAAAAGATGAAATTTGTTGAAAGGCAGCAGCAGTGAGTCCAATCTGTACATGAATAAAGGATGGCAGGGAGGCTAGAGATTAATTTGGATTCTCTAAAATAAGAAGAAAAACCTTGTAACTCCTTGGAGGCCAAGAATGTTGTTCCCTAATGCCCAGCTCACACTGGAAGTCCTTGGATTGGAATTACAAATTACACTTCCTCAGCAAGACATTTCATGTGTCAGCACGGCTTTTCTCCCTGGATTGATTGTTATTCTTTATCTCCTTTTAAAATGACATTTCCCTTCTTCTCAGTCTTTCCTCATGCTAAGCCTCTTGAGACAGCTCCTGAGTGAAAAGCCCATCCCTTCTTTATTGACTCTTATGGAGTTCACTAAGTTCTTTTCATTTTTCCTGTTATGTTTTAGGAACAAACCTCCCCAGCCAATAATCTGAAATAGTCTTTTAGACCAGCAAATTTGGCTCTGAAAGTACCCTCAGCAAAAGTGTTTAGTTAACGTGTAATCGCTGTGATCTATCTTCTGTGAATGATCTCCTGATGAAAATAATGAAAAATTATTCAGTTGAAATTGGTTTCCTCTGGGTAGTAGTTTATTGATGTTGATGATTGAGATCTCATGGTTTTCAACAAGATACCCCAAGTGGACCAAATAGACTCAGAGATAGATGAATGTGATGCTATTTTTCAGGCTTTCCTTAGAATTAAGTTATAAAGCACCCTCACCTCACAAAAGAAATATTACTCTTACTACTTTTTTCATAGGTGGGGGCCATCTGAATGGTCTACACTGGTCATAGAGCAAATAAAGACATGCTAGAGTCCCACAAAATGTGTCTGGGCTCTTTGCCATGGTTTTTTGAATAATGTTAGTGAGGACGAAAGTTGTTTTCACCTTTTCTTGGGTAATACTTGTATTTAAGGACTATGGGGGTTAGACAGGATTGCTTAACCTAAGTCTATTTCTTATAAAAACACTCAAATTTTAGAATTCTAACATTGTATTACAATGAAATTCTACATATAGGCTGAGACACATTGACTGCATTTAAAGAAATGCCTGTTGTATAGTTTTAAACTTGCATCCTATGTGTAAGATGGCCTGTAGACTTTTTTTTTAATTGATTACAGTTGAGTTAGTACATCATAGTTCACTAATATCTATAGTGTAGCATTTAGAATAGTCTGTAGACTTAAGAGTGAAATATTGTTAAAATGAGACCGTATTTGCTATGACACTTCATAGTTTCAGAATTCTGAAAATGCATCTTACCTTAAAAATTGACATTTTTACGTCATTGGGAGGTATTTTACTTGTTATTCCTGGTGTGTTCACGGAAATAAGTCATTGAAAGTTTTATATAGTAAGTGGTCTTTGTTTGTTAATGATGGTATTTAAAATATGAAATAATTTTTCTAACCTTATTTTGGGACTTCTGTTTGTTTATATTTAAATATACAAAAAGCCACAAAATAATGAAATTCACTTTAAACCTCAGTGGGACTCTGACTGCATCACTGTGGTTGGCTCTTTTGTACTGAGAATTTTTCTTCTTCTATAGGGTGACCCTGGACAGCCTGGGAATCCTGGCTACCCTGGACAACCGGGTCAAGATGGTAAGCCTGTGAGTACTGAAAGCTTAGTCATCTCCAGTACTGGGATTACAGTATCAAAGGGAAATTTGCATCAGGCAGAGTTAAACAGGCAAGAAAGACATTGTTCAAGACTATTGTAATAGTGAAGAGAAACTGAACCTCCATTAGCTAAAACAGAGGGAGGGAAGGTTTGGAAGTGGATCCAGTGGAAAATACTGGAGTACTTCGGGAGGAAAGTTGATAGATGGAATGGAGCAAATTGAAATTTTCCAGGGTTTAGCAATGTTTTTTTCTCTGATTAGCCGATCTGTTTTTGCTAATGATTGCATTTCTAAGGGATGGCTCCCAAGTCCTTGAGAAAGACTTATCTGGGTTATAAAGCTGGCAAGAAGCTTATAAAATTATTTGTATCTCAACTGGGTAGAAAAGAATTTATAATTACTAGTTTTCTGACGTAAATTTTCTAAGAAAAGAGGTCAGAAGCTAGAGTCAGGAAGAAGCCTGTCTAAAGTTAGCCAGTACTTACCTGAAAGGGTAGATGCCATCTTTATGAATGCCTTTTCTCAGCGCAAGGCTTAATCCATTGCACTCCCTATAAGGTAATCCCTTGTTTTCCCCAAATCCCTTGACTGCATAATTTGTGGGGGACTGTGTTCACTCCATATACTGAAGAAAGCAAAACCTTTAGTCCAGCTGAGGGAAATGCTAAGTCACTCTGTCAATAGATCAGTGTTATAGTTGTTTTTTGGGTGTCTTACTTTGAAAGTGCTACATTTAATGCTACATTTAAAGTGTGAGTTGAGTTCTCATTATCAATGAATAGCTGAGTTCAGACATCTTTTAATCTTTTCCCTTTAGTGGAAGTTTTCAGGTTAAAAATCTTTTTAAAGGTGTTACTATTTCCCTAAAAATACATGCATTGGTATGTACTTAAAATACTAAAAAAATAATAATTTTCATGGTATAGGGTTCAAGAGAACTTAAAGGTCATTTATGACTTATGGAAATGTGAAACAAACCTACTTTACAGCACTTTAGGCAAATATTTACAGATAAGTCCCCTATCAACTTATTTATAACCATCATAGACATTAGGAATTAGCATTTGAATGTTAAAAGAAAATGTCATCAAAAAAGTTATTACATTTTTTATTATGATGAAAAGAATTTTTCTTTAACATGAGCTATTAGCTCTTTCTATATAGCAGTGGGTAAGTTTATTTTATGGGTCAATAATATTCAAGGAACAAAAGAACCATATCAGTATCACAACCATTAGGATAGAAGAGGATCTTTTCAGGTCCCCGAGGGAGATTTGCTGATAACTTTAACACAGCCAACTATTGAAGAAGAAGTGTTATGCTCTGGCCTTTCATAGGAGCTTTGCACAGGAAGAAGTCAGATGCGCAGTTGAGCCTTTCTAGAGAGAGATCCTCAAAAGAGTCTGAATTGGTAACAAAATGGTGATAACTGGAGCATCAGTGAACTGAGGGCCGTGGGTGACTGGAATAATGTGCTCAGCTGATCCAGTGGATTTCATTCTAGGAATGATAGCAACCCATTTGTGAATTTTGAGAAAGGAAGTAACTTGATCTGCCTTACTTTCTTGAAAGATAAATGTTAATATTAAATGGAGAGTTGGTTTTTTTTTTGGGGGGGTGGTGGTAAGGAGACCACATAGAAGGTTATTTCAAGATTCTAAGAGTGAAGATTGGCTTGGAGCTAGGGTGATGTGGTTAAACAGAGGAGAAATAATCAGTTTCTGGATTATTTTTCAGTGTAAAGTGGACCGGATTTACTTGCAAGTTATACATGAAGCATGAGAGAAAAAGTTAAGGGATACTCAGAGAATCTTAGCTTGAAAACTGGATGATTTCTGGGTACCACTTACTGAGCTGGGCAAACTGGGAAAATTTAAGTTTTTGTATGAAAAATCAAGCATTTTTGGACATGTTGGAGGTGTCACCTAAGAGGTTGGATATAAAAATCTTCAGGTCAGGAATATGTTTGAGAATGAAAACACATAGTAGGGACTCTTTTGCATGTAGGTGTAACCAAAACCACACCAAAGTGGATGATATCATTTAAGGGACTAAGTAGGGAGATAAGAAGGGACTCAACTTAGGACTCTCTTACAGAGGGTGAAGTGAGGGTAGAAATTGGGAAAGAATGATTAGAGAAGTAGGAGCTAAATGAAGAGAGTCTTGATTCCCCAAAGCCAAGTGAAGAAAGTATTTCTAGAAGGCGTGGTCAGAGTGTGTCATTGTGTTATGAGGTTGAGAAAAATGAGGTCTGTACCTAGATAGTTGGATTTGGTGTAGGGATGTCATTGAGGTGTTAAGGAGGGTAAATATAAAAGTTGGTTGAAATAGGTTTGTGAAAGTGGAAGAGAAGACAATGACAGTGAATGTAGATGTTTCCTCTGTAGGATATAATGGAGCACAGAGAAATGGAGAAGTGTGGGGGAGGATTGGAAGGTGGGGATATTGTAGCTTTTTTTTTAATGATGAAAATGAGTCAGAGGAGGACAATTGGTGATTTGGGAGATATAAGATATTTGCTGAAAGAAAAATCTTAGCAGGTGGGAGAACATTGTTTCCAGACATTGTTTCCAGAGTTTGGTCTCTGACAGTAAGGACAATTAAAAGTTATATGGCATAGTCTCAGGCCAGCAAGTACAGAAACATTTAGGTGGTATATTTGTAAGAAAAAGGATGAGAAAATTATTATCAGATTGCCTTGTTTAAATTGAATGAAAAGAATAGATTCCAAACCTAACATCTCCTCTTTTGCCTTTATCCTTAACTGTTCTTGTTATGTGCCGACATTACCTTGTGACTTCCCTTATAACCCATCAACTTCAGTTTGAAGTATGATGGGTCTTTGCTGTATTCCCTCACTGACTGCAGCCCCTTAATCTACCAAAGATACTGCCCTGAGGGCCTATGTGAGTTCCGCCTTGATCACAGTGGGTGAGAGGAGTTTATCAAGGTGAGCCCTCTGCCTGGAGGCCCCTTCCTTGGGGATTTCTCAGTGTGTACTGGCAGCTGCAGCATCTTCCCACCTCCAAAGCAGGGACAGCTGTCATCTGTTAACTACCTTATAATGACAGTGCTGCTAAATTATTTAAAGTTTCATTTTTTCACTGGGGAAAAGTCCTGTGTGGTGTTTAGATATGAGAAGTAAACAGATTTTACAAAGGCCATCAGCTCTAGCTTACTTTTTTTTTTTTTGCTTTTTAAAGTGAAGCACTGGAAATTAATTTTAGTTAGCTTGCTGTAATAATCACGGACATTATGCATCTTATTTAAACCATACTAGACTTACTGTCTCATCTCATCCAATATGTATATATGTGTTTTCATGAATGTGTGTATAATTTTATGTATAGCTATACACAGTATCGTTATAAAAACATTAAAGAAAGAACAAACCAACTGTGGTAGATAACATCCACATGCTAATCTACAAGATTTGTGAGTGTTACTGTAGGGGGCAGGAAGGACCACAGTGCAGGTTTTCTGATCCAGCAGACCGGGTAAAGGAGGAGTCAGAGTCCTCAGTGGTTTTTTGCAGGTCTTTTATTGGGGTTACCAGGTACACAGCAGGCAGGGGTGCTGGGGGGCCGGGAGGCTGGCAGGCCTCCCAAGTCTTCACTCTATCTCTCTGCCTTCTTTCGGCTTCTGCTGCTCTTGCTCCTCTCTTGGCTTTTTGGCTTCTGCTGGCGTCTCCGTGACGCCGACCTTAAAAGCCCAGTCTTAGCCCAGGTGAATCCCATCTACCTATGCCCACACCCTACTCCAGGTGCCCGCCATCAGGCATGCATTCAGGACCGCAAGGATCCATCATCTATCCCGATAGCGGGAGGGCAGAAAAGCCTGACATTTTTCCTTACCCTACAGTTACCTTGCAAGGCAAAAGATACTTTGCACATATGATTGGATTTAGAATCCTGAGATGGGAATATTATCCTGGCTTACCTGGTTGACCAAAAATAATCGCCACCAGAGGTAGGCAGAAATTTCAGAGCTAGAGAAGGAGATGCAATGATGGAAGCTGAGATCAGAGTGATGTGGTCATAAACCAAAGAATCTAGGCAACCTCTGGGAGCTGGAAAAGAGGAAACATAGAATCCCCATGAGACCTTCCAGAAGGAGTGCAGTTCTTCTAATACCTTGAGTTTCATTCTGAAACCCATTTCAGACTTCTGGTCTCCAGGACTATAAGAGAGTAAGTGTGTATTTTCTTAAGCCACTATGTTTGGGGTAATTTGTTTCAGCAGCAACGGGAAACCCATACACTAACCCAAATTCCGTTTACCCAAAGCATGACTTTTTTCTTAAATACCCCCCCCCCAACCCCCATTTCTTTCTCTCTGCAGAAGATAGGAGGTTGGGTGGTCAGGCAGGCAGGGCGAGCTGGCCTGGGAGCCAGAACAGCTGAGGGTCATTAGTGTGCAGCCAAGGCAAGCACACAGCGGGAGTGGGAAGGTGTGGGCGGGGCCTCTGGCTGGTGATTGAAGCCATCTGGACTAAGGAAACTTGGATGGAACAATTTGAAGGGAATTCTGCTTTGTTTGGATTTGGTTCTGTGCAATCCCCCTCAATAAGCAATTTGAATCTCTTTCACATTATAACCAGGCCAAGTCAACTGAAGCTTTAAATAGGAAATTATTCCACTCTGGAGAAATACTAATTTTCATAAGGAAAATGCCTTCAACCAAAATTAAAGAGTTATTTTCAAATCCTTCCACTCCTTTCTCGTTTCTCTATCAGTTAAACATCTATCAGCACAGTGTCAGAGCATATTACTACTTTATCATTTTAAAAAGGGATTATAAAGACAGAGGCTGAGTAAATACTTAAAGATCCTGATAGGCTATTCAGAGTAGTACAACCCTTAAAGACAGTATAATGATATAAAATTGACCTTTTTTAAAAAAAGGTCTTATGTAGAAACATATACTAGGACTAGTTTATGACTTTGTAGTTGTTTGCATTTTTATACTGCTCATTTCAGCCTATTTACTGTCATTACTAAATATTCTTTCTAAAAGTTTAGCTGAAGTAATAATACATTATAACAGTATAAAAATCTGAGGTGTGCATCACTGAAAAATCTCAGTGCATCATTGAGAGTCAGTGTATTTACAAATCATATTAAGTTCACCATCAAAGTTGATTTCTAACCTCACCATTTAATTGTCCCCTTTGTCCCAATTTACCCAATCATCCCTCCGTCCTTTCTGGTAACCACTAATTGGTCTTATAGTCCAAAAGTTTATTTTTATTTGATTTATTTCATTTTCTGTTTTGTTTTTTCTATATGCCAAATATGAGTAAAGTCTTACAGCATTTGTCTTTCTCTATATGGCTTATTTCAATAAGCATAATCAACCATGAAAAAGGATGAAATCTTTGGCCTCCCCAGTGGCGCAGAGGGTTGAGCACAGTGCTGTGAAGCTGTCCACAGCCTCCACAGTGCTGGTTCGATTCCCGCCCAGGGAGATTCCCTCATGGCTCGACAAACCTCTCCTGTCTTGCCCGCTGCTCCCCTCAGCAGTCTATTTCGGTCCTTCTGCCTGTTCTGCTCCCTGATCTGTCTCTGGTGGATTCTCTCACTGTCCTGCACCTCTGGCCTGTATCCCAGTGCTTGTATAAATAATTCTTTAAAAAAAAGTAAAGATGAAATCTTGCTATTGGCAATAACATGGGTGAACGTAGAGAAAATTATTCTTACTAATTATTCTTCATGTAGTTAAAGTAGTTAACTGAAACCAAAGTCCTAGCTGGTTCTGAAGAGATCTCAGGGTAATTTTGCACTCTGCTTTGCTTTTAAAAGTTGCTTTGCTTTTTTGAGCCTCAGTTGCTTTATCTGGAAAATAAGATGGTGCCAGATGAAGCCCAGATTCTCTTCAATACTGATTATTTTTAAAGTTTAAAAAATATTTTTTTCATTTTTTTTATTTGAGGAAACATTGGTTTACATCACTGTATATGATTCAGAGTAATAGGTTTATACTTGTGAGGTTTATATAGGTTTATACACCTCCTGAGGTATACATCACCACAAACCACCTACCCCAGAGCACCCATATCCATTTATCATATACCATTGGGCCCACTCTTTCTTTGTTCCCACACCCCTTCTCCTCTAATGGATTCAATTCTGCAGTCATTTCTAGATTTTGTTTTGGCTAGTTCTATCAGTTCCTTTGTTCTGTTCTTCTATATTCCACGAGTGACATCATTCGGTATTTGTGTTTCTCCCTCTAGTTTATTACACATAGCACAACCCCTTCTGAGTTTTTAAGGTTTCATATTTGCTGAGAATGTGGTCATATTTGCTGAGAGAGGAGTTGAGCCTTAAGAAGTGGTTGAGGAAGACTGTATACTGCTCTCAATAGACAAACAGTGAAATGGGTGGTGGTCTCACTCAGTGACATAGTGGTCCCTTAGTCCCTGCCCTTCTACATGTGCCCTTACTGGTTTAGAGAATCGAGAATGGGGCTAGCTTTCTACAGAGGGGGAAAACCTACAAAAATGGTACTCAGCACAGCTGGGGAATTTGAAAGTATATGACTTTATCAAATCACAAGTATAAAGAAAAAAGGGTTGGCAAAGATTAGTGGTAGGTAAAGTTGGGTAGGAGGGAAAATCAAAGGGAGATTGCAGAGTCCATTAAATGATTATGACGACTTTAGCTTTCCATTGGAGTGAGTTCAGAAGCCAGTGGAGGGCCTTGAGTAAAGGAGTGGTGTACTAAAACTTGTTTTTAAAAGAGTTTACTCTGACTTCTGAATTGAGAATAGATTTTGGGATGATGAGGGCAAATGCAGGGAGATGTATGAGAAGGTCCTTTAACTCAGGAGCTTAGTGATGGCAGCTAGCGTCAGGATGGCAGTGGTGAAGTGGTGAGAACTGCTTCCATTCTGGGGATGTTTGCAAGTTAGAGCTGCCAGGAATTGCTGATGTACTGGATCTGTGTTTGATAGAAGTGAAGAAGTTTTTGTGATGAAATGTGAAAATTTGGAGTAGATAAAATTGGGCAAGAGGAATAAGGAATTGGTTTGGGTTGTATTCAATTTTTACATTAAATGTCCAAGTAGAAATTTCATGTGTGTAGTTGAATATAAAAATCTCAGATTCAGGATGTTTTCCCTTCTGGGAACATCTACTTTTTGTTCTTTGCCCATTTAAGAGATGTGGTATTTTACATACCTATCCATTAGAATTTTTTATACATTAAGATAATTTTTTAAGTGAGAAAATACTGATTTACAGCACTGTAGAAGTTTCAGGAATACATTTTCATACTTCAGCAAATATATATACCATACCAAACCCACCACCAAATTCTGGTTACCCTACAGCACCATCCTGTTGGCCCCTCAACTCCCCAACTTTTTCTATTCCGGAAACTACACAGTATTTTGTCGGAATTGAAGAGTATATTTTTCTTTTGATTTGTTGTTTTGTTTTGTTTGTTTTCTTTCTGTATCTTCCACGTATTAATGGAATCACAAGGTCTTTCTTTTCCATTTTACTTAATAAAATCCTCTCAAGGTCACTCCATATTGTCACAAATGGCAAGATTTCATTTTTTTATAGCTGACTAGTCTCCCATTGTGTAATATAACACAGCCTTTTCCACTCATCAATCAATGGGTACTAAGATTGTTTCTATATCTTGGCTAATGTGAATAGTGCTGCAGTAAACACAGCAGGGCATGTATTCTTTTTGATTAGAATTTTCATGTTATTTGATATATATGTTGTGATTATTTCTTCTAGCTGTTTGCATGTTTTTACTTTTTAGAAATATAAAATTTTCTACATTCAAATGTTTCACTTATTTCTTTCATTCTTTTTTGAGCACTATAAACTCTAGCATACATTTATTACTTTATTTTGTTTTTGAAGAATTTTTAATCTTTGATTTCATTTTTATATTTTATTTTAATATTTGGGGTGACATGAAATTATTAAAGATCTGCCACACTTAGAGAATGGCTGTTCTTATGTAGTGAAATCCAACTAGTATAAATGTATAACTCTTACTTGTTTGGGAGATGTCATTTAACTTTGGTGAAAATGGGAGTAATATATTTAATGGGACTGTTTAAAAGACTGATGCAATTTTTGGCATTGTTAGAAAATATATGATAGCTATATTAAGAAAGATGACAGTCCTGTTTTTGGAGTGTTGCATTTGGGTTAGGATACTACACATTAGGGACATGGAAGTTCTGGAATTCATTCAAAAGAGTAACTGGGAGAGAGTAAGTCCTCAGAATTTAGCATATGGAGCAGGATTTACTGAAGTTAAGGTATAATCCAAAAATGAATGCTGTTTTCAAATACTCAAGAATGATGATTGAAAACAGGAGGAAATGAAGGAAAACTAGAAGTTAGGTTTGCAGAATAAGCTTGACAGGGGATGAATAATTAGTAATAGTACAATAGGACCCACGAGACAATATTTTTATGCCTTTCTCTTTTCAGGCTCTTAACTGAATATGGTACCAATTGTGAACTCAACAGTTTAAGAGCTGTGGGGAATTTGTAGCTGAGTGCCATGAAGATTAAAGACCTGGAAAATGGGATACATTAGGATACAAGCCAAAGGAGTGACTATTACTTAGGCTTGGGAATAAGAATCACAAAGGGCAACTTAATTATAAGTGTAGGAAATATCCTTCTAGAGAGAATAGTGTCTACCTCAACTCTCACTTCACCTCAGTCAGGATTACTTAGCAGAAAGATTTATTGTCTCACAGTATTCCACTACCATTGAACACACACACACACACACACACACACACACAAACACATGTCTATCCTCATGAGAGTTTCACTGATAAACTAAAATGTGGATCATATACCATGAATGAACTATCCTAAGCTTGGGCAGTTTTACTTCCTTTTCTGTAAGCAATGTTATTTAAAAAATCTCTTCCACAAAGCTTTCCTAGATAACATTTATCTGACTCATTTATTTTTCTGCAATGTTCCTCTCATGTAAATCTCATATTATGGGTCTTTCCAGATTTAACTTATGAGTCTTTTAAATAGGTTTCTTACATTTTATGTTATACTTATTATGTAAAATAATGATAATAAGTGCATAGACAATATTATATGTATTAATATTATTTGTATATTTATTTAAATTATTAAAAGAATTGTGACACATCTAGCATATATGAGTTTAAAGATAATTTCATGCTTATGTTGTCTTTCTTTGACTATAATCTGCATGAATGCAAGGCTGCTTCTACCATTATTTTAAAAGCCCTCAGTAAAAGCGACTAGTTGGGCTTAATTTATACTTATATGTCTGTGTGCTTGTTTATTCATTCTTTTATTCATATGCCCAATATGTCTTTGGCATATATTTTTTTTTCCTGGAGCTCTTCTAGGCTAAGGAAATTTAACAATGAACAAAAACTTGCAATTTTGAAGTTCATATTCCACTGGGAAGAGACCAATGATAAATCCAAAATAATAAAAAAAAGCAAATAATATAAGATGGTGGTATTGTGGAAAACCATTTATTTATCAGATTACAAAAGAGGGAATGAAGATAACTATTAGTTGCCTCCCTATGAATATAAAGCATAAGTACCAGAGATTTAGGTTGTGATGTAACAGTTACTAAAAATGGTATCAATTATTTAAGAAATTTGCTCAGTCTGCTTTGGATAGACCTATAGTATACCTTTAAGTATAGCGTTACTCAGAGAATGAGGCAACTTACCTACATGTAAATAATTTTGTGACTCTAAGAACTGAGTGATATCTGTAGACATTATTTGTCATAGGTCAGCAATGTTTTTCTTCCATGCGCAAAGGCAAATTATTATAGGAAACTAAATAATATTGCTTTGAATTTATTATCTGTCTATATCTACCTAAGGGAGGTAAGATTAGATTTAGATTAAATTTCATTTATAGTAAATGTAGTTTCCTTTATTTGGAAGAGCATTTTTATTTTTTTCCCTACTGAAGCATACAGTTTCTCATTGTCAAATATAACATATTTACATTAGTTCATAAAAAATATATTTGAAATATTCTTCCTACTTCATATTTGCAATCAATTTCACAATATTTTTCTCCAGAGTTCCTCTCTGCTAGGGATATCACCAGCATCCTGCTACATTAGCCAGGAACATGTCATCATTCCACATCTCTAAATTTCTCACCTCTCTCTATAAGCCACAGTCAGGTTAAACGAAATATACCTTCAATGGACTCAGGTTCTACCCACCATTTTCTTTCACCAGCAGGAACCTGGTGTTCAACCTTTTCCTTCCTCCTTTAAGCTTTCATCCACATTATAGCAAGTGAAATTTTCAAAGCTTTAGTCTAATTGTGTGGTGACTTGGACAAAAGACCAAAGGAATGACCAACAAGTTGTTCATGTATCTGTAGCCTGATGCTCCAGTCTTGTTTATGGCATTCTTTCCAGTGTTCTTTTCTTTTATCTTTATGACCATGCCTCATCCTATCATGCTGCAGGGCACACTGAAGGACTTCCTCTTATATGTTATGCTTTCTTTAGTATTCCTTTGAGCTTGTTTCTTCAGAGAGCTTTCCCTGACTGCCTACTCTTCATCTCCCTTAGAGTTCAGCTCCAGCGTAATTTTACATATTTCAAAATTTAATATTTTAAGATAATTTAATATGTGACCCTTTACAAACTAATTTGAGGTATCAGTTAAAGCATATCAACAGTTATAGTTGGATTAGGTGGCAAACAGACTAGTTTTCATATTAGTGATACATGGAAAGGTGCAGATTTATAACTACTCTTGAAGTTTAATTGTACGGAGCTGCCTATTACTAGAAGAATCCACGGTGGACATTAAAGTATATACTTGATTTTGGTTACCTAGTTACCCTGGCTGTATACTTAGGAATATCTGTTGGAATTTTGGAAAACTTTGAAGAAAATTTCATAATAGGATAAACTTTAAATTGCATTCTTACCTATAAAAAAGAATATCCAGAATGATTTCTCTGGGTTTTATTGTCATCTTACATTTAGACTATTTAAAAGAAACCAGTTTCTCTAACCTCCTTACTAGCTAAAAATTCTATATATTTAGATTGGCAGAATATTTTATGGGATGATTAGAAATGGACTCAGAAGATTTTGTGACCCTTGCACACTTCATGATTTAATTTCCTTAATTTCCATTTCAATGCTATACATCTTTCCTGGAGCATTGTAACTATGAATCATGGAAGAAAATTTAGTTGATTCTGTATTATTCAACCCTACAATTTGGCAGTGAGAATATTTTTTTCCCTAAAAAATGACTCATTTACAAGGAGACTTTCTGTTAACATGGAAAAGACTTAAATACTGTCAAAAGTCTTTGAGATGGGGGTGGGGTGGGTATTTATTTGGACCTGCTAATTGCAAAATGGCAAAATTACTGTTGAAAATACAAATAAAAAATCATGTGAACATTACATTTCTATTAAAAAAAAGCAAAAAAAGTACATTTAGAAAAATAAACCCAGTTAGCTATTTGAAAAACCTTATCATTTTTACTATTTAAGGGCATTTTCTTGTTATAATGTGCCCTGCTTGAGTCAACTAATGTTGTTATTTTTTCCTTGCTCTTCTTGGAAATTATTCTGTGTTGTAATGTTTCTCCCCATTAACCTTTAAGTCCAAAATTGTGTTTGTGAATTTCATCCAATTTCTCCTGGTGATTTGCCCTGGGATCCCCAGCTTGGTTATGGTTTTGGTTTTGTTTTACTTTGTTTCAAAGCATACTTCCTCTAACTTCTAAAATAATTAATTTTTTTTGTACAACTAGTTTTTAAGAATACATTTCATGTAAGTTAAAAAAGAAAATAGTAACCTGATGCACATATTGTGGGAGGCATTTATTACTTTTGTGTTGCAAGACAGCAAAAACAGGCTACTGTAAGTACACTGAGACCATAAATACCTTCAGTTTTAGGTTGGTGTGACTGTTTCAAAGGGTTAAAATCCTATCAGTGGTGTCTGTTATCCTGATGGTTGTGGAAAGACCAGAATAACATTCTACAGAAGTGTTCTCATGGTTTTGCACAGTTGTCATTAAGTCGGAAGAAGAAAGAGGTTCACATTTATTGAGTTCGTATCATCTACCAGACAAGTTTACCTGTGACTCCTTTTGTTTCTTTTTAGAAGTGAAAAGAATTATCCTGATTTATGGTAAGAAATTGAGGCTAATGAAATCCCACAGAAAGTAAAGGGAGGAACAAAGATTCAGCCCCCAGATTTTTCCAGTTTCAAAATTCATTGTCTTTCCACCTCATTTTGTTGCCTCTCAGGATTTGGGGATTTGATGACTCTGCCTGAGGTCACATTATGAGTCAGAGGTGAGCTGGGAACACAGTCCAGGCCATCTCTATGTTGCTTTAATCCAATAAAATGTGATGCATACAGTATAGCAAATGCATCACATTAATTCTCTGAAGAGGAGAGACAGTGTGGCAGCTTTTGATCTTCCACAAGATTAACTTTCTAAAAATCTGGTAACAGAGATATGAGATTTGGCTTAACTTTTGAAAAAATGTGAAAGAAAAATTATGCAGTAAATGGTAAATGTGAACTTTTCAGATGACCAATCATTTTGATAAATAGCCAATCTCCATGGTAACTTTCTTTTGAGGAATTCTATGAAAATTCTTTTCCTCTGGGCACTCAGAATTCTAAGCAATTTAAAAGTAGTTTGGCAAACCAACTTCCTTCTGATGAGCCATCAATAATAGGACATCTGATCCACCAGTAAGCGTTTTCTGATATTACTGTCCTGTCAACTCAATAGTTCTGCAACACTGGGCCAGATACTTAATCTTCTGTTCCTCACTTATGTGAAGAAATAAATGGGTTTGAAGGAAAAGATGAAGTGTGATAATAGAAAATCCCATCATCCTGGAAGTTACTAAGCGTATTTAAAAAAAAACAAGAAATGAAAGAATTGTTAAAGGGGAAAACAATGATCTGAGACTGATCTTTCTGAAACAGGCATTATTGTTGTTGTTGTCAGTAGAGCAACAATGAACAGTAAAAGGAATATTTGAAAATTTGAATAAGAAAACAGATTTTGGTGTTTCTAAAATTATGGTTAAAAATGTGATAACAAGTGAGCTGGTGAATATAAAGACCCTTAAATAGCAATATGGAAATGAAGGTTTTCAATTTAAGAATAAAGATAAGATACAAAGATATCTGTGTCAATACTCCTAACAACAGAAAGCTGTATGCAAACAGTAAGACAGGAGGAAGCTGAAGTATGAATAGAATGGTCAAAAGATGGAACCTACAGAAGAGTTAAATGTGCTGTCAGGTGCCAGGTGATCAAGTCAACCTGACTTTGAGCTTGGGAAACTAAGAAAACTGCTCAGAACTTACAAGCTTGATTGCAGTTTAGTTACCATGTACTGAGTGAATAATTTTTTGCCTATCTGAAAAATTGTGCCATTTACCAGGGGTCTAGTTAATGAAGAGATATGAAGAAGCAGTGGAGGCAGAAGTGATCCCAGTCTCAGCAGTTTTTACAACCTTTGGGGCTTGGGGGGTGGGGAGCATGTTACAGCCACATTCTTGGTGTTAACATTAGCATCTTTCTGAAGTGAGCTGTCCAAAAGCTGTTACAGATTTACTCTGAAGAATCAATGTTATCAAGGTTTAGTTTATTTCCAAGGTTATCATTAATCTCTTTAAAAATGTATTACATTTATTAATCTTCCAGTCTTAGGTGTTTTTCTCTTGAATATATTTGTAGTGTGCCAAGCATTTCTTGAGAATCTGTAAACACTGGCTCTGTATTTCCATGCCCAAACATTTTTAATTGAAGCATATCTGGATGTTTTTATTAATCTAGAGATATTTAAGACCTTTCTCCTACCTTTTAAAAGATTCCTAACGACTGAAGGGTAGTAATTCCTTATTAAGCATTTTAAAACTGTCAGCGAGTGGAGTCTTGGGTGTAAGAAGACAGGAGTGAATCCTGAAATGAGGGTTGCTATTTCTGAATGTAATGAAATAGTAACTATTTCTTGTTACTTGTCTTTAGGGATATCAAGGAATCTCAGGATCACCAGGTGTTCCAGGATCCCCAGGGATACAAGTAGGTAATTTTTTAATATACATTTTAGAAATACAGTTTCCAATTACCAAAAATCATTATTAACAATATTTTACATTGTGATTAATTTAGGGAGCTCGAGGACTACCTGGGTATAAAGGAGAACCAGGGAGAGATGGTGATAAGGTAAACACATACAAACAAAAATGTATACTTCCTCTTAGTCACTTAGGGCAGACAAAGAAGTATATCTTTGGTAACTCTTATTCTTTCTATTGACCTTGGTAAATTCCAAGACTTGGGGGCTCAAAACTTTGTCAGTGGCCATTGGCTGAATAATACAGACAGAAGGCTTTTATCAGTAAATGAAAGTAGTTATCATTAGATACCCAATGTCAGATGAAACAGGTGCTGGCATTGCCCTGATGCCATATTCTCTCCCTGTGGTGAAGCTCAATGTAAGCTCCTTGTGGTCAAACTACCTTCTTAGAGGTTAGTGAATTGTATGAATGGAATGTTACTTGTTAGCCTCAGAAAACCCTAGTATCCATCTCCAGTATAGGTGCCAATCTGGCAGGTGACCTATTGGCTTAACTTTACTAGACTTTTCTCTTCAGGTGTCTATTGTATTGCTGACTCTCTTTTTTTACAAGTCTGAGATATGCTAAGCTTCCTGTTGAAGAACATGGCTTTGAATGTCAGTAACTAACTCCCTCTGGATCCAAGAAAGCCTATTGGCCCTGGTAACTGGTCTGCAAATCAGATACTCATTTATATTTGCTCAGACTCCCATGCAGATTTGTTGGCTTAATTCCTAAAGCACAGTAAATTCTTTAAAGACATTTTTCTGTTTGTTCCTGTAAACACACACACACACAATTTGTATTAACTTGTATTAATTATAAAATTATTACCTTTTTAAAATAATGTACACAGCATTAACATCTGAGAAACACTAATTTAGGCTATGTTCATGTTTCTATAGTTGCTTATGTTTGTGCAGAAAATTATAACTGTTGAAATTTCATCTCTGGAGTCTGATAAATTGCTGCTTTTAAGCTATTTGATCTTTGGAATGATACTGAGTATCTCTGAATCTTTCTTCGTTGACACAATATTGATTTCCTTACTGGTTTATCAAGGGGATTAAGTGAAATAAAATATGAAAAATACTTAGCATGGATCCTGGTACAGTTTTTCTTTAATAAATGATTGCCATTTTATTGTTCTGTTTTGTTCATTAAATAACATGATTGCAATTGGGATGTAGATTGAGGTGGTTGTGGTGCCATGGGCAAGACATTGGTTAGAACAGTCATCAGGGCAAACAGGAAACTTAGTGACTGGAAAAGAAACAAATAAGATGAAATAGGTCAGGGCAGCTTTATAAGCAGGAAAGGGTTAGAGGAAGTAAAACAGTATGGCCTTACTTGGATAATTCCTGAAGTATAAATACTCTTCTTTTTTTTAAATAATTTTCTTTTTTTTGAAGATTTATTTATTTATACAAGAACTGGGGTACAGGCCAGAGGCGTGGGTGGGTGAGAGAATTCGCCAGTGACAGAACGGGGAACAGAAAAGGCAGACTGACTGAAATACACTGCTGAGGGGAGCAGCGGGCGAGACAGGAGAGGTCTGCTGCACCATGTGGGGATCTCCCTGGTAGGCTGCAGAGGCTGCAGACAGCGCTGCGCTCAATCCGCTACGCCACCGGGGAAGCCCTAAAAACTCTTCTTACCTGCCGAATGGCTGTGGGCAACTAAGAAGTTTCTGCCCATCTAAATGATGGAAAAATCTTCAGAGCCCATAGGGAGGAGGCCAGACCCACAGGAGTGGGAGAGATCTTTTATTTTTTTTTTTTTTCGTGATTTCATCAGAGACAACCTGACCTCTTCCAGGTGAGCAGGGGATTCCACTAGGAAAGTGAGGAAATCTGTCTGTCGGAGATCCTGTGCCAGACATCTCACATACATTCTAGTCTACAGGATCTTTACTATTTCTTTAACATTCTCACAAATAGCCTGAGTTGGTAATTGATGGAGGGATGTAAATAGTATGAATGTGTGAATGAATATATCTGAATGGGTGAATAAATAAATTTGGGTTTTAGAGACCAGATATAAAAGGGGGAAGACTATTTGCTCATCTTTAGAGATGAGCTAGAACTAGAGTAAATTTTTTTGGGGGGAGAGAGATTGATTTATTTAAAAATAAAGGAATTATAACAAAATTTTTTTAAGATTTTTTTATTTATTCATGTATACAAGAACCAGGGTACAGGCAGATGTCCAGGAGGGTGAGAGGATTCACCAGAGGCAGAGTGGGGAACAACAGGCAGACTGACTGAAATACACCACTGAGGGGAGCAGCAGGCGAGACAGGAGAGGTCTGCCTTGCCATGTGGGTATCTCCCTGACCGGCCAGGATTGAACCCACGCTGCAGAGGCTGCGGACAGCTTCACAGCGCTGCGCTCAATGCCTGTGCTACCAGGGAGGCCCAAGATATTAGTCATATCTTAAAGTAACTGCTCTGTTGCTTGGGGTTATTGTGATTTCTTTATATAGAAGTATGTGAATTTTATAAAGCCATACATTTTCTCAAATATATATATATATATATATATATATATGATAGGTGTTTATGTAAAGGTATCTGTTTTCAGCTAGTAATGATTTCATCCAGAGTTGATTGTTTTCTGAATTGCATTAATTGACAATAAAACTCTGGTGAGACACAGTCATCGTGGGTCTAAAATCATAATCACTATATGCTACCATCTAAGTCCCTATTTACATTCCCTGTGGCTTCAGAATTAGCTAGTGTGATTATCTAGAGTTAAAATAATACAGTTAAGTTAGCTTTTCCTTGATTCTTCCTGTGCAACATAGTTTGTTAGCTTTTAGAATTGATAAGGTTAAAAAATAAACCTTTGAGTTGGCCTTGACTTGTGACTGTCCAGGATATTTTTTCCAGGCATTACACAGTGATCTTTGAGAGCTTGTTCCACACAATACTGTTCTCCATTAGGATATTTTCCCAGAATAATTTTCATTTTGTGGATTTTCTCCCAAAACTTCCATAGTAGGAGTTTCCACTTAAGATGATTAAAATTAGATGTATTTTCTTGCTGACTTTAACATTTGTTTTTCACATGTCAGAGACTAGAATAGATTTTACAGGGTTTTTCCCTTTAATTTATAAAATTAATTGAGACACTTATCCACCAAATGAACTTCAATATGTAATTCTTTTTGTAATAGGCTTTAAAGCTACCCCTGGAAACTAAGAAATACCTTACATATTTAAAAGCACTTCAATTTTAAGGAAACATAAGCTTTCTAAGAAGAAAAGAAACTATAATCACCACTATGCCTGCAACTAAAATAGTAGGATGCACATAAATATTTAAGTATCAAAACATCTCATAGGTGACATTTAAATACAAGCCTCAAATGTTCGAAGGAAAAAAATATCTATACTTCTATATGCAGATGATCAATAAGAATAAAGATATCTTCAGAAATCTAAAGTCCCTGAAAGTTATCTCCTATGAATTCCTTAACTAAACAAGGGAATAAACACAATCAAAGAGAACAATAAATCTATATTGAAACAAAAGAATGTTCTAGGAAATGTTTATTAAAGATCATGAAGTTTTCTCTGTAAGTATATTTAGTATATAAGTGTATTTAGAAGTAGTTCTGATAATTGGAGACAGTTTGGGTTTCAATATTGCAATAAGTTTACAGGGAACTAAGTAGTCTAAATTGAAAAAAAAAGACAAATTTGAATTCTAGGAAAATAAACCTTTGAGCAGCAGGGCAATCTGTTTGTTTATATTTATAGCTCTGAATCTTAATGTTATAAATACAGAGTATTGATTTAACCAAAGTTGTAATGGAAGATTAAGAGTTTGTGCTTCTTAGCCATGGAGGTGGGATGAGTTGTTGAATGATGTGAGGTTAATTCTCTTCTTGTACTGTGGGAATTAGTAAATGATGCTGAAAACCAAGTAGTGGTAATGTAACCAAGTAATTTGGTGAATGCATAGCTAGGAAGTTTAGAATAAAAAGAGAATTGTATAAGCCTTGGATAAACTGTATCACTCTTTAAAATGTGAATAAAAATATTTACAAAAAATCAAATTTTAAAGAATTATATCAAGCATAGAAAACTAGTTCCTTAAACTTTCTCCCTACCAAACAAGCTAAGAGTATAATTACTTGTATGCACTTTGCCTAAATAGAATTTGCTTAAATAGAAGTAAGCCATGCCTGTTACTGGTCCTCTCTTTACTGTGTTTCACAATTAAGATTTTGAAGCTAAGACAACAGCACCCATCATTTTTCCATAGAATTAGGTATGAAAACTATGTCTATTATATGTCATACTGTTAAGATTTTCCTTCCTATTTCACCTTTTTTAAGCTAATGTAGGGATTTTCATCCCCATAGCACTTATTAATAGATACTTACTATGAACAATTCATAGGATTAGCAATTAAAAATTTTGTAGAAACTAGAGTGTGTTGAGATTTTATTTATTTTATTTTTATTTTTTGTTTGTTTTTGTTTTTTTAAAGATTTATTTATTTATGCACACAAGAGCTGGGGGAACAGTCCAGAGATGCGGGGGAGGGGGGTGGTGAGAGGATTCACCTGAAACAGAGCGGGGAACAGAACAGGCAGACTAACTGAAATTCCCTGCTGAGGGGAGCACTGGGCGAGTCAAGAGAGGTCTGTCACGCCAGTGTGTTGAGATTTTAATTCAGGGTCTGTCTGTACTGAGCTGGATGAGATCTCTTCAGAGAGTGTTGTCATGAAATCATTTCATCAGTTAACTCTTATGCCTCATTATTATAAGATAGAGTTATTTTCTGAGTAAGTGACTGCTCTCTAAGAGTGGGATCAGAATTACTGATGAAGTTCCTCTAACCCCCACATACTTTCCCTGTTTAGTCATAAGTGAAACTGATAAATGGAAATTCATCTTTCATAGAGATAAGGCTTTAACATATTGTAGATATGCATTTTAATGTTTGCAGATTTATTTCCAATGGAATTTTAACCTGGGTGAGGTTGAAGTATATGTGATGATATTGTTTTTAGCTAAAATGTTTTCTCTTTAATAAATTTCAGTTTTATTTTTAGGGTGATCGTGGGCTTCCTGGTTTTCCTGGGATTCATGGAATGCCAGGATCAAAGGTTGAAGAACTCTGTTTCTTTTAAGCTATGCAATCCATATTTTACCTCTATTCGAGAATACTTGATGTTATAAATGCATTATAAATAAATGTTCATATATAAATTTAAGATTAATATATTAAAGTAAATAATTAGGCTAAGATTAACAGTTTACATGAAGTTTAAAAATATTTCTTTTAAAATTTCTAGTTATTTGTTTTATAAATGTTATAATATTTAAAAATTGATGAGTAAATTTCACAATGAAAAGCTTTTGTTAATTATAAATCCTATACTCTAGTTTTTTAATAGTGTTTCTGTCCTTACATTTCTTTTTTTTAAAGATTTATTTATTTATACATACAAGAACTGGGGTATAGGCCGGAGAGGGGGGTGGTGGTTGTTAGAGGATTCACCAGAGACAGAATGGGGAACAGAACAGGCAGATTGATGGAAAGACACTGCTGAGGGAAGCAGTGGGTGAGACAGGAGAGGTCTGCTGATCCATGTGGATTGTTCCCTGGCTGGGGATCAAATCTGTGCTGCAGACCCTGCGGATAGCTTCATAGGTTGCGTTTTAACCCCTTGTGCCACCACAAAGGCCCTGTCCTTATATTTCTTTATACAATCCAGAAAATAGGACCTTTTTGAGTAAACTTTCAATTATTTTACTTCTACTTAGTGATGTTGACTTATTAAACTTGTTTATAATTGATGGTAATTTTTTGCTAGGGAATATTTCTCTCTAACTCAATTCTGTATTTTGTCTTTTAGGGAGAAATGGGCCACAAAGGAGATAAAGGGTCACCTGGATTTTATGGCAAAAGGGGAAGTTTCAGTCATAAAATGAAGTTTCCATATTGAACTTTTAGTATTTTTGAAATAGAAATACTGAGTTTCAATTCCAGCCTACCATTATAGCAATTAGCTTTGTGTTCACCTTTCTTAGAGGATTTATTCAGAACAATGATAATGGAAAAATAACTATAACTATTGGGCACATGGTATTCTGGAAGAGTACATTTCATTATTGATTGTTCTGACCTTCATAAATATTTACAGTTTCCTTGGGAGTGGTAGTTACTTAGTGGTGTGCCCATTGAGA
This sequence comes from Talpa occidentalis, assembly GCF_014898055.3. Taxonomy (NCBI): domain Eukaryota; kingdom Metazoa; phylum Chordata; class Mammalia; order Eulipotyphla; family Talpidae; genus Talpa; species Talpa occidentalis. Next base: position 75,116,998 of record NW_023602073.1, on the reverse strand, counting down.
ATCAGTGTTACAGGCCTTGGTATTTCTTTCACATTGAAGGAAGATAATATTCTCTGTATGTTTAAAACTCTTATAGCTTTTAAATTTTGCTAATATGTAGTTTCTATGTTTAGGTATTTATAATAATTATGTATCTATTTTCACTATGTTCCCTGGCCTGGTAAAATAAGATTTTGTCAAAAGTTGCACAGCCAACACACCTGTACTTCCATGAATTCTGTCCCCACATAATGAGGTTCAATTTTTCACTTTCCTATTTAGTTGGAATTTAAAACATTATTGTTGGGATTGTTTTCATAAGTGTTCATTTTTAATACAGGGTGCAAAAGGTGAAAAGGGTAAAGCTGGTTTTCCTGGCATTCCTGGACATGCTGTGAGTTTGATAGAAAACTTTCTTAAGTATTTTTCTTTAAATAAAAAAGTATCTCATATCTTTCTTGAAAAAGAAAGATTAAAATACATCTATTTATATTTCAGGGAGAACCAGGAAGAGATGGAAAGGATGGATTAATGGGCAGTCCTGGTTACAAGGTATTTATCAAAAAAAAAATAACACCAAAAATATTTCTTTAACTTATGAGTGAACATTGGAAAAAGTACCAATATTAAACATTATTTTGCATGCTGCACTGGTTAAGAAATTAAAGAGCAAAGAGTTGTTTGACTGTAATTTAGAAATTAAACTAAATTTCTTTTGAGTTTGTTGTGAATTAGTAAAATCCCAGAAGTTCAATAAAGATTGACCTTATTTCATGATCCATTCACATGGATTTGTTGGGCTAGTGACAGGCAAAGATTCTTAGGCCAGTGTCCTGAGATGGAGGAGGGGGCGTGGAAAGAAAACTGAACCTTATCCTGACACCTTTATCAGTTGTGTAGAAGAGTATGAGAGAATTTGAGCAAGGGGAACTGGAAATAAAATGCCATTCACCACTCCTGAAAAATCTCAAAGGCTCATGCTCTGATGATGTTGGATTAGCACTATTATATTTTTCCATAAAGAAAGGTTTTGGGTTATTTCTCAGTTATCAAATAGATGGACAGCCTATATAATAGGCTTATATTTTTTGAATATTGACTCTTTACCAGATTTATGATATGCATATATTTTCTCCCATTCCTTATGTCTCTTTGCATTTTGTTTTTTCCCTTTGTTGTTTGGAATTTCTTGGTGTGATATAATCCCACTTGTCTTTTGTTTTTGTTACTTGTGCTTTTGGTTCATGGATTTTTTTCTTCTATGTATGGAAAAAAAAAACACGCTGGGATTTGTGTAGGGTGCATTGAATCTGTAGAATGTGGTACTATGGGCATCCTAACAATATAAAATGTTCCAGTCTATGAACCAGGGATGTCTTTCTAGTTATATGTGTGAGTGTGTGTGTGTTCTTGCTATTTTTTTTTCCCTTAGCAATGATTTCTAGTCTTTCAGATCTTTCACCTCCTTAGTTCAGCTTATTCCTGGGTAATTCTACATTTTTCTTGCCTTTGCAGTTGAGAATTAAATTCATTTGTTTTTATTAATTTACTATTTTTTTTGCTCTAGATATGAAATTATATATATAGTTTTGATTATTGCTTCAATTTTACACTCTTGATTTTAATGTTGAGGTCTCTGTTAACATTATATTTTAGAAATTCTGCATTTTGGTTACATTTCACTTTTTTTTAGGAGTTGTTTAAAGGTTTGAGGATTTTTTTCAGGTTGAAAGATTTTTTTATTTTGATTGTATTGTCAACTTCTTGTCTTATTGCACTGTATATAACAGTATATTATTTGTAAAATTTCTAATTTGTGAGATTTATTGAATTTTTTCTTTTATTATATGTTCAATTTTCAGGAAAGTTCCTTGTGCATATGAAAAAGTAAATTTATATTTTGAAAATGTGAAACTCAATATACATTCAAGATGTGATCTATAGAATATCTTGCTTAGCTCTTTTGTATACTTAATTTTGGTTTGTTTGACCAGTCTTAGGCACAGTAGTATGTTGGTATCTTATTAGTACATTTCTATATACTATTTCTATTCTTCTTTAATCTCTTGTTTTTTTGAAAGACTTATTTATGTGTATAAAAACTGGGGTGTAGCCTGGAGATGCAGGAGATACAAGGATTCACTGGAGGCTCAGTGGGGAGCAGAACAGGCAGACTGACTGAAATATGCTGCTGAAGGGAGCAGTGGGAGATACAGGAGAGGTCTGCTGCACATTTGTGGGTTAGCTCCCTGGCCTGGGATGGAACTCAGGCCCATACATTGATAGCACTAAAACTTAACCCCTAGGCCACCAGGGAGGCCACTTTCATGGCTTTCTATTTATCCTTTCATCTTCATCTATATCTGAAAGTGGTTTTATGTTATTTTTGCAAAAATATTCTTAGTTGTTACATCTTCATTTTGAATTGTGGCTTTAGCATTACAAAATTGTAATTTTGCATATCCTTTAATAATTTTTAGCTTGAATTCTTTTTTTTTTTTTAAATAGAGGCATGTTTTATTTATTTGTTTGTTTTGTTTTGTTTTTGTTTATACATGCATTGGGTACAGTCAGAAGCGACGAAGGGTGAGAGAATTCACCAGAGCCAGAGCAGAGAGCAGAGCAGGCAGAAGGACGGAAGTACACTGCTGAGGGGAGCAGCGGGCGGGCAGGAGAGGTCTGCGCGCCATGTGGGACCCTCCTCTGGTGGCCGGGGAGGAGTCAGGGATGGAACCGGCGCCGCAGAGGCCGCGGGCCGCTTAGCAACCCAGCGCTCAACCGCAGCGCCACCGGGGAGGCCCAATTTTTAGCTTGAATTCTAACTTCATTTTTATCAGAATTACATTCTTCCTTTCTGATTATTTTTATTTGCTTACTGTACCTTTGCCCATTCTTATTTATTTAGCTTTAGGTTCTGAATTACTTTTAGTTGTTTCTCATATCAATCATTTCTTTCTAAAGCAATCTAAGATTTTTTTTCTTAAAGAGATTAAATCTGGGCCTCTCCGGTGGCGCAGTGGTTGAGCTCTGGGCTGCGAAGCTGTCCACAGCCTTTGCAGCACCGGTTAGATCCCCGACTGCTGGGTGAGGGTCCCACATGGCGCGCAGACCTCTCCTGCCACGCCCGCTGCTCCCCTCAGCAGTGTGTTTTATCAGTCTGCCTGTTCTGCTCCCCACTCTGGCTCTGGTGAATTCTCTCACCCTCCCGCAGTTCTGACTGTACCCAGTGCTTGTATAAATAAAGAAATAAATCTAAAAAAAAAGAGATTAAATCTATTTTTATTCATTGACTGATAGATTTGAGCTTACCTCTATTATAATTCTTGTAATTTTGTTACATGTAATAAGTGCATTGTGCTATATTTGCTATACTTGTTTCTCAGTGCAGCCTATTGCTTTTTCTTTTTAATTTCTGTGTGATTTAGGAAGAATTTTTTTTCTTTTAATGGTCTTTGTAATTCCTTTAGTCGGCCATAATAATATATTTCAGAATTCTCATAGCCCCCCCTTCGACTTATTGAGGGATCTACTATTTGGTTTGTTAACATTAATGATATTCTCTATCATCTATGTGGCAATTAATTTAATATGTTTTATTATTTCTGTTATCCTTATTTTTTCCAATCAAATTGCTTCTACTTTGGCAGGTCAAATAATATTTATAATCTATTTTCCTGTTCCTTTCCCCACCTTTTTTCAGATTTGCAGTTAAATGTATTTAGTGTTCATCACCTGTCCTTTTGCCCATGTTCCATGGTCACTGTTAGGGTCTGGTGAAATTTCTTCTCTGGTATGTTCCTTAGGAAGGGTTTGTGAACACTGTATTCCCTGAGTGCTTTTATTTTAATATTTTTCTTCCTATATTCTTAATACTTGAACAAACCATTCGGTTAACTACAAAGCCCTTGTCTGTCTCACTGTTTTTCCTTGTATTTCTTAGAAATGTTGCTCCACTGCTGTCAAGTATGTTGCTGATGCTAACCTAACTGGCTTTCTTTTCTAAGTGGCTTTGTCTTTTTGTATGGAAGCCCAGAGGTTTTTAAAACTTTACATTTAATGTCTCAGAATTAAAGAATCTAGTTACCAAGAAATCCTTTTGGTAAGATCCTTGGAGCTTCTTTAATTCTCAAATATTCTCTTAGATTTTAGTTTTAAACAAAAGTTTGGTTACATTGTTTTGATTTACTTCTAAAGACACCAATTACAGATACATTGAGATTTCTTTGGCTGTCATGTAACACTATTACTTTCTAATTCTTCTGTAATTATTATTGTCTATGTTGAGTTTTTGCCTGTGATTTTTCAAAATTTAAGTTATAACTATCCAACTTGGTGGTTTCTAGTAACTTGATTTTAATGTCAGATGATTTTTATGTTCATTTTCTTTCCTGAGTTAATTTAATGCTTATTTCATATCTTCCCCTTTTTTGCATCTAAAAATGCTCATATGATGTTAATTCAGGTTACAACATTTTGTTATAATTTTCTTCTATTTCATGTTTATTTTCATTTAAAGGAAACTTACTGAAATATTCCTGTTTTTCTTTTAGTAGTTTTGTTTGGATGTTTGCTAATAGGCAAGAATATAAATGTTTAAGTGGTTTATTTGGCTTCTTAATTATAGAGCACCTCATTTTTTCTGTCTTGAAGTTAGAACTGTTTTTAATTGGGTGAATTATTTATTGGACACAGTTTAGCGTGTCTTCTATTGGGGAGGTGGAGAAATGAGAAGTTTAATGTGCTTGTTTAATATTCCTGCAGTGCATCCAAGACTCTAGTTCCAGTAAGTTGTCAGAGCCAGATGAATAACTTCATCTCACTGAAGAGGGTAGGAATGGGATACTAAATAAAGTTGGAAGGGATTATTTTATACTGGATGAGGGACACTTGTTTTACTGTAAAACACAAACAAAAGAATGACTGGGTACAAATGCAGGGAAGTGCAATGGTCAGGTGGCAGGATGTTTGAGTTCTGTTTTCTCTAAGGAAATGGCAGTCATCATCTGTTGAGAGAGGAAAAAGACTTGTGATCTGAGAAATTTTTATATAGCTATGTGGAAAGTGTGTCAGAGAGGACATCAAGGAAATTGAAAGCTATATTGAAATCTAGTTGAAGCTGAAAATTATAATCTATATGATACTATTTTTTTCCCTCATAGCCATTATCATAGGACAGGTTTGTTCTGAAGAGGCTTTTGGTTTGATTTGCTCAGTATTAAGATTAGAATTTAAGAGCAAGGTAAGCAAGTATAATTTTAGTTAGAGAGGAGCTGAAATACTAAAATGTGATTTTAAAATGGGGAAAAGAAGTAAGCAAGGAGAAGACAGATTATTACAAGATACTTAATTTAGTGAATACTTACTGCATGCCTGGCTCATTTCCCAGCATTTTATGTGCATTTTTCACATTCATCTCATAAATCACTTTGAATTACAAGTAAAAATTTTTAGTCTTTTACAGATGAAGAAACTAAGGAACGGAGAAATTAATAATTTGTTCAAGGTCAAGTAGTATAATTTAATAACCAATGAAAATTTATTTCACCAAGTTCTTGGAAAATCATGTCAGACCCAAATAATCTTTCCTAAATATAGAATATATGATAATGAAACTATTGACTCTATTTTTGACATTTAAATTATAACCTTATTTGAAAAATATTCTTTTTGTGCCTAAATTATAATGTAAAATCATAGCAGTACAGAGTTATAAAAATAACTTATTTGACCATAATGCAGCCAAAAACAAATAAGAAGAGTAAAGAACTTTTAAAACCCTAGCTGGTGGTAGTCGGGTAGCCAGCTTTTATGAACCTCCCTTAGTTTTTTGAGCTGTGCAAGGCATTTTCACAGTGGCTCTTATTTTATTTTCCTTTTAAAAAAGGGGGTTGGGGGCATCCCCTGGTGGTGCAGCAGTTGAGCGCTGGGCTGTGAAGTTGCCCGCAGCCTCTGCAGTGCTGGTTTGATCCCCGGCCACTGGCGAGGGCCCTACATGGCATGCAGACCTCTCCTGCTGTGCCTGCTGCTCCCCTCAGCAGTGTATTTCATTACTCTGTCTGTTTTGTTCCCCGCTCTGGCTCTGGTGAGTTCTCTCGCCCTCCTGCACTTCTGACTGAACCCAGTGCTTGTATGTATAAACAAACAAATAAATAAATCTTTTTTTTTTTTAAAAGGGGGGTTGGAAATGTTATATGTCATATATATCATTTAGAAGTTAGCATCAAATTAAGAGAGTTTAAAAAATTTACCCAAAAGTGCAAATTCAGTTCCATGGCAGAGCTAGAATTCCAGGCCTCATTTGTGTGATCCCCTCTTTGCTTGAAGTCTTCCAAATGTCTTGTCTGTTTATTTGATCAACTACAAGTTTCCCAATCTTCCTACTCCAGTATATTATCTGGCACACTAAAGATTTGTTTATATGCTAAGAATAAACCATGTGGTACGAGCAAAATCAAAATAAAGTGTTTAATAACAAAGTAAGAATTTTCCTCAAAATTAAATTATATTTTAATAGATTTTTCCTTGTTCCTCTTCTGAGACTGTGTTTAGAGGCATTCAGAATGCTGTAGCCTTTGACATACCATCATAGGCTATCTTACAGCCTCTGACCAAACTAGACTGTCTCAAACCCCTGAAAATAGAATTGTTTGTCTTTATACAAAGAAGGTTGAGAAAGCACCAAAATCTGCATGTTGTATGTATATATATATATATATATATATATATATATATATATATATACACACTTAGGCCTACTTCAAGGAGTTTGTATTATGAGACCTAAAGTTTTTTTTTAAAGATTTGTTTATTTATGCATGCAAGAACTGGGGTGCAGGCCAGAGGTATGTGTGTGGGGGTGAAAGGATTCACCAGAGACAGAGTGGGGAACAGAACAGGTGGGTTGACTGAAAATCACTGCTGAGAGGAGCAGTGGGCAAGCCAGGAGAAGTCTGCTGTGTCATGTGGGTCACCTCGCTGGTCAGGAATGGAACTACTGCTGCAGTGGCTGCGGATAGCTTCATAATGTTGCATCTTAACCCCTTGCGCACCAGGGAAGCCCTATGAGACCTAAAGTTCTTTTGAGGTGCTCTAATATGAAAAAACAAAACAAAACATGTCTGCCAGACCTGTGGTGGCTCCCTCTGTGCTAAATGTGTCAGGGACAGGATCAAGTGGGTTTTTCTTACTGAGAAACAGGAAAATTATTGTGAAAGTGTTGAAAACACAAACATAGAGTTAGAAAGTGAAATAAAAAGTGAAGCTTTTCTAAGTAATAAAAATAAAATTAAAATATTTTTTGCTGGTCACATACTTCTACCTGATTTTTATAGTTGCTATGGCCACAAACTAAATTACTTTCCATCCTTATATTTTTTGCAGGTAATTGTGAAAAATTATAGCATCAAAGGATGCTGTGCAAGTTTTACTGTCTGTATTGGTTATACTTTTTTTGTTGAAATAACTGGTCTATTGTGGAAAAACCACCTAGGTTATTTGGCTTTAGAAACTGGATTAAGGAACAATGTTTAGCATGGCAGAGTCTCAATTATTTTATGTCAAGAAAGAAATTAATAATAGAATACCAAAATGATAAATTTAAGGGAGAGACATGCTACATGCCTTTTTGCTACCAGCCAAACAAATTGACATGTAGCGGGTGCTCTTGGGTCATGAAAGAAATCAAGTGGTCAGGTAAAGTTCTGGTTATAGTACTGAGTCTCATAGGTTAGTTGTGTACTGCATTTCATAATTTTATGGATGATGACCAAGTGCAAATCATCCTTTCCTCTTACACTGAAACATCATTAAGAGAATGAAGAAAACATTCCTGGGTGAAGATTACAGACCATCATCTTTTATAACTATCCTACATAATCTCCCACAGCAAATGTTTTTCCCATTTCCTTTTTCCTTTCAAAATCTCACATTTAAAAACAGGTAATCTATTCCACTTTCTTTGGTTAGCTTCACTGTTTTTAATCTATCTATTCGTGGTGATAAAGACCTCAGTTAAGATAAGGTTTCCTGCCATTAAAGAATATGTATGCCAAGAAGACACCTTTGTAAACAAGATACCTGCTGAACAACTTGGACATCAAAAAATTCATTGAGAAGTGCAATGCTATATATGCCATTGTACTTCACACTGAGAGTGATGGAAATAGCAGACAAGGAGATAGAAGTATCTTGAGACTTGGATTAGATCAGTGGTTCTCAAAGTGTGGTCCTCAGACCAGCCCAGTCAGCATGTCTTGAGAACTGGTTAGAAATTCAGGTTCTTGGGATTCACCCTACATCTGCTGAGTCAGGAAACATGGGGTCTGTTCCACAATCTGCAGCTTAACAAATTTTCCAGGTTATTCTGAGGCTGTAAAATTTTGACAAAATGCTATAGTTTAAAAAGATAAATAATGTTTTATTCTGCATCATTATATGTCCTACCAAGAAATGGAAAAAATAAGGATTAAAGTATATCTTCAAATAATTATGGGACTTCATTATTGTAAATCTTGTTAATGGTTGCTTTTTTATTTTATACATTTTTTACATCATTTTTCATTTTTGCACAATGTATGCATTTTCATCTTGGTTATAATCCCCATACAATTCCCACCCCCTTGTTTTGATCCTACTCCCTCTCCACCCCCCCATTTATAGTTGCTTGTTAATTGTGATTTTTACTTTATTGTAAGGGATCATGCTCAGTGAAATAAGCCAGAAAGAAAAAGAAAAATACTGGATAGTCTCACTCATAGCAGGAATTTAGAAAACCTAAATAAAGGACCAGGAAAAAACCTAATTATAATGGTTACTTTTTAAAAAAAAAATCTTTCACTGACTAGAATACAGTTTGATTTGATCAATGGTCAGAGAAGTAAAAGGTGTGATTTTTATCAAAGACATGCCATCCTAATTTTTTTGTTACTATAACAGCTGTCCTCCCCCCTTTATTTTGTGTACAAAAGTACAAAAGTACACATTTACTTAACTCACGGTAGCAGTAGCTGGAGGCCGGGGTAATTAGGTGTCCTGTTAGTGACTTACAACTAATTGTGCCTTGCTTTACAAATCCTCAGAATCAGCTGGAGATCTAAAACATTGCCGAGTTCTAGAATTTCTGCTTCAGTAAGTCTGTAGTAGGTCCTGAAATTTTGCATTTTGAAGTTCCCAGGTGAAGTGAAGCTAATTGGCTGGTGCAAGGCCTATATTTGAGAACCACTGGCTTAGATCCTTACTCATGACTATTGACACGACTGTTGAATTCAGGTATTGTTATTGTATTTCCCTGATGTACTAGGACCTGACATACTGCTTCTGCTAGTTGTTCAGGTTTTTTTCATTGTAATTTTTGTGACTCTAACATACACCTTTGTTTCTCTATGATATTTTCAAAAACTTTTTCTAAAACCATTGAGTCATCAGGTCTCCCCTCTCCTCAATGTGGTTAATTTACAGGAAAACATTGTTCTCAGCAGACTTTAACCTCAAATGTCATCTAGTGTTTGTAAATAAAATTCGGACAGATGAAATTTTGGCTTTAGTTGGTGCTTACGCAATGTAAGTATTCATAAAAATGGGAGAATCAGTGTTTACATGTGATATGGTTAGATTTTTTTTTCTAAGTGTTGGCTACGTTAGCTAAGTTTTCTTCTTTCTTCTCCCTGTCATTCATTCTCTACAGTTTTAAGAAATTCTTTAGTATATGAAACTATGGAAAACAGTGTTAGCTGATGCTTTTGTGCATATATTCTGTATCACTTTATCCCTTAAACCTCTCTTAATTCAGGTATTTCCAAGAAAAATGTTTGTTTTACTTCTGTCTTGTTCTCATATAGGATGAAATGCTCTCTCTGATATGAATCCAGTGTAATATAATTGTTTGCAGATAATTTTACTTGTTATGCTGCAGTGCTTTGCTGAGCAGAAAGTATTTCATGGCTCTTAATGACTGCTAGGTCTCAGAAAATTTAAGTGTTGGAGGATATGTGTTTGTGTTGTTCAAGAGACTGAACTCCAGTGCCCTTTATTTTGTGCAAGCAGTTTAATAACTCACTTGATCTATGAATACTGCACATGAAAATTAAATTCAGTTAATATTTGTTTAGTGAGTATAGTACTATGTAATTTTGTATATATACCAGCAATTTATTCATTTGGGAAAAAGCATTCTAAAAGATAGACACATTAATAAGATAGACACATTATTAAGATAGACACATTAATAAGATCAAATTTGGGTATAATAATTTAAAGATGAATAACTGAAACCATAATTTTGACAGTTATCTTAAAACTATTTTAGATAATGATTTTAAATAAATTTACTAAATTAAAGTGTCATATTATTTCATTTCATAACCTATAAATAACTCAAATTTTATTTTTATTTATTTTTAATAACTTTTTAAAAAAAGATTTATTTATACAAGAACTGGGGTACAGGCCAGATGTGCGGGAGGGTGAGAGGATTCACCAGAGACAGAGCAGGGAACAGAACAGGCAGACTGATGAAATATACTACTGAGGGGAGCAGCGGGCCAGACAGAAGAGGTCTGCTGCGCCATGTGGGATCCTTGCTGGCCGGCCAGGCTGTGGACAGCTTCACAGCGCGGCACTCAACCGCCTGTGCCACCAGGGAAGGCCCTAACTCAATTTTTAATAATTTAATGATTCAATATCTTAGGCACCAGACTAGATTTAAAAATTTCATTGATTTTTTTAATTTAAATTTTTTTAGTGAGGTACTCTTATTTTACATCCTTGTAAATTTTTCACAGAGTTGTTTAAAATCAAAAGTATACTTTCATTAAAATTACTCCGTGAATAAAAATTTATTTATTCATGCATACAAGAACCGAGGTACAGGCCAGATGTGCGGGAGGACGAGAGGATTCACCAGAGACAGAGCAGGGAACAGAACAGGCAGACTGACTGAAATACACTGCTGAGGGGAGCAGCGGGTGAGACAGGAGAGGTCTGCTGCGCCATATGGCTATCTCCCCAGCTGGCTGGGCTCCATCCCGTGCTGCAGAGGCTGCTGACAGCTTCACAGTGCTGTGCTCAACCACCTGCGCCACCAGGGAGGCCCAAAATTATTCCACTCTTAATGAAAGTGTTCTTTTGATTTTTACAGTACCTCTTGAAAGGCAAGATAAATTAGGTTCAATCATTTTTAAAATAAAAGATTAATTTTTCACTGACCTTCATTTATTACTTAAATATCATGATCTTTCAAAAGAATAAACAAAAAATCCCTTTACACAGTGAATGTTATGTAAATGTAGACATGTACACCTACTTCAAAATTAAGCAAAATAGAGCCTCCCCCGTGACACAGCGGGTTGAGCCCTGCACTGTGAAGCTGTCTGCAGCCTCTGCAGCACAGGTTCAATCTCTGGCCAGCCAGGGAGATCCCCATATGATGCGGCAGACCTCTCCTGTTGTGCCTGCTGCTCCCTTCAGCAGTATCTTCAGTCCATCTGCCTGTTCTGCTCCCCACTTTGTCTCTGGTGAATTCTCTTACCCTCCCATGCCTCTGGCCTGTACCCCAGTGCTTGTATAAATAAATAAATCTTCAAAAAAATTAAACAAAATAAACTTTTAGGCACAAGATAAAAAATTATTGAAGCATGAGACAGTGAACTAAGACAAAAATAAAACATACACACACACATTTAATAATGTTTCATTGTTCTTGTTTTCCAACCTACTGGTTAAAACCGAGTTTCAGAAATCCTATCTGCCTTGCCAAATGGAAATAATTCACTGGACTGTACGTAATATATGTCCATATTAATATTACTCTTTCAAAATAATGTAATAAATATATAATACTCACTGTCTCATACACTCCCTCTCATACATACCCATACTTAACAAGTCTATCAAACAACAATAACAAAAAAGAAAATGAAAAAATGAAAAGACTTGGGCCTCCCCTGGTGGCACAGGTGCTTGAGCGCTGTGCTGTGAAGCTGTCCTCAGCCTCTGCAGCACCAATTTGATGCCGGCTGGTGAGGGTTCTGCATGGCGCAGCAGACCTCTCCTGTCTGGCCTGCTGCTCCCCTCAGCAGTGTATTTTGTCAGTCTGCCTGTTCTGTTCCCTGCTCTGTCTCTGGTGAATCTTCTCACCCTCCCGCACATCTGGCCTGTACCCCAGTTCTTCTATAAATAAATAAATAAATAAATAAATCTTTAAAAAGGTCTTTAAAAAAATGAAAAGGCTGATAGAAATCTTGGTCATACTTATTTTGAACAAAGAATAATGAAAGTTCTATTCTCATAAGAATGAATATATAATACCAGAGTTATTTTTTTTACTTAGACAGTTTATTTATTTTCTTAAATTTAAATTTTATTTTTATATTCCCCATACAATTGCAACACCCTTATTTTGACCCCAATCCCTCCTTTCTCCGCCCCCCCACCCCCCATAGAGTGTCTCTGGTTCATAGTTGTTTGTTGATTTTGATTTTTACTTTCTTATAGTTATTCTTTTTCCTGGTCTCTTATTTAAGTTTTCTAGATTCCTGCTATGAGTGAGACCATCCGGTATTTTTCTTTTTCTTTCTGGCTTATTTCACTGAGCATGATCTAGAGTTATTTTTTGACTCAATTTTCTGCTGATATGTATAAATTTGGTATTTGTATAGTCACTTTATGAATTTCAAAATATGTTATTTGATATCAGGAAAAGTCAGGATCTCTAATCTCAAAGTAATTTTTTTCTGTATCTAATGTGTTTTAATGTATAATGTTTACATTTATGTTAGTAAGCATACCTGAAAATTGAATTCTCTATTACTTTTTATCATTAAAAGGGAGAACCAGGCCCTCCAGGTGCTCCAGGGCAGGATGGATCACGTGGAGATCCTGTAAGTACCTACTTGATTTTGTTCTAGGGGGTCTTTTTCTGTCATGGAATCCTTTGACTGTTTAAATCCTCCCCTAGATACCAGTCTTCTTCAGTGACTTCTGCATTGTGATATTGTGGAAAGTCCTTGTTTTCACAAGCTGTAAAATATTGAACTGTTTAATATTCTTTTAGGAACCAAAAAGAGTTTTGCTAGTAGGAAATTTAGGTGCAGTGTGAATAACAGCCATGAGCATTTATGCCCACATTACAGAGTGGTCAACATGCACATGATTGTCTGTTGCTGAACCTTCAGTCTAATGCCCTTTTGCCACTTACTCATTGTTTATAGTATATTCTTTGGGAATTGTGTGATAAATAATTCGGGATAAATAAACTTATGATTGAGAAGTATTGAACCTGAATCCCAGATTCCTGTGGATTTTTAGCAGGTGTGCCAGGCGACTCAATTTCATTTGACCTTTGGAAATATAGTTCATTCTCCTCCTTTCATTCATTGCTAACATTGACCACTTGAATGCCCGAAGGGAATTTGCAATTTGCTTTACAGGGAGGTGGTAAAGAAATTAAATTAAATTTCTAAGATATAGCTAAGATATTTATCATAGTGTTCAGTTGAATGTTCAGAATCTAAATATTGAACACAAGAGAGAGGTTATCACCGAGGCTTCATAAATGGTAGTGGATGGATTGAAAAACTCATAGAATTACTCAATCAAATAGTCACTGAATTTTCACTTTTTGTGTGTTCTGATATCCTGGGCCAAGTTCTGTACAAAACTATTGCCTTCAAAAAACTTACTATCCAATTTTCAAGATGGCAAGATATGGTGTGAAGTTTGAAAGCACCCTCTGCTACATTCTGGTGGTCTGACCTTGCATAAATCACTTCCCCTTTCTGATGTGAACATATGAAATGTGTACATGCTTACTGTGTTTTCTTCATGTTATTCTGAGACATGCCTGAGGAAACATATGGCAGAATCTGTGAAAATATTATACAAATGCATGGGGCTATACTAAGTGCTGCAGTAGTTTAGGAAAGCAACCTTGTAACTTGAAATGGTTGACAAATTTTTGTCTAGGATTTGGCAATATATTTGGTTATGAAGCGATGATGAGATGAAAGGTAGACCAGAGAGAGAACTGAGATGGCTAAAGGTATGCCCATGAAATACTGAAATGATCCTTAATGAGATCCTGAGGCTGCAGTGAGAAGGTGGTTAGGATATTATGGATATTCTTGGCTATGACTCTGAGAAGTAATTTTTTTCACCCAATTAAAGATTTGGGTGAAAACAAGAACAACATGATGTAAACTGTTTTAAGACAGTTACAAGCTACTGGTACAAGCAGAATGGATTGAAAGGAGAAGGGAATGGATTCAGACACTAAATAGCTGACTGTTTTGTCAGACCTTGCATGGAATAATAAGGCCTCAACTTGGTTGTTAACTGGAATAAAGAGAATAAAATAGAAATAGCGTAAGTTCAATATATCTGATCCACAATTAACACTACTAAGGAAGAATTCTAGGACTCGCTAACTAAATATGAAACTAGGTATGTTTATTTGTTTATGTTCTGGTTTCTGAACTTATATATATATATAATGTATCTGTGCATGTGTGAAGATGGATGGGGCTGGAGAGGGGAAGACAGGTGAGTAAGAAAAGTGAAAGGGAGAGAAGAAAACAAGGGAATAAGAGACAATGGAATCGAGAACTGGGTTTTAATTTGAGTCAGTCATATTCTAACTTATGGTGAATCAGCTATTTGAAATCTGTGACTCATTTTCTCATAGAAATTTTATTACAAAGGGAAGAATGATTGATGAGCTTATAAACTGTACTGCAACATGAGCAGCTTATATTTACTTTGAAAATAATATTATTAAGATCCTATTAATAAAAACAAAAAGATAAAATAACAAGTAGGAAATGAGGAATGCTTGTAATGATGTTTTCTGTTATTTTGATGGTCAGTGAAAATTTGGTTGTTAAAAATATCCTGTAAAGATTGACCTTTACTATTTATGGAAAAGTTGTGAAAGGAAAGAAATGAAAGTTTATGTGTTTGGCCATACAAAGAAATGAAGACTCTTCTGTTGTGTGTAGATGCTAATTTTATCTATTTTTTCCATGCAACTATTTGATTATATATATATTTTTATTTTGGGGGAATTTGCTTTTTTAATTTTTTATTGAGGCAACATTGGTTTACAACACTTTATATTTAGAGGTACAAGATCATGCCCTTCAAATGTATATTACTACACCATATCTATAATCCACCATAGTCCACTGTTGCTCTCTCCACATTCTACTCTTCTCAGCTTCAATTCTAGTCAGATTTCTGGGGTTTATCATGGGCTTGGTTTTCTCTGCCCCTTTGTTTAGTTTCTTCATATTCCACACATAAGTGAAATCAGCCAGTATTTATTTCCTTCTGACTTACTGTGCTTAGCATAATCCCCTCCAGTTCCATCCATGTCATCACAAATGGCAAGAGTTTATCTTTTTTTTTTTATTACTATCATTCCATTACACACACACACACACACCCACCTCTTCCTAATTCACTCATCTGTTGTTGGGTATTTAGGTTGTTTCCATAACTTGGCTATTGTACATAGTGCTTCAGTAAACACAAGAGTGCATACATCCCTTCAAATTAGTATTTGTGCTTTCTTTGTATAGATACCCAAAGTGGAATTGCTGGAAAATATGGTAGATCTATTTTAATATTTTGAGAACTCTCCATACTGTTTTCCAAGGGGGTTCCACCAGTCTACATTCCCAACAAAGGTTTATATGTCCCTTTTCCTCAACATCCTACCCAATACTCCAATACTTGTTTTCTTTTCTTTCTTTACTTTCTTTTCTTTTTTCTTTTCTTTCTTTTCTTTTCCTTCCTTCCTTCCTTCCTTCCTTCCTTCCTTCCTTCCTTCCTTCCTTCCTTCCTTCCTTCCTTCCTTCCTTCCTTCCTTTCCTTTCTTCCTCCTTTCCTTCCTTCCTTCCTTCCTTCCTTCCTCCCTCCCTCCCTCCTCCTTCCTTCCTTCCTTCCTTCCTTCCTTCCTTCCTTCCTTCCTTCCTTCCTTCCTTCCTTCCTTCCTTCCTTCCTTCCTTCCTTCCTTCCTTCCTTCCTCCTTCCTTTCTCTCTCTCTCTCTCTCTCTCTCTCTCTCTCTCTCTCTCTCTCTCTCTCTCTCTCTCTTTTTGAGATGGGCCCTTCTTACAGGTGTGTGGTGCTACTTCATTGTGGCTTTGATTTGCTTTCATTTCCCAAAGGATAAATGATGATGAATATTTTTTTGTGTGTGTCTGTTCACTGTCTATATGTCTTCTTTGGAGGAGTGTCTAATTGGATTTTCTGCCCAAGTTTTGATCGGGTTATTTTCTTTTTGGTGATTTGTATGAATTCTTTGTAGACCTTAGATCTGTTAGCCCATTGTCAGGTACATAATGCATAAATATTTTCTTCCATCTGGTAGGGTGTCTTTTAGTTTTAATGATAGTTTTTTTTTTTTCCACTGTGCAGAAGATCAGGTATAAGACAAGGATGTTCACTTTCACAACTACTGTTGAAATAAAACTATCACTATTTGCAGAATGACATGATTATATATATAGAAAACCCAGAAGACTCCACTAACAAACTAATTGAAACAATAAATCATTACAGCAAAGTGGCAGGTTTCAAAATAATTTATAAAAATTGATTTGCAACCTATATGGAAACAATGAGCTGGAAGAAAGAGAGGTCAATAAAACAATCCCATTAACAACCACACCAAAATAAATGAAATACCTAGGAATAAATTTAGCAGTGGAGATGAAAGATCTTTATAATGGAAATTATATAGCATTGTTCAAAGTAGAAGAGAATACAAAGAAATTCCCTGCTCATGGTTTTGGAAAATTTACATTGTTAAAATGGTTATCTTTCCCAAAGCAACATACAGACTTAGTGGATGTCGATTTTAAGTATTTAGAAGGAATGATTTAGCCCCAGTAAATAGGATACTTTCACCTAATTTATTCTGTAATGTGGCAGCCAAGAATATTAATGGAGCTTAAATTGAAACAACAGAAGCTCTAGAAAAATACTCTAATTAAATGCAGCTATAGCAGCTGGATCATGATTCATCCCTGTAAGCAGATTGATGAATAGAAACACCAACTCCAGGAAATCAAATTGAGGAGAAAGCCTGTATGTCATTGGGAAATGATTATATTGCTTTAAAACACATTTACATGCCTATACTTTGAATTTTTAAAATCTAGTATTAGTTAATCCTTAAACTAATTCATTCCTAAGGGTAACTTCCTTTCTAAATTGCAAATTACACCCACTTAACATCAATCCAGGTATGTATAAACTCAGTTCTAAACTTGCTGGATTTATTATAATTTGTTTCAAGCATGTATCTTTCTATTTAAGGATTATAACACTTAAGTGAATTCATATGGAAGTGACATTAACTGAGTGTCTGCTTTGAGTTAGACATTATGTTAACTGAAGGAAATGTGAAGATTAATTTGTAATGGCCCTGCACTAAGGAGTCTGAAGCATTGATCGATAAGCATAGATCACAATATCACACTGATATTAGGGAGGTAGGCATGTATTTGGGGGCTTGCAAGTTTGAGATGTGCATAACACTAAATGTTTGGAAGTATCGAAAGGGATTGTTTTATTTTTTAAAAATAATGACAGCATTATTGAGAAATACTTCACATACTATACAATTCACTGAATTAAAGTCTTTAAGAATACATTCTTAAATATTGGATTATCCTGATCAAATTGGCAAGATAAATTAGAGTTGACTAGTTGTTTGGCCTGGCAAGGTAGGTATATGTAGCATGTTCCACAAAGAATAAAAAGAAATGATACTTTTGGATAAGCTGACATTAGTTCAGACTACTTAGGGCATTTGGAGGAGATAGGATTGAAATATGAGATAAGTTTGGGAATTTAGTATAAGAGTTAAACGTAAAGGGAGATTATTGGACTTTATTTTAGTCTTAGGTATATATTTTTTGGTTTTTTAATTTCCTCCACCAAACTTCCCAAACTCCAATAAATAAATATCAAACAAAATATAGCATGGAAATAACTTAGCAAAAATCCCCACATTTTATCCCCTTCCATTTTCCCCAGACCTTTCAGATTATCAAAGAATATTTTTTTATGATTGTGCTACAGAAATTTATTTTACTAATCTTATCAGTCAAAAGCTCACAATGCTCTCAGATTCACAGTGCTTTCTAAAATTAAATGTTATTCTGGGATCAATTCAAGTACTATGAATTACTTTATGTATGAATCTGATAGTTATTAACTAAATGTTTTGTGTCCTGTGAAAATTGATATGTTGGAAAACAAACAAATATGTGATGAGGTTGTAGGTAGGACAAATGAAGAAACCCCTAAATTGTGCTATTTGGACTTATATCTGAGAGTTACATGAGGTATTCAAAGGTTTTAAGTAGGCAAAAATATTTGGAAAGCTTTAGAAAAATCACAGATGGCAAAATAAAGAACCAACTTAGAGAAGACAGCTTAGCAGCAGTTTTGCTGAATTCTGTCACCTCCAGTACCAACTAAGACAAAAAAACATTCACAGTAGGGTTGAGACTCATTGGAAATGAACTGAAAAGTTGTCAACTGAGCTTTAGAATCAGTTGGATGTGGATAGCATGAAAAATAATAACTCTCAAAGTTTTACTATGTGAATATGGAGGTACAAGAACACCAAACAATAAATAGGAAAAAGAGCAGGAAGAATCAACTTTGACTGAAAGAGATGAATCTAAGATATGTTTAAGTGGAATATAGTTAGATGATAGTGAGGGCATTTAAGTAGGAAAGCCATGATTTGAATAATTAATAAAGAACAGATGTGTAAAAAATAGTGACTAATACAATTCCAGTAATAAACAGTGGATCAGAGTCAAGAAAATTTTAGAATTTTTATACATAAATAGGTGTGGTAGGTTGCAAAGTACCATTCCAGAGCCCAAAATATATCTGAATACCCCAAATCTGTACATTTTAATCTTACTTGTATATGGGCCTTTGCTGATGTGATTAAGTTAAGGGTCTTGTGTTTTGGAGATTATTCTGGATTACCTCGGTGTTTCTGAACCAGTTTGTCCTTCAGCAAAGAATAGAGGCTTCAAAGGGGGAGAAATTTTGTCCACAGATTATGCCATCAAGGGTTTCCAGTCTGCTTTTCTTGATGGTATGCCCTATGGATTGGAATTGCCTAGTACCCATAATTGTGGAAGTCCATTCCTTATAGTAAATCTCTTAATATGTATATCCTACAGATCCTGTTTCTCTGTTGGTACCCTGATTGATTCCAATTTTAGTTCTGAAAGTAAATAACTTAATACCTTAAAATGTGGAAGTGGCTTTGGAATTAGATAATGGATAGAGGCTGTAAGAATATTGAGGCACATGCTGTTAAAAGCCTAGATTGGTAGACAAACTGTTGGTAGAGTATGAAAATTAAATAATTTTGCCATTGAAGATTCATTGAGGCAGTAAAGAAAACTTTTATTGTCTTAGAAAATATATGTATTGTCATAAACAGACTGTTGGTAAATAAATGTGGATTTTTAAAAAAAAGATTTATTTATTTATTTATACAAGCATTGGGTACAGTCAGAAATGTGGGAGGGTGAGATAATTCACCAAAGCGGGGAGCAGAACAGGCAGACTGACGAAATATACTGCTGAGGGGAGGAGCAGTGGGGGCAGCAGGAGAGGTCTGCGCACCAAGTGGGACCCTCGCTGGCAGCCGGGGATTGAACCGGCACTGCAGAGGCTGTGGGCAGCTTCGCAGCCCAGCGCTCCACTGCTGTGCCACTGGGGAGGCCCAAATGTGGACTTTAAACACATTGCTAGTGAGTACTCAGAAGGAAATGAGGAACATGTTTTGGAAACTGGGAGAATGGCTGAATTGTATCTAGTAGTTATGTGGGCAAACAGGACTAGTAAGTGATAAATTTGGATAGTTAGCTGAGATTTATAAACAAAAAGTTGAAGGTATGACCTGGTTTCTTCTTGCTGTATATAGTAAAGTATGAAGTGAAAGAGATAAAATGAGGCAAGAATTGTTACGTGACAGGCACTGATATTTCATACTTAGGGAAATTTTCAACTTACCCAGATTGTAAAGGATCCTAAAATTAGGGAATTCACTATTAGGAAAACAAGGATGTGGCTGGACACACTTTCAGTGAGTCTTGAAGTGATGAGGTGTGTGACTCATGGGTTCACTCACCCATCCTAGTAGAAGTCAGAACTAAAGATGACATTATCCAGAAGACACCTATGGAGAAGCCTCTTATCTAATGGTGTAAATTTCCATGCTATACATAAGACTCCTGAAAGATCTTTGAGAATATTTTATTAGACTTTTACTTTATTTAAAAATCAGTCTATTCTAGTTACTTTAGACTAGCAGCTACAGGGACAAGAAAACATGAAGGAAGACTTTGGCCTGCCCAATTTCAATGGGCAGTAAACAGATTAATAGAAGTATTCAGCTGTAAGCATATATTCTTCTTAAAAAAAGGGTGAATGATTCTGAGGCTGGAGTTTGGGTGCAGAGGCCAGGGCCACTGGTCCAGAAGGTAGAACTTCAAACATCAGAAGAATATTCCCAGCCCTTGAAACAGTGGAACTTTCCTCCTGGGATAAAGACTGCTTATTGCCACTAACTCCTTTCTTCCTTTCATTTCCTTCATTTTGAGATGGAGGTGTTTTTAACTTTTTCCCTATCCTGTCATATCTTTGTAACTTAGAAGTAGATAATTTGCTTTCTAGTTTCACTGGTTCACAGATGGAGAGTTATTTTCCCCAGGATGAATCATACCCACACATGAGTTAAATAATGACTTTGGGACTTTCAAACTGATGGTATTTAGATAAAAATTTGCTGTAAAGGGTAAAGACTTTGGGGATGTTAGGATGGAATGAATGCATTTTGCATGTGGGATGGATGTGACTGTGTGTGGGCTAAAGGGAAGACAAAAAATGACACCCCAGAAATATCAGGCCTTAATCCCCAGAACCTGTGTTACTTTATTTGGAAAAAGAGTTTTCACGAATGTGGATAAGAATCTTGTGAAGGCTTTTCACCATTGAGAATGATATTGGCTGTGGGCTTGTCATATATGGCCTTTATGATGTTGAGGTATGTTCCTTGTATTCCGAGAATTTCAAGGGCCTTTATCATAAATGGGTGTTGTACTTTGTTGAAAGCTTTCTCAGCATCTATGGATATTGTCATATGGTTTTTATATTTCTTTTTGTTGATGTGTTGGATTACGTTGATTGATTTTCAGATGTTGAACCATCCGTATGTCCCTGGAATAAATCCTACTTGGTCGTGGTGAATTATCTTATGGATGCATTGTTGGATTCTGATGGCAAGGATTTTGTTGAGGATTTTTGCATCAGTGTTCATTAGGGATATTGGCCTGTAATTTTCTTTTTTTTTGTGCTGTCTTTGTTGGGTTTTGGTATTAGTGTAATGTTGGCTTTGTAGAACATATTTTGTAGTATTCCTTCTTTTTCAATTTTTTGAAAGAGTTTCCACTGCTAGGTATTTACCCAAAGGACACAGAAACATTTATTCCAAAGAGCACCTGCACCCCTGTGTTTATAGCAGCACAATTTACAATAGCTAAGCTTTGGAAACAACCCAAATGCCCAAAAATAATGACTGGATCAAGAAAATGTGGTACATATACACAATGGACTATTACTCAGCAATCAAAAAAGATAAACACAAGCAGTTTGCAGCAACATGAATGGAGCTGGAAGGGATCATGCTCAGTGAAATAAGCCAGAAAGAGAAAGAAAAATACTGGATGGTCTCACTCATAGCAGGAATCTAGAAAACCTAAATAAGGGACCAGGAAAAACAATAACTATAAGAAAGAAAAAATCAAAATCAATAAACAACTATTAACCAGAGGCACACTATGGGGGGGCAGGGAAAGGAGAGATTGGGGTCAAAATAAGGGGGGTGCAATTGTATGGGGAACATAAAAATAAAATCTTAAAAAAAAAGAATCTTGTGAAGGCAAGATTGTATTGCCTTTCCCAGATGGCCCTAAATGTTACTACAAGTATCCTTCTAAGAGAAAGAAAAAGGGAAATTTCACACACAGAAGAGAGGAAGAGGCAGTAATAACATGGTGGCTGAAGCTGAAGTAATGTGACCACAAGTCAAGAGAGGCTGGCCCTGCCAGAAGTTGGAAGAGACAAAGGTTGGGTTCTCCCCTAGACTCTCTGGGGATAATGCATTCCTGTTGACTTTGAGCTCAAACTTCTGGTTTGGAGAACTGAGAGAGAATACATTTCTAGTTTTAAGCTACCAAGTTCATAGTAATTTTTTTTTTACAGCAGTCATAGGAAAGTAGTCTCGTCCTTAGCATGGTGAGACATGTGAATTTTTATAGCTGTATGTCACAACTTTTGGTATCATAGTATCAAAAACATGTACTTAAAGTAGAGAAACAGATTTAAATGGTAATTTGGTGACACTTCAGTCACCACTGTTTTCTGTGTCTTCAGTGTCTTCAATTTACTTGAACTTTCATGATTTTTTTAAAACTTGTTATATCCACTTCTCATTTTTCTATATTTTTGTATTTTTTCTGTTTAGTAACTTTCAGCACATGTATCTCTGGTGTGCAGTTCATCATATTGTAAAGTTGGAACAATATAAGGGTCTGATACTTAATGTGTTTGTATATAAACCACAGTTAAAGTATAATATATGGATATGTATGTGTAGGAAAGGATCAGCATGGGAAACATGGGTTAATCATGTTCCAGTTATTAGCTTACTCTTCCCTTCATTCTTTTTGGCTTTTATGTGTTACGTTCCAATTTTCGTTACTTGTGTTTCATCTTGTGAACATGTTATTGCTTTGGTGATACATTATAAAAAATTAGGGCCTGGCTTTTGAGTGTTTTGCGCATTTCTTTCTTTTTTAAAGATGTTAATCTTGTCAGGTTATGTTTTCACTTTTGTGCCAAGGAATGAAGAACAGTCAAGATTGCTTCAAAGGATCCTCAATTGTTGGAAATGTGTTTCCTGACATCTCACAAAATCACTCTGATTTTATCCTTGGGAGGTTAGGTCGATGGGGAGGGAAATGGGTAGTACAGGAGCAGCAACACACCAGGAGTTGAAAAATATCAACTGGAAACACAAATTTAATTAATTAATTAATTAATTAATTTGTGGGACCCTCGCCAGTGGCTGGGGAACGAACCGGCGCTGCTGAGGCTGCGGGCAGCCTTGCAGCCCAGCGCTCAACCGCTGTGCCACCAGGGGAGGCCCAGAAACATTAATTTTTAACAAAATCTGCTTTAGCATATTGGTTTTTTTCTTTCTTTCTTTCTTTCTTTTTTTTATAGATTTATTTATTTATTTATACAAGCACTGGGTACAGTCAGAAGTGTGGGAGGGTGAGAGAATTCACCAGAGCCAGAGCGGGGAGCAGAGCAGGCAGACTGACGAAGTACACTGCTGAGGGGAGCAGGGGCTGCAGGAAAGGTCTGCATGCCATGTGAGACCCTCGCTGGGCGGCCAGGTATTAAACCGGCGCTGCAGAGGCCAAGGGCAGCTTCACAACCCAGCGCTCAACTGCTGTGCCACAGGGGAGGCCCTGCTTTAGCATATTGTTCAGCTACTTTGCTTTGGCTAATCACTGCTGAGCACATTACCTGCAGTATCAGTGTTTCAATTGCTTCTTTGTCATATGTATTTTTTGCCTGGTGATCATTTCCAAGGACATTTTGTATTTAGTGTAACATTTTCCCTCAGGTCATCTGAGCCATTTATTCATAAATTTGCTAGTTTTCTCCTCAATAACCAGTCCCATTTTGCACAGGGAGCCTTAAGGCTCATGGAGAAGATTAGTAGGCAGGGCATGTGTTCTCCCCTTTGAGCTGAATTCCCTGGAGCCACATGAAAATGAAAGAGAGAAGAAGCCATGTATTCTGGATCTGTGGAGGTTAGTACATGTTTCTTTGTTAAGGATGTCTTCAAAACTTTTATTTTGAAAATGTTTGCTGTATCATTTTTCTAGGGATGAAAACTTGGGAATAACTCTTCTATATTTGGTAGCATTGGCTCAGAGAGGCTTTTGTGTTTCCTTTCCTCATGCCTTTCAAATTCTTGTTAAACCACTTGAATACTTGCCTTTATGGTGTAATGTTCATTGCTGAGGCTGTCCAAGTCATCATTTACTTAAGAAACAAGTAGGTCTTTTGTTTAATCACCTTTTCTGTGGAGTGCTTATGTGGCATTTCATTTTTATTCATATAGAATAAAATATTAATAAATTCTTGGGAAATGTTAATGTTGTATGACTATGTGATTTCCAACACGGAATGACCCACTTTATTATGCTTGCAATGTGGAGGTGGCTTTATTTGCCCACTTGACACACTTTGTTCAGATCAAGAAGAAAGGTAAGCATGAAAAAAACCCCACTAGTTCTGTCATTGTTCTTATTTGATTTGTAAGTTTATAGCAAATTTTTTAAAGTCTTTTGTACAGATTTGTAACACTTTTTTTCCCACTCTTTCAGGCAATAGGAGTGGCACAGCCTTGGTATGTGTTGAGTGAAACCTTGACCTGTAACTGCTGTTCAGAATTTCACACAGCACTTCTTAGTGTGAAGGCAACCTGCATTTAACAATTCAGAACATTTTGGAAATTCAGTTGTAATTATTGTGCTAATATTGCCTTGCTAGTTCCAGAGTTATCTTTTAAAGCTTGATTGAAAGTACCTAGAACAGTTAGAGTATATATTTTGAAGTTGTTTATATCTCAAGTAAATAATATCAGTCTCTGATTTATCTATAGAAGTGACTAAATTTGGTTGCAATATCTACAAATATGGCATTGTAATGACTGCAAAAATATCTTTTTCTTTAACCTTACCAAGCCATTATCTATGCAAATTATATAATAAAGTCCCAACAGGGTTAATCATTGATCTGTTTGATTCTTTCTTACTGATTTACTTGGCATAGTAAAACCAGATCACCATCAACTTTATAAAGTAACACTGTAAATTTTAAATGTAGAAGCTCTGCATCTGTGGTACTGCTCATTTTTGTTGTTATTCTGAAGAAATTTTTCAAAATGTCATTGTAAGACCATTGATATACATTAAAATATACTTATCAAATCCTCCTCTTCTGTGTTCATTACTTTTATAATGTAAAAGAGCTTTACTGAATCTTGAAATGTCAAGAGGCATAAATGCAGTGGAACTTACGAAATTGTGCATAATTCTGAATAACATGTCTTCTGAGTAAATAGAATGTTGTTGCTGCTTACATAGGTGCCATAGTCTCACGGGAATGGGGCTGATTACATCCATCTCTGTTGAAGAAAATGGTTGAGAGAAATTTAAATTACCATGTATATAGGAGATTGAATCTAAATTTCAAGGTTTTTGGGAGTTCAACTCTATAATTATCTTATTTAGTTATACAGGGTGTTGGGGTGGTTTTTGCATACTCTTCATTAAAAACTTTTGATATAGGTACTCATGATATTCTTGAATTAATGAATTAATTCTCCACTTTCAAAACTTGAAAACTACAGAATTAAGAAAACAGTGTTAAGATGAGGTTTATTTATTTTAATAATTATTATGATCTATATAAATCACTAATTTAGCAGGTAAAATGTGAATGTTTTACATTCATTCATTTTTACATTTCATACTTTCTCATTGACTGTGAAAACAACTACAGTTTTTATGATTTGGAGTGCACATTTTGATAACTAAATCATTTCTTTTTGTGAATGCCCTTCTTATTTTTTGCTGTTTTAGAAATTATTTTTAAAAAGCTTGGGTATGGTTATCATAGTGAATGCTAGACAAATGCTTGATTATCTCTAAGAATTAACACCATAAAATTATTTATGTTCTAGGTGTATATAAGGGGATATTGCAATACAGGGGGAATATCTGAGAAAGCACACTTGAAAATAATTTGTTTATATCAATATGCATTTTTTTGATAATCAGGTATGTACATTACAGTTACTGGTTATAATAGTACTAGGTACTTAAATGGCTTATAAAAATCACTTTTGTATTTGTGGATACTGAACTGAATATTCCTCTCTTTGAAGTAGATATGCCTAGTTAAGTCATGCTTTGTTTTAATTTTGGTTCTTTGGAAGATTGTAGCTTTGAAAGGCTCTTGGCATAGACACACTTTTGGGGTTGTAAAAGAGAAAGGTATATTTTTACCAAAGTTATGTTAATCATGAGTAAACTAGAATTTATGAATACATTCCAGGGCCATGCAACTCTAATGGCTCACAATGAATTTAGTCCAGTGGAGATTGTCAACACAAGATAATAAAATATAAATTTCTTTTAAAATTTTATAGGGTCTAGGGTCTAGGCTTTTATGATGAAAATCTCTTTCTTACAAATTAAGTATAAAGTATCTCTTGATAAATTGAACTGACTTAAAGCAAAGGATCATTTATCAGCTCTGAAAACAGTGTATGACTCATGCTTCCCTTAGAATAATCCTCTCTGGTTCATTCATGTTGCCGCAAATGGCATAGGCTTATCTTTTTGATGGCTGAGTAGTATTTCATTGTGTACATGTACCACATCTTCTTGATCAACTCATCTGTTTTGGGGCTTTTAGGTTGTTTGCACCTCCACTGTGGACATTTTGGTGGTGGGAAAACTGTGGTGACCACATCTGAGTGGAGAAATCCTGTATTGTGAAAAAATTAATGGATATTTAAAAAAACAAAATAAAACTATTAAACATTTAACAAATGGAGATATTGTGAACTTAAAGTTTGTATAACTGGCATGAAGTCACTTAGCCACTACTGAATAATGGACTGGCTGACTCCAGTGTCTAAACTTCTAACTGCTTCCTTCTGTTTTGGCTTTCCCCAGTTTCCACTATGCTCTTTAGTAATAATCTTTGCCACCTTTGTAGCTAGTAAGAATGATACTTTCAACATTAGGACTTTTCTTTTATTGAATCTTTTGGAGTGAACATATATTTTTTGAAAGCTTAGAAGAAAATATAATGTGTTTCCAGTATTTTGATAACTGTGTGATATTGTCTTTACCACTGTCTAAAAAAGAGGAAATTTTTTATTTAAAAATACTACTTATCAGTTAGACATGATTTTTAGTACATTGAAAATATTGCATTAATTAAAAGCAGATACAACTCAAGAAGCTCTAATTTTGGAAGTAATGTATACACATTCATGGTATGTGGGAAAGTATAACCTGATATTTTGTCCTTATGAGTAATGTACTCATAAAGGCACTTTTTCTTAATGATAAAGTAGTCTATAGGATATCAGGACCAAATCCTTTATTCTAAATTAAATATTTCCATTTTAATAACTTTTTTGCTATGCAATGGTGGTTTAGTGGTCACAGAAAAGCTTCTAAGATATTTTTTCATGTCAACATTCTTTCACTACAACATTATGCAGGATTTTCCAGATTTTCTTCTCTTCCTCAAACCCAACTGAAATTGCAGAAGTGGAGAAAATGTCTGTTTACTCTTTCCAAATAAAATGTTTGTTGCTTTTGTTACTTACACATTTTCACAGTTCCCTGAAACCAAAACCGCACTGGCTGAAAAATTAAGTATAAAATAGTGCTTGGACAAACATTTTCTCTATGAAGCAATTGTTACTAAATACCTTTGGATCAACAAACTGGTAATTTTCAAAAGCTTTTGAATTATATTTCTCCTAGTATATTTGACAAAGCTCAATCAATTTCAGTAAACTTATTGGGAGCCCAGAAAAATTCTAGGAAAATTTTATTTATTAACTACTATCGCTCTGAATGATTTCAGTTCTTCTGAATCATTCTCCCTCTTAACAGTCCTTTATCCCATGAGTGCTCATGCTATTATGTTAGTTTTTCCAAGAATTACATTTACAAATTAGTTTCACATTTTTAAACATAATGTTTTATGTATCTTTTCCTTGATATTGATAAAATAATTTTTATTGTTTGTGGTATAATTGGCTATAATTTCATAACTAAGAAATGCATTTTGATGCATTTAACTAACTTAAGACTACAGGAAAATGACTGTAATCTGGAATGTCCTTCTCCCCAATACACTCAGTATTCACTATATTGAAGTAGTATATAATTTATGACTTCACTAATATAAAAATAACAGTGTTGGAATTAGATGAAAGGGTATCAAATCAGATCCAGATTGTAAACTAGGATGCTCAAGGACTCCTGAGATGTGGAGGTGGGGGTTCTGATCAGGGATACCTGGGTATGACTTTCTCAGGGTGACACTGCACGGATCTTCAGAAACAGAAGTAGAGTCAGAATATCTGTAACTAATTCCCACTTATATCATAGATCCTTGAAAGGCAAAGGAACTTAAATAGTAATGCAACCCTCAATAATAAAGGAATCTGCAAGAAGATCCATTTCTCAGATCTGACAGTGTCATGGGCAATTGCATGGCTCCTTAGGGATTCCCAAAGCCTCGGGATACTGTATTGACACAGCAGCTCCAGTTCTGGAACAATGTGTGGCCACCTTGTATCACAGAAGATTTTATAGACACATTTTATTTAAGTTCAGCACTTAATCTAAACAGGGAGTTTGCATCTATGTGCATGTGTGTATTTGAATGGGATAATTTCATGCCAAATATTATAGGAAGCCCTTTGCTCATGTTTTATGATGTTAGTTTGAATTATTTTTTTATATTACTCTGTATTTAGTGCTTTTAAAGACTTTCTTTCAGGAAGACTGAGTTCGTTGTTGATCGTCATTGCTCACATACAACTTTTGATCTCTGCATAGGACATAGTGCCATGGCAAATTGAGCTGAATAGAATCAAATTGAATTCCAATTTATGATTCAAGCTTAGATTTTAAAACTAGAACTATATGCTTGTGCCTTGCACTATAATTATGGCTAACACATTGATGAGTTTTGTGTTAGTAAAGTTAAGGTGTAATAATCAAAATAATGGCAAGCTCCCTGTAATGGAAGATACTGGATCTCATTGATAGTGGCAACTGAACAGAACAAGTGTTAATTTTCAATTTAAGTATCATCAGGGAAGGAGTGAAGAAAAATGAATAAGAAATGATTCATTGATTAGCACTGTTACGGTTTGTTTTTGGTGATAAATATTCATATTGGTAAGTGTATTGAATGACACTCTTTCCCACTAATAAATGTGCTTCTTATTTTCAATTTATAGAATTTACATTATTTTTTTCTGAGTCTTGTTAGAGAACTTATACATTTGGGTGCAGCAATGTGAGAGTTCTGTGTCATTTATTTTGTCTCTCAGCAAACTGATTTGCATATTCTTTATGATTTTATCACCAATGGAATCACTTAGCAAAAGATTGCAGTTTTATTTATTTTTAAACGTTTTATTTTTTTAAGATTTATTTATTTATGCATATAAGAACAGGCCAGAGGTGTAGGAGGTGAGAGGATTCACCAGAGACAGAGTGGGGAGCAGAACAGGCAGATCCTCTGAAATACACTGCTGAGTGTAACAGCGGGCAAGTCAGGAAAGGTCTGCTGCACCATGTGAGATCGAACTCGTGCTTCAGAGACTGCGATAGCTTCACAGTGCTGTGCTTAACTCCCTGTACTACCAGGGAGGCCTGAAAGATTGCAGTTTTAAACATAGTTAGGTTCCTGGGTCTTTCAAGGTATACAATTTGATGAAAATATTTAGTTTTAGTAGTTTTTAATTAAGGTTGCTAGTGTAAGTGCCCTTGAAACTTGTATTAAATATAGTCATATCGTTTGATAATTTTTCTTGCTTTATTTGTTGCAATACAGCAATATGCTCATATGAAATATTCTTTTTATTTCCCACTTATGTTCTGAAAGAATCAAGATTAATTTCCTCATAGCTTCTCTCTGTAAGCCTTTATTTAAAACTTTAAAGATCAGTAACTCTTAATACTGAATCTCATAAATCTATTTTCCAAAATTGCTTATAAATGGTAATGTTATACTGTAATATAGATGATATGTTTGTAATTATGCATTATGTACAACTTAAAAGTCCAATAATGATTGATTCTTCTTTAATGGCTGTCTATAAATTTTTTATTAAAACTTGATTTTTATTTCTTTTCAGGGAATTCCAGGATTTCCTGGAAACCGAGGTTTAACAGGACAAAAGGTGAATGTTAATGAAAGTTGAATGACTTATGCCTGAAATTACTTTTAAGAGGATAAGGTTGTTGATATCTTCACATAGAATACATTTCTACAAATTTTTGGCCACTGTTAACTGTTTAAATATAATTTCAGATGCTATTATTTTGAACTACAATGTTAATTTTTTGTTTGCTTTATTCAGATAATATTAATTTGGATTTGAATATGTTTTTTGTTTTACTTATTTATTTTTCTATAATGTTCTCTTGGACCTTCATTTGAGATGAATTTGCTACTTCATGAGCTATACCTTTAGAAGTTCCTTTAGTGCAGATGTGATTTTCTCTAAACATGTCGAAATTTTCTTCTACTGTCTCCTGACTTCCATTATTACACACAAAGATTCTGCTCTCACTCTGTCAGAGTGACCTGTTCCTTCCTTTTGGAGTCTTTAAGGGGTTTTGTTTTGTGTGTTATAATTATGATGCATCTAAGCATGTGTTTCTCTTTATACATCCTGAAGGAAATTTTGTTGCTGCCTGGCTTTGTGGGATTATTTAACTATTGGAGCCATCAACCTCTCCCTCCATATTACTGCTGTTCATCCTCTCTATTGTCTCTTACAGATTTCTAATTAGACCTAATTTATTCCTCCTACTTTTGTCTTCTGCATCTTTAAATACTTTCTTATTTTCATATCCACTAGTCTGTGTTAAATTATAGTTAAAAATTTTGGACATATTTTCTAGTGAACCACTACTATCTCTAATCTGTTTAAACAACCAATTGATTTTAAAAATATCTAGACAATCATTTTTCATTTCTGAAAGTTATAATTTTTGATAACACCTTTTTATTATTCACACTCTATTTTCAGCCCTAATAGTCTTTCATAATTCCTTTATTTAATGTGCAAAGATGTCATAAATTTAAAGTTTATTGTTGACATTTTCACTATCTCCAGTTAATATTCCTGTTGATTCTCAGTCTATAGTTTGCAGCCGCCTCTTTCTTTATTATTGATTATGAGCTCATTGCTTCATTTTAATTGGTGGGATTCCTGTCTTCCTAATTGTGGTTTGGAGAACTGTCTCCTGCTGGTAGCTAAAGGTACTGTTTTAGCCCCCTTGAAATGTCACCACTGGTATTAAAGATTCCAGTCCTCTTCCCACAACTGCCCTAATATTAAGTTTACCAAGAAATGAGTGTGCACTCTCAGACACCTACCAGTCTTCTTGACCCCTACTTCGTGAAAGGTTCCTGCACAAATCTTCATTGCCCCAAATCAGAGTATATTTTATTAAAGTAAGAGATCTTTGAAGACCTCCTCTACTATTCATAAAATCAGCACTCTCTCACATAGGCTGCTCCTTCATTTTTTTTTTCCTAAATTCAAAGAATCCTGTGGAGCACCTAGTCAGCCACATTCCTAAAAGTTGCTGTTATTCCATACCATCATTTTTTTCTTTATTATTTTGTGCTTTTAAATTCTGTGGTAATAAAAAGTATATTCTTGATATTTTTTTTCCTGTTGTTTCATCTCTCCAATACTGTGTGAACTGCTAGGTCTTGCTTTTAATAACTAGTAGGGATGAAACCTGACTTCATAATTCAATTTTTGACACACTAAAACCACAGACACAAGTTCCAGGTCTTTAAGGTGTTAGATGCCTGAATTTTTGGTTTTCAGCCATATCTTGTTCCTTTCTTACAATAAAGGGAGAGAAAGTAGAAAAACAGAAAAATTGATACTGAATATTTATTCCATAGTACTTTGATAAGAAATTCCTGGAAATAAATTGATAATTTGTAATTTAATTTTGATCTGTATTTTGTTTTTAGGGAGAAATTGGACCTACAGGACCTATGGGGAAAAAAGGAGCTCCAGGGATACCTGTATGTAAATGTCATTATTATCAAGATGTTTGAGATATTGTTAATGTGTATAAAGAACTCTTATTCTGGAGTTCAAAAAGCTGGAGGGCAAGCAGTACTCAGGTATTTGGGGCCAGAAACTCCATGCATATGTATGAAAAAGAATGTGTTTATTTATGTCCATTTTTCTAGAAGAGTCTACATTTCTTTAAATTCTCAAAAGCTGGCTACCCAAATAAAGATGAAGAACTCTTACCATAGCTAAAATAAAACCAGAAGGCAAATATTCTAGCTATTCACTAATATTTACTAAGTACAAGTCTAAAACTCAATGTTCTTTATAAATTTTAATAAAATTACAAATTTATTACATTAATGATGGAAAATACATTAGAAGACATAGTATGGGAAGATCCCAAACTAGTGAACAAACTATTTTGAAAGTTTTGGCTGTGGAAGGAACATATTAATTTGATATTATGTATTATGAAAATTTTATCTTGCATGTGCAAGATTCTAAGTTACTGCTAGAATTAATAGCATTAATAATAATTAATAGTTAATAATTATTAATAATTAATAGAATTAATACTTTTTTCCTTTAAGTAAAACAGGCCATTTCTTTTCTTTATGGGTTATGACTTTTTGATTTAATTATGTGAGTTAGAAAGAAAACATTTCACTTAGTTCTTTTGTGAAAGATTTGGTTAATTTTGCATGTGAAGTAAGAACTAAATAAGAAAGATATTATCCTTTAACTAGGGATTCAGCTTGTTGGGACATTAAAACAAGATTCTTATCCCTTATAATGAAATACTCTTCATCCACCTCCACCATCACTAAGCATTTTATTTGTTCCTTAGAATAATAAAACAAAACTATTTATCAGTATCTGTTAGCCACCAGAAAATTAAGTTATTGAAATATAATGTCATTTAACTTCAAAAATATCTTTATTTAACATTTCTAACTTTTTATATACTATGCTGTGAACTGGTATATTTTGCATATTATACTTGCCGTAACCTCATAAATGGATAGCAAAATGTAGTAGTGATGACATATTTTCAATATAACTATTTGAGTTTGTTTTCTGATGATTTTAGTTGAATATTTTTTGCACATCACATTTTTGTCATGTTTAAGAGAATGTTTTTGGTATATATTGATATATTAATATATAAGAATATTAATGTTTTTGTTTTATTATACATTAATGTTATATGAAATGGTATTTAACTTAGATTCTAAATTATATCAGATACTTGTTACTGGACCAGTTATTGCCTTATTTTGAATCACCTGTTTAAAAATGTTAAAATGAGATCATCTTGTAACTTGAAGAAAGATTATTAATATATCCAGAGAATTTATTAGATGGTATCTCTTAAAATATTGTTCAAGAAAATAGAAAATGTAAGTAACATTGGCTAAATAACACCTGTGCAGAAACCTAATTCTTAGCCATCATAATGAAAGGAAAAAAGTGAGACTGTCCTAAAAATAAGCTTTTATTTACATTTGTCTTACTAGTTCTACACCAACTTTTACTGTTGTATGTTATTTGAATAACAGAGTATTAAGGGTTCTGCTGTCTTTCATGACATTTTGGGTAGATTGATTCCTTATTTTTCTTTATTGGAATCTGTGTGTGGGGGAAAATTTATCTTTTGTGAATTATTATAAGACTGTATAACTGGGAGATGGATTAAATATTTTTATCATTGTCCTCTAAATGACTCTTGAAATTCTTATTCAAACATATAGGGCTTGATGGGAAGTAATGGTTTGCCAGGTCATCCTGGAATACCAGGACTTAAGGTAAATACAAGGAAATTAATAAGATTGAGAAATTGTTGCAAAATGATCATTTATGTATTTTGTAAATGTTTTAATAGCATTGATTCTATTTTGAATGTGAGCTTTTTTCCCTATGATCAATTACTTTTAAATGTGAAATATGCAAAAACTAAGCACATAAAACAGGCTGAAGTAAGCAGGATTGGCTTAGGCTAGTAAGGGTCTACAATCCCTTACTACTTGATTCTATCTTCCCTTATTGCCACCTCAGTGGACACTGAAGAATATATAATGTTCTGTAGAGTTCAGTGCCAAACCCACCTTACTATGACGTCTGGACATAACTCTCACCAATTTCCCAGTCTTGATATTTTTACTTAATGGAATGTATATGGAATTTTTATTTGTAAATTGCATTGCAGTGAATTTTATTAGATTATTCTTCCCTGAGGACCCAAATAAAATAGCCTATAATCTTTTCCCCAGGTTTCCAAAAAGTAAGGTAAGCTTGACAAATATATTTAGGATGTTAGGTTTATTATTGCCAGGGTGAAACTGAAATTCTTCCATCATGGTTTGCCAGTTTTCTAGATGTATAGAATTCTGTATTGATAAGTATGTTTTTTCTTGGTTTATAGAACATAAAATCAAGTATATTTTGACAAGACTCAAGAATCTAGTTTTTTTTTTAACAAGTAGAGTCTAGGACAACCTTCCAAAAGAAAGTGATGGCATTGCAGATTTAGAAAATGATGGAATTGCAGATTTTGAAGCATTCAACATTTAAACAGACATAATCCCAGTGGGATAGACCCTGGCAAACAAAATGAGTAGATGACCTAATCTACTCTAAAGTATTAAAATTTCTGAAGTATTTAGAAAAAGGTAAAATAACATGTCATAGTAGCTCAACATTTTGGGAAAAGCAGCTGTCCTCTTACCAGAGGGGGACCCTGTGTTTACTGCAGCAGTGGCAGGTCTGCACATTGATATAAAACCCATGAGTCACTGAACTTACCCAGCAGAAATTCCCCATAATTTTTCAAGATATAGAATAGCTTTATGCTCTGTATGGGCTGTGGTGTTGTGGTTGCTTTAACTTTTAAGAAAGCAGCCTAATATTTCACCAGTTTTTTTTTTTTTTTTAAATAACCACTTCCCATTGTTGCCGCACACATAGCTGGTGGGCAATAAAAATCTTTTTTTTTAAAAAAATATTTATTTATTTATACAAGCACTGGGGTATAGGCCAGAGGCGCAGGAGGGTGAGGATTCACCAGAGATAGAGCTGGTAACAGAAAAGATAGACTGATGAAATACACTGCTGAGGGGAGCAGCGGGTGAGACAGGAGAGGTCTGCCTCGCCATGTGTAAATCTCCCTGGCTGGCGGGGAATCTAACCAGTGCTGCCGAGGCAGCAGACAGCTTCACAGCACTGTGCTCAACCCCCTGCGCCATGGGGTAGGCCTGAGGGCAATAAAATCTGCTGGATTTTCCATAAAAGACTTTAGAACAATCTATTTGTGGCAATGACCACTTGGGGAGATTCTGCTAATTTTTTGGAGAAACAAGTAAGCTGTTTCCAGGATCACAGTTTGTTGATTTTTACAGCATTGCTATGAAGTTTGATTCCCTTCCACTTGTACTTATGCACTTATTTTGTTAAAAAGGGATTCAAGATGTTAAAATTATATCTGTTAAATATAATATTTTTGATAAAACATCTCAACCTACTTATATGTAGTATATTAACTCAGCTGTTGTACATTTTTTCCTGCTAAGTAAATAGTATTATTTCAGTCTTTGAAGGCCATATAGTCTCTGCTGCAACTCTTCAAACCTGCTGTTGTATTACTAGAATAGTTATTACTGTCTTGAGTGTCTCACTGACTTGATTCATTCTGGACTTTGCTAAACAATGACTGGGTTGTGATTTTAGGTATCAAGTATATTTGAAAACCTAAAATACCTTTGAAAAACTCTCCTTATTAACCTAGGGGCACTTTTACTTTTTATATATACAGTTCTTTTTTCCTGTCTTAAATTCTTTGTCAACTTGGTCTTATTCTCCAAGTTTCTATCTATTAGGAAGGATTGTGTTGGAATCATAAAAAAGTACATAAAGAGTTTGTGATTTATGTTTCATCAAAAAAGATAATGTTCATCTCAGGCTAATTTTCTTTCCTTCAGCTACATACTACATTAAAGTCATACTGAGAAAGTGAATAGAGCAAAGATAAACATTGTTGACCCCGGGGATACTGTTAAAATGTGTGGTTTCAGCTTGTACATTATGGAGACATAGCTAATCATTGCTGGTTTCTAAGGATCTGACTCTCCTCACTTTTATTTGGGGTTGCCAGCTTTCACAGAGGCTTTCGGAGAGCTTTATAAATGTGTGGAATCATTATCTTGTTCAAGAGTTTTGTATGTATAGGTTCTACATTTCAAGCAATTGGAAAATTGAAAAGCTACAATTAAACAAAATCTTTCTTTAAATGTTTATGTCAGCTATATTGTGACTAATTTTTTAATTTAAAATTTTTAATGCATTAACAGGGAAGTAAAGGTGAACCTGGACATCAAGGGATTCCTGGAGCTTCTGGACTCAAGGTGACTATGATTGGATGCATTTACAAATACGTTCAAAGAATTATAAGTTCCCCTCATTATTTGATGAAATTAACATTTTGTATCACTTAGGAAAGATAACATGAAATTAAAGATTACCTATGTCATAAAAGGAAGGTATGTTAAATAAAATATTCTGGGTGGAATTTCATTTCTGTTTTCTGGATACTTTGTCATAATTTGTAATAAACACACAAAATATGCTTTGCCTTGATTTTCTAGAAATGATAAAAGTTGTATGCTAATATGAACATGTTCTCTGGTTGAGAGAGCAGCATTCTCATTTAACTGAAAACAGAGTATGGCTCCTACAAGCTGTGCTGTCCCTCTGCTGGGACTTTATTTGATTGATGGGACTTTATTTTCAGTGTGTGAATACACAGATGGTTTTACAAGTGTCCTCCAAACCAAGTGGTTGATATTTATTTCCAGTGGGATTTTAAAATATCTTCTAGTTTTTTTTTAAAAGTCTAAGTTAATATTCACCAGCTCCAGGAGGAATCATAGTGAAAACAAAGAGCAAAATTTGGTTTTCACAAAAGAGAGTATCTTTAATTAACATGATAGATTCTTGGACTAATAGTAAAACACAAAACAAAACAAAAATCATGAATATTATGTAAATGTTATGGATACATCATTGCTAAAGGATTTCAGAGAACTTCCTTTTTTCAGACTTTTAAGAAGGTATATTTCAGGGCCTCCCCTGGTGGTGCAGTGGTTGAGCGCTGGGTTGCGAGGCTGCCCGCAGCTTCTGCAGTGCCAGTTTGAGTCCTGGCCGCCGGCAAGGGTCCCACAAAAAAAAAAAAAAAAGGTGTATTTCATAGAGGAAATTATCTTTATGGGATGATAGAGAGTGGAAAAACTGAGACTTGGTAACTCATGGAATATTCCCTGTAATAATACTCCATATATATAAAGGAAAAAACTAAATGTGCATAAAATCTAATTATGTTTACCAGAATATCGCTTATAAAAAATTGTGACAACTGATGTTTAACAGTAAGGATTTACTGAAATATAACAATTCAGTACAATTGAATACTCTTCTGTAATTTAAAATCATATAATAAAAATATGACATATAGACTATCACAAGATTAATACATTTTGAAATGAAAGACAAAAACATTGTAAAATTTTGCATACAAGGTGAGTGTAACCAAGTCGTGTGTATGTATGAGAGGTAGAGAGAAAATTCATAACAATTTAATGTGTGTACTTAGTTTTTAAATAATTTTTTATTCTATTACTTAAAAATTTTGTGATAATAAATTAAGTTCTTTAAAGTGGCAGTATGAGAAAAGGAAGTTTCAAGGAGGAAGAGAAAGTGTTAGTAAACAAGTAAAAAAGAAAGCTGCATTTATTATTTTCATAACTTTTTATTCATTGTTGAAGTTATAAAAACACCAACTACTTACATATTTTCTTAATATTATATACTATCAGAAGTTTTTAATTAGCAAAGATAGGAAAAATAAAAAGCTGTTTGAGGATTCCAGTAAACATTTTATTCTTTATTATTTCTGTAATAACAACCCTGTCTACAATTTATTTTAACCACCAGTTCTTAATTTAAGACACACGTGGAGATAAAAAACAGTGGTGTTTTTCATAACAGCTCTGTGATCTTTATGTAATTTTTCTGTTAACTAGGGAGATAAAGGAGCAATGGGTCCACCTGGAGAACCAGGACACATGGGTTTACCTGGGATTCAAGGAAAAGAGGTATGTATCATTTGGGAGATAGAATCCATTTTTAATCAACTATTAACATGTATTTTTTTCCTTTTGTGACAGTAGCATTGTTGGACTGTTATTACTTTTAATGACAATCCAACTTAAATATTTGATGTGTATGGAATGTATTCGATCTGCCATGTTTATAGCTGTGGCATTTTTCATGTCCCTGCATGTGTATTGTCTTCTAGATGAAGACTTTGGAAAGAGGGCATGCAGATCAGAAAATATAGACATGCAATTAAGCAATATTCTGTAAATTCAGATTGTTTTTCAGTCACTCCATGTGAGTCATAAATTTTTTAGGAAAAGTATTCAGTGTCTAGCATTCTTAGCAAAATACCACTCTTACCTAAACTTGGGTAGAAGTCTAAAAGGATAGAAGTTAGGCCCAAAATGTTTGATAATGAGATTCCTATCTATGAAACAGTTGCAACACAAAGCAGTTCATTTAAAATTAATTAAAGGGGCCTCCCTGGTGGTGCAGAGGTTTGAGAGCCAGCCGCACTGTGAAGCTGTCTGCAGCCTCTGCAGCGCCAGTTCAATCCTGGCTGGCCGGCAAGAATCCCAGATGGCTAGCAGACCTCTCCTGTCTAGCCTGCTGCTCCCCTCAGCAGTGTATTTCATCAGTCTGCCTGTTTTGTTCCCCTCTCTGTCTCTGGTAAATCCTTTTACCCTC
Source organism: Talpa occidentalis (assembly GCF_014898055.3). Lineage (NCBI taxonomy): Eukaryota > Metazoa > Chordata > Mammalia > Eulipotyphla > Talpidae > Talpa > Talpa occidentalis. Next base: position 75,078,188 of record NW_023602073.1, on the reverse strand, counting down.
CCACACATCTGGCCTGTACCCTTGTTCTTGTATAAAAATAAATAAATCTTTTAAAAAAATAAACTTAATTTAAGGAGCTTAAAACACAAATATTATATACATATATACAGGTTTTACTATCCAAAAGTAGCTACATTCCTATTTAATATGATTTGGTAGGTAGGTTTTGGGGTCTGGGAACACTGTTGAAACAAATTCTTTCTTTTTTTTTTTTATAATAGGGTTGAAGCCATTTTTTTTTTTTTTAAGATTTATTTATTTATTTATACAAGCACTGGGTACAGTCAGAAGCATGGGAGGGTGAGAGAATTCACCAGAGCCAGAGCAGAGAACAGAACAGGCAGACTGACGAAATACACTGCTGAGGGGAGCGGTGGGCATGGCAGGAGAGGACTGCGTACCATGTGGGACCCTCGCCCAGCGGCTGGGGATCGAACTGGCGCTGCAGAGGCTGCGGGCAGCTTCGCAACCCAGCGCTCAACCTCTGCGCCACCGGGGAGGCCCTGTTGAAACAAATTCTATGGAAAAGATTTTTAGTGTTCTCAGACCTAAAAACTAACCTACCAAATCATCATATCAACTAGGAAAGGTCTGCTTTTGGATAGCAGGGGAAACCTGTAAAATGTTTTTGGTGAGGAAAGTAGCAGAACAGCTTTAGGTTTCTCTCTCTCTCCCTCCCCCTCCCTCCCTCCTCTTCCCTCTCTCCCTCCCTTTCCCCTCTCCCCTTCTTCTTCCCTCTTTCTCTTTCTCAATGAAGAAAACCCAATTGTATCTATATATTATTATTATTTATTTGGAGATTTTAAGCGACAACTGACCATTTATTACAAAAATCCATGCCATTGTAAAAATATAATTTCATGTTAGAAATAAATATACTGTCTTATGTTGGAAAACATATCTTCTTCATATCCCTGCTCTTTCAGCTTTTCCTCTATTTCTTTTTGTATCCCTTGTGTATTATCCACTTGACCCCTGGATTATGATGTCCAGGATGATTTTTGACCCTTTGTGTCATGAGCAGTAGACAGCACTTGCCAGACTGGGATCAACCTCAGCAGCAATTAGGTGTGAAACCCTTAGTGAATATTAAGTGTATCTACTGTGACTATATGCTTGGATTTAGAGAATTTTCCTGTTTAAAAAAATTGCCATTTGAATGAACATCTGTATTTTGTTTGCTGTAACACAAAACTCTACTCTGTTTAAATTGCATGATGAGGTAGAAATGAAATATAAGAACAGTGTATTTCAAATTTTGGAAGTTAAATTTTGGACAAGCCTTTCAGTTCCTGATCTGCAGGTTCAGTGTTTAGAAGGACAAGGACATTGAAATAAGTTGGGCTGTCATGTCTCTTTTGGCTGAGAAATTCTTTAAAATGCATTACTATGGAATATAAATTTCCCCTCATATGTTCATTTTTGAAGCATATGTTTTCTAAAATATCATTTCAACATTTGGTTTTACTTCATAATTTCCTATAAATTTCTGGTTGCTGTTAGTTTAATAGAAGATTTTCAGTTTCATTTCATAAATGTCAAATCCTCTCTTATTTGTGTGCTTATCTTCATATTGTGTTAAATACAGACAAAATTTATTCTTGGTGAAATAGCTGTAGTAAATTTTCTTTCAAATGGAAGAACACAAGAAAGTGTTCATTGAAAACATCATTTCACCATAATGTGGTTTTATTCTTTCACCAAATATTGTGTGGGTGTCAGCTTCTTTATATAGGCCACTTGTGGAATTTATATAAGACCATGTATTTTTCTTTGTTGAAGAAAAAAGATATTTATTTGAAAAGATACCGAATATACCAAATTATAATAAGTGCTAAACTGCTTCTTTTGTAGGGGGACAAAGGAAGTCAAGGAGAAAAAGGCATTCAGGTATGCTGCTGGTTTGTTGGGGGATGCCAGTCACTAAAATCAGAGCTTTGTTTTTTGAAATTCTTACACTGATTTCCAGCTCCTTCCTGTTTTAGCATTAATAGCTAATGGTTATATCCCAGCCTTTTTGCTGCTAATCTTCTTAGATAACATCAAATCTAAAGCTAAGATTCTTTACCACGTTACTGTTAAACTTGGAAATCAAGTGATTCAACAAAATTAAATATAGATTTTATTATGTGATTCTAATATGTATTTCTTTGCATATTTCTAATGTGAATGTTTCAAATAATGATCTAAAATGGCTTAGGGCACAAATTAATTTTATGAGAACCACTAACACCCAATATAAACATATTCAATGGAAGGAGAATTATGGCAGGAAATTATATCAGCCTGAGGAAATCTAGAGTGATTTAGAAGGACATTTGGTTTTGGATGTCTTAGGAACAAAGGCAAGGCAAAGAACCAAGGTGCTACCTTGGGAGATAATTTCACTTTAGTTTAAATGGTTGTGGAATTTTTGTTGTTCACTAACACTTATGAAGAGGATACCACTAATTGAATCAATAGTATACTTATCTGGAATAAATTTTATCTGTGGTCTTTTCATCTTTTAAGTATTAGAAACATAAGGCTTTTAAAATCATAGATTCACTGATATAATGCCCAGACGTTTCTTTAATGATATTTTCAAGATTGCAATCTTGGTTTTAGGTAATGTGTTGACATAGATCTGAAGAGGTGTGACCCTCTATGTCTGAATCACATACATTGCTATAAACCATTACTATCTCAGTAATAAATAGCACTGCAAAATTCTGTTATAGTATCTGAGTTTTGCTATGTAAAATAAGCTTAAAGTAATCAAAAAATACTTTGCAGAATTTCACAGAATTTTGAAAGTTCTAGAATTTCTGTAGGTGGAAAAGGGAATTTCATATTGAAGTAATACTGAAATCAAAATCTGCTAATGTCATCATCTCACCAATTTTTTTGTTACTGTCATTTTTTGTAAAGCTCTGTTAATTGAAGCAATGTTGATTTATATCATAATATATATCTTAGGGCTATAGGGTTACACTTCTGCAAATGTATGTTATTGTACCACACCCACCACCAAAGCACCAGTAATCTGCCATTGGACCTTACAACCCCCACCCCACCACATCCCCCTTCTAGTAGCCTTATCCATAGTCTAATGTGTTCTCCTGCTTTTACCCCTTCCTCTGTTCATCCTCTTCCCCTTTCTCATGTCTCAGATTTATGGTTAGCTTTCAAGATTTGTCTTTGACCTTTTGTTTGTTTTCTCTATATTCCACATATAAGTGAAAACATCCATTATTTATCTTTCTCCTTCTGACTTATTTCACTTAGCATAATCCCTTCCAGCTCCACTCATGTCACCACAAATGTAATGAGTTCATCTCTTTTGATTTCTGAATAGTATTTGATTGTGTATATACACCTCATGGAAGATATTCAAATATTATTCCTTTAAGTTAATATTGAAATTATAAGTGAAGTAAATTTTAAGTAAGTAGTGAGCTCTTTGTCTGTATATACCAATTTCCTTCTTGGTATTGCTTCTGGATGTCTCAAGTGCACCTCCCCAACTCATAGATTCTCTGAGTATACCACCAGTCACACCAAAAAAAAAAAAAATCATGGATTTCATAGAACTCAGTCTCCATTCCCTTCACATCTAAATGTTTATTGAACTGGGTTCCTTCTCCCTATCCCCACAAAGCTAATAATTTATTATCGTGGGTCCTTGGTTACTCTATCTCTTAACTGGTGTTCTGGAGTCTGGTCTTTTCCCTTCTTCCACACTTTACCAGCATGCAAGATCTAAGATACATCAGTTTAGGAACCTTCAATGGAGCCCCACACATGTCAAAACAGAGTGTATTGTTTTAAGTGCCCCCTGATTTGACTGAATCTTCTTTTGTCTCATCTTTTACCATTTCATCCTCTAATTTCCACTCCTTCCCCATTGCTGTAACCAAAAAGAATTACCTACCTTTGTCCTGTGTTTGCTCTCCCCAGTACACCCTCCAATCTTTTCTCTACTATCTACCTCTCACTCAACTCATCCTCGTGTCTTCACTCAGGGTGAAGAGCTTTTCTCTACCCTCCTTAGATGTCCCTGGCTATGTTCCAATACTCTCCAACCCAGATATTAAATTGTACATTGTACAACTATCATACATTGTTTTCATCATTCCTGGTTTAATTACTTATCTTTTCCACCACACAGTAAGCAACTTGAAGGGAACAATGATATTTTTGTTTATGTCTCAAATGTTCCATTAAGTACATATCATTTAATAAATATTTGGAATTCACTTGGTTAAGGAAATAAGTAAAACCACTATTCAAGAGCAATTTAAAATTTTAGCCACTAAATTGTGAATTGATTAAATTATTTGGACATTATTTTCCTAGAAAATCCTAATTATCTTTTATGACGTTGGGATGAAGTAGTTCTAATATAATAGCTTATGTATGAGGGATATCCAAATATACTTCTTGAGTGAACAAATGTGTATATCATTATTAATTTTTTTTGCCTATTTGTGCTCATTTAAGGATCTCTGTTCAAAATATCTTTACAGCATGCTTTTAATAGTGAAAAATGTCTTTAGAGACATATTCTTGTCCTCATATATCAAGACTGAATATAATGATGTCATTGAAATTAATAAAATGTCCACAGCTGCTGGATTTTAAATTATTTTCATGCTGGTAATGTGGATTCAGTAGAATATCCTCAGCTACCTAAAATAATTTACAAGTTCCTCAGAGTCAGTACTCTATCCCTCATCTGTATCCGTTTTGACTCTAAGATTCCGTTGCTTTTCATCTTGCTTTATTTTCTGAGAAAGACTGCTGTCCTATCGCTTACATGATTGACATTTTTTATAGACAAAAGGATACTATTTTGTATTTATATGTAATTGCATCATGTACAAACTAATTATATTTATTAATTTTTAAAGGGTCAGAAGGGAGAAAATGGAAGACAAGGGATTCCCGGACAGCAGGTATTTCTTTTTTCTTTGACAGAAAGTAAAATAATGAATCATGTAACTGGACATTGCTGAGATAAGGTTACCTGTTAAAAAAGAATGGGCATGGGGAAGGACTGATCTAATCTGCATTCTAAGCACATGAGTTGAAAATACTAAGTAGAGGCGGTGATAATGGTTTACTTTAATTGTGTTGTATTTTCATTTCTTTATGTTGATGCTGTTGTTGCCTTCGAAACTTGCTTTTCAGTACTTTTTCTGACCAAGTGATGACTGATGGTAGATAATTCCACACATATCTTGGAGGAATTATTGACCAAAGTCTCTCATACAAGGGCAGTCTTTCCATAACTATTGTTTAGTTTTGATTCCCTTTTTTTTTGTAATTTTCTTATAATGTTGTTCATTTTTGTACAGTTTCTCCCCTCAAGTGTAAACCCCATATTTTCCCACCACCACATCACCCATGAACTATCACCAATATTCCCTTTTGCTCTTCTCTCCCCCTTTTTTGCCAGCTCTTTCCACTCCCTTGCTTGTATGCCTCAGATCTATTGTCAGCTTGCTAGTAGTTTTGATTTTCTTCTTGAAATGTTACTAGTTGAGGCCTTATGTAGTAGAGGAATATACTTATTTACCTCTAGTTTATTCAGAGATATAATTTACTATACTAAAGACCTAATAAATACTGTCTTGAGGGACTGCTTTGTTTCTTCCCTGACCAAACTCTCCTTGTTGTAGTGTTTTAGTGAGATTGACATGTGCATGTAAAGTCTGTCAAAACCAAATTGAACCTGAGATATATGTATGTGTATCTATATCTGTATCTATATCTATCTATATATAAAAGTAATTTGTATTTACATAGTATGTTTTCTACTGCACTCTGTAATTCAGTGTTGAACTCACTCCAACTTGCTCTGCACTGAAAGAGAAGCTACATGTGAGTTCTGTCCCAGAGGTGCCCATTTCAAGCGTGGTAGAGAGAAAAATTCAGTAAAATATATGGGCTCTGAAGGAAGATGGGGGGATTACACTGTGTAATGTTATCTCCAATGATGGGGTCTCTCTGTCCCTCACTTGGAGGAAACTGAGAGACCTAAGGAAGAGTGTTTGAAATCACAATGTCCCAATGTTGTCTGTAACACAGAGTAGAAGGTGAGTCTCAAATATTAAGATATTGAGAATTAGAAGCTAGCAATAAAAGCAAAAGAAATTGAGAGAAGACATGGTTTGAGTTTCCCTGCATACAATTATGTTCAATAAAAAAAAATCTTTTAATTATAGCATTCCTCCACTCAACTCAAACCCACTGGATGACACAATGAACTCTGTTCCCACTTCCCTCCTTGGCGACATAGACTGGCCCCCTTCATTTGCCTAGGTTAATCACACTATATCTATAAACAACAGTTCTCATAAAAGATCTTCACCCCTTCATCCATTCAACCTCCACAACCCAGGCCTTTCACCAAAAATTGTTATTTACAATAACTCTCTGAAAAAAGGATGTTCCCTTTGGAATCTGAGCTCACAACTGAGCTAGCTTACTAGCTTACAGATGACACTCTCTCCAAGGTTCCCTTAACTTGTTTTTCTCTCACATCTCAAGGAAAATAACAAGTCAGCTCCCCTGAGGCAGATTTGGGTTCCCTAGAAAGCTTTTGCTCTGGATTTTTTGGAAGCCACATTTCCCACCACCAGGAACTGAGCCTGTGGAGGACCCAGGGGCCAGAGCAGCTGTTGCTTTTCAGCAGCTGAAGAGCCATCCCAAGCTCTCTAAGTAAACAAAATCTTAGTTACCTGTCATCCTAAGTGCTGCACGTGTTTAATTTTCCATCTTCGTGTTGTGGATGGAGTCCAAGTAAAAGATTTTCTCGAAAAATCGTCTCAGTGGATTCTCAGATGACAGCTGTTTTTAGCTTCAGGTCTAATTCAGTTTTATTCACTGTTTTATCTTTTCCTCTTTCATTGCCTCCAGTTGCAGGAATATGTCTGCTAAGGATCACCCTGCATTTCTTGAGAAACAAACCACATTCTGACCTTACAGAATGTTTAACTCACTAGTAGATTTTCATATGAAAACTAAGAATTAATATGCTCACATTTTGAGATGTGCCACACATTGGTTTTACCTAACTTTTATTTCCTTTCTTCTAATTAGGGTATTCATCTTTAAGGAAACCAGAAATAAATCAAAATAAATACTCCAACATCATTGTATGAAGCATTTACTCTAAATTTCATAATGAGTCACAGAATGCTGATTTCTAATTTTAAAGTTGAATAATAAATTCCTACCTGTATGTGTGAAATTTGTATGCATGTTCCTGGAACTATATTTTGGAAACTGAGTGCACATGAATTTCAAAAGTGGAATATTTTAATGCTTTTCCTTCAAGTTCCTATCATCTATAATATATATATCATTAGAATCAGTATGTGAAAGAGATAAGTGAGAAATTAACAGAAGCTTCCATTTGTATCCAGTGATTGCCTGGTGTTTATATCACTGTGCAAGAATGTCACAGTGGACATCACACTGCTTCTCTAATCTCTGAATTACCAGCAGCAAGTGATTTAGACATATGATAACTAGTATTTTCTCTCCTAATAATCAACTTTAATGATATCTTTGCTTTACCTTATCTTTTTTCTATAATACTCAATCAAAATTTAATTTTCAGAACATGAACTTAGGAAACAGAACATTCATCATAATTACAGAAGAAGACAATAAGTATATTATGTCTACCTGATTTGAGGTTTAATTTTCATTAAAATAGTAATATATTTCAAATTCAGAAGAGAATTTAAATAGAATTCAGATAGAATGCCAAACTAAACTACATATTTGAGCCACATCATTTGTAAATAGTTGTGTCTAAGAAAGAAGCAGTTGTGTAAATTAATAATTTACTGTTATCAATTTATTACTCTTTTAAAAATGTGGGGGGTGTCTTACATATTACTTTGTCACTACTACTATCAATATTTTCCAAACAAAGTAAAAGTTTGAGTAAAGATGTGGTAATAGGTACATATCACATAACTAATACAGTAGCTTTCGCATTTATTACAGTTTTTTTTCCTATTAACTTTTAAAGGGAATTCAAGGCCATCATGGTGCAAAAGGAGAGGTATGTTTCTTCCTGATTATACTGTCTTTGTTCAGTCTTTATTGTCTGAATGTCCTGTGCTATATAAATCTAACTATTGGCGTCCCAAACAGAAAATATCTTGCATGTTCTTCAGTAGTTTTTTAATAATGATTTTCAGAATGTGTAGGTTCATTAAATTGGGTATGAAATGTTATGTATTTGCCAATATTATTGGTTCACCTAGATTGGGAGTTCAGTTTTTCTGCTTATTTTTCAGTAAGAATATTTTGTGTCTCCTCATTTGTCTGTTTCTCTAAAATTTAAGGACTTGGGAAGAGGACTTTGTCACAGGCATTGCATTGCATGCTTTGTGCATACTGCCTATACAGTATCCTTGTAGATCAAATGGATAGTCAAATGGATACGTGTAGTTTGATAGGAAATTTTCCTCCCAGTCAATACCAATACTTCCAGCTGCAACCTATATTGCATACATATATGATGTAATTATAGCTCTTGAATTTTTGATAGAATTTTTAATTTTTTTTTTTGTTTGTTTTTAGAGAGGTGAAAAGGGAGAGCCTGGTGTTAGAGGTGCCACTGGACCTAAAGGAGAATCTGGGGTGAATGGTCTGATGGGGCCCATGGGTCCCCAGGGGCAACCTGGGGAAACAGGTCCTCAGGGACCTCCAGGATTGGATGGGAAACCTGTACGTAATCTTATTCTTTTATAGTTTTCATTGTTTTTGCTTGTTATATACATGTTATAACCCCTAATAATTTGATGCAGGGAAGAGAATTTTCAGAACAGTTTATTCGACAAGTTTGCACTGATGTATTAAGAGGTAAGTCTCACGAGCTTTTAATTTTTTTTTAATTACAAAAGTAATACAATTTTTGGTAGAAATTATTGACCATATAAGTAAGATAAAGTAGAAAATGTTTATGGACTCATGTTTTCTTTTTTCCTACATGAGTATTTTTGTAGCAATAAAATATAAATAAAATGAAAATCTCATACTCTTGTAATATTGTAACAAACACTTTATCATTATTTTCCTTTTCTAATGTAAATCTCATAACTTAAAAAAAATATGGTTTTCCATATTTTACTTTGTCAATTTCTTTTATGGGAGAACTTTTATCCCCCATGCCTATATTAAAGCAATTTTAAAAATAAAATTATTTCGGGCCTCCCCGGTGGCGCAGCGGTTGAGCCCTGGGTTGCGAAGTTGCCTGCAGCCTCTACAGCGCCGGTTCAATCCCCGGCTGCTCCCAGGCCACCGGAGGAGGGTCCCACATGGCGCGCAGACCTCTCCTGCCACCCGCTGCTCCCCTCAGCAATGTACTTGGGTCCTTCTGCCTGCTCTGTTCCCTGCTCTGGCTCTGGTGAATTCTCTCACCCTCCCCCGCTTCTGACTGTACCCAGTGCATGTATAAATAAATAAATCTTAAAAAAAAAAGAAATTTAAAAAAATAATAAAATAAAATAATTTCACAGTATGTTGACCATTTCTGTATATACGCACCTAGAAGTGAAATTGTTGGCCATGAGATAAACACTGTAAACTTAAACAAGATTGTTAGAGGTCTTAGAAACTCCCACTTACTATTTAAACATAAGGTGTGGGATTTCTTTGTTTCAAAGCCCAGTTGCCAGTCTTACTTCAGAGTGGAAGAATTCAAAATTGTGATCATTGCCAGTCCCAACATGGTTCCCCTGGTATTCCGGGGCCACCGGGTCCGATAGGGCCAGAAGGGCCCCGAGGATTTCCTGGTTTGCCTGGGAGAGATGGTGTTCCTGGATTGATGGGTGCTCCCGGACGCCCAGGTGCCAGAGGATTAAAAGGTACATAATATGAATGCATAAGCAAATGAACAACAAAAAGGTATTCTTTACATTTACAATTTAAATACATCTAATAGGCAAGAGTTCATCTTTGTTTTCATGACAGGACATTTTTGTAAATCCCTTTTGTAAATTTTTATATAATTTGTAACTGTGTGAAAGAGCAAATACTACATCTTGAGCAATATTCATTTCAAGTATAAAGAGAGGGAGCATGTAAAGTTACAAATTAGAAAATGTTCACAATGTACTTAGAAATGTTGCATGTGTCTAATAAAATCTTTACATAGAAGTTCACATGCTACAATTCCTTAATTGTACAATTCACAAACTACAATTGGTATTAACTCTTTGTTACTTTATTCAAACATTTTTATAGGAAAATTATGTTTTATGATCAAATTTCCTAATAGTTCACAACTTCTCTTTGCTTTTAAATGTTTATGTGAATTGTTGGTTGACACTTCTATTCTTACTAATATTTATTACATGAACAATTTAGGTGTTTCATCAAAGTAATAAAAGAGCAACTAGAATTAACAAAAAAGAGCTAATAATTCTAAGCATTTTTTTCTTAATATTTAAGCCCCATTAAATCTAGACCACTGATAATTTTATAATTTTTTGCCTGAAAACCCCTGTTTTCCATTGGTAATAATAAACACATGATAAGGTATGTTTAAAAGATTCAATTTTCTTTCAATATGTATATTATACTGGTTTTGAAACAATGTAAGAGACAGTAGTTTTATAGGCAAAGTAAGCTCACTTCCATCTCTGACAATCTGTAGGCCTACCAGGAAGAAACGGGGCAAAGGGGAGTCAAGGATTTGGGTATCCTGGAGATCAAGGTCCTCCTGGTCCCCCAGGTATGATTTGGTTTATGCACTAAGTGTTGTTGCACATTTTACTTTAGGTAGATCACTATAAATCTATGTCAAATAATGCAAAAATAAGACATGCGCTTTTGGTTTTTTTAGAGATTCATATTTAATGCATTGAGTTCTAACCTACTAGAATTTTAAAATATATTTTCTTATCTTATATTCAGGAATCATGCTGGATTCTCTTATCATTTAGAGTCTAACATCTACTCCTTAGAATTGTTCTTAAATGTTTTGTCACCCATGCTTGTCTAGTGTATATCACTGTTTCATCTTTATGACTCTCAGGGAAGCAGAATGAGGAATGCTGAAGTAGACTAGGCTTTTTATCTTAGCCATTCCTCACTTTCTGCATTTATAATATGGTCATATGTTAACCACATCATGACATTATTACAAGATTAAATGAGCTAATTTAATCTTTTATGTGTTTTCAGAATAATGCATGATAATGAATTATGTTTTTAATAAATGTGTGCTATTATTTTAGGTGTTATTGCCTCCTGAGGCTTTTGAATGAATAAAATGATTTAACACTATTTATGCAAAACCTTCAGAGCAATGCTTAAATTTCTTGTCAAGTTTAAATAAATGTTTACTACTAACTAAACACAGTTATAGTAAGAACTGATAGTAGTAAGAAGTGCTATAAACCACTGTACTCCACTGCCAAATATGAATTTTGTTTTATTATTTTGAGCCATCAACATTAAAAGGCCAAATCCTAAGTTAATTCTCCTTTCTTTTAAACATGCCAGTTGAATTAATCAGGCTATTTTTGACAAATTAGTTTTAAATAACATTTGTGTGTATTCATCATAATGACCCTGTGACAATATATTTAGCTATTGAAAATAAATTACTGTGTGCAAGATGTAAGTAGTCATTTTTATTGCAAATGCAGCACAGAAGTGACTTGGAGCTTTAGTTTAATAGTCCATTTGCTAATTTATAATGATAATTGCCAAAAGATAGAAACTTGATGAAATAAGTTGGATAACCCACAAATTGAAATATTAGAATTTAGCATGATGTTTTAATCAGTGTCATGTTTACTATAGTAAAATAACTTTGGCTACTTTCATAGAAATTAATGATTTGGGGAAATTTTTTTCAAAATGGAAGGTATAGATACTAAATGAGAGAATACCTCTTCCTTTTATGGGTAGACATAGATACAATTTTCTGGAATTTTTTTTTTCTTCAGTATGAGCTCCTTACAGAGTCAGCTATATCACCTTCGAATACGAAACCCCACTGCTTATACATTGCTAATGTTCCTTCTTAGGTCCAGAGGGTCCTCCTGGAGTAAGCAAGGAAGGCCCCCGAGGAGACCCCGGTCCCCCTGGCAAAGATGGAGATCATGGAAAAGCTGGAATCCAAGGGCAACCAGGCCCTCCTGGCATCTGTGATCCATCACTGTGTTTTAGTGTAATTGTTGGAAGAGATCCATTTAGAAAAGGACCAAACTATTAGTGTCTGATGCCTCATTCAGCAACCTGGGCGTGGTGCTTTTCTCTGTGGTCTTTTGCATCTCAGGAAGATAACCCACAGTAATCCCTTGAAAAAAAGACTAATGTACCTCGGTGTTTTTATTATTATTATTTCCTTAAGGAAAAATATATAAAAAGTCTCATGTACTGATTTTAAAGTCTCCACAGTAATTTGGAGCCTTCAAATTAGTAGCATTAAATTGCAAGGGTTTCTTGAAAGTCTATTTGCTTTGGTCAAAGCTGAATATTAAAAAACAAACAAAACACCATTGCCTATTAGCCAGTCCATTTTAGTCACTGTGAAATATTTCACATTCATTCTTCCATGAATCCTTCATAGAGTATTTGAGTTCACTCTTGCGTCTGTGTGTATTTCATGTTTTATATCTCATAGCTCATGCTTCTACATTAGCCAAAACATAAATGTGGTCATTGGAAATAAGGTCAGGGCTGATATTCAGCAGGGACAGGTCGTATTGCCACACTCGTCAATCATCTGGTGTCTGTGCTTACTGGATATGGGCATTGGACTGCTGGCTGGTCAGTGTTTTGAATATCACCTGTGAATAAGATCCATATGTTTCTTATTTCATTGTAAGTTCTCAAATTTGTTCAGTGATTATACTAAGACAGTGTGTTGATTATGATGGGAATGGCCAAAATTACATAACATTAAAAACATTTCGAACAAGAAATATTTTGCAACACATGGTCAATATGTTTAAGGAAAAATGCCTGTTCAGAGATTCTAAAAGGATTTGGCTCTTCAAGCTTACTGAGGAATTAGAATGTTATATGACTCTATTTTCCATTTCACTTACATGTGTATGTTTGTATATGTTAACTTTGGTTGTAACAAAGCTAAAGGGAATAAATACTCCATTTGAAAGGAAAGATAACTCTCCAAAGATCCTAGTATGTCTTGATGTTCTTTTTAACAATCTTTGAAATATTCTGAACAGCCTTGGTGCTTTTTGCAAGGAACGTTAATTTGAGATATTTCACTTTTATCATGTTCTAAATTTTGTTACATGCTTGTTACTCAAAGTACAATAAAGTTTTGTACAGAAATGATTGCATGGTCTTTTCTTATACTTAATTTTATTTGATTGTTGAGTACATTATCCATATTACATCGTCACTTATTCAATGGATATAATTTATTAGATGATTTATCCTATTCTCAAGTAACTGCTTCATCTGAAATAAGAACTTAGAAATTCAGTTAGTAAGATACTCACCTAAGCAGAGGAAACTCCTGCTTTCTCATCCAGGAATGACTGTTGGCCAGTGTTTCGCTTTACTGACATGTCATCCTACCACTTTGATGAGGACTTTGGAAGAGACTGAAATCCCATGAACTGGATTAACATCGCCCTTTTTTTTGAGGTTCTGTCTCCAACCAAGCTCCAGGTATCTTCTTAGGCCTAACTATCCTACTACCTCTATGAATTATGGCATTTGCTGTTAAGACCCAGTAAAGGAGCAGTTAGGGAGTTGATATTTTTTCTTTCAATCAGCCAGCATTGACCAGATGACCAGTTAAGTTTGAGGTAGTGTGCTAGAGATACTAGGACAGTATAGTTAGAGTTTGACCTGCGGGAACTTCTGTCTAATGAAGCACAGGTAAATAAATAAGTGATTCTAATACATTTAATCTGAGAAATGAGAAAATGTTACAAATATGTAATAGAGTGTTATGGACTGAACTATATCCATCTCAAATTCACCTGCTGAAACCCTACCCCTGCTTGATCATATTTAAAGATAGGGTACCTATAGGAGGTCATCAGGAATAAATGAGGTCATAGGAAAAGGTCCTAATCCCATAGGATTGGTGATCTTATCAGTGGAAAAGAGAATTTATCTCTACAGGCATTCAGGATAGGCTACATGTGACGGCACAGTGATAAGGTGACCATCTTCTATAAGCAGGGGAGAGTATCCACCCTGGTCTTGATACTCCAGCCTCTAGAACTATGAGAAGATAAATGTCTGCTGTTTAGAACACCCAGTTTAGGATCCTTTGTTATGGCAGACCAGATTACTATTACAGATGAGAATAGAGTCCCTAAAGCAAAGATTATAAACTGATTTTAAAGACTAGAAGCCCTTAGTATAACCAAGTCAAGTCAGATAATGAAAATGAACAAAGGCTGGAGCTTTAAAAAAACCTGGAAAGTTCTAAGAACACCAAAACCTATAGCATATAAATTCTATATATATCCAATATCCCTGCTTTTAAAATTGGCATCTCAAGTTGTTGTTATATTTCTGTAATTTATCATGGTTTTATATATATATATATATATATATATATGTTATGTCCTAATATATTTCTGCATTTCTGCATTGGGCAAATTTAAGACTAACCTAGGATGTGCTGATTTTTACGAAGGATTAGGTGAATGGATTTTTCCTACAAGTATATTTTATACCATAGTGAACATCAGCACCATGTTAAACTAAGGCCTATTCATGTAGTAGGACAATTTAGGGGAAAAAATCAACAAATTCTTGGGGTCTATCGGCTTGGGATATTTTACCTATATTTTTATTTTATTAACTGTATTTATTTTATGAACTACATTTTATCTCTGGTTCTTAGAAGTTTACCAAGTAATTATTTAGTTTTCCTTATAAGGAGTTTCTTAGTTGGGGAACTGCAAATGGATTCTTAGCTCCCTATACACACCTATACATAGGTTTATACTACACATAAATACATATACTCTTCTTAGACAATATCATTACATATATTTATATAGAGTTAGATACTTAACCTGAACATTTCTCGGATTTGTAAGTACAATTTTATTTATAGCCTTCAATTTTATTCCAAAGAAGAAAAAATACATTTTTTTTTTAAATTGAACACTTAAAGAAGTGAATGAAGCCACCTATAATCTTACACTTTGTCTATTTGCTTTTCGTTTGTATGGTTCAGTTTGTCTAATTAAAGTGCTTTGTTTAGGGGCTTCATAAAGTTCTCCAGGTTGATATCTTTGTTGTCAAAGGAGAGGTTGAAGTTCACTCTTGCTATACCTCAGTTACAGATTCAGCCCATTGTACTGTGTTGTGAGTGGGGAAGGCAGAAACTGCTTATCATTAGCTAGAGTTTACAGTGAATTAGGAAAACCTCACATCCTATAATCCTGGTTCTGTAGATTGCATAAAAGGTCAACAAAGAGAATTACAGCTCTGTGGCTAAAGCATTGAGAGTCTAGTCTCTGAGGGCTGTGAGTCATAATTGGGAGCAAAAAAGAAAACTTAAGAGTCTTTATGTAGTTTTAAGGGAAAATACCAGAAATAAAGCCATATGTTAGTTAAATCCAGCTGCAAAGATTTTGCTGGAATGCTTTCACAAAACTTCATCTTAAATATGATATAGAAAATTTTTTTTGCCTCAAATAACACATTTGAAATAACATTGCCTCTCCTATTCATTAATTATTTCTGGGTTCTGCCTTCCTCAAAGTAAGTTCTCATTGGCTAATTTTGAATAAATGGATAAATTTTAAAAGTCTTAAACTAGCAGTTGAAAATGACAATTTGAAATAGCTGGGCAAAGTATTCATTCTAAGAGATTGAGAAAAAACAAGTGTTTTTCAATCACATCCCCAGTTCAGTTGCCTTTTTCAGATAGTATCACACTTGGAAGGTGTCTCTAGCTCCAACAGAGTAAAATTCATATTGAAATTTGGAAATAAATCATTTGACACATACTGAAGGCAAAGAGAGTTCTGAGACATGTGACTTAGGATCAATCTGGTAACTTACCAAAGTTCGTTTTCCCATCTCTAAAACAAAGAGTTTAAGTTACTGTGGTTTCTAACCTAGAATGTTCATTAGAATCATCTAGGGACCTTGCTTAGTCCACCGGAGATTCTGGTGTAATTGGTTTGCCAAAAAGTCAGAGAAAATAGTTGCATAAAGGTCTTGAGCAAGAGCATACAGCTCAATGGAAGTAAAAGTAATTCTATATTTTTTTGGTTTTAGAGAGCTGGTGCTGGATAGTGGCAAAAGATAAGGGAAGAGATGCTGGGAGTGGAAAGAGAAATGGAAGAGGGAAGGAGGAGACATCAAAGAAAATTGCTTAAAAGGTTTTTAAGGAGGAAATAGCATGAAGAGATTTGCATTGTGGCTAGATCACTCCAACAGCAGTGATAATAGATGAAATCAGGTAAGATTGGAGGTAAAAAATGAAGTACCTGCATAATAATAAATACAGGTCTCCCCTGCATTTTGAGTTTGTTATGTCACTTTGCTTTTATGAAAGACCTACATTGTACCAGTTATTGCTAACCAAAAGAAATTTGAAGAGAATATTTACTTTTACGACAAAAGTCAGAAAGCAAAATCGGGGCCTCCCTGGTGGCACAAGGGTTTAAGAAGCAACCTATGAAGCTGTCCACAGTCACTGCAGCATGAGTTTGATCCCCAGCCAGCCAGGGAGCAACCCACATGGTGTGGCAGACCTCCCCTGTTTTGACTGCTGCTCCCCTCAGCAGTGTATTTCAGTACATCTGCCTATTCTGCTTCCCACTCTATCTCTGGTGAATCCTCTCACCCCCTCCCCCGCCACTTCTGGCTTATATCCCAGTTCTTATATGCACAAATCTTTAAAAAAAAGAAAAGCAAAAATGTTTTCAGCATTTGTTTCGCCCTTGTCATTACAGAGGCCACAGCTGCCTCAGGGAGCATGACCCCACCAAGATGCTTCTCTGGGAATCACTTTATACCAGATGTGTATTTATCACATCACTCATTTTTAATGTGTTAGTGTTATTTTAGGTCTTATATATTTTACAGTATGATTTGGTGGGTTGTTTTTTGGATCAAATATTGCCCTTATTTATCTCTTCCATCTGGCTGTTTTAAATTATGTCCTTTGATAATATACTAGTGATCTGGTAGGTAAAATATTTCTCTGAGTTCTTTGAGCTGTCCTCAGCAAATTAATTGAAACTCAAGAGGAACATCCAGGGAACCTCTGATTTACCAGTTGAATGGAAGTACAGGTAATAACCTGTATGTAAACTGGCATCTGAAATGTGTGTGTATATGTGAAACTGAGTCCTTTACCTTTTAGAATCTGACACTAGCTCAGCTCAGAATTGGGTTGAATTGTAGGATACCCCTCTGATATCCCCGGATTGCTTGTTGGTGGGGAAAACCACTGCTCACTTTGGAATTGATACCAGAACCAATTGGTTGTTACACACAGGATGATCTTGTTTGCAGGGCTCTGCCTTCATCTTCTAGGGGCCTCCCTTAAAAAAAATGTTTGTAGGGTGAGTGTGGAAACCATGGTCTGGCATATGAAAATGAAAGGTATTTGTTCCAGGCTTCTGCTGGGGCAAAACATGTTAGTCTTTTTCTAACTCCACCTCTGTAAAGTGACCAGAAATCTCCCCTCTCAAGTCTATTTACACCAGTCTTGCACTGATAATAGCAGTGAATTGTGTCCATTTTTCCTTCTCTGTGATTCAGGAGGAAGTTATTTTATTCATGCTGTGCTCTTCAGAAACATTTGATAGTTTGAGGATTCAAACCTAAGTCATCTGTCTCCAAAGACCTGACCATCTGTCATCCCATTGAAACTGAAAAATAAGTTATTCTAAGTATGTTTCTCCTCCATTTAGGTGATTTCCCCTGTTTTTCCTTTTGTGACTTTAGTGATTGCAGAAATCCTTAAAATAAACTTAAGCGCTCAGCTTTCCTTAAGAGTTATCAAAAGGGGGAAATACTTAGTCAACAGTGCTACCAGTCATTCCTTTATGATATTAAGAGATAAACTGAGGCATACTAAAAATTTCAAGTTTATTTGAGCAAAAATTAACTCAATGGGTCAGCACCAAATCAGAAGGAATAGCCCACCAACAGGAGCTGGAGGAAATATTTTTAGGGTGAAGAGGCAGAAGTAAAGCAAGGAAATGGTTTGAATGACAGTAGTTTAAGCCTTAATCTGGGAAAGGCTAGTTGACTGCGATTTGTTGTTCATAGGTTTCAATTATTTGACCTTAAGGCATTGCAGGCTTAGGCTTAATTAGGCGAGTCACATATGTCTCATGACCTCCTTGTTTGATTAATTTAACAGTGGTTACTCCACAAGGTTCCTAGTAGAAACGTCTTTCTCTGGCAGTAGAATAAGAAACATATATATTTCCAGATGCAGACATTAAGAAATGTGTTTAACTACTCATACTAAATGCCAAGTGAAATGACAGAATCCAGGAAAATTAGGAGTATTAAATGTTATTTTAAAAATACATTTAGAAATATATTTCTTTTTTAAAGTCCCATTGAACACTTTTTCTGAAATTATTTATTAGACAATTGAGCCTCTGAAAATTGTGCTTTGGTAAAAAAAGGATTGTTTGGGCCCTTTACAATGAAGAGCAAAAGAGAAGAGAGAGATTTGCTTGATAAGTAGTGGTTCAGTGAGGGAGCTCATTCTTAAAGGTAATAATTCTGGAGAGGCTTATCCTTAGTCCTAAAATAGACTTTAAATATGATTCAAAAAAGAAGTAGTAAAAACACAGTATGGTATTGATTGGAGCTTGGATGGCTTTGCCTTAAAGAATAGACGTTCATCATAGCAGTAGACTTGCATGCATTCAAAACTGAAACTCTTTGAAGACTAGACAGTCTACTCTCCCACCAGGGTAATTTTTTCTGTACACCCTCACAAATCCTTCTCATTGTTTCTGTGTTTTTTTTAGTTGGTTGTTTTTATATGTGGGTGCACAGATATGAGGTGATATCTCATTGTGGTTTTAACATGTATTTCTCTGATAATAAGTGATGGTGAGCATCTTTTCATGTGCCTAATTGCCATGTGTACATTTTCTTTGGGGGAGCCAATTTGACTTTTCTGCTCAATTCTTTGATTTGGTTATTTTCTTATTGTTGAGTTGTGTGAGTTTTTGGTAAATTTTTGATATTAACTTCTTGTTGGATATATGATGTACAAGTACTTTCTCCCATTAAATAGTGTTTTTTTATCTTAGTGATTTAGTGGTAGTTTCTTTCTCTGTGTAGGAATACAAATGGAGGTTTCTCAAACATTGACAACAGATCTAACATATGATCCAGCAGTCCCTCTCCTAGTTATCTGAAGAATACTAAAATACTAATTTGAAGGCATATTAGCACTGTTATGTTCATTACAGCACTATTTACAATAGCTAAGCTGTGGAAAAGAATCTTTAGTGTTTAATAACAGATGATAGATATGTGGGTAAAGAAGATATGCTGTTTGTACACAATGGAATACTACTCAGCTATATAAAGAGATGAAATCTTGCTATATGTGACAACATGGATATAACTGAAGGGGATTATGCTTAGGGCCATAAGTCAGAGGGAAGATGACTATTATTGATTTATTTCAATAAAGATCTGTCTTTGATATTTAAATATTTATAAATATGTATATTTAGGTAAATGCCTAATAATTTCACTGATATGTGGAATATAAATGAACAAAGCAAATGAATAGATAAGAGCAAACCCTTGAAATCTGACTGCAGAATTGAGACTGGTGCTGGGGGTGGGGAGGGAGGTGGAACTAAGGTGGGGGATGGATTCCAGTGGAATATGGTAGATGATTAATGATATTTTGGTGATGGGTGTGATATCATAATAAACATTTGCAGAGATGTGGACCTATAACACTAAAACATAGAGTTGTAAATCAAATTACTTCAATAAACATATTTTAAATAATTAACAAGATGAACCTTCCTATACCCATATAGGTGAAAAAACTGAAATACAGTTCACACTTGAACAGCAAGGGTTTGAAATCTCTAACTTCCCTTATATGCAAATATTATTGTTAACAGATAATATAAACTGATAATACAGATAAATATATTACAGATAATGTGGCTAATATGAAATCATAGTTCTATACAAATATTTACTCTTCCTTATAATTTTCTTAATAAAAATTTTCTTTGGCTTACTTAGTTATAATAATATATAATACATATAACACACAAAATATGTGTTTATCAAGTCTTTGTTATGGGTAAGACTTTAATCACTAGCAGGGTATTAGAAGTTAATTTTGAGGGAAATCAAAAGTTATACATGAATTTTCAGCACTCCAATCCTCCATTGTTCAGTGATCAACTGTATAGTTAATATTCCTCATTTTTAGTTCTATAATTATAAGTCCACGATCCATAATACTGCGAGTCTAGTTTTTAAAATATTGGAGGGATAGAGAAGAACAAGTAGCTGAGTGTAATGTTGGAGGATTGTTTCAACCACGGATCTTGTGAGTTCCTTGGTACCATTTTTAGATGCAAAATGTTAATACTAATCAGCATTTTGTTTATACAAATGAGTAATGTGGAAGACAAAGAAAGTCTGTGGTCAGAGATGGTGTTTGTTGTGGATAAAAGGAAAGAATGTTAAAAACCAAACAGACATTTTCCGAGTTTTTTCTTTAAAATTTCAGAAACATCTAAGACTCTTTATTTGTAGTCTACCTGCTTTGTTAATATTATATTTAACTTCACTAAAAATGCTGAATTTTCCTGCTCAGATTCTCTAAATTTTAGTGTCGTCATCCATTCTGGCTTTCATTTTACTGACAGTAATCCTTCATGCCTTATCAAGAAATAGGGAGTGGGGAAGATTGAGTGGCATTCATGTAGTAAAAAGGGTCTGGGGGAGACAGTTAGATTTATGCCCCATTGCACCATGATTCTGTTCCTCATTTAAAGACAGACTACTTAGAATTTTAGAGCCATTTGCTCTCCTTAGAAATGATCATGGTCTCCGATAACAGAGAGTAAAAGAATGCTGTTATCTGTCCTTGTGAAATGTTAATGTCCCCAGAATAACTATAATCCTAGGAGCTGAAAGGCAATGAAACACGGACCATCTTACTGAATTCTGTCAAAAAGAGAATGGTTACCTCAGGAAGCCAGCAGAGAGATTCTAATAGCAACAGCAACAATTGATTCAGTGACTATGAAAACATTTCTCCTTTAGGGTTCCTAGTTTCTTCAGGAGAAGGTCATCTTATATTCATTTTATAAATGAAAACACTGAGCTTCATATGAATACATAATGATGAATCCAAGATTTGAACCCAAATCTACAACACTCTAAAGCCCATGTTTTCAGCCTTACCATAATTAAAAAGTGCATTTTCTACGTAGTCCATGTTGCAATACAATGTGAGTTGACAGCTTGAGGCCATTCCATCATTCTGAAGCTGTGTTAGTTTTGCAGAATTTTTCACTGACTAGTGTACCTAGTTCAGTAGGCAGACACACTGCATTGCTCTTTCCTTTGCAATGTTATATGCCAGCTTTATATTCAGAGTGACTACTCCAGGTTAATTTTGGGACCTCTCCCAACTGTTTCACTAACGTCTTACACATTCCTCCATAATGGCATTTCTGGCTGTAACCCTCTTTGCAATTGTTCTTTTTCACTCTCCGTTATGAGACTGAGCTTATTAAGAAGAAATTTTATACAGTGTTTGAAAGTATGTTTTCAACTACCCCTCTTGCCAATGTTCGATTTGAATTTTTCCTGAGCCATATTTGTTAGTATGTAGATTATATAAGGGTGTATGTGTGTAATGGTGGAGTCTATAATCCTAGGCTGCTGGTGAGTTAAATTCTTTAGAGGAGTACTGGGAAACAGGCATTATACAATAAATATTACCTGTCATTATTAACAAATTTCAGACAATTGGATTATTCTATTAAATTCCCCTGGTGATAAGAAGAACACAATGCAGGTTTTGGACAGAAATGCCATCATTTATTTTCTAGCTGTGTGACACTGAACTTGTGGTGATACGCCCAATATTCTCATCTTTGAAAAGAGAATGGCAACAGTATCTCAGAGGATTAATTTTAAATGTGACAATTAATTTAAAAATATATGACAAGTGGCCAATACATAGGAGGCAGCCATAGAAGTGAGGCGATTTCATGGTCCCAGTGGAGCTGGCAGTGTTAGGCTAGCCACCATTGTCATTTATGGTCATTGTTAAAGTAATGCAACAAATTCCACACAAGTACTAAATCTCATCTCGAACTTGGGTCTTAACCTTTTCTAGCCCTTTATATAATAGAATTAATGAAGCCTCTTGTTAAGAATATCTTAAATATTCTGAACAGAGTATCTTAAATATTCTGAACACATATTCTCTACATATTCCTTAAATGGGAGTGTGTAAGTCAGAATTTGGTATTTTCACCCTTAAGGTCATCATCTGCATTGATTGCATCACTATTACCCCAGCAGAGGAGGCAACTGCTCTCTTTTTACAGCAACTAGACAGGTTGCCTGCAATCTAGATTGTGGGGTCTGTGGTCACTATCAGCAGCGCCAATAGGCTGTGTTACACACTTCCTCTGCTTCCTGAAGTCGGTGATAGCATTTTGTACTGAATAAATTCATCTGACTTGAACTAAGATTATGTGGAATTATGCCTCATAGTTTCTGAGAATTGCAACTAATTGGGAATTTATTACTGTTGGGGGTATGCTTTTCAAACTTACTTCTATTTCATCTACTCATTAAATTCATTCATTAAATACTAATTAGATATAAATGAAGGTATTTTTATATGTAATTCTGGAAAAAATTGATTTTTATTTGAATGAAAGTTACTGTTACTTATATGATAAGCAATATGCTCAAACATTCACATTTTTAAATTTGTAAAAACCAAAAAATGTTGTCTTTTAACACCCCCAAGCTCCTTACTGTTTTATAGTAAATAGGAAAATAAGACCTCCAGGAATTTTAACAGTCAGCCTAATTTAATGCCTTGAAAACTAGATACAATATTAGTTTGGGGTAAAAATGGGGGAGTGGGTAATAGGAAAAACTACATGTGTTGCTAAGGAAAATGGTAATTTACAGCTTCACTTTTTTTTTTTTCTGTTCCACTAATTTAATGCTGGTGTTTTCTAAGGACATGAACATGTTGTCTAATTGTCAGTGGAATAATGTAATTTCCTGGTGCCAGATTCTGCATTTTGCAAGGCTAAGTGCAGATGAAATTAGAGTTGCTTGTTGAATATTAGAGATTCTGGTCTTTTGGCATGGAAATGAAAGAAAAGTATTCAGCCACATGACTTTTTATGCCTAGTATTATCTAATTTCTGCACTGGAAATTGGCAAGGAAACATTCTTTCCCAAATATGTATTTACATGAAAATTTGTCTAAATGCCTATGAAATGAAAATTTGTATATAATGTTACTCAGGGGAAAGAAAATTCTGAGGGCAAAAATTATTGCAATGTTTCTATAATTCTGATTACAAAAAGATGCTTCAAATACAAATAAAGGTGCAAATTCAGACAAATAACTCTCCATTTCACAATTTTGAAATTGCCTGAAAATGCTCTGTATTGTTTTTTCATTTCCTGTCTTTCTCATTTCTCTCCTTTTTTTTCATTTTTAGACACACATAGGCCAAAATAAACTAAAACTTTACCTCATTTACTATATAACAACTCATAAATGTAATTGGCTAATTAAGAAAAGCTTTATTGAAGTCTAATTCACATTTAATAGTCAATTCATTTTAAATGTATATTTTTATGAGTTTTGACAAATGTGTGTGTCTTATGAAACCAACACCACAATTCAAATATAGAGTATTTCCATTACATCCAAAAAGATTCCTTGTGCCTTTCCCCACAAAATATACTTCTTTCTATCTCCAAGTAGCCCCTGATCTACTTTCTATCGCTTTAGATTAGAATTTTTTTCTTTAGTGTTCTATATAAATGGAATCATATGTAACTTTTTTTTTTGTTTTTGTTTTTGACTTTTTCATTCAGCATAATATGTATGAAATTCATCCATGGTATTTTGCCTGTCAGTAGCCTAGTGCTTTTTAGTTGTTGCATAGTAGTCCTTGTTTGAATATGTATCAGTTTGATTACTTATTCACCTATTAATAAATAGGTTATTCACCTGTTAATAGCTGGGACTATTATAATTAACATAAATATCATGTATAAGACTTTATGGAGATATATTTTCATTTCTCTTCAGTATTAGGAATAGAGTTTCTGGATTGTAGTCTAAGTATAATTTTAATTTTGTAAGCAACTGTGTTTTCCAGATTTAGTCCTTATTTACATATTGGAAATATTTACCTCTTCTTTGATTTACACTTTTATTTTCTTAACCCAGTTCCTCAAAGAGTAGAAGTTTGAAATTTTTGTGGAGTAAAATTTACACTATTCTTTCATAGTTTGTAGGACTTCCAATATTACATTGAGCAGTAGTAGTGGAAATAGACATCTTCGTCTTCTACCTGATCTTCTGCCCAGTGAAAGAAAAAATTGTTAAAATAAGACACCCTACCAATGGGAGAAAATATTTGAACGTCATACAACAGACAAGGGGCTAATATCCAAGATCTACAAGGAATTCATATAACTCAACAACAACAGCAAAAATCAAATAACTAAACCAAGAAAATGGACAGAAGTGTTAAGCAGATATTTCTCCAAGGAAGACAGAGTCCAACAGGTACATGGAAAAATGTTCATCATCATTTATCCTCAGGGAAAGGAAAATTAAAACCACAATGAGATAACACCTCACAGCTATCAGAATGACCCATTTCAAAAAGACCAGAAACAGTAGATATTGACAAGGGTGTGGTTAAAAAGTAATCCTTATACAGGCATGTAGATGTATTTGTTCTGTCCCTCTGGAAAACATTATGGAGTTTTCTCAAAATATCAAAAATGGAACTACTATGTGATTCAACAACTCCACTCCTAGGCATCTACCTGAAGAATGCCAAAACACTACTTTGAAGGGATATGCAGTCCTCTGTTCATTGCAGCACTGTTTTACCCTTTTCCCCCCTAAATTATACACCTAGAAAAAGTCTAAGTGTCTAACAACAGATGAGTGGATAAGGAAGATGTGGTATATAGAGACAAAATGAAGTACTACTCAATTACAAGATGAAACCTTGCCATTTGCCACAACATGCATGGAACTGGAGGGGATTATGTTTAGTGAAATAAGTCAGAAGGAGAAAGACAAATACTGAATGATTTCTCTCATAAGGAGAATATAAAGAAACAAAGGAACAAACAAAAATAAACAAAAATAAACAATAGGAATCTGACTGCAGAATTGAAGTTGCCAGGAGGGGAAAGTAGGGGTAGGGAATAAAACAGAGAAGGGGCTTATGGACTGTGGTGAAGGACTATGGGTGCTTTGGTGCTTGGCATGTTGTGGTAAGGTACACTTGAGGAGATGTGATCCTATACCCCTAAAACATACACAGCATTGCAAACCATTACCTCAATAAAAAATAGTACAATTTAAAATTATACACACCATTTGCCCTTGAAAATTACATGTATACTGCTGTTATCTTGTGGAATGATCTATAAATTAAGTCATATTGATCAATAGCACTATTCAAGTTTTCTTCATTCTTGATGGCTTTTTTGTGTCCTTGTTCTTTCGTTTGTGTTCTTGTTCTTTCATTTGTTTTGTGTCCTTGTTCTTTCATTTGAGCATACAAATGTCTGGCCTTAATGGTGTCTTTCCTCTTTGTTCAGGCGGTTTTGTTTAACACTCTGTAGTGTAGTGGTACATTTAGGAATTTGTCTTCCCAAATACACGACACCTTTTCTTTTGTTATTATCTGTGTTCTTTATCCATGATAATCATCCTTGTTCTGTTATACTGCATCTGACATTGACATAAACAGCTGGAATTCTTTTGAAAATAATTTGTATGATAATATGTGGTGGCTCCTGAGAGCAATGTAACTATTGCCACAATTTCTCATTAAAACAGAGTGGCTGTGCTGTTATGGCACATAAGTCCCTCTGTCCCTGTGTGCTGGACTGGACAGTCAATGACGGGTAAGATCAGAAAGCAATTTCTGACAACCTAAGACAGGCGCAGTCCCCAAGGGGATTTAATGGTTCCCACCTTTTCACCTATGGAAAATAACTGGGAAAACAGGCCTGGAAGATGTTGAGGCACAACCAAGTCATGTTGTTAATCATTACTAGTCACTAGGCTCACAGTAAAGGAATGCAATTATAGGAAACTGGTTCTATTACTTTCAGTAAACGTGTAACCAAGTAGAATTATAGGAATAATAAGTAGAAATAGGAGCTATAAAAGTAAGATTATGATAAGTATGTATAATCATAACAGTAAATCACAAAACCTAGAACAGACCTCCACCGAGGGGGGTAAAATATGAAATGTTCTTGATTTGTTCTTGATTTCTTGATAAATAATAAACAAGATGTTATGTTATGTTTCACTGCATTTACGTACAATCTGATAAATGATTAACCACATACTGTGAAAAACATAATGAAGCAATTACTGTA
The DNA here is from genome assembly GCF_014898055.3 of Talpa occidentalis. Classification (NCBI taxonomy): domain Eukaryota; kingdom Metazoa; phylum Chordata; class Mammalia; order Eulipotyphla; family Talpidae; genus Talpa; species Talpa occidentalis. Next base: position 75,051,557 of record NW_023602073.1, on the reverse strand, counting down.
AAAATGTATAAAAAGAGATGGCTGATCCTAATAAATCGCACTCAGATTTTCACTCTCTCTTGAGTGTGTCTGTGTGTCATTTCTTTGTCCCTCGCCTTAATTCCTTCGACCACCCTTTGCTCATTCTCGCTCAAACCCTGAGATTGTCTCAATCTCCCGCCGCCGCTGGGCTGGTCCGCGGCAATAATACATTTGTCACGCTGTGTTTTTATACACATCTTTACATCAAAAGTGCAGATTCATTGTAAGCAGTATACAGTTAAATCTTTTTTTTTTTTAGCCAATCTGATAATTTCCTTTTTTAATTGGATTGTTTAGACCAGAGGTCACCAAATCTTTTCTGTAATGAGCTGGATAGTAAACACTTAAGTTTTTTAGGATATAGTATACTATATACTATGTATACTCAGCTTTATCATTGTTGTGTGAAAGCAGATATGAAAAATGGGTAAGTGAGGATGGCTGTATTCCAATAATACTTTATTTTGCAAAACAGGTTTTGGACAGGCCATAGTTTTCTGATCCGTGGTGTGGACCATATAATTCAAAGTTATTATTAGTCTGGCCATGTATATCATGGCAATTTGTTTTCAATTGTTTGTTTTATCTATTCTTTTTTAAAAAAAAACACATTTCTTTATCTTGTGTTGGCATATTCTTACTTTCTAGTTTATCTCCATTACGAACTTATTAACTATACTTAATTTTTTTTATTTTTTTGAAGTACCTCTAGGGTTTACATCTTGAGTGACTGTATTCTTCCTTTGTTAACCCCAGGAAAAGTCTAGGTTCTATACTGTCTGTATTTCATAAAGAGATTATAGGTTTGTGTATACAGTACCTTTTAAAGTTAATGATATTCATCAGTTTACATAAATGACGAGGAAGCCCAAATTTATTTTATAAGTACTTCATTTTACATAAATTAAAAAATAAATATTAGTAAAAACTAGCAGCAAGCTTACAGTTTGAAATGTCATTAAATATTTAGCAAACATAGTTGATCATGAATAAAAACTTAGGCATAGCAAAGCAACAAAGAAAAAATGCAATGAATAAAGCATTTAAGTGACTAATAGATTCTATTAATAAGCTGCCCTAAATTAAACAAGAATTAAAAAATGAGTTCTTATTTCTACAAGAGCATAAACATTTTCCATCTCTACACCAAAATGTGAACTCTGATACCAAACCCAGTAAGACTTCTTCATGATCATGTTTTTACAATGGAAAATCAGGACTAAAAAGGCAATGGCAGAGAAAATCAATAGCCCCGTTGTGTCTGATTGTTTGAATAACCCAAAGGAAAGCGCTCAGATTTGCTTCTAAAATGAGTCCTGGATTAAGTATAAGCAGATGACAACCCCACACTAAATTATCCAACCTGGGAAGCTAACATTGCAAATCCCTTCCTTCCCTGGAGTCTCCATTGTACTGAAGTCCAGCTTCTGATTCTGCTTCCCAAATCACAGCTTGGCTAAACTCTGATTGGCTCTGCGCCTTCTTCCAGTGAGTTTCTTCTCCTGTTAAGAAGACATGGTCTTAAGCTGACTGAAAGCAAACTCAGTACAATATTACCTATTGTCATTATCACACATGGTGGCACATAAATGAAACAAAATTTCAGAAAAAGATTGGATTGAAGACATATTAGGGTAGACACAATCATTTCCCTCCAGTATCTTTCAAGAGAAAGATACTGTTCTCTCCGCTTGTGAGAGAACAGAAGGAGAGTCAACAGTTTGTTTTCATATAGTTATTTTGAGAAAAATAGAAGCAGGACTGCGGCAGAGTAGAGGAGGGGGGATGCAGAGAGAGTCCTTTCAAAAACCAACTACCATCCTTACCATCCTATCTGTGGACTTTGGTACAGAACACAGGAATTGGCTGAACTTTGAAATGAGGACAATGGGTGTCTCTAAAATTGCCGTAAGCAACACAACACTATATTTCAATCAGTGTGTGGAGAGAGTGGTGAAACCCATTTGGATGTGGCTGACTGGAAAGAATGACCTTAGTCCATTGTAGAAGACCACGGCTCCCTCAATGTTTATAGCCACCAAACTCATTATGCATTGAAAACTCTCCCTTATGAATTTCAGAATGCTATTGCTTTATTTTAAATTCAAAATGTGTATGTCTGGAGTTTTTGCAAAGGAAAGAAAAGAAAAAGAGTAAATTATAAAACACATATTTGTTGAGAACAGCCTGTCACAAAGATGGTATGTTGAGGAGGAAAATGTTATTGGTATCTTTTGAAAAGCCTCATTTTACAAAGAAAGCTAACAACCCCCTGAACTAAATAGGACACGTATTTTTATCTCATTTTAGTGAAGGATGCTGAGATAAAGAATCACTGACTTCCTTAAAACCAATAATCTATTTAAAAATAGAGAATATGCTAGAATTTTTTATTTCTTAATTCCTAGTGCTGTTTATTTTTCTCTCAAATATATACATCAAAATATTCTTAAATTTTTTTAATTGAAATCTATGTAGGTATGAAAGTCTAAGGTAAAATCAATAAACAGTTTATTTTTCATTAGCCTTTGAATAGGTGTAGCAGTACAGTGAAGACTAGATTTGAATAAGAATTTAATAAAATTTTTCATTAGATTGGTATGCAAGTTGATTTCTTGAAATAATTGTGTTTCCCAGTTATGAACTTCATGCTATCATTTTTTCCTAATTATGAGAATTAACACATTTGATTGTTTTTTGTTGACATTTTTGACAACTTAGCACATTTATGGGATGCTTTGACTCTGGATATAACAAGATTTTTTTACTTAGATTTTCAAGATATGAGAATCTTGTTACATCTTCAGTAATATGTATCCCAATAAATTGTCTGAATATCAAGAGATTGAAAGAAGATCATATTTGAAAATAATTTTACTTCAGCATCTGTTTTTATAGAACATGCAATCATAATTCCTCTGAAATGTGGAGTTGCTCAAGCTCCTTAACAAATTAAAAGATAGTATGACTGGAGCTTGGAAGGTCAGAATAAAAGGTTAAAATTTACTACCAATTACTTTTTGAAACCATGTCCTGACTTTTATGCAAGTATGTTAGATGAAACAAGATATCTTTGAGAAAACAGGGAAATTAGAATATGTACTAGTATGCTATGATGCTGTTAGTTTGTTAAATTTGATGTCATATTGTCTCTTTCAAAAAAACCTATTTAAAGTTGTAGAAAGAAGTACTTATGAATAGAATAAAAAGGGATTACAACTGCATTAATAATTATTGATGTCATATTACAGCTCCCTGAGAAAAAGTCTTTATACCATTCTAATTTTGTCTATGTGTTGGAAATTTTCCACAGCTCAAAGCTTTTTAAAAATCAGTGAGGAATAAATGGAAAGCATGGATTGACTGTGTAAGCAGTTTCCAAGACCATATAGATCTCTGAACAAAGACTTGAAGGAGAGAGCTATAAGGATTTCTGGGGAGGAACTTTCCAGGCAGAAGTAGGACCTAATGCAAAACTCTGAGGTGGGAGTGTTCTGGGTCATTTTCAAGTAACAGGAAGTCTAGTGACTAGAAAAAAAAAATGTGTAAAATTGAGGTGGTGTCAGAGAATAAGTAGGCAAAGATTTTGGAGAAGAAAAAAAACAAAGATTCCATAGCCAAAAAAATATATATATATTTGAGAATACCTGCAAGCCAATACAGAAAGGTAAGCGGCTGGGCAAAAAAACTTAAATAGGAACTTCAGAGAAAGGAAATAACCAATAAGAATATGAAAAAGCTGGAGAAGAAGCTGGGGAGGAGTCTGAGGAAGGCGGAAGCAGGATGGAGAGCCAGAAGGAGATTTAGGGAGGCACGTGGAGCAGAGAGACATTTGAAGAAACTGTACTTGCTTCTTGGTCCTGGACTGGTTGAAACAGATGATGCAAATATCTTGTGAGTGATGGGGAAGGAAGAAGTAGATTCCCTATTTTCTAGGTATACTATCGTGTTGAAGCAATACAATGACTATTCCAATGTCTTTTCCAGAGGCAACTGTTAAAGGAAGATGCCCCCAGAGGCAGTTATCACACTGATGTCATGGGATGTTGCAACAGGAACTTTGTTGCTACTTTGTGGTGGAAACGAGATGAGGGACACAGCAATCCTGGAACAAGTTTGTAAGGCAAGACTCTGCTGCTTGAGTAGAAGTTCTTCTTTTTTTTTTTTTTTTTTTTTTTAAAGATTTATTTATTTATTTATACAAGAACCGGGGTACAGGCCAGATGCGTGGGAGAGTGAGAGATTCACCAGAGACAGAGCGGGGAACTGAACAGGCAGACTGACGAAATACACTGCTGTGGGGAATAGCGGGCGAGACAGGAGAGGTCTGCTGCACCATGTGGGATTCTCTCTGGCCAGCCGGGATCGAACTTGCGCTGCAGAGGTTGCGGACAGCTTCACAGTGCGGCGCTCAACTGCCTGCGCCACCAGGGGAGACCCTTGAGCAGAAGTTCTTGAGCCATTTATTGAAAGCATACAAGTTAGTAAAAGCTGATCCTGTGACAATGGTATGAGGAATAAAGTCTGGAGGGTGAGATAGGAATGGGGGACAAAGTTTTACAAGGGACAGGGAAAGGGACATTGTGACCATTTGTCAAGAGACATTTGCGTCAGCAAAATATTTGATGTTATCACAGGCAGAGTTATCCGGACCAGCATGGAGATAGTCATGTAATCAGGTCAACAGCATCCTAGGCATTTCCAGTCTTGCCTCCTGTTACAGACTATACTCCATAGGTTGTCAAGGAATGCTCTGCTGTGATTTGCAGATAGCAAGTAGGTCACAGTTGTCCATGAGTGGTCAGCTAGTAGCCCACTCATAGGAACCCACAATGGCACAATGGTGGTCGAGGGCTCAAACCACTACTGTTGTGCCCACAATCAACACACACACACACCTGTTGCCAAAATTTAGTTAGAATTAACACACTACAGTTCAATTCTGATCATGTTAATTTCCCACTAAGGATCCTCCTATGCCTTATTGTTGCCTTTATAAGAGAACACTTTATCTCTTCATTAGCATTCTAAATTCTTACCTAATTTACAAACTCATCCTGAGATTTTTCTCTCCATCCATTAAGAAAATGTAAACAGATCAATCAAATTTCAGTTCTCAGACAAAAATCAGTCCATATAGTTGTCTGAACATTGACATACTGCTATCAATGCTATACATTTTCTTGTTATGATCTAACTCCGGTGTATCTATTACACACTAAGTCACAAATGAAAATGTCTTTGTGGACACACTAGAATAGATTTGGTTTCCTGTTAGATGTTTTCATATCATTTTTACTTTTCTACATTTTACTTCTCCAGATAATTGAAAGGATCATAATGAAATAATATTATAAATTTTCAATGCCTTTCTTCCTATAATAGGCTATGAAGCATAATATATATGACCATATTTCTTCTTTTGGTAGCAACATGTCAGTCATATGAAGAGTATCTAATACAATTTTATTGAATTACTTTTTATAAAATTGCATAATGATATTTCCCTCATATGGTTGTTGTGAAATTAAATAACAAATATAAAAAGCCCCCTCATAATTTGACTCTTCATATATGACCTTGGCTCATGTAATTTAAGTCTCATAATAGTCTAATTTGTTATAGGCATTTAATCATTTTCTGCAGATTAAATGAAAATTTCTATTTTAGTCCAAATTCTGTTTTATAGTCATTATAATCCATAACATTTTGTCTCTTTTTTCATGTCAGATTAACTGTGATTTGAAAATGTCATCCTCCGTACATGTTTTTTTTTTTATCACAATAATTACCTGTCCTTTAATTTTCTCCACGATAAGCATAGTTGCTAAATTCTGGATTGATTGATTCCATATTGTTGGAAAATCATCCAACTCTATAAATTTCTGGAATTTATCAGAAGTCAAAACAAAGGAATAAAACATTTTTCTACCAAAAAAAGAATATGAAAAAGTCACTGTATTTCTCTAGACCTCAGAGAAATTCAAATTAGAGATATAGTGCCACACCACTACATACCTACAGAAAGCTTAAAAATTTAAATGCAGGGCCTCCCCGGTGGTGCAGCGGTTGAGTGCTGGGTTGCGAAGCTGCCCGCGGCCTCTGCGGCGCCGGTTCGATCCCCAGCTGCTCCCCAGCCACCGGAGGAGGATCCCACATGGCGCGCAGACCTCTCCTGCCGCCTGCTGCTCCCCTCAGCAGTGTACTTCGGTCCTTCTGCCTGTTCTGCTCCCCGCTCTGGCTCTGGTGAATTCTCTCACCCTCCCGCGCTTCTGACTGTGCCCAGTGCATGTATAAACAAAACAAACAAACAAAACAAACAAATAAAAAAAAAAAAACAAAAAACATGCCTCTAAAAAAAAAAAAATTAAATGCAGGTAACACTAGATATTAGAGAACAACTAGAACTCTTACAAACTGGTATCTGGTGAGTAAATTGGTATAAATGGCAATAACTACTGATATTAAAAATATGAATGATTTATAAGCCAGCAATTGTATTTCTAGTCTAACCAACAAAGCGTGTATGCTCACTGAAAGAGCTATTTCCTCGCTCCTCCCTCTCCCTCTTCCCCTCTCTCATAAGGCATTCCTGGGACTAAATGTGAGAAAACCACTGAGAATATCCCCAGCCTTGATACTTGATAGGTGCTCCTTGCTCATTGTTAAGGAATTCCAAACCCCTACTTAAGGTCTTGGCTAGGTCTATCAATGTGGCCGTAGCTCAGAAAGCTGCTTTTCTGTTACTTGAGGGATTTTGATTGAAGTTTGCATATGTATTTCTTAGCATTGTGGGTTTCTTGATTATTTAGTTTATTATTTTTTCTTTACACCTTTTTCTCATTTTTTTTCCTTATCCTTTTCTGTTTTCTAATTTCATTCTTCTTTTAAATTTCAGTTTGCTAGTACTTCAATGGGGTATGTGTGTCTGAAATTGCTTTGATTCCATTATGTAGATCAGTTTGTTAGCTGGGCTTTGAAAGTGATTTTTTTTGAGGTGTTTAGGACCAAATTGTAGGCTGTCCTTGGGATATCTTCACTCCCAGCTCAACAGTAAGTGCAGTATGCTAAAGTGCCTCTTAATCAGCCTTGTCTACTGAGGAGACTTATACTGTCAGCTGCTAATTATTCAAGGACATTGCAAGGCTAATACCACCAAGGTTAATATTGCTGAGTTGAGGTTGGGAACAAGTAGGTGTGAAGGTCATTGAAAAGACTCGACAGAACTCAGCATCCAGAAACTAAGAATCAGGAAGGCTCTGAGTTATCCCAACACAGAGAACTTAAGTTTTTAAGTATAGAAACTGCGGAAACACTGAATCTTGTCATGAAGTATGTTTTTGGAGAAGATGTGTTTGAGTACCTGGCGGTTTACAATAGGAGGAAGGAAAAAGAGACCCAAGTAAAATTCTACCAGATAGTACTTGTGGGTGCTTTGATGGGGAGTGTACTTTGGTTACATCACCTGAAGGGGAAGAATTCTAGACTTCCAAAGCATGCTCTACTCATGACAAAATCATCCACCTTTTAAAATGTCCTGTTAGAAACACTTTTGGACCTTGTGATAAAGACCACAAAATCTCTCAATCTACTTGTGCTTCTTATACAAGAAGCCAGTAAACTCAGAGGAGGTTGAGATATGAAAGGTTGTATCTTCCATTTTATCCTGGAAGGGATTGGTGCATAGGTCAAGCTCTTTGTGTCTCTGGGTAAATTTTTAATCTCACCACCTTTGATAGTTCCTCATTTAGGGTAAATTCTTGTAAATGAGGCAAGTGTACCCATGGAATGAAATGATGATTAGCTATGCTAGGAGAAACTTTGTCTAGTTATGTTCCTTTCTGCCATGAAAGTCACGGGTCACTAAAGTGTAATGAGATGTCACGTGGAAACAATTCCTTGTCTGGGAAAGAATTTGTTCCATTTTGCATAGAGTTTTACCATTCCTTTCTCTCTTCCCTTTCTAAAAGTGGGGAATGGAGCCACTTTGGAATATGAAATCATTTATTAGATCCAAAGCATCTAAAGTTGATAAACTTCTGTCACCAGGATCGTTTGCCTTTGAATGTGTTTATCACATCAACGTTCTGACACCAAGCTAGGAGTTTTCCATTTTTCTCCTACCAAGTTTTCCTAGGTGAGTTTTGACCCTTGATATTTGGCTAAAATTTATGTTCTCATGAAGGATACAAATTTAAATTTGTTTTGCTCAAGTTGTTTTTTTAGATTTCTAAAATCTATCATTTTTATAAAATGTGGTCTCTTTCCCTTTTTAATTCCTTTACTGCACCCACAAATGATATGTCTTTATGCCATTACTCTTTCTATATTATGATAAACTTGCTCATGGAGTATTTTGTTTTTGTTAAATGTCTTACTAACCAACTGAAGTAAACCATCCAGTGAAAATTTAGATGTGCTCATTCTCATGTGTTTGTGGAATTTAATTGCAAAATCTTCAGGCTGAACATTATTTACAGATTGGGGGTATCCAATTTTTATTATTTTTCTTAGTGGAAGACTCCAAAGACATCTGAAGTATCTAAAGACATCTAAAAATTGTATCCTGTATAAAGCTCTTGCTGGAAGAGATAATCTCATTTTGACCTTCTAGATTCTTAAGATTAAGTCATATTACATGCATGTAATGTGTTTTTCAATTTAATAATTCAAAGCAGTCAGTGTAAATAATATGTACCTCACATCATTAAGGGTTAAGCACAGCAATTCAGTAGGTGCTTCAAAAATGCAATCTGGCTTAGTGCTAACTAGATTCCACAGCCTTTCTTGCAGCTCTGTGCGGCCATGTGAGTAAGTCATGGGCCATGGGAGTGCTCAGAAGTGACATAGGTTGCCTCCTTTCTCTACTCTGCTTCACAGAATGTAGGGATTGTAGCAAGTCATCTTAGACATGTAGATAGGACAATGTGCTTGGAACCACAGACCATCAAAATGACTTGAAGTAGATTGTTCCATTTATGGTTCAACAGTGTTGAACCATTTATGGAAAGATTGTTGCATGACAGAAAAGTAAGCTTCCAGTTTGTTTACACCACTATTAGTTTAGAAATATATTACATATGACCCAGCCTGTGTTCTATCTAATATACATCAAATTAACTATCAAAATGCTTGGTTTGTTAATATACAATAATAGTAATTATTTTATGTGAATCTTTCTGTTTTTGACACAAAGCACAATAATAAATGTGCATATTTTAAGTACCAGGCATTATTTTATTTTTAAGATTTATTTATTTATGGATACAAGAGCTGGGGTACAGGCCAGAGGTGTGGGGGATGAGAGGATTCACCAGAGACAGAGTGGGGAACAGAACAGGCAGAATGACTGAAATACACTGCTCTCTACTTAAGGATATTGTATCTCTTTTATTTGCTGATCTAGTTGATTTTCCCACTGGTGAGTAGTGAAGTCACCTACCACAAATGTGTTTTTTCCAATATTTGTTTTCAGAGGTGATAGTAGTAGGATTCTTTTAGCTTCCTGGATTTGCATAATTATTCTTTTCTCCTGGTTCAGGTAGTTTTTCTCCATTATCTCTTTATATGCATTAACTGTTCCTTTCTCTCTCTCTTCCCTATCTTGTATTCCCAATATTCTTATGGTGCCTTTTCTCATGGAGTTGGGGCTCAAACTCTTGGTAGTGTTTCTTCACTTTTTACTTCATTTTTATCTTTCCTTCTCCACTTGGATTCTTTATATGTTTGCATCTTCACTTATGATCATTGTTCCACTTCATCTATTCTACCTCTGTGACTTTTTCCTAAATTTTTGATCTCCTTCATTTCTCTTTTGAAATCCTGAAACTCCATTTTTATCTTACTTACAGATTCATTTGCTATCTCCAGCTCTTTGATTTTATTTCTAAGGACATTCATTTGTTTTTCTGAGTTTTCTTCCAATTATTTGAATTTCTTTATCATTTCCATTCTAAGTTTTATATCTGATAGTGAGAACACAGTTTCTTTGTCTATAAATTTGGGATTCTGGAGGTCTGTTCTCTCTCTGTATTATACTATTTCCTTGAGGACTCATGTTGCCACTTTTTGGGTTTTTCTTTGTCCATTATTCACTTTGGAATCCAGTTATTATATGTGGGATTTCCTCTGGGTGTGACTTCTCCCCCTCACTAATCAGAATTCTCACCTCTCTGAAAAATCACTGAAAGGGTCTCATGGGAGGTTGTGATGCCTCTGGCCACTCTGATTCACTCCCTAATGTAAGTCTGCTGTCTCACTAGTCTGTAGAAGTGCTGGTGGGAATCTCATGGGTGGTAACAAAGGCTTTGTAGTTCTGGGCAGGCACCAGTGGGGTCATGCAGAAGGTTGGGAGGCCTCTGTCAGTCCAGGTGGCCAGTGTCTGGATCTTGTGGGAGGTCACTAGGCCTCTACTGGCCTGGGAAGGGACTGTTTGTGTTTCATGAGGCCTCTGGTCACATTGGTACCCTCCTTGACATGGTATGGGCTCTCACTGTTCTGAGTGGGCCTTGGTGGTTTCTTATAGAAAATCACAAAACCTCTGCCAGTCCTGGTGGGCACTGAAAATGTCTTGTGAAAGTTCTCAAGGTCTTTGGTTGCTGTGACAACTTCCCTAACATGGATCTGGTGCCTCACTGGTCTGTCTGGTTTGATTTAAAACACTCCACATTAAGTTGTCTCTCTTTCCTTTCATGTTATTATCATTTCCTTTAATCCAACATATCCTTTTTTTTTTAAATGTAGGACATACACAAAACATTGGTAGATTTTGATGTAAAAAACCATCTCTGTCAATAGTGCCTTCCAAGGTTAAGAGTTGAGGTAGTAGTAGACTCTTCTTAGATTTCTAAACTATGCTCAATGTTTCTTGCTAATGTCATGAGACTTTTTTTTGCATTTATTTTAGCAACTGGTGTGAAAAACAAAATGCAATGATTTCTTCCTGAAACACTTTGACATTTTGTTTTAGTAAATCCACATGTGGATTTTAATTGTAATTTTACCCAGTATGCACAATTCTAACAGGCTTCTGAGTTAGAGTTTATGACAGTCCTGAATTATTTCTGTTCATTCAATTTTCTACAAAAAGTCTCAGGTTTTTTGTTTATAATCGTTTCAAATTAATTTTTTCTAAAATACATGAGTATACTCTGAACAGATTTAAAATTATGAAACTGAATATAACCTTACATATAATGTAGTCTGACACTGTTTTACAAGCATAGAAGCTAGACGAAAACTTGGGGTGGGGGAGCTCACACTGCTGGTTAGCTGGAGGCAATATTGTTTAGAACAAAGCTACCACATGTTCACTCTTTACTCCCTCACCCCCAAACAAACTTCCTTCCAAATTATCTATAAATACATTACTAATTCATTTTTTCCCTTATGACCTCAGTTATGATCCATAATATATTCTTGATAAAGTGTTCTAGGTAGTTCCTGTTATTTAGAATTGATAATTGAGTTGAAGCCATTTGCTATCATTAGTCTAATTCTTTGTCTTTTGAATTATAGTCTAGCATCTTTATACTTACTACACAATGCTATTTTTATATAAATCATGTTACTTTATTTTATATTTATAGCCAAACAGTTATAATTTTCTGAAACATACTTATTTAATTAATAAAAAATTGTCTTCTTATGTAATACTCATAAGTGCAGAAGTTTGCCTCACATTTTTACATTGGATTATGTTACACTTGAATTATTTTGTTCTTGAATTATTTTTCTCTTCTTGAATTATATTAGCAATGGATCTCTTAAATAAGTAGATATCCTACAACTTTTACCTGCATAGGAAATCCACATGCATAAACATGACATGCTAATGATTAAAATTCCCACACTAGAAAATTTGTGTGCTAAACTGAATAATATTTCTTTGTTCAAAATTCTTTACACAATTTTAGTTTTTTTCAGACAATGCTAACATATACATCAACATATGAAAATTAAGGTAATGGCTCTTTGAGCCAAAAAAATGCAACAAAAAACAAAGTGGGATTGCCTATTGTGTCCTATTCTACCATAAATCCACACATGAAACTTTCAGTAAGGCATCATTTCCACAATTAAGAGTACAATTTAGATTTTGGTGGTTATGTCTGTGTATAGCCTAAGGGGTGAGAAAAGAAAGGGTTTGAAATAATTCAGAGTTCTACCATAGTTCTTTGCTATGTTTTTGGTAGACCATGTAAACAGTATGAATTAGGCTTCAGGAAGAAAGACCACACAGAAAAACAATCTTGCATCTAATTCCAACTTTACAAGTCAGTTTCTCCATCTCTTGTGATAATACATACACATTTAAGACAAGGAAAGTGGCTATTGAAATTTCCATGCTCTCACCACCCAGCAAGGAATGCTATGCTATTCAGATTTCTGTCTCTGGATTCAGAGTGACTGCTGCCTCCTGGTGACTTGAATTAACATTGATGTTTTGGATATAATTTTATGGTTAGCTGTGAACCAAGAACACAGCTTCTTTTAAAAAGGAAATTGAAATTAATTCCCCATTAGATTCTTGGTAATTTTTGTGTCTTAATAATTGTGCTTATGGATAATGTAGGATTCATTATAAACCACAATAAATAGTAATTCAAGTTTATAACATTATATTATACCAAAATTCAGTTTGTAAATATTTCATTAAATATTTTCTTGGTTTTTAGCATCTTTTTCTTTTAAGTTGGTTTATGAAATTCAGTGTAGCTGCATTTCTAAGAACTTCAAAAGCATATGTTGTCTTCCATCCTCAGTGCTGCCCTCTTCTGGAAGAGGATGTAATGGTAGCAGCATAGATAAGGGAAATTTGTTTTTTCTGTTTTTCCCCCTTAGAGTGAGTTCTTGGTTGAATCTAAAAAGTTACAACCTCAAGGAATGTAGGGATACTTTCTGTATCATCTATTTATTTTAAAAATAGATAAATGGATTTTATTTCCTTATCCTTTTGGTAGTTCCAACTCCTGAAAGATTTCTCTGAATATTTCTCATATTTATTCTCTAGAAATTTTAAGTAACTTCCATCATCTTCCACTTGCAGCTTCAACTTCTCTCACTAATTACTTTACCTTGTTTAACCACAGTCCCATGATTAGGGATGTACAATGTGTGTTCTCAAATTTCATTGCTACTATGAAAATTGTTGACAAAGTAATTATTATCGTCAAATTTAACTCAATTCTTTCCTTAATATAGAATGAAGGGCTGTGGCTATGGGAATACAAATTTCTGAAGTAATTCTCTCATATATGAATTATGATTTAAAAGTTTGAATAAATTCTAGGGTTTTTTTTTTTTGGTCCAAATCTGTAAGATTTTTTTTAATATAATTATTTTTTTATTTTTATTTTCCCCATACGATTGCAACCCCCTTATTTTGACCCCAATCCCTCCCTCCCCACCTCCCACCCCCCATAGAGTGTCTCTGGTTCATAGTTGTTTGTTGATTTTGATTTTTACTTTCTTATAGTTATTCATTTTCCTGGTCCCTTATTTAAGTTTTCTAGATTCCTGCTATGAGTGAGACCATCCGGTATTTTTCTTTTTCTTTCTGGCTTATTTCGCTGAGCATGATCCCTTCCAGCGCCATCCATGTTGCTGCAAATTGCATGTGTTTATCTTTTTTGAATGCTGAGTAATATTCCATGGTATATATGTACCACATCTTCTTGATCCAGTCATCTATTTTTGGGCATTTGGGTTGTTTCCAAAGCTTATAAATAGTGCTGCTATAAACATAGGGGTGCAGGTGTTCTTTGGAATTGATGTTTCTGTGTCCTTTGGGTAAATACCTAGGAGTGGAATTGCTGGATCATATGGAAGCTCTATGTTTAGTAGGTCCAGAAATCTCCACACAGCTCTCCATAGTGGTTGGACCAGTTAACACTCCCACCAACAGCACAGGAGAGTTCCTTTTTCTCCACAACCTTGCCAACATTTGTTGTTGCTAGTTTTTTTAATATGTGCCATTCTCACTGGTGTAAGATGATATCTCATGGTAGTTTTAATTTGCATTTCCCTGATTATAAGTGATGTTGAACATTTTTTCATACGCCTGTTGGCCATTTGCATTTCCTCTTCAGAGAAGTTTCTTTTTAGCTCTTCTGCCCATTTTTTGACTGGATTATTTTCTTTGCTTTTGTTGACTCTTATCAGCTCTTTGTAGATTTTTGTGATCAGTCCTTTATCATTAGTGTTGTGTGCAAAAATGATCTCCCAGTCAGTGGGGTTTCTCTTTGTTTTTGTTATTGTCTCTTTTGCTGTGCAGAAGCTCTTTAATTTGATGTAGTCCCAGCTGTTGATCTTTGCCTTCACTATCACTGCTTTGGGTGATGTGTCTGTAAATATGTCTTTGATGTGCATATCATGTAGTGTTTTCACCTATATTTCCTTCTATGTATTTTATAGTTTCAGGTCTTATGTCTAGTTCTTTAATCCATTTTGAGTTGGTTTTTGTGTATGGTGTGAGGTAGTGGTCAAGCTTCATTCTTTTGCATGTAGCGACCCAGTTTTCCCAGCACCATTTATTGAACAAATTTTCTTTGCTCCAATGCATATTCTTTGCTCCTTTGTCAAAGATTAGTTGACCATAAATCTGTGGGTTTATTTCTGGATTTTCTATTTGCAAATCTGTAAAATATTTTTAAAATCCACCCACTTTGCCATTGCCATTGACAGAAATGTGGTTTTTTGAATTGAATCCTCAGCCATTGGACTAGCCATACCTAGTTCAACCTTTTCTTCTAGAGTAGGACTAGTCATGTGACTTAGCTCCACCTCATTATCTCTCTTTTCTAAGTGTTAAATTCTTGGGAGACAGATTCAGAATGGTCCAGTTCACATTAGGAGACTATCTCAGATTAATTAATAGTGTGGCCACAGTGCCTTGTTTCATAGCCCAAATATGACTGTAGAGCACCTAGATCTGTATCAGAATATATTCTCAGAGAAGAATTAGTGTGAGCTGCACACTCTCCCCTCATAATATTATTTTTCTATTGTTATGTAATAAATTGCTACAGATGTAGTGGCTTAAATGAGCCTGCATTTACTACTGTGCAGTGTCTGTGGGCCAGGATTCTGAGTGTGACTGTGCTGACTCCTCTGCTTCTTGGTCTCAGGAGGATACAATAAATATGTGGCCAGAGCTGGGGTCTTATCCAAAGGCTTGACTGAGGAAGAATACACTTCCAAGTAGAAAACTGGCAGAATTCCGTTTGACTGGCTGCTGGATTGACAGTTTCAGTTCCTAGCTGGTGGCTGGCCATACCTCCCACGTGAATCTCCCCAACATGGTGTCTTGCTTCATCAAAGTATACAAGCCAAGAAGGCAGCACAATGGAATAGCATGGACATGATATTCCATCACATTTTGGCTTACTTTCTTGGTTAGAAACAAGTTGCAGATTTTGTCTACACTCAGAGATAGATTACTCAAGCATGTGAATGCTAGGAGGCAAGGATCCTTGAGGGATAATGCCACCATAGGCCCTGTCAGCACTGTTAGTCAACCATAAATGCATTTTAGTTCGGCAAATACTATGTATCAGACACTATTTTAGATGATTGGAGATTTTTCTTTAAAGCATATGGTTTCTGTCATTGCTCTTAAAACAGAGTCTAGCATTTGAGTCAAGAGTCTTAAAACAATATACAAAGAATAATTCAGATCATTATTTATCTGCTTAAAACTTTTTAATTGCTTCATGTTTCTCTGAGATTAAAATGTATCATTGCTCAGAAGAGCCTGTGCTATCTAATCACTTCTTACTTTGGCATTCTTATCATTTCTTTCTCCTATTTTTCCACTATTGTCTACCCATTTAGTGTCTGTCAATTCCTAGAATGATTGCATGTTCAAAAAAATTTTTTTAATAAAATTATGTCATTCAATTCTCACCATTAAAACTTCAATTATACAGAGTCTTTAGCTTTAAACAATATAATTACATATTGTGGCCACTAAGATAAAGCAGCTGTCAAAATGTACCTTGATAATGAACTGTACTGAATTCTTTTATAGGATTGTTAGCTGTGTTGAAAACACCTTATAAAGATGAGTGTTTTGATTTATATAACTTATATAACTTATTCAACTAGACCTCAGAGTGCTTGGCATTCCTAGGAGGAGACCAATATCATTCATTCATTCATTCATTCATTCATATTTTTCTCCATCCCAAAGTATCTTCTCATTGAAGTACCACAGAAAAAAATTCTCTTAGTTCCATAAGAATCTTAGTCTCAGTAATTTTTAGTTCATTGTATGGACACATAACTGCTCAAAGTCTTATTTCTCTTTGTTAAAAAATACATTTGACGTCAGCCGCAATGCAAATCTATATATTCCCACGACAAAGTCCACAGGTTTTCTTTTATATGACGTTTATATCTTTTTCCCCTAAATCCCTGTTTGTACTTAAAGTTCACTGTAGTCAATAAAAAAATCTCCTTTTCCTTTCACATTTAGACTCCATCAAAGTAGTAACTTGATCCAGTTAAGATTCTGGAAGATTTGGGGTGACACATATTGTTGCTCTGTACATTTTCTCCATTTTTTTCTTTGTTATTTTGATGTGAAGAATCTGATTGAAGAATTATGAATAGATAAGTAACATAAAATTTTCTTTCCCCCCCCATCTGACTTTACTCTCTTACTTGCTCCTCTCCTTTCTTCCTTACCCCCCTCCTCTTTCTTTAATCTCTTTCTTCACCATCTAGTCTACATATGGCATTTGTTCAAATTAGGCTCAAGGTGGAATACATAACATTTGAGCCAAAAAGCTTCATGTCCTATCATGTCTATGAGGTTGGAAAATTATGCACATACTTGTGACTCTCCACGCTTTCCTATTTAAGTAACCTGGGGACATTTTATAAATGTGCCTGGTATGGAAGAAAAAAAAGGTGGAGGGAAAGGAAAGGAGCAAGTAGGACGACTTCATAATTGAGGATTTAGGCTCTCTGAATGTAAATTACATAGGGACTGATGTTTTCAGTTAAGTGGAAAGTGACATGGAAATAGATTTAACTTTATGTTTTAGGTCTCTTAGGAACATTGATTTTTACTTACACGCTTTAAAGATGATTGCTCTCTGGGGAACCGAGTTGAGGCCAAAAGAACAGGGCTCCCCTGGCTCCCCTGAAAGTGCTGAGATTTATTTCTCTGTGGTGGCCTAAGTGAGTACTGATTCATTCCAACAAATCATACTGTTTTCATTTAGAGATTAATATGTTACAATATAACACCCAAAGAAAACGAAAGGAATTACTAATGATATATTTCGAGAACCATCTTACCATAAAATAAATCGAAAACATAGGGCCTGTTGTATATATAGATATGCAGAAAATTGTATGAGATTACCTAAAGGAATAATTTTGAAACCTAGGGCAGAGTGTTAAAGATAAAGTATTTTGGTTTCATACAGATTTATAAGAAACCACCAGAGGAGTTACATTTAGGATTAACAATCTGTTATATAGATTTACCTTTTTACTAATGGGATCTGTTTACATCAATTTTTTTCCTATTTAAACAGCATTTGTCCTATTTACACAATTAATTTAATAAATGTGTATCATGTGCTAAATATGTGCTAGGTGCTTAGTATAGAAAGATTAGTAAGTATGATCTCTTGCGCCTAGGAATTTATAGACCATTTAGAATGTGAGTATTTGAAGAGACTTGTCTCCCTTCTTTACCCTGTCCTCTCCAATGTTGGGAGGAGTAGAGGAAAATAATGATAAAATAAAATTTAATGCTGTTTTGTAAGTAATAGATATACCTGGAGAAGAATCCATGGATAAGATCATATTACTGAATTTTCTCAAAATAATACAATTCTGTTCTTACATTTGAGTTAGAGTTCTCCCATTCACTCCTTGAGGTCCACCTCCAGTATCAAGTGATTTTCTCAATATCTGACTTCATCAATGGAAAGCCCTAGCTGATCAGAAGGACCTAGGAACCTGAAGTCAGGTATTGATTCCTCCCTCCCTTGGGGATCATCTTGGGATGACGGTATTTTTCCACCAATGGTTCTTATGTTCTCTGGGTGCACTTGTCTACCAGACTCTGATTCTGGGTGCCATTAACAACCTCATTCCTATGCTTTATGCTTCCAAATAATGAAGTTCAGTTGTTACTAATTCTAAATGCTGCTGTATTGCTGTGGTTACTGGACGCTCTGCTTATGTCATTGAAAAATAATTCTTTGTAAATAAACACTCGAAGAATTGTTTCCAGTTTTAATGTTGGGACTCTGGTTATTTCAGTCCTCATTCAGTCACCTTATCATGTCTTCTTTCTTTTTTTATTTTAAATTTATTTATTTATGCATACAAGAACTGGGGTACAGACCAGAGGCATGGGTGTTGTGGGGATTCACCAGTGAAAGAATGGGGAACAGAACAGGCAGATTGACTGAAATACACTGCTGAGGGGAGCAGTGGGTGAGTTAGGAGAGGTCTGCAGTGCCATGTGGGTAGCTTCCTGGCTGGTCAGGGATCAAACTCATGCTGCAGTAGATGCAGATAGTTTCATAGGTTGCACCTTAACCCCTTATGCCACCAGGGAAGCCCTCATGTCTTATTTCTTTATTTGCTTCCTGCATTTTTCTAAAAAGCCCTAAGAAAATTTATATCATATATTTTATTGGCTTTTATTGACTTAAATTAGTAAGTTTATTCTCACCTATTATCAAATATTTTTAATAAGTATCAGTATTATCAATTAAAATATAAATCTCACACACAAAATGAGATGCCTAAAATAGTGTACTAAACAGAAATAATTGCTCTTTGACCTTTGGGGGGGCATTTCTTATTTTTTATTTTTTTTATCCTTCAAAAAAGAAGTGGCACCCCATTTCTTTTCTTTTTTATTTCAACATTTTTGATGGCCTTCTTTAACCTTTTATGGAGCTTGTGCAGTCTCACAGTCTGACAAGTCTGGCAAGGCTTCTTAAAAGAAACAGAGGTAGCACTGCTTGACCAACAGGTGTTTTGTTATTCTCGCAGGCTGAATCAAATATCTGAGTTAAAGTTCAAATGAAGTTTAGCAAACTTGCTTCAGTCTAAAGAACATTTTTTTAAGATGCCCTGACCAGTATTTATGAAAACCATATGGTAGATTAAATGACTTTTTAATTTTCATGTTTTATAAGTATTTAATACATACATTTCTATTTACTTTATGGAATATTTTCATATGTGTACAAACAGATGAGGGTTTATGGACAAAAGAATTAGAGCATACTCTGGTTTTAAAAATATATGCCCTTTAATTCTATAAAATTTACAAGAACCTAATATTTTCCTATTCCCAGAGCTATAGGACACCAAAACTATACGATCATAAGTTTTTAAACTAGAGTCTGTGACTTTTGCTGCTTGGGTAGACTATAGAGATTTCACAAGATCTACAACATTATATGAGAAATATTATTATTAATAATAATATTTCTCATATAAATTTGTTTTTCTATGAAAATAACATAAGAATTCAAAAAAGGTTAAGAACTATTAATTTAATTTTTATTGAGCATGGTAAAATTTGCTATTATTGAATCTGTGCAGGAACCTTACATATAGAACCCTTCCTTACAGGGGCCTATGTCCAGATAAAAATAGGTACATGTCTAGTTTTGGTCAAAAAAAAATAGGTGAATGTGATTTGTGCCATATCTGAGCAGATGCTACTAAACATACTGCAGTTTCTGATTTACCTCTGTCAACAAACTACATGTATCCCAGGTGGAAGTTCAGCCTTTGTTCTATGATGGAACAATAAGTTTTGAGGGATTTCTTTGTTTCCACAAAATGAACTTAAGCTGACTTATAACCAGGATGGTCAAATTTCACATCTTTTCTAGACTAGACTATATCAGTTTCCTGTGTCATAATTTACTGGGTTAAACAGTAAATTATTTACATTTTACATGATTATTTTCCATAAGATTCTACAGTGCTTGGTATGTCATCATCTACAATTACCTCAATGCAAAGCTATCCCTCTTCCAAAAACTTTCATGAACATTTCCTTGTTAAAATCAGTTCAAAAACTTTGCTTCCAATCTAGAACTAGTAACTGGGATCATATTTACTCCCTCCCCCAAGCAACAACAACAAAAAACACAGACAAAATATGTGCAACAAATATATTCATGAGGGTGGACACCAGACAACAAAAAACAATGGTTCCTAAGAGGCAGGAAACAGTTAAAGTGAATCCTAGCTGATAAGCATCCTTCAATTGATTTCTTACACTAATATTTAAAGTTGGAGGTCAGTAGCACATGAAATAGGGAGAATAAACTCCAAATCATTTTTTTTTTTTTTTTAGTAATGAAGAACTTTTCATTGCTTGGCTAGCCTCATCAACACTAAGTAGGAAGTGAGTTAAACATATGCTGACTTGATACTAACATAGCTGCAGTCATCTATTCTGCAGCTAATTTTCAGTTTGTTAATCTATAGAATAAATCACATTCAGATGACAATTAAACAGCTCCTGATTGTGAATCATCTTTGAGGATGCTAACTTGAAACGTTCTCATCCACATGTGTTGGCAAAATCCAGTTTATTTCTTGTTGCCATGAGCACCGCATTTGAATACTCATATTCTGTCCTAATGTTAGATTGTGATACTTCTGCTATAAAAAGAGTAAGGACAATTGGAAAATTTTTCATTGAAATGAGAGCTTTTATGGCCCTGGGATTCTTTTAGGAAGTGATTCTCATGGGAATGATTGAATGGTATTTTTATTTAGGAAATCATAAAAGTTGAAAACATGTAAGTAATGTTGAATGTGTAAAGTTGTTCTCAAACATGAAAATCAAGTTGCAAAAGCAAAATGGAAAATTACTTCAAGTGTTTGAGATTTATTTTGGAATTGGAAGATTTCTATAATGAGGCATAAAGCAGGAGAGAAATGGGGGGCTGAGGCTCAGGATTCTATTCCCAGATTTGCCATCTACTCTCTTGAGGCTTATGAGCAAGGCAATTTAGTCATGCTTTTGTTTTTTTTGGATTCTTAAAATAATTGTGGAAATCTCTCCCAATTAAAATATTCTCTATTTGTCATGAAAAAACATAAGATAGCTTTGAAAATGAGTAAGATATAACTATCAACAATGTTATAACATTAGGTTTCTACTAATTATCATGTCATAGTAATAGGTGAGAAAATTAAAACTTGCACTTTTCATTTTGAATTCATATTCTTCCTTATTCATAAATATATTTCTATAGTACTATTAAATCTAGTTTGTCATAGATAATAATACTATAAAGGATGAATTTAGACATTCTGCTTTTTGTTTAAAACATAAATGAACCTACATTCATGGACATAAATATTAGGTAGTGACATTAGTCAGATATAGACCATATTTCTAGCAGTTGCATTCATTCATGTCTAAAGAATACAAAGAGAGGTAGCCACTTAAATATACCCCTTTGCTAGCCTAAAATTCAACTGAGTGCTGGGAATGAATGGGAAGACAATTCTCTTTTTCTTGTTTTGACTCAAGTTTTCTTACATTTCCTTTAGATTCCAAGAAGCTATTATTTTCTAATCATTGAACATTTTCTAGTTGCTACTGTATAAATAAATTGATGTACAGTTGCCAGAAATATAATCAATATTTTGACATCTTAGTTGGAATAAACAGGTAATTAAAAATTGAGACAAAGATGATACTACAAATGCATTTTTAGCTTATATTTGAACATGCTTTGGTCCTAGTGAGGTGACTTTTTTGATTTACCATATATTGAGCATTTTACCTTAAAACTATTTGGGTCAAATAATTATAACGGGAATGCATTAGTAGGACTTGAAACTAATTCCCAATTTAAAGCCAAGTTCCTTGAAAGGTTAGAAAACTTTTATTTAAAAACAAAAGGGAAAGCTTTATTACTGGTATTATTCTGCTGTTCTCGATTTTGGAAAATGAGTCTTTTTAAAAAATGTTTGTTCTCAAAAGAAAACTAATTTGATATTATAGCATATTAAAAGTTTCAAATATTTGAGGAAATTATCAAAATATTAATAAACTATTAATCTGCCTAGGAATTGTTTAATTGGTTTATACTTGATGCTATTTCTTCTTTTTCTTTTTTTAAATTTAATTTATTTTGCATAGAAAAACTGGGATATAGGCCAGAGGCAGAGGGGCCAAAGGATGAGAGTATTCACCAGAGACAGAGTGGGGATCAGAACAGGCAGATTGACTGACATACACTGCTGAGGGAAGCAGTGGGTGAGACAGGAGAGGTCTGCTGCACCATGTGGGTTAGCTCCCTGGCTGGGGATCAAACTCAGGCCATAGAGATGATAGTGCTGAGTTTTTACCCCTAGGCCACCAGGGAGGCCTCTCTTATTTCTCTTTATAAAGAGGTAATAGCAATTTACAACACTGTATATGACATAGAGAAATAGATTCACACTTCCTCGGATATACACTACTACACCACCCCTGCCATTGTTTTCTATTTTTCTTTTTGTTTTTTTTTCCAGAAAATATCTGCTTTCAGGCAGATATTGAATTGTCATTGGTCCCTGTCTCTTAATAATTCCTTGCTTTGAAAGAACTTAAATCTCTTGGGCCTCCCGGATGGCGCAGCGGTTGAGTGCTGGGTTGCAAAGATGCCCGCAGCCTCTGCAGCACCGGTTCCATCCCCAGCCATGGGTGAGAGTCCCACATGGTGTGACAGACCTCTCCTGCCATGCCTGCTGCTCCCCTCAGCAGTGTACTTCGTCAGTCTGCCTGCTCTGCTTCCTGCTCTGGCTATGATGAATTCTCTCACCCTCCCGTGCTTCTGACTGTACCCAGTGCTTGTGTAAATAAATAAATAAATAAATAAATAAATCTTAAAAAAAAAAAAAGAACTTAAATCTCTTATAGAAAGACTAAGCTGCCTTGATTCACTATAATGAATGCTCCAACTCTGGAAGTGATGGGTTCAGTCTATGTGTTTTGAGCAGTCACCCATACTAAACGATCATGGATCTCTCAGATAGCAGAAATCTGTTCTTAACCCAAGATCTGCAGAGACATTCTGAAATGAGAGGTATCGAAAACGTGTATAACTTCAAATTGGGGGTATTGTTCATGAATAATTGAAATGTTTGATATTTATTTCTGATAAATGAAGATAATTTAAATGGCATTCAAAAGTAGTTAAAGAACAAGTATCAAAGATCTTGGGAGCAAATCATTCTTGTTTTTTTCTGGGATAGTTCTTAAGCCAGTTTTGCAACAGTCTTCTGGGAATAAGGGAGTCATTAATCGTTCTGATTAGAATGTCAGCATGTTCAGAGAACACCTCATGCACATGAGACCTCTTTAAACTTTCCCAATTTCAGACATTTTTGTTCAATGTATGAGGGAATAGTAACTTAATTATGACACTCCCGGGAATCAATATGAATTCACTCAGCACTCACTTAAAAATTCCAAGGAACCTTTATAGTCTTGTTTGACCAATTGTTCAACCCTAAAAGGTCCAGATCCATCACATTCAGTTTACTACATCATGTGAACTATGTGTAAGAGTTTATTCCATTGAATAAACTTCCACCAAACATTTACCTTTAGGCTATATAAGGCAAGGAGCTGTTACCCCTGAGAACATGGTAGTGAACAGTTAATATAGAAAGGTTGGTTACTTGAGTGGAGATTTTATTTTTCATATCACCAAAGAGTCAAATGCTGTGTTTTCTCATGGGAAATTGCTTTAAAAACATCTCTACTATGGGAATGGCTTTGGAATTCACACACCAAAGTTAATACAGAATGTCTTGGACAGTATTAAAGTTATTTTAATGTGACAGAGTTATTCTGTTAGAATTCTGAAATATGAAATAGTAATTCTCCCTGCAGTTATAGCTTAGATAATAAATAAGTGGTTTCTAGTTTTTACATCCAACTGTGTTTCTTTGTTTTTTTTTTAAAACAAATCTGAAGGTAGCAATTCTATTTTTAGAAATATAAATTCATCATCAACATTTACTTAATAAAATTTGATGCCAGGAGTGTTTTGTAAGAGTGAATGTAAAAGAAACATGTAATCATAGTTTTGCATATCTTTTCTTTAAAAAAATACCATGTTGTGGCCTATTTTCTCACTTAAGTAGCAAAAAATATCTCACTTAAATCACTAGCCAGAGAAAACAACTGTTAACATTGACACACCACTCTGCCGATATTTGTGTGTGCATGCATCTAAGGATAATGTTGTTTAAAAAAATTGATTCATTTTCTTTTTGTAATAATTATTTTTCATCTGATTCCAATATTCTGGCACCTTTATTTTTGTTAGTTGATTTATCTTAGTTCCTGAAACACTATAGGCCATCAAAAATCATTTGTTGAAACTATCATTATAGTTGGACTTTGAAAACATATTTAACGACTGCAAGATAGTCCAGCAATGCATTGTAATGGATGCAACGCACTATTGGTGGGAATTTCAGTTACTTCAAAATTGTATGCATAAAATTATGTACAATTTGTGGTTTTTTTTTTTTGGTACAGCATCGATTACTCAAAATAAATATAAAAGCTGGAATTAAAATTCCCTGATTTAAAAATTCTTCCATAAATATAAGGTTGGGGGGGCACAAAATGGGTAAAAAAGGAAGTGAGAAGTGTAAACTCCCAACTATAAAATAAATAAGTTATGGGGATATAATGTACAATATGGGAACTATAGTTAATGATATTGCATTGTACATTTGAGTTACTAACAGACCTTTAAAGTTTTCAGCCTAAGAAAAAATGATGTGTAAATATATATGATGATAAATGTTCCCTAGATTTATTGGGGGTGATCATTTTGTAGTATATATAAATATTGAACAGTTATTGTACACCTGAAACTAATGTTTTACATCAATTACTCTAAATTTAAAAAAAATACTCTAATTTATACCTGTCCTTCATGTAAATTGTATTCCCCATTTCTTTTAATGAACCTTCACTCTGATAAGAGACTGGTAGAGTTTCATTGCAAATTTTTGCTGCTGTTTTACCAGGTAAGTAATTGGTCGTAAAGCAACTTGCCGTAAAAGAGAAAGGAATGAGGGGGCTTCCCTGGTGGTGCAGCAGGTTGAGCACTGAGCTGTGACGCTGTCTGGAGCCTCTGCAGCGCGGGTTCGATTCCCTGCGGGCCAGGGAGATTTCCACATGGCGTGGCAGACCTCTCCTGTCTCACCCTCTGCTCCCCTCAGCAGTGTATTTCAGTAGATCCACCTGTTCTGTACCCCACTCTGTCTCTGGGGAATCCTCCCACACTTCTGACCTGTACCCCAGTTCTTGTATAAATATTTAAAATAAATAAATATTAAAAAAGAGAAAAGAATGAAAAGGAGGGACATTCAAGAGGACCTCATGAACTATGAAAATTTAATAACAAAAGTAAAAAGATAAGATACAAAATATTCAAGTAGGAATATATTGTGAAAAATACCAAATACCAAACAATTGAATATATTTAAAAATGCGTAAAGGTTCATGGCAATAGGGAGGAAGAGCTGACATTCTTGCCAGCATTGCACCTACACACTCGCCTTCAAGGCTTCCACTTGTTCACAGCATTATACATATTGGGGTGTTTTTCCATGATCAAACTTACTGGCAGTGTGAAATTAGAGGGTCAGGCCTGAGCGCGTGCTGCTGCGGGAAAATAAAACATTTTGCAGAGGTGGTGTAGGGTAAAGAAAATATCAGGCTTTTCTGCCCTTCCGCCATCAGGATAGATGATGGATCCTTGTCCTGAATGCATGCCTGATGGCAGGCACCTGGAATAGGGTGTGGGCATAGGTAGATGGGATTCACCTGGGCTAAAACTGTGCTTTTTTTTTTTTTTTTTTTTTTTTTAATTTATTTATTTATTTTTTTTTTAAGATTGAATTTCATTTATTTTTTTTTAAATATTAAATTTTATTTTTATATTCCCCCATACAATTGCAAACGCCCCATTCTGACCCCAATCCTTCCCCTCCCGCCCCCCACCTCCCAAAAAGTGTCTCTGGTTCATAGTTTTTTGTTGATTTTGATTTTCACTTTCTTATATTCATTTTCCTGGTCCCTTATTTAAGTTTTCTAGATTCCTGCTATGAGTGAGACCATCCGGTATTTTTCTTTTTCTTTTTGGCTTATTTCGCTGAGCATGATCCCTTCCAGTGCCATCCATGTTGCTGCAAATTGCATGTGTTTATCTTTTTTGAATGCTGAGTAATATTCCATGGTAAGGGCGGCGTCACGGGGACGCCAGGAGAAGCCGAAGCAGAAGCCGAGAAGCAGCAGAACGAGCGCCAGAGAGTCCAGATAGAGTGAAGACTTGCTGCCAGCCTCCCAGCCAGCACCCCTGCCTGCCATATGCCTGGTGAACCCCAATAAAAGACCTGCAAAAAAGCCACTGAGGACTCTGACTCCTCCTTTACCAGGTCTGCATGAGATCAGAAAACCTGCACCATGTCTATTCCTGCCTTTACAGGTGGGTTGGTATTCCTTCAATGGAGAAATGAAACAAAGTGACGACTAACTTATGTAACAATTTAAAGTTACCAAAGGAGATAAGTTGATTTGTTGTTGCAGAAATGAAACCAAACCGGCAGCCAGGACTGTCTTCCCACTTGAGCGACAGAATTGCCTGACGGCTAATTAATTCAGTGGCGAAGACGCAGGCTGTGAAAATGCTTGTGGAGAAGCCTGCGGCGAAAACGACCCGAAACCCCTCTTTATCTGGTCTGATCCAGGGGCTAGCTGAGGGATTGTCCCCCTGTGAAGCCAACCTTCTGCCTTCCGCAGATGTGGACCCCTGAACTCACGCAATCCAGGTGAAACATACTTGGGTTTTGAGGAAAAGTGGAAAAAATAATTCTCGTGGCTCCCTGCTGGAAGAGAGGAAGAATCCAGCCTGGGAGCTGTTGCTGTCTAAAGTAGATGGGGAGGCAGCTCCAGGGCGAAGTCCACGCCAGGGAAAGAAAGAACCTGGATTTTTATCCCCCCAGCAGGGGTCATGAAGCTTGACCTCACTTTGCAGACACCTGAGCCAAAACTTGCCCCCTGACCCAGGGTGGGGTAAGTGAAAAAGTATCAGGCTTTTCTGCCCTCCCGCCATTTGGACTGATGATGGATCCCTGCGTCCTGGCTTTTTTTTTTTTTTTTTTAATAGGTTTTTTTTTTAAAGGGGCATGTATTTTTATTTATTTATTTATTTATTTATTTGTTTGTTTGTTTGTACATGCACTGGGTACAGTCAGAAGCGCGGGAGGGCGAGAGAACTCACCAGAGCCAGAGCGGGGAGCAGAGCAGGCAGAAGGACCAAAGCACACTGCTGAGGGGAGCAGCGGGCGGCAGGAGAGGTCTGCGCGCCATGTGGGACCCTCCTCCGGTGGCCGGGGAGCAGCCGGGGATCGAACCGGCGCCGCAGAGGCCGCGGGCAGCTTGAGGCTGGGCTTTTAAGGCAGGGTCTCGGGGCGCCAGGAGAAGCAGTCAGGAGAGCAGCAGAGAGCAAGGCCGCCCGCCAGAGAAGGCTTGAGAGCCCAGGTAGAGTGAAGACTTGCTGGGGGCTGGGAGGCCTGCCAGCCTCCCGGCCCCCCAGCACCCCTGCCTGCTGTGTGCCTGGTAAATCCCAGTAAAAGCCTGAAAAGCCCCTGAGGACTCCAGGACTCCTTTACCCCGTCTGCTTGGATCATCGAGAACCTGCTCCGTGTCCTCCTGCCTTACACCCAGTGTGAGGTAAGCTTTTATATGCTGTGCTATAAATATATAGATATAACAAATATCCTATGGTGTGTGTGGAATGATTTTCCCAACCTTTACCGAATACTGGTTATGATTATAAATGGGCTGATTTCTTAGGAAGTACATTCCATATTCTGTTTGTGTTGTGTTTTATTACTTGTGAAGCTGAGCATTTCACATATGATGATCAGACTGTTTAATTCTTTTGTGGTTTTAGTTCCCTGCGATACATTTCAACCACATTGGTTCCATGAGTTACGTCATTACTCTTTTGTTTGTTTTTATAGGACCTTTTATTCTGGAATTTTTAGATTACAAACAATTGCAAAGATATGGCAGTTTCTATATATTTTTCCCTTTCCTTATAATCAACATTCTGCAAATCCATGGTGTATTTGTCAGAACTAAGAAGAAAACATCGTTACGGTGCTATTTGCTAAATTGCAGACTTTATTTGTGTCAGGAGTTTTTCCATTAATGTCCGTTTTGCTCCAGGATCCAAAGTCATATTTAAATCAGTTATTCTTTTGGTTGATTTCACACCATAGATAAATTCTTGCAACCGAATTTCACTTCACTGAGTCAGTCAGGAACTTACAAAGTGCTAAGTGACCCTTGACATAATCACACTTGAGATGGAGCTCTGTCCAGTAATACTTTTATTATTTTCTATTTTTACTGTCTGTATTACTGCTCACCAAGTATCCATAATTATATTATACAGAGAAAATTGACTCTGTATTTGGTCAAGAAGTAGGTTTGTGCTATGTTATGAGTATAAGGAATATAAGGTAAGTTCTGAAGTCTCCTCAATCTTGGGCGAAGGAGCACTGAACTTCAAGGACTCCATCAAGTAGCAGCTGTGTCTAATCCTGGGAAAATTATCTGAGGTTTTCTCATTTGTAAACTATCAGCTTACCTGACATTCCAAACTTAACATGCTTAACTAGGAACACTTTATTTCTTTTCCCTTTCTTGTGTTTCAAAATGTTTCTCTCCCAGTAAACAGTATCATCTTCTGTCCTACTGGAAGCAACTACAAAACAGTGTTGTCACCACTCATTTCTCTCTTCTGCATCCTCTGTATTTGGTCCATCCATAGATCCTCACAGGTGACTTTCCAAGTAATACCTCAAATGTAAATTTCACCTTGTTTCCACCATTGCAATCCTAGTGCACATGATTATATCTCTGGATTTACTGTTTCAGCTTCCTAATTAGCCTTTTGAATTCTACTTTTACCTATAGAACCCATTCACCATATTAATTTAGAATAGCATTTTTAATTTGTAAATCATAACTTGTTTCCAATCATAATTTGTTTTTTCTGTGTAAAAGTTTTTAATGATTCTTCACTTAGAATAAACTCCAATTTTCTTTTGCTACCTGCAAATCACGGCAAGACCTGGATTCTGAATTTCTCCTAACGTGAACTATAATAATAATATTCTGCCGTCACTCAGGATGTTTCACCTACACTAATTTTGGTTCATTTGTCAAACATGCTTTCTCTTGGCTGCAGTTTTGCAGTTTTAGGGACTTCTGTCCTTGCTGTTTTTCGTTGCTTGGAAGTATGTTCCTTAGGATGTTTCACAATGGATTTTTCTTGTTATTTAAGATCAATTCCAGCTTGAAAATGTCCTTTCAATTTAAAATTATAGTGGTTTATATTTGTGTATTTATTTGTTCCTTGTTTTCTACATCTAGATTTTAGTGGAGTGCAGTCTGCAAGAGAATAGAAAATATGACTGTATTTATCTGTATTTAGGGGCTAGCACAGTGAGGGATAAAAGAAAAATCAGTGTTTGTTGACTGAGGAATGAAGGCGAAAATGTCAGTTTACTGATTTGAGAACAATTCTGATGAAGCTGGGAGGAGAAAAGGAAGACAAAATAGGACTTAAAGGAGACCTGCCTGCTGAATTTTCATGACATATCTGAAATTACCTAAATTGCTACCTTATGCTTAATTTATGGGCTTCTCTTTTGTGGAGAGACTCACATTTTCCAGGCTTGTATCAGTTGTGGACAAACAAGCAATTGCTAAGCTCCAGAAACCACTCTTTAATCTGGGGTTGGTGAGGTGTATGTAAGGAAAAACTGCATGAGGCTGTGAGTTTTTGGTCAACCCAGGCATCTGGGGTTCAGTCTAATGTTCCAAGAATATAGTTAGAATAATGTGCTTACATTAGCATTTACTCTAGTAGCAGTCAGTTGCATTGACACCACCACACTGACAAGCAGGAGCAAGCTGTACAATGTAGGATAATGCCCAAGAGAGCAAGATCCTGACTTTTTATTGATAGAATAATCATATAACATCAATTATGCAGGGTAGAAGAACAAAGGGAAAGGGTGGGTGAAAACTGAAAAGGTGCTTGTCTCATCTTGGGCTTGGGTTGGGGGGCGGGCGTTGAGTCTGCTGACCTGGTATTGTATTGGAAATCATACCCCAGTTTCCCACCCTTGGTTCCAGGCTTTTCAACAAGGTGTTCCCCTGATCAGTTTCTGGGATGCCTAATTAAACATCAGTCAACAGCCCCTGGGCGTTCCCCAGCATACCTAGGATGTATACCCTTTATCCCAGGGTGATCAAGCTTTCTGCCCTTGATTGATTTGAAAGACACCTTGTAGGGTTGGGCTACATTCTTTTAAGTGCTGTATCTGACTGGGGAGTTCTGACCTTGTATTTGAATGCAGAACTGTATATAACTAAAATGGGGGCAGAACAGGCTGCTTAAGTCTAGTAGACCCACAAGTGGAATATATGGTTGTAGTGTTTCATCTAAAACCTATTTTGGACTTTATTAATTTCTTTTCTGAATAAGGTTATTATTATAACTACATAACACTTTAATATATAAAACTTTAATTCCCCATTATTTCATTACTTATCCTTCACAATCTCAAAAGAAGATTTAATGCTTGTTGCTGCTGTGGAAACCACACACACAACACACATGCATATTATGTATGTGAGCATGTATGCAAGTTTATTATTTTAGTGGAAAGTCAGTTTGGAAGCTACTGGTTAATAGGCAGAGTTGAGAGTGGTGTGTAATGGTTTCTGAAAATGTTGCTACAAAAGTGGGTGTTTTACTGTGTTTTAATTTCCATAAATCCTGTTAAGTAACGACTGGTGTTTGAGATTAAGATATTGAGAGGATGTAGTGCTAATGCAAGAATAAAGTATTCTCTCTGCTTTACCTTTGAATGCTTCTTACTATGTGCAGAGAGAATTAAAGCAGCACTGCCATTGTCTTGAAAATCCTAGTAAGCAGATTAATCAAGGCAAAGGGCTAATCTGGTATTTGCCATAGTCTTCCTCTCTCCCTTCTTCTGCTAACAGATGCATTTTGGTGTCCACTGGCTCTCAGCCTCTGTGCAAACACTGGCAATATTGGGTGAGAATATAAAGACGTATTTTCTGTCCTCATGTACATTATGGATAATAGTAGGGAATTGGTATCAAACACAGAATCATATCAGAGTCTGATCGTTATTGGAGACAGATGCTGTGTAGTAACAGCTCAAGCTACTACCCTAATAGTAAAAAAGATTTTTATCTTTGGATGAGCAGGATGAGCAGGATGAGCCAAAGGTGACAAATGGTCTTCCTGCAGAAGGTGACATTTGCCAGAGACTGGAAGTATGAATGAGAGTTATCGAGTAAATTGGGAACAAAGGGGAGAGAGGACCCAGGGACTGTGGTGGGGTGGAGGGTTATTGGTACTTGGGTGATCCTTGTGTAACAGGGTGGTCCCCAGGAAAGGGGGAGGTTCCAGGTTTCCTGCCCCACCCAAGGGAGGGTGGAGCTGAGCAGCAAGAAGAAGAAGAAGCTGCAGAGGACACTGAGGAAGGAAGGGAACAGAATGGAGAGCCAGTAGGATCCCTGGAGGAGGCACATGGAGCCGAAGGACAAGTGAAGAAACTACACTTGCCTTTCGGTGGTGGACTGGGAGACACAGATTTGGGTGAGAGACCCGTGGGAAGGATAACATTGGCGGTTTTTGTCTTGATTTTGATTTTCCTCTTTTCATCCCCGACTTGTCTGATTATTTCTGATCCTTTTCTGTGGGTCCCTGCTGGAGGGTGCTTTAGACTTGTGGCAGGCTTTGGGACCTTGTTCTGGGTCAGTCCTGTTTGGGTGGACTTTTACCCACAAGCGTACAGGTAACATTGGGTGCTTGATTTAGAAACTATATTCTCAGCCTTTCCTGTATTGTTCACTAATTATATTAAGGTTCCTTTTCATTAAGGTCTCATATGTTTTGTGTTGATGCGGCAGGTGGCAGAACCCATTAAGAGCAGGCAGGTTTGCGTGGTCTGGGCTGCCCCTCTCCCTGCCTGGTAACACTTGCAGTGTGGTACTGGACACTTGAAGAGGTATGATCCTGTGCTCCTAAAACATACACAGCATTGTAAACCAAAGTTGTGTCAAATAAAAAAAAAGGTGTCTGGAAATGTTTTGGAGAAATTTCTGTGCAGAACATATGTGTAGTAGTTCTGGGGAGTAATGGAGGCATAGTCTAGGCTCTTAAATTGAGTGAGCCTGATGCAGACAGAGAGAGGGAGGTAGAGGAGCCTCTCTGTTGGGAAGAACATAGGAAGCCTGAACGGTGGAGCAGAGGCAGCGCTGGATGTTGCGGCTGAGGAAGAGAGGAGGAGATGTGCGTGGACATAGTTGGGAAATGGTTGGCAATAGTGAGACTCTACCTGCTTCAGTTTTTTATTTTTAAAAAAAAAGTTTATGCAAACAAGAGCTGGGGTATATAGGCCAGAGATGCAGGGGCTGAGAGGATTCACTAGAGACAGAGCGGGGAACAGAACAGGCAGATGGACTGACATAATACACTGCTGAGGGGAGCTGTGGGGGAGTCAGGAGAGGTCTGCTGCACCATGTGGGTATCTCCCTGGCCAGGAATCAAACTCGTGCTGCAGTGGCTGTGGATAGCTTCATAGGTTGCATCCTAACCCTTGTGCCACCGGGGAGGCACTGCTTCAGTTTTGCCTAAGGCCAACCTTGCCCTTTTATCCAGGGGGTTTTCTGTTTAAAAGTTCATAAATTCTCCCCAAAGCCAGTCATGGAAAAAAAAAAAATTCAAGCTAGTCATGGAAAAAAAAAATTAGACAAACCCAACTGAGTGATATTCTTTAAAATAACTGACAAATAGTACTCACCACTGTAAGGGTCATCAAAACAAGTCAGAAACTATCAGAGCCAGCAGGATTCTAAGGGGATATAACCAATAATTGTAATGTGATATATGAGAATAGGAAAAAGACATTAAGTAAAAATTAAGGACATATAAATAAAGGATGGGCTTTAGTTATATAACAGTATTGTTCATTAATTTTAACAAATTTATTACATCACAATGTTAAGATATTAACATTGGGAAAAACTGAATGTATGGGAGCTACTATCTTGAATTTTTTTGCAAATCTAAAACTAAAATAAAAAAATATTTAAAATGTTTTTATATCTCAGAAATTATATTTTGAAGCTTTCTGAGCGGTCACAGCCCAAATCCCAAATTTTACATGTTAAGTATTTTTAACTTAACAGGCCAGAAAAAATAATTTTATTCAAGATTCTATCATTGACTTTTTCTCTTGAATGAATTTACATCTCAGGTACACATTCTGAGTTTATTGAAGTAAAATGACTTACTTTAAAATTTGTGTTGTAGCCATATTAAACCACTTCCAGTTTGCTCACTGTGCTGGGCTATCTAACACTTTTTCCTTGGCTCATTCCTCTCCTGGAAGACACTTCTGGTTTTCTGGACCTCAATACCTCTTACTCCATCTAGGCTCAGTTTAGAGGGCTATCTCTTCCAGGAAGTCATCATTGATTTCCTCAAACTGGAATGGTTTGCCTTTTCCCTCTAGAGCTACTTGTGCTTCATTCTATTACAACTTCTCACATTGTCTTAAGCTCCTTAATGGCTTTCTTATCTTTTTATTCCTGATGTCAGTTACAATGTCCTCTTCACCTACTACAACATGATACTTTAAAGTACTTTTGTGAATGAATAGCTGAATACATGTTGTTAATTTGATTCAAAAGAGCTATGAATGACTTCTAAAAGCTTAATCTCTTGTTTACCAAGAGATGCTGCAGTAAGATTTGGTTACAGCAAAACAGAAGGCTCAGTGAAGCTATCATATGGGTCAATTGTTATCGTGGGGTTGGTCTCACAATGGATTTTGGTCTTCAAAGTGAAATAAATAGAAGTAACCTAAGAATAAACCACTCCCTTCCCCTTTCCCAGATGAATGTTGAGACAAGAGCATTTGGTGAAGAATGTACTGAGAACTTCAGTATCTTAAACTTCTTTTTTCTAAGGGACCTGTCCTTGAAAAATAAATTACCACTATTTAATAATGTGACTGACTGAATCAGAGGAGGCAAAGGTACTTACCACATTATAAAACATTGGAGTGGTTTTCCTCCACTCCAAACATTAGGGACATCAGGATATTTCCACCAATTTTATTGCTCTCCCTACCCCCATATTATCTGGATGGAATGAATCAGATTGATGTACTGGTAGGCTGGAAATGGATTGTGGTTGGATATCATGAGTAGAAAATTGTGTGGGTTTTTTTTGTTTGTTTGTTTTTATGGAGGCTCTCAGAGAGGAGCTTAGAAGGAGTTACTGTGGAGAGTATACACAAATACACACACGCACACACACACACACACTCACACACACCCTGAGGTGGAAACAGGACGTAACTATTAAGGTTTTCCCCTTGTAGTAAAAAAAGTATATTTAATTCTCATACTTATTTGCTCTGGAGTCCACAAAAATACAGGAGTGCCTACTGTTGGGGGGGGGCGGTGCTGCGCATAGGAGTGGCAGGATGTGAGCTATCAAGCACCAGTGGCTCATGGTTAGAGCTGGTATGAGAACAATGTGGAGCAGGAGGAGGAAGGTTTGCTGTAAATGCCCAAGGAAGATATGAACTAACAGGTGGAAAGGGATGTTTGAATTAAACCAACAACAAATCCTTAAAAGTCCAAGTTGGCATAAACCAACTTTACAAATTTAATCATAAGAAGAAAAATTAAAGTTATGATGAGCATCCCCAAGGTTTTTGGGTCATTTACATTTCTTTTGACTTCCTGATTCTGCATTACCCAATTTGCATATCAATTTATTACTTACATCTTAGAATACTAAATTGTCTAGATTGTCTGATAACGAGTTCAGACTTTACTTACTGGATTTACATTCCAAGAAAAGAACCAACAATGAAATAAAGCAACCTTTTCATGTTGATCTTTATAGATGAGAACCCACACCTTATGGGCAAAAACCAGTTTGTTCAATGTTCTACTTATATTTAGCATCACTCAAAGATAGATCCTGGCAGCTGAGAGGCAAGGGACAGAAAGGAACAGGAAAATCTGTTTGGATTTCTAGTGCAGGCAGTCTTCCAGACAGCATTTTTTCCAGATTTTCTTAATATTAGCCTATAGCTTCTCCAAAAAATAGCTTCTCCAATTAGATCTAAAAGTAATACATTTTGTCCTTATCTTCTTCAGGGAGAAGTCTTGAAAACTAACCAACATCACTATCTCTACTTCCCAACCTTTACCCTCATTGATAAGACCCCTTGAAGATCAAATTGAGACAGTGCTTGAGAGGATATATTGCATGGGACTTTTTTTGATCCATTTGACAGTCAAGAGCTATTTGTATTTATTGAAACTTTTCCTTGGTTTCTACGCTCCTGATTATGCTCACTTTTTCTCACTTCTTAATCATCTTCACTCTTAAAATACTCTTTCCAAGGTACAAACTTTGGCCTTGTTCTCTATGCCTTTACTGGATGATGATCTCTTTGCTTGTACTGTCAGCTCTACACAAATGCCCCCAAGT
Organism: Talpa occidentalis; assembly: GCF_014898055.3. Taxonomy (NCBI): domain Eukaryota; kingdom Metazoa; phylum Chordata; class Mammalia; order Eulipotyphla; family Talpidae; genus Talpa; species Talpa occidentalis. Next base: position 75,015,873 of record NW_023602073.1, on the reverse strand, counting down.
ACATGATCTAGTGTAGATGTTAGTTTTGATATCCCCACTAGATTTTCTCACTGCTTCTCAGATATTTGTACATGAATATTACAGGATCATCAAGACTTGTTTCTCATAGAATTTATCAGTCTTACACCATATTCCCATTCCTCTTCTTGAATTCCTAGTTTAATTTGATGATACTGTTATCCATCCAGCCTCCCAAGTGTGACAGTTAGGCACAGATCGCTCATTCTCTTTTCCCTCCTATGTCCAGTCTATCAAATTGAGTTGGTTCCACTTCCAATGTTTTTCCCTTTGTATTTTAAAATTTATACAGTTAATACATGATTATCATTTAAAAATTAATCCAGAAATATGAAGAGTAATGAGATAAAATTCCCCATCAGTCTCTCTTGTCCTTAAATCCTCACCTACACAATAAAACTCTGCCTGCATTTCAAAGAAATAATTTAAATAGTTAAATTTTGGGTCCAGGGGTATTTACATCCACAGCATGATCTTCTCCGGGCAAGAAGAGTTCAGAGAAGTACACCACACATGCCCTAAATATGTATTCTAATGAATTCTGTGTCTGAGATACCCAAAGCATGATGCAGAGGTGTGAGCTGTAGGCTTCATATGACCATGTATTCCTGTCCTTGGGAGGGAAGAGAGTAGCCATAAACTGATGCAAGTGGGTGCTCCCACAGGAAGGCAAGCCATAGCTGTCTAAAGGCATAACTGTCTAAATTACATGACCAGGGCAGGAGTCTTGCTTAGTAAGGGCTGTACTAGTTCTTATGGTAGTATTGATACCAGAATTTCAGGTTTTCAGGCCTAGTCTCCCAGCCAGGAACGGACCCCAGGCTGCAGGGGCAGTGCTGAGTCCCAGCCACTAGACCACCACAGGCTGGTGTCTCACGAAGCTGCAGCAGGAACTTCGCAGATGCTCAGGCAAGCAAGCGAGAAGAGGCAGATTTGTTTAGAGAAAGAAAGAGTTTAGTGAGGAGAAGAAGAACAGAAAAGTGGACTCCCAGGCCATGGAACCAGGCCAGGGAGAGGCAAGGAAGCCAAAGTGGAGTCGTGTCTCAGGGAATATACACCTTCTTTCCCTCATTATTCTAAAGCTCCACCAGTCTCTTTGTGACAGGTTAGTTCTCAGTGGTCTCACTCACTGCCTAAATGCCTCTGTGTCCCAGCCCTTTTTTTTTTTTCTTCATTGTCCTCTATTTGGAATGTCCTGTTGACCCTGAGGTCATAAAGTAAGTCCCCTATGTCCTAAGTCCTGGGGTGTTTGATTAGTCCCCTTTGGAATTTGTTGCTCTTATCTCTGGAGCCTTCCCTAACTCTCTTGAAGTCCCTGCACTGTCCTTGAGGCTGCCTGAGTATCCCTGACTTGCCCTAGGATTCAGTACTATTGATAGATTTCATTTGAGTTAATTCAGGAATTGAATAGGGCTGAGACTACAGGTCATTTAATTTTGTCTTCATATCATGATGTTCTGAAGAATCAGTTGATGTACTGGACATAGCTGCTCTCTTCAAGGAATATCTCGTCATACAAGAGTATCTTCTGGTTTCCTGTCAGTCTTTGGCAGTGTGGCCGTACATGCAACAGCTGACATCAATATGGATAATTTAGTGGTGACTATTTTTCTGTACATATTCTAAGTAAATGTCATGTTGCACATACTAGAATGAATCTTTTTTAAAAAATTTTCCATTTTCAAAGGACAGGTCTACCAGGAAAAGGAGAAAAAAAAAACACGAGAGAGAGGCACATGCATAGTCACAGGCAGGCAGGAGATCTACATAGAATTAACTTTTATAATCATTTTAGAGTTTAAAGTAAATCTGTAGTTTATTATTGTTATGCAAATTGGATCTTTAAGTTAAATGAAAGTAGGCTTCATTTTAAAAGCACAGAGGTCTGTTATTTAGAAAGCACTGCCCTCTGGTGGGTAAAATATAGTATTTTTTTTTTCTGCTTTGCATCAAAGCTCCCTAGAGAGGAAAGATCCCTGAAGAGGTGGACTACACGGGACTTTGACATTCTGAATTTTCTCATTCATATTTATTTTCCATTTATTATATTTTCTGCAACATATCGCAGTATTATTAAATTATGTCAAATAAAATCACACAAAATAACTACCCTTTGTAGGATTTTTAACAATATTCTGAGAATCCCAGAATTGCTTACAGTGAGATTTGGGGAGAAAAGTTTGACAAAAAGATTTAAAAATTTACTAGAAAAGTAGAAATTAAAGACTGGTCCAGAAACTATAGTGCCCCAACTAAAAATGGGGAACCTTTATTAAAGTGTGAATACAAAAATGTATTACAAAACAATGTAGTATACAGATACAATAATGTGAAAAGTGGTCCTATCATGGGAATACAATGATAAATGACATGTAACCAAAAATGTGCAGAGATGGTCTTAATTTTGTTCATATTACAAATACAGCATTTCATGGCTACAGATCTGTTTACAAACAATATTAGAGCAACTGACTCATGGGAAAAACAAATTTGCACCTTACAGCTTAGATTAAAACACTTGATACATTGATATTTAAATTAGAAGTAGAATGAGTTCATATAATTACATGATCTTGAGTTGTTAATTACCTTTGGTATGACATGAAAGTCAAAAATCAAAAGGGGGCCTCCCCTGGTGGTGCAGGCAGTTGAGTGCTGTGTTGTGAAGCTGTCTGCGGCTTCTGCAGCGCTGGTTTGATCCCGGCTGGCAATGGTCCCACATGGCGCAGCAGACCTCTCCTGTCGCACCCGCTGCTCCCCTCAGCAATGTATTTTGGTCATTCTGCCTGTTCTGTTTCCTGCTCTGTCTCTGGTGATTCCTCTCCCCGTCCCTTGCATCTGGTCTGTACCCTGGTTCTTGTATAAAATAAATAAATAAATTTTAAAAATCAAAAGGAAATTTTTTTTCAAAAGTGGTAGATGTAGAAAAATTGCAATATATGGTAGGAAAAATAATACATGTGATTTAAGGAATCTGTGCATTCCTAAACTGTCAGAGAAGGAAATAACCTAATTCATAAAGAAATACTAAAAGCAAATGAGCAAAAATTGCTCTATTTTGTAATCAAAGAAATGCAAATGAAAATAGCAATAAAATATTGTCACATATTAAATTGGCCCATAAAGAAGAATTGACAAAATGCTGGGTTAATGGGAACCTAGTGTTAACCTTGTGTTAAAATGAATGAAATATAAAACAATATAAACTTTTTGGAGGGTAGTAAGTCATTATGCATTGCAATGTAAAATGTGTTCGACACATTAAACATAGCAATACCAGTTACAGGAAATTTCTAAGAAGACAGTCACAAAAACAGCAAATGTGATACTTTCAGAGTATAAGACTAGTCAAGTTGGGTGTTTTATATTCTTTTAAAATATATGTATTAATCAGAAATTCCTTTACTATTTCTATTTTTTATTGAGTATGAACTATATATCAAGCATTGGGGATACACTGAACTTGCCTGACAACACAGAGCCTGACTTTGGAGAGTTTTCTTTATTACTTTAAAAATTAGAATAAAGAAACATAATTGTTTAAGCTTGCTTTGACAAATGGCTTTAAAGGGTGGATGATGGCCTTACATTGCTTATAGAGTAAAATCACCATGAAATTTATTATGCATGAAACGTTTTGACAAACTAGACTTTATAGGCTCCTGTGCTATAATGATGCTTATGCATGCTTATTAATCCCCTAAGTCATAAGATCTTTTAAGTCATTAGCCTTTATTAGTTTTGCTGAGAACTTCCATCTAGGAATTGCTTAGTAGATATGAGCTAAGAGAAAAACTGAGAAACATTTTGATTGATTTAGGAATAAAGAAATTGTAATTTCTATTGAAGATTTTAGTTCCATTCTGTTTTCTCTGCACAAAACTGGTTGACAGTTTCACAATTTGGCCTCTGTTTTTAACCTTTCATTCATAGTCAACTACCCCTGCATTAGTGGCAATGAGATGTAATTTAAAACTCTTTTTACAAATTGGGGTGTAATAATCTTACCTGGTGGGAGACCCACCATCAATGCACAGTCTGTGGAATGTGATATAATTTATGCATAGGAGAAAATGAGGTTTCTGGTGAACAGTTTCATACCAGAATTCATTCATAGATAGATGACGTGTGTGTGTGTAAATTTTATTTGGAGAAATACTTGCTGAGTTGCTAGCCCTACTCAGTCTGCATGTGTTTCTGTATTCCAAACATGTACTTCCTTTTCTGAGCCTAATGAAACAGATCCCCAGGAATCAATAAACAAAAATGTCAGAAAGCTTCACTGCACCTATGATTGGTTGATTGAATTACAGAAAGTCCTCTTAGTTGCTTTCTATTCTTTCTGGTTAAATTGTCTGAAGACGAAAGATGCCTTCCCCAGGACTTCTGCTAATAGATGCACTTAGCTGCAAGTAATTTAACCATTACAGGTGGAGTCTTGCTGCTTTCTTAGAGAGGAACTCTTTCAACCTTATTTAAAGAACCATTATTAGAACATGTTTCAATGTTCATACTTAATCTTTCTATTTTGATTATGGAAAAACCTGCACAATCTTAACGAACAATTTAATAATGTTTGCTAAAGATGAGCCAGTTCTATTTTTAGAATTCTGACATAAACATATAGGGAGCTGCCTGAGTAGTTAGAGGTAGAGATCTATAATTATTCTGCATTTTTGATATAAAAAACAGAAAGGATCAATCAATGTAAAGGTCTAGGAATAGATTAGTAAATAATGTATCTTGTTACATCATCATGTGGAATATCACATATTCTTAAAATGGGAATAAAAAAGGAATATGTGAACTAACTTGAAAAGCTACCCATATTGATATTAAGATATAATTTAAAAAATAATAATATGAGGCCTCTCTGGTGGCCTAGGAGTTAAGTCTCAGTATTACCACTACAACAGCTCACTTTGATGGCCTGAGTTCTATCCCAGCCAGGGAGCTAACCCACATGGTGCAGCAGACCTCTCCTGTCTTGCCCACTGCTCCCCTCAGTGGTGTATTTCAATACATCCTCCTGTTTTGCTCTCTATTCTGTCTCTGGTGAATCCTCTCACAACCACCCCCCCACATACACACCTCTGACCTACACCCCAGTTCTTCTCTGCAAAAATAAATAAATAAAATCTTTTTAAAAATTAACAATACATATTCATTGAAAAACCACTAGACCTGATAAACACGTTCAACAAGATTGTAGGATACAAGATCAATATACAAAAATCAATTACATTACTATATACTATCAATGAATAACCTCAAAATGAAATTAAGAAACAATGCCATTATAATAGCATCAAAATGAGTAGAAATACTTGGCAATAAAAGCACCAATATTCCTTAAACTGATTTACAGATTCAGTAAAACCCTTATTAAAATCTCAATTGGCTCTTTAAAATTGATTTTCATTGATATACAATAATATATAAAAATCACATCTCAATAAATGTATACACCATATCACACTCAAACCATCAACAGTCAATATCATCACATTGATTCCCTTCACATGTTCTTCCCACTCTCTTTCGTTTTCTCTGACACCATTTTGATGTTAGTCTAAGATTTCTTTTTTGTTGTGTTTTGTTTGTGTGTTTTGTTTATTTATTTTCCACATATGAATAAAACCATGACTTACTTCGCTTAGCACCATCACATTAAGTTCCATACATGGGGTTGCAAAAGGCAAGATCTTTTTTAGTAAGTATTCCATTGTATATTTATTTTTCAAAGATTTTTTTATTTATGCATACAAGAGCTGGGGTACAGGCCAGAGATGGGGGTGGTGTGAGAGGATTCACCAGAGACAGAGTGGGGAACAGAAAAGGCAGACTGACTGAAATACATGCTGAGGGGAGCAGCGGGCAAGACAAGAGAGGTCCGCTGTGCCATGTGGGATGCATCCTGGCTGGCCGGGGATCAAACTCATACTGCAGAGGCTGCAGATTGCTTCATAGTGTGGTGCTTAACCCCTTTGGCCACCAGGCCCACCATTGTATATTTATACTACATCTTCTTTATCCAGCAATCTGTAGATGGCCCTTAGATTATTTCATGTCTTGGCTATTGAGAATAGTGCTGCAATGAACATGGGTTGCAGGTGTCTTTTCAAATGAGTGTTTTCATATTCACTGGATAGATCCCTACATGTGCATTTGTGGAATCATATGGTAGCTTTATTTTTAACTTTTTTTTTAAAGATTTATTTATTTGTTTGTTTTTATTTATTTATACATACATGCATACAAGCACTGGGTACAGTCAGAAGCGCGGGAGGGTGAGAGAATTCACCAGAGTCAGAGCGGGGAGCAGAGCAGGCAGAAGGACCGAAGTACACTGCTGAGGGGAGCAGCGGGCAGCAGGCGAGGTCTGTGCACCATGTGGGACCCTTCTCCGGTGGCCGGGGAGCAGCCGGGCATGGAACTGGAGCTGCAGAGGCTGCAGGCAGCTTTGCAACCCAGCGCTCAACCGCTGCGCCACCGGGGAGGCCCTTATTTTTAACTTTTAAAGGACTGCCCCTACTGCTTTCCATAAGGACTGTGCCAATTTACATTTCTACTAATAGTATGCAAGGGTTTCCTTTTCTCCAGGTTCTGTCCAACACGTTTCTTGTCTTTCATATAAAAGACATTGTTAAGGTGTGAGTTGATATCTCATTATGGTTTTGATTTGCATTTCTCTAGTAATAGGTGTTGAACATTTTTTCATGTGTCTGCTGACACCTGTATGTCTTTGGAGAATTGTCAGTTCAGATCCTTTGCCCATTTTTAATCAGGTTGTTTATTGTTGTTGAGCTGAATGAGTTAATTGTGTATTTTGGATATTAATCACTTGTTACATTTATGATACCATTCAGTAGGCTGTCTTTTCCTTTTGATGAGTTCCTTTCACAAAAACCTTTTATCTTGATGTACATCTTTACATTTTTTAAAGTAATCTTCAGGTTATAGAATTGCATTTGATGGTCTGAGCTGACCCTCTCTAGCTTTTTAGCCAAAATGGAGAAGTATGTGTGCCTCTTACTGCCAGGCCCCTTGGCTCACATATTCATGGCAGCTCTTTATCATTTTGGAGTTAAAATTGTTTGCATACATGTTTGAGTTCCTTGTCTAATCTATAAGCTCCTTAATGTTTGGGACTCTGTTTTTCCTTGTGTCTGACAGAGTTGAGTCTCGTTCCTTATAGGGATAGGTGTTCACCAACCCAGAAATTTAGATTACTAAAACATTCCTCTTTAATGACAAACTTTCACTTAGAGAATATTTCTCTGAATTCCCTGGAAAATATTTATCAGAATCTAAATCTACCATATCACTTCCTTTATGCACGCCATTGCAACTATTCTTCCGGATCCATAAAAGTATCTGGGACATTTGCCAGAATGTATTACTTTAAAATGTAAAGTTTCTCTAAAAAGCTTCTGTACAGCGAGAGAAACCATAACAAAAATGAAAAGACACCCTGCTAAATAGGAAAATATATTTGCACACCATACATCTGACAAAGAACTGATATCAAAGATATAAAATAACTCATAAATCTCTGCAAAAACAAATAATCAAATCAACAAATGGGCAAAAGAACAAAACTGACACTTCTCTAGGAAGACATTCAAATGGCCAACAGGCACATGAAAAAATGTTCATAATTACTTATTAGAGAAATGCAAGTCAAGACCACAATGGAATACCATATCTCACCTGTGAGAAGTGTCCATAATAAAAAGGCCAGAAACAATGAGTGCTGGTGAGGATATAGAGAAAAGGGAAGCCTCCTACACTGCTGGTGGGAATGCTGATTGGTCCTGTCCTTATGAGAAGCAGTATTGAGGTGTCCCAAAAGACTAAAAATGGATCTGCCATTTGACCTAGTCATTCCACTCCTAGGCATCTACCAAAAAAATCCGAACACTAATTTGAAAGGAAACTTGCACCCATGTTTATTGCAGCACTGTTTACTATAGCTAAATTATGGAAACAACCAAAATGCCCCTGAACAAATGGGTGCATCAAGAAGATATGGTACATATACACAATGGAATATTATTCAGATATCAAAAATGATAAACTCATGCCATTTGTGGCAACATGGGTGGAGCTTGATGGGATAATGCAAAATGAAGTCAGTCAGGAGGAGAAAGACAATTACTGGATGGTGTCACTAATATGTGGAATATAAAGTAATAGTCAGATAAAGACAAGGTTAAAAACTAACCCTTGATAGCTGATTAGAGAATGAAGTGCAAAGCGGAGGAGGGATAAGAACAAAGAAGGAAAGAAGCACAATGGTCTATGGTGGTGGAATATGGTTTAGTGAGTAGTGGGAGTACTATGGTGGTAATATCTGATGGGGTATTCACAATATTACCTCAATTAAACATAAATACATTAAAAATAATTCAATTACCAAAAAAGTAAACTTTCAGCACTTAGAAATTGTTTTCTTTTTAAATATATTCTTAGTAGTTAGGATTTTCAGCCATTGGGTAGTATTAACAAATATAGTACCTGGGGCCTCCCTGGTGGCTCAGGTGGTTGAACGCAGCACTGTGAAGCTGTCCGCAGCCTTTGCAGTGCGGGTTCGATCCCGGCTACCCTGTGAGAGTCCCACATGGCACAGCAGACCTCTCATGTCGCGCCCACTACTCCCCCCTGGCAGTGTATTTTGTCAGTCAGCCTTCTTTGTTCCCGGCTCTGTCTCTGGTGACTCCTCTCACCCTCTGGCACTTCTGGCCTGTACCCTAGTTCTTGTATGTATAAATAAATAAATCTTTAAAAAAATATAGTACCTAAAAAGTGGGGGTGTTTTTTTTGAGATCCAGAGTAGGTTCCAGAATAACTAAAAATAAACAACTAAGGCTAAATAACACCAACTAGATATGTAATTAAAAATACTTGAAGAGATATGTGTTATTTTTGGGTTTGCAAACTCACCGAAATTCATCAATTCTCAAATGCCTTTGATTTTATTTATTTATTTATTTATTTTTTAAATCGAATTCTTGATAACATTTTTTTTAAGATTTATTTATTTATTTATTTATTTATACAAGTACTGGGTACAATCAGAAGCGCGGGAGGGTGAGAGAATTTGCCAGAGCCAGAGCAGGGAGCAGAGCAGGCAGAAGGACCGAAGTACACTGCTGAGGGGAGCAGCGGGCGGCAGGAGAGGTCTGCGCGCCATGTGGGACCCTCCTCAGGTGGCCGGGGAGCAGCCGGGGATCAAACTGGCGTCTCAGAGGCCGCGGGCAGCTTCGCAGCCCAGCGCTCAACCGCTGCGCTACTGGGGAGGCCCTGCCTTTGATTTTAACTGATACATTCTTTTATGTACCACTAAGAAGGAAAAATATTGCCAGTGAAATATAATGAAACGATTTCATATTCTTTAGCATTTTAAAAATAATTATTGGCAAAGTTATTTTGTAATTATTAGATACAGCTGTTCCTATTGTATAATGTGCTTTGTTTCTAAGACTTTCAGGATATATGGTAACTTTATTTAATGCTGAATCATAATGCAGTCTTTTTGAAAGCAATTTGTGTCAAACTCAATATGAGTATCCAAAATGCTCAAAATTATTAAAATTAAAAAAAATATAACTACTACCAAGTTTGTACATGCTTAGGCATAGCCATTATATTAAAGATGTCACCAGAACAACTTTGACTTTTAAATGATTAAGATGCTAGCTAGCTTAAGATATCATTTATCATTTTATTATGAAAGAATGTTAACTTAGAATCAATAAATGCAATATCTTTCATTTTTCCTATGTTCATTTTACTTGCATTTTAAATGATAATCAGAAGCCCTTTTCTGAGGTTTGAACTCATTTTGTCTCAGCAATGCCTATTATTTTCCTGGTTTTTTTATGAGTATTTATTTCCAACCTAATCAAAAAAGGTATTTAATTTGCTCTCCCACTACTGGTGAGCAGTTACAAAAGCCCACGATGTAGCCTTTGACTGAACACTAAGCAAAGAGCTCTATGATTATATTCTTTAGAATCACCGGAAGTAATATTCAACTTTGTTCTCTGAAAGAGTAAGACATGTACACCAAGTCATCTCTCTAGCCATAATCACGTTTTAACTTCCATATTTTAGCAGTAATCTCAAAAGAACATGACCTCTAGAATTTGACACCATTTTCCTCAGAAGGTTGAAGGTTTATTGAAATCTCAAAATAATGCTCATAGGAAATTTCAGTTGCCTTCATCCTGGGTCAAATGATTTCAGTATTAGCATTAGAGTATTAGCATTAGAGAAAGTTTATGTACTTTTGAGAACATTTCAAATTTAACCAAATATCCCAAGTTGAATATCCTAAATTATTTTTATTCTACTTCCTTTAGAGTACTGTGTTCTTTCTTTTATAAGTAAAATGTAATTACCATTAACTAAGTTGTGCTGGCCAGAAACTGGAAACATTCAAATACTTGCTGCATCAAAATCTTTATTCCATCTGTAATCATTTGCCTGTCTCACTATTAAGGACAGCATGTTTTTGTTCCTGACACCCCCAAATTCACAAATTGAAACTCTAATCCCCAATGATGTGATAGAATTTGGAGATGGGGCTCCACCATGTCTGGAGTCAATGAAAATAATGGACAGCTCTATGATGATTAAAATAATAATAATGAAAATTATTCTTACTCTTTGCTCTGGAACTGCAAAACTAATACACAAAATTTAGATGTAGTAGAGTAAAAACAATAGCATATTGTTTTGCAAGTGTTTTTTGAAAGTTAAATCCAGAGAAATATAAGATTAAGTGCTGCTAGCATAGCAGAACATCTTTTTAAGTTTATAATTGTTGGCAGAACTTTCCTCTGATAGGAAGCTAACAAAATATTAATATTTGGTTCAAACTTTGGCAAAGCTAACATGTAATGGACATTTCAACATTGAAATTTGAAGAATATCTAAGCCCAGATTTCTTTAGAGTATAGAAAGCACTTTTGAGGTTATTGAAAGATATTATGGATGAAGTGAGAGGGAAAAGTTATGGAAAAGTTAAGTCTTTCATTTGTTACTTTTGACAAGCTAAACCCAAGTAATAAGAGGCAAGGTAGCATTCTAATAAAGCATGCCTCACTGGTTGCAATTGTGTTAATCTGTTCTCATCTCCAGCACATCAAGTTGCCAAGAATTTTAATAATCACAGTGCACAGGAGGATTAGGGAAGATATATACTGTTAAGTTGGTTAATTAAGTAAAGTGTTATGAGATATGTTTTCTCAGATGGGAAAAAAAACTCAACAAAAATGGACTTTGGTTTGGATATGACCTCTATTTGCTTCATATTTTAAAATAAATCATCTAGGAAGAATTTTGGCAATCTTCTATACGTTCCGTTTTTTGGTCTTTGCTTGCATCAATAGTTCACTGAAAATGTCCTTATTATTAAACAGAATTTTGGAGGGAAAGAGGGATTAGGAGTATTTTTATACTCACGAAGTCCTTTGTGTCAGATGAGTTACTTGCTTAGAATTTACAACAACCGGTTGGAAAGATTATTATTTCTATTTTAGAGATGAGGACTATGAGGCTCAGGGATGATAAATATCTTGTCCCAAATCAGCTGGAAACAGGATATCAGGTAGAAGAGTCTGAATTTGATCCCAGGTCTGTTTTAATTTCAAGTTGATTTTTTGTTTCTTTTTTGGTGCTTCCCACTCTATACCTCTGATCCATTAAAAAAAATGTGTGTTCTGGTATTTTTCTTAACTCAGATTTTGACTCAGTGTATGGAAAATAGTGGCTGCAGGATATAAAGTGAATCATTTTTATTATTACAATTTCCACTATGATAGTAAAATAGGAAAAAGTCTTCAGTCATGTGAAAATTATTATTATTTGCCCAGAACTGCAGTCAAGCTTTGCCTATATCTAAAGAAAATAGACAAAATTGAAAAAGTACTTAAAAATAATTAACATATTATTAATAAAGTACTTTTTGAAGGGTAAATCCAGAGAAACGTAATAATCTGGATAAATTAACAGCTAGGATTTAGTTTGAAAATATATCACTTGGATTTTAACATACCTTTCTCATGTGCTTGCCTCTTATCGCTACTTTATTTCACAACAAAAGTGAAGCATAAAAGTAGTCCACTTTATTTCTGCTCACCATACTTCTTCTTTTTCTTAATTTGTTTATTTCTATTTGAGGTGCTATTAGGATATGCCCATAATATTACATCCGCTAGCAATTCACCCATAATCTGTCACCATAGACCATTGTGTGTCCCTTTTTTTTTTTTTTTTAAAGATTTGTTTATTTATACAAGCACTGGAGTAGAGGCCAGAGGGCTGGAGGGTGAGGGAATTCACCAGAGACAGAGCAGGGAGCAGAACAGGCAGGCTGACTGAAATACACTGCTGAGGGGAGCAGCAGGCAAGACAAGAGAGGTCTGCCGCGCCATGTGGGAATTTCCCTGGCAGGCCGGGAATTGAACCGGAGCTGCAGAGGCTGTGGACAGCTTCATAGCACTGCACTCAACCCACTGCGCCACCAGGGAGGCCCCATTGTGTGTCCTTCTTTGTGTTCTCACCTCACCATCACTTCCTCCCTGATCTGGATGCTTCCATTCTATAGTCATTTTTCAAGGATTAGTATTTAAGCTTGTATTTATCTGACCCTTTGGTTTCTCCATATTCCACATATTAGTGACACCATCCTGTAATTGTCTTTCTTCTCCTGACTTATTTCACTTAGTGTTATCTCTACCAGCTCCATTCATGTTGCCACAAATGACATGAGTTTATCATTTTGGATATCTGAATAGTATTCCATTGCACATATACACCATATCTTGATTTCATCTGTGTGGGGGCATTTGGGTTGTTGCCGTCATTTGACTAGTGTAAATATATTGCTGCAATAAACATGGGATGCAAGTTTCCTTTCAAATTAGTGTTTTTGAATTTTTTTGGTAGATGCCTAGAAGTGGAGTTACTGGGTCGAATGGCAGGTCCATTTTTAGTTTTTGGGACATCTCCATGCTGCTTTCCAAAAGGGCTGGACCAGTCTGCATTCCTACCAGCAGTGTAGGAGGGTTCTCTTTCCTCTGCATTCTCATCAGCACTCATTGTTACTGGTCTTTTTGAGATGAGTCATTCTCACAAGTATAAGATGGTATTTTATTGTTTTGATTTACATTTCCCTGATGATAACCTTTTTTCCATGTGCCTGTTTGCAATCTGTATGTCTTTGGAGAAGTATTTGTTTCTGATTCTCTCCCACCTCTGCTGGAACAGTCAGTCTGGCTGCCATCAAAGCTTCCTCTGGACATTTGAGCTCATCAACCAGTTTCATAGTTAAAAGCTAAATAATGTGTTTTTCTTCATTATTAAAGGGCTAACTATCACTTGATCAGAACTATTTCTCTTTGAGGGCAACAAAAGATTATGATACCATACTATTTAAATCAGGAGATAAACAATAAAAAAAATCAGCAACTGAAAGTGAAGTCCAAGATACTTAATGAAAAACTATTTTTCTGAAGCTGAGAAGCTATACATAATATATACTTAGCTGTAATTTTTTTGTTACTAAACATACTCAGTTTAAGCACTTGCAATTATCCATTGTAATTAATGTTTATTTCTAAAGTTTAACAACCTCATGCCCGATATAGTAAATATTTCAGCAATGTATAAAACTTGGCTATAAGTCTAATTTTCAGAAAACTCATTTTAAATAAAAATGGCATATTTTAAGCCTGGCTCTCTTTGAGTCAATATTCTTTTGTGAATAATAAGGAAACCAATATTAAGGCTTATTTCAAAAGGAAATCAAGCATGCTAATGATTTATGCTTAAACAATAATCTTATGACTTCACATAGATGTATAATAAATATCCGTTTGTTCAAGGTTATTTATTGCATATGTTCAGCTAATTTTTTGTTTAGCAAAAAAGAGTTAGAAAATACCATTACCCTAAAACAAAACTTTAGCATAGGTTTTGATAGTTACAAATAATTCTTCAGTTTCTTTTCATTCACACAATAAAACTCCACACACATCTTCAACACCATAATCAATTTTAGAAAATAATAAATAAAACCTCCAGTCTCCCAAAACTTCAGGATTCATATTGGAAAGTTACTATTTTCTAGGTTCCATGTGAAAATTATTCTTTTGTTTGTATGGTTTATTAAACACTGCTACCATGAAAGAGGCTTTATATGATATAAAAATAATAACAAAATATAAAACAACTTAAAACTTAAAAAAAAAAAACCCTAACTCATGGTTCACTATGATGCTATTTCATATCCTTAAAGGTTTGAGAATTGGCATTTCTGAAATAGAATGAAGTCATGGTTCTCTCTCCCTGTAGAACAGGCTTAAATTCTAGATTATAGAATTCTCTTATGACATTTGTTCCAAATCCCTAATTTTATGTGGCACAACAGTATGCAAGAGTAGAAACAATTTGGGACAATTCCTGATCACTAAGTATAAGGGAAAAAAAAAATCCTGCTTTGAGCATAATCATGGCCTTTTAATCAGTAGTGTGGAGTTTCCGAAGGAGGTAACCAGGACCATAGCCTCAACCTCAAATCTGGGACCAACTGAGAGATAGGCACAAGAGTCAGACGGGAGTCCCAGGTATAAGCTTTAGTTGGGATTAAAGCTGGATGGGGACACATGGTGCATGTGTTTGGCCACACTGCCCTTTCTAATCTTGACTTCTGACCTAAACAGACTTACACACTCAATTACTGACACTGCTGGGCTACCACAGCACACCCCCACCCCCAACCACCTTACAGGGAGAGTGCCTCCCCTTAGTGGTGGGGAGGGCTGCTATACCTGGAAGACATGATGATAGAGAACAAAAAAGTGAGCAAAGCGTAAAAAACTCTTTTCCCCATATTTCCAGTCCCAAAGAAGAGTAGGAGTAGGAGAGTGTGAGGAATGTCCTTAGCAGTTAAAATTTCTTCCCCAACTAAGGCAAGGGAAGGTATGTGGAACTTGTGTTCTCCTTTAACTCTAAATTTAGCTTTGAGACTGCTACCAGATCATTTTGGACTTCTCAGACAATTAGGGAGGCAGGCAAAAAAAAAAAAAAAAGCTGTATTAGTTGATCCTGACTATTGAGGAGAAATGGGTTTGTTATAAACAAATGGATAGCAGGAAAGCCTGGCAGGGGCATAGGGCAGAGGTGAGAGGGAGAAGGTTCCCCCGGGTTCTTCATTCTACAACTATATTCAGTGGTGAAGTTAACACAGGATACTGCATCTTATATAGGTCTCCTCAGAAATAGAGAATAATGGTTTAGCACATCCCTCCATGGCAAAATTTAACCCACTGTGATGCTGGCTTTCCTAGTGGAAATGGAGAATCATTAGTGAAGGAACAAATATCAGGTATAGATTAGAACAAGTTGCTGAAATTGAAAAGTGTATTCAGTATATCTTTATTGCTTTCCTTTTCCCTTTTTCCTTCTTCCTATTGCATAATGGGTTCATTTATCTTTTTCTCCAAAGCTTGCAGACTATTGGGAAGGTACTGATACGAAACTGGGGGAATGTGTTTCTTAGAGATTCAAAATTCAGCGAACAGAGCCCCATAACATACACATTTCTGTGTAATGGTCCTTACTTGGTGAAAACAATCTTAAGACATATAAACCTGTGATGCTAATTACAGAAATCAATAAAAGATAGAGAAAACACAAAAGTTGACTCTACATTACATGTTGAAATAATTAATGGGGCACAGAATTGTGAATCTTGATGATTTTCATCCTGCTGATACTTGGTTGCAACAAACACAAGAAAAACATAAACAAATGGGAGTATACTATTTTCCATAAATATCAGTGGCTAATAGAATTTGCTTCTTGACTGTTTATATAAAGATACCTAACCATTATTAAAAAGTCACATTTTTATTTTCAGAATAATCTTTATATACAACATCAAAAGCGATGGACTCTAAAGGCTGCTTGTTTAAAACACAGTTTCTTCGTAATCAGAAAGTTCCCTTAATTGGGACACTCCCCTATTTTCTCCCTCCTCTTTTGCAATACAATTAAACAACCATTTCTAGCTTCCAAATAAATATCATCACCATGAAGACAAAGATAAATTTAAAGCAAATACCTATATGGTGGTATTTTATAAATTTTACTTTCCTGATGAGTTCAGATATTTTAATCTGGCATTTTGCCTTTAATGGATCAGTTACATTTTATATGAATATTTTCTTTCCCATAGAATATATCTTTATTGAAGACAGAGATGGCTCCTGGAAGAGCCAGAGGGGAGCGGAGAAGTTCACCCAAGATGTCAGTCAGTCCGAGCAACACAGTGTCCCAACGCATACGACAAATTAGAAAACAGACAGTAGGGAGTAGAAGAACCACACGCAACCTAAAAACTCCTCAGGAAGAAGCACACCACAAAAAGAAAACCACTCCCCAGATTGCAACGACAGCAACTTGGAAGAACTTCTGAGCCTTCCAGAAAGAGAATTTAAAATTGCCATGATTAAAAAAGTGATAGATCAGAAGAAGGAAATTGAGTCCCTAAAGAGGGAAGTAAGAGAAATGCAGGAGATCAAAGAATTAATGGAGGAACTAAAGAACTCTGGGAAAAGCAATGAAAGCAGAATAGATGAAATGGAAGAACGAATAAGTAATCTTGAAGACACAGAAATAAAAAGAACCAAAACAGAAAAGGAAAGAGAAGTACGAAGGAAAAAGAATGAAGAAAGACTTCGGGAACTATCTGACTCCATGAGGAAAGGAAATATAAGAGTTATAGGAATTCCAGAAGGAGAGGAGAGAGATGTAGGAACAGAGAAAATATTCATGGATATAATTGAAGAGAACTTCCCAAATGAGAAGAAGGAGCTGAAAATTGATATACAAGAAGCAAGAAGAACACCAAACTTCCACGACGAAAGGAAAAACACAGCAAGACACATAATAGTAAAGCTCCCAAGAATCCAGGACAAGGAAAAAATAATGAAGCTGACAAGAGGGAAGAAACAGATAACATTCAAAGGAAAACCAATCAGGCTGACATCAGACTTCTCTGAAGAAACACTACGGGCAAGGAGAGAGTGGAGGGACATAGTCAACAGACTCCAAGAAAACAGATGCCAACCAAGAATACTCTATCCTGCAAAGCTCTCTTTCCTCCATGAAGAAAGAATATGGACCTTCCCAGACAAAGAGAAACTCCGGAATTTCATTGCGACTAAACCCCCACTCCAAAAAATACTACAAGGAATCCTAAAGCCAGAACCTCAGAGGGACGAATAACAACGAAAGAAGACCAAAAAAAAAAAAAAAGTTATTAAAAGAATAAATAAATAAAATCAAAGGAAAGACAAACATAATGGCAAATACAGATGCTAACATATCAATATTAACTCTAAATGTAAATGGACTAAACTCTTCAATAAAAAGACACAGAGTTGCAGCCTGGATTAAGAAACAAAACCCAACCTTTTGCTGTCTCCAGGAAACACATTTAGCTACAAAAGATAAAAATAGGCTCAAAGTCAAAGGATGGAAAACAATCCTACAAGCAAATGGGCCAAAAAAGAAAGCAGGAACAGCTATACTTATATCAGATAAAACAGACTTCAAACTCAAAAAATAAAAAGAGACCCCAATGGTCACTACATTATGATCAAGGGGACAATACTTCAAGAAGAAATAACACTCATTAACATATATTCACCAAACGAAAGAGCACCAAAATATATCAGACAACTGTTGTCCTCTCTGAAAACAGACATCAGAGAAAACACATATGTAGTGGGAGACTTCAACACACCACTATCAACAATGGATAGATCAACAAGACAAAAAATAAGTAAAGAAACTAAAGCTCTAAATAAGGACCTAGAGCATTTGGGCTTAACAGACATCTATAGAACACTAAACCCAAAAAAAACGGAGTACACATTTTTCTCAAGCGCACATGGATCATTCTCCAGGATCGATCACATACTGGGGCACAAGACAAACATCAACAGATACACCAAGATTGACATCATACCAACCATCTTTTCTGACCACGAAGGCATCAAACTAGAAATAAATCATAAAAAGAAGGCAAGGAACTATCCTACCTCATGGAGATTAAAAGCCACACTACTGGAAGACCACTGGACTAACGAGGAGATCAAAGAAGAAATTAAAAAATTCTTTGAATTGAATGACAAGGAGGACACCAATATCCTAAATGTATGGGATGCAGCAAAAGCAGTAATAAGAGGAAAATATATAGCAATAGAAGCTCACATCAAAAAACAAGAAAGAACTCAAAGAAACAACCTAATCTCGAAGCTCAAAGATCTAGAAAAAGAACAACAAAAAAACCCCAGAACCAGTAGAAGAAAAGAAATAATAAAAACCAAAGCAGAAATAAATGAAATTGAAACTAAAAAAACAATCCAAAAGATCAATGAAACCAAGAGCTGGTTCTTTGAAAAAATCAATAAAATAGACAAACCCCTAGCCAGGCTCACAAAGGAAAAAAGGGAGAAAGCACAAATACACAGAATCATAAATGAAAGAGGAGAAATCACAACGGACACAAAAGAAATCAAAAGAATAATCAGTAACTACTATGAACAGTTATATGGAAACAAGTTCAACAATCTAGAGGAGATGGACAAATTCCTACAACTCTACAATCACCCAAAGCTAGATAAAGAAGAAATAGAACACCTAAACAGACCAATTACAAGCAGCGAAATTGAAATGGTAATTAAAAACCTCCCCAAAAACAAAAGCCCAGGACCTGATGGATTTACAAATGAATTCTACCAAACATTCAGAGACGAATTAGTGCCTATCCTTCACAAACTCTTCCAAAAAATTGAGAAGGAAGGGACAATACCAAACACGTTCTATGAAGCCAATATTACACTAATACCAAAACCGAATAAGGACAACACAAAAAAGGAAAACTATAGGCCAATCTCCCTAATGAACACTGATGCAAAAATCCTCAATAAAATTTTAGCTATCAGAATCCAACAATGTATACATAAGATAATTCACCACGACCAAGTTGGATTCATTCCAGGGGCACAAGGATGGTTTAACATCCGAAAATCAATCAACGTTATCCAACACATCAACAAAAAGAAATATAAAAACCATATGATACTATCAATAGATGCTGAGAAAGCTTTTGACAAAGTGCAACACCCATTCATGATAAAAGCCCTTGAAATTCTTGGGATACAAGGAACATACCTCAACATCATAAAGGCCATCTATGACAAGCCAACAGCCAGTATCATTCTCAATGGTGAAAAGCTGAAAGCAATTCCATTAAGATCTGGAACAAGACAAGGATGTCCACTCTCACCACTGCTTTTCAATATAATACTGGAAGTCCTAGCCAGGGCAATAAGACAAGAGAAAGACATCCAAGGAATCCAAATAGGAAAAGAAGAAGTCAAACTATCACTATTTGCAGATGATATGATAATATACATAGAGAACCCCAAAATCTCCACAGAAAAACTAATTCAACTCATCAATCAATTCAGTAAAGTGGCAGGATACAAAATCAACACGCAAAAGTCAGTAGCCTTCCTATACACAAACAATAAATCTGAAGAAGAAGAAATCAAAAAAACCACCCCTTTTATTATCGAAACAAAAAAAATCAAATATTTGGGAATAAATCTAACAAAAGAGGTAAAGGACCTATACAAAGAAAACTATAAAACACTGTTAAAAGAAATAGAAGAAGACACAAAGAAATGGAAAGACATCCCCTGCTCATGGATTGGAAGAATAAACATTATTAAAATGGCCATCCTACCAAAAGCAATATACAGATTCAATGCTATTCCAATCAAAATCTCAATGGCATTCTTCAAAGAAATAGAACAATTATTGATGAAATTCATATGGAATCACCAAAACCCCGAATAGCCAAAGCTCTACTGAAAAAAAAAGAAGGAAATGGAGGCATCAAACTCCCAGACTTCAAACTATACTACAAAGCCATAATCATCAAAACTGCGTGGTATTGGAACAAGAACAGACATACAGACCAATGGAATCGAATAGAAAATCCAGAAATAAACCCACAGATTTATGGTCAACTAATCTTTGACAAAGGAGCAAAGACTATGCATTGGAGCAAAGAAAGTTTGTTCAATAAATGGTGCTGGGAAAACTGGGTCGCTACATGCAAAAGAATGAAGCTTGACCACTACCTCACACCATACACAAAAATCAACTCAAAATGGATTAAAGAACTAGACATAAGACCTGAAACCATAAAATACATAGAAGGAAATATAGGCGAAACACTACGGGATTTGCACATCAAAGACATCTTTACAGACACATCACCCAAAGCAGTGATAGTGAAGAGAAAGATAAACAGCTGGGACTACATCAAATTAAAGAGCTTCTGCACAGCAAAAGAGACAATAACAAAGACAAAGAGAAACCCCACCAACTGGGAGAACATTTTTGCACCCAACACTAATGATAAAGGACTGATCACAAAAATCTGCAAAGAGCTGATGAGACTCGGCAACAACAAAGAAAATAATCCAGTCAAAAAATGGGCAGAAGAGCTAAAAAGAAACTTCTCTGAAGAGGAAATGCAAATGGCCAACAGACATATGAAAAAATGTTCAACATCACTTGTAATCAGGGAAATGCAAATCAAAACTACCATGAGATACCATCTCACACCAGTGAGAATGGCACATATTAAAAAAACTAGCAACAACAAATGTTGGCGAGGATGTGGAGAAAAAGGAACTCTTGTGCACTGTTGGTGGGAGTGCAAACTGGTCCAACCACTATGGAGAGCTGTGTGGAGATTTCTGGACCTACTAAACATAGAGCTTCCATATGATCCAGCAATTCCACTCCTAGGTATTTACCCAAAGGACACAGAAACATCAATTCCAAAGAGCACCTGCACTCCTATGTTTATAGCAGCACTGTTTACAATAGCTAAGCTTTGGAAACAACCCAAATGCCCAAAAATAGATGACTGGATCAAGAAGATGTGGTACATATATACCATGGAATATTACTCAGCATTCAAAAAAGATAAACACATGCAATTTGCAGCAACATGGATGGCACTGGAAGGGATCATGCTCAGTGAAATAAGCCAAAAAGAAAAAGAAAAATACCGGATGGTCTCACTCATAGCAGGAATCTAGAAAACTTAAATAAGGGACCAGGAAAATGAATATAAGAAGTGAAA
The DNA here is from genome assembly GCF_014898055.3 of Talpa occidentalis. NCBI lineage: Eukaryota > Metazoa > Chordata > Mammalia > Eulipotyphla > Talpidae > Talpa > Talpa occidentalis. The sequence continues at coordinate 74,994,608 of NW_023602073.1, read as the reverse complement.
ATCAAAATCAACAAAAAACTATGAACCAGAGACACTTTTTGGGGGGCGGGGGGGAAAGGATTGGGGTCAGAATTGGGCGTTTGCAATTGTATGGGGGAATATAAAAATAAAATTTAATATTTAAAAAAAAAAAAAAAAAAAAAAAAAAAAAAAAAGAATATATCTTTATTCATTTTTTTCTTTTTCTCTCAGCATGTATATTCACTTATATATTTTTTTTCTATTTTCAACTTTTCCTGACCACTCTCTCTCTCTCTCTCTTAAGAAAAAGAATTATTCATGTGGGACAACAAAGAAAACCCAGGCAGGAAAGGAAAATTCCGTGGAGCCTAACCAAACATAGAAATTGGATACCAGAGTGACTCTATTCAGTAAAAGATAGAACACCCTTCCCTGGTGAGGGTTTTAGGACAGAAGTGGCTTTGTGAAGGTTTTGGAATAGATGACAGTTTATACTGTATAGCCAACCAAGCATTAGTAGCCATCTTCATTCCCAGAGCAGGATTTTATTCTGATTGACTCCAGAGGGAGTAGTACTGTAGTAAGAATGTCTGTATGAGTCCCTCTGCCCTCACACCACACCAACCCCGGTATGGGTCTCATTCTGCTTAAGTATGTGTTTCTAAATATTACATGAAATGTGTTGCAAAAATACTGAACATAAACTATGATAACAGATTGTAGGTGACTTTCAGTATTTTGAAAATTTCAAAAAAATGACATTTCATTGTTTTAAAAACCGGAAAGGGGTTATTAAAAATTAAATACATCCCTACATATCACTGTTATCTTCCCTTTGGGCTAGGGAAAGCTCATGCTATAAATGCTATTTTCTGAACCCTGTCTTGCTGTTGTGATAATATAAAGAAGGACCAAACAGCTTTCCATTATCAGCAATTTGCAGAGAACTTTCCTAAAGTATCCAAATCAGGAATTTTTATTGGAAAGCATTTTAGAATTGTATTGCTTCTGTTCTTTGCAACAAAGTTTCAAAAGAACTGCATTAATTATGAATCCTTTGCATCCGATAAATGTTAATTAGAAGTTAATAAATAAAGGGAGTGCCTGCTCTTATGATACAGATTTTTAAAATGAAGCAATTTTAACAACTTAAAATTGTCACTTGCCTGAACTTCATTAACTGAGTTAAAGCAAAGTTCTGCAACGTGCTCACGTACAGTCCAAGTATTGCAGGCAGTTATTTAAATGGAGTCTTCATTTAGTTAAACATATATCATTAGAGTTGAGCTGTTTACTTCAAGGATGTACAGTTCCACGGCAGTGAAACATAAGTTCAAATAAGGACAAACATAGTAAGCAGGGACACTTGATTCCAAAGTAAAGTTATACACAAGGCTCCAGCAGGGAGCTATGCCAGGACTTAGATAGACTACCCATTTGTTTATATCACTAATGTGATTCTGTAGATCAGTTGTGTTCTAATCATAACCTCATAGCATGTGTCTATTACATTCAGAAGAAAAAACAGAATTTTTAAAGTGACTTGTTATCCCTAGGGGATAAGTGTGTATAGGTTTGTAGTCTTCAGATAAAGGGTGTTGTAACAGGGCCCTCTCTGGATTTGGGCCCAGAACAGTGTGATTTTATTTATTTATTTTTTTTGTGCCATCTATGCCAGTATTTCAGCTGCATCTGTATGGGATTCTTTTCAGACTCATGTTGTCATCTACACAAAGGAGAGGTTTAGAGTGACCAACTTTATTGGATGATCTGAGAGTTTCTTGATATAGGATATAGGACTTCTAGTTATAGAATTGACACAGTCCCAGATCAGTCAAAGCAGCTGGTCTATTTTTTCCCCCATTTTTGGTAGGGGATTAGACATCTTGCCATTCACACAGAGTGGATGAAGAAATGTTTACAGCACTGCACCTCAATGAAATAACCCTAGTGTCCAGAGGGGAAACATAATATTCTTTATTCTTCTGTTGGTATCATAGTACCAGAAGACAGCGAAGTCTGAAATCTTCATATAACTTTTTCAGGCATTCTACTTTTTGCTTAGGAGTTAATCAGATGTTTCTCCATTCACAGGAAAATAGCCAAGGGAAAAAATGTCATTTTATTCATGGGTTCAGGCATCTACTAAGAGTCCTGAAATAGATCTCCTGCAGATAAATGGGGCTACTAATGAACTTAAAATTTTTATCACTGTCCTCTATTTACTAAATTTTTAACTGATGTTTTATATAGTCATATCTAAAAGCTCATTATAACAGCCATATAAAAATATGTTCCTTGGGCCTCCCCGGTGGCACAGCAGTTGAGTGCTGGCTGCAAAGCTGCCCGCAGCCTCTGCAACACCTGTTCGATCTCTGGCCACTGGCGAGCGTCCCGCATGGTGCACAGACCTCTCCTGCTGCCCACTGCTCCTTTCAGCAGTGTATTTCCTCAGTCTGCCTATTCTGTTCCCCGCTCTGGCCCTGGTGAATTCTCTCACCCTCCTGTGCTTCTGACTGTGCCCAGTGTTTGTATGTATAAATAAATACATACATACATACATACATACATACATACATACATACATACATAAATCTTTTACTCCTTTTCCATACTCCTTTTCCCAAAATCAAGCATTTATACCTCTCAGGATTACTCATGAAAATCAAATCTGGCAGATACTGATCATCTAGGGCAGCTAATTGTGTCTGCAAAACTGCACTAGCAAAGGCTCTGAGATTCAGTGGATCTTCTTTGTTTATAGCTGTTGCTTTTGAGTTTGTAGGGTACTTTTGTTTATAAGTATCGTTATGGCTAAACTCCTTAATACTCAGTTCTTGGGTAGCTTTCTCGTAACTCTGAACTTAGATAAAGTTAGAACAACATTATATTAAGCATGTTATCCTTTTTAGGCATTTTTACTCTTATACCTATTTCTATGTTTAAATTCTGTTGACCACTTTTATTTCTGTAGTCAGAAACTCTACTGGTTTTATTTCCTCATATCGTTTGGATTTGTCTTAATAGTCCTAAATGGTTCTGGCACAGCATTCTTCTATAGATTCAGGTATAGCCAATGAGATTCCTCTGCCATTAGAGTCATGGTTATTGACAAGGTGGTACAGGGATTGAGCAACATCCAAGATTTACCTCTTCAGCACATTTCCAGACATGCTTCTTAATTTTCTGGTGTCTTCTCCCAGTCACTTGGCATCTAGTATTTATTCCCACCCAATCAACAATGTGTGGCTTGAAAGAGAAGATACCGTCTGGGATCACCTCTTGAGTCAACAGCAAATTTGATTGTATGTCACACAGACTACTTTCTATATGGACAGCATTTGTATATTGAAGGCACTCTCCTACTATTCTACAAGTCTGTTTTCATCTAAGAAGCCTGGAGATTATGGCTCAACTGTGCCATTACTTCTGGAGTCTTAATAGCTAGGTACAGTTTAGCATACCTTTTGATCCTTTAGAACCTGTTGATTATTTAAATCCATGAATTTCTCCATGTTCTCATGGGCCTCTTAAGAGAATTCTTTTACCCCATTTTTTTTTTAAAGATTTATTTATTTATTTATTTATACAAGCACTGGGTACAGTCAGAAGCACAGGAGGGTGAGAGAATTCACCAGAGCGGGGAGCAGAACAGGCAGACCAACGAAATACACTGCTGAGGGGAGCAGCGGGTGGGCAGGAGAGGTCTGTCTCGCCATGTGGGACCCTTACCGTCGGCTGGGGATCGAACCAGCACCGCAGAGGCTGTGGGCAGCTTTGCAGCCTGGTGCTTAACCGCTGCGCCACTGGGGAGGCCCTACCCTATGTTTTTTTTTTTTTTTTTTTTGAAGAGAAATCTTTCATTTTAATGTATCTGCTTTTATATTATTATGATTATTTTCACCTAGTTATTAGGTATGAATCTTTAAAAATTACCTTTTAATTATTTTTATATAATTAAGATGCTCTACTTTTAAAAACTCCTGTGAGTCCTATTTTCCTTTTATATCCCAATTGGTTCTATTTGTAACTTTGCAAGCTTTTTCTATTGATGATCATAATAGAGGCAATGTGTTTCACAGATCAAGTACTTCATGATAATTATGAAAATAAGAGCTAGGTCAGTAGAAATAATTGGACAAAAAGCATAATTAATAATACATGTTGCCATATGAAGGGGCTAATAAATTACACTACTTTCTTCACCTCCAAAATTCAGAATTAACAGAGAAATAGACCCTAGTGTCTGGTAAAGTTCAGTTTATCAGATTACAGATAAAGTTTTTACAAATAAAATTTATTACAGATAAAGTAAATGGAACTGTTACTGGGTCCAAGCGGATTTTTACAATATTTCACTATAAATTTGAATGATTATTCATAATCAAAGTCGGATGACTAAAGTTCCTCCACAACTAGCTATAAACTCACAGTTTGATAGAGCAGAAAATGGTTGTCTCTCAAACTATTTTGAAAGAAAGAGAAAAAGTGCAAGAGAAAGAGAAAGAGAAATTTCCATTAGGGGAAGAGTATACTTAATTCCTTTTCCTAAACTCACTACACTGGCCAAGATAAACTGATGAAACGCTATACTTTTATTTTTAATTTTTTTAATTTTATATATTTTTACATCATTTTTCATTTTTATACAATGTATGCATTTTCATCTTGGTAATAGTCCCCAAACAATTTTATTACCTCTAAATTTTCTGAGATACACAACTGTACATTATAGATATGAAAAATGGTTATTATAGAGGTCAGACATCAGTTTTAAAATAGAATCAATTTCTGGGGCCTCCATGGTGGCACAAGGGGTTAATTCGTAGCACTATGTAGCTATCCACAACCACTGCAGCATGAGTTCAGACCCACGTGGCACAGCAGACCTCACCTGTCTCGCCCACTGTTCCTGTCAGAGGTGTATTTCAGTAGATTTGCCTAGTCTGCTCCCTACTCTGTCTCTGGTGAATCTTCTCACCCACGGCACCTCTGGCCTACATCCGAGTCTTGTATACATAAATAAATAAATCTTTGAAAAAACAGACTAAATTTCTTAAGAGCAATTTTTCTTTTGGTTTTCTCATAGATTTCATGCTACAGGCTAGATGGAAATAATATTGTGAAAATACACAAATGCAATTAATGATCTAAGAAAAGCACTCAGATTTGCTTATATATTTAAGATTTATTTATGCATACAAGAACTGGGGTGTAAGCCCGAGCTACGGGGGAAAAGAAGATTCACCAGAGAGAGTGAGGAGCAGAACAGGCAGATCTACTGAAATACACTGCTGAGGGGAGCAGTGGGTTAGGCAGGAGAGGTCGGCTGCACCAAGTGGCTTTCACCATGGCTGGCCAGGATTGAAGTCATGCTGCTGTGTCTAGCAATAGCTTGATAGAGCTGTCTTTAACCCCTTCACCACCAGGAAGGCCCTCAGATTTGCTTTTTTTAAAAGGAGGTACTAAAATTGAAAACAACTATCCAATAACAGAATTTGGTAAAAATTCTTTAGTAAAACGACCAAATAGTGTTCTTCTTGAATGTCTTAGAATTAGCATGGATATGGTAAAATTAGACTTTAGACATGGAACTTGATTAAGAGGCCTTGTAACCAATCTGCTACTATCATCAATTGAGCTTAGGACAAATGTCATGAATTTGAGGTTTCAGTCAAATCATTATGAGGCAAGGAAACACTCTTGAGGGAGCATAATTTCAGATAACACCGAAATAGATGAATGTTATCTTATATTCTGGCACATAATTATGCATGATAAAATATCCCTAAGGCAGCTCACTCTGAGGGCATCTCAGCATTCAAGTTCAACAGATGGACAACAGACATCTGCCAAGGGAAAGAAATTGACAAGCCTGGGAATATTTCCATTATGAGGACAAGTTTCAAAGGAGGATTTTTATCTACCTATATCCTATAATTCTAATGAGCATATTTTAGGGCCCTATTCATATTTTGACAATGTATTCAGTTCCCTTTTCTTTCTTCCTTCTTAATGAAGGAAACTGGGTACAATGATTGTTTATTTTAAATGTTATATTGAATTTGAATTAAAATTGATGAAGCTTCAAACACTGGTTGCTAATTCAGTCATTTCAAATTATTTCTTCATTAGTTTATTTAAATCATTCATTAATGAATTAAATACATTTATTGAAAATGGATAGGTACTATTATTCATCATGAGAATTATAAGAGCTATACAACTGAAATTTATAATCCATTTGGGGAGACAAATTTGTAAATGAATAATTGAAATATGCATGTGAATAAAGTAATAAATAATATGCATAAGCAGTGTAAACCTACATTAGCTGCACAGACAAGTCAAGAGAAATCAGCTAAGGTTTCTAGAAATATAAAGAAAACATTTTTTTCATAATGTACTTCAAAAGAATTTTAAATATGATATCTAATGTGTCTTGTAGGAATAATTTTCAGATGCTGAACTTTTGGTAATATTATTGAGCACAACTCAATGAAGATTATTTATTTAAAGACACTTTGTTACAGGGAAGAAAGTTGCTGACGGGTAAAAGTTTTGTTTGTTGTGTTACCCTTATTGAAGGAGATGGCACTTTGTAAAGGAAATACCATTGCATTCCCTACTACTTTTGATGATAGGCATTTTCAAGATGAATTCAAGAGCAAATTTGCAGATAAAGCTGCATAGGTTTTATGCTTTCATTTCCCCCTTTGTTTAAGAATCAAATAATTATGAGATTAGTGTTTGCCAAAAATATGAGACATTTCAGGTTATTTTTCTATGATGTGGAAAGTGAAAAGGTACACGAAGAGAGGCATAAAATTCAGGTTTCTTTGTTTGAAGAAACAATTTACAGGACAAGTTGCACAATGCTTGTTACTCACTAGATGGCAGAATACTAAAAGAATACCCTGGCATAGTATAGCTGGTTTCATTTATGTGCTAGGTAATTTAAGTGCCTTCGTGTCACTGCAAAACCCTGTGGTTAATGATTACGTGGCATCAAATATATATGGATATTCTAAAATAGCTGCTGCCACAGATGAAGGTAGTTAGCATAAATAAATAATAACATCTTGATTTGTAAGGGACTTTCATCATCCTTGCTTCCTCTAGCATGCCCCAGATCTGTGCTTTCGTCTGTGTTTGCTAGGACAGTTATTTTCATTATAATCCTCCTCCCAGCTTCCTAACTCATAAACCTTGGAAATATTCTGGAATCTTTTCTGCTCTCTCTCATCCACATTTAACACAATATTAAATATCATGAACAAAGTTCTGTTGATGTACTTTACCAGCTGGTCTTTCTGACATAGCTTCCTCTTATTTGTTCCTCATTCATTCTTACATATCCTTTCAGAAGGAAGTTGACTCATGTGTAAATTCATAGTAAACACTATTATAGATTTTACTATATGTCAAATGTTCAAAGAAAATTATATTTTATACAACCTTTCTTTCTGCAGTCTGATAAAATGGGCATCTTAAAACATTTGCTGGTATTATTACTTCATATTTTAAGGAGGAGGAGGAGAAGGAGGTTTATTTTTCATCATATGTCTTTTGTGCAGTTGGAATTTGCCATATACCTCCATGTGCAAGCCTTATATGTGAAACCTTAAAAATGTCATAAAAATTGATTAGTTTAAGCTATCCTTATTTCTTGCACAGTCTATTGTAATTGTCTGTTACCTGCTCTTTCTGCCTTGAGTATTGGTGTGACCAAGATTATTACTATATTACCTCAGTATAGTCTTTCCAAAAGATATATTTCCTTATGTCAGATTATTTAAAAAATACTGTAAGGATTATTTTTTATCAGGTGAGGGAAACTTAAAAACCAAATTTGACGAAAACTCACTGGTCATAAATTATTAGGAAAAAGGCTCTCTCCTGTCTGATAGTAATGCTGTTGATATTTCTATTGATGATTGCCAGCTGCAGTATTTTATTATTAAAAAGAAATGTTTCTTTAAATAATTTTGTTGTAGCATTATTTCTAAGGCCAAAACCTGTAATGAAATATAATGTGTATGTGTGTGTATGTGTGTGAGTATAGTTTGGAATATTTATAGTTCTTGAGAATAAAGTAGGCCAAAATGTGTTATTAAAAGAACAAGGTGCAGGGTAAAACATAGAAAATGAGTCATTTATGTTGGAATATTTCATATTTTGCACACATATATGACAACATGTGTACATATGTGGGACCATAGCAAGCGATGACCAGCATGTATCATAGCCATACTTATTAGTTGTATGACTCTGGGCCAGTTAGGTTTTTTTTTTGTGTGTGTGAGCCTCAATTTCTCTTTATTAAAGAAAAAGAAGAGAGACTACCTAGTATGACTTGTGAAGGTCAGTAAATAGGCTTGAATTCATCTTTTTTTGAAGTTGATAATGTTTAAACATTTTTTTTTTTTTTAAATATTTATTTATTTTATACAAGCATTGGGTATAGTCAGAAGTGTGGGAGGGTGAGAGAATTCACCAGAGTCAGAGCGGAGAGTAGAGCAGGCAGACTGACGAAGCACACTGCTGAGGGGAGCAGCGTGCGGCAGGAGAGGTCTGCGCGCCATGTGGGACACTCGCCTGGTGGCCGGGAAGCAGCCGGGGATATAGGCTTGAATTCATCTTTTTTTGAAGTTGATAATGTTTAAACATTTTTTAATTAAAATAACACTGGTGAATAACATTATAGAGGTTTCAGATACAAGGCGTTCATGGGGGGTGTATGACAAATTCTGAACTGTACAAAAGGTATATGAAAAAAAAATGAATCTCCTTTTCTCTTTAAAACATGAGGGAAAAATAATAACAGCAAATGTTTTAAGATGTTTATTTTACTGAGGATTGCAGAAAGGAAGAGTTTATATGGCTTTCTATAAATATAGCTTTCTTTGAACAACAAGTGGCATATAATAAAATCTATATTAATGTTTACTATGAATTTATACATTACTTTCTGGAAGGAGAAGTAAGAACATTTCTGGAAAGTGGATCCAGAAAATTTTTTTTTAAGATTTATTTATTTTTGCATCGAAGAACTGGGGTGCAGGCCAGACATACAGGGGGTGAGAGGATTCACCAGAGACAGAGTGGGGAGCAGAACAGGCAGATTGACTGAGCTACACTGTTGGGGTAGCAGGGGGCGAGACAGGAGAGGTCTGCTGCACCATGTGGGTCAGCTCCCTGGCTGTGGAGGGATCTCAGGCCATAGCAGTGAAATTGCTGAGACTTAACCCCTAGGCCACTAGGGAAGGCCCAGATGTCTGCACAAGTAATATTAATTAGGGGTATCTTTTAAAAATCTTCAGTATTTCTCCATGTCTAGAGGGTGAGATTGAAATTATGTGTCATTCAAGACCTTTCGTGTTGTCGTCCCTCTCTACCCTCTAGTCACAGGATGAATTTGGTTCTTTGACTCTCTAATGTCCTTTCATTTATTATTTACTCTGACAAGATGCCCTTCTCTCATTAAAACTTCTGTTACCTGCAGTGCTTCCATGTCATCCCCCAGAAACCCTCTCTTGCATCCTGGGGCCTCTTATGTGCCCTCCCAGCTCTTTGAGTGTTCCTGTTCCAGGGCTTAGCCACTTGGTGATTGCTTGGTTAAATATTGGCCTCACTCAGCTATTGTGAAAACTTAAGGGCAGGAACTATATCGTTTTCATCTTTATATATTCATTGCTTGTCACACTGATCAAGTATTTGCTTAATAAATATTGAATTAATGAATAATGAACTGGAAACAAAATCCCTTCACCCCAGACATTTCTTCTAAAATACTCTGTCAGATTCTGGAAGAAGAAACTTCACAGGACACTTTGAATTAAGTGGATTAGAAATGAGTTACACAGATACAGGAAAGAGTGAGGGGGATACTGAGGTATCTAAGCATAATAATGATGATATGTTAGAGCAACAACAGAAAAGAGGTGGCTGATGGAACCTAGGAATTTGAATTAAGGACTCAGTGGGGTTTGTGCTTTGGAACTCTGAGTGAAGCGATTTTATCCTGAGATTCTGAAGAGAGGGCCCCAGCCTGCTGGGTGCTGGATATGTGAAGGGGATGTGACCTAGTGGGTGCTCAGAATGCTGAGGTGAAGATGACAGGTAGGTGTTTGCATGGTGTTGGGTTACAGCTCAGAGGGTGAGTGGTTGACTTTGCTGATTCTCTGACTACTAAGGTAGTTTTTCCAGCTGTTACCGGTAGTCTCAAGAGAACTTGGGGAAGCTGATGCTAGGAGGGCCTAAAAGAGCTGGGCATGGGACAGCTGTATAACCACTGGGCAGGGACATGTGAAGCAATGTTGACAGGAAGTGGAAAAAAGGAAGATAGACTTATTCTTTTCCCTGTGGCTCCAATTCTCTACTGTAGATCTTCCATTTCTCCTTCACTGCATTCCCTCTTCTTCCCCTGCAATGGTAGATCTTAATAGGAAGTCAACTGGCAAAGGAGTCTGGGAAAATTACTTGGAAGAATTTCAGCTCTCGCCTTAGAGAGGAGTGTACAGAAGTTTGGACATTTTGTTAAAAGACAAGAAGTGTCTCCATTATGTGAAAGTAGGAGAACACATCCTTTTTGGCAAGACTGTGGATAACCTGACACAATCATACACTGCTAGTAGGTATATATTATATACTAAATTTTTAGCATGTCTGAAAAATCTTAAATGAAAATTGGAAAATCAAAAATCCTAAGATATAGGAGGATCTAAGCTGACATATGGGTGGCATGTAAAATGGAAATGATTATCTGTGTTTTGAAACTCAATGAGAGAGAGAGACTATAGATGAACAGACCTTTAAAAACATCAATGTGTTGCATAATATTTAAAGCATTTTTGCAGGAATTCTGAGGTAGTTGCTTCAAGGGGAGACAGGTACCATTGATTATACTGTGGGTCTACAAATCCAATTTGGAGATGGTTGCACAATTTACAAATGTAAGTTGCCGCCTTTATCATATCCTAAATTTTACGTAAGTATATATTTGTTTGAGTCTATTTCTGGGCTTCCTATTTATTTCAACTGTCTGTCATTATAAGCCAATACCAAGTTGCTGTGTTTATAGACACACTATATTGTTTTATTAATTGATCGGGCTAGACCCCTGTCAGTTTTAACTTTTTTAAATGTTTTCCTATTTCTGTGTGTTTGTATATCCATATGAATTTTAGCATCAACTTCTTGAATTCCATTAGAAAAAGTATGTCTTGGTATTTTTATTGACATTATCTAACATTTATAAACAAATTAAGGGAAAGTGGCATTTCTATATTGCTACATTATCCTGTTTAAGAACAAGTAATGTCTTCCTCTTTTTTCAAATTTTACTTTTGTGTCTTATTGGAGTGTTTAAATTTTTTCTTCATGTAGTTTTGCCCATTTCTTATTTTATACCTAAGAATTCAGTGTTCTCTGTTGCTATTATAAATGAGGGTTTGTTCTATCATCTATGTCTGCTTGGTTACCCTTTGTGTATTTGAGGGTAATTTTTATGTAATACATATCCTATAACCTTAACAAATATTTATGTTTGAATTAGTTTTTTTAAGATTTATTTATTTATGCATACAAGAGCTGGGGTACAGGCCAGAGATGCAGGGGTGAGAGGATTCACCAGAAACAGTGGGGTACAGAACAGGCAGACTGAGTGAAATACACTGCTGAGGGGAGCAGCGGGCAAGGCAGCAGAGGTTTGCCTCTGCATGTGTAGCTCCCTGGCCTGCCAGGGATCGAACTCGTGCTGCAGAGGCTGTGCATTGCTTCATAGTGTGGTGCTTAACCCCTGGCACCACCCAGGAGGCCTCTGTTTGAATTAGTTTTATGATTGTTTCTTAGATTTTCTAGGTATGCTATTGTATCATCTACAAATAGAGATGGTTTTGTTTTTAATATATTTTATGACTAATTATTATTTTTATCTGATTGTATTAGCTAATACCTCAAGTTTAGTCTGGAATGCTAGATAATGGGCATACTTGTTTGTTCATTATCTGAGAGATATATCTCCAGTACTTCTCCATTAATTTAGATAATAACGTTAAGATTATGAAGTACTTATGTTGCAATCTAAGAAAATATTCTTCAATTTACTCTTTGAGGTTTTTTATTTAAATTTTTTATTTTAATTAACAAAAATTTATATATATATATGTTTTACATCGTCCTTTCTTTTTTGTCCAATGTATGCTTTCTCTTTTCAGGTGTAGTCCCTGTAGAATTCCCACCACTGATTCACCTGTGCACTATCACCATAGCCCCTTGTGTGCTTCCCTCTCCTGTTTTGATCCCTCTACCTTTTCCTCCCCTGCAGAATGTCTCTGATTTATAGTTGCTTATTAATTTTGTTTATTATAATTTTTTTCCCCTGATCCCTTATTTTTTCCCCCTACATTCTTCCTATAAGTGAAACCATCCAATATATATATATATTTCCTTCTGGCTTATTTCACTGAGCATAACTGAGTTTTTTTTTTTTTTGCAATCATGGGTTTGAATTTTGTTAGTCTTTCTCAGTATCCATGGCAACAATTATATGATTTTTGCCCTTAGATTATTAATAAGTATGATTTTAATGGATTTTTAATACTGAACTGCCTTGTATTCTTTGAATAACTCCTTAGTCATTGTATTTTATATTTTTAATCTACTATTGTACTCTATTTGCTGTATTTAGTGTTTTTGCATGCATATACATAAACTATTTTACATGTATATGCACGGGAGACATTCATCTGTCATTTTTTTATCCCTTTACTATCTTAATCAGATTTAGGTATCAGATGATTTTGGTTTTATAAAACAAATTTGAAATTTGGAAGTTTGCCTTATTTTTCTTCAGAATAATTTGTAGATCATTAGGTCATCCAGTCTTCAAATATTTAGTAGAACTTTCCTGTGAAACCATTTGGGGTTGGTTCTTCCTTTGTGGAGTAGTTCCCATAGTGTATTGAGTAATTGCCTTTCAAATTATTCATTCAGATTCTCATCCCTAGAAACTGTGAAGGTGACCCTATTTGGAAAAAGAGACTGTGTCTTTGCAGATGTAATAAATGTAAGGATCCTGAGATGAGACCCTCCTGATTAGAGAGGGCTCTAAATCTAGTGGCAGGTGTCTTTACAAGCAACAGACAAGGAGAGGACACATTGACACAAAGGAGAGAGTCATTTAATGACAGATGTAGACTGGAGTTATGCTGCCACAAGCCAAGGGGTGCCAGAGTCATCAGAGCTGGCAGAGACAAGGAAGTATTCTCCCACAGAACCTTCAGAGGGATCATAGCCCTCCCAGCACTTTCAGATTTCAGATTCCTGAAGGAATTGTAAGAAAATAAATATCTCTTGTTTTAAACCACAGTTTGAGGTAATTTGTACAGTAGCCCTAGAAAACTAATAAGTTATTGAAGAACTTTCTTACTTTTATGGAAACTAGTCTTTTAAAGCATTCAAATTTTAATGGGCTCTATTTTGGATCCCCTGTATTTCCATAGGAAGGTATTCATTTTGTCTAAGTTTTTAAAAATATGTTCATGCATATGGGTAACTTATTCTCTTATGATTTAATTTTTCTTCTGCTTCGATCTTTATTTTCTCATTGCTATTTCTTTCATTTTATATTTATGCTTTCTTTTTGTTGATTAACTAGTGGTAACTATATTAAGTTTTTCAACAAACCAATGTTTTTCCTTTTCTCTGCCTTATTTTCTGCCTTTCCTTTATTTTTAACTTTTGTTCTTTTGTTTGGCTTATTTTGTTGTTCAGGATTTTTAGAATGGGACATAAATTCATTTATTTTTGTCATTTCATTTTATTGATAAATGTGTTTATCAATGAACACATTTCCTCTGATCACTGCTTTAAATGTATTCATGAATTCACATATATGTAGTGTTATTGTCATTGCTATTGTTTTCACCCAAGTGTTGTTTTATAAATGTGTATATATACATATATATAATATCTATGTTGATGTTTGCTGTTTTCTTTTTTTTTAAAATTCCATGTAACAAGATCTGCATTTGCAAATGTACATAAAATTAGCCCAAGCCCTCAACCCTCATCCTGTCAGATATATAATGATTTTTCTGTGACTTCTATTGATATTCAGCATACTGGAAATGTCCTAATCCATGGTAGGTCAACCACATTCAATTTGAGAAGCAATATGAATATTTGGAGAATTTCTTCTCTCATTTTAGAAGTAAACAAATAGGGGGTGAAACAATTACTCCCATTTCCTTTTTAGCTATATACAAATAAATGCATTTTCTTTATGCCCTTCTTTCATAGTGCTCTGTGATAAGGTTGTTTACTTTGTGTGAAAAATGTTAATGGATTATGGGAAACTTGAATTGGCTAGATTTAAGTTACAGTAACGACCTCAGAAGCCAATTCTACACAAATATATTTATTAAAATGAATATATATATTTAAATATTTTAAAATGAGTTTTAAAATAATCCGTGGAGTTGACTAAGAGTAAGAATTTTAGAACTTTTTAATGAATTTTAAGCGTTAAATTTTCTAATTGAGTAATTAAGTTGTATGATTATAAATTATATGCTTTATCAGCTAATGAGCTTAGTTTTAATTTAATGTTTAGATGAAGTCTCAACCCAATAGTAGATAACCCAAAAATATGATAAGTATCCTATGAAATTTTAATTTAAACCTAAATTCAAATGGCTTAATTAAGTCATTTGAGTATATCATCTGCCTTTTCTTTATTAGCAAGATAAAAGAGAGTGCTGGTCTCCATAAATAACATCTTTCCTGAGTCCTGATATAAAATATGAATGCTTGAATGTTTGCCTAATATACTTGAAATTAGTTCTAAGCGAATTAAAAATCAGAAGCTTAATTTATTAAAGCATTAAAATGTATTATCTTATAAATCAGTATGCACTGAATTCCTGTATTTACATAGGAGTAAAAAGCAAGTAAAGATAATATCTTAGACCTATTAAACTGTCAGTACAGTACTTTGAGTTTTAAGTAGACTTGGTGAGAGGAGTAAACATAGTTTAATAATCCTCTTTGAAGAATAGATTAGCAACATATTGAGAGAATGCAAAGTTAAAGTGAGTAATTAGCAATGCCACTGGTAACTTGGAGTTTAAGCTGAGTTTTAATAATGACCTCATTTTTTATTGCATAATGAAAATTAAGCATCTCAGTAGAGTTGACAATGATGTGTGATTTAATAATATATTTCAAACATAAAATCCATGAAAAATGTTAAATAAAGAATATATACCCCATTTGATAAGTAATATGAATTCCTAGATAAATTATGCCAGATTTAAAATTTAGAACATTTAATTGGGCATCAATCAAGTAGAACATATCATAATTAGCTCTTGTGTATTTTAAATAAATAATCTGAAAGGAAACATTGAAAATCTGAAGCTTTTTTGTGTGGTTCATGGAATTTGGAAACTGAGAACTAAAATTTACCATACAGGAACTTTAAACCTGATTTATGCTTTGAATTGTGTTGGTAGAACCAAGTAAATTTTAGAGAAGGGTGGTTCAACTTTCAGTTTCCAAATGAAATAGAGAAAGGAAGCAGAGTGAAATCTATCTCTACATAAACAAACCATATCCCTTATTAATAATGCTTCAGTTTTATAGGATAAACTACTAGAATTTGTAATACTCGACCCTATTGTTCAGCGAAAACAAAAAAATCAAATCATAATCTAGGATTTTACTTGGACAAATGAGTGATTATTTGATTAAAGGGATCATTGTGTGGAAGATGAAGAGGGGAAATGGGAAGTTCTAAACCAGAATTCTAAGAGAAAGGGAAGAGGTACATTTTCATCTTCAGTTATCACATTGTCACTTTCAGTTCTAGGAATATACAGGAAAATTTTCTTGTCAACCTTGCAGACAATTCACATACATTTCATTGTAATGAGTTCGCATGCTGACCTTTGGCAGTTTCTCAGTGGTTATTTTATTACCTTAGGTAAATATGGGTGTGTATGTATATATGTATATATGTGTGTATACACGTACACATGTATTATATATCTTTTTAATACTGTATATAATTTTCTAGAAATATTTGGAATTTACCAGATTACTGGAGATTTTAAAGAACTGAGCAAATTTCTGAAATTTTCTTAGGGTTTAGTCTTTGCTAACACCATTCTGCAGCTTGGATGTTTGCTATTTCTAAATGATGGAGGGAACATTGGGGATCACTTAGTTGCTTTAGAATCATTGAAGCTAAAGAAATCTCACTTCTATAAAGTCAGTGTTTCCCTGAGCACCTACTTTGATCTAAAGTACAGATTAAATATCTACCACATAACCATTTAGAATTTTAACACAGCATTCCCTGACTTTTGAAGTTATATAAATTCTCTCATTTTCTGCTCTTTATACTTCACTAGTCATCTTCTTATTTTCCACTTTGGAAATTATCTAAAAACTGCTCTGAGTTTACTGCCAGAATGCACACAGAGGAGATTCAGGTCTTCAACAAATATTTACTGAGAATCTACTTTGTAGCAGACTGTAGGATGCTGCTGAAATATTGCTTTAATTCTACAGAAAACCTTTAGAAGTCATGCCTCAATGATTTGTGACAGAGGGAAGAATACTGTGTAAAAGTCATTAAATTCACATTCAATCTGGCTAATTCTGCTTAGGGGAAAAACAGTGACAATGCATTTGAAACTAAAGTAAACTTACCAGATGTCCAAAAAAAAGAGGAGTTTTGCTCTGATTTTCAATGTTTCAATATGGTAATCTAACCATTCTACATTTCAAATAAATCTGTAGCGTTTTTTAAAGAAGAAAAAAGAATATTCATACTTGGAGAACTTTTATGAAACTTAGTTTCGGCATAAAATAGTTTAGTTTATGAATGCGATTTTAGTTCATTTAATGTTTCTAGCATTTTTCATTATTAACAACTTTTCTCACTACATTGGTAATATATCATTTCCTAAATTAATTGAATACATTAACCTTTCACAGACATCTGACATAGGGAATCTCTATGGTAATTTTTAAATTGATCCTTTTATGTGCTCTTGTATTCCCAGGCTGTTTTGATATTTTGGTGCCATAATTATTCATTCATTCAGTTACAGAAATGACTCTACTAGGAATGTCTGTCCATTGTTTTCTTCTAAAATACACCCCCCTCCCCTTCACTTAAATCCCACTAGAGACTCTGGACTGGGTACCACCTAAAAAGCAGGCTTTCTACATGTAGTGAAAAAATCAACATTTAAACTTTGTTTCTGTTAATAGCCCTATATTCATATTCAAGGACTAGAGAAATGGATATTAAGGGGAAAAAATGAAAGGAATCAAGATAAGAGAAAGACAAAGATCTCAGACTGCATTCATATTCCAAGTTTAGTTGTATCTGAGACCCAATTCTAGTCCTACTCTTGCAATTGTGAGAGGTCCCTGCATCCTTTCTAGAAACTCCCTTGCATTTAACCTTAATTCAGCAGGATGTTCTTAGTTGCAAACAATTCACTTATAGCCAATAAAATTCAGCATTGCTAAATGGCCATTATTGGACTGCTAATAGTTCTGGGATCTATAGTAAGTGCTGAGAAACAGATCAGTAAGAAATAGCCATTAATCTTCAGCATCCTTGGTTTACACAAATCCCCACAAGCACAGGGGAATGCAGAGGAAATACTATCTTAAGTAACAGTGGATTTCTCATAATACCTAAAAAGGTCAATAGGGGTCTCTCATGATTCACTGAACCACTTTCACAATGACAGCGCTAAGTTTATTTGGACTTAGAAACTTAAGATCACTTTCATGATCACTGTAATAGGTTATACTAAGCATCTGGGTATGAGTGAGAAAGATTTAAATTTAAAGTGCTAAAACAGTTTCTACAATTCTGAAAACATTTTCTTTATAATTTGAAGTCAAAATTTCCCATTCAAATAGAGCATTCTTATCAGAACAATTGTGTTAGTGGGTACTGATGGGATTGCAATATGCTCTTGGCTTGCTAGAAGGCACTGTAAGACAAGACTCTCCCACATGACCACTCACTTAGGCAGCAAGACTAAAGGACAAATACTCTGTACGAAATAGAAAACACAGATGAAAATGAAACTGTCGCCTGTGTTCCTGTTGACAGTGTTCTCACTTGAAATCAGATAAATTATATTCCCTTTTCTGTGTGGGTTTTAACTAAAGCTGTGTGAAATTTCTTACCAGTGATGAGAGAGTTTAGCTCTTGACTGTCAAAAATATTTTGTTGATTCTTTTATTCAGTGATTTCCTGTTGTCTGATGTTGTATATATGCTCTGGATTCAAGGCCAGCTTAATTATACTGCACTCTACAAAAGATTATCTGGGTAGATGCTTAAAGAAAGTTAATGAGATAGACCCCAGGATCCAGTGATGCTGACCTATGTCCATATTACTTTCTTAGGGCTGCATCACAAAGCATCACAGACTGGGTGGCTATTGCAGCGTTGGTTTCTTATGTGATATCTCTCCTTGGCTTGCTGCTGGCATCTTTTTTCTTGTCTTCACCCAGTTGTCTTCTATGTGTCTGGTGTCTGTATCCTAATGTCTTGTAGGGACATCAGTCATATTGGATTTGGGACCACCACCCTTATGAGCTCATTTTAACAATTACCTCCAAATCTAGTCACTTTTTTGAGATATTGGGGGTCAGAACTGCACCATATGAATTACAGTTTAGTCCATAACTGGCACTAGCTATATTGCTGTCTATAGGTGAGCTGCAAGGAGATACTTAAAGAAAACAGGTTAATAAGACCGATCCTGTGATGTGCCCTGGGCTAGGAATCTGCTGGGTCCCAAAGACAGTGGAGCAAACACTGACCTGTGTTTTCCCAACCTTGGGCTCCCACATTGAGGCTGTTAAAGAATATTTTATTTTTTAAGATCTGGCGTATGGCCCTATTTTAATTCACGGTTTAAAATTTATTTCTTAACCCTTCTATGAGGAGGAGTTCACTAATTAATGCCATGGATTGAAGTATGTGTGTGTCTATAGCTTCCAAATTGAGCATTTCTTGCTTATACATTAATAAGTATTCTTCAGACTCTAGCTAATAGGGAGTTTGACACTAAAATGCTTGCAGGTAGCTATTGTGTTTCTGCTTAAGAATGGTTCCTTAGAGAATTGTATTCTCTGTTCAAATACTAAAAACAGTCCACTCAGTAGAGGGACTGCTAACCATCAGCTATTAAGTGGTATTGCCTCTAAAAATGAAAACAAAAGAAGAGGGCCATCTGGGAAACAAGAAAATGTTTTTATGGGTCTCCACAGGATCCTTTCAGAGTACATGTAGTGAGAGAGAAGCCCAAATCTTTGAAAAACGAAAGAGTAATTTAGAAAAAGAAAAAATATTTTCTGAAAAGAAGGCTAACAAAATTATTTAATCCTTCCCATATGACACACATTAAGTTAAAAATCAGTTTAGTTATTCATATGTTGGTGTATTTAATATTAAGTTGGTATTTACTTTGAATTGATTTATTTTCAGCTTTACAATGATTTTTCAAAAGGGTTGTCTATGAAATATGCCATGTATGTTATTATTAACATTGTTAATGAGCCAGGCTGTTGGTGAAGTTAATACTGACTGAGCCACTGGGCTGTGGAAGGTAACCCTGGGAAGTTGTAAGAAGTGGTTTATAATTTCCAAAATCTTTGGTAGTGCCTACAAAACAGTAGCACATGAAGAAACATTTGAAGACTAGGTATCTTTCATTAACTAAAGAAAGATGATTTAAAGACAGCCTACTGATGCAATGAAGACTTTACAAAAGTAAAACATTTTCCATTTAATTAGCCATTAAAGGTGGGCCTGGTAAAAATTGAATGAGCCTCTTGTATCTGAGAGAAAAAATTGATCAAACGCCATGTATTTGAAATAATACCTCTTAGTCATTTGCAATAAGACAGAAAGAGACTTGCAATAAAGAAAAATGAATATAGAATCTTAGAAGTTGGAGTGGCTGCTTAGAAGGACCACTGGCTTTTTAAGAATAATGATGCCTTATGCCTTGACTCAGAAGCAGGGGAAAATGTGAGGGATAGGGTATTCATTTGTGTACAGCCCTTGGGTCACTCTAAATAATAATATCCATTGAGCATGTTGCCCAGTAGAGGACCCATCTCAGCTCCCAGTTGAATACTTGATCCATATTTCTTAGCCACTCCTTACTTTGAATCCTGGTTGTTGTAAGTTTGGAAAATGCTTCAGTGCTACTGCATTTCTAAGCTTCTAAGCTGTTTCCTGAGAGAGACAAGTTGTGTGTGTGTGTGTGTGTCTCATTTTGTTTGGTCAATTTTATTAAACAAATATTAAAAAAATATCTCCACCTATTATTATAGAAATCAGTAATGGACATTGATTTGCATGAATGTATAGAACAAAAATTCACACAGGCAGGGCTACACAGTGGCTAGGACTGTGGGCTCCAGAGTCAGACTGGTAGGTTCAAACCCTCAACCCTGCCATTTGATCTTAAGCAAATTATGTCATCTCTCCCCCAGGTTACTCCTGAAAAATGAGTAAAGGAATAGTACGCTACCTTGAATAGTATGAACTGGGTTCGGAATACATAAGACACTTGGAGTAGTATTTATTGTATTGTAAGCATAATGTAATGATGGCTAAGATCACATGCCAAATAAAGTGACTATACTTAGCTATATTAGAAGATGTTTTTGTTCTTATCCTCAATATTTATTGTGCTTATCTTCCTAGTGATTTTTATCATTACTCTGCAGGTCTGATTTGTTTGCTGGGGCTGTTAGAGGTGTCTCCAGACCTCAGTTGCTTGAGATCTAGCCTCTTCCCTTCCTTTTTTTCCTTGCCCTTCCCTTTTTCTCCTCCTTTCTCCTTTATTATCAAATATTTATGCACCAAATTTTAGGCATTTTAGAGATGAATAAGACAAATTCTGATTTCAGGAACTTTCAGTTTATGTTGAAGGAGGGGACAGAGTTTGTGGCACTGATCACTAAACAGACAATTTCTGTATAACCTTGTGTAGCAGTGCTAGAATTAAGCACAGGTTTCTAGGATAGCTGCTGTGAGGGGCTTGTAACCCCATGTGGGTTAGTGATCTACGCGAGGGAGGAGAGCACCTGGCGGGGAAAGTTTTCTGAGAAGGTATTCTCCAATTCAACCTGCACACTGAACGATGAATAGGAATTAGTCAGACTTGGTGGAAGATTAATGGGAGGAAGGGAGACGTGACATGGAGATGCATGATGGCATATTGAAAGATCTGAAGGTGAGAAGGTGTTTGGCAGATGTGGGAGATATAAATACATCAGTGAAATGCTGGAGTCAAGTGAGTTATGAAGGAGGTCAACCAGTAAAGGTCTGTTTAGTCCATGCTAAAGAGTGTGGAATTTTCTCGGAAACCTTGAAGAGCCATTAGAGATTTTAAATAGGAAAATGGTAGGAACTGATTTGAGGTTTAGAATTTTTTTCATGGTACCATGGGGAATAGATATGAAGAAGCTGAGATTGGAGTAAGAATAGTAGTTTTAAGGATATTATAGCAAAGCACATGAAGAATTAGAACCTGAGCTAAGGCAGTGTCAGTGGGTTAAGTGGAGTAACTAGAATAAAGAAATGCAGTTTTTGGAACTCAGTGCCTGCTCAGATATGGGAAGTGAAGAAAGAGTGGAGGCATCAGAATGACACAGCTCTGTTGGGCAGCTGAGCTGTGGTGAAGTCTATAACTGAGGCACGTGACTAAAGGTGTGGGGTTGGCATACACTTATTGCTCAACCTTTGTATGTGAGCTGCCTGTAGAATGTTCAAGGGGGAATATCTGTAGAGTTTGGAGTTTATATCCCTATGTATACACACACACATGTATGTGAACACACACACACACACATATATCTGGGGGGAGTGAGGGACTAGAGAAATAACCATGAATATATAGTTTGTAGCTGGACCAGCAACTATGTGTTAGCATGCTAGACAAGGTTATGGAGAGAGATGATAATAATTGATAATAAGCCAAGGACAAAAGATTTAAGAACATCACCATTTATATCAGGAAAAACTCTGCACTTGGCCAATGGGAAGGAGTACTAGGAACTTATAGTCAGAATACCCAGGTGACCAGATGTATCCTGGTCAGATGACCTGGATAGCAGCCATGAACCTCAGAGGAGCCGAAACTTTGCACATGAACATGGAGAGGCAAAGGACCAGGGTGTAGATGAGAAGTCACCACCTAAGGATACTATGTGAGGAACTATATCTGAGGAGAGCCAGTTTTTATTTAAGCATTGCAAGTCAGGAGCATGCGGGACAAGTTTGATAATGAAGGTAAGTTTGTTTTAAACAGAATGAAGTTCTCTAGTAAACAAATAGTTGTTTGTGAAAGGAAACATGGACTAATGGATTTTTAGAAGAGTAGCTTAGCAGTGTGGAAATGAGAGTAAGGGAGGAGGAAAGATGGTCAGGGAGGGGAGGAGTAGGCAGTGACCAAGGATGTCAGTAGAAGCCTGAGAAAGGTACTCCTGAGAGAGGCGCTCCTGGTAGATCCAGGCTAAGGTGGTTTCACATTAGCAGTGTGGACCCTGATGTCTTGGCACTACAGATGTCCCTCCTGGAGTGAGAACATCAGTTCAATCAAATATTCTGGTGACTGGATTGAATTAGTTGTTTTCCCTTGACTCACAGTGGGAAGGGTAGCAGAGTTTGTTCTGAGAAGAGAGTTTTTCACTTCTATGGTGCATTTAAAAAGACAAAACTTTTCTTGAGCATCCATTATGTTCCCAGCACCTTGAATCTCATATTATAGCAATTATCTGTTGAATAAGGAGACATTTCTCAGGTATAAGGAATGAACACAGAGCCACATGGCTATGAGGTCAGAGTAGGATGATGACCAGAATCCTCATTTTTCAAATCTTGTTCATTCTTAGTTGCATTCTGAACAGGCAGGATTCTTGTATCATCTGTGTTTCCTGGATACCTTTAGAATTGCTCAAAGTATCCTAGAACTCAAGAGTACAGAAGTAGAAATTAAGTTATTGAACCTTGACTTACAGATGGTCAGAAATTTGGATCAGGCTAGGACTCATCTGACACTTTCAGAAACTGGCATTGTTAATAAAGATGCAAATGCTCAAGACCAGGTTTTCGCCTTCAACCATTAACTCACTGACTATTTTTTAAGTGTGTGGTCTGTTCAATAACAACCCTATCTCCCCTCATTAAATCATATACTGACAATATTGATTATAATATATATTTATTCCATATACTATTATATATTCCATATACTATTATTGAATAACTACTAAATGCTAGATACTGTTACAATGTTTGACAGTCTTACCACATTGAATCCTCTCAGCTTTCTTATGAAATAGGTACCATTACAAATCCTACTTTAGATTTGAGGAGTTACATCTTTTTGTATTGTGTAGACACTCAATACTTTTTGTACTGTTTACATTTTCTGTTATAAATGCCTTAAGTTCAAAGAAAAAGGAAAAAAGAAAGAGCAAATGGTAAATCAACCATTCGTAAATAATATTAGGTCCAAATACACGAGATCAAGATTTGCCCATCTACCTTGGAGAAAGGAGGGTCCAGGGAAGTGGCGGTAAGCCGGTTTTTCCTCTGATGCATTTTATTATGTAATTGGCACTTTGTTAAGCCCATCAAATACCTTGGTGATTGATTTTATAGTCCCTAACTAAAATACCAGGGACCTGTTTAAAAATAATGCTGAAATAGAATAAATGGGTTTCTTTTGTTTCAAAATTATTGTCAAATATTATTGCCTAGAAGATTGTGTGCCTCATCCTATATATATTTTTTTTAATTTAAATTTTATTTTTATATTCCCCATACAATTACAACCCCCTTATTTTGACTCCAATCCCTCCTTTCCCCACCCCCACCCCCCCATAGAGTGTCTCTGGTTCATAGTTGTTTGTTGATTTTGATTCATCCTATATTTTTGGAAGAGTAAAGCTGTATTTCTAAGAAATAAGAGCCTACTTTTTGGTTTCTTGGTTTTATGGGTTTGAGTTTAAAGCCATAAATGATACCATAATGAATTCTGCAGCTGTTAAGTATTCTGGGAGGAAGTCAGGGTGTTAAAAAGATAGGAAAACTGGGAAAGGAAAAATATCTACCTAAATATAAAATAGGAAATGTTAAGGTGATATGATGCTGCAGAAAATTTTAGAAAAGTTTTTCAATCTTTACCTGTGTCTTCTGTGTTAGAGAGTCACTTATGAAGTAAAATGTTCAGTTACTCTATTGTCATATCTGATATTTTTGTATATTCTTATTCTCAGTGCATTAGAGGTCAACATCATTGTAAATATATTTAGCATTATTTTGTCAGTTATAATAGTAGCTACCCACATGGTGCAGCAGACCTCTCCTGTCTCGCCTGCTGCTCCCCTCAGCAGTGTATTTTAGTCAGTCTGCCTGTTCTGCTCCCAACTCTGTCTCTGATGAATCTGCTCATCCCCTGCACCGCTGGTCTATACCCCAGTTCTTGTATGCATAAATAAATAAATCTTTTGAAAAATAATAGGTCATTATTTTCCAAAACATTGTACCTGAAATGATTCCCTATATTCTCCAGTATGGCTTAAATAAATTTAGAGACTATAGTAATAATAGAATATATTTCTGGTTTACTGTATATATGATATATATCTTTATGAAAGTTGTTTGGAGATAACTTTAAAAATCTATCTAACATGTAAGAAACAAAAGAAACTGGAAGGAGATTATAATGAAAGCTGTATCCTAATAAGTAAAGAAAATGAATAACAAGTATAGAAAGATAATACAGACCATTCAGGTCCCCCCAAATTTGCTTGTGTTCTGTACCGTTTATTAACTGTTAACTATCTTAAGATTATCCATTCACTATAAATAACATATTTAAGCAATAACTTTCATCAAAGTTTTTATCAATTCAGAACAATTCCACAATTATTATCTAGTTGATCCACCCAAATTTCTCTTGAAAATTGGAAAGTGCTCTTAGTTCTTTGCTATAATAGACATAAAATTATAATTATTAATAATTCTAAACCTTAGTTTTAAAAAACAAAAGAGAACCCACCAATAATTTTACTACTTATTTTTTAAAATACCTTCCAAACCTTTGACCATAGTGGAATTCATATGTAGCATAGGCAGGAAGATATAATCTAGTTCATGTGCTCAATAAATAGTTCCTATGTGCCCATAACTTTCTGGTAGGATTCCAGAAGAATAAATGCATGCTTCTGCTTTCATGGAACTTACTTTCTAGTAGGTAAAAAATACTTATTATGTTTTGTATTTATTTTTAGGTCTGCTTATTATGTTAATATTAAGTTAATATTATGTTAATATATTATTGTGGTAGCCAAGGATTGTACTTCGAAAAAGAAATAAAGAAGACAAGAGGATACTGAGTGAAAGGAGCGTCTATTTTATAAAATGTAGTCAAAGAGAACCCACCTATAATTTTACCCAACTATAATTTCTTCTCTAATGAAATATTTGAGTAAGAACCTAAGTGAAGAGAGAGTGTGAATCATATGATTTTGAGGGTAGAGTCTCTTCAGGTAGGGAAAATCATGTGCAAATATCCTGAGGTTGATATTTCCATGAAAAATTAAGGAAATCTAAATGGTTGGAAAGAATTGCAATTTCAGGTTAAAAACAACATTAAAGAGAACTATTTACCTGTTTGCTGACCACCAGAACCTTGATTCAAGTATTTATCTATAAAAATATTTAAAGGGGATTTTAACTTGGACTTTCTAAAGACTTTAAAATATTTGGAGAATGATTAAACCCATACCTTGTGAGACTTATCTAAATTCTGTTAAATCCTCCAAATTATAAATGGGTATATAGTAGGTTCTTTTTTCCTTATAAAGGATTTATTGCTCTTAGAGATTATGTATAAGAAAATAATTTCTGTGATAATTTACAGGGCATGTGTCCAGGCAACAAAGAAGATTACAGTGTCTTTCTAGCTGACATGGAAATGGTTAAAAGAAAACCAGTTTATATGAAGGGACTGCAGAGAGTTTGCAGTGGTGTGATGGCAAGACAGTGGACTGTTGCTGCTAATTCTAGTACAGAGATCAAATAAACCAGATAGGAGGAAGCACTTCTGAGCAGATATGGACTGAGAATTTTAGTGACTAAATGACTTAAGCTTGATTGCTGAGGAAGGTAGCATAACCCCATGAAATCATAGGTTCCCTGGGGAGGAAAATGGAGGAATAAGGAAGGGAATCATTAAAAATTAAATGAGTTTATCTAATGAAAAATATGAGCTAGTAATACCCAAAAGAGACTGTTGAACCTTAATATATATATTAATCTACTGAGGAGAAATAGGAACTTGAGACAAGTGACATCATCTTTGGATTTTAAAGGTGCATTTTTTTGGGTGTTTGCAACTGAGTTATAGTGTGCAAATTTCAACTCTTGCCGGATTAGTATATTTGGCATATTACATAGAAAAAGACTTACTGTAAAGCATGCAAACAGTCCTGAGTCCAAACTGATGAATTTGTAGCTTTTAAACCACAAACAATCCTCAAGAGAAGAGACATGAAACTTCTACAACTCTTCGTTATTTTTATGTCTCTACAATTTCCATTCCCACCATACTGTGGTCAAATTATGGTTCACATTCCTCCCAGGGCACCCCTAATGCATCCTTGTAAATCCTTCAGTTTCTGCGATTTAGCTAGGTCCACCTTGGTTGCCTTGCTTGTCTAGTGTCTGCCCCAAATCACCAGATCTTTAGATGGCCTCCTACATAACTTGAGCTTTTCCCAACCAGTGTCAATATATCATCCATGAACCTGCCTTCCCTCTCAAAGCATGATCTAACATTTTAAAAATAAAGCCCATGTCTGAAATCATGAGCTCATATTCATCCTCTGTCTGGGACATCTACTCTCATGTTATACATGGTTACTCCCTGCATTCCCTTCTTGCTTCAAGGGCTGATAAATTATTTGCCATAAATAGGTCTCTGTTCCTCTGGGAGGATGTTCTAAGTCCATTACTGCTTTTCCTGCATTCACCCCCGCCCCCCAGTCATGGACAGAAATCTTCTCAGAGTGTAGTGTAAGTGATAGATCAAACTTCATTGATTCAGTTATAAGGTATGACTTGGTTTGGTAGCAGCTAACAATCTGCTTTACATTATTCAGAGTAAATAACATTAACTTTGCATCAAATTTAGTGGTTTATTTCTCGTTGCTGTCTGAAGCAGGTTGAGTGGGTCTCTTCAAAGCAGCTATTCAGGAATTCCATCTCCTTCCATTACTGTGATTACAGCACTTCAGAATCCTTTGGACCTTTATCTCCTAGATAAGGAGTGTGTTCAAAAGACATTTTGGGAAGCAGCATACATCAATTCCATCCACCTGCACATGGACCTGCCTTCCTTTTCAAAAGATAGTGTAACTTGTAAAAGAAAGTGCATGTCTAAAGATAGGCTGTGGATTATACAGCAGCTCATGCATATAGGTGAGCACTTGTTTGCAATTTCTGTCCTTAGAAATCCATAGATCAGGTGGATTTTACATCTTCAGACATAGAACATACTAACTCATCCTGGAGGAGAGAATAAGAAATCCCAGGAAGTCACTGACCCAGCTCAAAATCCAGGAACTGAGGATTCTGTAGTTCTTTCCATCATCTTCAAATATGTTTTTCCTTATCCTATAAGATACAAACTAAAATAACGAGTCATCCCTCCATCTTCTCACCTACTGTACGTGACATACCACTGATCAGGTGCAGATAAATTTTGTATGGGGATAAAGAAAGGAAAGAAACCCTCAGAAGTTGTTGATCCATGACAACGCTGCAGTCCTGTGCATGAGGCACTGTGCTGTTTGGAATGCTGTGGAAAGTACTTGCTAGTCTCCAACTGTGTTCTTTAGGAAGGTTATCTTTTATCAGGTGTTTTTATACCTCTTTTCTTTCCCATTTGAAAGGATTTTTCTTCTCTATATTCTTAACCATAAATGAAATGACTATTGGTGTCTATATACCTAGTTTTTCAAACCTGTCTTGATTGCCAAAGTTGAGGGGTCCATCAGAAATGTAAATCTCAATCAGTCATGTTATTTACTGTTTTTTTTTTTTTTTTGCATTTGGATTCTTTGTTATTTATATAACGTATTTTTCTTTTTCAAAAACTACAAACTACTTGGACTTCTGGACTGTTTACTTACAATCACTTCTTGTTTATTTGTTTGTTTCCTTACTCCCCACCTCTCAGTTTAACGAATAATCACTTGAGACTGGCCAAGACATTTTATTGAGTGGGAAGTCTCAATTTTAATATGATTGTTAGCACAGATTTAAAGATTAATTGGTTAAAACTTATTCCTCAAAGTCTCTTTCAATCTTACTCCTTACTGTTTGAAGTCCAAAATGGTTGACCAATTCTTACAGGCCTAATTAAAAGTCAGAGAAAAAAAATGGAAATGTTAGCTTCAATTCACATATCTTATTCAGAGGCTAAAGAGAATTCTCATGAAATCATTGTAGTTTGACATGCAGCCATTACCTCTGCCCCAGGAAGCATGCCTAAAACTGATAGAATTTGAAAGCGGAAGGTAGGTTATGTGCTGGGAAGATGGCATCAAAAGAAATTCCCTCCTTTGCTGTGGGGATGATAAACTGAGAAGTCCAGATATGCAGTACACTCAGAGAATTCTGTGACATGTGACAAAACCAGGGCACTTCTTGATTGCCAGTGTCAGATCTGACTAATAATAATAGAAGAAATGCAGAGGAATTTCAAGTTAATGGGGGAAAAGGTGCCATCTACCTGAGAAGTGGGAGCTCTGTATTTTTAATTTTCAGAAACTAAGTAATGGGGGTAAGAAAAAATACAACATCTAGTAAATTGAGTCCTTAGGGAAATTCTCTGCCACACAGTGAGAACAAATCTCCAGAACCCAACCACAAGGACGTGGAAGATCTTTTATTTCAATCACATACAGAATTAAAAATTCTCATCATAAAGAAGTTCAAAGAAATGGAGGGAAGCACAGAAAATCTGATCAAAGATATAAAAGAAAATACAGAAATATAAATAAATTTCCTAAGCAACAAAATCTGTGGACAGAAGGTTGAAATTGAGGGTTTAAATAATAATGAAGATACAAGATAAAAAGGTCAGTGAAGAAGATAAAGAAATTCTGAAGAAAAATAATGGAAGCAGAATAGATAAAATCAGTGACCATTAAGGTGATAAAGCACAAAGAATTCAGGTGAAAGAAAAAGATAAAAAGAAAATAAAATGAGGCAGCACTTTTATAATTGTTCTATTCCATGAGGAAAGGCATATAAGAATAATGAATATCCCTGGGGAAGAGAGAGAAAGAAGGGAAAAAAAGTAATTCATTTAAAGAAATTACAGAGGAATATTCCCTAGCCTGAAGAAGGAATTAAATATCCAAGTCCATGAACCTGAACAGGGTTCCTAAACAGAATACCTTAATTGGGGTACCTAAACAGTATGACACCTACATAAAGAAACATAATAGTGACACTTCCAAGAATTTAAAACAATTTAAGACAAAGGGGCTAGGGGAAAGAAGCAGATAACCTCAATGTAACCTTCATCAAGCTTACATCTGAATCTGATGAAACACTTGGGCAAAGAGAATTGAACAATGTAATCAAAACACTTAACAATGAAAACAGCCAGGCAAAATTATTCTGTCCTGCAAGACTCTCCTTCAGATATGTGGTAGAAATAAAAGTGTTCTTGGACAAACAAAAGCTGATGAGTTAGCAAATTCTGTTCTTCCTCTGCAGGAAATTTTGAAAGGAGCTCTAGTATCTAAATCAATGAGAAGAATATCCACAAAGAACAGGGTAAGGTAATAGATAGAACCACAAATTAAGGTCAAAATGGCAGTAGCAGACCTTCATATATCAATAATCAACTCTAATGTAGGGACTGAATTCACCAATTAAAAGAGAGTCTGATTGTATTAAAAAGCAGAATTCAACTTTCTGCTGTTGACAGGAAATGCACCTGAGCTCCAAAAATAGACATAAGCATAGAGAAAAGGGTTGGAAAACAATCCAACAATCAAATGTGACCTAAAGAAAGGCGGGGGCAACCTTATTTATATCAGATAAAATAGATTTTCAACTAAACAATGTAACAAGAGATAGGATGGACAATATATAATAATTGAGGAGACAATATGTCAAGAAGACACAACACTCGTCAATATATACACATCAAATGAAGGAGCTTCAAAATATATAAGGCAAATACTATCAAATATGAACAAACTTTGGAAAAATACATTCATGACAGGGAACTTCAAAACCCCACTTTTACCAATGGACTGATCAACTAAAGAGAAAATAAAAACACAATAGCCTTGAACAAAGAATTAGACCACATGGGCTTAATAGCCAGTTAGAGGGCACAAACTTCCAAAAAGCTGAATACACATTCTTCTCTAATACACATGGAAAATTCTCAAAAATTGACCACACATTGGGTCACAAAGCAAATTCATAAAGATCAAAATTATACCATGCATCTTCTGTGATCATAAAGGTTCCAAGCTGTAAAGTCAACCCCAACAAGAAAATAGGGAAAAACTCTAATATGTGGAGACTGAACAACAACCCACTACTAAATGGCAATTGGGTTAATGAGGAAATCAAGGAAGTTAAAAAATATGTTGAGACAAATGCAGTGAGAACACAACCTTCCGGAACTTATAGGACACAGCAAAAGCAGTACTACGGGGAGGTTTATAGCAGTATTGGTGCTTCAATCAACAACAAAACAAGAACTAAAATAAATTTTCTCCTACTTTAGGGAACTGGAAAAAGGTGGATAAACAAACCCAAAAGCTTGTAGAAGGAAGGGAATAATAAAAACAGAGCAGATAAATAAAATAGAAATAAAAAAGTTGGTCCAAAAGATTAATGAAACCAATAGCTAGTTTGTTTAAAATTTTTTTAAAAAATAGCCAAACTTCTAAGGTCACAAGGAAAAGAAGGGAGAAAACTCAAACAGGATCAGAAGTGAAAGAGGA
The DNA here is from genome assembly GCF_014898055.3 of Talpa occidentalis. Taxonomy (NCBI): domain Eukaryota; kingdom Metazoa; phylum Chordata; class Mammalia; order Eulipotyphla; family Talpidae; genus Talpa; species Talpa occidentalis. Next base: position 74,963,535 of record NW_023602073.1, on the reverse strand, counting down.
AAATTTAAACAGACATCTCAGATCTAATACTTTTTTTTTCCTTTGAGGCATTTTTAATATTAAAGTAATACTACTTTATAACATATTTCAGGTACAGTCTTACAAGTCAATACCTGTATATACTACATTATGATCACCACCAAAATTTATTTTTAATCTCTTATTAGATGAACATAAATGACTTGTGTAATAAGTTTTATAGAGGAATACAATTTGCTAATTTGACTGACATTTTAACTTTTTTGATTCCTGGCGAAGGTGAAGAATTTCTCCTTGTATTTGTTTTATTTCCTATTTTTACTTATGTGATTTTTATGCTGATAAAATGTACAAATATATTTGTAGTTTATCATTTTCCTGTAAAATTTATAGTTCTTTATACATTTAAATTAATAAACTCAGTTTCTTATTACAATTGCCTCTTAACTACAAGTGACCACATCTGCATATACTGTTTTAAGAATCCAAGTTTTGTAACATCTTCATACTGTAGAAAGTATTTTTATACATTTATCCCAAACAGCTAGTTCAAACCATCACAGCTCTACTCAAATCAGAATGTTTCATTTTACTCCTACCCTTAGCAGGTAACCTGACATCTTCATAGATTGAAACTTTCAAATTCCTTCCTGTCTCACTCCACCACCCTTCCCGCCATCACATAGACGTCAGTCTGAATCTATGTATGTCCCTATCTTTTTGCACCCCCTTCCTGTGAACAGAATTGTCCTTCCACCTGGATCCCATCATCTGTCACCTTCTTAGTATCTTCAGTCTGACTGTAATGTCCCATTTGCCTCTGTATGTTTCTTTTTGTTGCTAATTTTCCTGTGCATATAAGCTAGTAAAATTTACCTAAGATAAAAACAATCACCCTACCCCCTGCATATACGTGTGCACCCTGCAAACCCTTCCTTGAGCTATTCTTAATACTGTGACACAAGGATCCCTGATCAGGTCCAACTGTAAGCATTTACTGAGCACTCTGGTATTGGCACTGCTTTTATTTCTGGAACCACACAGATAAATATGTCACCTACTTTTGGAGAAGTTTTAGAGCTTCTGTGACTTACAGATCTGGAAGTGATTGACACAAGTGCTTTCATTTTTTTTTTAAGATTTATTTATTTATGCATACAAGAGCTAGGGTACAGGTCAGAGATGGGGGGTGGTGAGAGGATTCACCAGAGGCAGAGGGGAACAGAACAGGCAGATTGACTGAAATACACTGCTGAGGGGAACAGCGGGTGAATCAGGAGAGGTCTGCTGCACCATGTGGGTTGCTCCCTGGCCGGCAGGGGATCTGTAGAGGCTGCGAATTGCTTCATAGTGCGGTGTTTAACCCCTTGTGCCACCAGGGAGGCCCCAACATGAGTGCTTTTAATGGTACTTAATTCTGTTGGGGACAGTTTCTTTTAATTTTGTTGGGATATCTTTGAATAGAGGAGGAAATGACTCCTCTCAACTCTACAAGGGACTAAAAATGCCAGTTAGCGAACAGATGTTATCTCTTCTCTTTCCCTCATTCTCAAGATTCTGAAAAGCATAGTGCATGGTTGTCATATCCACTGTGATTGAACTACTCTTTTCTGAACTAAAATGACAACAAAGGTTTTATGAAATTTTCTTTCCTGAGATCCCGTCCCCCCCTGCATTTCAATGTTGCTCCTCCCCATTATTTTGTTATTCCTACTCCCTGAGATTTATGGATTTCTTACCAATTTATACTATGCCTTGTTTTCTCTTCTTTCTTTTCCTGGCATATTTTGCCACCAACTATGACTTCTACTCTCACATTTTAAGGTATTGAGGAAAAATAGCTTAAAGATTGATTTAATCCAAAAATAAGTCTTAAGAAAACTGAAGAAAATAGAACCTAAGTATCATTTACAAAATTTCATGTTCAATAAGAGCTAGAAACATCCTGAACTCACCCTGCATTTCCTAACTACAAAACCCATCCAAGTGTTTCTGTGTAGTCCTTATGAAAATGAGTTTTGGAACCATTCCACTCCAGCATGTTCTGGGATGTTATATCAGGAATATTTAAGTAGGTCCTCCAATAAAGTTCTCTCTTGTTTAACGTGATTAAAATTAAAAATTTAGGAATAAAATTTTCCCTGGATGCCATGATGATTCAGAGATAAAATTCTCAATATAAGTGAGTAACTAAAAATGATCAGTGGGCAACATGGGAAAAGAAATAGTTAAAAAAATAAACTTACATTGTTCAGTGTTACAAATGCATGCATATATACAAACATACATGGATATGTGTGTATAAAATATTTACAACGCTATACAAACCTATTGCATTTCTACAACTTGTACTTTTATGTGCTTAATGTCATGTATAGTTTTGTACAGAGTAGATCTTTTGCAGAAACCTTTTGAGGTTTTACATGGTAGGGTCTTGGGAAAGGGCAACTTGCCACAGCCTTGACGGTGTCCTTCAGCTGGTCTGTGTGCTGTTGGTACCTGCCATGCACTCCTTTTTTTTTTTTTTTTTTTAAGATTTATTTATGTATACATACAAGAACTGGGACGCAGGCCAGAGTTGTGGGGGATGAGAGGATTCACCAGAGGCAGAGTTGGGAGCAGAACAGTCAGATTGACTGAAATACACTGCTGAGGGGAGCAGTGGGCGAGTCAGGAGAGGTCTGCTGTGCCATGTGGGTAGCTCCTTAGTTGGGGATCCAACACGTGCTGCAGTGGCTGCAGACAGTTTCATAGGTTGTGTCTTAACCCCTTGTGCCGCTAGGGAGGCCCCTGCCATGCACTTCTGTTGCTCCTGGCTGATTTGCCAAGGGATCTCCCTTGGGCCCGTGACTCTTCAGGTAATGACTACTTGAAGAGGTGACTCAAGCTTTATTTCTATTGTACTTACTGTCTGTACTTACTTACTCAAGGTAGGAGTAAACTGAGTGCCAGGTATTTTTGGACTTTTGTGTTTAGGTAGCCAATTTGGGACCCCAGTGTTGGTGATCATATAGCCCAGGGCTAGCTGAGATCTATTTTGTCAGTGTGTGCAAGGGAGGAAGAGTAGGATGGAACTGAGAATCTTCTGCTTCTGTCCTCTGTAGAAGGATTGGAGTCCACTGGAACAATGATAAGTAGGGCTTGTAATATGTGTATGGCATGCATATACATGAGTGATTTGAGTTGTTTGGGAAAGTAGCTATTTGTATGCAATATTTAAAATTTTGATTATTTTAGGCCTCTAACTTTTAAATACATTTTCAGAAAAGCAAACATATGTTAGTAGAAGACTTTTGCTGAATATGGATAAAACAAAACAAAACAACCCTGAAAGAATGTAAAATAAAAATGTAGCAGTTTGTATCTGAGAAATGCTTATTTTCATATTTTATTCTTTCTGTTTCCCTGCATTTAAAAAAATAATCATCAAGTATTATTTGTATAATCAGAAGTCATCATAAATATGAAACTTAAATCTACTTGTGCTAGAGTTTGTAGCTTTCAATCTGAAATACCTGGTAATTAATTGATTTTTTATTGTTGGTACTAATTATTACAAGGATTTAATCTTTACTTATTACTAAAATTTGTTTTGCTAGTCTTCTTTAACTAGTCATTTGCTGAATTTTTGCATGATTTGTTTTTTAAATAAAAATTTTATAGGCAAATACTTTGGGTGTTACTCAATCAGAACCTTTATTCCATCGCATTCTCAGGCTGTTAACCAAAGAATGAAATCATGATGAGATCATTAAAAGAGGCAATTTGCTGCTTTAGAAACCATTCCACACACTACTTAAGACTCTCATCTATGCCAATGAAATTACAATGACTAAGAGTTTTTAACATTGGTATTATTGTGGTGTATCAAAGTCCCTCTCTAATATAACATGTCAGCATTTGAGCATAATTTATAAATTTGCTTTTATCACAGAATTTATTGTCTTCATTTACCAGAATGGGGAAAAAAAGAAGAATTAAAGTTAAATGATTTACCCAAGCACATACATCATTATTTCAAACATCTGGACATGGAAATCCAGTCTCTGACATCCAATTAAGTGCTCTACTCATTATAGCTAATATCCCATCAACTATGCTGTTTTCTTAAAATAATCCTGATATAATTAATTTGTTTAAAATATGCTCTGTAACAATTACTGTAACTTGGCATTATTTGTAAACTTTAATTTGAATTTTGAAAATTATTAAAATCTTTAGAGAGGTCATGAGAAAGTTAGGAAATAGGTATCATGTAATGCTAAATTTGAAAATACTTAAAATGAAAAATTTTTTTATGAAATTTATTTTAGATTTTAATTCCAATTGATCCTGATTTCTCAAATTTTGGAACTAAAGAGACAGATGCAGAATAAGTTTTTCCTAAACATTTTGTTTGCTTCTGATTTGAGCTGTTATTGCTGCGAACTTTCTTCTGTATATATTTGTTCCATTTTGTTTAAGTCTTCTTGAAAACATGAGGAAAGTAAAAAATGGAGCATTTTAATATTCTTAAATTTGTGGGTGAAGTTTGGGATAATGGAGGTCTTATTTTATATTTGGTTTGGGTTACTTTGTTTACTTTTAGTTTTAATAATATGTGAAACAAGACAAAACTCTCTAGTGTATAAGCCAGTTTATTTTATTGTGCTCTGTTTAGTTATTTAAGAAAAAAAGTTATAGAAGTGTAATTGTTGCCATCTGTTGTATTTGAAGTAAAATCTAGCCCAAAAGTCAAAAAAGTCATGGCAACAACTTATAAAAACAACTGCAATAATATCAACTCACTATGGTTACTGGTAAAACTTTATTTTTCTCCCAAATGAAGTAAGTTTCCTTAGAGGATTATTTTAACATTTGATTTATATCATTATTAAATTTGCCTCCAAAATCATCAAAGTCTCTAATAACACTGTTACTTAACTCTCTGCCTGATAGGAGATTAGCAGATTTTCCTGTCACTCTGACTCAGACCTCATCAAAACTTGCTCTTTGAAGCATATTATTTTCAAGAACATTTTAGTATATGATATTAAAGAAAAATATGTGTACATATGTTTATAAACTTTCCCATAGTATTACATGGCTACTGTTATTGGCAAATATAAAAAACATGCAAATGTAGTCATTGTGTCTTACAATAATTTTTCACATAATACTATTTAAGACTTTTCCTTGGTCATGTTTTCCTTTAGAAATTGTACGTTGTAAAACATTAGGTGGTCTTCAAGATAGACATGTCTTACACAAGATTTTCCTCTCTTGAGAGAACAAAGGCATAATAATGGCTTCCTTTGAAATCTGCAGGGTAATATTTAAAGAAATCCATTGGAATTGCCAGTGTATTTACTCATATTTTGATTTTCCAAAAAGAGAACTCCAGATACTGTACCAAAAAATGGGGGTGGGGTGGGGTGGCTGGGCTTCATCTATACATAATATACTTTAAAGCATAGATTTAACAATTATAAATATTTTTCAAGAGAAAAAAAATCAGAATTATTGTGAATAAGAATGTAGCATATTTTAGAGAAATTAATAAAATTGCTGTCATTTATTTTGCTGTACTTTTATTATAGAAGTAAAATAATCAAGTTAAAAAATAGTTTAAAGTATTGATATAAAATTAACAATGGCTACTTTGACTACCTAAGAAAGTATTGATTTAAAAAGAAGAAAATAAATTTGATATTGGGGTTTTTATTTAGAACAATATCTTGTGTAAATCTGTTGTTTCAAATATTGGTAAAATCTGAGTTAATGTGATTTAAGTATTGTTAGGGTTTGTATATGTATATCCCTATTTGGTAGAGAATAAAATGTATAAAAGAAAAACGTATTCATTTACTTTACACATATCTTGCTTACATATTGGGTATCAGGCAACATGTTAGGTATCTTGTGGACTTTAAGGAGTTTATAGGCAACATTTGATGGGGATGATAACATACATTCATATCATCGCATTACTTACATATCCTTATTACCAGGTCAACATAAGTCTAGAAGTAAGTGGGATTGTATTATTAACATAAACATTATTCCTTTAACTATATTCCCCATCACAAAAATTCTTTTTTCTAGTTAATTTTAGGACTCCTTACATGGCACTCAAATGTGTTTAGAATTGGATGTTTTAGGTACAGTAACCACTTGAAAATTTTTCTTTCTCTGTTCCTTTTCTTCTGAAAACATTTTGGTTATACCTACTTTTAATAGCTGATATGCAACCTACCTGAGCTACTGGGTGCCATAAAAAGGTGTGTGTGGTGTGTGTGTGTACACATGTGCGTGAAACTTATTGCTGCTTTGTATTCTCAAAGACACTCTATTCTCTTAAGATTAAATTCTCAAAGACACTTTTTCTGCTGTGGGATCTTCTGAACCCCCTGCTCTCACCCTTTCCTTTCACCAAACTCCAAGTAGCAAACCCATTGATGCTGGGGCATTTTCCTTGTTTCAGCCAAACATGTTATTTAATCACCTATAAAAACATCCAGTGCTGAAGGGACATGTCAGCTGAAACTGCTGGGAGAATTGATATTCTTCAGGCTCTATGCTTATTTTGTGTAACCTGACATATGGAAAATTCTCTCTACTATTATGGTAGATGTAACATTAATATTCAAAATTTAGTGAAATAGTCATTTATTTTTGCTTGCCAGTAGCTCTTTCTCACTGGGATTCAGATATAAATCCCCAGGAATAGGAAAGGAAGATTCTATCAAAACCACTCAATCCTTTAATAATGAGGGTGTTGCTATTGGAACAATCTTGTGTGTCTGTCCTTATTTCCCTTAAAGACTTTCCCACAGTTTATTGTCTTTATGCTGGATAAATTACTTGTACTCTACCTCACCTATCCTGAACTTGTCTAAATCCTAAAATGAGAACAATTTAGAAACAGCTGGGCTGACTGTAACATAAGAGAATATAGACAAGGAGCTATAGGACTTCAGCAGAGCCCTATAGCTGAAATTTAAGGTATTTAAGAGAACCTGTATTCAAGGACCCACAGGTTCATATGACTGTAATTGGTAGTAGTGTGGGAACTTATTCGATAGATTTATGGTTAAGAGAAAATTTAAAATGTAAGGACATACAGAATTTTCATAAACTGAGTGGAGAAGAAAAGAGGTAGAAGTGTAAAGTGCAGAAGTTAGCTGTGTAAGCTAAGAAAATTAAGCCTTTTAATAACAAAATTAAACTATATTATAAATCATGATATCATCTGAGCTAATCTAATGAATGCAATTTAAATTCCTAAAGGAGGCCTGGAGATTGAGTCTTAAAAATTGAAGAACTGAGAATAGAGTTTATTCTCATTAAAAAAAAAAAAGTAATAGTCTAGGTAGTAAAGAAGGAATGCTTTATGAGCTGAAGAGAAAATTAAATCTACACATTGACGGGTATCCCTCAGAGAAGGAAAATATTAATTAAAAGAGACAAAATCTAGGGAAATTTTTGAATTGGGAGAGCAGAAAAAACATCCAATAGCATTTAGACTTTTTGGTTGCAAATCTGATATCAACCAACAAAAAATGTTTTATTTGTACAACAAATTAAATCAAAAAAGAGTGAAACAACATCCGTAGTTTTAAGAGAAAATTAGTGATGTAGGTTTAATTCTCAGTCCAACTGAATTGGTATTCATTTGCATTAAATAGTACTTGTGTTTAAAAACATTAGTCATGAAATTTAGAATGAAAGTAAAGTGAAGTTTAAGCAATTGTAAATATGTACAAAATTCAACTGTGATAAGATTGCTAAAAATGTGAAATACCCTGAAAAATAGCAACAATAATTGTCTAAAATTTCAGATGATATTCATAGCATAGCAGGGGATTAGAAGAAATAATGAACAGAGAACTTGTGCAAGAATAAAAATAGCTAATAAAATATTAAATAGTCAAATATTTAATTCAAAAATTAGAAAACGGAACATGTAATTTTTGTAAGCATAAAGTCATAAATGAATAACTAGAGAGATATGCTACATGAAATAGGTGAGGAGAAAGATCATACTGAATGTTGTCACTTATATATAGAAAATAGAGGAAAAAAAAATGATCAAAATAAACTGTTAAACCATCCCTTGAACGTTGACCATAGAACTGAAGCACCCAGAATGGGAAGAGGAGGGTATGTGTGAGATAAGGGTGCTTTTGTGGTAGGTGCACTATAATGACTACCCCTGAACGGAGGGCTCCTATACTTCCAAAATAACAGGGATGTAAACTAATGGTACTTCAATAAAATAACTAAAATAGAGCAAAACAAAAATTGAAAAAAAAATAAAATATACAGAATTCTAACTAATCAAACTTAAAAGTTCACACCTCTGAGAACTGACATAAGCTGGTTAAACTTAAAATCAAATATAGCAGCTATAAGATCATCACCATTTTTATAATATTTATTGCAAATTAGTTACTGAGTACCTATTTTATACCAAGTAGTTCTAGAATTCTAGAAGTAAAAGATCTCTCTCTCTCTCTCTCTCTCTCTCTCTCTCTCTCTCCCCCCCCCCCGCCCCTCCCTCTGGGCCTCCCTCCCACCCTCTCCTTCTGTTTCTCCTTCCTTTCCTCCCTCCCTCTGGAAAAAGGAAAGAGGAATGGAAATACAAGATGCAACTATAAGTTAAATGGTCTGAAAGCTTTTGCTAAGAATGTGACATTAGGGCAAACACTTGAGGAAGACAAGACACTGTCAGTTGGCAGGTAGGTTTTAAATACAGATTTCAAAGAATTTGTTTTCACCTTAGATATGGGAGTAAAATAAAAGATGTTGCCCAGGTTTTGACCTGAGCAATTGGGTGGTAGAGTATCTGTCGCTGAGATGGGAAACGTGAAGGGTGGAAAGTTTTTTGGGGAAAAATGAATTTAGTTTGGATACGTTGAGTTTCAGGTATTGAGTAAGCAGTTGGATATGAGACTAGTTTTCAAATAGATTAATAAATGAAAATGTTAAATAAATCACATTATATTATGTGTTTTAATCACATGAACTTTGGAAAAAATCCTACGTGACAAATTGTAACTATCAGAAACAGCATCTGGATAGACTTGGATATGCCTATCAATATTGATATTTCTGTCTATCAAGTGTGAACCTTGAGAATGATATCCTATTTTTGGCTAGCATTTCTTCAGTTACAATTGAAATTAGGGTTTTATCATATTTGGTGCCCATCTATATTTCTATTGTGAATTAGTTCCTCCTATCATTTATACATTTTTCTAAGGCTTATTTATAGATTAGGAATCCTCTTAATATATTGTGCTTTATCATTTTGCTCTGATTATTTTGCTAATATACACTCTTTACACAATTATCAAATCTCAGAAATTTGACCCAGAATTTTAAATAAAAATGTTGATTATTTGGCTGTTTCTCTTTTAATATTGAAGTAAAGAGAAAAGACAGGGTAAGACAGCAATACTTTTTTAGCTTCATACTTCTCTAATTTATATCCTCACATTTTTGAAAATAATCTTTCTATTTTAACATCAATTCCCCTGTAATGTAAAGATTGGGATCATTGGAGATTGAGGCCTGTAGTGTTACTGTGGATAATTGATAGTTACAATTTATCATCTGGGGTTTTGCTAGATAACAAGTACCAACAAAGGATGGCCCAAGGGAACCGTGAGAATCTTCCAAGGATTTTCTGAAAACCATGACCCCAGGATGACTCTAAGATGAATCCTGGAGAGCACTATAAGTAACCTGTGGACTGGAATGTGAATTGGTAACAGAGAAGCCTCAAAGAAATTTTGAGAAACGCCATTCTTTTGCTTGATCTTCACCACGGGTAGCTCTTGCCTCATTGTGAAGCTAACATTTTAGTATCGCCACATGGAATGTATTCTGTGTTTAATTCAGTTTGGAAGGGGTTCTGAAATCCAGCATACCTCTTCTCTGACTTACTCTTCCTGTCCTTCTCTCCAATATCCTTCTCTCTGACATTCCCTCCTTCCTCTTCTCTCTATTCTCCTTCCCCTGCTCGATCCCTCTCTTTCCTTCTCTTAAGTGATTTGTCTTTCTTTTTACTACCATAATATCTTTGTCATCAACGTGGTCTTAGTTTAATTGTTCATTTATTTCTGAACTTATCATTATTTCCTTTTGTGTTTCTTTAGCTTTACTCTGTTCTTTTATCAAATTCTTTAAGTTGGATTATTCATGACATTATCAGTCTTTCCTCTTTAAATATAAGCACTTTGACGGTACATTTCACCCTCCATTGTCCCTTTTAGTTGTATCTAACAAGTTTTACATGTAATTTTTGCATTATATGTCAGTTATAGGTGTATGGCTATTTCCTTTATAATTTCTTTATTGATTTCTTAGCGAAAATGTGTTTTAAAAATTCTTAAATAAAAATATAATTTTATTTTATTGACAATGATTCTTTTTTTTTTTTTTTTTTTTTTTTATAGAGGCATGTTTTTATTTATTTATTTGTTTTTTGTTTTGTTCGTTCGTTTTTTTGTTTATACATGCACTGGGTACAGTCAGAAGCGCGGGAGGGTGAGAGAATTCACCAGAGCCAGAGCGGGGAGCAGAACAGGCAGAAGGACCGAAGTACACTGCTGAGGGGAGCAGCGGGCGGCAGGAGAGGTCTGCGCGCCATGTGGGACCCTCCTCCTGTGGCCGGGGAGCAGCGGGGAACCGGCGCCGCAGAGGTCGCCGGCAGCTTTGCAACCCAGCGCTCAACCGCTGCGCCACGGGGAGGCCCTTGACAATGATTTCTAACTGAAGTACATTCTGTTCTGAGGATGTGTTCTGTGTTAGACCAACACTTTAAATTTTATTAAGACCAGTTTATAGTCTTTTCTGTCTTCAACTTAGCAGAATGTATTACTTAATTTCTGGTGTAAAACCATATAATCTTATTAAAGCTTAATTGTGTTTAAATATTATGCATTTGATTTTATTGATCTGAGGAGATACATATTTCTGACTTACATTCTTTATAAATAACATGAATTACAAATAGCTTCTCCTACATACTGAATTTGTACTATCAGTTACTGTGTATTTTATATTTGGAGAAAATCTGTTTAGTTTAAACCAAATATACTTTGTCTATTTTTTTAAATATTATTTATGCAAGAATGGGGGTACAGGTCAGAGGCGCAGGAGGGTGAGAGAATTCACCAGAGACAGAGCGGGGAGCAGAACAGGCAGATGGATCAAAGACACTGCTGAGGGGAGCAACGGCACAGCGTTCAACCCGCTGCACCATCTGGGAGGCACTACTTTGTCTATTTTTGATATAATTTTAATTTCATTTTATTTCTTTATGCATTTAAAAATGTAAATATTTTATATTCAGTATTACGTTCTGGGTTATGTATACAAATCTGCTTTTTCTTTTTTCTCCTTACTGAGTCTCTCTGCTTGTTTCCTGTATATTTATATGTGAGAGGATCAAGGGTGCAAGAGGGAAATGAGAACTTGGTTGAGGTTATGTTTTGCTAATGAGAATTAAGTATATATTTTTCTGTAAGGTGCTTGTGTATTAACAATCTTAGGCTATCTTAAATTTATTTTTTTTGAATGATGTGATAAACTGGAGCTTAAATTTAATTTGGTAAACAAAGAGAGACAAGAAATATAAATGTGAGGATGACCATGGTTAAATTTCTGGTGTGGTATCTCAGTAAAAAAAAAAAAAAATAACAGTACAAAACACAACAAAGCAAAACCAGACAATTATAAATCAGGGACACTGCAGGGGAGGAGGGAGAGGAATCAGAGGGAGGGAGGAAGGAGCACAGGGGAATGTGGTGATGGTGCATGGGTGCCTTGGGGAAGGAAATTCTATGGGGACTCAACCTGAGGGGGTGGGGGAAGCAAAAGTTGTTCAAAAAATAAAATAAAATAAAAATAAATAAAATTTCTGGTGTGGGGAGAGTGAGTTAAATGATCTAGGTAAATAGTTGGAAGTTGGGGATCAATAAGGATATTATTGCAGTCACCCTTGAGAGGGGTAAGGTATACTGGTATATTCTGATGGTAAGGAACTATACAATGAGTCATAGTGATAGTAGGTATTTACAATTAATATTGACAGAAGTAGAAATGAAAATAATAAAGAATACAATTGGTCAAAGACCCATATCTTTTTCAAGAGGCACTTTTATTCATTGCTATAAAAATAATTATCTGCCAAATTTCCTACCTAGAAATGAACTATAAGTACAAAAGTGCAAAAGTAAAAATAAGTAAAAAAGTGCACCACTTTTCAGCAATTCCACTTTTAGTATTAACAACGAAATATTCGTACAAGCATGTAAAAGGGTAGGAACAAAGGTTTGCATTGCAGCTTACTTTCTAGCTAGCAAATTGGAAAAAACATTATATATTCCACAAAATAGAATGGAGTTACTAAAAATGAAGATATAGATACACAAATTTGGATTTGGGAAAAAGTCACATAAAGTACATAAAATATACCATTAAAAATAAAATGTGTGCATATATAGAATATATCCAAATATATTATGAATACTATCACAATACTTAGTGCATTTTTTTCTATTGCCTTATTTTTGATATGTGGATGTATTATATTTGAAATTATGGTGGTGTCATTAATACACACTTCAGCAAAGCTAGTATTGGTACTGGTTTACTGCAAAAGGAATGAATTTAGGTGTTGTTTAACATTGTGTTTGAAAGTCCATTTGGATATATCTAAATACCAGAAAGGGTCTGACTATGTAGAATTTAACATGAAGTGACTTTCTTTTTTAAAATTTAAGCTCAAATAGCTCATGACATTTTTCCCCCCAATATTAAAATAAATAAAACATTTCTGGGAAGTTTGGCATTAAATTTTTAATGCTTTATTCAAAGAATGAAAAAAACTCATGTGGTAGTATTTATCAACCTCTTTCCTTTCACAGGATCATATTATATATAATTATATAATTATACAATTATAGTTATCAGATATTTGAAATTGCTTATGAATTGTTAGACCATATATATTAAATCAATATATATTGAAAAATTAAGTAATAATTCTGTTGGTCACTGCTGATAACCAAAATATATAAGAGGGTGCTTTAATTAAAGTCTACAGTTGTTAAAAAATCCTATCACTATTACTTCCTAGAATATCACTTTCCAAGGCAATCTTTGAAAAACCCATTATTTTGTCAGTTTTGGTCACCTTCGAGTTTTTGACTTTATAAAACTCCAATTAGCTTCTTTTATAAACAAGCCAGCATCTTTTATTTATAATAATGTGGGAATTCATTTAATTATAATTCATGCAAGAATTGCTAAATCATATTGACAAAGGTGTTTTCAGTTTCACAGGCAGGAAAATTGTTCAAAAATCTAAGCCAACTAAAATGGAAATAAAAACTAACTATTTTTGAAACTAATCTATGTGTGTACTAGAGCTAAAATCTATCCCCTCCTCTACATTCTCCTACTAGTTAGCCCTAGCTTTTCCCCCTATGTTATTGCCTCATATTGCTGTTCCTATTCTCAGTGTCTCCTCATTTTAATTTCTCCTCCACATTGTCTCTACAGGACGTTAATTCTTTAAATGTTTTGCTTAGAAAATGTCACTCTTACCCCTGATAGGCTTAACACTTGCATGGGAAGCAAGACTGTCTACATTTTGGCCTCATCCCACTTTTTGTCTTCATTTCCTTTTATGCTTCCAAACATGCCCAACAATTTAGTACCCATAGTTCCTGGAGGGCATGAAATATATTTTCTTGTCTTCTGCTTTTATATAAGTGCAGGGAATTTCTTTTCCATACCTTCTTTGCCTTCTCAAATTCTTATTGATCATTTTTGATTGGCAGGAAAACTAGTCTGCAAAGTCCATTGAGGCAATTCATTTATCTAATGGTTAAGTAGATTTCCTGATTCTCTTCCATGTCTCAGTTGTGACTTAGGCAAATAGTTGTTTGAAATGAATCATCTTTTTAGCTAATGGAAGACTATTTTGTAATAAAGTCTTCCATGAGGACTCAGAACAAATATTACCATGTCTGAAATCATCACAGGTTCACCCCTCTATCCCTTGGCCACATGCACAATTCTCTTTTTAATATTTTATTTTATATAATTCTTACATCATTTTTCATTTTTGCACAATGTATGCATTTTCATTTTGGTTATATTCCCCATACAATTGCACCCCCCCCTTATTTTGACCCTATTCCTTCCTCTCCCCACCTCTCCCCCCCCACCCCAGTGTGTCTCTGGTTTATAGTTGCTTGTTGATTTTGATTTTCACTTTGTATTAATTAGTCTCTTTCCTGGTCCTTTATTTAGGCTTCCTAAGTTCCTGCTATGAGTGAGACCATCTGGTATTTACTTTTTCTTTCTGACTTATTTCGCTGAGCATGATCCCTTCTAGCTCCATCCATGTTGCTGCAAACTGCATGTGTTTATCTTTTTTGATTGCTGAGTAATATTCCATTGTGTATATGTACCACATCTTCTTGATCCAGTCTATTTTGGGGCATTTGGGTTGTTTCCATAGTTTAGCTATTGTAAATAGTGCTGCTTTAAACATAGGGATGCAGGCGCCCTTTTGAATTACTGTTTCTGGTCATTTGGGTAAATACCTAGGTGTGGAATTGCTGGATCATATAGAAGCTCTATATTTAGTAGGTCAAGAAATCTCCACACAGCTCTCCATAGTGGTTGGACCAGTTTGCACTCACGGAACAATGGAACCAAATAGAAAATCCAGAAATAAACCCACAGATTTATGTCAACTAATCTTTGACAAAGGAGCAAAGAATATGCACTGGAGCAAAGAAAGTTTGTTCAATAAATCGTGCTGGGAAAACTGGGTTGCTACATGCAAAAGAATGAAGCTTGACTACTACCTCACACCATGGACAAAAACCAACTCCAAATGGATTAAAGAACTAGACATAAGACCTGAAACCATAAAATACATAGAAGGAAATATAGGCGAAACACTACACGACATGCACCTCAAAGAGATCTTTACAGACACATCACCCAAAGCAGTGATAGTGAAGGCAAAGATAAAAACAGCTGGGACTGCACAATTCTTCTCTTAACCAAGTTTTCCTTCTATCAGTGCCACTGATGAACAGGTAACCTTATTTGACTAAATGATCATAGATTCTGTCCCTATGCTTCAGTACAGGAATAATTTCTATTGTGCATTTTTGTGACAATTCAAATGAAGGAAATAATTTTTAGGGTATAATTAAGGTGGAAGAATACAGGGCCTTTCTGGTGGCACAAGGAATTAAGCACAGTGCTTTGAAGCTATCTGCAGCCTCTGCAGCATGAGTTCCATCCCTGGCTGGACAGAGAGATACCTACATGGTGCAGCAGACCTCTCCTGTGTCTCCCGCTGCTCCTCTCAGCAGTGTATTTCAGTACATCTGCCTGTTCTGCTCCCTACTTTGTCTCTGGTGAATCCTCTCACCTTCCCAAGCCTCTGGCCTGTACCCCAGTTCTTGTATAAATAAATAAATCTTAAAAAAAATAAAAGAGGAAGAATACAGACCTGAGTTCTTGGATGAGATGGAAATAAAGATTTTAAGTAAGGAAAGATAAATTAGCACTGTATTTCTCTTTTTTTATCTTTCTGGCAACCAGAGACTAGGAAAAATTATTAACAGTGCATTTAACGTCCAATAATTATTTGTTTGGCTTTGGTCTTTTAAGTTAACATGTGCATAAAACACCACTCAAAGTATTCCTTTCCACATTCTCCCTTCCCCTCCTATTCCAACAACAAAAAACCTGACAAAATAATTTAAAAACGTATACAGAGAAAAATTTATTTTTTTTAAAGATTTATTTATTTATTTATGCAAGCACTGGGTACAGTCAGAAGCGCGGAGGGTGAGAGAATTCACCAGAGCCAGAGCGGGGAGCAGAACAGGCAGAAGGACCGAAGTACACTGCTGAGGGGAGCAGCGGGCGGCAGGAGAGGTCTGCGCGCCATGTGGGACCCTCACCCGTTGGCCGGGGATCCAACCGGCACTGCAGAGGCTGCGGGCTGCAGGCAGCCTCGCAAGCCAGCGCTCAACCGCTGAGTCACCGGGGAGGACTCAGAGAAAAATTTAAATGTACTTGCATTCTCATATCCATGACCATGCTGGCTTCAGTTGCTCCCATGGTCATTGCCCTTCATTAAGTCATGGAGACTAATTGAGACCAGGCCTGGGAGTTTTCTATGTGGAAAAAAAAAAAAAAAATGAAAGACTATTTAGCATTTGCATGATGCCTAATAACTTTTAAATAGATTATTTTTAAATCTATGGGATAAATTCTATTACAAATTTCAGTAGGAGCAAGGTTAAATAAGAGGTCTTCTTCCTTAGCACCCTTAATAAATTGCTTTAAAATTACTTATTATGTAATTTGTTTTATAATATTCCTTACCCCTAAATACTTTTAAAATTTAATAATATATATTATTTTTATGAGAATTTTAATAATTTTCTTTTCAGTAAAATGTTCTTATTTATTATGATTACTTTTGATTTGGCATTAAAGTAACTTTTCATGTTTTTTTTTTAAAGATTTATTTATTTATGGATACAAGAGCTGGGGTGCAGGCCAGAGATGCAGGGTTGAGAGGATTCAGAGTGGGAAGCGAACAGGCAGATTGACTGAAATACACTGCTGAGGGGAGCAGTGGATGAGACAGGAGAGGTCTGCCTCCTCTCCCTGGCTGGCTGAGGATCGAACTCATGCTGCCGAGGAGGCTGCAGATTGCTTCATAGTGCAGTGCTATAACCCCTTGTGCCACCAGGGACACCCTATAGTAACTTTTCTTAATGTTAGAGGTGTTGGCATTATCCCTTCCTCATTTGCTTGTTCTCCTGCTGTCTTGTGGTAGTGTCAAGATATCTTCAATTTTGTCCTTTGTTTTTCCTTTTTTGAAAAAATATCATCTAATGAAACCAGAATGATTTTTATCTTTAAAAACTGTTAATTTAAGTTTGTGTACTTTTAAGACCTCCATTTTAATGTCATTTATCAGAACATTGAATAATCTAGTTTGGCTGCTATCAGGTTAAGAAATTAGACTGCCTTTCCATGCTGTCATGCGCTTCTTGACCAACTCTGAATTATTTTTTAGTTTGTAAGCGCTCTCTGCCTTCAAAATCTGTTTGTCTTCTCTGATCTAATAGACACTTGCTTTCCATGGCCCTCGAAAGCAGACTAGGCCTACGCTCCTTCTCTGATTGCCCTAGTTCTTTTGAATGCTCCTTCCCCACTCTCTCTCTGGAACTGGACCTTTTTCTCTGAACAAATGAGTCACGTTTATCTAAAGCTTACCTTTCAACTCTTTAGTTTTTTCTTCTTTTGCTTATGTTTGGGGCCTCTGGAAATCTGAGCCTGGGGAAAAGAAAAACAAATACTGTGAACTTTTCTTCCTAAGAATGCCTTGGCTCTTACTGATTCTGTGTCTCTGCAGCAGACACAAAGCCTGCATATCCATTTCACATAGATCCTTCTCCCCAGAGATCTTTTATCCCAAAGTAAAGAGAAGAATTTATAGTCATCTGGTGAATTTCAACACAGTAATTGATGTTTTTAAATAGAAATTTTACTGCTTAAGATTTTGACTAGGATTATCTGATTAATCATTATTATTAATTATATTAGTAGTAATGAACACTATCAATGGATTGTTTTTTTTATGTGCCTAGTGAGGAGTTAAGTAGTTCACAGACACATTATATAAGAACTCTAGATTTATTGAATAACAATCACCTCTCCATTTTAGTCAATATTGTGTTTTATGGGCCATCTGCTGACAGTCAATAAAAGATGTTTAGGATCATGGTCCTTGGATCAGAGACCTGGGTTCATTTCTTTGTCTGCCAAGTAATACATGTATGGCCTTGTATAAATTAAACATGGTTTTATGTAACAAATATTGTTTTAAGATGTATATTCTATTTATTTACCTTTTAACTAGTTGTAAAATTTAAAATTTCTTAAGTGTAAAAATTTTATTACCTAAGCTACATCACTAGTCCAAAGAAATGATGCCTAACTCATAGAGTTATTGTGAGATACAATCAGGTTATATATACAAAACACTTCACTTAGAGTTTGATTCATACCAGTAGTCAGTAAACTATAGCTCTTTTCCCCACCCCAGTAGTTATCAAGCTGATAGCTAGTAGGCAAGGAATCTGCCAGGATCTCATTCTTTATATATCATAATATTTCATAAAAATTTCTGGCAATAAAATGATTAGGATAGAAATAATCTGAAGTATAATAATATGAAAATTTCTAACTTAGCTATATATCTGATCAATTTTGAAGCAAGTTCAAATCTTGGTTAAAATTTTACATTTTTCCCATTTTATTTTTTATTTCCTGGATAAAAATCACTGTTTATTCTGGAAATCAGTGGTTTATTGTAGACCTGAATCTCTCCTTTCAGATAAAATTTAAAAGGCAAAAGTTTTCAAGTACTTGAGGACTTGAAAATACTCAAAATATGACATAGCTATTAGTTATTCCGTCAGAGTTCCTACATGTAACACACTAGGAAAAGGGAGTAGTAAAGTCAGAATTTTTTTTAGAAAAGTAGCCTAGAATAGTGGAATACATGGTAATTTATATTAGCCAGGCATCTCTAATCTGTCAAATAACAAAGATAAGGGAGCAGTTGTATAATTTCTGACACCCTACGTATTAAGGTCAGGTGTAAACACCTCCGTACTGAAGTAAAAGTTCTAGCCTCCTTTTCATATTTTTTTCCATATTTTCTCAGGGAGCACACTCAGGCCGGACCAGTTATTCTTCCATAAATATATTATACGAGTTGACACTTTTGAAACTTCAAAACTGGTTGTACTGGGTTAGGAATTACATGTCTCTCACCTCAGTTCTCCTCAGCCAATACTCCACTCATCTTTCACATGTTAGTTCTGGGCCTGCAACCTCTTCTTTTCTCTTTCTTGTTAGCAATACCCAACTTGATATTTCCACAGCAGTTAGGCTTGGTTCTCTAGTATATCATTTATTTAAGTCTGTGTGTATTGTGTATTTTTTTCTTGTATTTTTTAAAGTGCAAATCTGAGTAGTTAATAACATTTAAAGAAATGGAATCATTAGTTAATCTTTCTATATAGAAAACACCAGATCTAAGACAGTTTTATAAATAAATAGATTATTTCAGTCAAATAAGATTTTCCAGAGAACATCCCCCTTCTTCTTATTTTTTTATTTTTTATTTTTTTGGTGGGGGGAGGAGGTTGCCATAAAGAATAGATGTTTATTTCGTACAGGATGCCAGCAGATCCGGTATCTGGAGAGGACTTACTTCCTGGCTTACAGATGGTCAGCTCATCTTCTTTTACCCTCCCTTTGTGGAGAGTACGTTTGAAAATTTTAAATATGTAAAATTGTATGGTTTTTCTATGTCACTATGTGATTGTTATAATAATAATTCTTTGTTCAAAAACTTTCCGTGGGACCAATATTCTTAGTGTTCTTCATATGCTACTATAATCCTCTGGGATAATAAACAAGCAGATCCCTTTCTTTAAGTCTCCAGCATTTCCCAGAGGAATAGAATAATTTTAAAGTGCAGGGTTCTGGTGGTGTTTTAATATGTGTTGGAGATTCTACATTTAGCATCATTATTGTTTGTGTATATTAAAATCATTTTTAAACTGATTTGTCATGGCTTTAATTAAGAAGCATTTGTACAAAAATCTGTAAAGTTCCACAATTATAATAATAGTAGTAATGTAGGTATTTGAATTTAGTTGCAGAATAGGTAGTACAATAATTTTACTGCTTTTGCTCTTTTTCTTGACTTTTCTTTCACTAACATTGCCAACAAATTCACAAATGTACTAGAGCGCTTGAAAATCTGCTATATAAGGCTCTGTGAGAGCTAAGAGATACAAAACATGTTTTCTGTCTTCAAGCCATTTACTATCTCATAGAGTTAAACACACCAATAAGTTAGCAAATGCTGGGTGTGAAAAGTCTGATAGGAACTGTCAAAATTCAGAGCTGTCAGGTTGCTGGGAAAAGAGGAATCTCTTCAACTTGAGATCAAAGAAAATATAATTGTTCAAGTGACATCTGGACTGAGTTTTAGATGGTGAGTGGAATTTTGGATAAGAGGAGAAAAAGAAGATAGCATCTTTAGTCAGAGAGAACAGCATGAAAAATGGTCTAGTCTTGTAAAATGAAGTTGACTACTTGAGCTGAGCAACAATTTTGAGGTTTTTTTTTTTTTCTTTCAGTAAATAATGGTAGTGTTTGCTTTATTTGACAGGCAATAAAAATACTGTAAAATGTAAAATGTGTGATATAATCAAACAATATTTTAGGGAGATAACATAAAATTGAATAAGGTAACTTGAAGACTAAGAAGGCATAATTTAGGGGAGCGTTGATAGGAGAATGAAATAAATAATCAGGGCAAATGTGAAAACTGCTATGGAGAAAGAATTCACAGGATTTAACTTTGATATAGGTGATACAGAGAATGGAAAGACTTATAACCAGAGATCTGAGACTAATAAACAGACTAGTGAAGAAATTATGTTTTTCAATTTTTAATCTAACCAAGTATACAACTTTACTTTCACCCTAGTTCCCTTTAGTGGCAAACCTTTCTTTCTTCTTCATTTACTTTCCATAATTTTTTATAAATTAGTTGTCTTCAGTTATCATTTTCACCATTCCATTTTCCATAAAGGCCTTGGCCTCAAAATCTGTTTTCAATCAAGGCCACCCCACCAGTATTTTTTAGGTAAAGGTCTTTGATGGTCTCTCTGTGGCTTAATATGACAGACAATTTCTATTCCTTATCTTCCTTAACCTCACTGAACTATTTGAGAATGGTAATTAATTTACCCTTTTGAACTCTCTGCTATCTTGGACTGTGACACTGCTATCTCTTTGTTTCTTTTCCTATGTATCTGACTCTTTAAAGAACAATGCTTCCTTAACCTGTTTCATGAATAGTCCTGTTTCTCAACTCTCTGTTTTCAGCCATTATACATTATTTCATACTTTCCTATGGTTTCAACCATTATTTCTAATGTCTTTAGTCAAGTATTGAGCATCTAAGTTTGTCAGGCATTGTGTTAATGCCACAAATTGCCATCTGTAGCTCAGCTCTTTCTCTTGAGCCTCAGATCCAAATTGCCTATCTGTCTACTTGAGTTAATCTCCTGATTGTCTCCCAAGTCCTGCAAAGATAGCATTCCACATTTTGATCCTTCCTCAAACCTGCTGTTACTGCTCTTTTTTCTCGGTGAATGGCAACATCATTCTTCCAGTTGACCTAATTAGATCCTTGGAGCCATACTTGACTCTGCTTTTCAGTGGGTGACAGTATGGACAGATACCAATGGCCAGAAACCAGATGTTTTCAAGACATAGAATTAAATATCTCCTGAAGAGAAAGGGGAGTAGAAGGGAGATATTTTTAAGTGAAAAGCATAAAATGAGAAATAACCATTTTTCCCATGGAATTGACTAATAAGTAATTATGGAATTTAAATATTGAGATTAAAGTGAATGATCAAAAACAAGTACAAAATATTGTCCACCTGAATATATGACTTAAATTTATGCCTTTTAATTTTTTCAATTACAATATTTCTTTTAATACCAGTCTGTGATTTTTTTTTAAAGATTTATTTATTTATACATACAAGAACTGGGGTACAGGCCAGAGGTGGGGGGGTGAGAGGATTCACCAGAGACAAGAATGGGGAACAGAGCAGGCAGATATGCTGAAGTACACTGCTGAGGGGAGCAGTGGGAGAGTCAGGAGAGGTCTGCTGCACCATGTGTGTAGCTCCTTGGCTGGGAATTGAATAGCTTCATAGTGTGCTGCTTAACCCCTTGCACCACCAGGGAGGCCCCCCTTCTTACTGTTTTATTTAGTGACTCCTGCTTGTGTTAGATTATTTTCTTGTGTGATTTATGATTTTTGGTTTTGAAGTTTTCTTCAATAAGAATGCCCCATCCTGTCCCTTCCTGGTAGAATGCTATGGATCCTAGATTGTTTAAATGATAATATATATGTGTGTTTGCTCAAATGTTTTAGGATAGGTTTTTAATTTATAGACTTGAGAATTCTGCTACTATCCTGTGAGGCAGTGTAATACTATAAATGTGTTTGTTTTAAATTTTAAAGGAAAATTTTCTTCTAATTAGCCCCTAGACCAAATGGAATACCCCTGTTACAACCAGTCTTCACCAAGTGTGATGAATTTGTCCCTCTCCTCTTTCACTCAAAAGATACTCCTTCATTTTCATAGCTTTTATAGGGATCTCGCTTTCTACATCTAACTTCTCATATGTGCAACGTCATCTTCATAATTCAAATGGACATTTAATCTGCATCTCCTAGAAATGAAGTTTTATCTGAGTCTGATAACTCCCTAAACACCTATTAAGTCACTTTACAAATCTCTGATTTTATATTTTTCTTTATTGCTGGTACCTAGGGATTTCTCTTTCATTTTGTTAGTCATCTGTATATACATATATATATATATTTTCTTATTGTTTTGGTTATATATTATTTATTGTTTCTCTACTTTTATAGCAGGGGTCCCTTTATAAGAATAGTCAACCAGGTTTTAAGAATTAGACTGGAAAAAAGTATAGTTTGTGATTCAACTTGTTCCTTTATTTTCATTATTAACACTTATCTACTCTCCCATTTTTGACTGTCCCTGTTTTGTCTGTATGCTTAGAAAACCACAAAATTTCAGATCCTGCCCTAAATGAAACCAATGCCTATATATAACCCTTCATTTCTTCTTACCCATAAATTAGTCCCTATATGTGCGTAGGCCTCTACTGTATCATTTCTTTTACCTTGTAATTTAAAACTATATACATAAAACACTTATGGGGTGAGAAGGCATAAATCCTTGTAGTTGAAAAAAATGCAATTAGTGCTTTGGGGAATTCGGGTTTATCATTGCAAAATCCTGTTCTGTAGGGTAGTGGTGTGATTTGGTATAAAGAGAAGTAATAGAAATGTTCACAACAGAGCCCTAGGATATAAAAGTCCCTTTGTGTTTTTCATTACTAGGTCATTACTTGCCATTCTTTACAAAATAAACAGGAAGAATTGTTTCCAGGTTCTGAAGTTCAAGAGTTTTGGGGAAAACTTAGTAAAATGGAAACTGAAATATTTAAAGATAAAAACTACAACTGAGAAACAAAATTTGAAGGTGGATATTTTCATACCAACAGAAATAGGAGGCCTGTTTCTGCAAGCTAAAAATGTGTTTAAACATTTTCATTCAAGAATCTAAGAAGTTATACAACTTTGCAATTTTTATAACCAAAAGGTGGCAGTGTTCCATTTGGTTTCCTTTGGAACTGTGTTTTCCAGAAGTATAATTTTCCCATGTATCCTACCTCTAATTTACTTTTAAAACAAATACTATGCAATATTATTATTCTCATGTGTGCCAAAAGACAATTATGATTCAGAAGAAAAAAATTGGTAATAAAAGCTTTAAAGGGTTTATTGTATAGGATATTTTATCTGTAAAACTAAAAAAATAGTCATTTTCAAGATCAACATATAAATGTTTTGCATCAGACACTCTGTTTATTAGATTATCTCCTTGGTGCTTTATTCTGTTTTGAATATTGATTGATTTTATAACACTATGCAAGCAGTGATTTACCTTCAGATCTACCTAGCTTATAAAGGAAATTGTCCTGGGTTTAGTGTCCATGGCAGAGAATATGTTTGCATCAGTATGATTAAAAAGTTTTCTTCAGGAACCAAAAAATAAATATTTATGGCCATTGGTGAATGAGTTACATACACTCAAATACATTCTTAAGCTGGTAATATTACAACGGGAGTTAAAAAAAAGTAATTGAAAAAATTTTCTATTCTGAATCTTGAATCTGTTACAAAATCTTAAATGAAAGTTTACTTGAGGCAAAAATTCTCTTTTACAATTATATCCTGGCAAGAATGGGCCTCACAGTCAATTATTATAAATAAAGTCCAGGTTTCTTAATTAAAATACAAAATATTGGCTCTCTTGCTTAGCCTGAAAAAAGTTATGTCTTAAGGAGACTGCAATTATGGTGGCGCCTTCTAATGCCACTGATGGTCAGAGTCTGTCAGTGTTTGTATAAAACCCCATTTTTTAGAGCTTTGCAACAGTGCTGTGGATTGTTACTTTCATAGTTAAAGCTTGGCATCAAAATTCTAAAACAGAAGTTAGGGATTTTGTTTTGAGTTTGGTCTGGATACCAAAAAGGCTTTCATTTTTATTCTCATAAATAAGGGAAAAAGTAAACTCTTCCATTTATTATGTTTACGTGTTTGAGAATTTTATCTCTGTCTACCTACTATATATAAAAGTTATAATTAGCTATAGTTGGTATAGTTGAATTTGAAAACAACTTTCAAAGAAAGCTTTTATGTATTTGAATGATAACCAATTTTAATTGGTGAACCACATTTAGATTTTATAACTGATTTTATCGAAATGAATAAAATGATATTTTTTAGTTACTGAGTTAGTCACAAAGTCTTTTTAAATGACCTTGCTCTTTCCTTTCATGAAAAAGTTCTAAGACAGATCAGGTTGAACTAGTTTTCATTTCATCTTACTTTTACTCCCTTTCTCCCAATGGAAAAATTGCAAAGGACAATAACATTGACTCTAGTTGTTCAGTAAGAAGAGAAAAAAATCATGAACTACCTTTCATATCTTGGAGTCATAGGATGGTACTTTTTTTTATGTAGTATTTCTCCAGGTATTTACATAATTTGAAAAAGAAAAATTGAACCTTTTCAGTTCAAGGAAATTACTGTTAGTGCATATTTCTAGATTCATATTTATTATACTTTATCAGGTGCACTTGGCTGATGGTGTTATAAGTCATGTTGGTAAAAGAAAATGTCTTTTAGGAGATAAGCATTTCAACTTTTTGTATTAAATTTTGCTGAGCTGTTTTACCAATGTGAGAACAGTTTTTATGTAGTGTTACAATTATGACTTCCATCACATAGACTTTGATACTAAATAAGTAAAGTAATAGGATGTCTCAATACTTTTTTTTTTTTTAGTAGAACTGGAGTGTAGGTCAGAAGTGCAGGGGGTGAGAAGATTCACCAGAGACAGAGTAGGGAGCATAACTTGGGGATTTAGTGAAATACACTGCTAGGGGAAGCAATGGATGAGACAGGGGAGGTCCATTGTGCCAGATGTGGTTTAGCTCCCTGGCCAGGGATTGAACTCAGGCCGTAGAGGAGCTAGTGCTGAGACATAACCCCTAGATCACCAGGGAGGCCTGGAATACTTACTAATGTTTGTTCCATAGTTGGTGTTGTTTAGCTATAGGTAGATGCTTAGTAAATATATTTTAAACAAGTGAATGAAAATGCAGTCCATTGGGCACCTATATGCCAAACATTGTGGTAAGCATATGGATATAAAGCTACATTAGAAGAAAGTCCTGTTTTCCAGTGATTGCTCACCACATAGTGAAATTAATGGTACCCAATGTTTATTATTATGTGCCAGGCCCTGTACTGTCTTTTTAGATTAACTCATTTAATCCTTATAAAACCGTATGTGGTATGAACTGTTATTTTCCCATTATACAGATCCTGAAACTGAGCCAGAGTGTGGTTACACAGCTACGAAATAGTGGACCCAGAATTCAAATTTAGTCTAGTTCTTGAAAATAGATTCATGATCAGTGTTATCATGACTTTTCATTTATAAGACACAGATTAATTCTTTCCCAAAATGTACTGGTTAAAGATGAACTCTGGGATGTGTTTGGCAACACAGTAATCATTTCCTTAAATAAATGACTTCATGGCAAACTTTATTTGGAAAATGCTCCATGCTATCACTCCCATTCATCACTACCACCACATAGCTTTGTTTGTTCTAAATGTGCACTGGCATGCTATGTGCATTAGACAGTCTGTCTGTAAAAGGTACAAAAGTTGTTCAGTTACCTCTCAGTGACAGTGTTCTGAATAACAATGAGACAAATGTGATTACTTTATCCTTATGAAAGAATGTTCACAGACTGTGTCATTTAAGAATCATGACAACTCTCTAAAATATGTTATTAATATACCATTTTTATTGGAGATGAAGAAACTGAGGCAGTGTTTAGGGACCTTTCTCACGTGTCACAAACTAGGCAGTAGGTGAACACTACTCGTGTCATTTCTGATCCCAACCCGTATGCTCTGAATTGCGTAAAGGGCTCCTTGTCCTTGCAGGCTTGCCTATGTGCTTTGGGTGATTGTCTTTTCCAGTCTTTAGTCAAATGTTGCTTAATTGCATCAAAGCTAAGCAAACAAATTCTTCCTTTCTTTTCATTCACTAAATTAATAAACAAACTACTTCCCTTACTACTAATGGAAACCCTCAGGGTAAATGTGCATTTTTAAATTTCTTTCCTTGAAGAGTAAAAGAACAGTTAATCAAACCTTTTATTTATTTTTTTGCCACTGCATTGGGATACCATGGGAACATATTTGAGATGAATTGATAAAATAAGGAGTGGATATCACCAGAGAAAAAGGCTGTTATGTCCTTTAAGATGTTAAGAGATTATGTGTAAAGATAACAGTATAAAATCCCTGACTTTGTCTAACTTTGACTCTCTGTAGACATAACAACCTTCTTTTGGGAAATGCTCTTTTCACAGTAACTATTTTCTGCCCATTAGTGATTACACAGGAGTCTCCGTTTATCAAAGTGCACAAACAAATGGAAAGGCTTACATGACTCTCAATTCTGCCAGGCCATGTGCACACGATAATGTTATGAAACACTTTGAATTTTATGAAGTACTTTCTTATACATTTTCCCATTTAATGGCCTCAACAACCCCATGGTGAGCTATTTTTATTCCCTCCCATTTTAGATTCAGAAAAATGATTCCTTCCTGTTATGAGTTGTATGATTCCAAAAGAATTTTCCAAGACCATTTCAACAGTAAGTGGCAAAATCAAGATACAAATTTAGTTTCCTGGCTATAAATCCCATGTACTTTCCTTGCTAATCACTATGCTTCTCAAACATGTCTTGCTTAATTCATGTAGAAACTAAACAATAGGGACATTATCAAATTGGTCTTTGTCTAATGAGTTTTTCTCAGCGGTTTACTTTGTGCATTTGAAAATATACATAAAAATAATATATCTACATCTGGAGAATTCTTGGATTACTTTAGATATAGTAGAAGGTCTGACTTAGTTTTATTTTCTTAAAAATAATTAGAAGATAACATGTAATTGATAAAGATCATACCCGTAAAATTTTCTAGGAAAAGCCTGAAAAGACATTTTAGAAGACAGTGTTGACTGATACTGCATATAGTTTAGAATCATTAGAATCTCCTATTAAGAGCACTGTGTTTCAAATCAGAATATAAAAGTATTGAGAATAAGAAAAAAATGCTTTGGACTCTAAGTATTAAATTCAGTGTGGACTGGCATCAGGATGTAACTTTAATAGCTGTTTATTTTCTATTATTTTCATGGTAAGACTGCATCTCTCACTGAAATTCAGAGTTAATATGTCATATGCTTAACATATTCTCCAGAAATACTCAAAAAAATAAAATTATGGAAGACACATGAAGGGTAGTTGTACAAATTCCAAATGTATTCATGGTGTTCCAGGAGAAAATACAAAGTCTAGCCACAAACATGTTCAACTATAACAAAAAAAGAAATATTACGAAATAATGAGAGTTTCAAAAAGTATTATATCTATTTTTGTAAATACAGTTGAGGTATAGACTACAATATTTGCCTCCATATATACAGAAGCAACTTACAAGCAAAATGTACTTATCATAGAGGAAGACTATTCTATTGCAATTTGAATTTATTACCGCCTGCTAATGAACTTGCAGTTATGGAAAATACAACTGTTGTAGAAGAGAAGAAGAAAAAAGTGGCGATTAGGAGGGGTGAGGGTAGGATTACCCAGCAGGAAGAGAGGGGTGGTGAAAGGTGAGAGATAAAGAAAACAGTTACACACTTGAAAGAGAGTTCTAGATAAGAAAAGTAGGCGGGAAAAGGCTTTTAAAAATGAAGACACCAAGATAAAGGGTTTATTGTAAGATGGAAGAAGAGAGATATCAATAGAATGCACGTTTTAAGAAGAGAAAAAAAAAAAAACTTTTAAATATAGAAAGTAACTGGGAAATGAAGCTAGACAGGAGATCCAGGACAAGAGGGAACTTCAGAAATACACATCTTGTCTGAAGATAACCCCTTCATGCCTCCCCACAGTCATTGAAAAGTTCAGAGTGTAGGCATATTCCAGACCTGAACATATCCTGTGTAAGCATGAAGGACACCTGTTACGTGAGCCCAGTTGACTACATTTTTTAATTGAATTTTAAAGAGATAATGTGGTCCATGTTATATTTTAATCCAAGAAAATACTGCAAAGGAGAGTCAAGAGAACAGTGTGATAAACAGGTGCCATTTTGAGGAATATATGCTTATTCAGTTTGTGATACAGTAGCATTTTTGTATAAGAAATTGCATTTTTAAATTTAGAATTCACATCCAATATCTAAGACAATTGTCCTAAATCAACTAATCTCTACATTTGGGAAGATTAGGGACTACTTTGTTTTACTTATTGCTGTAGTAGTTGCTGAACAAATTGTATTTAGTGTATAAATGGGTGCAATAGGTTTTCTGAATACAAATATTGTATATTTATTTAAATATCAATTTATTACAAACTATGGGATTCTTAGGAACAATCAATGAAAAATCAAAGGTCTTATTCTAATTTGGAAACTATGATTCTTAAACACTTTTGTTATGTGTGTAGTGGTTTAGATGTAGCCAAGAGTATTTGTTTTGAATGACATTAATCAGTATTAAAAATAACTGATGTCTGGGCTCCTCAATTGTTTGAATTTAATCTTTGGGTGGGCCAGCCAGTAGTATTTCTTGAGAATCTTTGTGTAAGATAGATTATATATGCTTACTGTTTTAATATTAATCATTATATCCATTACTCCCATTATTACTTCTTTTCACTGTATTATATCTTATTATATCATATCCTCTCATGTTGTAAAATATCATGGGTCAGGGTAGCATATACACAAGTTTTTGTTGTTATTGTTACTGATGGACAATTTCTGTGATATAGTTGGGCTGATTTGTTAAGTTCTAAATTTATCCTAACATTTGGATGAGGGTTCAGTAACATGTTGTCTTTTTCCCAGGGAAAAATGCTATGGACACATAGAATCACCTAATTAAAGCATTATAGGTATTGATAAGTGTGCTATTCAGGCAGTTTTGTATGAAGTAATATAATTTTTAAATTTCCCTCAGATTGTCTCCTTTGGAACATATGGTTAGGGACACTTATATCCTCATTTTCCACTGAGGATTAACTTGCTTTTCATGTGAATTACTGGGATAATTTGGCAATTCTGCCTGTCATCAAACTGTAATATTCATACAGATTTTGACTTGGTCAATATGTTGGTAAGATACTTGTTGAGTCAGAATCTGAAAAAAAGTGTAGAGTATGAAAAGTATGCGCTTAAAAAATACTAATTTCATCCTCTTTAATTTTCCTTGCCAAGTACCTTTTCTCATTCTCCAGACATTACCAGACCCTCCCTCTTCTGCATCTGTGTGTCTACTGTATATAATTGTATGAGACTTAGCAGGTGTGGTGTTTGTTGCTAATGTTTTATAAATAGTGTTTACTGGGCCTCCCCGGTGGTGGCGTGGCGCAGCGGTTGAGCGCTGGGCTGCAAAGCTGCCCGCAGTCTTTGCAGTGCGGGTTTGACCCCTGGCCTCTGGCGAGGGTCTTACATGGTACGTAGACCTCTCCTGCCACCCGCTGCTCCCCTCAGCAGTGTGTTTTGTTGGTCTGCCTGTTCTGCTCTCTGCTCTGGCTCTGGTGAACTCTCTCACCCTCCAGTGCTTCTGACTGTACCCAGTGCTTGTATAATAAATAAATCTAAAAAAAAAAAAAAATCCCTTTAAAAAAAATAGTGTTTACGTTCACAGATTCTTGCATTGTAACGTAGACCCTTAAAAACAGCACCAACAAAACAAACCAAAAAAGTATTTATAGCACAAAAGATTGAGGTATTCACTCTTAGGAATTGAAGTTGCTCCTTTAGGTTAGGGGCCCCTTTAATTCAACAGGTAGCCACCTAACCAGCTTTCCTTGTAAGGATAGACTGAGGTGTTTTGTAATGTGATTCATTACATGATGCTTTTCCTTCTGGCTTATTATGACTGTCTAGTATTGATGGAAGTTTGTACTTTGATCCATAACTGTGGGATAAGATACTTAATAAGCCTGTTTTCTTTTGAAAGGAACCTTTAGTAGGCCAGGGGAAACTACCTATAAAGAGACAAACACATTTGTAAACTAGTGAGCTATTGAATCCTTGTAACCATGCAGTAGCTTTAAGAATATTCCTGCATTATTCATCTTTGTTTTTAAAAAAGTTGTTCAGCAAATATTAATTGAGTTGCTAATATATGCTGTTTGGCATTGGTGAACAAAATTAACTCATCCCCTACTTTCATGTAGTTCTCATTCTACCTAACTTCACAAGGAAAATAGTAAAAATCTCCCTTGAGCAATAACTACATTTAAATAATAATTTTATAACATCAAATCAATAGATATGATATCATATTGACTGTAAACTGTTACTACAAAAACCTTGTTTGAATTTTCTTGTATCCAAAGCTATATAGCTAGCACATAGTAGTCAAATCATAGCCTTCCAATAAACATTTGTTAAATGATTGAATAATTTCAAATGCTGGATTATTGTGAATGTTTGAAAATTATAAAGTGTTCTACAAATGAAGATATTCCATAGTTCCCTATTTAACTGCTTAATGGTCAACCTATTGGTTTTAAATAGTCTATTAATTTGTATGATGGATCTAATAATTTGAGTGACTAAATATTCAGGTATCAGCTAATTAGAATCTTTATGTCATATCTTTAGACTGACACTTCATTAAGAGTTCAATTTTTAATTTGTAATTGTTGGTTTATTCTTTCTTTTTAACTGTTTGAATACCTTCTCTCTTGAAATAGTGTAAAACAATGTTAGGAACATGTAATAATACAAAGCATATTGGAAGAAATCCTCTGTTCATTTAAAAATATTTAATAGATATCACCAAACTTTTCCAAAGTTTTTGGTGACTGTAATTTATTATATGCTTCCAACATTTCCTTAACTGTCAATCACAGACAAAAAGTGTAGGCTCTCTATGATTACAATTGATTACAATCCCTTTCAGGTTAACTGCAGGCAAATCTAAGTCAGATGGTGGTGTTGTAGCACCGCTCTGCCTGCTTTTGGACCATTCTTACTCAGACCATATTTCCTATTTATGTATATACTATGTTTTTAGCTCAATAAACGTGTAAACTGATGGCAATTCAATATCAAGATGCTGCTCTGTTCTGCACTTGTCCTGTATTCACCCAGAAATTTCTGAAGGGGAGGTCTTCCTTGAATTCTGCCACTGCTGCAAGCTTCTTCAACTCCTAAGGGCTCTCTTTTCCCCTTTTTTTTTCTTACTCCCTCCAACACATTCTAAGATACCTTCTCTTTAAGAATTTCATGGTCATGCCTGTTCTGCTCTCTACCCTCTGGTGAATCCTCTCACCCCCAGCACCTCTGGCTTGCACCTCAGTTCTTGAATGCATAAATAAATCATTTAAAAAAAAGAATTTCATGTTCATATGAAAATAATTTTGGATTGTTTTTTAAAAGTGAGGGGTAATTTAGGAACACTGATATTTAGATTGGGGATCTGTCTTATACTACAGACATAATTTTCAATTAAGAGAAAACAATATAACAGCAACAAAACCATAAATAAAATAAAAATATCCTTCCAAACCAAAGCAGATTTATGAATGTTTCAACTTTCTTTTGTGCAAATTTCCTTTGAAAGGAGAGGAAAAAAATGAATCTGTTTCTTTTCCATAGTCATTTTTTTCATACTCGTCATCTAAATGTGTCAAATTTTAAAGAAGGAAAGAAAAAAATGAACAGAAAGAATGACAGTGGAGAGCTACTTCTTGTATGAATTCTATTGTTTGTGTTCCCCACCAAAAGGTCATTTATATGAATGTATAACCCCAGAAAAATACTAGATTGTGAGAGGTGGGTTTTGATCCAGGTTCCTCTTAGAATATACTGCTCTTGAGGAATAATTTTTGTTATGCCCTATGTATTCCTCTGTCCCAACTTTTTCAGTCTATACTTTTTCACTGTGTTCAATGACTTAAACACAACTTTTAAGTACATGCTTTGAATTTGGGCTGTTTTGCCTTGCAGTTGCAAAATACTTTATCTTTTAAATTGTTCTCACATACTTTGCTACAATTCTACCTGGGAATCCAAACTATGTGATAAAATACATTTACATGTAATTGAAAATGAATGTGACTTTGCTTTTTGGTGGTTAGCATTTCCCCTTTATTCCTGGTAGATTTTTTTCTTCTTTATTTTCTTTCTCTCATTGCACATGTTGATCCTTTTGAAAAATGAATGTTTGCCAAATCCAGTCTGAGTTGGAAGGAAAAGTGGGGGAGGGTGGATGCTAAAAATTCTGACCAAGAATACTAGCAGCTGATTCCCAATATAAAGGTATGCTATATGCCTGTTTAAGCAATTAAACCACAATTATGCTGATTGATATTATAAATCATGCTTTGGGAAAATGAATTTTTGAGGCTCGTGACACCTAGACTCATTTTTATTTTTCACTTGGATCTTAGGAAGAAAAAATCAGCACATATGGAAGATAATAAGAGTTGTTTCTTCCTCTAGTGTGGCCAATTTTTACTTGTAACTCTATGCTGTTCTCTAGAGACTTGAAGAAAATTCATAACCTTGATAATTTATTTTAAAATACAGAGGAAAACTGTAATATGCTTTATCTGACATATGTTTTCTAAATGTAGAGACGTATTTTGTCTCCAAGTAATTGATTTGAATCCTTACCAATGACCAACAGCTCTTAGTTTGAAATAAACAATTTCAAGAACTTTAGTGGGTTAAACTATTTCTTATCGAAATGCTTATTCTTCATTTATTTCTGACCTACACTACTGCTCTTCACGTAACACCTATTTTATGGACATGTTCACTGTATGTCAGTATTGGGTCTGCTACTGTGGTATCTGACTTGGCTATTAAAGAATATTCAGTAGGGAAATATGAAATAGCATTCATCACATTTTAGTGTAGTGAATTTGTAGAAGAAAAATGATGCAAACCTTTTCAGTGTTTCGCCTTCTCCAATAAACAGAAGATTGTGGAAATATCACTTTGCTTTACAGACTCAAAAAAAACAGTTAAAAAGAAATAAGAAACCACATACCTCCAGATAGTTTAAAAAAAAATCACAATTTCATAATAGTTCTAACATTTGCTTGATAAATTTACACTGGTATCAGAATGCTATTCCAGACAATGAAAGTACTGTGAGCCCTAAGGTTAAGTGAGAGCTTGTAAGGAAAATCATAGCTGCACAACAACATTGTAGGCTTCCAAATTTTAAAGGCATTAAACATTAAGGATAAACACGTACTTTGCTCATTTCCTCGGATTAAGCACGGTGTTTTAGAAAGGTGTGCACTTTCCCCATTATATCCATCAAATTTTAGGAACTCAAATTTCAATCTGCATGTAGTCATGAGGAATATTTGACTAGTGTTTATTTACATGGGTTAAAAGAAATCAAAGCACTGACTACAACTTATGGGAAATACCTGATTTGTATGTCTGTTTACATTTCAACTGAAATGACTTAAAAGTTAAGAATCGTGACACTGTATCTGAGGGTATTTGTATTTCAACTGCATTGATTTAATAAGAAATAGGAATGTGCACTTTTGCTTACAATTTTGATATTTAAAGACTCTTCAAACTGGGTTATCTAATCACCATTATTGAATTATCGTATCTACTTCTTTGAGGGTTAGAATATATTTATTGATGATACTTTATTTTCTTCTGAAAAGATTTGACTGTCAGTAGGGAAGGACAAATTAATCTCAATTCACAACTCATTTTATTTTTTAAGAAGTAAACTTTAATAACTTATAAAAACTAGAAGTAAATATAGAACTGAGACATAGCATGATAATTTGACCACACCTGAGACTTAATAGAGAAGTATATTAAGTGAAAGATCTGAAAGAGTGCTATATAAAATTGGTGTCAGAATTTTCAGTCTGCTGCTTGAAATTTGTTTTTTTTCCCCCCTTAGAACTTATATGCCCTGTGCATCACTGTACTATGTTAGATGTGTGTCTATAATATTGTGAAAATGGAGGCTTTTCTGGTAGCCAAAGGGTTAAGTTCTTTTTGCTTTACCAGTTTCAAATTACAATGAGAAGCCTCTTCTTTCCCAGCAGGGTTGTGCTTACATTACTCTTTAGATCTCCCTTGAAGAGGGCTGGTATATTTGTGCCTGCTGGAGGTGGAATTAACAGTGAGAAGGAGAAAGGGATTGAATGGCTTTATAGGAAGGTTTTCAAGTAAATTCAGGGAAACACATTTACTTGAATAGTACAACCTTGAATCTTATTTTACACTAAGACGACACAAAAGATGTTAAAGTTATCACCAAGCTGCCGGACAAATATATATTCCAACACCAAGGTACAGATCAGCATAGATCTGTGATTCAGAAATCAGGATTTGTCTTGGAAGGAGCTCAAGGGTTGAGAAGAACTCAAGAGCAAGTGAAGATAACTTTGGGATCTACAGTTTCTCAGAAGATCAACTTTTGTTCATTCAGATACCAAAGGCCTGATTGTCATAAATTCATATAGGAATGCATAGGTCATCTGATCAAATAATATTAGACGTCTTCTGCTACATCAATGCAGCAAAAACTCTTAACAACTGTGGATAAGTGGAAATCCGAGTTTTGGCTTTCTTAGAAATAACTACTCTTGACACATTCCAAAATATTTAAAATAGGGCAGGAAAAACAGTAAGGATGTTGTGTTCAGAACTGTCACTGTCATGAAGAATAGGTGAATTTATTTTTTCAGCTACTGGGAAATTGTACCTCCTTGCAACTTAGATTTTTTTTTTTTTTAAGAGAACAAGAAGGACTAAAAATATCAACTTTTGCTTTTGGACAAAAATGCCTCTGACTGTATTTTTACTTAGGGGTATTGTGGGTTTCCTCTGGAGCTGCTGGGTTCTAGTGGGTTATGCAAAAGGAGGTTTGGGAGACAATCATGTTCACTCCAGTTTTATTTATAGAAGACTACGGAACCATGAAAGACGGGAAATACAGAGGGAAATTCTCTCTATCTTGGGTTTACCTCACAGACCCAGACCATTTTCACCTGGAAAACAAGCATCCTCAGCACCCCTCTTTATGCTGGACCTGTACAACGCCATGGCCAATGAAGAAAATCCCGAAGAGTCGGAGTATTCGGTGAGGGCATCACTGGCAGGAGAAACAAGAGGGGCAAGAAAGGGATACCCAGCCTCTCCCAATGGCTATCCTCGTCGCATACAGTTATCTCGAACGGCTCCCCTGACCACCCAGAGTCCTCCTCTTGCCAGCCTACATGATACCAACTTTCTGAATGATGCTGACATGGTCATGAGCTTTGTCAATTTAGGTATGTTGTTCATTTATTTGTTAATCTACGTGACTCCAAAGTGGAGGCTTTCCTAATGGTAAAGTAGCTGCCTGGTAGGTGGTCGTGTTTATTTAAAGTCATTTTCTATAACTCTACTCTCCAGCTTCTGTTTTCTTTCTTTCACTGATGTAATGTAAGATTTTGCCTTAGACTATATGTGTGTGTGTGTGTGTATATATATAAATATATATATTACATATATATGCATACAAAAAACTAAAATTAAACACTTATGGTTTGGGTAAAGTGGGTTTTCTCAGATCTTGTTAAAATATCAACCTTGCTTAAATATGTGAATAAAAAGGCAGTAATTTTAAAAAGTAAAACTCGTGAGAATAACTATACTATAGGCAAAAATATTAATAATAAAAGAGAAGCAGGTATTTTTAGATGGGAAAGTAAAAGTGACATTCTGAACTATTTTTTTGTCAGTAACCTAAAAACATATAAGTATATATACTACTTAAAAACTCAGAGGAGGTCACTGCTATGAAAATATTAATGTCAAGTTAAGATTAAGTAATGTTGCAAAAGACTTCTATCAGAATTTCATGGAGAGAGATTGAAATTTTGTAAAATTATTTTAGAAAAGATTTCAATTGAGTATTTAACTGTAATAATATAATTCATACCTATTTATACTTTTTCACATGCAAGAGAACTGTAAAACAAGATTTGATGGTCTTTATAGATACAAAATTTTCCTTTTTAGTTGAGATTAAAAAATTAATTGACAAATTCTTTAATTGGCAACATCAATAGAAAATGAATTTTTAAATTATGCTTTAGTCAATCCTGGAACTTTCATGTAGTCTTTAAATATTGACAATATCAAGTGTTAAATTAGTGTCCAGTATTTCATCTCATTGTAATAAAGAGTTTACCAATTTAAAATGATTCTATGAGGGCTGTAATTTTCTTTAAATATTTTAGTAGGACTGAAGGTGAAAATTTACTATCTTGAGACATTAAAGGGAAACCATAATTTATTTTTGAAGACTGCTAATTTTATCAACAAATGTAAACTTAAAAGAATTGAGAACATTTTACTGTAAGAACTTTCAAATTTTTGTTTTAAAAATACAGTCTGCTTTGTCTTTAAAAATTGACATATTTTATTATACACTTAGTTAAAAACTTCCTTATATAATATCTCAAAGAAAATATTCTTTGAAAAGTCTAGCAACAAGTTCTAATAAAACATGGATGTTACTATAATATATAGTGCTTAATATTGTCTGCTCATTTGCAATCCTAGCATGAAGGATAAGGTGATTAATAAATCATATGTTTCATGCTGCTAGAGACAAAGTTCTCATTATTAAGTTTTGTAAGTCATCCCTGGTTGCCCTAATCAGGTGTCTTGGAGGCCTTTTATTCTATATATAAATTACAGGTTTCACTTGGAACTTTTAAGCCATTAGACTATAGCTTAATTCTAAATTACTTTGATTACTTTTCTCTAACATAAGTGTCTTGCAAATGTGACGTATGGTACATTTTACCCTGTAGTAGTTTCTAAAGTATTATTCAGTAATTTATATCAGTTTCTGTATTTTAATTAAAAAAATGATTCACATATTCATAAAAAAATCACTGAAAACAAATCAGTTCAAGTTTTCTGTGATCTTCCAGAGAAAAATGTTATGATGTATGTTTTAAAAAATAATAACTTAGACTGACATCTGTCCTAGTAATAGCTTTTATTATAATTGAATGTTTTGATAATACACAAGAGTATTTGTTTTTTAAAAAAGAATGAAGTATGCTTTTGAAACTGTACATACTTAAATTTTATAAATCTACATAAAATAATAAAAACAATAGTGAACTTCTATGTAGTGATTTCTAGAACTGTTTTTATCTTTAAAGAATACATCTATTTCAATTAAATCAATGACATTTTGGTTATATTGTTTAGATTATAATAACAAAGCAGTTTTATAACTATACCATGAAATACAATTATTCATTTTACTCTAGAGAAACAATATTGGATATTGGAAATTAAGAAAATATTTATTTCTTTTTATTATGCTACACTGCTGTAGTGATTTATTCTCAATAATAAATTATAATCTCTTTTCTTTTTAAAATTGTTCTAAGCTATATGTCTCACAAGAAATTACTGACAAATTGACTCTGATACTGAGTTTTTCCTGCCAGTCTCTGAGGAAAATTGAACCACAATTTTATTTTATTATTCTTAGCTCATGTTCCTTAACATATGAAAATCTTGCAACCAATCACTACCTAGTAAGAGGCTTTAACTTCTGTACTTCTTCCATAATGAAATAGGTGAAAGAATACTTTTAAAAAGGTAGAAGTATAATGTCATTATTAACTGCACTAAGAATATCCATGTACCTTAATTGTCATCCTTTAACAAATATTTGCAACTTGTTTCAAGTTCTGTTAAGACTCATCGGATTGTATTTTTCTTTTTTTTTTTTTTAGTGTCTTAAAAGATGTATTTCGTAAGGACCAAGGGCAAATGATCAAATTAGCAATAGGCAAGGGATTTGTATTGTGGAAATCACCTGGATATTTAAATATGTGAAAAGAATCTGCTGACGTTTTCTATAATAAGATGAATTACATAAAAAGGATCTACTAGCATCCTTTTTATTAAAGTTTGCATTTGTCATTTTCGAATGAGATAGTGGATTTTCTACAATTTCATTCAGGAAGTCATTTTTCCAGAGAAGTTTTGATCATCAAGAGGAAACAATTGAAATTGAATCATATATATATGGGTGTGTGTGTGTGTGTGTGTGTATATATATATATAAATTTTCAAATGAAATGATCTTTTTTTGGTAGTGTAGTTCTTTAATAATAAAAAAACCCTTAACTTTTAAAATTTAATCCTCCTTGCTTGATGATGTCAGAATGTTGGTGCAATGCTATGAGAGGTATTAAGATTTGATAGAAATGAATTTTACCTTCATCAGTGATAAATAATTGGAATTTATTGAAAGAGAATATAAAATACAAATTAATTGCCTTAAGGTCACTGTAAATCACTATGAAACCAGACACATCAGTCTTGATCTCTAATTATTTTATTGATTTTTTTCTCTTTGAAGAAACAAATAATTGTGTGAAGAGTAACTTTCTACTTGGTTGTATTCATTATTCTGGGGCCAGCTTTTGTCATCCTCATAGTATCTAGCTTTCCCAGGTTGATTTCTCTGTTTTGTCCTTAATTTTGTTGTCTATCATAGAATTTTTGTGAGATAATACCACATTTTTTTGTTAGTAACAGAGCGCTGTTCTGGTAATTTTTTTCTTCATAACCATTACTTTTTCAAAAGTGTTAAGGGTTAGTTTATGTATCAAATGCCTTTAAAAATGAAAGAAATAGTTAAATAATTTGCTTGCAATATGTAAGTATATTTCCTATTTATATAAAGACAAACATACAGTGCATTCCTGAAATCTTTTAGTTTGAAGTCCACTTTTATTTGATTAATTGGTGATATAATTAAAATGATGTAACATTGGAGCTATTTTAGAGGAAATTACAAAAACCAGTCAACACTAGAACTTTTAGACTATTCTTTTTCTGCATGTATTTCTCTGATAAAAATGAACTTTGGGTCTATTAATGGTTTTTGACTTGCTCATTGGATGGTTTGGAGTCAAATACTTAGATATATTTTAAGAATATGTATTTCTCAAGCATAAAAGCATATACATGTGATGCTTTTTCATATTTTATAAAATCATATTTAGCATTTTAAATATGAAATAGGAAAAAAACGCTCTCAAAACTTTAAACTTTTCTCCTCTTACTTGGCCAAGTTATTAAACTCTCCTGGTGCTGGGAATAAAAAAAATGCTTGTGTCCTCAGTTGAAAGATTTGAAAGACATCAATGATATTTGTTATTATTTTTGGCCGACTCAAAGTGCCCAGTGGAGAGGAATTTATATACAGACCTGCCTAAAGATGCCTATCTATGTAGTCTCTCCAACAAGGTTATTAACACTTCTGTAACATAAACACACCCATAAACACATCCACAATTTTCTTCTTTTTCTTTTTGGGAGAGTAGAGGGGATGGAATGGGAGGAAAGATGATTAAAAGCCATGATAATATTCATGGATTATGTCTGGAATCACAAATGCTAATATTGGGTAAAACAACATTGCTTGAAACGTTTAACCTTTGAAGAGAAGAGTTCTGAGAGTGGAGAATTTTATCTCTCGTCTTCAACAGCCTTTGTCTTTCATAAATTGACCAAAGGGATTCTTGTTTTCCTTTGAGGCTATTTTATTATCAAATGATGGCCATGGCCACAAAGGTAGTTATTGTCATGGTTTAATTAAAAGATTTTGGCACATCTCAAAGATCCCTCACAACTAGACAGTTTTAAAAGTTTAGTAAGAAGTGACAGTTGGAAATAAGAAGGTATGATAATACACACTTGGGACTGCCTCACTCACCATCTCCAGTTCTTTCCCTTTCATTGCATTTATTTAAAATACAGCCTCCCTCTCTCCTTGCCTCTCCCCCCACCCCACATTTTTTGGCCTTTCCTCTTTAGTTCCATGGTCTTTCTAGCCCCAGGCTCTCTTGGCACCCTTCTCCTTACTGCCCCCACCCTTCCTGGGGTCTGCCTTTGGTGAGCATTTCTTCATAGCCAGAGGCTTAGATTAGCTGAAAATCAATTAGTTACAGCTTGATCATTTAGGTACAGTCTCCTGTTTTCCCTCTAGTAGAGAAGGA
Organism: Talpa occidentalis; assembly: GCF_014898055.3. Lineage (NCBI taxonomy): Eukaryota > Metazoa > Chordata > Mammalia > Eulipotyphla > Talpidae > Talpa > Talpa occidentalis. The sequence continues at coordinate 74,923,108 of NW_023602073.1, read as the reverse complement.
AAAGGTTATGATGTGCCAATTGCAGTCTCCACCCATCAGGAGAAAAGCTCCCCAGGGCATCAGAGCTGCTCTGGCTGTTGCCATCCCCTGTAATTCTTTCCTCACCATCCCTTTCTTCTTTGCTTCTTCACCTCTCCCAGAGGATCCTATTGACAGAGTTTAATTGTCTTTTGCCTTTACTTTTTTATAACATAATTAAAATTTAAAAGGGAAGTTTAAGGGAAAGAAAAAATGCAAAATTGAGCAAAAACAGGGCTAATCAAAAATGCAATTCTCTTTTAGTTTATAAAAAGCTTTCACTTATATTGTTTTTAATACTCATGTCACCTCTGCGAAGAAAGTGTTTTCCTTTTTAAGTTGAAAAGAGATGATGAGAGAGGATAAAGAGATGAAGAGTAACAGTTGGAGGCAGAGAACAATGAGGAAGAGACAGAAAGAAAATATTTTCTGCAAAGCCCTTGGTAGAAGGAAAATGAATTAAATGGGACATCAGAGACTAGTTTTGAGGTTGTGCAGGTGGAAGATGTGTTGGGAAATCCTCAGTCTACCTCACACTGACACAGCAGCTAATTCAACATCCCCAACCACATCAGCTCCAGGGGGGAAAGCCTTTCATCCTTACACACTAAAATACCGAAGTGGGGAAAAGGGAGTGGACTCTCAGTGTGTGTGTACAAGGAGCATACAGACGGGCTACTCACATTTACAGTCATAAATAATGTAGTAGCTCAGCTTGAAAAAACCACAGGTTAAAGGAAGAGGCTTCCCTGACGCACAGAGAGGGGTTGAGATCAGAGGAGCCACTGAAAGGGTTGGAGTGAAACAATGAAGTCCTTGTTCTAAGTAATATTTATGAGTGCTTCTTTGCACCTTAAGTTCATATTTTATTGGCTGGGCGGTGGGGTTTCCCCATTTGCTCATCTCTTAAAATAGTACCCTTGGCTAAGATAGTCTTTAAAACATACCAGTGAGCCCTACAACTGGCTCATTTATTTGGAGGGAAAAAGAATCTGTTGTGATTTTGATGTCAGAATGGGGTGTGCAAGCTCTAGTCATGGATCTTAACATTATGACACTACGATGAAAATAATCGTGAGTGTTCACCTACCTTTTTCAGATATTTGCAAGAGTCCACATAACCAAGTAATAAACCCTCATATAGATGAGCTTTGTCTAAATGGTTGTGGTAAAAATTATAATCTAGAAAAGTAGGAACAAAAACTATTAAAATGTAGAAAGTTTAAAATGATAAAAATATCATTAGTACATCAAGAAAGAGGAATATTTAATTAAAAGAAAACAAGAACAAACCTCTATCACCAAAGAGTGTATACCTTCTACCTACTTACAAGGCAGGAATTACATAAACTTTACATAAGTTTAGAAACCAAAACTTTGCATAATGGTAAATAGTTTCAATGCTATAGAAATTAACTAGGGTTAAGTGCTATTTTGTAATTTCTAAGGTGTTGAGGATCCCTGTCTTCATAAAGTTGTGTCCTTTCTCTTTTCAAAGCAATGTAGTGTCAGTCCCTTTATTAAAAGAAGCAACTCTAATTTAGAAGTGACTGAATATAGTTAAATTATTTATCATAGTAATTTCTTTGTGGAATTAAATAACTTTTATTGTTCTTGTTTAACATGTTTCCTGGGATTGTTAGGAATAAAGAAAATAGTTGAAAAGGTCATTTAGATTTTATTCAAGACTATGAGACACGTCAAAATAAATTATTAATATTTACAAAGTCCTTTATTCTATGCTGTCATATGAGAAATTGAATATTATTTCTTGTGCACCGTCTTTTTGTACCATTACAACTTTGTGATCAGCTTCCCTTAATAGAAGACACAGTCATTTCCATACTCATAAGTTCATGCGATATCACCACTAATGTGGTTTAAGGTATAATTACACATCAAGCCTAATTGCTTTCCTTTTTGTGCCTCCATAACAGAAGAGAGTAACACAAAGACCAAATGCCTGCTTTGGAATCCCTTATCCTACGCTTTCTAGTAGTATGAGTTAGGGCAAGTTACGTAAATTCTCTCTGACTCTGGTTCCTTTTATGAATGTGTAGATGATAATAGCATATTCCTCAGTGGTGTTGAAAAGATTAAATGAGTTCATGGCACACACTTTTAAGAACAGTATTTGGAATATTATGAGAACTCAACAGATGTCTATTACTGTTATTAGACTTACATGTGTATCCAACAGATGAGTTGTATTTGCAGGAGCTGCTTAATAATTTGTGGAACCCGATGCAAAATGAAAATGTGGAGTCTCTTGCTCAAAATTTATTAAATATTCCAAGGTGATGGCAGCAGAGCATTAGACCAAGTGTGGGGCTCTTGTGAGTACAGGCCCTGTGTCACTGCATGGGTCACATGACCATGAAGCTGCCCCTGTATGTCTGATGACATGTTATGATGGCAGGAAGCACATCCTATTCATCCTTTTATGAACTCAGAGATATATAATCATCAACATGCTCAAACTGAATCTTTTTTTTTAAAAGATCTATTTATTTTTATACAAGAACTAGGGTACAGGTCAGAGGCACAGGAGGGTGAGAGGATTCACCAGAGACAGAGCAGGGAGCAGAACAGGCAGACAGACAGAAACCACTGCTGAGGGGAGCAGCGGGCGAGACAGGAGAGGTCTGCCACACCATGTGGGAATCTCCCTGGCCAGCTGGGAATTGAACCCATGTTGCAGAGGCTGAGGACAGCTCGACAGCGCAGTGCTCAACCTGCTGCACCACCGGGGAGGCCCCTCAAATTGAATCATTTGAGGAGAGTTTAATTAATGCCCTTATAAGATATGCAGGGCTATTTTGCAAAGCAGGGGATATTGCAGCATCTGGATCAGTGGGGGAGTCTTTACTACTCCTGGTCAGGAAACAGAAAACAGTTATCAGAAAACTCAGAGGAGAGCTCTCTGGGGAAGGTACCCTGACAGCAATGGTGGCCTTGGGAGAGAAATGCCAGAAAGCCAACCCCTGTCAGTAGGAAGGGAGACCAAGGATTAAGTACCCAGACCATGTATTTCTATCACATTTCCATTATCTGATCCTCACTGAAAGCCAGAGGATCACAGTTTGTGGGGATAAATCACGCAAGTCAGACTCTTGATGCAGAAAGTAGAGAAATGTGAAGAGTGAATATTGAGGCACAAAATGAAGATATTTGGCACAGAGGGATAAATATTGGGCGGTTAGTCAACAAGAATTCTGGAATCACTTCAATTTCTGTGCAAGTTATTCATGTATTTGTTAACCTTTGTCATAATTTATGGTAAAATTCAAAAGATAATCATAATTTGGTAAGAAAGTTTATTAGTTAACAATTTGGTGAAAGAAAGTGAAAACTCCAAGCCTGGTGTGCTGAAAAATATGCTTAAATTGTATATGGATCATTCATTTCATTTGATATATTAAATCTGGTTTCTAGCAAATTGAAATTAAACACATAAAAATGCAGAAATCACACTCTCAGTACAAATAGTAGCCTGCAATTATCAGTCTAAACATTCAAAATAGAAAGCAACAGAGTATTTGCAAATATGTTGAGCAAATATGAGTAGCAATGTATTTTTTCTTCTATTTAGTCTGAACTCCTTTGTCATTCTTCTTAAAATGATGCATGCCTATATGTGAAAACTTTTTGAACTCTGAGTGGAATCATATGCTATTCTCTACAGTTAATGTTGCTGGCACAAATAATAGGATGAGGTAAATTGGGATTATTGTCTTTCTTTTTACTACCTTTACTCATCTGTGGCAGAATTTCTGTGACTCCCAGAGGCAGAATTTAGTGGAAGAGCAGGTATGTCTGTTACTCAGTTCTCATAAATAACCAACCACTGAGCATTGAGGCCATATTCATCCCCCTGCCTTTTAATCACAGACAAGCACTGAGTTGAACAGCTCTCTCAAGTATTTTCTATATTCACTTTCCAAGCTGGTAAGGATGGCAGTTTTAAACAGATTTTTATTGCTCTTTTTATCAAAAGCAGAGAAAGAGAGAGTTCGACTTGAAAATTGTGTCAGGTCCTATCCAAGTAACCTTGATGCAGGCATTGAATATTTAGTGGTTATCAATTAAATAGGCTTATGCTTAATGTTTTGTGGCCATTTTCTTTGCTTAGAGTGAGGAAAGATTATTTGTTTTTTTTTTTTTTGAAGATTTATTTATTTATGCATACAAGAACTGGGGTACAGGCCAGAGGTGAGTGGACTCACCAGAGACAGAATGGGGAACAGAACAGGCAGATAGACTAATATACACTGCTGAGGGGAGCAGCGGGCGAGTCAGGAGAGGTCTGCAGCACCATGTGGGTAGCTCCCTGGCTGGGGAGTGAACTCATGCTGCAGAGGCTGCGGGGGCAGCTTCACAGCTATTTGGTTCTTAACTCTCAGTAGCGTTTGAGTAGAAAAGCCCTGCAGTCAGTTTGACTTGAACACCAGCTTTGCATCCAGCTGCATATCTTCCAGCAAACTATTCCACTTCACTGGAACAGTTTCTTTATCTAGAAAGTGGACATTGTGATGCAACATTCTAGTTAGGACTTAATAAGGTAAGATTGTAGGCCTTTATGCCTACATTAGAAAAGTACTCATTTATAGTCCTAGACATGTAAACACTTCTAGAGTTAAATCTATGGAGTCCAAATGTTAGAGAAGCTCTGCAGCCAGTTCATTAGATTTTGTCATAGAAAAGCCTTGCTGATATTGTGAAACACTATGAGCATGACATTTTCTCAATCCAAAAGAAAATGAACCCTTGAATTTCACTGGCTCTGCCTGCAAGTTGGACTGTTGATGGAGTGTGTTCCCGAACATCAGTGTGTCCTGGAAAAGGTCAGTCCCAACACAGTCTTCAGGTGACTGTGGGGCTTCCCTTTGAGCACCCAAAGCCAACATTTTTGGGGATGTACTGCTGAAAAGTGCTTTTCATATTCCCGTTGGTCAGATACCTAGAATGAACCCCATGGTTTTATTTTAGTTCCAGGTATTACCTGTTCCATTTCCTTGCTTATTATGGAGAAGGGGAAACTGATTGCAGGCCAAAGTAATAATATACAATTAGAAAATATTTGGTTGTGAAGAGAGACAGGCACACTCTAAAAGACCCTTTGAAAGAAGGGGAAATAGTCTTCAAGTTTTAATGCTTATTTTCATAAGCCAACTTGTTTTCTTTTAGTTTTAATTTTGAAAAAAGTTGATTCATGATGAAAATCTTGGTAAATAAACTCTGAACTCTAAATAGGAAAGTTGCTCTCTTCAAATTCTCACTCCTGGAGCTGTCTGTAACTCAAATTATGTTTAAATTTATGATTTTCTAATTTTAGCTATTCTCATTACTACTTGTATCATTAGAATCATATTATTTCTATTTGATACCATTCAGCCTTAAGTATTTTCTAGACTCTTTGGGCTTTTTTATGTTTAAGATAACAGAAATTTTTATTAACTTTATTTTCTGTTATATATTTAAAAATTTTTTTAAAGATTTATTTATTCATGCATATAAGAACCGGGGTACAGGCCAGAGGTGGAGGGGGTGAGAGGATTCACCAGAGACAGAGTGGGGAACAGAACAGACAGACTGACTGAAATACACTGCTGAGGGGAGCAGTGGGTGAGGCAGGAGAGGTCTGCGGTACCATGTGGGTATCTCACCGGCCGGCCACCATTGAACCTGTGCTGCAGAGGCTGTGGACAGCTTCACAGCATTGCGCTCAACTGCCTGTGCCACCAGGGGGGGCCCTTTCTGTTATAATTTGAAACCAGATAAGAATTTATGTATTTGATCCAAAAAAAAAGCACATAAAAATTACACATTAACTGTAGGCATCTTTTACTTTTACCAATCATATTATAAAAATCTCTGCATTGAATTTTGATATATAATATTTTGAGTGGTAAAATAGGAATTTCTTGTTTTTCATTATTCATGCTGAAAGAGAAGTCAGTAAATGATCTTAATTTTCAACTGTAATGAGTAAAAGTTCTGAAATGATATGGATTCCAATATGCATATTGACGTAGTCAAATCAACATTTCAAATTTTTATCTTCTGTACTACCATGTCAAAAATGGTTATTAGTGTATACTTATTCACTTTGAGAAAGAATTTCTCAAAGTGATAAATTTGTTATTAAATAACTTTATAATTTTTTGTGCCTTTAAGTAATACATTTGAAGTACATGTGGCCTCCCTGGTGGTGCAAGGGGTTAAGCACAGCACTTGAAGCTATCAGCAGCCTCTGCAGCACTAGTTTGATCCCCAGAGCTAACTCATATGGCCAGTAGACCTCTCCTGTCTAGCCTGCTGCTCCCCTCAGCAGTGTATTTCAATCAGTCTGCCTGTTCTGTTCCCCACTCTGTCTCTGGTGAATCCTCTCACCCCCTGCACCTCTGGCCTGTTCCCCAGTTCTTCTATGCATAAATAAATAAATCTTTAAAAAAATAAAGTATTTGACAGTCTCAGGTATATATGATTTTAATTATAGTATATTTATAGCAGTAGTAATGAAAGTAACAAAAACAACAATATAATTCTTGTGGCAGGCACTGGACTAAGTAATTTGTATACATTGTTACAGTTAATCTTTATCTCAACTACGGTTAGATAAGTATTTTTCTATTCCTATTTTATTGATATGAAAATTGAGGCTTAACAAAGGTAATAACTTACGAAAGTTATCAATGCCTAAGAAGTAACAGTGTCAGTACTAGAACCATGAATTCTTTGGCTACAAATTTTCTGTACTTTGTCACTACTTTTCAGCTTGGTAACCCAATCGAAAAATATAAACATCAGTGCATCTTTTAAGAAAGATAACAATGTGTTATACTTTATGGGTACTATGTGGTTTCATCGACATTACTGTGGCATATAGTAGTTAAAGGAGTCGATATCCCAAATGCCTGTCTATAGAGACTGAAGTTCTGAAAGATGATTCATTCAGTCATTTGACAAATATAAGGTAATTATCTACTGTTGTGAGAGGCATAGTGCTGAATCCTGTGCCTACTTCCAGCCAAGATCTCAGGGCAAGATTCTTGTGTCAGAATTTTTTGCTTAATGCCACATATTTTAAAGAAATCACACTATTTTAAAGAAATCACACTAAACTAATATTTTTTAAAAATTTCTTTATTTATGCATACAAGAACTGCAGTACAGGCCAGAAGTGTGGGGATGAGAGGATTCACTAGAGACAGAGCAGGGAACAGAACAGGCAGATCGACTGAAATACACTGCTGAGGAGGGCAGCGGGCTAGTCAGGAGAGGTCGGCTGTGCCATGTGGGTTTTTCTCTGCTTGGGGATTGAACTCGTGCTGCTGTGGCTGCAGACAGCTTCATAGGTTGTGTCTTAACCCCTTGAGCCACCATGGAGGCCCTAATATGTTTTTTTTGCTATTTAAATAACCAGGCAGTATTAACTCCTGCATATAGGGAAAATATTCTTTAAACTTCAATCCCTTTAAAGAAATTCAAAGCATACAAGACTCCCGTCACCAGCAAACAGAACCAAAGGACAATTTTTAGTTCAAAAGCCATGGAGAAAGATAGAGCCAAGATTTAACATAGCTTGGTGACTCTGTCAGAAACTTCCTCTTATACCTGTAGGACTCTACTGATTTGAAGGCTTCAGTGATTTTTAAAGGAAGTGGCTAAAAAAAAAAAAAAGAAAAAAAAAAAAAAAGAAAGGTTAACATTTTGCACAGGATGCTTATTGCACATTCCAAAGCATAAGTGTAGCTTACCCACTCATTATTTATTTGTGTTGGACTCAGGAAATAAGGGTAAAAGGTCCTACAGTTTTTCAAAATTAAGTTGTTGGATCTGTCCAGGTCTTGACCTCTGACCCTAACTTAACTTCTTCACTTGTGTGCTAATAAGGTTGTGTTCAGTGTTTACTTTGTTACTGTACACATTGAAAGTGATGTGGATTAGGTTATAATAAGAGTCAATGGAGACATATTTTATAATGTGGAAAAAAGCAGAATTGTAAGAATTAGTATAAAGTCCTCTTTGATATATTGCCTCACATCTGGACATTAGGCCATCAGGCAATTATTGCTTCAAGTTGATTGTTGAAAAAGTGTTATGTTGTAGAACTGATTTATTCTTTACTAACAATTTGCTGTGATTGTGAAATGAGTGTTGCAGCAAAATATGGATCTATGATATACCATCGCAGTTATCGGTGTTTAAAAATCATTTCATTTCAATGAAACATCAGATCATCAAAGTGAAATAATTAAAGTAGAATTAAAAAATGTTTTCTGCTCTATTGGAAACTTACTATTATAGCTAGCATGTATTCTGTGCTTATGAGTAAAAGACAGGGTGCTTATAGCATTTCAAGTGCTAACTCATTTAATTCTCACAAAAAGAGCCTATTTTACAGATGAGGAAAGTAAAACCCTGAGAGAGTAAGTTGTTTGTCCAAATTCCTCCATTTTGTAAGAAGAGGAACTGTATTTAGAGTTCAAGTTGTTCACTGCTATGCTATGTTATCCCTATAAATGCCATTGGGAGACTGTTGATGGGGCATTGTTTGAACTCTTTATAAAGCCTTTGTATTTTGCCAACATGTTGTGGGTTGGATTTGTAATATTTTCACTTCATTAGTAATGCTTTGAGTTTTGGGAAATATCTCTAATGACAAATTTACCAAGAGTCTTATCCGTGGAGCTGAGCTCCTGTATAAGACTTTGGGAAGGACTGAGGTTCTGTGGCCATTGGAAGGAAGCAAATGCAAAATCATAAGACAGAGGGAAAGAAGCACTTCACAGACATCAAGGGTACTGTCTCTTGTGCCATGCGACCTTACCGGTAATAAGGGATGTAACAAGGGATGAAAGGTGCTCTATGCTGATTCTACCTTTGAAAGAGACTTGGCATGAACAGGAGTAACATTGGGCAAAATAGGAGACAGGCAGAGTATCAAAGTTGCAAGCAGTAATAGGCCTCAAATGCAGTGGTTGGAGATTGGAATAAATTAATAGGGAGTTCATTGGGATGCTGGATAACTGCCAATCTGCTGGCCAATATAGAGGGCCACACAAGCAGGGCTGGCCTGCAGCTAAATATGAGTGCCTTGCTCATGATTTTCTGACCCAGTCTTGGATTGGCCAGGGAATCTCATGAGAAATATACTAAAGTGGAAGTGTGGGCAGCAGGACCATCTATAGCCTACAAGCTAAAAAATCCTGTTGCTGCAAATAGAAACTCTGGCAGATAGCCTCTGCTTCATCCCGTTTGTTAGTGGTTGAAATCTGTGTGTTCCATATAACACTGAACACTCCACATTTAAAGGACTCTTCATTTGTAGCAGCTGCAGCCCTCATCTCTTGCAGGTGTAAAGTTTGTTTCTTTTCACATAGCTTACTCATTACCCTTTCACCACACAAAAATTAAGTATATTATTTCTGCTCTATAGGTATCTTATAAATTAAAAGTTAAGGCCTTGGGATAATTAATTTTTTAAAGAAATGCTCTGTGCCACTAACACACAGGAAAGGAGTATTTTCTTTTAGAAAAATATTTATCCCAAGGCCTTAGCCTTTAATTCATAAGATATCTGTAGAACAGAAATAATTAATTAAAAAAAAACTTCTGGGACAACAACATTTCTCAAAAGAAAATAATAAAGCACTGGAGGATAACTCAGTTTTTTTTTTAAAGATTTATTTATTTATGCATACAAGGGCTGGGGTACAAACCAGAGATGCAGGGGTGCAGAGACAGAGTGGGAAACAGAACAGGGAGACTGACAAATATAATGCTGAATGGAGCAGTGAGTGAGGCAGGAGAGGTTTGCTGCGCCATGGGGGTAGCACCCTAGCCCACCCAGGATTGAACTCATGCTACAGAGGCTGTGAATAGCTTTACAGTGCTGTGTTTAACCCCTTGAACCACCAGAGAGGCCCGAGGACAGTTTTAACTCCCCTCAGCTCTCAATGCATGGGAAATCATAAAAGGAATTTAAAAAAGTACGTATCACTGTTAATATGTCAGATTTTAGTTAAATGCCTGAGGTCTAATCTCTGATTTGAAAAGCAGGCCAAGAGGTAGCTGCAGAGTAAAACTGAGTATTGAGGATATTATCTGCTGTTTTTAAAAACTTTGTTTTCTTTATCTTTCTCTTTCCCCCTTTACGTAATTTATCCTCTTAGTCTATCTAGACTGATTGTAACATAAGGAGAAGTGAAAAGGATCTCAATATCTGGTTTCTTACTATTCAGAGTGAAGTGTACTTAGGAAGTCAGATAATAAAGTCATTACTGACGATTAGGAAAAAAATATTTAATTTTAATTTGACTAGCTTCATTAATATACAAATTATGATATATACTTAATTATAGTTATTTAAATCTCTTGGGTGTTTTTATCATTTATGTTTTTTTTAATCAAAATTGTCAGTATTTCCTAAAGTGTATTTCATTGAAAGCAAATGTACATCTTTGTAAGAGGTGTTATCTGAAATTTTGTAGTCAAGTAAATTCAAACTATGCAGAGAAACAGTAATTAAGCAGGTTATTATAGTTCCAAGATGAGAATTTTCAGTAACTTTATTATGCTAATGAGCATTGTGAATGTATATGGATGACATTGTTTCTTTTGCACGTTGGACTCTGGAATGCTCCTAACAGTATAATGGCCCCTCGTATTACAGGGTATTCACTATGAGAAACAGGGAGAAATACTATTATATAAAAGCTATTTGGGAGATATGGCAAACAGAGCATAATTTAATTTGTTGATGCTATAGTCAGTTCATATGCAAATTTAAAATGAGGCAGAAAAATGTTATAATTCTATTATCTAACCCAACCATTGTAGATACTTTTATATATTTCCTTCCATACCTTTTTCAATGTACTTATCCATAGACTTGAGCAATATTATGCAAAGTTGTGTATTTACTCTTAGTTTTTTGTATATCATATTCCTTGTTAATTCATTTGCTCTTATGAGCATAATTTAATAACAATATTTCAGTAAACTAATTATACTTACATTAACTTTTTTAGTTGGTATATAATTTTTCCACTTTTACTATGTATATTCTGTCACAATGGATATTTTTCTGTATACTATAAACATTTTGGATAATTTCTGATCATTTTGAAAATGAATTATCAGAGCAAATGGTATGATACATTTTAGTCTTCCGAAAAATATTACTAAACTACATTTCAGTAAATTTTTTTCAATTTCCGTTTACCCCAATTGTATATTTTTTTTAAATTTTATTTTTGATAGAAGATCTGGAGTGTAGGCCAGAGGTGCAGGGGGTGAGAGGACTCACCAGAGACAGAGTGGGGATCATAACAGGCAGACTGACTGAAATACACTGCTAAGAGGAGCAGCAGGTGAAACAGGAGTGGTCTGCTACGCCTTATGTGGGTTAGCTCCCTGGCCAGGGATGGATCTCAGGCCATAGTGGTGATAGTGCTGAGACTTAACCCCTAGGGCACCAGGAAGGCCCTTACACCAATCGTGAATACTACTTTTATTTTATCAGACTGAGAACTGAATTAAATATGATATATTTCTTGGTAATGAAAAATTATTCTTAAATTAGTGTTTCTAATATTGATCTTTCATATGTTTATTGAACTTTCATATTTTCTCTTTGGGAAGTTCTAGATTGACAATGTTGCTCATTTTTCTACTTGCCATATTTCATGGTCACTTTATTCTTAGAAATTCCTTCTGTGAATGGGTAGTTAATAACTATTGATATTCACCTTTAAAAAATTTTATACTTTGACACCTAACTTTATATCTAATGCCGTTTGTATATAATAGTTGTTTGAAAAAAGTTCCAGATATTTATGGGTTTGTAAAAATTCCACCTAGAGTCCATTTTGGATATAATTACGCAAAAGAAAATTATAAATGAATTGCTGGAATAAAAATTAAGAATAATGGACTTTATAGTCTTCAAGGAGCTACAGTCTGAGTTGAAATCAGCTGAACAAATGTGCTTCGTCTAAGTGACCTTGTAGCCAAATGATCTTTTATTATTTATTTCTAAAACATGCAAATGCACATCACCTATAAAAAATGGGTGTAGCAGATGTGTAGTAAATACCTTATTGTACTAACTGAGGTGGCATTTTGGATTGGCAGGAGAGTATACTAAGTAAATGTACATATTATTTTTAATTGACTAGTAATTACTGATATTTACCCACAAATCTTGTTTGATTTTTTTAGTCTAAGCTTTTATAACAGAATCCTAATATGTTTTGAAATCACTTTTTACCATCAGCAAATATGTAAATGATGACATTTATGTGGGATATTTACAACCCACTTTCATCAGTGCCTTCTAGGTTGATAGCTGTATCTGAGGTTATGGAAGAATACCAAGGCATGCTCATATATATGCATATTTTTTTGGCTAAATATCATCTCTAAAATATATTTTGTTTTATACATGTTTATTATCTTATAAACTTCTCTTAGCTTTTACAAATTTTCAATCATATTGTCTTAAGTTTCGATACTTTATTATAGTGTATTGTTATAAAAGACATTTAAGTAACAAAAATCCAAATTTAAGTTTAATAATGTGCTAACTGCAAAAGTAGCTGAAGTGAAAAATCTAGTAATTGGATAAATTCAGAATCAAAGAATAAGGTAGAGCAGGACCGGGAAAGCTGAAAAAAATCAGGGGTTAGATTTTTTTATTAGCAAATTTAGGATTCAAGGGGAAAATGAATGATATGGAACAGAACAAGTCACTGTGATCATGAACCAAATAAAACTTAGCAAAGTTCCAGCATTGCCAACTCTTTATGTGGAAAGTAATAAAGTAAAAGTCATAAAACAAAAAGATATTATAAGTAAAAATTAATAGAAAAAAAGCTGTAGTATGAAACTTACCATACAAAGAGCTGCACAATATGGTGTGCAGGTACCTGTGCTTGCACATGCACCATTATGAGCAATGATGTGCTTGAGTAATACAGTTAATAGTTAAATTGACTTATTTTAAGGATTGTGCTTTAAAACTTGTATCAAATTATTTAGAGAATATGAGAATATATTTTTTGGGAAGACTCTAGAATGTTCAATAAATCACTAGATGATATATACAATTTAAGCATTATATGTATATGTTTAAACATAGTATAAGCATTAAAAATAATATGAAGTTATGGATAACTATGTACATATAAACACAAGAAGCCAAGTCCATCATCATCAGTCATTAGGGAAATTATGATTAAAATCACAATAAGATACTATTAAATATCATAAAAATTACTAAAATGGAAAAGGAAGAAAAAAGACTCATTATACAAAGTGCTTGCAAAGATTTGAAGATCTCACAGATTGCTGGTATTGATGCAAAATACTACAACCACTTTGAAAATATTTTATCTGTTTGTAATATAATAAGCATACACTTGCCATTTGTGTCCCAGAAATGTCTAGGTATTTACCCTAGAGAGATGAAACCTAAAGTTCACACAAAAACCTGAACATGAATGTTTATAAAAGTTCAGTTCATAATTTTCCAGAAATTGAAAGAACTTAAATATCCTTCCATGATTGTATGGTTGAAGTGTTATATTCACTCCATGGAATTCTATTGATACATGCAAAAACACATATTAACCTAAAATACATTTTTAAATGTAAAATACCAGATGCCAAGTACTACATATTGTATGATTTCATTTATATGAATTTTAGATGAAGCAACTATAGAGTTGGGGAACACATGAGTGTCTGCTATGGGGGTTAAGCATAGGCAAGTGATTGCATACCTAGGGGTTGCAGAACAGTGATTGAACTATTCTGTGTCCTGATGTGGGTGGTGGTCATAGGATTCTGCTTTCGTCAAAATTCACAGGACCAATAGCATATTTTATTTGTAAAAATGAATTACAAAGAAGCAGACACTTTATATCCCATATTTGAAATGAAAATGTTTATAAAATATTGGCTAGCTCTGTTTTCAAAATAAATCTCTTGACTAAACTGAGAGGAATGTCTTTAAGGAATAAAAAATACCATATATGAAAAATGATTAAAATATGAGTATTTGACAAAATTGTACTTTTTGATAAATTCAAGCTTTCAGAACTTTTGCATAAAAGAAATAAAAGAATGTAAAGTAGTAAGTTAAATATTAATTTCAATACAACCCCTCCCCCCCTTTAAATGCTGAAAGAATAACACAGTAAAAACAATTTTCTGAATTAGGGAAAAAAAAAAAACAGACTTAAGTCATCTATGAACTGTTAATTTGGAAGAGCAAGTAATAAACAAGCTTCTGTTAAATGTACTCAAAACAGGAAGAACACAAATAAATTAAAAGGCATGATATATAAAGATAGATTTAATGCCTTTGTAGATTACTATATTAACTATGCTAATAAGGTGAACATCTTAATGAGGTGACTCAGGAATGAGAAATATGAATAGGTAAACAGCATTATAATTATTAAAAAAACTTTTTTTTTTTCAAGTTTTGGTGATTCATCATGGGGAAGGGAGAAGGGAGTGAAAAAAAAAATAACAGAAAAGCATTAAACTGTTCCAGAATGCTAAAGAAATGTTTACATAGTAATTTTTTATAAATTGCATAACTTGCGTAGGAAAAAGAGAGAGGTCTTTATTTTGCATGGCAGAAACTTTAATTAAATTTGCTTGCAAATTAAAATCAAGAATCCAAAGGCAACATTTTAAAATACTTACAAATTGAAATTAAGGGTAATTTTTAAAGTCATTCATTTACCAATTGAGTTTGATTCTGGAAATGAAAGGATGATTTCTGTCAATTCAATAAATTACATGATCTTAATTGATGCAATGCCTAGGACATTAGACACTCAGATCATTTTAACACGTACCTCCTCTATATGACAAATTATTTTCAATAAGAATCATGAGGTGAATCATGTAAAATAAAACCAGAAAGGAAATATAATATTTTTTAATTGAGTGATCTGTTTATTCATTCATCCATCCACATATGCAAATATGTATGTCAACAAAATAAAAATTAAAAGGATAAGAGGCACTGGAGTGATACTTCTATATTATATTAATTTCCTTTATTTAAAGGAAAATAAAAAATATTGACCAATACCGTCATATTGGTCAAATATAAAGAAATGACATTAGGGTTTCTATTTCCAAGCATTCTACAAATTTGTCAATGGTTACATTAAAAGCTATCATTTCATATTTATGGTCAGTAGCAGTATAACAAGATTTTTTTTTTTCAGTGTGGCCAGATTTGTCAATCTTTCTTCACTTCTAATTGAACAAAGAATTATTTTTACCAATTTTAATTTTTAGAAGTTTCTTTCACATGTAGCAACAAGTACACCCATATATTGTATACCATATATACATGTTTTACATACACATGCACATATATTATACATATATACACACATATATACATATACATATATATTTCATATACACATACACATATATACATAAAAGTAATTATTATATATAAGAATAAATTTGTTAGCGATTCATAAAAATCCTGTTTTACCATTGCAGATATTGTATTACCATCCACCTTTATTTCTGTAAGTGTATCTAACCGCTTTGAAAAGTTTTCATATTTGGAAATTTTCTGCTAAGATATCCTAATCACAAAATTTAGAATAGACGTTTGTTGTATTTGGTAAAACCTGAAATTCACAGTGATTTGGAATTTTTCAAACTGTGGTGCTATTTGTGCCTCTCTCGGTCATGCAGTACTGTATATATCCTTGCATTTAAGCAGTAGAGTTGTTAAAAACAATGATACCTTAAATGATAGTAAAGAGAAAAGTGGAATTGAACTTTGATCTTAATTCCCATGTGTACTGGAGTCAACTGAATAGCCAGCAGTATTCCACATTAACTTCCATAGAATACAATGTTTATTAGAATGATAAATAATAAGTGTGTTAATTTGAAGTTTACATATGTTATATAAAAATACAACATGAACAACAGAAATGTTTTCATTATCAATCAATGCAAAATTTTTCCTGAGAATAGTATTTTATCACTGACACTCCTTAGAAATCCTGAGGCCTAATGATAATTAAAAAGAGTGATCTATAGTTAGTTTTATCATTGTCTTTAATGACTCCTTTTTTTCTTGAACCCAGAGTGTACTGCTCTAACTGCCTACTTTTACTACAGCAGTAATCTTAATAGAATATTAATGGCATACAATAAAATTCAATTTCTAATTGTGTGTGGGGGGAGAGAGGTCTAGAACTAGAAAAAGAAAGAATTTTAATCATGTGGTAAGTCCATCACAAAAAAAAAACCAACAAATATTTTAACTCTGGAGACCTGTCTATTAAAAAAAAAAAAAAAAGGACAAACAACAAAACCACAGTAGCAAGATCAAAAAGTGTGCTACTTAGCACCAACAATAATTAAGATACGTCTGAAAGTTCTGAAAGTCTAACTCTCCCCAGTTAACATTATTGCTTACTTGGGGAATCTAATGAAAAGGTACTAAAATAAATTGGTTTGGCTAAATGAGCAGACATAAAACTGAAATTAAAAACACACAGATTTTTGACTATCAAAAACAACACGCAGAAACTATAATGAAAAAGCCAGCACCAACGTAAGGATGTAAAAACTTTAACAAGAATATTTATGACCTTTGTAGCTAAAACTTTACATAAATGAAAAAGGTATACAATTCAGAGGCAAATAATTTCCTGAATTAGAAGAGCTGTCAAACATCATTTGTAGATTGGTATAGGATTTCCATCATTCCAAATGAACTTTTAATTGGATCTTTATTAAATCTTGACAAAATACACTAAAATTAATCTTGGAATAAATTAATAGGAAGTTTAGGAATTTTTCTAACAAATGTTAATATACAATGTAAAGTCCTACCAAATGTTATAACAAATACAATGCTAACTGTAGAGGTAGTATAATATTCGTATGTAACAGGGATAGCTTAAGAGAGAAATTCTAGCATATATAGTAATTTAATATACAGAAATGCATACTTATAAATCAAAAGGGAATAATTGAAAGTTTAATTAGTTAAAATTAGTTAACTAATTCATTTGTTAATGTTTATTTTTGAGAAGTAAACATAGCAGTGGTTATTTTGAAGCCTGCGTTGGGGGAAAAAGTTTACTAATAGTAGAAATGGAAAAGGATAGCTAGATTTAACTATATTGCAAATTTCTCCATCTAAGAAAAGGGGAACAATAAAAAGATCAATAGCCAATCAGAAAATATATTTGGAATACATATAAAAGAAGTTGATGGAAGTACTAACACTTTATTAGATAAAAGAATAGGAAACACAATAAAGAAATGGGGCAAATATCTGTTAAGGAATATACAACTAGTTATGCAAATGTTTTGAAAATGTAGCACAAAATGTCTAAAAAGAAAAAAAAAGTCTAAAAAGAAATGAACTAACCCCCCTATATCACTTATTTGCTGAGAATTAGAGTAATTTTCTAGTTTTCCTTATATTTTGTTATTATAATATTTATAATCATAAATTAATAAACCTTATTAAACTATGCCAAAGTTTCTTGACTTTCTGTATTTTATAAATTTCAGAGGTTTTTTTTCATACCTGCTTTTTAATTTTTTTAATTTTATTTTTTTTAGTATTATTTCCAAAGTAAGATTTTATATACTTCCTGAATTAGATCAATTTCAGTATAATAATAAGGATAGAAACATAGATCTATAAATAGAAACACTTTCTAAATATTTTTAACTAGGAAATGCTTGCAACATTAAAATAGGTTTTTCAGTACCTTTTATTCTAAATTTACTGGAAAATTATTAGAATCATTAGCTCTTGTAGACTCATACACTCAAGATATCTTTGGAATGAAATACACTTATTGAAATCTAATACAGCCCAATCTTAAACAAAAGAGGATTTTCTTACTTTTTAAGCCATAGTTCCTGTGATTTACTAGAGGAAATAGGTAGATTTCTTCTTATCATAGGCATTTTATGACATCTGACCAGAGTAATCGCTATAACCATGAGTAGTGCTTTAACAAGTACTTTTTTGTAATACTTAATCCTTTTAGGCTGAGTCTTTCATTTTATATTTCAAAATTATACATGCACATATTTTAAATAGTGATAGGAAGTCTTGTTAAGAAAGAAACGAAGTACTCTCTATTTTCTAAGCCAATAGTTTCCTTTGAAGTCCAATACTCTGCTGCTCATCCTCTTTTCAGAAAAATTCCAGAATAGTTTCTTGGGTTGCAAATCTCCTTTCAAACCCCTTTACGGGGTCTTAACACCCCCTACCTCCTAGAAGGAACTAACTCTGGACCCCTCCGTAGTCTTGCGGAGCTTACCTGTTTTGTCTTGCTGTTCTCTCCTTTCTTCCCCTCAAAAGCATTAGCTTTCCTCTCTTCATCCCTGACAAACCTAAAATAATTCCTTGAGTGACATTAAGTTATAGGCCTCAAAAATGTCAGAAAGGGAGATTACCTACCGGCAACCTTTGTTTTCTGTTTTAAACCTCAAATCATCCTCTGAAACAAAAGTCAGTACAAAAATTTCTCTAACTTTCTAGACTGGGGAAAGAAAAGTTAAGAGAATTATAAATAGTTTTCCTTTTTCTTATTCTATCAAAACAGTAAAAGACACAACTTTCCTCAAACTACTAAAAACTACCATATGATCCAGCAATTCCACTCCTAGGTATCTACCCAAAGGACAAAGAAACATTAATTCAAATGGACACCAGCACTCTTATGTTTATTGCAGCACTATTTACAATAGATAAGCTATAGAAACAACCTAAATGCCCCAAAATAGATGACTGGATCAAGAAGATGTGGTATATATACACAATGGGATATTACTCAGAAATCAAAAAGGTTAAACTCATGCCATTCACAGCAACGTGGATGGAGTTGGAAGGGATTATAGTCAGGGAAAAAAGCCAGAAAGAAAAAGAAAAATATTGGGTGGTTTCACTTATAGGAGGAATGTATTGGACCCAAATAAGGAATCAGGAAAAAAAAAAAAAACTAAAATTAAAAATGAAAATCAACAGGCAAAGAAAAAATACATCATGACTTTTCTGACAGCCCAATAATTTATGGCAGTGCTGTTATCAAACATTTTGTGATGTTTTCTTTAGAAAAGAGTTGGATAACTGTGACCAGGTAGGGAATGGAAAACATGTACAGAATAAGACTTGTGCCAGACAAGGTTTATACTGGATGGAATTTGGGACAGTAGGACTCTGTGGGATAGAGAAATATATAAGCATACTGGGTATAAGGATAAATGCTTTGTATGCTTACATAATGGGGACCCAGTACCCTTAGTTAGAGATTCATGAAGAAGGATATTGACTACAAATATATGATATGTATAATGTTTGCATGTATGCATATGCATGTGTATATATAAACTGTAAATTTGACATATATATGTATATATAGGCTTCATGTCAAATAACTCCTTTCATCAGGCATGTTTTAAGAAATTTATATCTATTATTTGATCCTCAACAATAAACTTACAAATATTGTGAATCACCATTTTACAGATAGAAAAATCAAATAATTGGTCGAAGTTGTATATCTAGTAAATGGGACCTGGGATTTGAATCCAGTTTACACAAGGAAAAGTGATATACTAGAGAAAAACTTCTTCTCTAGGTTAAAAAAAAAAAATATAGCACTGATGGAACCTTATGTGCTACAGAAGACCTCAACATATTCTTTGGTTGTAATTTCAGGAGGAAACAAGTTGATAAACCCCTGAAAATGTACTGCAAGTTTAGACTTTATTAATACAGTAGTAGTTTATCAAGAGTGAGTTGGAGGGCCTCCCCGGTGGTGCAGCGGTTAAGCTCTGGGTTGCGAAGCTGCCCGCAGCCTCTGCAGCGCCGGTTCCATCCCCGGCCATCTGAGGAGGGTCCCACATGGCGCGCAGACCTCTCCTGCCGCCCGCTGCTCCCCTCAGCAGTGTACTTCAGTCTGCCTGCTCTGCTCCCCACTCTGGCTCTGGTGAATTCTCTCACCCTCCTGCACTTCTGACTGTACCCAGTGCTTGTATTAAAAAAAAAAAAATCTTTAAAAAAAAAAAAAGAGTGGGTTGGAAATGGTCCTATTCTTCTTGTTTGTCAGACAATTCTAGCATTATTTTAATCAGCTTCTGGTCCCATAATTTCCAAGACTTACAGGGAAAATCCATTAAGTTCATAGGAGGTGAATATAAGTTTTGATGGCATTATGAATAATTAGTTCAGTAATACTTGAAGGAAATCTTGTAAAATTTTTCCATCAAACAGGATAAAATTCTGAACTTTCCTTCAACCAGGTAAAACCCTGACTCATTACTCTGTTCAACAAGACCTTAAGTAATTCAGGTTTTTTTTTACTGATTATTCCTGTAGCTTACTTGGCTCTAGCATGATCATCTTGCTCTTCCTTCAACAAATGAAACACTGTCTTCCATCAGGGCCTTTGTCTCTGCCATTTGCACTTCCTGAGTGTTTTTCTTCTCTGATACATGTATGTAACTTACTCTCACTTTTCTAAATTAGCATTTCCTAATTAGCACCCATAATAGTTTCTGTCACTTATCCGGATATGAATCGATGCATGTATGTATGTGTCCACATATACATACATAAGATGACACTCATCACCAAGCTGATATATTTATCTCTCACCTCTTAGCCATTGCTGCTACAGTGTTCACCAGGAGGATATGAGCTCCATAAGAACAGTGACTTTGTCCATTTTGTTCATTGCTCTATCCCCAATTCTCAGAATGATGTCTGGCACACTGTAGGCCAGAACAAATATTTATTGAAGGAATAAATGACTGACCATTTAGTCTAGAAAAGGGAAAATGAGATGAGATGAGATTAATCCTCATTCTCAAATATTTGACTTCGTTTGCATAGAAATGTCAGTCATTATCTAGAATAGATATAAATTACCGGTAAATCACATTTGCGCTCAAGATGAAGAAGAATTTTATAACACTCTCAACTGTCCAAAGATGAAGTGGGCTGTTATAGTGTTAGTTTTCATAACCGAAAATGTTCAAGCAGTATCTACCTAATTTCCAGTTAAGATTTAGAGAGGAGCATGGTGCAACTAGATGAACCTTAAGAGTTGCTTTAATCCTACAGTCTTTATTGACTGGAAAGAAGAAAACATTCCTTCAGTGTCTTTTATCCCACTCGAACCTGATGCATGTCTAGAATCACATTATTTTAAAGCATACAGATATTAGAGACCTTGCAGAAAATGAGATTGAAAACTATCAATCTCAAACTACTCAAACTACTACCTCTCTGCAAAAAAAGCCCACTATGACCATCCACAGACCATAGCATAAAGTCCCAGGTCTTCAGTCATCCTCAAATATTTATTATGCTCCAATAAATGCCAGGCACTGTTCTCACTCCCAGGATTATACCAGGAAACAAGATAAAGACTCTTTTCTCATTGTGATACCCTCCATAATCTGTGACTAGACTTACATTTATGTATGTAAATGTAATTGATGTAATGTACATTAATTCACATAATGTACATGAATATATTGAATTATGAATGGTATACATATCAACTAAACTTTGTGTAGCATTATGAAATGATAAAAGAGAATAAAATGAAGTAGGATACCACGTTTTCTCTGTTTATGAAAATGCATTCTTTTGGACTTTGATTATTCCAAAGTGACAGCAATTGGTCAACCAGAAGCCAGGAGTTAGACTAATTTTTGCAAACTATTTTTTCATACATTAGGGTAGTCTTCCAGGAAACAAAACAACAAACAGAACATTTTACAAGCAATGTTACAGAAATATACACAAAGAAACATTTTGGTCAGAAAGTAGAAACTGACTTCACAGAGGGAAGTCTACAAGTAGCTTGGGTTGTACATAATGACTTAAGAGTCATACTGTCTAAATTGGAATCATTTATCCATATAAGAAAAGTTAACTGGAATAGAATTAAATCACTTATCATTGAGAATATTAGTAATCTCTCAAACAATTGTAGGAATAATGTGATCCAGTTTAGGAGTCTTTTTTTAAATTTTGTAGCACAGTTTGCATTTTCAATATATTGAGATCTATCACTGATATTTTGTAAGCAAGGTGCTAGGCATGCGATAATAATAGTCACTCCACACACTGAAGAATTTTCTGCTTTTTACACAAATTCTAATCTACTAGTCATTTCTGTAAGGTGAAAAATCAAAACCTAGATTCTAAATCCTTTAACATAAAAATGCAAAACATTTTTATACAAACATATTTCTCTCTTAATCTTATAAGTTGAAGGATATTTGTACCTTTTTGGTTTATTTCTGGGATTTGAAGAAGCCTCTTTTCCCATTTTAGTAAGTAATATGGCTCAAAGTAGTATGATTGTATCCCTGTACATTAGAAGTTGTTGCATTCCTCCTAATGATGTTAACTTTTGATTTTTTTACTGTACATATGAATTACTTTATAGCATTGACTGTGTTGGGTTTTTTTGAAACTAGGAAGGTTGGTAGAATATATTATGAGTTTTATTTAGAGAAAATGAACACTTTTTTTTCAAATCTGTCACATTATGAAAGGACATATTGAAAAATATTTATCAGGAAATGAAGTGTTGCATCTGCCTGGACTGAGAATGACAGATGAGACATGAACTCATGCATGTTAATCTCGAGTTTGGTAAAGATGACTGCAGTGGCCTAGGTACATTTTTGAACACACTCACTTTAAATCTTCGGTTTCAGTATTTTCGAGTGGCACAATATGAATCAGTAAAACTCTGGGAGCTTCTGGGCCTCCCCGGTGGTGCAGCGGTTTGAGTGCTGGGCTGTGAAGCTGCCTGCAGCCTCTGCAGTGCCTGTTCAATCCCCCACCACCAGCGAGGGTCCCACATGGCGCACAGACCTCTTCTGCTGCCCGCAGCTCACCTCAGCAGTCTATTTCGTCCATCTGCCTGTTCTGTTCCCCGCTCTGGCTCTGGTGAATTCTCTCACCCTCCTGCACTTCTGACTGTAGCCAGTGCTTGTATAAATAAATAAATCTTTAAAAAAAAATTTCTTGAAGCTTCAGATTCCATATCTGTAAGGTAGGAACTATAGTTCCCACTCTCAGCGAGAGTGGATTTAAGGGTCTATAAAGCTTGGATAGGACCTGTCCATAGTTAACCTTTGGTGGTTACTTTCCTCTTCCTCTCTTAGAAAAGGGATTTCAGTTTGAAATTATCTCTTCACTATGCATATTTACTTTCTTGAAGTTAAGATTATTGAAAAATATAATCTGCCTATACATAATTACAAAATATAAGCTGATGGTTAAATGTAATATTAAGGAAGAATAAAAGGAAAGTAATTTATTCTTTATTATATATTTACATATATGAAGAGTTGGAGCTTACATTAGTAGATGATTAAATTAAAATAATCAGTTGCTTGACCCTGCTAAGCATGTAAATATTTGAATTTAAGGGATATGTCAGAAGTCATTCCATTCCAAAGACATTTACAGGAAAGAGCAGGTATCTGTTAAGGGAAATGCGACTAAATTAGTGTTCAGATATATAGTAAGTAACTGGGTCATGTGCACACAATAAGAGAAAAGATGGTAATAGTGCATAGATAAGAGTGCAAGTTAATTAAAGGCAGAATACCTAGAAAAAGGATTGACTATTGAAATAGAGAGAATAAGGGACTATTACAGTTTCTCAAGTGAGATTGTAAATAATGCTAGCATGAGTCCTTCATTTTGTCATCTTATTTAAATTATTTTGGAGAGGGCCTCCCCTTGGTGGTGCAGCAGTTGAGCACTGGGCTGTGAAGCTGCCCACAGCCTCTGCAGCACCAGTTCGATCCCTGGCCGCCGGTGATGGTCCAACATAGCACACAGACCTCTCCTGCTGCGCCTGCTGCTCCCCTCAGCAGTGTATTTCATCAGTCTGCGTGTTCTGCTCCCCACTCTGGCTCTGGTGAATACTCTCACCCTGCCGTGCTTCTGACTGTACCCAGTGCTTGTATAAATAAATAAATAAATCTTTAAAAAAAAAAAAAAAACTATTTTGGAGAGCATTTCCCTCTAATGAGCTAATGAGACCCATCTGAAACAATTAATATGCATCTTTAATAATGGCATTAAATGTTAAAATTATTAAATATTTAAACATAAAATATTAAAATTAGTGCTTGCATTTCTATTTTATTTACTATTGCCACACAGCATTTAAATTATACATTGGCTAGAGTATATACTAGCAAGTAAATAATTCATAATTTCAAAACAATGTCAGTGAAGTTTCCCTCTCCATATTAAACTTTCACTGTGTTTACTGGCATTTCATGTAAATCCTTATAAAAATTGGTCAGTGCTATGTGCTAAAGAATGATCAGTTCATATTTTTGGAGGTTTAGTTTGGTGATAAGTCAAAGGCGGTGGTGGGACTTGAGTCCTTTTTCTCTGTGAGGGACTCCTGTGTTGCTCCTATTTCCAAATGCCAGGACTTTGTAACTCTCCCTAATTCTCTCTAGAACATCATTGTTTTCTCTGATATTTTTTATGCCTGAAAATATTGAAATTGGGGGGCAGTGGAGGTGAGAGAAATGGATTCAATGTCCTTCTTCCCAAATACTTTGTTCTATAAAAGTTTGGGAATGAAGAGTTAAAATGACTAATGGTTTATATGTGTGTATATAGGCATATATGTATGCATATGTATGTATGCATACATATGTATGTATATATGCATGCATGCATAACATCAGGCATGGTATTATATATATCAAATACATATATTTCCCCCTAAGAAAACTGGTGTGAGAGAATTTGATAATCAGCTCTCCAAGGAGGGACAGAAATATTAGTCTCTCTTTTGTGCGAGAGGAAAACAGACTGGTTTCCCTATATTCCGCTGAAAGTGCCTTTATAATAGTTCAATCTCATATTTTAATCCAAGTAATATACTAAGTAATATGCTAAGATCTATAGGCTGTCACATATAGCTCTGCACAGTAAATAAAAAATATCACTTAAGGCTAGTAGGAGACATTCATCTTTACAGTAAATGAAGTGTTGCATATTCACACATTTTTATGGAAATCCTCCCACCTTCTGGGCATATCACTACCTCAAAACATCCAGACCACATGGATGGCGCTGGAAGGGATCATGCTTAGTGAAATAAGCCAGAAAGAAAAAAATACTGGATGGTCTCACTCATAGCTGGAATCTAGAAAACTTAAATAAGGGACCAGGAAAAAGAATAACTATAAGAAAGTAAAAATCAAAATCAACAAACAGCTATGAACCAGAGACACTCTATGGGTGTTGGGGAGCGGTGAGGGGAGGGATTGGGGTCAAAATAAAGGGGTTGCAATTGCATGGGGAATATAAAAATAAATTATACAAAAAACAAACAAACAAAAACCAAAAACATCCAGACCATGATTTTGTTTTAAGAGTTGCTCTACAGCCCCATTTTAGATTTCAGGTGAATTTGCTAGAGTGACTTAGTTTTTTGCAGATATTAAGTAATTTGTATGGTAAAATCATATCTTGGAATAACTTATAAAGTTCCATGTTTATTTTTTATTGTCTCAGCATATCTAATTTGTTGTGAAACTCAAATTTCTTGGCAAAAATATAAATCTCATTATAAATGTCTATGAAGTAAATATGACAGCTCTGTTTCTTATTATGTGCATTGCAGTGTAAAGATATTAGCCATAAAATTTGGTGAATGTCCTCTGGGGGATTTCAGATTTTGGTATGTTTCAAATAATTTGCAGAATAGCATTTACTTATGGTTTTTCATGTATATGGGAAATAATAAATACAACTGACAGTCATGTACATAGTGAATTAAATGGAAGCTATATGATATATATACAAGGTGTCATTATTTTGCTTTTGAAATGAATTTAAAATGAACTCAGTGTCA
The DNA here is from genome assembly GCF_014898055.3 of Talpa occidentalis. NCBI lineage: Eukaryota > Metazoa > Chordata > Mammalia > Eulipotyphla > Talpidae > Talpa > Talpa occidentalis. The sequence goes on along the minus strand of NW_023602073.1, from coordinate 74,897,132 downwards.
AAATCATCATTTCAAAGTGTACATTTTTTACTAAACATCTGAATCTTTTAGGAAATATCTAGGTAGGTGTTAAACATTCCTTTTTCAAAGATAACATTTATATCTTGAATATTTCTTTTAGTATGAGGTCATAGGTATTTTCTTGTAGAATTTCAAAATTACTTAGAACAATAATTAAACTGTACATTTACCATATTTTAAAGTACAAGAAGACAAAGCCTCAATAGATTATGTAGTATATGAAATTGTCAATAAGAAGTATTGATAGTCTGTTTATTGAATACCCTCTGAATTTTAAAAAACTGCTGGGAGATATTTTGGAGTCTGAATTTGGTAAAACAATATAATCTGCTAATATATGGAATTCACAAAATTGGCCTCAAGGAAAATATTCATTATAAAAGGAAACTATTTGTAGTTTAAATTAACCCATTCAAAATGAATTCACAAGAATATATAATCTAGCTATAAATTGTAACTTCATGATAATATACACCCACCCCCCAAACTGGTAAGGTTTTTTAATAAATAAATATATTTTTAAAAACTTCCTGTCTTTAAACTGATATAAAAGAAAAAAAAACATTTTTATGCAATTATTCTAATTGAAATTAAATTAATGAGGCATGATGTCAAGAACACAGTTACAAAAATTGATAAATAGTCAATGAACCATCTCCAAATTGCTCTTTCTCCTTGGATATTCAGTTAGAATCTCAGAAAGCTCATACCTAGAAGGAAACCTAAAGTAGGAGTCATACTCTACAGCCAAAGACCAAGTAGAACAGATCTACTCTGAACAATCATAAAATTAAGTGTGACAGGATAATAAGGATTCATCATAAATTTAATTGTCAATCAAAACAAAACTTGATCATTATTGAAGAATAAAAACATGGATCACTATATCATGCACAATGATGGCTAATAGAATGTATTTTATATGAAATAGTGGAGATGTTTCAAAGTAATGTAACCTGCATTCTAAGAAATACTACAAAGAAATCCTCAAGGAAGGAAAATGATACCAGTGTCATAAAGGATATGTACACAAAATCTGAAGTTGGCATTATATTTTAAGTATTGAATTACTTCCCAGTATGGTAATGAATATAATATCAAAGCTCACTATATCTATTCAGCACTGTTTAGAGGTTGCTACCAAGTAAAATTTCAGGAGGAGTAAAACATATAGAGATTTAAAAATAAAATCTTTAATAGACAACATGCATGTATACAAAATTCTTTCATCATCTAGGTATTAGAATGGACAGAACATTGAATATATAACACATATCAGCATGAAAGCAAAGTATCGTTCTCAACATGATTTAATATTTTTCACCTTGGAAATATTTAAAATAGTCTCATTTAGAAAATAGATTCAGAAAAATCAAATGAAACAATTATTAAAATATTTTCAGCATGCACATTACAATGGGAAATTAGTTAAGTGTTATTGACATAAATATCAAACTATTAATATCTACTAGCAAAAGATTCTTTTTAAAAGTATTGCCATATTGGGCCTCCCTGGTGGCGCAAGGGGTTAAGATGCAACCTATGAAGCTGTCCACAGAGACTGCAGCATGAGTTTGATCCCCAGCTAGGGAGTTACCCATGTGGCGCAGCAGACCTCTCCTGACTTGCCCACTGCTCCCCTCAGCAGTGTATTTTAGTCAGTCTGCCTGTTCTGTTCCCCACTCTGTCTCTGGTGAATTCTCTCACCCCCCACACCTGTGGCCTGTACCCCAGTTCTTATATGCATACATAAATAAATCTTTAAAATAAATAAAATTATTGTGATATTGCTGTTCTGATAATTTAATTGAGATAACAATGGATTGGTTTACAACACTGTTTATGGTTTAGAGGTACAGGATCAGTCCCTTCAGGTGTTGTTACCACACCACATCCAACAACAACACACCGATAGTCCTACACCATAGTCCACCATAGTGTTACCTGCTCACTTTATTCTCCCCCTTCCTCCCTCCTCCTCTGGTCATCTCAAATCTACAGTCAGAGTTCTAAGATTTGTTATTGATTTGACTTTATGTAAACCTCTATTTTGTTATTCTGTTTTCCACAGAGAAGTGATACCTCCGGTATTTGTCTTTCTACTTCTGACTTATTTTAATTTGCATGATCTCCAAATCCATGTTTTTGCAAATGGCAAGATTTCATCTTTTTTTTTTTAATAGCTGAGAAGTATTCCATTATGTATATATGCTAATTCAACCTTATCCACTCATCTGTCTTTGTACCCTTAGGTTGTTTCCACAGTTTGGCTATTGTAAATAATGTTACAATAAGCATAGGTGTGTACATATATCCCTTTGAGTTAGTGGTTTTGCATATTGGGGGTGAGCTAAGAGTTGAATTGCTGGGTCATATGGCAGAGCCATTTAAAATATTTTGAGAAATCTCCATTCTGTTTTCCATAAGTGCTGGATCAGTTTACACTCTCACCAAAGTGTGTGAGGGTTTCTTTTTTTCACATACTTGCTAACACTTGTTTCTGTTTTTTCTTTTGTTTTGTTTTGTTTTTGTTTTGTTTTGTTTTTATATGGGACATTTTCACAGATACGGGCAATACTCTTGTTTTGGCTTTGGTTTGTAAATTTTGCTGACAATAAGTGATGATGAGCATCTTGGAATTTTTATATTCTTCAAGTTCATTGTAAAAATTGTAAATTTTTAAAATTGTAATATGATATATTATTTGAGTTAGATCTATGAACTTCCTAACACTGACATTTCACATTGAGCAAGAAATTACAAAATTAAAGTGATGTAGTTAGCATTGACAGCTCTCCTTGGGATATGTGAGTTGGCAGCAGTATAAAGTCAGGAAGGCAATCTGGATAATCTGTGTGTTATCTCCCAGTGACACTTAGATTTGTGGGTAAGATTAATATCTCTATCTTAATATTTTTCAACTGGAGTCCACAAATTCATTAGACAAAATTCATGTTCTTATGACTGATTCATTATGTAGTTTAGTTTGCTAAGACTTATCAAGTCATATTTTCACTTTGGATAATGGAATGATTAGTTACAGACCTAAATCTTTTTATAGCAATTAGAGAAGGATTTGTTGGTTCGCTTGTTTTTGCTTTTGAAATAGATTCTCTATTCTCTGTAATTGTAAAAATAGCTCTATGTGTACACAAGTTCTAGAATTTGATCAATATTAATGCTAACAATTTTATTGCAAAATTTCAATATCAATCCCTTTTTAAGATTACTTTGAATTGAAGTTATGTAGGGGGACAGAACAGGCAGACTGACCAAAATACACTGCTGAGGGGTGCAGCAGGCGAGACAGGAGAGGTCTGCTTTGCCATGTCAGTTCTCCCTGGCCACCTGGGATAGAACTCATGCTGCAGAGGTTGTGGATTGCTTCATAGTGCGGTGCTTAACCCCTTGTGTCACCAGGGAGGCCCAGCAGTTATGTATTTTTATACAGTATTTAATAAAAAATGCATCTAAAGCCCTTAAATTTTTGCATGGTATAGTTCAAATGTTCAATAAACACTACCTTAATTGTAAGTATCATTCTCTGATCCTTTGAGTCTTTTTAGATATCTTATTCATGTTTACAAGTATAATAATTAGTTCTGTTTTGCCTCTCGATAAAATTGAGACATGAGTTTATACTTAAATAAATATTGAGATGGTCTTGTGATATTTCAGAAAGAAAAAACAAATGCAGTTCTTCATTTTTGTTGAATCAAAATGTATTAAAAACATACCAAGAGTGGTATAAGTTATATGCTTAATGCTTTGTTTTAAACTAGGGTTGTTTAAATTAATCTCATACTTTAGTTTTAAGTTTAAATTGAGTACTGTTAGTAACACTTTCCCTGTTTCTGACAGAAAATTCCTTTCTTAGTCTCCGGTCACTATAATGTTTTTTCAAGTCCTACAAATCTGCTGTACTTTTACCTATCATTTTGAATACAATGTAGGCTATATTTGGCATTTGAGAAAGGCAAAGTGGGTTATTGAAAAGTGGACAGAATTCAAATCTGAGAGAGAGAAAGTTGGAAAAAGAGAACTATATACCCCTGAGCCCTAAACAATGCAGTTTAGTCTTTGCACAAAAGTAGTGCATAATATGTATTGCCCTTGCTTCCACACTCACAACTTCATGCTGAGCATCCTGAACAAAATAAATGTTCAATAAATATGAATGAAACTAGATTTATGGTTTGAGTTTATTTGTAAGATAGTATGTACTGCAAAAGGTAAAGCTATATTGCTCAACCAAGTGAAAATATTTTTGTATTTGTGTATTTTATTTTATTAATCTTAAATCCAAGAGATGATCCCTGTTCTGTTAGGACCATTTTCCCTGTATATGTTATGTACTTGCTTTTGTAAGATTTTAATGAAATCTTGTATTCTTTTATGTTTCCTTTGTAGGGTGGGGGCAGGGCTTTGTGACAGGGTCTTTGTTCTCATACAATTGTATTTCAGATGGTTAAGAATAAGGTGATGGTTTTGCTGCACAGGGGTTTTATCAAAAGATTAAATAGTTAGTGCTATTCTTAAGTAAGGAAGTCTTCACAAACTAGCCATACCCAGATAGTTGTATCATTTGTTTAGTAAATTTTGAGGATTTACAAAATCTGTTTCTGAAATCTTATTGGTGTTGTCAACTTAAATGTATTTTTTAAATTTATTTAGAAAAAAGGAATCAGTGAGGGTATATAAACTATGAATTTCACATTTTTTGAGGAATGTATTCCTTATGACACCTGTGCATGTCTGCCCCAGGGAAAGGTCCAATAAAATTATAGTTGATTCAATTTTGGTAGTCATAATCTAAATGAAAGTATATAGACCTCAAAAATAGATACATGAACTAGCCAAGTGTAAGTTTTCCTTTGAGACCATTCAGAATCCAAAAAAATTAAAATGACTCTTTATGTTAGTCAGGAGACAAGTAATGTTAAACACACGAGGATACAGTTTTACCTATCAATCCAATGCAGATAATGTTACTAATATCTATTTTTAATGAATAGCTTTCTCAGAATATACCTAGGAGTAAATAAAAAACAAGATTCAAGGATAAAGGAAGTACCTGCTTATGAAATCTAACCTAAGAAAGCTTTAAGAGAACAATTTCATATTTCAACCAGTAAGGCATTAATCACTAATGGAAAGTGTTCTAATGCATATTAATTTTATATCACTTTCCATGGTCTTCATTTCTTCTAGAATTAAAATAACTCATAGTGTAACAAGATAATTACATACTTTATGTTTCCAACCTTTCTCCATTCTTTTGTTTTTTAATCTTCTGTGCCTAAAATAGTGACTGAATAACAAATATTCATTGAATGTTAGCTGAATTTCTTTCTCACTAAATACAAATTATGTTAAAATTATGTGCATTTAGCATAATATAAATGCTAAGTATTATAATTTTAATAATTATTGTCATTGACTGATTATAAGGCTTCTAATTATGTATCTAAATTCATAAATTCATTTGGATTTGATAGTTAAATACAGACTATCCTGTATGAATATAAGAGAGAGGAGACACGATTTCTTCACAATCATTAACACAGTGGTTAATGACATAGATTTTGTTTTATTCATATGAGGTTGTTTTCCTGTCTACATGGTCTATGACATCCTTTGCAGAATTTATTAGGTAGTGAATATTAATGAGCTTTATTAACCCCTTACTCTCTCAGATGTTTCTCTTTCAGTGAATTCCCTTAGCTCTTTCCATCACCATTGTCCACTATCTTCTATTTAATGATTATTTACAATGCTATTTTCAGCATTATCTGATTTTTTTCCAAAAGAAAGCTGGTTACAACTGGGAATATGTGAAAATTTTGGTTTGAGATAACTTTTGTTTTCACTATGTGTTAATGCAGAGCAATGTAGAGTAGACTGCTTTGTGATGCTCATGAGCTTTCAGAGATATGCCCTTGTGAACGCTCATGGAGTGAGAAAGTAAAACAGAACTTTAAGTGTATTTTCTGTTTCTATGCAAGAGCAATTTTTGTAGGACTTGGTTGTGACTGTAGGAATAACACTTGCAGTTTGCAGAGTCTGAACTTCCTGTAGTGTGATCAGTATCATGAGGTTGACTGAAATGCTCAGTGGTTTAGTCAGCCCAAGTCACTCTTTAACTTATTTATAAGAATTATGTCCTTTATAAATAAGTGAGAACAGTAATATTTTAAAATTACTTTAACACTAAAGCAGTGAGTAAAGATAAAATTTCAAAAAGAAGTTTTGTAGTTTCTTGGAATTTTTTATAAGCGTGACTGATGCTGCCAAACCCAGATATGAATTCATTCTCCATGAATTACTACATATAAACTTGAATATATTATTTTTTCTGCCTCAATTACATATCTTGCCAGATATATTTCACATATAAGTAAATATAAAACCAATTGCTATTAAAACTAGTAGGGAGTACAAAACTAGATATTTCAGTGTTCAGGTGAATGCTTCCAGAAGTTGAGCTAAACACAGCCTCTGAAACAATTCAGGGTTAGTTTGCTTGACAGTTTTTAAAAGGCTCTTTTTCAGGGCAGAAAGAGTCCAGGGAATTCAGGGGCTGCATTGTGGTGAGGCCAGTTATGGGTCAGCCAACTGAAACACGGTAATAGGGTATGGACTTTTCTATATTCTCAACTTCTAGACTCACCATGTTCAAGAGCCAACTTTGAGGACAGCAAAAAAAAGGGGGAAACTATCTCTATGGGAAGTGCGTATTCTCAGATGACCCAGGCAGCAGGACTTTGAGAATAGCACAGGAACCTCATAAATACATGTCAGGAAATCTGCTTCTTGGCACAAGTATGGCTCAGCCTCACCTAGACTTGGCCAGGTTCAAAGGAAGGCATGAATGGGAATGAGACCTTTGTGGTGTTAGCCTTAATGTACCTTCCTGTTGAGTCACTAGTCTCTTCCATAGACTTTGCCTTCTGTTTCTGGAAGATAGTTGTTCTCTTTCCTTCATAACCATTCTGGTAATTATCTTTGTTTTTGTTCCTTAAAACTTCTCTTCCTCAAGCTCATACCTTGATTTTCTTTCTGACTACCTTGTTTTGCAGGAGCAAAATTTTCAGGACATTCCAAGAAAGAATTTTTGTTTCCTGTGTGTGTGTGTGTGTGTGTGTGTTTTGGGGGGGAGGAGCATGGATCAAATTATTAATTTCCTTTATGTCAGAAAGAATCATTTTTGTGGCTTTATGTTATGGATAATTTAGTTGTATATGCAATTCTAGGGTGAAATTAATTTTTGATTGAGATTCTGAAATCATTGTCTCCTTGATGCTTAGATTGCAGTGTTGTTTTTAAGAAATTTAAATCCATTTTTATTCCTGATCCCTGTGTATTGATTTGTGTTTTGTATCTGGAAGGTTGTATAATCTTCTGTTTGTCCACACAATAAAAATTTCTAATGTTGAAACTTTTGCATTTTTGATCAGTGAACTGAATTATTTATTTGATGATTTCCATTTTCCTATTTTTTTATTCCTTTTTATGTGAACAACTATTATTATGGTTAATTCTGGATTAATCCTTTCTTTCATTTTTTTTTTTTTAAAGATCTTTCTATCCTGTTTTCCACTCCTTTGGCCAAATGTCCTCTTTCTTAAAAATCTCTTCAATATACTATTTTGGATTGAGATTGCTTTTCATTTTTATATATATATGAAGAAATGTTTTAACATTGATGATCTGTTTTTTTTTTTTCATAGTTCCACACATGGAATAGCTTCTCTTATCTCTTCAAAGCTATTATTATCTTAATATGTTTTGGTAGTTCATTTTTGCAGCTCCTATAGGTTTCTTGTTTAAAAATTGGTTTTTATCTCTATATTTGAGATAGAAATCTTCTAATAGATTTAGTGATCTTTGCTTGTGCTTGTATAATAATGATACATTAAAATACTGATTAGAAACTTTAGCATATAAGGGAACTTGTCCATACCATTTTGTCTTGAAGATTTTCCTTGCCATTTCGTGGAGAATTTCCTCTCAGTATTGTTAGACTAGACTGACAGTATCGTTTCATTCTCTTGTCTGGAAGGTATAAGCCTTGCTCTCAACATTCTGGCAAACAAATGAGGAAAGAGGTCTGAGAACTCAACATTAGTAGACATAAGTTTGTCTAATTCTCTACTGCTATAGTCTCAACTGTGCTGGTGATAACACAGTGTTCCCCTCTCCAGACAATGTAAAAACTTATATAGGGAAGTGCAGTAACTCAGCAGCACAGATGTGGAAGGCAATCAGGAAATGCACCTGTATTTTAAACATTTATTTTAACCCCATACTCATACCTACGCGTCATACTCAGTTCCGGGGATGCTAGGTATCACCAGTTCCTAACCCTTTTGTTGACTATGAGGTTTAGCAAACTTGGTACTCAAATTTTTCTGTTGCTGCATTTGGCTTTTTATGTAACAGTGTATGTGAGTTAGTTGGATGGATTATTAAATAACATGAAGAACAAGTTAAACTTAGAGCAACGAAAAGCATCAGAAAATAGGCCATCTGATAAGTAATATAAAATTGGATTGGAAACTCAGGAAGTTATTAAATCTGAATCTAATATGAGATCGGTTGACTCCAATCTCAGAAGACTTATTGTTCTTTCCAGGTGTGCATCTTAAGAAACTTGGAGGATTTGTATAGTTTGAACTCAAAACCAGATACTGCTCAATGATTCTTAGCTGAATTTTGCTTTAGTTTTGTGGTTGACCTGAAATCCCAATACAAAGGAAAAGCCCAAGAGTGTGAAACCAGATGAACCAAAATATGAGACTGCTCATATGAATACCTGTGACCTGAGACTGCTGAGGATCCCTTGTCTCTAATTACAGCATGGTCTCATTCAATAAATGTGGGAAGATTGTGTGATTTCTTTATTGATTTTGGCACCTGTTACCTCTTTATTAAATCTAGCACATGTTCTGATATTGCTCTCCAATTATAAAAAACATTTTTAATGCACTATATTGATTCATCTAGCTCACAATTTTAATGTGCTCTAGAGAAATGTTAAAGCAAAGAGTGTAATATCTGTAAACATACACATTGGTGAAGTTTCACTTTCAAGGATGATGTTGGACAAAGATACCAGACAAAAGCAGTTATAATTTTTTCATTATAAAAAGAAAATTTTTTGAAGTCACCAACTATTTTCAGTACTTTAGGAGATTAAAAAGTTATAAATGTTATCAAAAATTTGATTGTATAACATGTATATATTATGGAGGAATGAGTTTACTGTCTGTTTATGCAACTAGAGAAAATTACAAATATGAATTATTGTATTTAAAAACTGTAGATATCTTTTACAACATTAACTCTATAAATTATTTAAAATACAATTCTATGAATAACTATAAAATAAGAGCAATGGGATTTTTCTATTACCTTTTGTCCTCTAAGAGTGATATATTTATTTAAGAATCAGAGCGTCTATTGTTCTAGCATGTTTTTAAATACCAAATAGCTACTATAAGACAGACAATAAATACAATGCAGTAAATATGCAGCATTAGAAATACTGTTTTCCTTATTTATTTGGATTCTTTTCAAAAAGAAAGGAAAAATGAAACATACCATTAAAACTAATTCTATGTTGTAACATTGGCGGGCTCACATAAGAATAAATGGTTGAGAGCTTCTGTTTTGGCTAAGTTGGATTAACAGGGTCTATATTTTTGTATTCATTCTTGTATTTGAAACAACCAAAAAAATTAAGAACCAGACATTTATTCCTATATTAATTTATTTCACATACATTTGGAACAACTGTGTGCCAGTGATTAAGGTAGGAGCCAGATGTACAGTAATGAACCAAGCAAAAACGTTGCTGTGGCCAAGCTTAAAGTCCAATTGGGGAGAGAGACAGCAAATAAGCACTTCTTAGGAAACAAAGCTGGGTCACCAGTGGCTGCTTGTGGTTCTTGCCTAAGCAAAACAGATAAATCAGCTACCCTTGTATTTGTTATGGGATACAAATATCATGTATTCCTCTATATCACTTTTCCCCACTACTTTAAAACCTTATAAAGCCTAATAATAGTGTCCTTAATAACTTTCTACATCATTATTTATAATCATATTTTTCTGTTACCTCCTTCCACATACCAAACTTTACTGATGCAAGCTATTTGGCAGAAAAAAATTATAGTGTGCTTTTGTTTCAAAAAGACAGATTGAACCAGAGTGAACTTGAATGAACTCTATAAGAGCTATCAGACCAATTTAAAACTGCTAATTTGAAAAATATATTTGTCCAGTTAAAAAAATTCTCATATTCTTTGTACTATGCAAACTTTGTCTTAAACCTACTTCATTTTTCCTCCATAGAGAAATTTGGAACAAATTTAATTGTCAAGGGTTTGAGTTTTTCATTTTTTGATTAAGTATACCTTTTTCCTGAAATGTTTTCAAATTCTCCAAAATTAACATTGAATATACTAAAAATGTAATGTGAATATTTTAATAATGTAAACAAAAATATGCAGACACTAATTTTTGATAGACATAGGTTAAGTGACTTTCCTTTGACACCATGGGTAAAATGACATTAAGATTATTTCTAAATTATAACCAAAGGAAATGAAAATGGATTTCAAGCTTGAGGAAGAGCTATTAAGGGGATAATAGGCTTTTTGATGTCTGTCTTTTCACAGTAGCACAATAGCTAATTCCTGTGACTCCTGCCCTTATAGTGTCTCCTAACCAAGTATTGGTATTAATCTACTGCTTATCTGTCAACCACCACATTTGATAGCTCCAGTCTCTGTTTTCAATTATCAGTCATTAGAGAAGTCAGTAAGCAATTTTAGAAAAAAAAAAAAAAAAAAACCTCACAAAACCTTTGACCTGTTTTTGTCAGATAACCACAAGTATTCACTGTAGATAAATTATCATATCATTGTATTCAAGATATAAAAGAAGGTTCTTTGGTGTATATCCACTTGCTGTAATCTTAGTCACCTTTAGATGGTTAAAAATGGACTGTTTTATTTTTCTGAAGGAGCATAATTCATGTAGTCATTCAGTGAAATCTGGTGAGATTAGAATGACTGACCTCTAGTTACAAAGCAATCTATAAAACCCACAGATTTTTCCACTAAAGAAAACATGCAAACTAAATATTTACTAAAGGGTGATTATCAGACATTTGTGCTTTACAGTGGCTTCTTACAGGACAACAAAAACATTTCTTATTTGTGCACAATATGATTGATATTCAATATTTATATACTAAATATATTCACTCATCATTAAGTAATCATTTTTATTGTATAAAATTATTTAATCAGATATGTAAGTATTCCAAAATAATTTCTGAAGTTTAATATTATTTTTAACCCACAAAAGATAAATATTTAAAAATCCAAATTTTTATTTCCTTTTATAAAATGCCTACAATTAAAACAATACAAAATATTTTCAACACTTCAGGATGCATTGTCATCTTCAGGGATAAAACTTTCAGATCTCTTTAAAGAGGGATTGTGTCAGAACCAGTAAATTGGAATGGATGAAAATATGTGAATGTCAAAGTATGTGCTCTTCTGTTCTCTACATTATAAATGTAAAGTATTTCAATAAATTATCAAATAATTATTTTCTAAGAAATGTAAAATCTAACTTGAAGTTTTCCTTTTTTTAAGATTTAGTTTTTATTTATGCTTGCAAGAGCTGGAGTGTTTATGCTTACATGAGCTAGGTAACAGGCAGATCTACTGATATACACTGCTGAGGGGAACAGTGGGCAAGACAGGAGAGGTTTGCTGTGCCATGTGGGTTGCTCCCTAGCCTGGGATGGAGCTCACATGGCAGTGGCTGGTGATAGCTTGATAGCGCTGAGACTTTTACTGCTTGTGCCACCAGACAGGCCCCATAGCTTGAACATTTCTTAACTCCACTATAACAATTTTAAAAAATAACATTAATCCACTTTCTTAATAAACCTATATTCCAGGTAAAGAAATTAACATTTGAAAACAAAAATGGCCATGTTTTAGGTCAGGAAGCAATTATATAATTAAACTTTTATTGACCATTCACTATATAAAAAGTTCTGTTTGGAACATGTGTAACAATACAAAGAAAAGAAACAAATGCAAAGAAAATGTGGATATTTTTTCTGAAATCTCTAACTCATGGGGGAAATATAAGATGGCTTAATTAATAAAAATGCAAATGGAAAGTGCTTAATATGAGAGGTACTACTTTTTGAGAACTTGCTATGTTCTAGGAAATAGATTCTTTCTTTCAAATATCATTCAACCTTTATAACATACTGTGAAGTAGGCCTTTTATAACCTACTTTTATATTAATGATGGGCACATAAGGCATATCTTAACATTATATCCTTTTAATAAGTTGGAAACAAAAGTTGAATTCATTTTTCTAATTACTACAAATCCAGTACTTAACCACAGTATTATGTCATCTCCATTATCAAAATAAAGTTCATAGAAAAAGTACTAGGGGTTACCAGCAGAAGAAATTAATTTGGATAAAAATGCTCAGTCATCTTTGTGACACTTGAACTTTGCATTTTAAGTAGTGGTAAAATTTAGACTGCTGAAAATAGGAAAAACATTTTAGTTGGTTTTTTTTTTTAATTTTTATTTATTTATACAAGCACTGGGTACAGTCAGAAGCGCAGGAGGGTGAGAGAATTCACCAGAGCCAGAGCAGGGAATAGAACAGGCAGAAGGACCGAAATACACTGCTGAGGGGAGCAGCGGGCTGCAGGAGAGGTCTGCACGCCATGTGGGACCCTCACCCGGCGCCCGGGGATCGAACCGGCGCTTCAGAGGCTGCAGGCAGCTTCGCAACCCAGCGCTCAACCGCTGTGCCAGCAGGGGAGGCCCGGAAAAGCATTTAGTTAGAGGAAAGTGTAAAGGGTAATCAAACCATCAATTTAGAAAAGGGAGATGACTGAGAAATCATTAATTCATTCAACTCTTAAAGCTATTTGAGTGTTGACTGTAAACCTGCCTATGTTAGGTGATACTGATTAAAGAATAAAGTAAGTTCTTGTCTTTTTTTTATTATGCTTTTTTAATTTTCAATTTTCAAATCTCTCCCTTTTCTTTCCTTTTACATATATTACATCATTGTTCATTTTTTTTTTAATTTTTACAATGTTTGCTTTCTTTTCTCAGGTGTAGTCCCCATAGAATTCCCACCACCAATTCACCCATGCACCATCACCATAGTCCATTGTGCTCATCCCACCCTCATCTTGATCCCTCTCCCTCCCTCTCTCCTGCAGAATACTCTGATGTATAGTTGTTTGTTTATTTTTGTTTTGTTTTTATTGTTATTATTTTTTCCTTGATCCCTTATATGGTTCCCCTATATTCCTCCTATAAGTGAAATCATCTTGTCTTTAAATATAGAATATAGAATGCATTGAAGGAGTAGGAATACTGAAAACAGTGATAGGTTCTAAGTAAACTCATGCTGTTCCTCATTTCCACTGCTGACCCCCTAGACTTGAAATCTCCTGCAGAATGTGTTGTTCCTTTCTTTATTATTATTCTGCCATATAGTACATATATCCAGCATCAGCTCACCACAATTGAATCATAATTATCCCTGTCCATGTCTGCCTTCTTATCCTGAGATCCTGTCTCTTTGCTTCTTATATCTTCCTGCTAGGGTTTGGCCCAGAGTTATCCAATAAATATCTTGAGATTGAACAAATATAGAAACAGCAGAGCAGCTTTTTTTCAGTATAGTTCAGATGAGTATATATGGAGGCGAGAAAGAGAAAAGCAGCCCTTGACATCACAGAGATGGACTGGACCTGTCAGCTAGGCTGTTGAGTTGCTATCAGCTGACCTGATGTTCACAGTTCTCTTGTGGAACGTGAGCAATTTCCCAGAACACTAATATTGGTCTAGAGCACTCTGTCACCATAGGGAGAAAGACAAAAATAGGATCACTTCACAGTCATGTCTGAGCACAAGTGAAAAAAAAAAAAAACCAAGAACATTGTTTATACACAAAAATTACTCAACATTCCCTTTTGTGGGTAATATTAGTAACTGTTGTTTCTTTACCAATTATGGCTTTATCTTCTCTTCCTCTTTCTAGAAGAAAACTACTAAAATACCAATAACAAAATTGATTCTGCTTCCTGCAGATAATCCAGTTCCAGAACAAAACCCAGCCTGTTTGAATTTTCACCCAGATCTCCTAACAATTCCAATGAGTCTTTTTCAACACTTTTTTATTGAGGCTTCCTGTGAATCCATTTCATGATGAATTTTATCTATGGGATGTTCTCAGTGTCTATTGTCTGGGACATTGACATAGGGTGGAGAGAAAGAGATTGAATACAACGAAAAATAGAACTTGCTGAGAGTTAAGTAAGGCAGAGTGCATTTGTAGTCAACTAATTCCTTACCTGTGGAGGTAATGGAAGCTTCACCTTACTGGTGCAAATAAGGATGGAACAAAAAATTTAAATATATTAATTTCATGAAAGCAATCATTAATTGTTATTTCTTATTTACTATTACCTTGATTATTAAATGTATTAAATTTCATATCAATGCTTGATATGTGTGGCTTTTATATGATGATGTTCTAAATAACCACTGAAGTCTGAGTACTGGGCCCATGAATTCTAAAGAGGGCATTTGGATCACGACATTATTGTTAGCACAATTCCAAAGTTTTTATGTAAGACTTCATTCTTTTGTCCCTGAATTGCTTATTAATTTTTAAAGTATAACAATGTATAAATATTGGATAATTAAATTTTGCAAATTTCAAAATCATATACAAATATTAAATCAATTCAGAAAACCAATTTGTTTAGTGATTCCATTATGATATTTAAATTATTTAGCCATCTCATCCTTTTAAGATTTCTCTTAAAAAAGCTGTCCTCAGGGCCTCCCCTGGTGGCACAGTGGTTGAACGCTGGGCTGCAAGGCTGCCCGCAGCCTCTGCAGCACCGGTTCGATCCCCGGCCGCCGGAGGGTCCCACATGGTGCTCAGACCTCTCCTGCCGTGCCCGCTGCTCCCCTCAGCAGTATATTTCATCAGTCTGCCTGTTCTGTTCCCCGCTCTGGCTCTGGTGAATTCTTTTCACCTTCCCATGCTTCTGACTGTACCCAGTGCTTGTATAAATAAATAAATCTTTAAAAAAAAAAAAACGCTGTACTCATAAGTATTAATGAGTGCAAGAGTGTTTTAACTATAGAACATTTGAAAGTCAGCTGAAATTGTTCTTGAAACAAAACATTCAGGGGACCGTTTTCTGTCTTGCTGATCACATGTTGTTTTGGCGTGAAGAGGCTCTTAGGGTTTTTGGAATGTGGAGTTTACCATACTCTCTGGAGTGGTTATCCACTCAAGCAAACATGTACATGTGCATTCACTGACCAATGAATAGGCCTTTATAGGACCAACTTTATGCTTCTCAAAGGACTAGTAAGTGAAGGATGTCTTGTGAAGTGATATATCTTGGTGGTCACAATATATCTTTGCTTTTTTTTTTTTACTTAAAATGCAGCAGTGATAAGTAATAATTCTATGAATAATCTCTTAATGATTTTTTGCACTCAGCAGCAAACAGTGATCTGTATTCTTTCAACAGCTGGCTGGGCTCCTGGGAGAATGCTATCTTTGCCTTGCAGCTACTGATTTTATTTGTCTTCCAAGTTACAGCCCTTGTGTGGGAGATTAAGACTGATTGCCCATGAATGCATCTCCTTAAAACTGCAGATAAATCACTAAATAGATAAAACTGTAATTCTCTGTTAATTAATTCTTCAGACATTGTAGGCACAAAAATATTCAGCCAGGATATTTTTATCCAAAGTCTATTAATGATAAAGTCATTAGAGAGATATCTGCTTGTGGAAAAAGAGGAGATTGCTATCAATGATTAACTTCAGTTATAGCTCAACAATAAAATATTTCGGTGTATGTCTTTAAACACAAGAAGTTTAATCTTTGCAGAACTTTGGCTAGAGCATTTAGAATGTAGTTTGGGGCTTATATACAGTCAATCCTGTTTCTCTTCACTATCAGTTCATTAATCATAGAATATGAATCTTTTGATTCATATTTTACCACTGATATGCTTTGATGTTACTACTTTTTAAAACCAAACTATAATAATAAATTCATTCTCTGTTTCTGTCAGTGTAGGTAAGCTTTCAGTTCCTCTAGGTAGTTGTAGTTCACATAGATAGAAATGTTTATAATTCACAAAAAACAGGTTCTTAGAAGCAGATGTAGGTATATTTACTACCATCATTTTAATTGCTTTGAGCTGTAAATTGTATAAATTTTGCTGAATACTTGGTGATTTTCTATGAGTCTGTGTGTGTATCTTTGGAGTAAAGCAGTTATTTTAACTTTTTGTAGAGAGCATTTTTGGCCTCATTCAGTTCAAATAAATTAGCAATCGTATGTTGATGAAATTGTTTAATTTAAATGGTTATATTTTTTGGTTTACACCTGGCTTCAAATCAAGTATCATAAATAAAAACGTGAAAAGAGAATGTAGCATTAGTGTAGTGGATATATGGTTATTTGACAAAATGTAACCTGTTGAAGATGTGAAAATAACAGTTTGGACAAGTCATTGTATTCTCTCTTTAAATGTACTTTTCATTAAATAGACACTTCTCCAAGGAAGGCACACAGATAGCCAACAAGTATATGAAAAAAAAATGTCTGTTATTACTTTTCATCAGGGAAATACAAATCAGAAGCACAATGAGATACCATCTCATACTTGTGAGAATGGCCCATATTAAGAAGACTAGAAACAACAAATATCAGTGAGGAGCACTTATACACTGTTGGGGAAATATAGACTGGTCCAGCCCCTGTGGAAAGCAGTAGGAGGTTTCTCAAATATTATGTATTTACAAGAATGCATAAAAACTATTTGGAATGGATATGTTTACTCCAGTGTTCATTGCAGCACTATTTAAAATAGCCAAATTGTGGAAATAGCCTCAGTGCCCAAGAACAGAGAAGGGCATGAAGAAGATGTGGATATATACACAATGGAATACTACTCGGCTATAAACAAAGATGAACTTTTACATTTGCATCACCGTAGATGAAAGTAGAGGGGGTTGTGCTAAGGGAAATACATCAGAAGGAGAAAGACTAATACCATATGGCTTCACTTACAGTTGAGCTATAGAGAAACAAAACAAAGGATCAGACAAAACTAATCCAAAAATATATCCTAGAAATCTGAATGTATAATTAGGCTACCTGTAAGAGGGGAAAGGTGGAGAGCAAAGAAGGCAGAGTGCCAAATGAACTATGGTAGGTGTCTATGGGTTCCTTGGTAGTGGATAAAGTATGGTAACATATTTCCAAAGAGGTGTGACCTATACCTCTGAATTGCACGCAGTGCTATAAACCAATGTTACCTCACTAAAATATATAAAAACATAGTTTTCCTGTGTGAATTGATGGATACAGGATATGTTTTAAATCTAGTTATATTTATTACTAATCTCAATTTTCCTCTTCACATGAGAGAATTGGTATCCATGGTATGGGGTAAATAAATGGTCTCCACTAGAGAAAAATGTTAACCTCCTGGTCTCAGTCTGTCTTAACACTTATGTAATTTTATCTCCTTTGACAAATCTGGGTCTGGGTTGAATGAGCTATCCCTCTGACTCTTGTTTAGTTCTGTTTTATGTGGTTTTCTTTCTTTTGTCCGGTAACATACTCTTTGCTATCGCTAAACAAGAATACAATTAGGGTTTTTATGAAGTGTTACGTACTTCAAGCTGATAATGCAGATTTTATTAGAAACGATAAAATATATGATTTGGGAAATTCACGGTGTTCAGTTGATCAATAAGTTAGAGTTAATTTAAAGGACTAAATATTTCCTATAATGTGAACAAAACCCACAAATATTATACATGTTTTTCTGATGTTTTCTTCTTGTTAAAGCTCCCCAAGTCATTTGCAATTGCAGTGAGTTATAGTAATAACCCACTGAAACAGAAAGCTTAATACTTATCCAATCATCACAATATGAACAAGGCAAGAACATCTCTTATTAAAAGCTTTTATCTAAGGAATATAAAATGGGTGTGCATGTTCTTTTTCCTCTGTTTTAATAGCGTTGCTTATGATGTGTCTGGTGGAGAAAAGTTTGGGATATAGAGGGATTCACTTGGTAAGTTAGAAATGTTTAAAATATGGGGCCTCCCCGGTGGCACAGTGGTTGAGTGCTGGGTTGCGAAGCGGCCCGCAGCCTCTGCAGTGCCGGTTCAATCCCTGGCCACCGGGTGAGGGTCCCACATGGTGTGCAGACCTCTCCTGCTTCCCACTGTTCCCCTCAGCAGTGTACTTGGTCAGTCTGCCTGTTCTGCTCTCCGCTCTGTCTCTGGTGAATTCGCTCACCCTCCCCCACTTCTGACTGTACCCAGTGCTTGTATAAATTAATAAATAAATCTTTTAAAAAAATCTTAAAAAAAAAAAAAGAAATGTTTAAAATATGGTATAGTAAAAGGATGATTTTGTATACTAATGTAGTCTTACACAATATTAAATCAAGTTATGAATACAGTCATATTTATTCGTAAAATTTTCTTTAGATAATAAGTGTCACCAATATTAAAAAGTGAATATAAAGCACTTGGTATAACAAAGATTGTAGGGAATAAGTTCTAGAAGTATGAACATAGACCAGAAATAGAGCTTCCTCTGGAGAGTAAAAGTACCACAGAACAAAATGAAAGCACAGAAAGAAGTACAATTTTTTTTTAAAAGATTTATTTTCATACAAAAGCTGGGGTAAGAAACCCCGCCATGTGGGTTTCTTGCTGGCGGGGAATTGAACCCACACTGCAGAGGCTACGAACAGCTTCACAGTGCTGCGCTCAACCTGCTGCGCCACCAAGGAGGCCCAAGAAGTGCAAATTTTTAAAGTGATAACTAGACTACACAAAAGTATCTCAGGAAAATAAAAAAGCCAAATAATCAGAGTTGTGTTGTTGAGGGCTTGGGAATTGAAATCTTGAACCTGGTGTGAAATCTGTTCTCTCTCAGTTACATGTCATTGCCTCTAAATACAGTTGTGACAATTGAAATATATTTCAAACAAGTGGGAGCTAAATAACCTTTAAGCCTTCAGTCATTAGCAGGATGATACGAAGTCAGATTTTGATCCATTCATACAATCTTTTATTCAACCAATACTTAGATTACTCTGGAGTAGGTCATTATATTGTGTTGGATGCTAATGACACACTGGTTATCCAACCCTTGATATTATAGTCTGTTCTTGTGTGTGTGTGTGTGTGTGTGCTGCTGCTGCTGAGAAACATTGTTTATGTATACTAACAACTAGTCTCTAAGTGCAGAACACTAAGATGTCATTACATAGGTGGTACGGACATGAACAAAGAGTTAGATATTGGGAAACACCTAGCTGTCACCGCCCAATTTCTTATTCTTAAGTCAGAGATATTAATGTTTGACATCTTCCCTGTATTACTCTTTGAGATTACCTTGTGACTATTTGTGAGCATCGTTAGGAATGCAAGGCTATGTAAATACAAATTTTATTCCATTACTCACTCATAAATGTCTCATGGACATTATGGTTCAGAGTAGTAGCATATGAAAATTTGAACCACTGGACAAATTTTCACTACGATTGTATTCTATGTGGTATGTTTAATATAAAATTTTGTTAAACTCTGAAAATTTACCTCCTTATGGGGTTAGACTAAATAGCTTAGATTAAAAAACTGGAAATTTAGAATAACGACGGAAATTTATTTTTATTTTTATTTCAGAGCTTCCTGTTCTATTCCCCACTCTGTCTCTGGTGAATCCTCTCACACACACCCCGCCCACCCCCACCTCTGGCTTACATCCCAGTTCTTGTGTGCATAAATAAATAAATCTTAAAAAAATAAATAAAGCATGTGACTGGAAACATTAAAAGACATTATTGGTTACAATTTTATAACATTTTGCTCACTATGTTGTGGATTTTTTTAGGATAATCTTGTCCTATATTATTCTGGATAACAGATTTGGGTGAAAGCTACCAATATTGAAAAAGGTAATTCCATAAGATAAATTTACATTGCTAAAATTTTATATAGTTTTGTGTTTTTTTAAAAGATTTATTTATTTATGCATACAAGAACTGAGGTACAGGCCAGAGGTGTGGTGGGTGAGCGGATCCACCAGAGACAGAGCGGGAAACAGGACAGGCAGACAGATCGAAATACACTGCTGAGGGGAGCAGCGGGTGAGTAGGGAGAGGTCTGCTGCACCATGTGGGTCACCTACCTGGCAGGGGATAGAACTCATGCTTCAGTGGTTGTGGATAGCTTCATAGTGCTGCATCTTAACCCCTGCACCACCCTGGAGGCCCCTAAACATGTAATATTTAAAGAATATTTTTGGTACCCAGAATATATAAACTGTATCAGGTAGTACATTATTTTATAAAATCAGGTAATATGCCTGACAATTACTATCCTAAATTCTTCAACATTTCTTAATATACCCAAGAGGAAAATTCTCTGACTTTATTTGGTAAGAAGGTTGCTGAAGAAGGAAAATATGTGTGCTTTTCAATTTTGAGTAAAAACAGACAGAGGTCTTTGAGGTCTTTGGGGGTGCTTTACGTTGCTCTATAATAAAGAAGTTGTACTAAAAAAATCTCATAAGAACTTATTTTTAAAAGAACATTTTATTAGCAAAAGAAGGAAAAATTCTTCTGAGGAAGACATTCTAGAAATAACCATTCTTATGAAAGTGGATAAGTTTTATTTACTTGTCCTATAAAATGCTATAAATAGGCCTATGTGCCAGCAATCCTTAGTCCTTGTTCCTTTCTAGCTCCCTTGGCTGTGTTAAATGTCACCAGTGACTTCACATGGAACTCTGGAACTTTCTATAACATAGTCCTGATTCCTATCTGAACCCTTCAGTATTCCAGCACCTGATAAATACTTGTAATCACTTTACCACCTCATTTTTAAAAACATATTTGGATAGCCTTTCCATTTAGGATGCAGGAATTTGTATAAAACCACAGAGGTTATTTTGCTTTGAAGTAAAGGCTATTGGTTTTTGGAATTTCCTTCAACTGGAAACATGTATGATTCTGTGGTTTTAGTGTTTTTCTAGTTTTATAATAGCTGGCTTGTTTGTTTCCATTTTCAAATCTGAGAATTTGCCATTAATTTGCATATTTTATAAAGGACTAATTTGTTTTCCTTTTTTTTATTTCTAGTTGAAAGAGACAAGGACTTTTCTCACCAGCGAAGGCATTATAAAGAATTCCGGTTTGATCTTACACAAATTCCTCATGGGGAAGCCGTGACAGCAGCTGAATTTCGGATATATAAGGACCGTAGCAACAATCGATTTGAAAATGAAACAATTAAGATTAGTATATATCAGATCATCAAGGAATACACAAATAGGTATAAACTTTACAACTAACTTTTTATCCTAGCAAACGAATTTTAAATTGTGCTTAAATTCAGTGATAACCCGTGTGATCCTTTAAATCATATTTTCACAGTGTAATGACATTCAAGGCCTTGTATAGACATATTTAAAAGTCACAGTAATTATCTATACATACTTTATACATTTCAGTTTTTCCTTATTTCTGACACCAACCTATATACCAAAACACCTTATCTTTCCCCATGTTTGCTTTGCAAGCTATTGTCTCATTTTGTAAATGAGACAATTTCTATTTTATTCTGCATACATATTATTTATAATTAAGATGATTTAATTCACTTGGTATTTTTTTTAAGGATTTATTTATTTATTTATACAAGCACTGGGTACAGTCAGATGCACGGGAGGGTGAGAGAATTCACCAGAGCCAGAGCGGGGAACAGAACAGGCAGAGTGATGAAATACACTGCTGAGGGGAGCAGTGGGTGTGGCAGGAGAGGTCTGACTCCCCATATGGGACCCTCGCCAGCGGCCGGGGATTGAACCGGTGCTGCAGAGGCTGTGGGCAGCTTCGCAGCCCAGCGCTCAACTGCTGCACCACCAGGGAAGGCCCCACTTAGTATTTTTTTTTTTTTTTAAGTTACAGAGGAGAGACTGTATGAGTAAATGGCATGTGTGTTACATGGATTTTGAGGTTAAGACATTGTATTTGTAACAGATGAGAGTTAGCCTGTGGCTATCAAATGTTTAATTCAAAATGGTACCAAATTGGACAGATAATATGAAATATTAAATCTAAGAAAACTTTAGTTGACAATTACTATAAATGAGTCATCCAACCAAAGAACATAAATAGGATCATAATAGTATTCTCTGACTTTACCTCAGTGCAGAAATTCCTTGGTAATAACTTTGCAGGTGATTATCTACTTTTGTTGAAGAGTTCTTACTTTTTGTTAAAAAAAAAATCTTTGTTGATATTATATTGAGGTGCAATCCATCTCCTGGCAGTTTTTATTCACTAGATCTTTCCTTTGGTGAAAAACTATGTCCCTCTTTGATAAGATCAAATTTAAGGACAGCTAACAAATCCCCTCTCGTGTCCCCTTCTTTCTTTGGTGAATATTTCTAGTTCTTGGCCTTTTTGGTTTTCTTGGGCTTCTAGTGTGACAGAGTTTCTTGATGGGTGTTCCATGGAATAGTAGCCTTTTCACAATATTTAATAGAGAAAAAAAATGCCTTCTAAAGTAAAATGCATTGGAAAAAATCTATCCATTAGATCATCCTCTAGGAAAGTCAAAATGCAAAGAATATTAAGGGCTTAGAAAAGCATTATACTAAAGAGACCTGTCAATTTTATCTTACCTTGTATTCCTCAGATTATTTGGTTATTGTTTCATTTTCCTTGTTTCATACTTATTATCCTATGAAATACCGATTCAGCAGGATATATTTTAATAGATACTGACCTATATATACTATTATTTTAGAAACTGTAATTTCAAGGTAGAAAGACCTGCTTTCCTTTCTCAGCTCTAGCACTAGGTATTTGTCTGTAAGTTTATTTGTAAAATCACTCTTAACCATGTTTAGTATACTACTTCCATTAACATGTCCTAAATGTTTGGATTATCTTTATTTTTGGCAATTTATACTGTTTTTAATGCAGTTGAACTATAATTTAATATCTTAAGTATTTTTTATAGAAAACATTTTATACCAGGTCTCTATCCTTTGGCATATATTTATTGATTATTTGAATCTAAATACAAACTTTTACATTGATCTCTAACTTTTACTTAGGCCCATTGTTCTCTCTGCTCAGGATATTTGAATGTCATCCATTGCACTAGGTACTTCTTTGAACTTTTCTCATCACTGTTTTCTAAGTATCTGAATGGTTTAATTTAGTTTATGATAAAAATGATGAAAATAAAGAACTGGTAGAGGAGTCTATTGATAATTTATAGATTTATTTTTGAATGAACTCAAGATTTTATTAATAATAATTTTGTAGTATTTATAGGTATTATGTTTAGCTTATCAGATTTCCTAAATTTAGGAAATTTCATTTTTCTTAAAAAGTGGGATATTTACCTGAATATTCGCTACTTCTCTAATTATACCTTATTTAAAATACATTATTCTCAATGTTTCTATAATTCTATAATGTCTGTAATTACATCTGTATGCTGTTTTGGTATTACTTCTTGGGAATAATTTGACTAAATCTTTACTTATTTTAATGTATGGTTAAATCTATTCTAAAATACAGAATGAAACATCTTCATTATATATTTATTTACAAAACCATATTCACTACTTTTTCAGGTAGAGAGGAGCCAAAATCAAAACAAAATTAAACAATATTCCAGGATTCAAAAATAAGTGGCTCTTATTTTTTTTAAGCATGGAAAACATTTTCCCCACAGAAAATGAAAGAAATAAATCTTTTTAAAGATTTATTTTTATTCATTTTATGCATACAAGAAGTGGGATGTAGGTCAGAGGTGCAGGGGGTGAGAGGATTTACCAGAGACAGAGTGGGGAGCCTAACAGGTGGATCTACTGAAATGCACTGCTGAGGGGAGCAGTGGGTGAGACAGGAGAGGTCTGCTGCACCATTTGGGTTAGCTGTCTGACCGGGGATCTAACTCAGGCCGTAATGATAGAGGTGAGACTAGGCCACCAGGGAGGACCCCAAAATATTTTTTTCTTTCCTTTATTCTATGGAAAAATTCCCTGAAAATTTGAACCTTAACTTTCTCTGAAAGTGAGGAGGGATAGATCATAAATATTTCATTTATATATCATGTGGTTATAGTATACACAGAAAAAAAATTCTGTTTGAAAAAGTAATGTTTAAATCCAATTATTATGTTTTAGTGTTGCTTATCTGTGGTTTCATTTATTTTTTTAAAACCAATAACTAATGGGGCTAAGAAAAGAAACTAGTACCTTGGGCAATTTTCAAAGCCATGGTCACCTCTTAAAATGCCTACCTTTAAACTCGTGGATTTTCTTTACTTAGTGTCTTGAATTAAAGTCAGAAACAATTGAAAAGTTGGTACAGACCATACTCTTGAATGTGGTGCATCTGACAGTGAGTGTGTATGTCTTTCATATGTATAAAGCTCACTTTCCCTAAAGTATTATTAAGAGCGATAGGGTGGGGATTCTTGCTGTAATGCAGACTGCGGCTTTATAGATATGTTTTACAGTGAAGACATTGGTTTATTTACCAGCTAGTCTATGAATGGCTTGGTGTAATCAAATATGAAGAAGAGCCCATTAAGTCATCTTATTCATATGTATTTATGTTAGTGAGACTTAAAACTCTTCAAGTGATATATTTTCAAGTGATTTATTTTATTCCTACTTTCACCTCCAACATTTATCCCTACTCCTATTTAAATGTGTGCCATTTAAAGAAGTGCTCTGATATTTATCCAGATCTTTATTTTTCTTCATAAAAAAAGAGGCAATACACACTGCATTTCACTTATTTAATCTCTGCATATAGAACTGACAGCCCTAAATACTGTATCGAAAGCATTGCTCCTCAGTCACACCTCATCTATCTGACATTATTGGAAATGAGGTTTGCACATGATTGAATTTTCTAGCTAATTCAGCTAAGTTCAGCATGCTTTGCTGAGCACCTACCATGGGCCTACCCAGGGCACTAAAGCCCAGTAAATAAGATCTCAAAAGCTCATAGCCTAAGGGCTGGGGCTGTGGTAGGCCTGCCTCACACAGACTTTCATAAATCTACTACAACGTGCTAAGCATTATGAAGTAAGTATGCACTAAGTGTTGTGGAAATCCAAATGAAGGGAAAATTAATTCTTCAAGTGGGAGGGTGAGAGAACTTGGGGGAAGCCACTGAGAAGAATTTACCACTGAGTTGGGCCTTTCAAGATGAAGGGGAATTTCTATAGCCAGATGGAAGGGAGAGGAAATAGGAGAGAGAGGTGTATCTTAAAGAAATATTCCTAAGCTTTAAAATGTTTAAGTGGGGCCTCCCCAGTGGCGCAGCAGTTGAGCGCTGGGTTGCAAAGCTGTCCGCAGCCTCTGCAGCACCGGTTCGATCCCCGGCCACCGGGCAAGGGTCCCACATGGCGCGCAGACCTCTCCTGCCACCCGCTGCTCCCCTCAGCAGTGTATTTCGTCAGTCTGCCTTTTCTGCTCTCCGCTCTGACTCTGGTGAATTCTCTTGCCATCCCGTGCTTCTGACTGTACCCAGTGCTTGTTTAAATAAATAAATAAATATTTAAAAAAATGTTTAAGTTTATAAATAGCTAAATAATACATATAAAATTATCAAAGCCAGCATTATTAGTACTAAGAAGCCATAGCATATCCATTTACTGAGCATTCACCATGTGTCTGGTACTGTCCTAATGCTTTACTTGAATTGTTTCTCACATACATGCATACATAGATATGCACATATGTACATACATATATATGTGTATATATTCCCCACAGAAAATGTGCTAAGTATCATTCAACTTTTTCCTAATTTTATGCTTTGAATATAAATATCTGAACTGCATTGTAAAAACATTTTAAGCTATCCTGCTCAATGTCATTAGCCACCTTCACTACTTGGATTTATTTAGTTAAGCTGTCATCATTCCAATTCACAGTCAGGTTCATATTTACATCATCTACACCCTCCTGCTTTCTTAAGATTTTTGATTCTTCTGTGGACATACTTTAGAATGTACATTGACAGTTTCCACATAGGAAGATTTCATGGGCTCTTGAGAGCAGTGTAGAGGACAGGACAGTCAGATGGTTGATGATATTTTCTCTAAGGTTACAATACACAGCATAGCTTGCATTTCTTCAGTGTGCTGCAATCAGGCTGTATGTCAATGTTTTCAAATGGGGCAATTTGGCTCCAGGAGACATTTAGCAATGTCTGGAGACTTATTTGGTTTTCACATAGGTGAGGTTAAAGGTTGAGATGCTGCTGGCATCTAGAGGTAGAAATGTTGAATTAGGGATTTTATTAGGAGTGCTCTCAACTTCTGCAATGGGCAGAACAGCTCTTCCAATTAAAAAAGAATGACCTGAGCCAAAATATTCATATTGTTGTGTTTGAGAAATCCAATCATATTTGAAGATATAAGTTATAAACCTAAAAAAGGGAATGATTTCTGCCAGAGTGAATTTCTCTCTCTCTTTTTAAAGATTTATTTATTTATGCATGTAAGAACTGGGGTACAGGCCAGAGGTGTGTGTGTGGAAGAGGGAGAGGACACACCAGAGACAGAGGGGGGAACAGAATAGGTAGATTGACTGAAATACACTGCTGAGGGGAGCAGCTGGTGAGTCAAGAGAGGTCTGCTGCCCCATGTGAGTAGCTCCCTGGCTGGGGATAAAACTCAGGCTGCCGTGCCTGCTGATAGCTTCACAGGCTGAGTCTTAACTCCTTGCACCACGAGGGAGGCCCTGAATTTCTCTTTGACTATGACATATCTTGGGTCAAAAGAGTCACAGTATGGAAGAACTTTTAGGAACTTGCCCTGGATACCTTTGTTCATTTATTAAAGGGCATTGAAAGTTTGGATTAAGTGTGTAATATCCTGATTTCTTTGTTTATTGTTTCTTGCTAAATGATGGGTTTTCCTTTATAAATACCCTTTCAGTAGTACATGTATAGGTTTCTCAGCAGGAGAAATTATAGCACCGTGTAATGTCAGGGAGTCTGCTTATTTGGAATTATCACAGAGAGGAAAGTGATTGAAATTTTGTAGTGGAAATTCAATTTGTTTTTGCATTTTTGCCATCCTTGTCATTCAATTTAATCTAATATTGCTTTTTTTTTACCAATCTGCATTTGTACATTTAAAATGTGGATAAAGCTTTGAATCACATATTATAAAAATTGATGTTTGTTGGGTTTTACTGAAATTTATTATTTTATTATTTATTATCTTATAAATTTATTGTTTGAGGAGAAAATAATCACCATTTGAAAATATCAATCAGCAAACCAAATCCAAATATAGCATTTTACTAAATGCTGCTCTTGAGAGAAGTATGTGACATAGTGAAATACAGATAATATGATTGATTTGTGATTCATGTTAGAGCTGCTCTTCAGGTTTCTTAAGTGGTATGGTATGTCTCTTTTTCTTTGGGTATTCATCACTGCATTCTTACTAGACCTGATATGTTATTCAAAGCATAAGGAGATGGAAAGAGGTGGATTGAGATAAAATAGTTGTAATCCTGTATTTTTGGGGAAAATGAGATATCACTATAGATAGTAAGGTTCATCATGTCTTATGGAGATGAAATAGTATTACAACTTTTCGTCTAAGTAATTTCCCAAAGTTTTTCTTGACCAGATTTAATTTTAATGTTGTGTGACTATATTATATACCAGAATATTTATACTATTGAATTTTCTTTGTTGTCTCTCACTCTATGTATACAGGCATACACACACACACACACACACACATGCCTGTGTATATATACATGTATATGCATCTGCATGCTTATATACATGGAATTGAAACCATAGTAACCTAAACAATAGTTCTCTTTGATTATATCTTATTGCTTTTATTTTTTAAAAATTTATTTATTTATTTATACAAGCACTGGGTACAGTCAGAAGCGCGGGAGGGTGAGAGAATCCACCAGAGCTAGAGCAGGGAACAGAACAGGCAGACTGACGAAGTACACTGCTGAGGGAAGCAGCAGGCACGGCAGGAGAGGTCTGTGCGCCATGTGGGACCCTCACCGGCGGCCAGGGCTTGAACCGGTGCTGCAGAGACTGTGGGCAGCTTTGCAGCCCAGTGCTCAACCGCTGCACCACCGGGGAGGCCCATGATTATCTTATTGCTTCTAATGTAAATAAATTTACTTCCTTTTGATAAGTTTTAGACCTCATTGTTTCCTCTACTTGAATTTGGAGACAAAGATATATTATAGATTGTTTGTATTAAGTAACTTGGTCAATATTAAAGAAAATAATGAATTACTATATCCAAAATTTATAAGTGCATGTTTTTTTATCGTTACAGTTTTTATTTTTTTATTTTTATGTGTACTGATGTTTTATTTCTTTTTTATATATTTTTATATTTTATTTTATATAATTCTTACATCATTTTTCTTTTTGCACAGTGGATGCATTTTCATTTTGGTTATATTCCCTATACAATTCCCACCCCCCTTATTTTGACCCTAATCCCTCCTCTCCTTCCCCCCACCCCTGTAGTGTGTCTCTCATGCATTTTGCGGCAACACGCATGGAGCTGGAAGGGATCATGCTCAGCGAAATAAGCCAGAAAGAAAAAGAAAAATACCGGATAGTCTCACTCATAGAAGGAATGTAGAAAACCTAATTAGGGACCAGAAAAAAAGACTAATTATAATAAAGAAAATATCAAAATCAGCAAGCAACTATAAACCAGAAATAAGTTCATGTTATTAATGAGCATTTAAAGTATTAATTGCACAAATTCCTTTTCATCCTAATTATGCCATCAGCATAGCATGTTAAACTTGCTATGTATACACTTACCCCCCATCAGTGTTTTCTGTTAAGAAAATATAATACTTTGTGTAGCATCTTATTTGTGTTTTCCTTTTATCCCTGAAATAGATTTATGTGGTAAATATTTTAATTTTCATTTTAAAAGAAACAATCTCAGGAAAGTAAAAGGGAAGATTTTTTTGGTAACATTAAGCAAAGCCATAGTCTTGCACTTCATTGTTAAATTTAAGCAGATACTAGTTCTACCTACAGCTACAATTCTTGGCTGTATAAAGGTAGACTTACGGTAAAGCTCTTCATAGGATCCATGAGTTCTACACTGTTTAACAAGTAATAAGATATCAATGAGAAATAGTTGTCACATCTTGAAATGAGCAAGAGTATTTATTTCAGAAGGATTTATTTGTCCTTGATAAAATAGACTTCAGCAAGAGTTGAATGGGAGTCCCATGTAAGTACTCATCCAATGCATATTAATTTATCCAGTTTTTCTTGTAAGAAATGATTTCATTGATAAAGAAGTTTTACATGTAAATTCCAAGCATAGTGTTTAGAGATCATGCTTACTTTGGAAAATATTCATTGTTATCCGTGTACATTTATTTTTATGTTGAAATAGTATATATTTTATCTTCTAACTATGAATTACAGTGTGTCCCATAGATATTCTTATGTTTCTTGCCTTAAAAGAAATCTCTCTACTTAATTTATTGTTCCTACTGTTTTTTTTTTTTTTTAATTTTTTTAAGATTTCTTTATTTATTTTATACAAGTACTGGATACAGTCAGAAGTACGGGAGGGTGAGAGAATTCACCAGAGCCAGAGCGGGGAGCAGAGCAGGCAGAAGGACCAAAGTACACTGCTGAGGGGAGCAGCGGGCGGCAGGAGAGGTCTGCGCGCCATGTGGGACCTTCCTCTGGTGGCCGGGGAGCAGCCAGGGATCGAACCAGCACTGCAGAGGCTGCGGGCAGCTTCGCATCCCAGCGCTCAACCGCTGCGCCACCGGGGAGGCCCAGTGTTCCTACTGTTTAAATGTACATCTTTTACCCATATTTTAGACAAAAATTTGCTTTCAATCCCTTTACTTTCTTTTATTGCATTTGCCCCTCAGCATACTGTAATTTGATTTTCTAATTCACTCAACAGTCTCCTCACCCCTGACTCTTTTGGACACCTTTTTGTTCTTCCAGTTCTCAGTATTTTATATTTCTGACCACTTCCAGTTTAACATGTAAAATAGTCCAAGTGGGAGAGTGTATTAGTTTCCTAAAACTGCTATAACAGATTACCAAGAAAATGAATGGCTTAATACAACAAATATATTTTTCTTCTTCTAGAGATTTGAAGTCCAAAATCAAGGTGTTGTTAGGGCCATACTCTCCAGAATTTTTAGGCTAGGATCCTTCCTTATCTCTTCAAGATTCTGGTAACTCTAGGTGTCTCTTGGCTTGTGTCAACATAATTTCTACCTGTTTCTGTCCTCATATTGCTGTCTTCCTTCTGTGAATATCACCCTGTTTCTTCTTATGAGGAAGGCAGTCAGATTGGATTAGGGTCCTCTGTAATGGCCTCATTTAACTTGATAACAACTTTAAGAATCCTATTTCCAAAAAGATCACAGGTGCCAAGATTAAGACTTCAACATAGTGCTTAGAAGGAAATAATTTAACACATGTCAGAAATATATCAGTTAGTAAGAGAAACAGCTATTATTAGTGAAAAGAAATAAGGGATTTACTACAGTGATTGACTTGCTGCAGTTATAACAGTTCATGTAAGATTGTCACTTCTACATGGGATGATGGGTCTCAAATTTGTCGCATGTGTAGTTAAGAAGAAAAACGGTTATGGAATGGGAGAGCACAAGAAGAACTAGAACCTGTGAGCATGAGCTAGAACTCTAAGGACAAGTTGGAATCCATTTCATCTCTGAGCCTCCAGCTTCAATGATATGCGTGATCTGCAGGGGAAGATGGTAGACTTCACTAGAAGCTTGACATATTCCTTGCTCAGGATGTAGAGAAATTGAAGGAGGTGATCTGGTAGAATGAATTGTGGGTCAGGATTTGAAGAGACTGATGGATCTAAGATCTAGTGGAAGCTGGAAAAGATCAGGTCCAGCTGTTCTCCCACAACAAAATGAATCAGCAGATTAGTGACAATGTATATAAGCAGCAGGGAAGCCTGGCACTTTACCAATCTCCCAAGCATAAACTTGGCTGCTGCTTTACTTCTGCGCCTGCACAAATTTCTCTATGGCCAGCCTTAGCACAGAACCAAAGAGGGAAAAGAATTTTGGCATTTTTAGTTCCAATTTAACAAAGTACAAATCCACAACAGTTTAACCTTATCAAATTGGCACCTTAAACAATTCATCCATTCCAAAAAAAATAGTAAAATAATTATTTTATCTATCTTTGGATGTTGGTCATTCCTTTTCTAACCAAGACACATTCTCTCTTTGATTGATATATATATATAAGTTCAACACTGATATATGAGATTAGGGGCTATCAAAACTACATAAACTAGATAGTAGGCAGATGGGGAAAGGAAGAAAAAAATGCTAGATATGTATACAAATACATTTATATCAAATTAAGGAAGCTAAACTCATAACTATTACAATCTCCTTTCTGCAAGTAGTCACATAGTTGTACCTGCTATTTATAACTTCCTTCTTCTACTATGTGAACCATATCCTCTTTGTGTTGAGCATGCACTGTAACTCATCCTTACCTCATGAGGTAAACCAAATATTCTTTCTTGAGTGTCTGGGCCATTAGCAGTAATACCTGCATTGGGCCATAGTTTTCCATTGACTTATATCACATGAAACATAATATGAAATGTTCCAGTTGATCTCTTGTATTTCAGACATGCTCTTCCTTTTCCATATTGTGATTGTTGAAACCTAGTTTTCCATTGATAATTGGGATCAATCATCCCACACAATATATTTGACCTCACTGGTTTGGTCATTCACTAATGTGAGGAGCCCAAAGTGACTCCTTTTAGATATCTCATAAGATAGCCCATGTAAATATTTTAACTTCTAATTTCCTGGAACCATTGCTATGACTACTAGAGGGAAACACTCTGCTTTTAGGATCTGAGAGCTCTGGACTACTAGAGCCCAACATCTGGCCCAAGCCCCAGAAGGAAATATTTTGTTAGTTGGAGCAAGTAGAGTGAGTGAGAGGAGGCACCTCTGTTTCCCTTGGTTTTTCAACCAAAGAGAGATTTGACTGTGAGGACTGGCCCTGTTTATTGCTGACTTAGATCATATAAAGCTTCCTGAAGGATATTAGTTCTTTCACAGAAGATAACTGATACCCAGATGGAATCGAGTAAGCTTCTATTGTTATATCCTGCAGTTGCTGCAAGATGATGGGAAACATGGTAAGACCTGTGAATTCCATGAGTGTAAGCCCATTCCAC
The DNA here is from genome assembly GCF_014898055.3 of Talpa occidentalis. Taxonomy (NCBI): domain Eukaryota; kingdom Metazoa; phylum Chordata; class Mammalia; order Eulipotyphla; family Talpidae; genus Talpa; species Talpa occidentalis. The sequence continues at coordinate 74,864,678 of NW_023602073.1, read as the reverse complement.
ACTTCATTTGCTATTAAGTGGGTTTCTTGCTCAGAAGCAAAGCTGTGTAGAATTCCATGGCAGTGAATAAGGAATTCTGAAAATTCATGGCAGCAAACTCATGGACAGAGAGGGAAAATTCATATCTGGAGTGCCTATTTCTTTGAGAACAAAGTATCACCCTTCTATGGTATAAGTGTTCTCAACTAATCCCTCTGTGGAATGATACTAAAAGAATTTATTGTAGGCATTTGACTGCACACAATTTTGGAAATTAACTAAACAATCTTTGTAAGGCTGTTGCTCACATAGACAGATGCTGGGTCTAAGGTTCTCCAGACAAACAGTTCAGAAGGAAAGATGGAATGTAGATGGGGAAAAGAAGGATAAAGTAGAACCTATGAGAATAATCTGGACCCATGAGAATCAACTGGAACCTATCTTCAATCCTCCAACTTCAATGGCACAGGTGATTTCCTAACTACTAAATCCTTCCTCATAGATGTGTCCACATGCCTGGCCCTGGATTCAGAAGAACTGAATAAGGAGATTCAGTGGAATCTGAAGGAACTGTAGACCCAGCTGCTGCCCCACACCAATAAGGTGAATCAGCAGATCTCCCCAGTATACCTAAGCTGTAATAACAGTGGATCATATAGAAATCTTCCAAGCATAATTATGGCTACTGTTTCACTTCTACTTTCCAAATCTTACCCAAAATTCTATTGTGGCCAACCATAATCCAAAATCATAAGGTTTTAAATTTATCATATATCAATTTATCATCAAAGGGGATATTTAATTGAAAGTGAATAAATGAATTGATGGATGGTTGGATGGATTTGTGAAATGTGCCAGTTCACACTTTTGCTCTATTTTTTCTCATTTTATGTTATGATGGTGACTCAGTTCAACCTTTTAGTACTCCAACACAAAAACCAATGATTTTTTAAGTATAATGAGAGCAGATTAAAATACCATTTGGGACTGAAGAAAAATTACCATGATATAAAAGAAACTTCTGAAAATGAGTTGGAAACCTGGGTTTCCACTTGTCTGAGTGAGCATGGGAATTAATTGATCACTTTATTTTTTCTATTCAACAATGTAATAATGTGGATTAGTAATTCATATCTCACTTAGTTCTAGTATTCTGTAATTTATTTTGGTTACTTTAACAGATAAAATCCTAGACCTAGATGATTTTACAACAGACATAATTCGCATCAGACATAAAATTTTTAATCTTACGATGAAAATACTCAATTTATTCAGCTTTGTAGATAGCAGAGAATGCAAACATTTGAAACTTCCAAAACTACAAGCATACTGTGCTACCAGGCATGTTTGTTTATTGTAAATACCTGATTATAAGAACACATGGTCATATTTGTTTTTCCCATCAAAAATCAAAAGAATTAGAGGAAGAAAATGAATATTTTTATATGTGCATTTGTTTATAGACATTAATATGTAATGAATGCTGTTACATAATAAAAAAGTTAATATAATGAAGTAAACAACTTAAATCAGATGTCATATATTCATGAATATGTCATATTTCTTATTTAAATCCATACATAAAATCTTTCTTCAAGAATTTTGCCAGCATCTTTGATATTATCTCTATTACTTTAGTCATATTTTGATTCATATCATGATACATCTTAAATATTTCTATTACAGTATTACAAAGTACATCATCTTAAGGTCCATATATATTGTTTAAAATATGGCATTTTTTGAATCTGTGTGATGCCGTGTATGTCATTGGAAATACTGTTATTCAAGCATAAGTACCCACATATATTTACTGTTTGTTTTTAGAGATTTTTAGATAGGTAAGTATTATAATCCACAAACTCTGACTGTGTTTATAAGTGATTTTTTACTAAGAGAGTGATGTACAAAAAGCGTCAGAAATTGGATTTTTCAGGCAACATGCCTAGGAGTAATTTCCAAATTTCCTATGTCTGCTTTTTCTTTGACTCTTCCTATTTTCAATTCCCCCTTACATTCTGCTCTTCCCTTTATCCGCTTTCTGCTTTGTCTTTTTTTTTTTTTTTTGTAAACAATTCTACCAACTTATATCTATCACCATCTAAAAAAATAACATTGAGGTTATTTGAAATAATATACCTTCCCAAATAATACTTTCCCAAATTTCACAGCACAATTGAATACTTCAGAGTCATCTGAATTATGACAGTCCATGTAAAAAATTCAACTGCAGTTTGTTTTCATCCAGATAGATATTCAGATTGTATTATTTTTAGTCTTCACAAAATCTTTTAAGGCAGGAGTTAACAATACTTTTTATATACATGATGAAAATGAAGCTGAGAAATTCCTTAATTGTTAAAATTCTGTCTGATCCCCAAAATCCTTGTTTATTTTTAATAAACTAATATTTATCTCAAGATGATAAATATTGTTTCAGCCCTTCCATTACATAGTCTCTGTTATGTAACCTCAGTTTTTCCATTCCAACAATTTGTATTTGCAGATGAGTTATAAAAATGATAACTCAAATTTTTCTAAACTTTGACTCCTGCTATTCATTCCTTAGTGAAGTACCTACCTTTCTGGTTTTTTTAAGACTACCAAAACATGTATTGAAACCTTTTCATTTTCTTTTTTTTTTTTTTAAAGATTTATTTATTTATGCATACAAGAGCTGGGGTACAGGCCAGAGATGTGGGGGGTGAGAGGATTCTCCAGAGACAGAGTGGGGAACAGAACAGGTAGATTGACCTAAGTACACTGCTGAGGGGAGCAGCAGGCAAGTCAGGAGAGGTCTGCTGTGCCATGTGGGTATCTCCCTGGCCAGCCGGGGATCGAACTCATGCTGCAGAGGCTGCTGATTGCTTCATAGTCCGGTACTTAATACCTTGTGCCACCAGGGATGCCCCAGTTTTTTATTTTCAATAAAATAAAAAGCACGCTTGCAAATCAATATCTAAAAGTCCCAGTGACTAGACATATTTAAACCTCTGGTCATGATTAAAGTTAAGAGCCACTCAAATGTGTTATACGGAGCTGTATTTACCAGCATATATGCATATTTTTTTCACCTCTGAGTAAATGTATTTAGCGTTTCTACATATTTCATATCCAATAAGTCTATATGTATGCTTCAAATTCTTTGTTAAATATTACTCTGCTTTTAGAACTGCAGGATGGCTTAATGAAGCCATAGTGAAGCCATAATGAATATAGTCAAGACATATATTCAAAATTTACCTGAAAAGGACAATAAAATTTTAATAATCATGAATTACTTTCATTAATATAAGTTAACTTTCATTACTTGTCTTTGAAAATCATTCAGTAGTCATAGTGCTATAATACCAATAAACATGGGACAGTCACATCAGAATTATTCCTACCTTTAAATAAAATATTTTAATGGTGTTTTAGATTTGAATTGAATTTCCCACCTGTCTCCCAACCATATATTGCAGTTCTAGCCTTCAGTGGTTCAGAACGTGGCCTTATATGGAGATAGGCTCTTTAAAGAAATAATTAAGTTAAAATGAGGTCATAAGGGTGAATCCTAGCCCACTGTGACTGGGATTTTTTTTTTTTTTTAAGATTTATTTTTTATTTATTTATGCATACAAGAACTGGGATGTAGGCCAGAGGTGCAGAGGTTAAAAGAATTCACCAGAGACAGAGTGGGGAGCAGAACAGGTGAATCTACTGAAATACACTGCTGAGGGAAGCAGCGGGCAAGGCAGGAGATATCTGCTGTGCCATGGGGGTTACCTCCCTGGCCTAGGATGGAACTCATGCCTCAGTGGCTGCGGATAGCTTGATAGTGCTGAGACATTAACCCCTGCACCAACAGGGAAGCCCAAGAGGTGTTCTTATAAAAAAGGCAAAATTTGCACAGAGACACACATGGAGGGAATATAGTATGAAGACACAAGACAGCCACCTACATGCCAAGGAGAGAGGCCTGGAGCGTGTCCTTCCCTTATAGACCTCATAGCAATCAATCCTGCTGATGCTTTATGACTTTGGAAACTAAACAGTCTTTAGGAGTGTGAAACAGTTAATTTCTGTTGTTTGAGCCACTCAGTCCTTGGTACTTCATTACAGTAGACTAAGGAAACTAGCACAATTTCATTTTGAAATATTTGCCTACATACATCCATGTAAATGGAGGTATTATCTTTTTTAGATTGCAAACGTTAATTTTAATCATTATAATTGTACAAAATACAAAGTAATTATGTTATGGGTTTATTTCTGCTACAAATGAATCTATTATTCTACATATATTTTTTCCCTGCATTTGTTTTTATGCAACAATATTTAAAATATTCTTTTATTAGATATTGTAAGAATTTCTAAGTGAATCCAGTAAAATTGGTACAGCAAGACTTGAATTACTTTATATTTACTATAGTCTACTATTTTCAGTAATATAAGTGACTTTTTTTCGTAGAGTAAATTTATACTTTAAATGAAATCACATCTAATGTTCTGTAGAATGATGGGGAATTTTAAGATGCTGTGATGAAAGTTGCTGCATGAATAAAAAAAAACAGAATTTTTACCATTCTGTTTATTAATAGTTGACTTCCCCTCAAAGCATTTTCTGTTGTCTGTAGATAATGCAGCTGATTTTCTTATATTGAAAGGATAAAGGAGAAATTAAGGAATAGATGTTATCAGTCAAAAATAATATAGCTTTTCATTACTTAAATTCAGATATTTAGGGTTAATATGAATTTTTTGGTGCTTTTTTGAAATATAGTCATGAAAACTGTAACTGCCTCATAGACTTGCTTGAAAATTTGGGACTTGAATGTAGATAGTTTGAGGATATTTTTTCCCTAGAAAAATCATACAATTTAAAGAAAATAGGAAATATCACCAAAATAATTATCTAAAGGTATTTGTTAACCTGTTCAAATTTTCTGAATATTTACCTCTCCATTATTTTTATTTCTCAAGTGTTTATTGACATCAGCATTTTAAGCTTTGCAGAATTTATTAGAACATTTTTGCATGTTTCAAATGAAGATAGGCTTGAAAACATAGTAGCTCTTGAGTATTCCCCATACTACAGGTTAACTCCTTTTTAAGGAATAATAGTGTGATTAAGTTATGCCTAAGAGTTCAGGCTCAAGGATGTTTAACCAAGGATCTCAAAATTTTAAGGGTAACCTATATTTTCTTGGAGTTTGTTGATTTTGGGTGGGTTTTTCCAGGTGAGGAGGAGAGGAATAATTTGACTGATGTTCCATCACACTGTAAATATAATGGGTCCTTAAAATTTAAGTGGGAATCTTTTCACTGCACTGTAATATATGTCTGTCATATATCTGTCGTATATCATTATGAGACCTATATCACATATGAAAAACTGTCTGCCACCCTCCATTAGTGAGTTCTGTGATGAAAACTGTGAAGGGAATGAAAGTTGCATAGTTTGGAGTAGGGAAACTTGATGACTTAATCATCTATTATCCATACAACATAATACATTTATTTTAACTTCTCTAAGTTAATAGAAGAATGTCATAAATCAAGGAGAAATAAAGAAATGAAGATGTAGCTTCTAAAATATCAACTGACATTCTTCATCTCTGTTAAAAACAGTTTAATTTTCGGGCCTCCCCTGGTGGCTCAGTGGTTGAGCCTTGGGCTGCGAGGCTGCCCGCAGCCTCTGCAGCACTGGTTCGTTCCCCGGCCACTGGCGAGGGTCCCACAAAACAAACAAACAAACAAACAAAAAACCAAAAAAAAAAAAACACCACAGTTTAATTTTCAACTATCATACAGCATTTCAAAAAAAAATACATGTTTACAATTTGGCTTTGTTCCAATTTTTTTTTATATTTTATAACCCACCTTTGCAGTGACTTCTCTGTTGCATATAGATGATAAATGCAGAACAGTATTTAATATAGCTTGTTATGACATAGCTCTGATTTTCCCTTTGCAAAGAATTAGCAAAGTGAAAAAGGGCATACGGTGCATAGTAGTGTATTTATATTCCACTTTGAAGGAGTTCTGGTGTTTTACCATAATTCTGTCTGAGCCTCATTTTATCAGTATAAAAGAAGTTTGTAAAGATTACATGTCAGAAATAACATTTAGCTCAGAGACGACCTATGGTAAGGATATAATAAAAAAATAAAACTCAGCAAATATTTACACATTTGTAAATGTAACACTAAAATTGAGATCAATAAATATTAATGATAATACTGTCAAAATTATCTTAAAGCATACAAGTTCTTATTTACAGCTCTTGTTGTCCCTAAAGGAATTATGCATATCAAAGATGTCAAAGCAAGTTAGGAATATGGGCTGTCCAATTAAATGGATTTATACTTTAATCCAGTGATATATTCTGTGACCTTCTTTTGGTCTTTAGTATCCATAAAATAATTAATTATATGCATCCTAATTATATACCCTCATATACCCAATGGGTCCTAATATTTTATATATATATGCGTGTATGTTGCATATGTATATACATATATATGCATATAGTAAAAATGGGGGAAGGTGGAAAACTATTACTGTATCATATCCTGAGTTGAATCATTGCCTGTGAGCTTGCAGGTGGGAGCTACTTGTAGGTGGTACTTTCAGGGAACACTGATTATTAGCACCAATTCAAGACAACTAAATCAATCAAAGGCGAGTGAGGAGCAAAAAAATTGAAATTACTTTCAGATATTACTAATCTGCACCAGGATTGAGTTGGAAGCCTAACAATAAGACGTTCTTGATCTTATTACTCAACACTTGAGTCACTTGTTCCTCTTATTCTTTAAATGATACTTGTTATTTTAAAAAGTGCTTTTGGAGTGTTTTCACTTAAGTATAGGGAATGATGATCTTTGTTCAAAACTTTAACTTTTTTTTTGTTCTTTTTCTCCTTAGGGATGCAGATTTGTTCTTATTAGACACGAGAAAGGCCCAGGCTTTAGATGTGGGTTGGCTTGTCTTTGATATCACTGTGACCAGCAATCATTGGGTGATTAATCCACAGAACAATTTGGGCTTACAGCTCTGTGCAGAAACAGGAGATGGTAAGCACTGACTTTCATGTATTTTTTTTCAAGATTTATTTATTTATGCATACAAGAGCTGGGGTACAGGCCAGAGATGCGGGGTGACGGGTGAGAGGACCCACCAGAGACAGAGTGGGGAACAGGACAGGCAGACCGACTGAGGGGAGCAGCAGGTAAGACAGGAGAGGTCTGCTGCGCCATGTGGGTTTCTCCCTTGCTGGCCAGGAATCGAACTTGTGCTGCAGAGGCTGCATATGGCTTCATAGTGCGCTGCTTAACCCCTGTGCCACCAGGGAGGCCCAATTTTTATGGTGTAATTTTAATATATTGAGAGTTATTTTTTGTGTGACTTAGGCAATGTGTTTTATACTAATGGTAGGCAAGGTAGTATATTCCATTATAACAGGACAATCTATAAATCAGTTCACCAATTTATGAACACATTTATTGCTAGGCTCTGCAGTGGGGATGGAGGGGAAAAGAAGTAGCTGTTGTTCCTGCTCTTAAGGAATTTTTAATCAAATATTGAAGACTTGATACAAGCAAGTAACAATGTTGCAATATAAAGAAAGCTTCATATACTGTGCAACAGATCTGTGTCTTGATTATGGTGGTAGTTACAGATGATACCATTTGTAAAAAGTGATATAACTGTGTATCGAAGAAGAATGACTGTTAGTATATGTACTTTTTTTCCAAAACCTAATTTAAAAAAAGGCAAGGAAATTGACATTAAAAATAAAAGGCATTAGGGGAACAAAGGAGCTGCCAATACTAAGAGGGTGGGAGGAATAGGGATGAAACAAAATTTATGAAAACCCACAGGAAATAATATAAGCTAAAACTTAAACATATTGTAAATATTTAGTCAAAGATAACAGCTCCAGATCACTTGTGGTGTAGGGAATCTTCATTTTTAGGAAGCTACGGAAGTTATTCTTATGCTCACCAGTATTCATTGAACAATTATGTGCTCTCTGTTTGGATAGATTCTATAGATAAACTCAGAAATGACTTTGTAAGGCTTGTAGTTAAGTGAAGCAAAAGGGAGTAATCACATAATATTATTTAATGTGACCCACTACAGACTGAGAAAAATCTAACAAACTTGTGAGTCTAGAACAGTGAATGGTTTGAGCCACGATATTAAAGATCAGGAAGATGTGATTAGGGAAAGAAGTTGGAGCCAGACATTTCAGACAAATGGAACAGAATTTATAGACTGTGGTGAGCGGTATCTTGGTCAGTCAGTCTGGAAGCCAGGGAGCCAAGGCCAATTTATTCAAAGCCTTTGTCAACCTTTGATCACTCAGAGAGTCCACAATAGCTAAATTCAAATCCAGACTTCCAGGTCATCTCTAATGGTATTTGCTGTGATAGGTTGATAGAACATTATTTATTTAGTGAATTGTTAGCTTGATTAATACATTTTAAGAATTTAGAAGTATATCAAGTGGGCCTACTTTGTGCTTTTGCCCACACACACTACAAATGTTACTCTCCCAGCCCAGGAAGGGTAGTTTTTAAAGGGATAATTAATTGTAGATTGTGCCTTATTTAAGTTTTACAGTCTTTAATTTTCTGCAGTATCAGGCAAGGGAAATATTATCCCAAAATTTTCTCACTCATTCCTTCTTGCTGTATTATACTAATGCCTTTTGCCTAGTGAGCTACGGATTTAAGTCAATTTGGGTCTGTCTTGATTCTCTTTCAAAGGGGTTTCATTACACTAAGAAATAGAATTTTACCATGGTATTCTTTTACCCATACCAAACTCACAGCCTATAAATGATACCATGGGTTATCATATTAGTAGATACAAATTAAGTCTATTCCAGAGTTAATCTAGAAAAAAATTCTGTGCCTCAGGTCTTGATTTAGAAAAAGAAACTTCTTACCTAAAGTGTTATAGACAAATTTCAGCAATTTCTCCCCCAAATCCAGACTTTTCTATAGATTTCAGTTACAAGGCTGTATTCTTGAAAATATTTTTATAAATAATTCAAATATTTTGAATTATAGGGCTTTTTTTTCCCCATTAAGGCTGTGAGATTATCATTAAGGATTTTCAGAGTAGAAGCATTAAATATAGGCTGAGAAAAGCACATATTTAAATGATCTTCCAAGAATTCCTACAATGTTAAACTACTGTGCATTTATGGTCAGAAATGTGACTGAGAAATTGGCAGTGTGGGATTGAGCCAGTTGTTTCTTTCCTGGTATGTGGCCCAAACAAGAAAAATTAAATTAGTGGTATGTGCTTCTCCCAATCTTCTCCTTAGGGATATGCTTGAAATGTCTAACTAAACAACTCAAGAGGTCTGTGAAATATGATCAGCTTGTTTCCTGCCCCCGCCTCCACATGAAAATTCTGAAATTTCTCTCTTGGTTTTCTATTCCTCTTACTGGTTCTTGTTCCTTTGCTATCAACATAATTTAACTTCTAATTTGCTTTCAGTTTATCTTTTCCTTTCTAAAACTACTTCATATTTTGAATTTTCCCTTTCTCCTTGGTTTACATATCTTATATTTACATATCACATTTTTTTTATTTTTTTTAAAGATTTATTTATTTATTGTACAAGTACTGGGTAAAGTCAGAAGCGCGGGAGGGTGAGAGGATTCACCAGAGCCAGAGCAGGAGCAGAACAGGCAGAATGACAAAGTACATTGCTGAGGGGAACAGCTGGGGCGGCAGGAGAGGTCTGGCGCCATGTGGGACCCTCACCAGTGGCTGGGGATCGAACCGGTGCTGCAGAGGCTGTGGGCAGCTTTGCAGCACAGTGCTCAGCCGCTGCGCCGCCGGGGAGGCCCCATATCACACATTTTTTTAAATATAAAATACACTGTTGCACTTTTTTTCAAAGGTTTCTAAATTCTCTAAAAGTTAGCTTTGAGATTGCAGTCTTTTGTTGCTTTTCTTTGTTTCTTTAATATTGTCTGATGAAAATATTAAAATAGATGAATGTGGCAGACATATTACCTTTTTGCATTTAAGCAATACTTAAAATGGATTTTTAACCACAGTTAGAACATATATGGCCTTGGGAAAGCAAGTGACCCTGCTGGCACCTTAGTTTATTAACTGCAACCTCATGGAGCTTACAACCTCATGGCATTCTCTATAAATATGGATAACCAGATGAGTCAGCTTATTCTTGTTTCATTTATTACCAACACTGGTGTTCTCAGTGTGATATTGTGATATTGCTTCAAACAGAGCAGATAAACCATTTTGTATCTGCAACAATGAATTCCAGATATGTTTACTTCTCAGCAAATGAATTGAAAATCACAAACTCTGCTTTGAACTAAATCTGTTGACAATTACGCATTTATTAATTTGTAGGGATTAAGTTATTCAGTGCCTCTATATGCAAGGTAACACGTTAAAAGAGAATATAATCTGGAAGACATATGTAGCTAATTTTAGAATGAACAAGTGCTATGATACTTTGGGAAAATAGAAGAGACAGTTAAGTTCAAATGGGTCGGGAACAAAAGACCATGGCCCAGGTGGTTTTTAAACTACATCATTTAGGTAAAATGTAAAGAAATAGAGATGAGGAGAGAGGGAGTTTAGGGGGCCATGGAGTGGTGGTAACAACGGGAGGAAAAATTTATTGCTAAATGAGGAGACAAATGAGTAAATGTACAAAATGGCAAGATGGCATGGTATATTCTGTACAACATCAGTAGTCCAGACGTGGCTAGAACAATTTTCATGTATAAAATGTGATAGCTGATAGTGTTAGGAAATTGATTTTGAAACAAATTGTGAAAGTAACATGAATTTTAACGTATGTTTAATTTATTCTTATAACTTGATCACATCATAAAAGAAACCAGACTTGTTTAGTTAATCACAACAGCATCATTATGATTACAGGTTTCAATGAATATCAAATTCATGAGATCATGGGTTTATCTCCTTCAGAGTTGTACCATCAGTTCTTGATACAGTGCAGGTTCTGACATTAAAAGCATTTCTGAACACTCCAGCTTCAAGGTGGGAAGAATCTCTGTGTCTATAATCACATGGTGATAGCATTTGGAATTGAGTTCTTGCCATTCAGTATACTTTTTTGCAGTTTAATGGGTATATTTTAGAGTCTTCCATTTTGTAGGGAATGACTTTAATATAACTAGCATTACTTAAAGCTTGACTAAAATGTTGAAACCTCAAAAAACGAAAAAATAAATCTTGAATGCTCTTTGAATGAGGTTTTGATTAAAAGATGCTGATAGACCCCCTGCCACTGAACATGTTGGTCTTTTTTTTTTTTTTAGTTTTTTTTTTTTTTTTAAGATATTTTTTATTTATACAAGAACAGGGGTATAGGCCTGATGAGCAGGAGGGTGAGAGGATTCACCAGAGACAGAGCAGGGAACAGAACAGGCAGATCCACTGAAGTACACTGCTGAGGGGAGCAGCAGGCAAGACGGGAGAGGTCTGCTCGCCATGTGGGTTGCTCCAAGGCCGGCGGGGATCGAACCGTCACTGCAGAGGCTGCTGACAGCTTCATAGGGCTGTGCTCAAATGCCTGCGCTACCAGGGAGGCCCTGAACATGTTAGCCTTAAGAAGGCATTCTAATCTGTAAATTTTTGGTGATTATTAACCAAACCAAGAGCAGAATTATTTTTGTATTACAAATCACAGATAGTCAAAATATTGCAATAACAAGGTGAAGAAAAAGTCAACGATGCTATTTTCAAATTTTATCTGCTCCTGCAAAGAAAATATCTAAGAGGACTAAATGTGTTTTCGAAATCAAAAACCTGTTGAAATCAAAAGTAGCATTATGATTTCTCAGAGGACCTGTGGAAATATGTCTTCTTAGAAATTTGACAAATGAACTGCCATGGATTTGGCTAGAGAGTTTAAAAATATTATGTTAATTTTTTTTTCAGGGAGAAGAGATAATTATCTTAGCTCCATATGTTTGTTTCAGCACAGTAAAACAAACATAAGAGTAAGCAAACAAAAAAGAAACATTGCTGCTTTTCAATAAATAGCCCAAAAGATTTCAGGCAAGTGGCTGTATTCAGTTGTACAAAATCCATTTCAGAGTTCTTGAACACTCTTTTATCATAATTAATAAACATTTATGATAGAATATATGTACATTTTTAATAACAAGTGAATAAGTTTAGGTATGTCTAATAATTTATTGTAAGATTTTCCATTCCCTAAATTAGAAAGATACATATAAGGTATTTCTTGAAGTTGGTCTTTATTATAAGGTCTTTATTAAAATTATTAATCTGTGGTAATTATCCTTACAATGTAAGCACACAGAGTTTATTATAATTATAGTAATTTAGTCTACTTTTAAGGCTTGGGGCTTAAAAGGCTCCCAAATACTCTAATTTTCCATTGTTGGATGCTTTATGTGATTTCACCTTTTCAAGTAAATTAATTCTTTTTCCCCCAAAGAATTGAATAGGATTTATAGAATAATTTACAGATGGAAAAAGAAAGATATATATTTTAGGTTCATTAGACTGTCCTTTAAATAAACCCTATGTTTTCAGATATTTTAGGTTTGGCAATCTTCACAATAAATTTTGCCAATGACTTTTTTCCTTTCTACTCAAACCCACTTTACGTCAGGGAAAATTCAATCCGTATGTTTCTGATTCATTTGTATTCATGTCATCAAAATGTTGTTTTGTCAGAGTATTGTTTAATGTCCAAGAAACATGATAAGGTTATTTTTTCAATAAGACTCTAGAATCTATTTTTTCCAAAGCTGTGGCATGATTTTCAAAAGTATCAAGGTAAAAATTGAGATTTAAATTAAAATTGAGATTATAGCCAAATTAAGAAAAACAGATGTCAGAGGTTTAATTTATTGATATAATTAAATTCCTTTATAATTGATGCTTAATATCAGGAAATTATAGTTATTGCTGCAGATAATTTAGAATTTAAAGTTTTGATAGCTAATTTAAATAAGGACAATAAATGAAATAGATAGCCCCATTTAGAAATACAAATGCTAAGAAGAAATTATTAGAAAACTGATTCACATCTTGGCTCTGACAAAATAGTTCATGTTTTAGCCCTAACATCATTAAAATGAGTGTAGTTCTCTTAGGAGGGCTGTGCTTGAGTGTATTAGATAATGGAATGTGGAAAGTGGTGGGGCAAAATTAATTCTTTTTATGCTGAAGTGGACTAAACATCATAGAGACTTTTCATTTACTCCAAGGTACACTCCTTTAAGTGAGCATCCATTCTTTTATTGAGGTTTTACAGATGCTTTAAGGAGGTTTTACATTAATCCACAAACAAAAGTTTAGAATACTGATATATATATATATATATATATATGTATATATATATATATAGAGAGAGAGAGAGAGAGAGAGAGATCGATAGATAGTTATGTTATTGGCTCATGTCTAATAACTTTGGTAAATGAAATTATCACCGGTAGGAAACTTTTAAATACATTCTTTTTTTTTAAAAAAAGATTTATTTACACAAGAACCAGGGTACAGGCCAGATGTGCGGGAGAGTGAGAAGATTTACCAGAGACAGAGGGGGAAACAGAACAGGCAGAACAGCAGAAATACACTGCTGAGGGGAGCAGCCGGCGAGACAGGAGAGGTCTGCCACGCCATGTGGGCATCTCCGCAGCTGGCAGGAATCGAACCGGCACTGCAGAGGCAGCAGACAGCTTCACAGCACTGCACTCAACTGCCTGTGCCACCAGGGAGGCCCTAAATATATTCTTATCTGGAGTATGAAGCCAATAGAAATGAAAATTCAGAGATATGTGTTATGATCAATTAATAGGTTATATTGACTAGATAGTCATATGCATCAGAGAATATCAAATTATTAGTACTGAGTATGATGATTTTCTTAAGTCCTAACCATTTCATTCTTAGAAAACATTATTTGGGGGATGTCTAATTGTATCAATAAATGTAAGGAAAGCTTCCTATCACTTGATTGGGTTATAGACAAAGGAAAATAATTCAAGGGTAGACTGTACTACCATCAGAGAAATTTTTCAAGCCAGAACTGCCTCTATAAGTTAACAGGTTTATACTTAGTAAATCTATATGTTTAGACATCAGCATGGGTCCTTAGAAAAAACTGTATAATTAGAAACAGTATTCTAATGCTCATAGAGCACATGGTTAAAGAAATATTGATAGTGGTGGTGCCAGTATTATGACAAGTCCCGTAAAATCCCTATTATATAAATGACATTCCCCAGAAAAGAATCAAAATTGAAGATACCGTATGAATTGATTGGAAGAATATCAGACTTCTCTTGAACATCAAGAAAGGAAATCACTATAATTGTTGCCTCCTCTTAGATTATAACCCCTACTGGTGAGCAGCTATATTTCTCAGATATTGTAAAGGAGTGAAGTTAGGGCTTTATCCTGATTGTTGGTACATAAGACCTTTCCATTTTTAGAAATTTTGTAGATACCAGAGTTTTACCAACAATTTATTTTAATTTATTTATTTATGCATAGAAGTACTGGGGTGTAGGCCAGAGATACAGGGGATGAGAGGGTTCAACAGAGACAGAGTGGGGATGCAGAACTGGCAGATCTACTGAAATATATTACTGAGGGGAGTAGCAGGTGAGACAGGAGAGATCTGCTATGCCATGTGTGTTAGCTCCCTGGCTAGGCATCTAATTCAGGCCATAGTGGTGATAGCACTGAAACTTAACCCCTGGGCCACCAGGGAGGCCCTTAACTCTTTTTTTGTTGTTGTTTTCACAATTATCGTGCAAACTTGAAAACAAATTAACTTCAGTTATCAGTACAATAAAATTAAAAGTGTATATTTTAAAACTTTTATTAACTAGGGTTTTATTATGGTCTCTAAACTTTGTTAGGATTTTTTTTTTTATTCATTCCTGGCAATTGGCAACTGTTGCATTTACAGTAATAAAAAAGAATGGGATTGGTAATTTTTTTTACAACCTTGAGATATTGTTGTTGTTGTTGTTATTATTATTCCTGATCATGTCCAGAGTATTTTAACATTTTGATAAAATTTTTCTTCAAAATTGCAATATCCTATTATATATTTTAAATATTTTATATCAAAATCATATTTTTCAAAAATTCTGTATCTTTTGAAATACAGAATATATCTTATTCCTAATTAGAAAATTATATTCCAGCATATAAAGTCCTCCTATCAATAAATATTAAACAAAAATCCAGGTTACTAACTTTACACTGTTTAGCTTTATAAAATGTGTGAGAGAGTAGTTCTTCCTGTAATATCTGCTTAAATTTATTGTCTTGGAAACTGTTATTCTTAAATGGAAATGTCTGGGTAAATAAGTTTGCTGTTGTTATCCTTAGGATCCCTAAGCTAGTTACTTTTATTTGAGGGTGAAAAATCTCCAATTTAAGCTCTGTGTTGTCAGATGACTATTTATCTGTGTCAAGTGTCCTGTGATATATGTGGCTAGTTAATCTGAATATCAGCTGACATAGTGCTAATAAGTAGTAAGAGAAATTTAAAGATCAAGGGTGATATTTTTCTTTGTGTCCTGCTGTTTTGACTACAGTTTCTCATTATTATTTATCTGAGTTCAAGAAGTTAAATTATGTACACTTACATAGAATTTTTTATACATTTTAAGATTTGATAATCTTCCTTTCCCTTATCTGAACTTTATCTTATAAAGCAATTAAGTCATTTTTGTTCATAAAACATATGGATCCCTTTCCTTGAATTTATGGTGATGACATTTGGTTCCAAATAAATAAAAGGGAATGTCTCTAAGTCCAAGAAGCTGTAAGAATTGCATACATTGTTAAATATTCTTAAAGGAAAAAGGAACATATATTTCTGTGATTTCTTCTAGGTAAATATTAGTATAAATGAAGCAGTTCTTTATGTACTGTTTAATGTTCAAGATAATTATGGCATTCTTGCTTGACTTTTGGATGAATATTTAAGAATAAATTAGGAGGAGAGTTGAAGAGTATTATGTTCAAAATTTAAATAAAGGAATAAGTAGAATTGACCCTTCTCCCCCATAGTCTAGAAATGAAATATATGTGCAAAAGGGCCAGAATTAAGGCTAACATAAGAAAAGTTCCCAAGAAATGGAAATGGCTATGGAAATATTTGTACTGTAAATCATTGAACTATAAGAGACTGTTAGAATTTACTATTTATTTGACCTTTTGTCTAGGAATTATTATTTTACATGAGATGATTTCTCAGGTAAGTGTAGTTAGTTTATAAGCATATAGTTATACTTTAAGCATTATACATATATAAATACTATATGCAGAAAAGGTACAGTGAATTGAAACATATCATCTTAAAGGAGCCCAGTATAAAATAGTGACATTTAAATCAAAATTCAAGCTATTCTATAAAACTAGAGATGGAGAAATGGTGAAAGGAAGAAAGAGCTATTAAATGCCCCATGAACTTGCACTTCAGGTGAATGTGCATGTGACCATGTAGAGAGGGAATATCCAGGCATGAACACATTGCCAAGTAACCTTGTGAAGGATGAGATGTAAGTTCATTGTTGAAAATCTATAAATAATAAGATTTCTAGAGAGCTCTTATTACAGCATTTGGTAGGGTTATATTTATTTCAAGTGTCTCAAGTAGTTTTTCAGTATTAAGATAAAAAAATACACATATAAAATCTAAATTTTCCCAAAACATTTTAAAGAAGATTCTGTTTCTATTGCAGTTCCATGAACTTTCAAATTTGGCCCACGAAAGACAATAGCATTTTAGCGGTACTTTCTGTCAATATCAATTTTTCGTCCATGTTACTATTTCATAATTTTGATTCTTCATGCTATATCCAGGTTTTATTTCTTAGGTACATTTTTAGCTCCTTTTTAAATAAGTAGACAAAAGTAGACAAACTATTTGCTGTGATGACCAATGAAAACATCATTTACTGAGAACTATCTAAATGCGAGGCATTTTGCTAATAAGCTCTTGAATTATCTTCACTCTTTATATATGAGGAAATTTGGTTTTAGAAAGTTTAAGAATCTTGCTCATGAAACTGAAAAGGGCTTGTTTTCAGAGCCAGTTATATACTATGACTCTCATGAATTATGAATTTTGAACAAATTCCAAACAAATGAAATACATGTATTTTTATAATTTTCAAACAAAATAATGTTATTAATAATGATTGCTATGGGACAAAATTGAATTTTAAATTGGTGCTGTTGGAATTTACCTTTGGTTTCTTATATTTTTCTCTCTGGAATTCGTGATTTGGCCCACAAAAGGTAGCAGCATTTTAACCATATTTTTCTGTTTTCTAACTTCAATATTTCTTTTAGCCTCTTATACAATTATAGTTAATTTGATAAATTAATAAACTGAAAAAAGTAGCTTTGCTTCTGCCAGTGATTCACTTCAACATATAATTAAATTTAGGCAAATTTAATTTCTTTATTTTGAATTTGATAACAAACTTTCCCCTTCCTTTGTGCCCTGTGTTGCTCACTAATGTATTTTGATAGGTTCTCCTCTGTTTTATCTCCATCTCTTCTTTACTCCTCAGTAGTCCATATTCCCCACCATGAAATTTACCTCTCACAACCCTTTCTAAGTATCAATTGTTGTTCAAGTTTGTAGTTTAAGCCAAGGTGCAGAAAAGCACTCTGGAACTAATCAAACTTGCAGTTTCCTGAACTTCTTAATTTATTCTTTTGCAAAATGTCAGTACAAATTCAGTCTTTTCTCTCATCACACCTTACCATCTACCGTCAAAGCTGATAGTGAATTGTGGTTGCTCCAGTCCTGAAAATGTGTTGGACAATCTAAATTGTGTTGGGAGTGAACAATACACTGGGGTATTTTTTCCCAAAAAAAATTGAAAGTAAAATCCTCTGATAATGAAACACATTTTTAATTTGACAGTGTACGTGGCTCCCCATCACTCCCCAGTAAGTAAAGTTTCAATGGGTGGACCATAACTGATTTTCTAAAAATTCATATTTTAAACAAAATGCTTTGCATATAATTTTCAGATTCCTTTGTTCTATTGTATAGGAAAAATCATGACTCTGATTTCTTTCTCTGCATTGATATCTATTTTTGATATCTATATTTTCTCCAATCAGTACTCTGAAATATATTCAATAATTCAACAACTTGAATTTTGTTTTACCATGTCATTATATATGCAATGCTTTAAAACTAAGTTTTAAAGGCAATTTCCTTCATTTAAATTTATTGTGTATTTATATTTGAATGAAAACCACATGGTAAACATAATTTGCTTATCCAAATTTTAGCATCACAACACAAAAACATACATGGAAAAGAGTTTTTAGATCAATGACAAAGTAAGCAGAGACAAGCAGGAGTTAGTCTTGCTTCATTATCTGGTAAATGATATACTTTTTACCATTTTTTAAGATTTCCTTTAATGAAAAGGGATATGGAAGTGTTTGGCTACATCTGTATTTCTGTTTTTGATTTTCTCTAATTCAGAACAGTGACCATGGGGCACCAGTCTTGCCAAACAAATGCCAATGTCAGAAACATATTCCAGTTTTTGTTGCTTGTTATATTTCCTATTCTGGACTCTTAACTCTAGTTTGACTAATGATCTGAGGGGTAAATACTTTCATGCTAATATCAATTTAGGGCCATGAAGAATATGAGATTCTCCTTATTCTCATCATACACTAGAGTTAACTCTGACATTCCCATTATGCTATATGTTTAGCTTATTGCTGGTACATATTTCTCAAATACATATTGCAAAAATAACAGCAGTACTGGTTTTACCACATAAGCAGAGAACACAATGGGAAGGGGAAAGAACTTTGCAGCAGCATAAAGCATGAGAAGTGTTGAATAAGAAATAATCAGACTGTAGTAATCAAGAAAATATTAATTAGAGAATAGGGATGATGATCCAGGGCCATGACCAAGGGGCAGTCCCAAGGTGTGTTCCTCTAGGGTCAGGGGACAGGGAAAATTTAAAGACTCAAGCAGAAAAATGGGCTGAGCTTGGGTCATTTGTTTTGAAACTTTTGGATTGGCCCTTCAGTACATTTGTCTTTTTATGATTGGTTGACAAGTGTTGTCACACGGAAGGCTGCAATATTAGGTCTCTGTAACAATCTGTGTCTTTTGTAGTTGCCAATAAGAAGAGAACAGTGAATTGTACACAGCAACTCACCCAAGAGTCTCAACATGACAGTTAGAGATGAGATGGAATCTATTTGATTCAAAGTTGGTTCCACAAAAGTCACTGTGGTTCTTTGCTGCTGAGAGTTAAATTTGGCACACCTGGGGCAGGTTCAAGGGATAGGAAACCAACAGAGAAACAACAGAATCTAACAAAGTCATTATTATGTATTAAAGTGACAATTCAACCCATGGCATCATCAAAAATACTGGTAATGTCCATTAATTCTGTGTTAGTGCATGAATTCACTTTTTCATAGGCACTCAAACATATAGATGTCACTTATATTATTGTGCATGTATCAAATATAATACATTTTAACTAAAAAATTGAAATTAGAAGGACCTTTTTTGATGGGAAATTGTACATTCTGGCTCCTTAGACATGCACAGTAATTTCTCTTTGAATCAAATGGAAACTGGAGAAACTTCCTGCCTGTTAAGGATAGTTGAGTCCTTATGTTCCCACTTAACCAAGAAAGTCCTATCTTAATAAAAGAAGCAGCTGTAATACTGTTCTTGACAAACATAGTGTGTGTCACTGACAGACCTATGAGATAGATGGTTTTCCTCAAGTCTTCCCAAGGTGAAAACAGTGACCTGGGGTACAATCTTCTGCCCTAGCCATTCTCTAACAAAGGGAAGCACTGTGTACTTGAAGAGAATAGAATACTTTAGGACTGAGAGGGTTGAATTAAAAATCTCCCCTTTTTCTGAGCTTATTTTATTCTCTTTTGAAATGTAACCATTTTCTTCTAGTGAGGAGTAAATGAAATGATGTGCATCAATCAAGTGGTCAATAGCCAACTTCAGCAGATGGCAGCAATTCTTCTGTATTAAGAATTTTCAAACTGATGAATCTTTGAATTCCTAATTCCCATTATCCTTTTGAAAACTATGCTTATCATTACTGTTGGGTACCAGTTAGACTTATAGGTGGAGGTATTCACGTGATTTATCACTGATGTAATGCAGTGGATAGAAATATGAAAGTTCTACGTATTCACTGAGGCCAGCTGCTGCTGCCCTATGTTGACCAAGAGATAAACACTCTTAAATCCAGCTGCTAGTTTCAGTGAGGATAGGTCATAAGGATGCTTTTATTTTTGGAGACCACCAGGGGATCATGGACCTGTCAAATCTCATCCTGTCACTGGTCCCTTATGTGAACAGAGCAGTCTATGGATTTGCCATAGCCAGACCCATGAGAAACTGGCGAAGAAAAGTTCTGCTTGTTTTTACACAAAATACTGTTTTATGATTCAGCCTTTATTATGTGAGGGAAATAATCTTCTCAAATATCTTAATTCTGTTCTTTTGTTTGGCAAAACATAGATGTTTATCATGGTTATCATGCTTATAAGCATTAGGTGTCTCAGTGTCTGTTCTTCACTAAATATTTTGGAAAATAATTCTTTTTGTTCTTTCTCTTCATTGAGTGTAAATAACTAATTTTCTCTTCCATTTTGTTGTTACTGGACTCTCCTAAATATTCTGGAAATAGCTTCTCATTATTTCACAGATTCATGTGTCAAAATGAAAAGGAAGGTCAAGCATTTAATGAACCATGCTTTTCTGTGTGACAAAATAATATATTCATAACATATATCATAAAAGTTGATAAAGAAGAATGTTTCCTTGAAACAATCGTAAATTTCCCAAGTAACTGCTGTAAGTTCATTTCAAAGACCACTTTCACCTACTACAGATAAAATGCTGAGTGCTATGAAGCAAACTACAATGAATTTGAAGTCTAAGATCTTTTCTTCATTGCTATCTTAACACATAGTGATAATTTTAAGATTTTTTGGTTGATGCCGCTGAAACTTTGCTTCATTATAGTTTTATTTTGATCTCATATGATTTTAAAGGAGTGTGTGTGTGTACTTTTTTATTTTTGAAAGTCACATAATAAGTGGAAAAAAGACTAAAAATAATTCACTCTTCCCATAGTTTTGTTAAAAGAATGTTTCTGCTTTCTTAAAATAAATGAGAGCTTTAAGACCAACTACTAACCCTTATTTTGGGGTCATGTGACAGATGATGTCTGCAAAGCTCATAGGGCCTCGGGGGAATGGTGGTATATATAAAAAGAAGTGCTATTAAAAAATAAGTGCTTATGAGAAGGTAAACTACAATGCTTATTATGAGATTCATGTTTCTACTAGCTAGAAATAGGACTTGAGTGAAAAGCATTTGTTGAGTTTGTCATGCCTGTGGCAGTAAGTCTACTCATTTCAGACTGATGTCCTATGAAAGGAGATTATTCATTTTCCATCACTTCAGTCCCACCCTCAGTGCAATGAAATATTTGAGCATTCTGGACAGCTTCCACTGCTAGGCACAAACTCTGGCCTATTCCTTTATGTTTTTCTGCCTTTTTCCCCCCAGGCACTCCCTCCCGGAGTCTCATGAGCTTTAGTTTGCAACTCTGTGTTTGTCCCAGTCACGCCTTAGTCATCATGGCAATGTTTCTGACAAAATATTCAATATTCTTGTTTAATCCCCATGATTTTCTCCAACTGTAATGCCTTACAGTCACTTCTGAAAAAAAAAAAAATTTAGAATTTCAGCTCTTTAAAATCTCTCCCACTTTTAAAATCCTCTACCCTTCACACACCCCAATCATAGCAGAAAATGGATTTCTTCCATAGCTACATTACTAGGCTCTCTTCCCACATTTCTAGCTGCAGATTAAGTCTGAACTCACAGTTCATGTCAGTCATAGAAGGGTAAGATTCTCCTTCAACCACCATGCCTTTCATACCTCCATGGAATTTTTTCTTCTTCATTCATATACAGCAACAGATCAGTCATTTTTTGCCTAGCTGTGAAAGCTGTCAAAAATTCTCGCATGTTTTGTTGTTCCTTCTTTTGTTTTGGACACTTACAATTAACTAGAGATGTATGATATTTAATATCAAACAAAGTGGTTATTTTTAACCACATTTTATCTTTTAAATGTCAATACAAAGAAGAAAATGGAAGACTCTAATAAAGGAATTGCATAGAGGCCCTGTTTATTAAACCGGACCATCAAAAATCTTAATAGTATACATTCTAAATTTAAAAAAAAATGATTCAAATGCGTTTTTACTCTGAATGTCTATCTAGTATCTCTGAAATAGTTTAAAATCCCAAATTTTCCTTGTTTTTTCAAGTTTATAAGACTATATAAAACCTCTTAAAAACAAGCAAGTCCTGACCTCAAATGTAAAATTCTGTTTGCTATATTTCAAGTCCTTGTGCTTGTATGTGATAATGGTTGTATTCTTTCACCAGAAAATGAGAAACTATGCAAAATTTTCATCCAGTTATAATGGAGTTGAAATTCACAGCTAGGTTATAATATGCTTAATTTAAGGTTACACTGAGTTAAACTGTATATGGAATTTGAGCAGGCAACATTCTATCTTTCCCACATTTCTCAAAATCCGATATAAAAATGATTTAGTCTATATGCTAGGTAGAGAATTCTGCACATTTTAAACCATCTGTTTCTAGAAAGAAAAATCCTAGAATAATTTAGAGTCACAGAAACTACGACTTAAAAGCACAAGAATTGAATTTAATCACAGATTGGAAATACGTGAAGATCAGGCTGCTATGTGAATGAGAATGATTGGCTTTCTATGAAATAGTCCGTGGAGGATACCGCAAGAATCTTTTACCAACTGAAGGAAAGGTAATTGGTACACATTCATTCACAGGTGTTTTGGCTTAAGCAGTCAATTACTGTGGGTTTATAGGAAGAAAAACACAAACTGGAATTTATGCTAACATCTTAGAGCGATAGCAACGTTTAGACTCTGATAAATCCTCAAATGAATGTTTTTCAAACTGTGTATTTTGGAGGGAAACTAAATGCTCATATTTGGAACCACTTATCCTTATAACATCAACATGTCTCTAAAGAGCTGTTTTATGTCAGAGTCTCCTTTAATAACCATGTTTTTAAAGAAATAAACATTTTCTAAAAAGAATGGTCTGTAATATAAAACCAGTGAGTTAGGGATGGCTCTTTGGTTTGCCAGCCTACCTTCTCTGTGACTCTAAGTTGGAAATGGATGTATGATGTGAACGTAATGTCCTGACCCAGAGCTACACAAAACCCTAAGGGTCAGAGTAGCAGGTCTAGAAGTCTTGAATCTCCAGCTTCCAAGATGGCAAAATTTGGTAGGTCCGAACTGCAACCTTCCCTCTTGATTTCTGTGGGAAAAGAATAATCATTTCTTTAGAAGATAGCATCCTAACCCTATTTGATTCACTCTATAATTACTATAAATGAGAAATAACGTCCCTGCATATTTGCTGGTCAAATTATTTTTCTCTTGGTACCTATGCAACAATGCTAAGATAAAAACAAGGTAGCCAAGGTGGGAACAATTCTTAAGAAATGTCACATGCTAGAATGTAATAGGTATTCCTTTTGTAAATACAAAAAGACAGTATCTCTGCCTACCAAATTCTGAACTCTCTTAGTTGTTCTCATTACCCATCTTATTTATAATCTAGGAATTCTATATATACAAGCCTGAAATAATTGGGCATAAATAAGATTTCTTTGGGTCTTTGGTGAAATCATTGGAATGCTGTTATATCCTTCAAAAAACTTTTTCTATTTCCTCTTCTCACCCTTTTGTGTGGAAGACCTCATAGCTACTGAAACTTGAACAACTCCCATTAATTGACTTCCCCTCTCTTTTCGTCACCCCACACAGCTAGTATCCTTCTCTGTTCCCAGTGTATAACATTAAGACATCAATAATATGCAGAACAAGTGTCCTCTTCCTCTAGAGACACTTCATTCCATCACCAGCACTGCCTCTTACTTAGGTACTGTTGTTGGTGCATCTTAAAATGCCCTATGGCATCATATTACTCCTCTGCTCTCCTCAAACTGCTACCACTCTCTGAAGTCGGTACTGGTAATGATGAGAAGATCTTGGAGCTAATGCTACTTTGCTGTCCCCTGTGCAGCTGCTCTGAAGGCACTGTTCTGATATAGGGAGAATTTTTTTCCCATAACTCATGTCATATTGCTAGACAAGATCCTGACTAGTGCTAACCTACATTTTCTATTTCACAAGGACTTTGGGAAAAATGGTTCCATTGGATATTCACAGAATCACCTTTGTTCTCTAGGAGTTAGTCGAGATCATTGGAACTCTGTCAGAAGGAATAAGTTACAGTCAAAATCTCTGCTGCTGTACACAATGGGACGTCATTCTATATTTAGTTTTTAGGATTTCACCTTTTCCTTAGGATAAGTTCTTAGCCCTGAGTTTACTCAATCTTCTTTCAAATATTTACTTTGTGTATTAAACCTACCAGTGTTCAAGCTAAAACAAAACATGTTTAAATGCCAGGGTAACTGAGCATGGCTTCAAGTTGGTGTCTTATCCTTTTATTTAAATATTCTTTTCATTACCCCACTCCATTTTCATTTGCACTATATATTCAGTGCTTCATCATTACATGTTCTCTAAATAGTTATCATCTATCTGTGATCTCTCTGTATGCTTAAACCTAGAAAGAGGTGATGATCAGCTTTGAATAGTAAATCCATGTTGACACACACCTATGTATATTTTTCCTAAATCAAAATATTTTAGGTAAGATTCATCTGTTTGCCATATCTAAAACACCCATTCATTGAATAATAAAATTCAACATAGTCAAGTAATTTTTATAGTAGATTCACTATCTTTAATACATACAATATAGTCTTGGTTCCCGTAGCATTTCTAACAAAAACAACTGTTCAGCCATTCAAAAGGTTTCATCAACATAATCAATGTAGGGATATTGTGTCTGAAGGAGTAGGTCAAATAGTTAATGCTTCTATAATGTAGTTCTAGACCAAGAGTAACTGAGCAAGCATTAACTTATGGAATCTTAATAGTCACCTCATTGCTGAAGTAAAAAGGAAACCAAGAGGAAACCTAATAATATTAAAAGTTATTTTAAAGGGAGTTCACATTGGTTTGAAGGGTACTTTGCTTCACATACAATATCCACCTTTGTAAAGCCCAAGAAACCCATATTTTTAAAATACACACATCTTTACAGTTTTCAGAACATAAATCTTTAGAGCAGTATTATTTCTCCACAGATAAAAATTAAAATATTGAGAGTCTTTAGAATAATAATAAAAGAAACTGTCTCGCAAACCAAAGAAAACTTGGAACTTTGTGTTAAGTGCTTACTTAACTATAAAAGGGTCAGTGTGTGTTGTAATGAATGGAAAACCGATTTTACTGTATTCCATTTGTGAACATCTTGCAGCAACCTATTTCAGCATTAGAGAGACCATATATTAGAAATGATTTCTGCAGTCATCAATATATACAAGTAAAAATTTAGTTCGTGTTAAATTAACACTTCATTAAAAAATCAAAATAAAAGTTCAACAAATGCCTTTTATGTTGTACTCCAAGACAGAAAGAAAATCAAAAATTCAGAGAACAGATTGCCAGTTATTCTATTCTATAGCAGTTAAGTTTCTCAGTTCTTTTTTTTTTTTCTTTTGCTGAGTTCTCTGTCACTGGAAACATCTTAAACCAATTTCAAGTGCTACACCTGAATAAACATGTTGTAAAAGTGTTTATGTATTGAAGTGGGTCAGTTCAAGGTATGGTATTTGGCTAGAACTTCTAATTTCTCTTTTTACAGCAAAAGGGCTGCCAGAAGGAGGAAGTCTGAGCTGAATTAATACATTTGTTACAGTGGAAGTAGAATGGAAACTGCTCTGACCACAAATCAAACTGCCTCTTTCATTTATGCCAGTGATAGAGTTTTTCTAAGGAATATAGACTCTGGCATAGAGCCACTGTAAGTTTGCATTTAAAAGAGAAACCTATATGCTTATTTGTTTAAGGTTTACTGTTTTGATTATTTGTAAGTTCTTTCTTTGGTAGGAGGGAGTGTAGTGTCATTTGTGAGGCAGATGGCCATTTTCATACATGTAGAAATTGAACAAGGTTTTCCCAATATGTTGTGGAAGAATTGTTGAAGACACGGATGCTGCTGGGATTGGTGTACAGTTCTTGTTTTCTAACCAATACCTCCACCTTTAAAGATACTCTGTGCCCCTCCTCACAGCTGCACAGCCTCACATGACAGGTCTCCTTTTCTGATGGTAGAAGGACTCTGCACAATACAAGTACACACAAAAGTGTTTATGCTGCCAAAGTAAACTTTGTTTATTTGCTAACATGCTATTGATGCTGTTTAAGGGACTTGTTTTCCTTTTCTTTCTTATAAGGTGGGTCAAGTCCTATAATGGACTGAGGTTGCTTCACAGTCTTTTCTGAAAAAATATTTGAAGAAAACATGCACATCTCTCAGGGGACATGGCAGAGTCAAATCATGCACATATTTCAAACCACATTATGTATTTCTCTTCAAAGATTGCTAACTGCTGATGCTAAACTAGAAATTTTGCATGACTTTTGAGTAACTCTCAACTGCATATTTACAACTACAACTTAATGTTGAATGGTTCATCCAATTTAGGTGATTTTCTTGAAACTAGATATGAGCCAACTGTTTTATTTGTATATATCCTCTATATTATTTTCAGTGATAATTTAAAGTAGAAGAGCACAGCAACAGTGAATTGCATAAGGAGAAAAATAGGTATACTAACTTCCTAGAGGATTTGTGGAAGCAAATTAAATAATGCATGGAAAATACTTTTTCTAAAAAAGCCTAGTAGATACATAACAAGCACTTTAAATTATTTGTCATAATTATAATTAATCTTACTACCCCAATGGGAGAGGTCATTTATCAACATCTACTACTCTGCTAGTCTTTAGACAGCTTGGTGTATAACTCGTTCCTGTTCAGGCCCTGGTTGCATTCCTTCTTCTCTAAGATAAAACCAATGAGCTCAGAAAGATCTGGGATATATGCTGGTTTAGAAACAAAGGTGATTCTCCAAGATTTCTTGGAATTTTTCTCTTTTCTGAGAACCTCCAGATTTGGTTTGGGTCTTCTGAAATCCTTTCCGTAAATATGCAGGTCTGTCAAAAACTCCAAGGGTAAGGGATTCTGAAATTTCCCTGTTTACTTCAAAATACTTCACAATGAGAAAGAACTGAAGCTTAAAGCAAACCCCCACCCCCAGCAGGGGTTTCTAGAATGACTAGTGAGGAGCTTTCAGTAGAGCACAGCTTCCTAAAGTTTGTTAGGCACAGGCCAGAGGTGAGGAAGGGAAGGCTATCAGGGCTAATTAACACTTGAAAGAGGAGAAATAAGGTGGAGAAGTAGAAACACCCTTTTAGCCATTCAGTTTTTATCACTTAGAGGAAAATTATAGGGCATTTAATATAGAAGACCCTGCAACTAAAAATTTTGAAGTTGTTATTTATTTAATGTGGAGGCTTCCAGGCTGATGGCAGTCAAGCCCTTCCATTTATAATATTGTTGAATTCCTAGTCTGAGAAGTATCAGTGAAATCAGCCAGAGGGTGTTCTGTGGGAGAAGAATGATGCAAAATGAAAAGTCAAGCATGGATAATTGTCTGTAATAGTAAACTTTCAATGTTTATAAGAATCCTTGGCCTGCGAAGAAACATTCTGATAATGTTTTAAAACTGTTCCCTGTTTCAAAGTACCCTCAAAATTCATTCAGATCAGGTAAATTTTATAAACCGAGTAAATTTCATAAACTGAGTGTTTGTGTTTTTCAGGGCGCAGTATCAATGTAAAATCTGCTGGTCTTGTGGGAAGACATGGGCCTCAGTCAAAACAACCATTCATGGTGGCCTTTTTTAAGGCAAGTGAGGTACTTCTTCGATCTGTGCGAGCAGCCAACAAAAGAAAAAATCAAAACCGCAATAAATCCAGCTCTCATCAGGACTCCTCCAGAATGTCCAGTGTTGGAGGTAAGATAAAATGAGAGCAGCAGTTGTGCACTAAGAGTTATGGGGTCATATATTGCAAATCAAGTAGCCACAATAAATTCACCCTCTTGATATACCTTCATTTGGTCTATTAAATCATCCAGCCATGTATCTAGCATCCTTAGAATGTTTTATCAATGAATCACTCAGTAATTCATTTTAAAATAAGTCTGACTTGCCTTCATCTGTTGAAAGATTCAGTTCAAATTAAAAACAAGCTAGCAGTAATAAGGTTATGAAATGACTACATCAACAAAAACTAGCCAAAATTGAACTATACAACTGCTGGATTGACTTCCTCAGACCCTCTCCAATATAAATGGGTAACCAGGTAAATTCTATGTACAAATATTTCTTTTGTGTTTAAACAATTCATCTGAATCATGCAATTTAAATTTATTTCTAACAAAAGAAGAAGAATAGATTGTATGGGAAATAAGGTATTTTCATGTTTCCATTAATTTATTGGAGGGTTATTGTCTAGATAATGTGCCTTAAGTAATTATGTATACCTGTATACAAACATATAATACATATGTACAATCTATAAACAAAATATTTCAAATACACAATTGACCCCAATGTGCTTATGATTTAATCTATTAATTGATAGAAAAGGAGATGAAAGATGATCAATAAGCTTCTAATAGCCAAAATCTAAATTTAATCATGATTTATACCAATAAATACTGTGTTCATCTCAGGCTACAAACATTTTCATAAGCTGTTCTTAGATTAAAATTATAGCTATTTTATTTCAAGACTTTATAGGAAATAAGTATTTTTGAAGGACAAAGCTATTCTAGAATACCCAAATTCAGTACATTATGCTTGGTCACTTTTAAAATATGTATTTTTCTGTTGCTAGCTACCATATGAAAATTACTTATGAGTCCCAGTTGATGAGCTGGTGAACAGACAGACATTATGGATCTCTGCATATGGTATTTCAGCAAATTAGAATGCCTCACTCTTTCAAAAAACATAGATAGTGTTTGCTATTATTCCTAAAATCTTTGTTTTTTTGCCAAGTTACTTGAAACTGATGTCATACTACAAATTATTTTTTACTCATACATGTGTGTTACATAAAAAAAAATAAACAAAAAATGGTTATAAATAAAACCAAAACCATACTTTTTTTTTTTTTTTTTTTCATTG
Organism: Talpa occidentalis; assembly: GCF_014898055.3. Classification (NCBI taxonomy): domain Eukaryota; kingdom Metazoa; phylum Chordata; class Mammalia; order Eulipotyphla; family Talpidae; genus Talpa; species Talpa occidentalis. The sequence goes on along the minus strand of NW_023602073.1, from coordinate 74,835,393 downwards.
CAACTAGGTCTTAACAAAAATACTAAAGAAAATTCACTGGACATTTCCTAAAGTGTTGCTATGAGGATCATGTTAGAAGGAAGTCTATTTGGTGTGTGCAATAATAGAAGCAGGAGGGAAGATTTCTATATGGAAATTTATTATACTTAATTACATACTGTGTGTTAAACAATGCTTTAAAATATTTTCTAAACAATAAGTTCAGTTGTCTCTTCATTTGAAAGTAAAACATAATACTAGTGCCTTTTTAAAAAGCTATTTTATAAAGATCTCCATAAAGTATTTAGTTTGGCAAAAAGTATAATTGCTTAATATGAAAGATGGAGAAAAATAACTTTCTAAGACCTTTTCTTCCTTGTAAATACTAGTCTGTCAAAGTTGTGTATTTTTCTTTTCATGTAGAATGGTTCTGAAATTGGTTGAAGTGTTTTTAATTTAATGTAACAGACTGCATTAAGAAAAAGGTTTGTTAAACCTTAAATAGAATAGTAAATAATTTTTGAGGAAATTATAAAGAGAAAAGTATAAGTCACATACTTATTATTAGAGATCATAATGACTCTGGCAGAGGAGTTCTAGCGACTGAAATCATCAAAGTTCTTTTCCCTGTTGGTAAACTCTATTTATCTTCTCTTCCTGACCACAAGTAACAAATGTACTTCTATAACTAGAGATGAATAAAACACATGGAGCAGGAATCACGTAACTTTTCACCAGTTCCCTAACACCATTTAGAGTACAAAATTATTCTAATATAAACCAATATTTTCTTTCTTTAAAAGTTTGTCATTGGCAACCTTTTCTGTGAAATATGTGGTAGATGGTTTGGAGCATGTTAATATTTTGATAATAATAAGAAAAAAAGTAGCTGGATTGTGTCTCTGAGACTTAACCTTTCAATAAGTAGTAATCAAGCATACAGAGAGAAGTCTCATAGGATTTGGCCTAAAAGACAGGGATTTAAGCAAAGGGAAAGTTAATATAAACACAAAATTTGATACTTAGGAGGCTTGAAATGCCAGTGAAAATTTTAAAATATCCAAATATAAATATTAAAAAATACTAGGTTTTTACAATAAAATATGTGTGAAGCCTCCAAGACTAGGAGTGAAGATGGTGGGGAGAGGGGAGAGTTGTATTAGATGTTTGCTTGACTGCATTTTTTTCTGCAAAGTATCTCATCAAATGTTGAAAGTCTCAGTTAGTTCAAGAAAAGTAAACCCAGGTCATTCTTGCTGACTTTACTTCTTTCCTCTTTCAAAGAGGAAAGTTTTCCCATGTTTCTTTGGGAAGGAGCATATAGATTAATGTCCACCACAAAACAGAAACCCCCAATGCTTGTTGAATACATAAATGTGTTTATATGGGAAAAACAAACTTCCTCTTTTTAAATGAATATACACAGAACTAGTGCTTCCAGATTTTCTGCAGAAACATCCTCCTTTGGTCTCCTTCAAGAGTTTGGCACAACGGTTTAGCCAAGGTTAGGGAAGGCACAAAGGTTGGCACAAAGGTTAGGGAAGATATTACCTGTTTCATGATGAGGTAGCACAATGAGTGTTTATTGGAATTTGAATACCAAGGGGGGAGGGAGAAGGAAATGAAGGCAATAGGTAAAATTTATCTGCTCTTAATATAAAAAGGTACTGGACTAATACAATTTTAAAGAACCTACTGAGAGGGCCTCCCTGGTGGCGCAGCGGTTGAACGCTCAGCCTCTGCAGTGCCGGTTCAATCCCCGGCTGCTCCCCGGCCACTGGAGAAGGGTCCCACATGGCACGCAGACCTCTCCTGCCACCCGCTGCTCCCCTCAGCAGTGTACTTCAGTCCTTCTGCCTGCTCTGCTCCCCGCTCTGGCTCTGGTGAATTCTCTCACCCTCCCGCGCTTCTGACTGTACCCAGTGCTTGTATAAATAGATAGATAGATAGATAGATAGATAGATAGATAGATAGATAGATAGATAGATAGATAGATCTTAAAAAAAAAAAAAAAAAAGAACCTACCAAGAGCAAGATGCTGTTTTGAGGACTATATTAGTGCCAGAAAGAATAGAATGTTAAGAATTTGGAAAAACTAGCAGAATATAAGTCATGTTTGCGTTCACTGAAAAGCTACTTGAAAAGACTCCTGATTGCATATTTGATACTATGATCTTTGAAGTTGAATAACATTATTGGTAACCTACCTGAAACCGGAACCTACCTGAACCTACCTGAAACCATGGTGATTTCTTAGTACAAGTCTTTCAAACAATCATAAATATTGAAACATTGCTGCATTTATTCTCAACTCTCATAGGCACTATCCCTTGCCTAACGCATGCAATGCAAACTCATGCCTCTTAGACAAACCGATACTAACTAAAACCAGGGAGAATAATTAATTTGAATTATTTCTTTAGAATGTAATATATAATTAGTGTATTTTTTTCATTAAAGATAATTAACTATTAAATAAAACTGAATGGATTACCCTGATACATTTATATCAGCATGGTGGTACCCTTACTGCCAAATCTTTTCCTCCATACATGCATCTCTTTTGGAGAATATAGATTTCCCACATACACCTTGCTCACAGACATATATAGCCTCCCCTATTATCAATATTATTTATAAGACTGGTGCATTTGTTTCCAAGAAGGAATCGATGTTGAACATTGGAAATGCCCAGTCTATAGTTTACCTTAGGACTCACTCTTGATGTTGTAGATTCTATGGGTTTAAACAAATGTATAAGGAAATATACCCATAATTACAATAACAGAAAAGTTTCACTGACATAAAACTACTTTCTTCTCTGCCTATTCATTCATCTCTAGCAACCCACTGATCATTTTTATAACAAAAAATTTGCCTTTTCCTGAATATCATATAATTGGTTTTATGTATAGTGTAGCAATTTGTCTCAGCCATCTTTCAAATAGAGCAAATTTATTCTTTAATGGCAATAATACATTCAGTAGTGCTTGTATCAGAGTATATCTAATTTTGTCTCTATTAAAAGATATATTGGTTGTTTGCAATTTGGGGCTCTCAAAATCAGTGATATGGTGAAAATCCTGCAAAGCTGTAGATGTAAGACTATTTAGAACCCATATGATTTCTATGATAATTAATACTAAAAACTGGTATTTGGAACTTATGAAAATTTTTGAAATCCCTCCAAAAACAGTAATTATTTTGGTGCATATGTCTAGCTCTATCTAGCTATCTATTTATCTATCACCTAGCTACCATTCTGCCATTTAATCCTGGGCCTATCACTTACTACTGGTATAATCTTAGACAAAAATGTCACTTCTCTCTGCCTCTGTTTCTTTACCTGTAAAATAAGACTATTGAAAGTACTTTACTCATAGGATAAGATTACATGAGTTGTGAGGATTAAATGATTTAATATATGTAAAGAACTGAGAACATGCTTATTCCGTGTGAGTCATTATTTTTGTTATTTTTTATATGACTTCATACTGGTACATAAGGAGTTTATACTCCTACATTAGAGAGTTCTAAAAGTTTTCTCTCTTTAAAATAAGTGCCCTTACTCCTGGTCATTTTCTGGGATTTCTTGGCCTCTGATTTCAGAAGCAAGAGGGTTTTAGAGTCTTTAACCTAGCTTGCCCAGTCTGTTTGAACCATTAACTATATATGATCTAAAAATAAAAAAAAAAAACAAAACTTGTCAAAAGACACTAATGTACTGTGCCTGTTGCCAAGTCTTTGTCTAGAGAGAATCCACAAAAAGTATATATCTAAGCACAATTTATTGTAAAATAATATTTAGTATAAAATTGGCACCTGTTATGTGACATATACAACATAAAATACATGCTGATAAAAGATGAATAAAATGAGGATATTTCTTCTTAAAAAGTACTCCTAGACAATAGGAAAGATATGCTATATCTGCTATATATCTACTATAGCATCTAAAAAATGTATAATGATAGGCAAGACCAGTGGAGAAATAAACCCAGTTATTATTTTTTTTTAAGTTTTACAAGCACATACAGCACTTACTGATGTGCTAGACTTTGTTTTAAGTGATTTTGAAGTATTAACTTGTTTAGTCCTCTTAATTCTATGAGGTAGGTACTATTATCATCATAGTTTTACAAAAGTGGAAACTAAGGCAAAAATTTTCCAAAACCTACCTAAGGACACAGAATTAGTAAGATGTAGAACTGAAATCTGGTACCAGAATTCATATTTTTAACCATTGCCTCTCCCATGATTTTTTCCCTATTTTTTTTCTAGTCAATATTTCTATGATAGATATTTAATAATAAAATAATCAAAGTATTCCTAAACAATGAAAAAAAGCATACCCATAGACAATGGAAAGATGCACATTAGTGCTTATTCGGAGAATAATTCTAGTGGAGCTGTTATAAGGTAGTGTGACAGCTGTAAGGGGAAGTAATGCCTAGAAATAGGCCAAAGTAATGCCTAGGAATAGGCCAAAAGATTACATGAGGGACTTCAGTGAGAAATCACAGACATTTTCCAGAAACAGAAGGCTGGGTGAAGCCATTTTGGACTGAAGTGTACAACAGCTAAGTCATATACTAGTGTCACATTTCTGGGTGTGCAAGTATTCTTGTAGGAGAAAAGTATGAGATTAGCTAGAAAATTATAATGGGCCAGATCAGTGTCAGTATGTGATGGTAAGAAGCTATGGTGCCTTGTGGGCAATTGGAAAAAAGGAGTTTCATAATCTGATGTATATTTTGAAATATTGACTTGACATCAGAATAAGGATGGGATATGAAGGGACAGAACTGAAAGTCCAAATATGCTGAGTAGTTCAGTCCAACACTGAGCAGTGAAGATGATACATGGGAAAGAGAAGTGAATATCAAAACATGTGGGATGAAACCCTCAAGGCATAGGTTAGATAGGACTCTGGAGATGGGTGTGGCAAGACTAAATAGAAGATGTGGAGAGAGATATAGATATGAGCCTGAATTGTTAGATAAACCTGACTTAAGGAATCTTTGTTTTGACAGAAAACAGAGAGAAAAGCATAATGATGGAGCTTCCTAGGAAACATTATCATTTTAAGTACCTCACCAAGGAGATAAAACAGTTCCATAAAAAAGACAAAAGACTTATCATTATAGATGTAGGAGGATAGTAAGGATGCAATGTTATCCTAGGATAAAGTTACCAAAAAAGAATTTTGAGGAAGTTTCAAAACCAGAGGGTTTCCAACAGGTTAAATAGACTAAAAATGTGGCTTTTGGGACTAATATCACAATGGATATGGGTAAGAAAGAAAATAATAAAACAGTAAATTTTCTGATTTGGGATACTTGATAACTGTTGATTATGTTAACTAAAATACTGAGCATCTAAAGAGCGCGAAATCACATAGATGTCTAAGACACTTTAACTGGAGGTGTCTGACAGGGAGTAAAAAACTCAGGTTTGTAGACAGGTTTTTATATCAATGAGCTCTAAAGTGAGAATGTTAAAAGGATCATCCACATGGATACTTTGCTAAGCAGAGTTAAGCAAACATTCCAGAGAATTATTTTTGTGTGTCTGTTTAGTATTCCAGATTTGTATATAGGCAAACATAGTTATCCCTATACAAATAAACAATAGTACTTCCTACTGGGTTGTGCATAAATTAAAGTGAAGAATTCAGAGGATGTGGAAGATGGTGATTAAGCTAGAAAAACAGTAGCAATTTGAAATCCCTCATTTTGGGGAGAATTATTTGCTTGAGGTTTATCATGAAATTTCTCTACCCCAAAGTCATATTAAAAATCACACTCCTATAAGTGAAACCATCCAATATTTTTCTTTTTCCTTCTGACTTATTGCACGGAACATAATTCCTTCTAGCTCCAATGTTGCTGCCAGTGGCATAAGTTTATCTTTTTTTGATTGCTGAATAACATTCCATTGTGTATATACACTACGTCTTCCTGATCCAGTCACCTATTTTTGGGCATTTGGGTTGTTTCCCAGTTTTGCCTATTGTAAATAGTGCTGCAATAAACATAGGGGTACAGTTGTTCTTTTGGATCAGTGTTTTTGTGTGTCCTTTGGGTAGATCCCCAGGAGTGGAATTGCTGGGTCATAAAAAATAAAAATAAATAAAATAAAAAGCACACTCCTGAATAGACTGAATGATCTACTGTAGCAACATTACTGCTCCTTTATCTCTTAAATCTTCATTCCTTTGTCATTTCCATTATCTGTAAAATAATTAAAATCCTGATACTGTACCTGCTGACTTCCTTTATCTCCTCTTCCCATTGGGAACTCAGGGTGAGAATGCTAACATCTCCCCTTTTACTTTGAAACTGCAGCGTCTCACCACATTTGGCTTGTTTAAGCTGTTGTTACAATTACATGTTAAATTCTACATGCAATTTTTTTTTCTCTTTTTTAAAGATATGTCTATATTTCATCCTTTAAAGAAACTGATATTAGTTTCATCCTTTAAAGAAACTGATATTAGTTAGAAACCCACCTTGCTAATTGGAGTTTGTTAAACGTGATTTCTCTTCTTCCTTTCGTACCTAAGCTAGTCCATGTTTATTTAGTTTGCTGTTTTTCCAGAGACTATTAGGCAGACCATTGAAACCATATGTAGATCTCACGAATTATTTTTACCACTTTTAACCTTGATGCATTCTTGACGATTGTTTTCAAAGACAAAATAGATTAAAAAAAAAAATCAAACTAAAAAAAAATAGCTTAAATTTCACTGATTCCAGAAATTGACCATAAAGAAATGGTATATTTAAAAATGCTTTCAGTATTTTGTCACTGTTTCCCAATGTTATTTTCTCAATATTATTACTATTAAGAGACAAAACAGAATGCAGTTTATAACACTTGTAAGTATTGTTGAGGAATGTTAGCATAACTTTCTGGTTTTGGCTATAGCACTAGAATATTTAGGTACTTTATTCACATGATTCTTCATTTGTAGGCAAGCTCATCAACAGTAGCATTATTTTAATTCATTTTATTATCCCAAGAGAAGCTGCAAATCAGTATTTTTTAAGATATAAATCTAATTTCCTTGCCCTTTCTCCCACAGTTTATTCCTCTAACCATTTATAGTAAACCTAACCACATACTTTGCTGGTTTGGATACGTTTACTTCACTCTGTGTCCATTAATTTTTATTTCTGACAGGATAAACATATGGTCCTAACATTCTATGAAATCAGACTCTTGGAACCAGGTTCTGTTATAAATTTCATTGCTCGTTACCTTTATGTGATGTTACATTATATACATCAGTTAGCCTGCTTGAAAACTGTATAGCTGGAACAAATATATATTAACTTTTAAGTTATGCTTCCTTTATTTTAATAAACATGAAATTCAAATAAACATACATGTAGTTTATGGCTTTTCACATATACTTATGTCACTGGCTACAATGCCTTTATTCATATTCAGTGTATTTAATTAGAACAAGGATGAGTGACTAAATATTCCCATTATTGCCTAATGCACATGTTGCCAAAGTAAGATCTAAGACCCCAACCTAGCCTGTTGCCTGTCTTTGTATAGCCCAATTGCTAAGAATGGTTTCTACATTTTTAAATGCTTGGGGAAAAAAAGACTAGAGTAATATTTTGTTTCATGTAGAATCATATGAAATTCAAATTTTAGTATTCCTACATAAATTTTTACTAGAACACAGCCATAGCCATTCATGGATATATTGTCTATGACTATTTTGATGCTATAGCAGCAAAGTTGACTGGTTGCAAGAAGACCACATAGCCTAAAATATTTACTGTCTGTATTTTTAAAGAAAAAATCTGCTGGTCTATGGTCTAATGCAGAGCTGACTTTTTAAAAATTCTAGATATCAAGAATTTTATGCAATTAAGCTAACACCAGAATCAAATATTCTTTTTCTCAAAAATTTATCTGCTATTCTGATTGAGGAAGCATTTACCCAAAAAATAAAAGTGCCAAGTTTCGAATAAGTTGTCTTTTCTCTGTTTCCCATCATTAGCTACATATTTGATTTAGTTTAATGGAGCTAATGAACAGTAGGGATAACTCCAACATGCGTTCAAAATTTAGTCACCTTGTTTTCTAGACAGACATTATATAAATAGTTGAAATAACTGAGTAAAATGACATGACTTGCTAATATGGACCATTTGGATCATTGTTGTGCCATTTTCATTAGAAGCTGAGGATAATTAAACTGAAAGGTGACACCTTAATAGAGACTGCTTATGGATCATAAACTGCTATATTGATTGGCCAGAGCTGATTGTCAGAGTGAATGTAACATTTATTCATAGAAATAGCTACTGCCTCTTTTTTAAAAATGTTCATTTATTTTTAGTTGCTTTTTAAAAAATAAGTTATTTTGTTTGCTCCCTTACCCTAAATTTTCCCTTTTTCATATTGAAAATAGTCAAAATGTGTTAGTTTTTAGCATGGTATTTATATAAAGTTGAATAAAGTTTGAATAAACTCTAAGAAGAAAACATATATTTTCTGTTAAGTTCTGTGTTTGTTTAGTATTGTGCTTTATCTAGATGCAAGATTGGGCCTATGCATTTACCCTTAATTCTTTTAAACAATTATAGAAGTTTATGGGTTTTTTAGATTATATTCCAAAATCTGCAATGGAAATAATGTATTTCATTTGCTACAGATCATTGGAAGAACATTTTGAGGTATTTATTTGTTAATTCCTCAAATTTTTTGTAGAGTATCTATGGTGTGCCAGGTCCCATGCCCGACACTCAGGATATATTATTGAATGATACTGAATATTAAAACATGACAAGTGAGGGACTCCCTTGTGCTGCAAGAGGGTGAGCACAGCACTATGAAGTTATCTGCAGCCTCTGCAGCACGAGTTCGATCCCAGGCCAGCCAGGGCACTACCCACATGACACAGCAGACCTCTCCTGTCTTGCCCACAGCTCCCCTAGCAGTGTATTTCAGTTAATCAGCCTGTTCTGTTCTGCACTCTGTCTCTGGTAAATCCTCTCATCCCCGCACCTCTGGCCTGTACCCCATTTCTTGTATGCATAAATAAATAAATCTTTTTTTAAAAAAATATGACAAATAAAATGGAAAAAAAAAAGCAGGAGCAAGTTTATGGAGGTCAGGAAGATTGGGGTTGGGTTACAATAGGATATGTAGGGAAACTCTAATTGAGAAGGTGATGCTGCCATGAAGATTTGAAGAAGGCATAAAAGTCATTAGCTATATAAAAACCAGGGGCAGAAGGTTGCAGGGAGAAGAAATAGTGAGAGTGGAGGCAATAATCTGGAAAAAAGGCTGACCTATGTGCAAAAATCAAGGGGGTGCCATAGTCAGTGTAGTGAAGCAGAGGAAGAATGGTAGGAAATGAGCCGGAGTAGTAATGGAGCCACATCAGATAGGACCTTATAAGTCACTGTGAAGATAGTTCAGCCATAAAGATATAGGGAAACTTAATGGGAATTTTTGGTGGGGAATGGCATAATATCATTTATTAAAAAATGCATGTGATTTCTTCGTCGTGGGGAGCAAGGGCAGAAGCAAGGAGAATAACAATGAGGACATTGCTCAAATTCAGGTAAGAGACAATGGTGACTTGTACCAGGAAAAGTCAAGGAAATGGTGAGAGGGTTTTGACCTTTTAAGACAGATTGGAAGCAGGTGTAAAAGCGGGACAGGGAGTAAGTTTTGTTTTGTTTGACTACCAGTCAAGAATGGAGAGGTCTATAGGTGGCACAGGTTTGGGGGGGCACTATTAAAAGTTCAATATGGGTATCCTGAATTTAAGATACTTATTAATGTAATATCAACTCACTAATATCCCAGTTGGTGCTTTTCCATTACTTATCTCATGAAAAATGTTAAAATAATATTGTGTGACTACTTAATACATGTCAATATATTAAATAGCGCTGTAGTGTGTGTGAATTAGTGAATGGGTATTCACTGAGCAGCTAGACTCAATAAATGTCAGGTGGGACTGTATACTCACATGCAGGGGATCGAAGCACATCCTCATTAGAACCTCACAAGTAAACAGCACTGTCCATAAAAAGAAATGTAGGATCAGTGATGTGTAGTTCAACTAGTAAATGGCTCTCACTTTAAGATTTAAACTCAAATTTACAACCTCAAATGTAGCTTGAACTTTTTAGTGATGTCACAAAGAAATATTAGTATTACTAATAAGCTGCCCTTTCTTTAAAATCTGATTTTTCAATCTTCAGATTATAATACAAGTGAACAAAAACAAGCCTGTAAGAAACATGAACTCTATGTAAGTTTCCGGGATCTGGGATGGCAGGTAAGAATAGTGGTTTTTCACTTCAGTGCTTCTTTTCTGCTTTATTATAAATCCTAAGTTACTCATAATCTTTGCAGTGTTTTTTCCAGTACAGTGACTAATTATCTTTGACATGACTTAGCAGGGAGTGAATTATCCAGTCATTTGTATTTCTCCATTATCCTTTGACCTTTGGAACATAATTGTTAAGGTTTACAGTCCCCAACAACTGTGCTGTAGAAGAAATACAACCCTATGATATTTAAAAGTGAAAAAAAGGTGCTGTTTAATTTGATTTAAATACCAAATCTTCAGGTTAACTTGAGCAATTCCATGTGTCCCTTATGGTGCCAAATTATCAGTCCAGGAAATAAAATCCTTGACTATGTCTCTTTCATAGGTAGATTTACAGAAAATTTTTTTTTCTTGCACTTAAAAATCATTTTACATGCACTTCACGAAGAGGAGGATTTAACCCAGATAGTTTTGATAGCCTCTATGTAGTAATAGTTTAAAGTAATGTTTTTTAGATTTCATTATCCCCTTACAGTGAATTCTCAGAACATACGATTTTTTTTTTTGAAAAGTAATATTAAAGTGTAAATATTTTATGGCAAACACATTTTATCGTGAACTTTCAACATGAATGGTTCAATAATTTTACATTTGGACCAGATTTTATTTCTTGGGGGAAAAAAGTCAGGGCAGCTATTTATTGTGCCAAGTTTTTAGCTTCCTAAAATTTTTCATGTACAGTTTTCAGAAGTTTGCTCCAATTTATTTCTTCTAGTGAGACTATAAAGTTAATATACAAGTAGAAAGAAAAACAGCACAAGGAGCAAATATAAAGCTTTAGGAAGTCATCAGGCTTCTAAAACCAGGAGTAAGTTTTTAAGAAATGATGAGAATTATCCTAATTAAGTTTATTCTTCTTTTCCTTTCTGCTTAACTTGAACTCTCCAGAGTTCATCATTTCCTGTTTAAACAATATTTAGAATGCTATTTTGTGATTATGGTTTTATTCATGAATACATGGATTAGTGCATACTATGAATATTTCACATAACAACCTCTTGGGAGAAATTGCAGAAGACAACTTCTTGTGAAAATATTTATATTTTGTTGTAAACTTGAACTGTCCTACTAGAATAATTGTTGGATCAAAAGACAAATCTATTCAGATAAAATATATTTGAGTATTTTTTAAAAAACATTTTCCTTTGTTTTGATTTTGGTGATATTACTTTTTTCTTTTCTTTCTTTCTTCTTCTTTATTTGTTTATTTATTTATTTATTTATTTGTGCATTTTAGGACTGGATCATAGCACCAGAAGGATATGCTGCATTTTATTGTGATGGAGAATGTTCTTTTCCACTCAATGCCCATATGAATGCCACCAACCATGCTATAGTTCAGACTTTGGTATGCCTTGTTTTTGTAGGATTGAAAATGGTTTATAATATGAGCATCATATAAAATTATTTTAAAGGAAAGCATCAATCTGGAGCTATTATTATCAGCACATTATCTTCTCTTTTCAAGCTCCTTTATTACTTTAAGAGCCAAAAACATAATATTCAATATAGTCAGGAAATATAGGCTGGTTTAAAGAATAATCCAGATTCCAGAATGAGGATGGGATTAGGAAAACTGTGGTTATCCAAAGAAGTGGTTATTCCATACTAATTTCTTCACTGTTCAATATGACTAACCATACAGTTTTCTAGGAACTGTTTTGAACCTAACAATTCACTAGTAATCATTGCAAAAACGTTGAATAATAGCTGTAGTGAATTTCATCCAGGCACTTTTACTCTAATTATTTAAGAATGTTCCATAACATTGGTATTATGAATGTTCTTCAATGTAGAATGAATTGAAGATACATTTCTATTTCTTGACATCTTTCTTTTGATAATCTTTCAGGGAATTAATCATCATTTCTTCCCTTCACTCTTAAGAATTTAACAGTGATTTAATCTCTAATAACTAGCCTTTTTTTTTTAAGATTTATTTATTTATGCATACGAGAACTGGGATGCAGGACAGAGGTGTGAGGGATGAGAGGATTCACCAGAGACAGAGTGGGGAGCAGAACAGGCAGACTGACCAAAATACACTGCTGAGGGGAGCAACGGGCGAGATAGAAGAGGTCTGTTGCGCCATGTGGTTTAGCTCCCTGGCTGGGGATCAAACTCTTCTTTAGAGGCTGCGGACAGCTTCATAGTGATGATGCTTAACCCCTTGCGCCACCAGGGAGGCCCCTAACTAGGCTTGCTTTTATGAAAAAGATAATGAAGTGTTGATTTTGTGGATCTTAAATGGTGCTGTAAGTCTAATGAGCTCATGAAACCTCTTGAGAGTCTGATATACCTGCCTCGTGTTATGTGACTTATTGATGTAGCAGAGGCACAAGCTTTGGAAGACTAAGTGAGAAGTTCCTAAGAGGTGCAGTAACTGGGTGATATAATTCCTAACTACTTTTGAGATTAATATGAACATTTTAGCTATCTGTAACTAGGAGAGAAGGAAAAGACCACATTATTTCAGATTAAGTCTTAATCATGGGAGTAGAGTTATTTGGTGGATGGCAGCAGCACAGGAGTTATTAGGGGGGGAAAAAATCTTTGTGAGGTTGGTTTATAACTAACAAAAAGAGCAACGACTAAATTTGTGAGAAGTTGTCTCTAAAAAGGTTACTTCCCGCCCCCAACAATTAATTAAAACTTTAAAAGTCAAAGGAATATCCCAGTTTCCTACTAAATAAGGAATGGTGTATAAATTGATTGAATATTTGAATAATTTGATGTTCTGCTGGTGTCTTTGCTGGCGAAAAGAATTTCTATAACATTTAGCTTTCTATCCTTGTTTTCAAGAATTCACTTTGACTTGAAAGTTTATTACATACAGAGACATGTGCTGTTTCATGCCGTGAAGGGACAAGCATGACCACAGTCTCTTTGTAGGGTCATAGAGGAACATTCAGCTACAGACATTTTGGGGTTGTATAGAATACCACTAACTTCTCAGCAAATTCTTTGCCTAATTTTACTGTCATTTCAATAACCCAGATGGCAGACTCTTGCTTTCTTTGATATATATCTAACCTATCAGGCTAAACAGTGCTTAATTATTGCAAAAAAATAATTGTCACATTGTCCCATTTTTCCCATTTCTCTTTTTTTCTTTCACATATGTAATTACATATTTTTAGTTTTAGGACTATAGTCTACAAGACAATATTGAAAGATAAACATTTTTTTAAAAAATCTGACATGGACTTGGAACAAGAATCCTCTTTCCCTCACTGTTCTGGGATGTTGGACTTAAGTCATTGCAAAACTTGCAATGCACATGGGAAGTCTGATTGTTTTTCCCCACTGGCATTGTGCACTCTCTACATATGTTCCGTGAAAGACATGAAACAAAAAGACAGGCATGTTTGTTGCTAAAGGAAAGCATGTTTGTGACTAATATGTTTGAGAAACCATTCAAGAACAATCCATTTTTTTTCAGAGCAACTGCTTCGTGATGCTGCCAAGGTCATTGAAACAGGGTGATCAATCATGTGTGTGTGGGTTATGGAAGATAAAGCTGATGAGGGACACAAGCTGCATCTGAAATTTGTAGTAACTATCCAACTTTTGGTTTTGTGAGGTCTTAGGAAATTTCAAGTCCATGTCAGATCACCTCATTTTTCCTGCTGTTTCTGTCCACAAGCAGGGCTCCTATATCATTTCAGCCAGGACGTTGTGCAGCCAAAACTCTAAGTGCTGTATTTGCTTTTTGTAGGTCCCCCGGGACTCATCAGTGGGACTTCCCATAAACTCCTTTGGGGAAAGGGCCAGGATAGGTGGGTGGGAAAAGGGAAGCTGTATTCTGGCTCCTTGCTCAGTTATTGCAAATTGTAGGCAGACTGCCAGGCTGATCAAAATGAGTGTAAGCCCTTGACTTAAGCATTTCATTTTGCATGTATAACCACCTTTTCAGGTTTTAGGGGGAGATGAATATTCAGTTTACAAAATATGTAGGCTCCTTCCTTCTGATTTAGCTTAGCCTGCTTATGTGCATTTGTCTAGGGGAGAAAGAATGAAAAAGGATATTAAGCTCCTGCCAATAGGGATAGCATTCCTTAGGGAGGAGTTGAAATCATTGCATTATACCTGGAGTTAATTTTGCTATAATTTTTATACTGTCTTTACCATGGAAAATTAAGAGTTTGTATATCTTTTACCATTTATTATTTAATTATCCTTTAAAAGTTCTTAGATCCAAATCATTCTACGGTCCAATCATGCAGCTCCATTGATTTGCATTTTTAACGTCTGTATTTCTCATGAAGTAAATAGAAATAGTTATTTTAACCAATGTTAGTTGCCATGTACTTTTCCCCCCGGGGAAAATTTCCACTGAATATTCCATGGAGTGAATTTTCCTTACTTGGTAGAATATTTTTCAAGGCCCCAACACATAATTAGACTGCTGGGCTGATTTTAGATGTGAATGCCCAAGAATACATCCTTCGCCACCAGCCTGGTCCTCCCACCCTAGCCATCCTACTTAACAAACAAGAGAAAGTGGTAGCTTAAGGGTGTACCTGATTGTGAGTGATAAAACAAGCATATTATTTTAAAACTGCAGACAAAATGTCTACTTATTTGTTAAAAATGCAAACCATGTTTTTCTTTCCCAGGTTCATCTGATGTTTCCTGACCATGTCCCAAAGCCTTGTTGTGCTCCAACCAAATTAAATGCCATCTCTGTGCTATACTTTGATGACAGCTCCAATGTCATTTTGAAAAAATACAGAAATATGGTAGTGCGCTCATGTGGCTGCCACTAATATTAAATAATAATGGCAATAAGGAAAAGATCTGTATTAAGGTTTATGACTTCAATAAAAAGTATACTTTCAGACAAAAGGGGAACTTTTAAATTAGTCTGGCTCTTTTCATCTCTTTATGTACAATATCATGTATATAGCCACATTTATTTATTTAAAGGTATATATTCTCTTTCGTGGATGCCTTGTCAATAAAATCTATTTCATAGGTCACTATATCATACAATAATTAGATAGCCCCGTTAAACTGTCAATGGAATATGTAAAGTCCAATTCAATTGTGTTTCAATTTTTTTTCATGTATAATTTTTATATAATTTTCTGAAATTAGAACTCCTGTGACTGTTAAATTCTGTTGAACGAAACGGAATGCATTTGGGTATGTTGTGCCAATGAAAACTATGATAGGATATTTATTTAGAAATAAAACTTAAAGAAATAATAACCCTAACAAAAAAGCTTGGATAAACACATTTTTTCTTGTAGAGTTTCTGCTTCATTAGATAAAGTGAAATGTTGAACTGGATTTGAATAAATAGACGGTAGGCAGAACATAGAAACTGAAAGATTGCACATCATTGTTATAACTGTTTGCTTTAACAGAATTGGTGTAACTGTAGGAGCATGTTCCTTCTTGGCTTGTGGCTTGTAGATTTTGCAAAGAGCTCAAAGCTTCAGGAATTCTATGGAGACAGACTTGAGCCTGTGTCCATAACTTTCCAAGTTAACACTACAAAATTGTAGTACAACCTTCTTACCTCAAGTAAATTATGTCTGCCTATTATCTAGAACACTACTGCTGCAGATTTTTTTTCAGATTTAAAAACAATCCAAAATAAAGAAACATTTACATGTGCTCCACTTCCCTCCCCATAGACAAGAGTACAACTGCATGCATAAAATATACTGGAGCAAAGATGCCGACAGAGCCATTTTCTTTCGCTCTACTTTATAACTGAGTTTGCTGATTGATGTGATGCAAGGGATTTTATTTAGGGTAAAAGCACTGAAACTAAACTGGAGGAAATTACCAAAAATCCCAGAATGGCTATGACAGAATTGCCATTTCGAAAGAACAGCTGAAATCCATTTTTCATATCTTTGAGAACGAGCTCAATGAAAACCTTATTTTGTAAGGGGATTTTGTAAACCTTCCTCCAAGCACAAATAATTCCAAATGGGAAGGTCCTGTTGTGTGTATGTGCATGTGTGTTCTTTCCTCTGAAATTAATTTATTTTCTCTCTCTGCCTTCTAAGGCTTGCTTTAGCTTTATTTTTTTTTCAACACACACTGACTTTTTGAAGAATGACATTTAGTTGAATAACTTGCTATTTATGGTGGCTCCACAGTTAGGCTTTTTTTTTTTTTTTACAATTATCTAAAATATTCATAAAATATCATTTATTAATCATCCTGTTAACATATCAGAAATAGCTTAAAAATGTTATGGGTTTGTAATTCAGGTATATTGCAATGTTGTTTTAAAATACAGTTTATCTTGAAGAAAATTTGATAATTATATTGGGGGGTACATTAAGTAATATATTTTTGAATTAATGGTGTACCATTGTAAGAGTAAGAAATGGAAGTCTATTATATTATTCTTTAAATGTGCTGTTTAAATGTATTTCTATATATTAAAATATATTAAACTTGTGATGCTAGTTTCTACTGTGCTTCTTGATTTGGTCCTTTATTTAAGGGTTACAAGCTATAAGAATGTCATAAAGAATATCACATGTAAAATGTTTGTGGGTTACGTGATTCTTTATGTTGTTTTTGATTGCCAAAACTAGTTTTTGTGTTGTGGATATGTAAGTTTCTATTAAAAGGGCAAAGCAGCAATCCAAAAATAATTTTTTTTCACAAATAAGTTCTTAATCTATTCAAGTAATAAAGAAATCTTTAAAGTAAAAAAAAATGATTAGGATGGGAAAATATCTTGTTCTCTTTTAAGAAAAGAGTTGATTGATATTAGTGTTTTCATTTTCTCAAATGATAAGTACCTGTATGTTTATATGTTCTATTATATTCTCAATATTACCACTGTAGTTAATTATTGGTATTATTTTAGCAATGCTCTAGCTTTTTATTACCAGAAATCAGAAAAATTTGGCCTATTTTCATGAGGTTCAGTTACTCAGGTCATTTTAACTAAGTATGAATTAGATTTTTTGATTTGTGTTTGTTTTTAATTATTCTTTATATGTATTTTGTTTTATAAATGGGTCCTAATCCTTTTTGAAATAGAAAGACATGTATACAAATACGAAAGTTATTTAAAACTACAGCAATTGGGCCTCCCCGGTGGCGCAGCGGTTGAGCGCTGGGTTGCGAAGCTGCCCGTGGCCTCTGCGGTGCCGGTTCGATCCCCGGCTGCTCCCCAGCCACCAGAGGAGGGTCCCACATGGTGCGCAGACCTCTTCTGCCGCCCGCTGCTCCCCTCAGCAGTGTACCTCGGTCCTTCTGCCTGTTCTGCTCCCCGCTCTGGCTCTGGTGAATTCTCTCACCCTCCCGCACTTCTGACTGTACCCAGTGCTTGTATAAATAAATAAATAAATCTAAATAAATAAATAAATATAAATTAAAAAAAAAATAAAACTACAGCAATTGTAAATAGTCTACATTGACTTGAAAAAAAATAAAATACAACAAAGAAAATCCAAAATTATATTTTTCTCAACTAAAGAACTGTCATTTTATAATCCCTGTATCACCATCATCAAATCTGAGCCAGAGTCTACTGGCTACTATACAGTCTGGCAAATATCATATCCCAAGACATTTAGAGTGAGTAATTAGCTTATGCTGCAGTTCCATTCAAGACATAAGAAATCCTCATTCCCAAACATACGTAACTGTCTCAGAACCATTCAGTCAGATGCTCAATCAATCATCCAGTCTCCATCTCAGATTACTTGCTTTACTGCTTTCTCTTTTGCAGGTTTTTCTTCTCTCTCCTTTTTTTTTTTTGTCTGGAACTTTTAAAAGTTAGAAGTGAAGATGCCTTTGCTGATAAAGCAGATACATTGCTAAGTAAGTATGAACCTATGCATCTGTATTTTATCAAATTTGTTTAAAATCTTAACTCCAGAGAAAGTAGGAAAAGTGGCTATCAATGCCTGTATTTACTCATATTTAGGCAGAAAAATGACACTACATCCAAATTAGAAATTTAAAAAGAGCAAAGTTTCTACAGAAGTTACTTCAAAGTCTTGTAATGTTTGTTAAAGCTTGTTTGAAAGATAGGAATGTCAAAGACCATATAAACTAAATCATGTATAGGCTTTAAAATTTTCAAAGAAATTTGAGAAATTTAAAGCATGCACCTTAATCTTTGCTTATTAGTTTCAACTTCATGGAGGCAGGTAGCCTTAAATCAATTCTAAAAAGTCCATGTACATCCCAAATGGGGAGAAAATGAGGAGATCAGCTATAGCCTCAAATTTGCTGCTTAAAAACAGAAGGATCAGAGAGGTGAAACTGTATGAGCAGCCTAAGACTCAGCCAGTCTGGGAAAAGGACTTAAGTTGATGGGTTAGTGGGGTATGAGGAGTGATTCTTTACCAGGCTACTAGTAAGTATTGAAATAATTTAGAACCAACTTAAAAAGCTGGAATGCTTTCATTTTCTAGCTATAGAAAAAAAAAGAATAATTCTAATCTTCGAGTCACATGGCCAATAAGATTCTTCATATATTTCTACTCTCTTCAACAAATCACATTTACACCCATACTTATATAAAAAAGTATATTTTATGTGTTTTCAAGGACAAAGTATAAAAACATGAATATCAAATATTTAAACCACTAGAATTTCTGGGAGGAAACTGTAATTCAAACTTTATTAAATGTCTTCAGTAATGACTTAGATGTCACTGAAGAGAAAAGTAAAGAGCTGGAAGATATATATGAAGAAATTATCCAGCGGCAGTGATAAGACAGATAAAGTGTTGAAAAAGTCTATTAGAACTTAAAATACATGGGAATCAAAGGCATTTCTAGCATCTGTTTAGTATTCCACTTAAATGGAGAGCTTTTTGGAGTAACAACTGACCTCTCCATCAAAGTTGACTTCTCAACTTGGAAATCAGTCAAAAGGTAATTAAGTACTATATGAAAATTTCTCAAGAAAAATAAGTTATTTGAAATTCTTATTCAGCAAAACTACTTCAAAATTTAATGCAAAATAAAAATATTTTTTGGCAAATGAAAATTTGCCATCAATAGCAGAGCCATTGGTAAAGGTTTTACCTCTGGAAGAAAGAAAATTATCCCCAAAAGGCTAAATATATACAAAAATTATGAGCAAGAAAGTGGTAAACATGGGAGTCCACAAAATTGTACTAGAGAATGCTTGTTGATGTTAGTAACCCTGTCCTAGGTGTACTACTTAGGGAAAGAAATAAAGTCTATATGGGTGCAATGAATCTCATCTCACAATTACCTCCTACGACTATTATTAAGTGAAAATACATTAAATAACTTTCTGTATCCCCAATACACTAATGCAGCTTGCTGGCCTTGATACCAGTTTTTCCGTTTGCCAGGAATGCCCTCTCTAAATTTTTCTTGCTGATACTCTACTGATTCCCTGAGGCCCTTCTCATTTGCTATTTCCTTCAGAAAGACCAAATACACCAAGCCAGATGTGCTTAATCCTCTAATAAACTACTGAAGCTCTCTTGCTTCTGAGACAGGCTTCACATTATGCTAGCTACAATTGTTATTTGGAAAATCTTATTCTCCTTGTGTGTTCTATGATGAAGTCCTATCATATTCAATTATTTGTTAATTCCTTGAAAATATCATAGAACTATTCTCAAAGTTCTGTAAATTATTTGGAAATGAATAGAAAGTAGCTTTATTATTTTATTAGAAGATAAGCAGTGGATGTAATAGGGATACTGTTAAAATTGACATAGTGAGGGGAATAAATTCCTTATTTTATAATGAATGTCTCTAAGAATCTTTCATATTTAGGACATTCTAATCTGGATATGCAAAGGGCACAATCTAAAGCACACCTAGTATACAGGAGGAAGAAAAAGGCCCCCATATTAGAAAGGGTTATCTCATTCATGTAGTGGTGATATAGAATTGAACATAGAGGCAGAAAAAATGATTCATCTGGTAGTGGCAATTTAAAAAATGTGGCTGGCATTTGTGAGACATTGTCAAACCAATGTGACCATGGTAGTAAGCACTGGGGAGAGTGGAAGACTATGAGTTCAGGCTGATAACGGGTGAGATACTGTAGGGTCTTAAAAGTTAAGAATTTTGGCGAAATTTTACTCTGAGATGGAAAGCATCAGAATTTTTTTAATAAAGAGGTTAAGATTTGTCTATTTTAAAAAATATTGGCCATTGTGAGGAAAGTACTGGGTGGGAGAGCAAAAGCAGAAACAGAGATGATAATTGAGGGGATATTGCAATAATCTTGTGTTAGAGAATATGGTGACTAGTGTGGGGACTGTAGAAATTCTGAAAAGTCATTAGAATTTGGAAATATTTCAAAAGTAGAGTGCTGATGGGATGTTTGAAAAAAGTATGTGAATGATTATTCCCATTAATATGGCCTTAATAAATGGAAAGAAGGAGGAATTATTTATTGAGTTTCAGCTTAAGACCAGAGAGATTACTACAAGGAGTTGAGAGTTTAATTTCGAACATGCTATATTCTGAGTGATACATTCAGAAAGTGGTTAGAAATATGAACCCTAAGATTACAGGAAAGATCCTGGCCAGGGATGTAAATCTGAAAGTCATTAACATATGATGGCATTTAAAGCCGTGTAATTGATATGATCACCACTGCAGATACAGGGTTCAAGTAGTAAACGAGAATCCTTCTCTAGCTTTTATTACCACAGCTTAATCATGTCCGGGTCTGCCTATGGAAAACAAGGAATTGCATGAAGACAATCAACTTAGTTTTGCTCCTGTCTGAAATAGGACTTTACGGATCAGATTATCTCTGTTTATTGCATAAGGACAATGGACTCCCTGTAAGATTTGCAGAAAATACTGTTCAGGTATTAGCTTATTAAAGCATCTTCATATAATTTTATTATAATAATGCTTGCTGTAAAATTAAAATAGTCCAAGGAACTTTGGGAAAGTAAAAATAGCAGTGAGAAAAAATGTGAATGAAGTTAAATATCTGACATTTGTATAAAATGTCATTGACATAAATGTTCTATGAATGTGAGTTCTTAATAAAAAACAAAAAGTAATACATTATATCCACCAACTCTATTTCTGTGATAAGATTGAAAAAAGAAGTTTAATGGTAGCATAAAAAGCTCAGGAGGGACCTAAAGAAAGCAACTCTGAAATATTGCTGAATATTAAAATGGTTGTCCAAGAAAAGATTGTGAAAAAAATCTTCATAGAAATGTCGATTTTTGGTCATCACTATCTCTCAGCATTGACAAGTTACTTTCCTCCTGCGAATCTTTCAAAAGTAAGTTCCTTTGTATATTCTTAAAATATCCTTGGCTCACCCACATGCATTTTGGGCTGAGATGACAGCTATTTTCTGTTTTTAAAACTGAAACATCTTTGCTTTAGTTTTTATTTAGTAACAGAGTTTTCTTAAAAAAAAAAAAAAAAAACAGCATATACTATATTTACAAGAATTTACATCACAAGCCAACAACAAAGATGTTAGTCCCAAATTTTCTGGATGTTGTAACAGTGTAACTCTTCTGAAGGTGAACAATATTATTATAGGGCTAAGATATTTTATTTATCATTAGGCAAAATCATGCATCATGTGTTAATATTAATTAAAGACAAGATAGATGGATGATTTTAAATTTATTTATCTATGCTGATTGCTCTTTAAAGGTTTGCCTCAACAGCCTGAAGAAGTCTTTTAACTATGCTCTGCATTTTATCTGTTTTATTAGTCAGAGTTTTTAACTGCTCTCTCAGGGAGTGCTGTATCCTAGATGAGGTTGTGGGAGTTGATTTAGAAGAGCTTAGCCAAGTTTGTTGCATGTATAACTAAAATGAACATTTTAAAAAAGTCTGTTTTTTCACTTTTCCTTTCAAGCATCTCTTCACAAGGATGTGGCAAGCACCAAACAATTAGACCAAAAGGACAAATGCACAATGTTTTAAAATAAGTATACCAAACAGTTTATTCTAAGTTGTCTGTGAAGAAGAAAATGAAGAAAAAATTGTCATAATATTTGTCAAAAAGTTGTATAAATTAACATGTTATTCTCTGTTATCCAAAAAGAATGTAACTTACCTTGACAAAGACTGAGTTACTATTTACTAATTTTATGTGAGACACATGCTAACTATAAGGAGATAGAAACAAACCTATACATAAGTACAAGATATAGGAGTAGCCCAATAGAAAAATGAGTAAAATTTGAATAGGCTTATCCCAAAAAAGGAGAGGGTTATGGCCAAATAATACAAAAACAATGTTTAATTTCACAATAATGAAAAGGCAAATAAAGACTACAATGAGATAATATTTCACACCAGATTGGCAAATAGTTTCCCCCCAATTTAATATTGATTGTTGGAGAGAATATGGACTATTATACTGTTGAAAGTACAAATTGATAGAATAATTTAGTATACAATCTTAACATTTACATATTTACTTATATATAACCATTTAACATAATTCTGTAAGTAATAGTCCACCTCTTGGGAACACTTCAGGAGAGCTGAACTAAGAAATAATACACAAAGGTTCATGACAAAAATTGTTCATGTTATAAGTCAGAAAGAAAAAGAAAAATACCGGATGGTCTCACTCATAGCAGGAATTTAGAAAACCTAAATAAGAGACCAGGAAAAGGACTAATCAATGCAAAGTAATAATCAAAATCAAGAAGCAACTATAAACCAGAGACACACTGAGGGGGGGGGATTAGGGAGGGGCGGGAAGAGGAAGAACTAGAATCAAAATAAGGGGGGGGGTGCAATTGTATGGGGAATATAACCAAAATGAAAATGCATACATTGTACAAAGATGAAAAATGATTTAAAAATTATATAAAATAAAATATTAAAAACAAAAAAAAAACCAAAATTGTTCATGTTAACAAATAATAATCATGTATCTTACAACCAAATCCTGGACAGGACACAAATGTTCATCTACAGAAAATCAACAAGTTTATCACATTATATAACTGTGAAAATTAATTAGCTGCCATTTTACCAAGTCTTACAATGCTGAAAAAACCAAGTACATTGTGGAAGATTATACACAGTATGATATAACTTTTATACATCGCAAAATAAAATTAAACAATACATTTTTAGGCAAATACTTGTTTGTATATGTTTTAAAGAGTAACAAATAATGAAAAAAAATTCAGAATTCAAGATAATGGCCATTCCCCCAAAACTGATGATGGTGCTATTTTTTAAAGATGTATTTATTTATTTATTTATTTATTTATTTATTTATTTATACAAGAGTCGCGGTGTAGGGCAGAGGTGCAGGGGGTGAGAGGCCGAGGGGATGGGAGGTAGGGCACAAGAGATGTCTGCTCTGCCATGTGGGTCAGCTTCATAGTGCTGAGACTTAACCCCTTGAGCCGCCAAGTAGTCCCCGGGGCTATTTGTAATGCTATTTTCCTAGTATAATTGGTAGTAAAATGGCTAAATTTAATATTTTTTAAAATTGTATATATACATTGTGTATCAGCTTCTGTTGTGTAAAAGGATATCTCCACATCTTCTTACTACAATGGTTTTAGCTCACAATTCTGTGCATCAGCAATTGGACCAGACTCAGATATTATTTTTCTACTCATCTTGCTTGGCCTCATTTCTGAAACTGCAATCAGTTTATGCATCTGCTGTAGCTCTACTGTCGGCCATTTCCTCGTTTACAGGTCTGGCACTCGTGCAGGGTATTGCACTTCTAGTTATAAACTAGAAGTGATAGGGCTGGTTAGGTCACAAGTCTCTAGCAGGACAATCAGTGGTCAAAAGATTCCTAGAAGTTGGAAAGCACCGCCTGATATGCAAACCCTTTTATAGGGTCTTGTAGCACAACTGCTATTGTCCCATAAGTCAAAGCAAGTCATAGGACCAAGGGCAGAGTCCATGTAGAAGCATAAATGTAAATAGGCAGGAACAAATTTAGGGTGTTACTGCAACAACAAAAAATGTTTTTGTTTTGTTTCCATTTGTTCTTCGACTATGGCTCCAGGGTGGAGGGAGAGAAAACCTCCGGCACATGCGCCTGAACTAGAGGGACTTCACAGAGGCCCCTCCAAGGCCTCTATCTGGATGTAGTGACTGCTAATCATGCCTTTTGAAGAGATACTATTCCAGCCTAGTCTGGAGTCCAGCCGCCTGTGGAGCTTGAGCAGCTGGAGCCAATCTTCCTGATGAGCTTCACCTGCTCTTCTAGAACGTCAGGGAAGAGTTTGTGCAGACACCACCCAAAGTGCGCAGGTGCAAAGGGGCGGGGTTCACCCTCCTCCCCTAGTCCCGCGGCGTGCATGGCGTCCAGGCTTTTGCCCTGCTCACGTAGGGGCGCTTCTGTACGTGCTGGAAGAGGGAGCAGAGAGAGCAGGACGGGTTTTGTAGCTCGGCCTGCTCATGGATGAAGTGGCCCCTTCTTCTGGAGGCACGACTTCGCGGAGGGGACCGAAGGCTCTGGGCGAGGTAGGTGAGGGCGGCCTGCAGACAGGCCTAACAGGAGGGCGGTGGACCGCAGCCTTGGCCTCGCTCAGGGAATTTTGAGAAATCTGCTGGTTGACCTGCAATAAGGAACTAAACTCAAAAAGTGGTGGTGGCTGGTGCAGAAAGTGGCGGAGAAGTCGGTCCCATGAGTTGCTAATGAAGAGATGGGAGAGTGGCTGACGTTGGGGTTTGTTTGGTGCAAACATTGTTGAAGCAAGGGACAGATTTGTGAGAGCACGGCACTGCCCAAATTCATTTTTATATATTGCTTTGCATGTATGAAAGCTTTCTTAGTAAAATTTTTCAATTAAATAAGTGATTAGCACTTACAGAGAAACATAGGTAAAGGGTCAAAGATGTTAATGGAGGGTTATTCTGATTGAATTCATCAATTCATATTCTAAAGCAGAGGAAATTTTTGACAAGAAACTTGAATATATAGGCTTAGGATTTTTTTTTAAGATTTTTTTTTTTTATTTATACAATAGCTGGGGTACAGGCCAGAGGCACGGGAGGGTGAAAGGATTCACCAGAGACAGAGTGGGGAGCAGAACAGGCAGACAGACCGAAGGCACTGCTGAGGGGAGCATCGGCGGAGACAGGAGAGGTCTGCCCCGCCATGTGGGAATCTCACTGGCTGGCTGGGACTTGAACCCGAACTGCAGAGTCTGCAGACAGCTTCACAGCGCTGTGCTCAACCCACTGCACCAACGGGGAGGCCCAGGCTTAGGATTTTTGAGGTGAGAATACATTACAGTCCAACAGAATAAAAAACTGGAAGCAAGAAAGGGAATAACTGGAGAATGGTTTGTTTATTAAGTTATTAAAACTAGATTTAAATAACAGAAGTTGGGAACAATACCCTATGTGTGGGAAGGCATCAGATAGCACTGGGACTTGTATGTTAGAAGAAAATGGGTGAAAGATTTCCTGGGAAGTTAATAATAATAAAAAAAAAATGTGAAAAAAAAGCCAAACATGTAAAGGAATGATATACAGAAAATGAAGGAAGAATTTTGCTTTTCCCCCAAACCCCTCTCCTTTTTCTTAAACACATGGTGGTCCACTTGGAGATGGTATTTCCCAGGCCTTGTAGTTCTCCACAAGGAGTGGGAGTGAAGTGCAGTGATTTCTTCATTTGTATCAAGGAATTGGATTATTTTGAACTCCTCCTTCCTCAGGTTTTCACAGATGGGAGAACTTACTGTTTAGATAATGGTGGATGAATACCTTAATTTGTTCAAACTGAAAGTAACTGCTGAAATTACTGAGGTTTTAATCTTTCTTATTTACCTTCTGTCACACCAGATGTGTGTTTCTGTAGGGGCAGGAAGACACAGTGAAGTTTATCTATGATGCGAGTAGATGGGTAAAGTCCTGGAGCCCTCGGTGGCTTTCTCAGGCCTTTATTGAGCCTTTCCTAGGTACACTGGCAGAGTAGGGGCAGGAATGGGCCACAGTGCAGGTTTTCTGACCCAGCAGATGGGGTAAGGGGGGAGTCAGAGTCCTGGAGCCCTCGGTGGCTTTTGCAGGCTTTTATTGGAATTTTCCGGGTACACGGCAGGCAGGGGTGCTAGGGGGGCCAGGAGGCTGGCAGTCCTCCCAGCCCCCAGCAAATCCTCACTCTTTTTTTAATATATGTGCTGCCGAAGCGAGCACAACAGACCCTTACTCTATCTGGGCTCTCTGGCGTTCTATTGGCTTCTGTTCTGTTTCTCTGCATTCTTGGCTTCTCTGTGACACCCCCTCTTAAAAGCCTGTCTTAGCCCAGGTGAATCCCATCTACCTATGCCCACTGCCTACTCCAGGTGCCCGCCATCAGGCATGCATTCAGGATCGCAGGGTTCTGTCATCTGTCCCGATGGCGGGAGGGCAGAAAAGCCTGATGCTTTTTACCTTACCCTACAGGCAGACAGGAGTGCGGAGGGTGGAGGTGGGGGGTGTTGGGAGGCAGGCAGGCCTCCCAGCCCCAGGAAAGTCTTCACTCTTTCTGAGCTCTCTGGTGTTCTCTCTCTTCTGGTTCCTTCTCTGCTGGCGTCCCATTACGCCACCCTTATAAGCCCCATCTCAGCCCAGGTGTGCCCACCTGTGCATGCCCACACCCTACGCCAGGTGCCTGCCATCAGGCATGCGTTTAGGACCATAGGGATCCGTCATTAATGCTAATGGTGGGAGGGCAGAAAAACTTGACACTTTTTCACTTATTCTACAGTGTCCCATAAAAAAGATTTTGAAAACAAATGGGGCAATGCAATAAAGACAACAATTTAGAAAGAAAAAATGATATGTAAAGATTTTCCTAGCCGAAGTTTGGAGAATACGAATGGATTGAAAGCAGGAAATCCAGCTAGGATAATGTTCATTCTCCAATTCTTTGTTATCCTTTGTTGTCTTATTATTGCATTCATGCTGGTATGCAGTGGTGTCTGCAAGGCTCGCTCATCAAGAGTGCATGCTCCAGGGTAGGAGAAACAAAATAGGTATCAGTGGTATGATGGTATATGGAAACCGGACTTTTGGTCATGATCATGATTTATATGTAGATGTCAGACCATAATTCTATACATTTGAAACTTACAAAATGTTTCCGACCAACATTCCTTAGATTAGAAGAAGTAATAACTAGAAAACGTGAACTTATTCTAACTCAGGGAAAAAGGAACTTAGTGAAATATCTTCTTCCTGAGCTTTTTACATCATTCTAGACTAAGAGATAACGAGTGAAGCCATGAGCTGTAGGAAGAGAAACTTACAGAAAATCACAACTTATCACAGATATCAGAAAACATTAGGCATAAATTTGTTGGAGTGTTTCAGACAAAGTTGCAATTTAAAAAGTTTTAGTTTAGTGTTGAAAATTGCATTTTATTTTTTAAAGATTTGTTTGTTTATGCATATAAGAACTGGGGTACAGGCCAGAGGTGCAGGGGGTGAGAGGATTCACCAGACGCAGAGTGGGGAACAGAAAAGAAGGATTGACTGAAATACACTGCTGATGGGAGCAGCAGGCGAGACAGGAGAGGTCTGCTGAACCATGTGGGTAGCTCCCTAGCAGGCTCAGGATCAAACTCATTCTGCAGAGGCTGCAGACAGCTTCATTGTGCTGTGCTTAACCCCTGTGTCACCACGGAGGCCTGAGAGAATTGCATTTTAAAGGAAGCATCAATACACGTGAGATGAATATGCAGCATTATAAGTACTAGAGTATAAATTAATGGAAATGCATGCATTGAATATAGTAACTAAAATATTACCAAGTTACATTTTGAAAGCATAATAATTGAGATCTTTGTACATTCCTAGATACAGAGATGTTTTTCCTATAAGATATTTAAAAATGATAAAAATAAAAAAAGATGTTTACGTGTTGGCCCTTGGTATTAACATTTCAACAAATAAGATCCCCAGATACCACATTTCCTAAATAATGTTTCAATTAGGCAGTTTAGAAGAGGTGTTTTCTGAGTCATGTTACAGCGCAAGAGGCTTGCTTATATTAAAACTATTTGTGACTGGTGTGGATAGGATATTTAACGGAAAAATGGTATTCCATTTTTTAAAATCAAATGTCATACAAATGTGATGGCTCTTGCAACCTGTGGGGTTAGAGAAGAAAAACGTGCACTCAAACTCCATCTGTGGCAGAGGAGTTTAGGAGTGACTGTATTAAGAGATCCAGTTTTTTACCTTTCCATATTCCATACCCTTTGCCATTAGACTTTGAATTTCCTCTCACTAAAAAAGATTAATTGCATTTCTCCACTCCTTTCCTTTGAAGTTCAACACACAACTTTGACTAGTAGAAGGTGGGAAGATAGGATTTGCATGACTGGGCTTTTCTGTTGCACTTCTGCCATTACTATAGGGATATGTTTAAACTAACGTTCTGATACAGGAAAAGAATAAGAAACTGTTGGTGCTATGGATGCAGGGAAACATAAAGTCCAGTCAAGATCAAGCAGACTATCAAGTCTAGCCCAGTTTACATTAGCTGACCCACAGAATACCTGTAGAGTTGGGAATAAAGAAATGTTTATTCCTGTATGATGCTGATATTTTGTGGTTGTTATACAATGTTACCGTGGATTTAGTTTACTGATACAAAGCTATCAACATAAGATAGGATTTTGTTCCAAGGATTCTCTTCTTTTTTACAGTACAAAGAGACATTTGGTTGATAAAACAAAAGCCCTAAGTATGAGCATTTTTATGCTCTAATTTCTCAGAGATGTTAGTTCTGGACCATTACAGAGATCTGTTTTATATAGCTTATTTCTAGAATGAATACAAATGCCCAACATCACTCATATGTTTAATTTTTTTCATGGTAATTAAACTGAAGATATATTTTTAGGATCACATCTCATATTACATTATGAGGAAACAAAGAAACCCAAGTTAATTTTGTTATACCTACCAAATAATTTTCATTGTGGTTATCAAATCACATTTAATTACTATAATAATATCTTTTAAACAGATAACATTTATTTCAGTTGGAATGATTGTGATCATATTCCTTAAACAAACAGCATTTACTTACAATTGGAATTATTTTCACAATTACTTTTTCTTTAATTTTTAAGACAGGAAATTTATAGTACTATATCATATATTTTATTTTCAGTTCATGTGGCAATTAACATGACATGCATTTCTGTTGAAAGTTTCCATTTGTTACTATAGAAAGCTGATGGTGAAGTTATTTCTCAAGAATAATAAAAATTACTCCCCTTATTTTCTGTTGAGAAAATAATTGCTTAGTGATGATTTAAAAAAAAAGGACCATATTTTCATTTAATTACATGATGAAGGATCCTGATACTGAGTATCTCTTATTTGCTGATATAATTTATGAAAATCTGTGTAGATGTTGGCCTATAGTTCTTGTATATTCTCATAACAAAGTTATTTCTTACATAAATAGATAATTATTCTATCATGGGATCATATGATTAAAAATTCATTTTACAAACCCTTATAATTGGAACCTTCTAAGGAGCATATCATGGAGACTAAAATACATTAGAAAAGTACTTACTGTATTATATCCTTCAAGATTTTTTTTCAGAGTAGAAAGATTAAATTCCTCTTCTCCAGTCCCCATAGATCTTCCTGAGTGTTTCCTTCATAGAATACAATACCAATTTTCTGGTTGCTTTTCTCCCACATATCTGGAAGATTAAGATTCCTCAATTCTAGTTTAGACATGCTTGCAGGGACCTTGACACCAGAAATTCCTTTTGTCTCTTCCATGTTCTGCCACAGCTACTAAATATCATATACTGCTGGGTGCCACTTTTTTTGTCCTTTCTTATTATATTTACATATTCATAGTGTGGTGTCATTTTTCATTGTGTCATCTTTGATCAAGTAATATATTTCAGTTTCAACAAATTACTTACCTTGTAGATATAGTTACAGTTATCGTCAAATAGGAGGGAACACTCCTAAACCCATTGTCCTGATTCCAAAACTAGACAGGTGCAACACACAACAACAAAACTACAATTGATATCTTTAATTAACATGATGCAGAAATCGTCAACTAAATACTGTTAGGTCAAATCCAGCAATACATTAAGAGACTCACACATCATGACTAAGTGGTATAATCTAGGGATGCAAAGATGGTTCAACAAATGCAAATAAATCAGTGTAATTCACCATTTCAACAAATAGAAATAGAAATATCACATAATTGTATCAATAGAGGCTGAAAAAAAGTAGTTACAATGTAACTAGATTAGTTTGGTAACTGATCATAGAAGCTATACAGTAAAGAAGATATTTTTGTATAAGTGGATCATTTGGAGCCACTTACTGTACTTTTCTTGCCCAGGGCTCAATTCTCAAGGACTCATTCTTTAAAATATTATATTGAATCCATGACTACATTGTTCTTCACGGAAGTCCAGGAAATAGCATTTTGTCTGTATTTCTATAGCAAAATTCATTAGCAACAGCAATAATAAACAACTTCCAATAGAAGCATCATTAATAAAATATTCATACATGGTTAAAATCTATATGCCATATAAAACCAATGAAAAGGGATCTCAATAAAAAAATGTATTAGCAACCTTTATATTAGCAGGGGGGAAAATGCTGTATGTGCTGAAGAGGAGGATGTTAAAAGCAATAGAAAAGGAGCCATGAAATACTGATAAATGAGCTATTTTTTTCTTTTAATTTTTAAATTTTATGTATTTTACATCATTTTTCATTTTTGCACAATGTATGCATTTTCATCTTGGTGTGTCTCAGGTTTATAGTTGCTTGTTGATTTTGATTTTTACTTTATTATTATTATAACCACTATGCAGAGCTGTGTGGCGATTCCTCAATCTGCTAAAGATGGAGCTTCCATATGATCCAGCAATTCCACTCTTAGGTATTTACCCAAAGGACATGGAAACATTAATTCAAAAGGGCACCTGCACCCCTATGTTTATAGTAGCACTATTTATAATAGGTAAGCTATGGAAACAACCCAAATGCCCCAAAATAGATGACTGGATCAAGAAGATGTGGTACCTATACACAATGGAATATTACTCAGCAAACAAAAAAGAAAAACTCATGAGCTTTGTATTTTTGCAAAGTATTTCAGTTTGTGGTTTAATTTAGATGAAGATTTTTTTTAGATTTATTTTATTTATACAAGAGCCGGGGTACAGGCCAGATGTGTGGGAGGGTGAGAGAACTCCCCAGAGACAGAGCGGGGAAAAGAACAGGCAGACTGACGAAATACACTGCTGAGGAGAGCAGTGGGCGAGTCAAGAGAGGTCTGCTGCACCACGTGGGTCACCTCCCTGGCCAGGAAATCAAACTCGTGCTGCAGTGGCTGCGAATTGCTTCATAGGTTGAGTCTTAACCCCCTGCTGTACCAGGGAGGCCCCTAGATGAGACTCTTTTACAAATAATGTAAAATTTTCACAACTTTTGGCTCACTAAAGAGATCAACTTAATCACAGTTTCTCTCACCTGAATTTCAATATATATATAACTGATTTGGCAGAACTATAGGGCTGATTCATAAATATTTTACTAGACCCTGAAGCCTCAGTTTTACCCAAAATCGCTAGATACAATTTCAACTCCAGGAAAATTAAGTATATATGGCTTGGATTTAGGGTTTCAACTTTAATATCTTCAAGGGAAATCCTTATAGTTAAAAATATATGACTTTCAATTAATCATACAAAATATAAGACCTTGAGTTTGTTTTTTAGTTTGAACATAAATGAGTGTAGTTTATAATGTAGTTTTACTTTGTGAAAGGAATCCTTATTTTGAAATTAACAGTTCTAAATCTAAGATTGTATGAAGTGTCAATATGAAAAATAAATTTCAAAATTTATCATTTTATTTCAGTGACAGTTTTGAATTCCTATCAGACAATTACCTGGGTTCATACATACTTAATATGAGTGAAGTGAAGATGGGTAAAATTATAAAAAGCTGATTAAATCTTTGTGTTTAAGTGCCAGATTGATCTGATGAAATAGTTTTTCATGTTGTGAAGATGATATATAATATACCTTTGTAAGAAAAGCTGATGGAAATTTCTTTGTAGAATAAGGAAAGTTTTGTTGATGTGGAGGAATTTGTTACCTAACTATGATATTTTTACTTTCCCATATTTTCAGGGTAATTATTTAACCAAACAGTGTCTCTTGTGTCAGTTTAATGATCTAGGTGCCAGAATTATATGCTTATCAGATTTTGTCAAAGGAGGATAAACTGTTTAAATAATATCATTAATGTATTAAATATTATATATGTAGTTTAGATTTATGTTTCTGTAACTGTCTATACTAAGAGAGTATAATTTTCTGAAGGCAAAGATTGTGTCTATGTGTGTAGTGTTAGCCCTTATTTATTTATATCAGCTATCTGAGTAGTATAGTGTATTAAAGATGTCACTGAAATATAAATGAAAACATGAAAAATGAATGGGATTTCATTGATTATGTACAGTGTAAAATTTAGACCTCAGAATATTGTCTTTGAATTTATGCCTTGAGCTACTTGTTTAGTATTTAAACTTGTTTTTTTTGTTTGTTTTGTTTTGTTTTTTGTGTTTTTTTAGTGTAAACTTCCCAAATCCAGAATTGACTGCTCACCTTTCAATTTTTGGTTTCTTTGCCATTTATACTGTCCTCCAGATTTTAAGTACCTCAGATCTTTGTCTACAAAAAGCACTTGAATAGGAATAGTGATTACCTTAGATAGTACCTTTAATCAGGTGCTATCACTTCCTATTAAAGGCTGTTTAATTTCCATCTTAGAATAAACTTTTACTGCCTCTACCCTCTTTCATTAGGTGACAGATACCAAATCCCTTAAGTTTCTTTGAAGGTTATTTCCTGCCACCCATGTGCTACGCTGTTCAAATTTATGCTTTTAGAAGTAGAAGTTGACTATATCCTCGTCAGAAAATAGCTTTTCTATATAGAGAACTAGAATTAAGGGCCATAGATAATAAATTAATTGCTGAAGATCTACACTTAGAAAATAGACAGTTTAGAAAGCATCACCTCTTGAAAATCTTGAGCACACAATGGCAACATTTTAAAAGGAAAATTAGGTGAAGATAATTAAGTGAACAGTTAGTGCTTATCCAACAACCCTCATCATAGGTTTTTGTTCTGTCCACCTTGGGCGGAGAACCAGAAATATCTTTAAATTTAACTATACCTATGAATCAGTAGGGATGGCAGTACCCAAGTTAAGACCCCTTGCTCAGTTGGAGACCACTCTGATCCAATTTTTACAGCCTAGGGTACTCCTGTGGGTCCAGGATGTTTTCAGAAGGATTTTGCCTGAGATTTCACCTTTCTTTGATGTATTAGTTTCTGATTGCAGCTGTAACAAATTCCCACAAACTTAATGGCTTAAAACTATACAAACTGAAATTCAGAAATCCAAAACTAATTTTTTCAGGCTAATAAAGTATTGACAAGACTATGACCTTTCTGGGGGCTCTAAGGGAAAATTGCTTCCTGTCTTTTCAAGATTCTACAAGTTGTCTTTATTTCTTGGCTTGTGGGCTCTTTTTTCATTCTCAAGTTCAGGAGGTGGCATTTTCAAACAAATACTAACATTCCTGCCTCCCCTTTTCACCTTTAAGGGTCCTGGAGTTTACTTCTGCCTCACCCACATAGTCTTAAGATCTTTAATCATGGCAGTAAGGTTCCTTTTGCCATGTAAGGTAACTTATTTATAGATTCTGGATATTAATATGTGACTTTTTTGTGGGAGGAACATTATTCTGCTTATCACACTTGGCAATCTACACCCCTCCTGCTTTCTATTCCCATTCTAATTTCCCCTAGCCATATTTTGTCAATTTACTTACACAGGAATCTTGTCTAAGGATATGCTTCTGGGAAACATGACCAATTAGAGGGCATTTGATAATAAAAATAGGAAATACTAAAGTCAAGGTCTGCAATTGATGTAAGGAAACTTCTGGTTTACATGTTTATGCCTACTCTTACCCATGATTACCTTGGAATGATTGTGACCAACATTTTAAGTAAAGAATCAAAACAAAATTGTGTTGCAAAACAGGAAATAGAACTACCAGTGTACCAAAAAGTTTAAACAAATCCTGGAAGCTAAAAACCAGGTGGGATGGAAATAATGGGATAAGCAGAGCAGAAGAATCTAAGCCAAGATTCCAGAAGTGAGAGCAATCAATCCTAATGGAATTGAGGAGAAACTCTAAGATCAGTGACAATACAAAGTCTAGGGAAGGGTCCTGAGAATCATCATAAAATTAATTAAATGGATGCTCAGTATTAGCTGGACCTACAGAGATCTATTCCCTGTCCCTCTTCCTGTACCATATATGAGGATGACATAACTGGCAGCAGTGGTATTCACCTCCAGACTAGGATCTAACACCTGTTTGGGAGGTATTCTAGAGTGAGCATGAGTTTGAAATTATTCCAGATCTTTATAGAAGACATTGAGAAAATATGAGATAAAGGGGGTTGAAGGAGGAAAAGCAGGAAGAGGGAATAAAGAAAGAAGGAAGAGAAGGAAAGAAGGAAGGAGGAAGGAAGGAGTGATTTCCATATGATTGTAAAATACAGTAAATCATCCTTAGAGTAAAATGTAGTTAACTTGATCATCAAAGGGATCCTGCCTATAACAGGAAAAGATGTCTCCAGATGTTGCAGAGAATCCACTGGGGAGCTAGTTCACTTGTGAAATACTGGAAGTGTTCAGAGAGAGTTGAGAGAATAGTCTGTTAATAAATATTACTACAAAAATAACTAGAAATCGACAGAAATTATAGATGTTGTCTTTGGTGGGTTGGTCTTTGACTATGGCTTAGAAAGAATTCAAAGGAACATTTTAGTAGAAGCAAAAGCAGAATTTATTTAGAGACAGAATGAGAGTATATCAGGGGAGAGACCTAGGTGGGCAGAATCCATGTGGGTCTGCCACTGTCAGCAAGGAACTTCTGGCTTTTCTGGAGTCTCCACTCTCATTCTGGGCTGTGTCCCTGCTCTGCCCTTCTGTTGAGTGGGGAAGAGCTTTTGGTGTTTTTTAGAGAATTACTTTATTACCCAGATAATGCTCAATTTAGGGGAATTGCCATCTGGGTGTTTCTTGTTCTGGAAGGCTTTATCAGATTCTGTCTGCCAAGGGAGTGGTCTTTGAGGTGCTATCATGCCTGGGGCATGGTGGGTTTTTTTTTCCCTTTCATGGGTTTTTATCAACCCAGAGCTTCTGTACCTGACCGTGGTGGGGCGGTGGTAGGATGGGGTGTCGGTTAGCTGGCCTTTGTTCAATTCCAGACACCACCATCTTCATCCTAACTGACTAACAAGAAATAAATATTATTTTCAAAATTGAAAGAGATATAATGAATGAACTACAGAATAAAAATAAAATTATTGGTCTATAACATGAAAAAGAACCATTTTATAATGCAGAGCTAAAGATAAATATGAAAACAAAATGAGAGAATCTGAGAGACATGGAAGACAGAGTTAGAGGCCACTTAAAAACATGTTTAAAGCAGAGGGACAGAGATAAGAAGTTGGTAGAAATGAATCCCACAAATAATAAAATTTTTTGTCATGCTACTGTAAAACAGTTCTACAAATTGAAAGCCCATAATTACCTAATGGGATAACAAAGGAAACCCAAAAATTTAATGCTTTCTGGTGAAGAATCAAAATGGCAATGAAAGGACAAAATTTCCATAATCTTTTACAGGGAACATTAAACATAATAAATAAATTATGTATGGACTGTGTAATCAAAGAAACCATTGGAGACTGGGAAACAATAGAGCAATGCCTTCAATTTCTTTCTAAAAATATTTTCAAGTTAGGATTCTATACCTTATATTATCAAAAAAGAGGGCAGGGTGAAGAAATTTAAAGATGCAGATAAAAGAAAAGTGGTAGCTAATTATGACAATGAAAATAAAGAAAGCTGAAAACCTTAGCAGATAATATATTGGGCCTTGATGTTTAATAGTTTCCTTTGGGTTTCAAGAACTTAGTGATATAGGAATGCATTTTTCTCC
This sequence comes from Talpa occidentalis, assembly GCF_014898055.3. Taxonomy (NCBI): domain Eukaryota; kingdom Metazoa; phylum Chordata; class Mammalia; order Eulipotyphla; family Talpidae; genus Talpa; species Talpa occidentalis. Next base: position 74,799,038 of record NW_023602073.1, on the reverse strand, counting down.
TCTGGGGGTTTAATCTCCTTTCCTAATTTTGCTTCACAATTGTATTTTATCTTTTATATAATAAAATAAACCATGTATCAAATCAAGCAAAATTATAATTGAATTTCTTATCAGAATGCTGAAACAATAAAACAATATAAAATATAGACATAGCTGTTCCAGGTACCTATTGCTGTTCTAAAACATGGTAGCTTAAAACAACAATAATCATGTTATTATTATCTCTTAAGGTTCTGGGGATTGACTTGGCTCGGCTACTCTGGGTCTCTCATGTGGCTAAAACAGTCATATGGTGGCTGAGATTAGAGTCATCTCCAAGGTTTTCTCACATGTCTGTGGTTGATCCTGGCTGTCAGCTAGGACCTTAGGGGGCCCCATTGGCTGGAACACCTACATTTGGCCTCTCCTTGTGATCTGGACTTCTTCAGAGCAAGGTGGCTGGATTCCAAGAATGAACATCCTGAGAGAATCTTGAGAAAGCTGCATTGTCTTTTATGACCTACCCCTGAAAGTCAAGAAGCATCACTTTTGAGGGCAATTTTAGTAAAATTCCCATCTTTTACAGTCACTAACTAACAGGTATATTATACATCAAATGGAGAAGTGCAAGTGTGTTGTTTAATGCTATAGCTGAGCACTGAAAGCTATAAACAGCAGGGCTGCATGCTCTGGAGAGCTTGTAGTAGTAGGGAGTGGAGAAGTGGAGTATATTTTTTTAACTGCCAATATTTATCTTTTGAAATATATGAATTATATTTAGATGTATAATAGGCTAGTAATTTACATGAAATTTTATTGGTATATTACAGTTCATTAAAATAGAACAAATGAGATGAAATCAATCATCAACAACTATGGCCATTTGTTTCATCTCAAGCATTGTCACTTTGTCAAATTCAGGAGATTTTAATTATAGACATAAATCTAGGAAGAAATCTAGAATTTATTTGGCCTAATTTTATAGTTTTGCAATAGAAAATTGTTTTTAAGGGGACATACCTGTTTTGTGCAAGATCACTCAGTTTTTTGGTAGGAAAACTTATAGGCAGAATCCAAAAGATGTCTCCTCACGCTTCTCTTCTCGGGGTTATTTAATCAAGTATTAATCAAGGCCCTATAATAATGGGGTTTTTCAGGCAGAATTAAGGTGGATAGGTGACTTCTAAAAAGCAATGGACACTTAAAAGCAGAAGATGAAAAAGAGCCAGACAAAAGAGATGCAGCAGAAGAGAAAGCCTGGAGAAAGGAGATAAAATGTAAAGGAGGTAAAAGGCATTTGTGGATGTGATTACCTTTGAGGATGGAGGAAGTTAAAGAAGAAACAAGGAGTGTAGTCAGCTTCTAGAAGCTGAAAGCGGTCTCCAGCTGATAATCAGCATGGAAATGGAAACCTCATTCCTACAAACTCAAGAAACCTGAATGACCCTTGGAAGCAGAATCTTCCCCAAAGCTTCCCAGTAAGAGCCTGCCCTGCTGACAGTAATTACAGACTGTGAAACTCAGAGAAACCAACTGAGATTTTTGATATACAGAACTTAGAGATAATAAATTTGCGTTGTTTTAAGCTGCTAAATCTGTAGTAATTTGTTTTGGCAATGATAGAAAATGAATACAAACACAAAAACTGGAACCAAGTTCTGTGGTGCTTTGTTTTGTCCTCCTTTAAATGGGCAAAAACTAGAAGAAACATTACACATTGTAATATGATAGAAAACATCAAATGGCATAGAATAAATCCAAATTCCTTCACCTGCTAATCTTTCTTTTTGGAGGTCACCCTTCAATACATTCTTTAAAACACCCTTGGACAATAATGCAATGTCAGAGGCCTATTCACAGCTCCTCTCTGGTTAGTTTCTATCAACTGTTTCCTTCCTGGGTCCTGTGCTTCTGCATTCTGATATGTCCTCTAGTCCCCTAGCTTTGACTTTTTTTTTTTTTTAATTTCTCCTTACCACACAAATAAACATACATCATGTTTGTGGTATGCAGATGTTATGATTGAGAGAGGGAAAAGGATCTAAAAAATGTCACTGGAGAACCAATACTGAAAAAGAAAATAGAATTGATAATCCCTAATCTAAAGAAAACTTCCAATTAACCATCTAGATAGAATACTAGATCTTCAATCCCTGCAAATTGAAATGCATTTTAATTTAATGATAGGTGGTTAATTTCAAAGTAAAGACATACCTGAATTGCACATCTAAAAAGTAACATATTGGGCCTCCCTGGTGGTGCAAGGGGTTAAGATGCAACCTATGAGGCTGTCCACAGCCACTGCAGCCCGAGTTCGATCCCTGGCCGGTCTGGGGAGCTATCCACATGGTGCAGGCCAGAGGTGTGTGTGTGGGGAGGGGAGCGTTAGAGGATTCACCAGAGACAGAGTGGGGAAGAGAACAGGCAGATCAACTGAAATACACTGCTGAGGGGAGCAGCAGGCAAGTCAGGAGAGGTCTGCTGCGCCATGTGGGTAGCTCCCCAGCCAGCTGGGGATTGAACTCGTGCTGCAGTGGCTGCGGACAGTCTTATAGGTTGCATCTTAACCCCCTGCACCACCCGAGAGGCCAAATTTCTTACGTGTATCAATATCTTTAGATTTTATATATTCATGTTTTTGCAAAAGATGTTTTATTTTTTCTTAATGGAGGTGTAATTGACATATAACTTATGTTAATGTCTGGTATACAACATAGCCGTTTAATATAGGAACTATTGCAAAATGATCTCCACAATAATTCTAGATTTCATCCATCATACATAGTTTGAAAATTTTATTTTTTTTAAGATTTATTTATGTATACAAGAACTGGGGTACAGGCCAGAGATGTGGGGGGTGAGAGGATTCACCAGAGACAGAGTAGGGAGCAGAACAGGCAGAATGACTAAAATACACTGCTGAGGGGAGCAGCAGGTGAGACAGGAGAGGTGTGCTGTGCCATGTGTGTAGCTCCCTGGCCGGGGATTGAACTTGTGCTTCAGTGGCTGTGGATAGCTTAATTGGTTGTGTCTTAACCCCTTGTGCCACCAGGGAGGCCCTGAAAAATTTTTTGGATGTGTGATGAAAACATTAAAGATCTACTCTCTAAGCAACTTTAAAATATCAATATAAGATTATTTAATATAGTTACTATGCTGTTTATGGCACTGCCAGGACTGACTGACTGATGGATTGACTGATTTTTCTTCCTGTCTCTCTCTCTCTGCCATGCTGTGATTTGGCAGTGACGATGTTTCTCTAGGTCACCTGTCTGGTGACCCTTTCCTACAGTCACAGCTAAAATTAAAGCTGCAGCCACAGCCATCCCAGAATTCTGGTAACTTCCTTCCCCTTGTCTTCAAGTATGGTGATGTAAGGTTCCCTGCTATTCCTTTTTTTAGGAGGCTGGTGGTTACCATCCCATGTAGAAACCTTCAATCCCATGTAGAAACCCATAAATCTCCCCTCATTGGTAAGTTTTCTTAATCATGCCATTTTAGGCCATCTGTTTTCTGCCGGAATTCTGAGTGAAACAGAATGGAAAAGAACTTTCTAAAAGCAAGTAAACAGATGACTGGATTATTGACAGAACTTTAGCTTTAGGGTATACGTTCTATTTTGCTCCCCAAATTAGGAAAAAGATGCATTTGTAATCATGACAGCAAATTTCAATGTTTGGGTTGTAGGAAAAATTCAGATCAGCTAGAGTCAAGGTTGCAAGCACCCAAATTTCCCAGAAAGGAGCTAAAAAAAATTTTATTTTTTTGGTTTTTGCCTAATGGAACCCCTGTGGCTGCCTGAATATTACATCCCCAGTTAAGTATGGGAATGTATACTACTAAAGAAAAGCCAACAATGTTTGTTAACTAATATTGGATAAATGTTACTTTCTCCGTTTTCATATTGGAGGTGAGAGCTTAGTTACAAGATCAGTAGAGAACGCTACTCTGCCATACAGAGCAGCATTCAGGAGCAGGAGTAGAGTTGATGCTAGAGCAAAGCTTATTGAGGGATGTGTGGTAAATGAATGTGGAGGAGGCATTTTAGTCATGACCCCCTCCAAGATATTTCTGAATATTGTTCCAACTCTGCTCCTATCTTTTGATCTCTGCCCATTCCTAAAACTTAAGTAATTTATAAATGTAAGTTGTACTTTTTGCCACCCCTTTATCCATTTCTCTCACCACCTCCCCCACATAGCCTTCTGGTAATCCCCAATTTATACTCTGTATCAACTCAATTTTTTTTTTTTAGATTCCACATATAAGTGATATCATGTAGCATTTTTCTCTTTGCAGGACTCATGACTTATTTTGCTTAGCATAATGCCCACAAGTTCCATCCGTGTTGTAGCAAATGGCAAAATTTCATTCCTTATTATAGATGAATAATTAATAACTATTTCTTTATGAATGAATATTCATTATATTCACAAAAATACTATTAATAACAGGAGAAAAAGCCATGGAAGCCATTTTAAAAAAACATGAATTTGGGGCCTCCCCTGGTGGCGCAGCAGTTGAGCACTGGGCTGAGAGGCTGCCTGCAGCCTCTGCAGCGCCTGTTAGATCCCTGGCCTCTGGCAAGGGTCCCACATGGCGCACAGACCTCTCCTGCCGCGCTCGCTGCTCCCCTCAGCAGTGTACTTCGGTCCTTCTGCCTGCTCTGCTCCCCTCTCTGGCTCTGGTGAATTCTCTCACCCTCCTGCACTTCTGACTGTGCCCAGTGCTTGTATAAATCAATAGATCAATCAATCAATCAATAAATAAATCTAGAGTCGTTTCCTGGTCTCTCAAACATTTATTTTTAAAAAAAAAAGAATTTGTAGTCCATAAAATCTGTACAAGTTAATAATTCTTTCTTGTATTATCTCTTCTTTTTTTCTCCCTCTTTCTTCTCTTCCTGTTACGAAGAATCCTCTTGTTGCAAATAATTAAAGGTAAAAGAGTTCCTGGTACTGTCACTGAACTCAGAGATTTCATAGCCATTCATGTGCTACACCTGTATTATTTCATGTAATTTAATCTTCTAGAAGGAAAAATATATAATTATTTCCTCAATATTAAAGACGTTCTCTCTATTTCTGATGCTTATTTGAATAGCAATGGAGATATTCCCTTTGACTTTTCTTACCAAGGAACAAAACAATATGTACAGAAAATTACTTCCTCCCTTGTAATATTGAAGGTTACCATGAGTGTAAAAAGTTAAGAGTTTGCAGATATTAATGTGCTTGGACTGGGTCCATATCAGTAGCATAAAGAGTTACAAAGCACTGCTGTGGTTCACACTTATGATTTCGTGTTTATTTCCTCCTTTCTGTTCCCATAAACCACATGATCAAGATTGAATGGAAAAGCTCATTATATTTCCATGTGAAAAACATCCAATAATATTTTCTGGTATTAAAAATATGTCGAACATTAAGCAGGTTGCTATCCACACATATATTCTAAATTTAATCTTTCACTGAGCCATTTTGTTAACTTTTGAAGGAATAAATGGCATAATGTAAGTTATTACATTAGAAAGTTATTTTCTTTAAATAATATTTCAGAGTTAAGAAAATGACAATTAATGTATGCTTGGCTAAATTCATATAGATTCATCCTTGTCATGACAATGAATATAAGAATGAGACTAATCTTTAGTATCAAATTCTATTTTAAATGACTAATTTCAATTAAAAACTTTCAAATTATCCAATGAAGCCCTTTGTGTCACTTCAATTCCAAAAATATATATTCTCTAAGAATGGAATTTCTTTAGAAAAATGGACTGAGAAAAATCCAAATTTGAATAGTAAAATTGGCTATCAAGTTCATAATGCTCTTTGAGATCAAAAATTAAAAAAAAATGAGAATGATTTTCTTGTGTCATGGGTGAACTATCCCTAGAGATTTTTAACACTATGATTTTAAATATAGAAAATTTCAAGACTGACACTAGAGAGGACAATGTTTGATGGATTTCTGTGTTCTTTGATTTAAAGTATCCTTTTCATATATTTAGCTTTTATTTTGAGTCATTTTTAGATAAAATCAAAACTACAAAAAATTTCCCCTCTAAAATTTCACATGGAACAGAATTTCTCAATTTAGAACATGTATTTTTAATATAAACAAATGACATATTTCTATATGGTAAATAATATATTTACAATTCAGTTTCTTTAGTGGTAAACAGCACACTGAATTACAAATGTATAATTGCAGATCTTGTCTTGATTTCCTCTTTTGCATGCAGAACAGAAATGTTTTATAACATCATCTCTTAGGCTATTACTGTACTGAAAATCAATTCTGCAAGATATTAGTGTTTCAGCAAAAAAAAAAAAAGACTTGAAATATTTATTTTGGATATAGTGAGTTAAGGAAATTTAAACACATTTATTTACTGTTGGAATTCTCAGTCTTTTAACAGCCTAACGTGTATTTTGAATTTCTAGTGAGGAAATATAATATGATCCTGTGTACACGAGTATTTGACAGCAGAACTCCTCTATCATAGAGACTTTCAAGATTATAATATTCTTTTGAATACTTTTTTGTCATCACATGATACTAATGTGAGAGATAATGAGCATGTGATTATTCATTCAAAGTAATTACTGGATCATAAAATAATCTCTGTCCTCAAGGAATTGAGTTCATTGCTTGAGACTAACACATTAATACTTAAAATACATTGTCATAAAGTTAAAAAATCTAATGAAAGTTATACAAGTAAGAGAAACCAGAAGAAAGAAGGTCTGAATCTGGCTGAAGAAGACAGGAAAGTTCATATAATAGCTGACTCTCAAAGCATTTGCCAGAGAAAAGAGAAAAGACATTTCATGTCCATGAATATATAATGATTTTACAATCATTATACTTGGAACGACAAAACTTCCAATACTTGGAACTACAAAGGGCATAAAACCATAATTACATAGTTCACGTATTAGAAAGTATTCAGCCTTCTAAGTTCATTTCCTTTCTGTTTAGAAATGTAATCATTCTTAACGACTGCATAGTGTATTTAATTATTTAATAGCTGATGTCAAATATTGAAAAATGTGAAAATGTTTGCAAACTATGCAGGTGATTAGAAACTAGAGAAAAATAGCATATTAAGAAAATTCAAAACAGTTACCTCAGAAAGTTGATATAAGAAGACAATTATATGACAAAAGGCATGAGCTTTAGTACTTTTATAATTAAATTTATGACTGATATTGATCCTCACACATTTATAATTACAAAATGCAAACTTAATGTTTCATGTGATAATAGAAAGAAGGTTAGGCCTTTGCTCTACAAACTTAAAAATCATGTACTCTTAATTTATAATTGTCCATTTTTGCTTTGTTGTGTTTTATACTGTTATAATTTTTTTACACTGATGATCAGAGACATACTGCAGGGGAGGAGGCAGGAGAGGGATCAGAGGGAGGGAGGGTAGAGCACAGGGGACTGAGGTGATGGTGCACCAGTGCATTGGGGAAGGAAACTCTATGGGACTACACCTGAGGGGGTGGGGGAAAGCAAATATTGTTTAAAAATGAACAATGATATAAAAAAAAATAAAATTAGAAAAAAATCATGTATTCTTATCATTAACATATTCTAGCATAAACATATATGTATATTTACTTATGTACAAATAATATAAACCACTGGACGAGCAAACAATAAGGGCTATATAATACAAAAAATACACACTTAGAAATTAGATAAGTTGAGGGCCTCCCCGGTGGCGCAGCGGTTGAGCGCTGGGGGCAAAGCTGCCCGCAGCTTCTGCAATGCTGGTTCGATCCCCGGCTGCTCCCCAGCCACCAGAGGGTCCCACATGGTGCGCAGACCTCCCCTGCCACCCGCTGCTCCCCTCAGCAGTGTACTTCGGTCCTTCTGCCTGCTCTGCTTCCCGCTCTGGCTCTGGTGAATTCTCTCACCCTCCCACGCTTCTGACTGTACCCAGTGCTTGTATAAATAAATAAATCTTTAAAAAAAAAAAGAAATTTGATAAGTTGACAAAATAAGACTTGACTCTCAGTAGAGTGAGTGTAGAGGGAATGTACCTCAGCATGAAAAAGGCCATATGTGACAAGCCCACAGATAACACCATAGACAATGGTGAAAAGCTATTTCCAAAGGAGACATGCAGATGATCAGCAAGTACATGAAACAGTGCCGAACATCACTAATCACCAGGCAATGCAAATCAAAGCTAGATGCAAATCACTGAGATAATAGAATGACTATTAGCAAAAGATAAAAATGACAAATGTTAACGAAGGTGTGGAGAAAAGGAAATCCTTGTGCATGGTAGGCGGGAATGTAAATTGGTGCAGCACCTATAGAAAAGAGTTGGAGGAGCCTCAAAAAATTGAAAATAGATCTACCATATGTTCCAGCAATTCTACTTTGGATATTTATCTAACAAAAATGAAAACACTAACTTGAAAATATATATTCACACACATGTTCATGACTGTATTATTTACAATAGCCAAAACAAAACAAAAAAAAAACTGTGTCTATGGGTAGATGAATGGATAAAGAAATGTGGTATATGCTTTCAGTTGAATATTTTAGACATAAAAAAAAAGACACTTGCCGTTTATGACATGTGACACATAGACCTTAAGGGCATTATGTTAAGTGAAATGAGTCAGAGAAAGACTAATTCCATGTGATTACACTTAAATCTGTAGTAAAGAAAAGTTTCTAGATACAGAGAACAGAATGTTAGGGTCAACAGTGAGAGAAATGGGTGAAGGGGGACATTGTGTACAAACTTCAGAATAAATGAAATGACCATATAAATTAGACTATATTTGAAAGCTGCTATGAGAGTAGATTTTAGTAATTCTTTTTTTTAAAATGGAATTTTAGCATTTATTTAGAAATACGATAATGTAAACACCTTGATACTATCTGACTCACTATCTGTTAAACTCCTTTCAGCATAATTTTTTTTAAATTTTTTTTTTAAGATTTATTTATTTATTTATTCATACAAGCACTGGGTACAGTCAGAAGCGCGGGAGGGTGAGAGAATTCACCAGAGTCAGAGCAGGATGCAGAACAGGCAGAAGGACCGAAGTACACTGCTGAGGGGAGCAGCGGGCGGCAGGAGAGGTCTGCGCGCCATGTGGGACCCTCCTCTGGTGGCCGGGGAGCAGCCGGGGATCGAACCGGCACTGCAGAGGCTGCAGGCAGCTTCGCAACCCCGCGCTCAACCGCTGCGCCACCGGGGAAGCCCCAAATTTTTGTTTTTTTTTAACCAATATTTTCCTCCCCCCACCCCCTCAGGTTGAGTCCCCATAGAATTTCCTTCCCCAAGGCACCCGTGCACCATCACCACAGTCTCCTTTCTCCCTTCCTCCCTCTGATCCCTCTCCCTCCTCCTCCCCTGCAGTATGTCTCTGATTTGTAATTGTCTGTTTTTGCTTTGTTGTGTTTTGTACTGATTTTTTTTTTTTTACGCTGATGTCTTATTTGGTTCCCCTATATTCCTGTTATAAGTGAAACCATCTGATATTTTTCTTTTTCCTTCTGGCTTGCTTCACTGAGCATAATTCCTTCTAGTTCCATCCACGTTGCTGTGAATGGCATGAATTTATCTTTTTTGATTGCTAAATAATATTCCATTGCATATATATGCCACATCTTCTTGATCCAGTCATCTTTTTTTGGGCGTTTGGGTTGTTTCCAGGTGTTACCTATTGGAAATAGTGCTGCAGTAAACATAGGTGTACAGGTGTTCTTCTGAATCAATGTTTTTGGGTCCTTTGGGTAGATCCCTAGGAGTAGAATTGCTGGGTCATAGGGGAGCTCCATTTTTAGTAGATTGAGGAATCTCCAGACAGCTTTCCATAGTGATTGGACCAGTTTGCACTCCCACCGGCAATGTAGGAGAGTTCCTTTTTCACCACATCCTCGCCAACATTTGTTGTTGCTTGTTTTTTTGTTATGTGCCATTCTTACTGGTATAAGGTGGTATCTCAGTGTGGTTTTGATTTGCATTTCCCTGATTATAAGGGATGTTGAACATTTTTCATATGCCTGTTGGCCATTTGATCTTAGTAATTCTTGTCAAAAGAAAATTTTTTTGTGACTGTGTAAGGTGATGATATTAACTAGACTCATCTTGTGATCATTATGTAAGATACAGATATGACATCATTATGTTGTATACCTGAAACTGAAGTTATATGTCTGTTGTAAATCATTAAAATAAAAAAAATATTTTGAAATAAGTTGGTAAATATTGAATAAAGTAATACATTTGAGGTAAATAATATCAATAATTTTTTATTTACTTTCTGTTAATGGTAGAAACCATCTTATTCAGTATTAAAATTGCAGCAAATATGGTATAATTGAATTTAGTTACTTTTAGAAATTTTGATACAGCAATTTCAAGGTTTGTTCTGTTTTCACTTTTTTTCAACCAATTTAAAAAAAAAATCACTATGTTTTTTAAACCATCAGCTAAAAGAAATACATGGAACAAAAATTCTGTGTCTATATTTTGACTCATAGATTTCTGTCTTCCTTGATGTCGATGTCAACAGTTGGCTTATCTTGCAAATTATTTTGAAGTTGTACTGTTTAAACAATTTTAACAAATAGGTTAAGCACTGGAAGTTTTCATTTGGAAGTGTTAAAAGTAGTAATAAATACATTTTTTCATAGTATTTTTAGTATGCACATAATTATATATATATGTTTAGTTTTATATATTTGTTTTATATATATGTTTAATTTTATTGTTAATATACATGATTTTTGACTGCAAACTCTTATAATGATAAATACATTTTCTAAAATAAATTTTCAAAAGTCTGTTTTATATAAACATTATCTTAAAGGGCACATTAAGTACATTTCCTACTGCCACTTATGTCATAGACACAATATAAATGTTGGCCAGAAAAGTTCAGCAAATTTAGAACACTTGTCTTTGTGTAAAAATAATTACAAAAAACAAAAACAGCAATCGATTTTCATATTCTCTCCCTTTACCCCTCCTTATGTCCTTATACATAATGTGTATTTTTTTAATTACAAAATGTATCATATAAAATGAATCAAAATACAAATATATAATTTTGGGACAGTCAACTAGCATATAGCAACCACCAAGGTGAAGCAACGAACCTTATACTCTAGAAGTTCTTACTCTCCTGCCTACTGGCCTCTTTCCATGTATCCCTCACCCGCTCTGTGCCCCAGCTAACCATCATGCTGAATTCATTTACTTTCCTCACAGATTGTTTATTTTCATATTTTCATGCCACTTAGTACTGACAAATAGTGGGTGGGAATTGGTATTTCCTTGTGGTTTTAACGTTCAATATACTAATGAGTATGGTATTTTCTAAGTTTAGAGCCATTTTTACATCCTATCCTATGAAATTTCTGTTAGTTAATTTTATGTATAGTAGTTGGGGGCTAATATATGCTTTTTTATTGATTTGTAGAAGTTCTAATTACACATTCAAAATACCAATCCTTTGTGATAAAAGTTGCAAATGTCTTTTATCACATTGCGGCTTACTTTTCCTTTCATTTTATGGTATGGATGAATACAAAGTCTTAACTTTTAACATGGAAATACATACTGGCCTTTGCTTTTTTTCTTCTTCAAATTCTTTTTTTGGGTTAAATTCATATTCAATAAACCTTTTAAGTATTTTGCCATGGAATAACAAATGAACCTATATGAGATACAAAGCTTTTTATTATCACATTCCATTTTATGTCAAAGAATTGGGGAGATTCTGTTAATTTATATTAGAAGGAAAGATCCACATTAGCTGACATCAGTGATCTATCTGTAGCAAATATGCTGAAAACAAATTTTAAGTGCAAACACAACAGGGACCCTCAGCTTCGTATCATTCTTCCTTCAGGCTAACTCTGATGTTAGAGATTGGGATCATTGAAATAAAACAGATTTTCCTTCAGATTTTATCAAAATATAAATATAATGCTACTTCATTCCTGAACCGCAGTGGATGTGAGTGGTTTTGTGCATCATTTCAGCTTCCTGCACCTCACTTTAGATACCACTATTCAAGAACAATCACCTTGAAACAGGGCCTCTCAAGACCTCTGAGTCTGAGATTATATAAACCAGGAAGTTTTAAAGGAATCTATATTTATAACCTCAAATTCCATTTGTAGTATTGTAAAAATAAATCTACCTGGAGAACACAATCTTTCCAATGATCCCTTTCACAATTGCCCTCATTGACCTAGGTTGTGAAAGAAAGACATTCTTCTCACAGATCCTGAATCTTAATTATAAGACATTGTTTTAAAGGAAAAAAAAAAAAACAAAAAACCTCCCTTCAGGCACCAAATTAGAGTAACTTATACATGGGGATTAGTATCTAAAAAAAAAAAAAATCTTTTGCAGGACTTTTTTTCAACTCAGGAAGTTCATTTTGTTGCAACAAAATTTAAAAAAACTCCAGTGAGTTGTAATCTGGTACATTATTAGACAACATTTTATGCAAGTTTATGGAACTTTAGAATAAGCCTTGAAGGAATAACAAAAAAATGTGATACTGCTATAGCTAGGCTTTGTTTCTTTTTATTAATGGATAACTAAAGTAGTTACATAAAATTTACATCTCCAAATATGAAAACTAGTAATATAATTTAGATTGAAACTGGTCTCATTCAAACAGTAAAAAAGAGTTCATTTATGTATATATAAACTAAGTTTAAAATTGTTACTATTTTATTCGGGTACTACAGTAAAATTTTATTTTTGTGTTTAACAATTATATGTTAAAATGATATATTTATATACATTTATAGATTGTCAATAATCTGAATAACGAATGCAGAAGAAAACTTTTGCAGTTAGAGAGTTATAGAAAACAGTGTTGTGTAGATTTTAAGTTACATATGCATTTAACTATAGATAGTTATGACAGGTTATTCTATATCTTATTTAGATAACTTAGATTTAGATAATATTCTTTAGGGGAATTAGAAGGAAACTATAAAGAGTAAAATGGATGCTATAAAATTTCTGATTGGCTTTTCTTATGTTTTTAAAATGCATGATGGTGAGTACTAAATAAGTTTATATTTAATTAGTTTAAACATATATTTAAAAAATTTAAAGATACTTGCAAACACTGTCTTATCTCTTTTGCTGCTATTTAGTCACAGAGAAACAAAGATGTCAATTTTTAAATACACAAGGATATTTTTCAAACTCTCATGAGTTATGTAAATAAAATGTTGAAGAAAAAATAATCTAGTGAGTCCTTTATACATGGTGTAAGTCAATTGGTATTTAATAGCAGTGGCAATTCTGGGTGTTAAAAAGCACTTCTGTTTTAAATTCACTTAAATAGGGACCTGAGCTTTTGAAATAAATTTAATCTGAAATAGATTAGTAATATCTACTCATCTGATTTCCTTTCACTCCATTCCACAAAACCCTACACTAGCCTAGAAGAAAAGCCGTTAAAGGTTATTGTGTGGGTTCATGAAAGGAAAATGCTGATGGATACCCACTAATCAAAACTTTGTCAACTAGGTTTTATTTTTCTGCCCATTATTCTTTCACAGTTTCTCTAGAATGTCTAGGCTTTTCTTAGATAAAGCAGCTGACAAAATTTTATTCTGCAATATATTTAAATTGGTTTTCATGTCTAATTTCTTATTCTTCAGAAGTCAAAAAGATGTGAATTATACTGAGAATAGTATTTCATCTCTTTGTTCATCCATCCCCAAATGTGCTGGGAAACGTAATTCTCATGTCTGATTCCACCTTTATTCCATATGGATTCCACATATATCAGATTTTTTTTTTAATAACCAATGCTGTTTCTCTGACTTGGTTGACTGGTACGAGGGTGGAACCCAAGGTAGGCTAGTCACCCATGAACCACAGTCGATTTGCTTAAAGATTAACCTGGTCAAAAGATTAACCAATTATAGCTCTTCTCTGTGTATTCAGTCCCAGAGAGTCTAGCCTTTCTCCCTTCAATAAGTGAATCTTTGAGAAGTTAAGCTCCAGATATCTGGACAGCTGTATTTCCCACCGTGTGCATTAGAACAAATGGAGTCTTCAATTTCTAGAAAGAATCAGAAGAATGGTGCTGTGAATTAGTATACAGAAAAATAAACAAAACTATGATATGTGCTATAGCATGGGTGAACTTTGAAAGCATGCTAAGTGAAATAAGCCAATTGTACAATGCTACATATTATGATTTAGTTTATATGAATATTCAGAATAAGTGAACTAATATAGACAAATAGATTTGTGGGTGACAAGGGCTGCAGGTAGAGGAGTGGGAGTTACTGCAAATGTATGAGTTAGTTTTGTTGTGATAAAAGTGTTCTAGAATTCCATAGTGATGATGGCTCCATAACCTAGTGTATTTTATATATATATATATTTTTTTAAAAGATTTTATTTTTATGCGTATAAGAGCTGGGGTACAGACCAGAGGTGGGGGGGTGTGTGTGAGAGGATTCACCAGACACAGAGTGGGGAGCAGAACAGGTAGACTGACTGAAATACACTGCTGAGGGGAGCAGCGGGCAAGTCAGGAGAGGTCTGCTGCTCATGTGGGTTGCTCCCTAGCCGGGGATCAAACTTGTACTGCAGTGGCTGTGGACAGCTTCATAGTTGCGTCTTAACCCCTTGCACCACCAGGGAGGCCCCAAATTATATATTTTTAAAAGGAAATGTTATATATGAATTATACCTCAAGAAAATATTTTTGTATTTTATTGTATTTTTAATGAGGTAATGATTTATAACACTATATATTATTCAAATATATAGATTTTCACTTTGTCAGATAGTTGCCACACCACACCTACCACCCAGGTAGCCATAATCCTCCACCACAATCCATTGGGACCCTGTCTCCTTTTTTGCTCCACACCCCTTTGGTAACCTTAATTCTAAAGTCAGATTTCTAGGTTACGTTTTGGTTTATTATTATTTGTTCCTTTGTTTTGTTTCTTTGTATGCCACATATGAGTGAAATCATTTCTTTCTCTTTCTCTTATTTTTTTTTTTAAGATTTATTTATTTTATACAGGAACCAGGGTACAGGCCAGATGCACTGGAGGGTGAGAGGATTCACTAGAGACAGAGCAGGGAACAGAGCAGGCAGACTGACGAAATACACCACTGAGGGGAGCAGTGGGAGAGACAGGAGAGGTCTGCCATGGCATGTGGGATTTTCTCCAGCAGGCCAGGATCGAACCTGTGCTGCAGAGGCTGCGGATAGCTTCACAGTGTGGTGCTCAACTGCCTGCGCCACCAAGGGAGGCCCTTTCTCTTATTTTGTTTAGCATTATCCACTCCAGTTTGATCCATGTGGCAACATTTCACCTTTTACTAGGAGAGTTTTAATCCAGTTACCTGCCTTTGGCAACTTAAGCTTTTTCCATAACATGGCTATTGAAAATAGTGTGCATTGAACATAAGATTGTTATAACCCTTCAAATTAGTGTTTCTGCATTCATTGGGTAGATACCTGGAGGTAGAATTGCTGGATTATATGGGAGATATATTTTTAATATCTTGAGAAACCTGCATGCTGTTTTCCATAAAGGGTTAGAACAATTTACTCTCCAATCAAATACTGAGCATTCCTTTTTCTCCATATCCTTGCCAGTACTTATTTCTGATCTTTTTGCTTTGTGATTATATATATATATATATATATTTTTTTATTGTAGTAACATTGGTTTATGATTTAGGGCCTCCCCTGGTGGTGCAGTGATTGAGCGCTGGGCTTCGAAGCTGCCTGCAGCCTCTGCAGCGCCTGTTTGATCCTTGGCCCCCGGGGAGGGTCCCACGTGGTGCGCAGACCTCTCCTGCCGCCCGCTGCTCCCCTCAGCGGTATACTTCTTCAGTCTGCCTGTTCTGCTCTCCCCTCTGGCTCTGGTTAATTCTCTCACCCTCCCACACTCTGACTGTACACAGTGCTTGTATAAAAAAAATAAATCTTTAAAAAAAAAACAAAACATTTATGATTTAGAGGTATGGGATCATACCCTCAGGTGTATGTTACACCACACTCACCCCCAACACACAGAAAGTTCTTGTGAGATGGGTCATTTTCACAAGTGTGAGGGGGTATTTTATCATGGTTTTGATTTGCATTTCCATGATAAGTAATGATGAACATTTCTTCACTTGCGTATTGGTCTTAGGTGTGTCTTCTTTGCAGAAGTATTTATTTAGCTCATTTAGCCTTTCTGCACAATTTTTGATTGGCTTAATTAAAATTTATTTTAAAATAATGAAGTAGAGACTTTGGAGCAGAATGGGGAAAGAACAATGAAGAGAGGTCTGATAACAAACAAGCAGCGAGATTTAAATATATTTAAATTTAGGGGCTGTTCTGATTAAAGGTATGCCAGGACTATGTCACAGATTATTCAGGAAGTTGTGTTGACTTTCTTTCATTTCAAGTAAAAGCGTTTAACTCCTATCATTTTTGTTTTCCTGGTTTTGCATATGAGGAGATTGAGCTCACGGAATTAAGTAAGTTTGTCTAACATAATGGGAAAAGTACTTGAGTATGTATTCTTATAACTAACTTTCGTTGCTTTCTCAACACATTTGAATTTATTATAAATGTATTATTTTCACAATTAGTCCTCACTAATATAATTGCTTTTTCCTTTTCCAATTAGATTATTTGGGGAGAGGGGAGCAGTAAGTTTTTCCTTTTTTACTATATATCTGTCTAGCTAGCTAGCTAGCTTTCTGTCTTTCTTTATGAATTATCCAGTAATCTTCTATCTGCATTTTTCATGAAATTACCTGTTCCTGGAACTACTTCTTAAAGCATAGATATAAATGAGACTTAGTAACAGAAACAAAGTATAGCTAGTTTAAATTGGAATGAATGTAAGGATACTATACTTCATGGAGCTGGAATAGGAACATAGTCATCCCATCAAGGTTTAGTACAAGAACTAGGAAGTATTTACTTTTTTGTGTTTATTTCTTTTTAGAAACTGTTCCTTCTAGTTTGTAAACCTGCTATCTACTCCACCCAGGTCATAGAAAACATAGATTTTATTCTAGTTCCAAGGATTATACATTGTTTATGTTAAGCTAGAGTTTTTCAACCTTGGTGCTGTCAACATTTTGAATTGTATAATTTCTTGTGGGTGTATTTCTGGGCATTGTAGGATGTTTAGTAGCATCCCTGACCTCTGCTTATTAGATGATAAAGCCCCACCCTCTCCCCAAGTTGTAACAATCAAAGATGTCTACAGACATTGTGTAATGTCTGCTTAAAGGCAGAATGGCTCTTGGTTGAGAACTGCTGTCTTAAGGAAACTCACCCAGAAGGAGATCTGAATCTCAAATTCCTGGAGAAGGAAATCTAACTGGCGCAGCTTGGGGCCAAGTGAAAAGGCATAACAAACTTTTGCTGTAATATAAAGGAAGTTTCATGGCATGAATGTATCTTCCGGAGCCCGTACTGGTGCTCTGTGACAGGTAAAGGGAAGGTCCATGAGAAAGATATCAGCATAAAACCAAAAAATTTTCTAGTATGGAAGTTGCCAATGGTTTCCATTATAGACAGAACACTGACTAATTGATCTTGACAGAAGTTGAAAAGACATTTTTAATCTGAGAGTATTAAACTGGTCATTTTCTATTATAATCCTGCATGTACTATATAATTATGCTACTTGGGCTTCATAAAATGAAATTAATTTAGGTTATTTCAATAGTCTTCTTCATCCCCTTTACTTGAGAGATTTTTAATAGAATAAAAACATATGGATTCACTTAAATAGAAAAACTCATGACTAGTAATTGAACCCATGTTTCCTCCACATTGTCCAAACTAGTGAAAGAATTGACCGCATTGTGTCTGTCCATACCACAACGAGAATCAACATCCTCCAGAGGCATTATATTTGGAGACCTTGTGATAGATCTGCAATGAAAGCTGAACGTATAAATCCTGTCCTGTCCAAGGGGTTCTGCTCACATTTCCTCAAGATAGGGAGGTTCCAGTCATCCCCCTGTAAAGTTACTCTTCACTTACTCAATGTAAGTGGTCTTCTACTTACATAGTGTGGTTAGAGAGAAGAAAAGGTGAGACCGTGAGCTGTATGATCTATCTGTTATGTTTATTAGCTTCCGGATGTATTTACTTGATTGGACTCAAAATAGGTTAGCAAAACCAAAACAAGCGTAATGCTTTGAGGTATTTATAAATTTATTGGAATTTATTAGTGTGTACCCAATAGCCATGTCAGAATAAGCAAACAAAGGGAAACAATCACATTGATAAGTGTATTACCCAGGTTTTAAAAGAGAAGTTTCCATCAGCACTAGGCTTCTCTAGATCCTATTAATCTAGGCAATTGTTTTCACTAAAACTTATTTAAATTGTACCTACAGTACTCTAAAATACACCAGGAGGTTTGTGAAAACTTTTTTTTCTGTATAGAGAACTATTTTGAGGTCTGATAGTGGCATGTTGGTTAGAAGATGTCAGCACTCAATTTAGATCAATAATCATATGTCTTAGCAGGAGATGAAGTCCTGTAGATTAAAAATAAAAGCAGTGACAAGAGTAGATAGACTTAAAAGTGTTGGTATCTGGAAAGTGGGAAGCAGCATATTAACTGGGGCTTTCTCTGGATGGTAGAATCATTTTGTGTTTTTTCTAGTTGTCTTTACATGTATCAGATTTTAATCAGAATAAAGTTATTGACCTTGGAAGCTATTTTAAGCTAATAGTCATTTAATGAATTCTTTATAAAAATGCTATTATATTCCTTGGGAACTTATTGCTTAGGTTTAAAATAATATGTCAATTCTGAGCTAGTTTCACGTGAGGTGTGACCTCTGGATGGCCATTTCTCAAGTGAACAAGAAGGGGGCTAAGCTCCAGTGAACAGCTGGAATAAAAACAATAGATTTCCTGAAATACTGCAAATTTATTTAGTCTGTGTCTGTGTGATACCCGAGTAAAGTCAATTCTGTCAAATTAGACACTCCAGAAGCCAAACTCAATAAAATATAAAAATCAGCCCCAAGAGGTTTTTGACAGTTGTGAAATCTAACCTGAAATTTCCCTTATCGCCTTGCGTTTGACAATAGCCTAAAGGAGATAGGCAAAAAATAATTTGGCTGGATTCTATATTTCTTTTTTCAAAACAAATGGGGTCTGTTGAATGATTTTTTTAAACATTAGAATAGGCCTCATTGTTACTTATTTTTCTTTCTTATTCATTGCCTTATAAAGAGAAAGTTCTAGCTTTTCCATGCTATCAATTCTCCTTAGGGGAAAACATTCAAAATATGCTTAGGAAAACCCCAAAATATGTGTAAAATAAAATCAGATCTCCTTACCATGGTCTCCAAGGCCCAGTGAAAATTAGTGCTTGCCAAGTTCCCTGAACTCTTTTCTCCAGATATGCTGGCTTTCTCTCTGTCCTTTGAATATATCAAACTCATTCCCACACAGGACCTTGTACTTGATGCTCATTTTGCCCAGTGTTTTGTTTTTTTTTTTTTTATTATTACAGCTCTTCATGTGATTGCTTCTCACCATTAAATCTTAACATCAGGGGGCACCATTTTCAGGGCGGGCTTCCTTGACCAGGTACCTTATCTGAAGCAGGCTGCCCAGACTCTGATCACTCTCGGTAGTCATATTGCTCTGTTTTGTTCTAGTCCCAGCATCAGTCACTATGTGAAATTAATTTGTTCATTTATTCCTTTACTGCCTATCCCTTCTCAATAGAAATTTATTCCATTTGTGCCTGTGGAGTCATATTCTTTTTTGTTCACACTTGTTTTTGTTTTTAAGATTTATTTATGTATGCATATAAGAACTGGGGTATAGGCCAGAGGTATGGGGGGATGAGAGGATTCACCAGAGACAGAGTGGGGAACAGAACAGGCAGACTGACTGAAATATGCTGCTGAGAGGAGCAGCAGGGGAGACAGGAGAGGTCTGCTGCACCATGTGGGTAGCTCCCTGGCTGGGGATCAAACTCGTGTTGCAGAGGCTGTGGACAGCCTCATAGGTTGTGTCTTAACCCCCTGCGTCACCAGCGAGGCTCTCTTGTATCCTCCCTGCTTTGAACTGTCCCTCGCACTATTGAGTGAATAAATAATCGTACCTCAAAAAATGACATTTGAAGGCATTAACAGTAAATAGAAATTTTTGCATGAGCTTTTGCATTTATATGGATTATTTTTAATAATCATAATATTTATACATAAAAACAAAGTTAATAATAAGAAAATAAACTTTTGAACTACCACATTTAAAATATTTTGAAAATATCCATAGTAATTTTCTTCTTTTTAAACTTCTGTTATTTTCTCTGAATATTATTATATTGGACAAATTATTGAAAATCTATATTAAAATAATGTGTGTGTGTTTGCATGTACTGTGTTTAGACCCTTTTTTTTCTGATAACACAACTGTTTGATTTCAACATATGGGAGATTTCCTTTTTGTATTTCAGTCACATTCAACCCTGATTTGTTATTGTTTGAAATTCTGAGAATGTTTTACACACGTTTACAAAAGGGAAACATTTGGCCACTGATAAACGAATGACAAGCATGATGTAAATGCTTGGGGAAGATCCTTTAGGATCTGTGCAGGAGACCTGCACATCTGTCTCCAGCTGTGTAGCTATGCAGAAATGGAATGACTAATCCTGGTTTGGTCAAAGTCAGTAATTATTTTTACTGTTGATCTGAAGATCAAAGGTTATTCCCAGGAAGTAAGGATAGGGCAATGGACTTTACTATCTAACAACAGTGGAGATTTATGCAAGCTATCATTTGGTTCTTAGCTTACACATTAACCTGGTGCTAATGCACATGGATGACAGCAGAAATGTAAACAGCCTTGATGTGATATTAATTATAATTGGCTAAAAGTAAATGAATCTACTGGTTTGGAATCATCTTTGCCCTTTTGTCTGGCAGCACATCCTGACTCCAAATATTAGGAAAATCTACAACAACTATGTCACACTTTAAAAGATAGTGTATAACTCAGCTAATATTCAAAACTTCTTTTGAGCTTCTCATTAAAATAACCTTATATTGAAAAATTATAACTTTGATGAAATTACATAGGTGAGGATAGTGTAATTCTACTTGGAAATAATTGAGAAATATTAAAATTTTAAGTTTTCTATATTTTTTCATCAAGAAGCATATATCCTGTACCCATTCTGTGAGGTATTCGCTATATTTTTATTTTTCTCTGATGCCAAGCCAATTTCTTAAATGAGAGACAGAATATTTATCAAGGGTGTACTGTATATGCGCAAGCACATTTATACACACACACACAATCTATGCTATATGTTTTTTAAAGATATTCTCCCCTTTAAAATTGTTATGAAAGGGCCTCCCTGGTGGTGGCACAAGGGGTTGGCATGCAACTCATGAAGCTGTCTGCAGCCTCCGCAACATGAGTTCAATCCCCAGCCAGCAAGGGAGCAAGCCACATGGTGCAGCAGACCTCTCCTGTCTCTCCCGCTGCTCCCCTCAGCAGTGTATTTCAGTCAGTCTGCCTGTTGTGTTCCCCACTCTGTCTCTGGTGAATCCTCTCACCCCCACCCCCACGTATCTGAACTGTACCCCAGCTCTTGTATGCATAAATAAATAAATCTTTAAAAAAAACTATTATCATTATAACCCACTTAATATTAATCTGATCTTTTCTACATTTACGGGATCTGTGAATGCCAAAATCTCCTGCGTATTGCATCCCTCAATAGTAAAAAGGCAAAAGAAAACAAAACAAACCAAAAATCCATCCCATTTTAGTTTTTACGAAATGAAGTGGATTCCTAAACATAAAACAAAAAATGTTATCTGACATGATTTTTTCACTCATTTTTAAAATTATATATTGTCTAAAGTGAATAAAACCCACATCCTTCTGGATCCAAAAGAGAACAGGTAAAAATAGTAATTATTCCAGAAAATTTAAAGAATTTTCATAAATAATCAACACTTCCTCCAGAAATGTGTTAAGTACTTTAAATACAGCTTGTCCTCTATTATCTTCAAATTATATACTGTGAAATTTGTTGAAACTTTCTCCTGTACCCATTTACCTACATTTCTGAAAAATTTTCATAGCTTCCTTTTTTGGTAAGAGTACTCCAAAAGACAAGGTCATATTTTTAAATCTAAAAAAAAGGAAAAATACCTACTTACAAACTGATCTACCTACTAAACAAGTAGTCTGAGGATTAATTACACTAATGAGTTGAAGTAGAAAAGCTCTTAGAAAAATATATTTGTACCTGGGTTGAAGGAAAAAAAAAAAACGGTTAAAACAAGCAGAGCATCCTAAGGAATGGGCTGTTAAAAACAAAATGTTTTGCAGTATAGCATGACTCAGCATGAATTTAATTTCAAAGACTGAAACCATCCTTAAGACATCATTCCAAATGCCTGTTGGCCTTTGCATTTCCTCTTTGGAGAAGTTTCTTTTTAGCTCTTCTGCCCGTTTTTTTGACTGGGTTGTTTGCTCTGTTTTGTTGAGTTTCGTCAGCTCTTTTTAGATTTTTGTGATCAGTCCCTTATGATTAGTATTGTGTGCAAAATTTTTCTCCCAATCAGTGGGGTGTCTCTTTGTTTTGGTTAATGTCTCTTTTGCTGTACAGAAGATCTTTTAATTTGATGTAGTCCCAGATGTTTATCTTTTCCTTCACTATCTTTGCTTTGGGTGATGTATCTTTAAAGATGATATTGAGGTGTATGTCATATAGTGTTTTGCCAATTTTTTTCTTCTATATATTTAATGGAGTCAGGACTTATGTCTAGTTCTTTAACCCATTTTGAGTTGGTTTTGGTGGATGGTGAAAGGTAATAGTCTAGCTTCAATTTTTTGCATGTAGCAGCCCAGTTTGCCCAGAACCATTTATTGAGCAAACTGTCTTTGTTCCATGTTCAACATCACTCGTAATTGGAGAAATGCAAATCAAAACCACAATGAGATAACATCTTACATCAGTGAGAATGGCACATATCAAAAAACTAGCAACAACAAATGTTGGCGAGGATGTGGAGAAAAAGGAACTCTCCTACACTACCAGTAGGAATGTAAATTGGCCCAACTACTATGGAAAGCTGTGTGGGAATTCCTCAAACTGCTAAAAATGGAGCTTCCATATGATCCAGCAATTCCACTCCTAGGTATCTACCCAAAGGATGGCAAAACATTTATTCAAAATGATACCTCCACCCCTATGTTTGTTGCAGCACTATTTACAATAGGTAAGTTATGGAAACAACCCAAATGCCCCAAAACAGATGACAGACCAACAAGATGTGGTATATATACACAATGGGATATCGCTCAGCAATCAAAAAAGACAAATCCATGCCATTCACAACAACATGGGTGAATCTGGATGGGATTATGCTTAGTGATATGAGCCAGAAAGAAAAAGAAAATTACAGGATGGTTTCAATTATAAGAGGAATGTAGAGGATCCAAATAAGGGATGGGGATGGGAGGCAAAGTTATTATAATAAAGTGAAAATCAAAATCAGTAGGCAACTATAAACCAGAGACATTCTACAGGCGGGGGGTCAGGGGAGGGGGAGAAGGCAGTAGGACCAAAACAGGGATGGGAAGAGCACAAGGGACTATGGTGATGGTGTTACAGGGCAGGGAGAGGGGCAGCCCAGACCCAACAAACCTGCCTACTCTAAATGGGTTCTGCCATCCGCAGCATCAACACAAAACATGTGAGACTTTAATGGGAAGGAACTTTCATACAATTAGTAAACAATACAGGAAAGGCAAAGAATCTAGTTTCTAAATCAAGCATCCAAAGTTACCTGTCCCCTCATGGGTAAAAGTCCATCCAAATGGGGTAGGCCCAGAGCAAGGCTCCAAAGCCCACCACAGGTCTAAAGCATCTTACAGTGGGGACCCACAGAAAAGGATCAGAAGCAACCAGACAAGTCTAGAGGGAAAAGAACAAAATCGAAAGCAAGACAAAAACCGCCATTGTCACCTCCCCACGGGTCTCTCACCCACGTCTGTGTCACCCAGTCCACGACCAAAAGGCAAGAGTAGTTTCTTCACATGTCTCTCGGCTCCATGTGCCTCCTCCAGGTCTCCTTCTGGCTCTCTATCCTGCTTCCTTCCTTCCTCGGTTTCCTCTGCAGCTTCTTCTCTACCTACACAGCTCCACCCTCCTTTTGGGTGGGGCAGGGAACCTGGAACCTCCCCCTTTCCTGGGGACCACCCTGTTACAATGGTACATGGGTGAGTTGGTGGTGGGAATTTTGTGGGACTATAATCGAAATGAGAAAGCATACATTGTACAAAAATGAAAAATGATGTAAAAAATATATAAAATAGGGCCTCCCTGTGGTGCAGCGGGTTGAGCGCACCACTGTGAATCTGTCTCTGCAGCCTCTGCAGTGCGGGTACAATTCCTGGCTGGCCAGGGAGAGTCCCACATGGCGCAGCAGACCTCTCCTGTGCCTGCTGCTCCCCTCAGCATTGCCTTCGGTCTGTCTGCCTGCTCTGCTCCCCACTCTGTCTCTGGTGAATCCTCTCACCCTCCTGCACCTCTGGCCTGTACCCCAGCTATTGTATAAATAAAATGAATCTTAAAAATATATATGTATATATATATGAAAAAGACATCATACCGATCATTAAGTAAATGAATCAAACAATTATAAGAAGATTTTGATAATTTTGTGTGTGTGTAAGAGAGAGAGAGAGAATATGAGCCTTACCACTTATTATTAGATTCTAGGAAGTAAAAGCACAAATGTTCTTTGTAACTCTTAACTGCCTATTTCAGCTTAACTGAGCCAGCAGTGCATGTTCCTGTGTTTATTGCTGTGTAGGAGAAATTCTGGGAGCGCATTCTCACTTGTTTCTTCCCTTTGTGTCACATCTCTCCATTTCTCCCTAACTTTCTCATCTCCCTTGCTGCCTTTACCTCATTCCTTTAACTGGTCTCAGTAAAATACTTCTTACTGACTTAATGGGTAGTGGGCACTGATCACACTCTTTAAAAATATAGAACTTTGAAAATGAGAAGCACAGATTTGGCTCTGTCATTGCCGTTGAACAGAATGGTAGTGTATAAGGTTTGACATTAAGGCAACGCTGTGGGGATATGGAATGGCCCAGTGGAATGAGTTATGTATGTGGATCTAGATCTAAATTTCAGAAAGGTCTCACCACAAGCATTTTAATCATGGCACTTTCCAGAGGAATCAATGCATGTTTCTTCTCTTTAAGATAAAGATGGGTAATTCACACATGTTATGTTTTCCAACTCCTTTGAATGTGGTAGTGAATGGTTTTTCCAATGCTATTCATTTTGTGGTAGGACTTCATAACTTCTACATAAAACACAGTAAATAGACCTTTAAAAACTTGGAAAAAGTGTGGAGAATGTTCCGTTCTATTACTACTCTTGTAACACGGAAAAGCATGTCTCCTATTTTGTGAGCATTTTACTACCATCTAGTTCAAGTAACACTTCAAAGTTTTAAGGCTATGCTACTTGATTAAGATTTCCCCCAAAATATATATCCCTTAAGGTATGCTGTCCAACTAAATAAAAAATATAGATTCAAAATTGCATTGACTTAGAGACAGTTATATGGGGGGGCAGGGATAAATGTTTTCAATTATATTTATGTTCAATATCAACAACAACCATGGTAAGACAAAGCTGAGTTTATTGTTCATTGTACTAAGAGAGCATCAGTAGAATTTCAGAAGGGGAAGATTTCTCAGACGGATTTTATTGAGATTTTGAAGTTTGGTTTCAATGGGGGCAGGCACAGAAAGGGTGGCAGAAGAGGACAATTTGGTTGAATAAGTATTATAACAGTTTAAGACTGGTAAGAACACAAAGCCAGGATTTTTAGCAAGGTGTTCTAGGAGTCTTTCTAGGTTAAGTGTTTACTCCTGCTTTTTATTGAAAGGTTGGTAAGTCTTTGTAGATGTAGTGAATCATAAAGACAAAATTATGTTAATTTAGGCATTGTTATGTGGTGGTAATTATTACCAGTTTTTAAAATTTGTTTAAATAATGTAGTCCTTCTGAAATATATTTACAAATTATTGCTATAATAATTGATGTATATATATATATAAATAATTGGCATATATAAATATATTATTACTATAATTGGTAAATATATTTACCAGTTATTACTATAATACTCAAAAAAGGCTAAATTTTTAATGCCAATTTTGTATATGTCTGTAGAAGCACTTATGAGATTGATAAATAAAATAGTCAAATACTTGTAATTACTGAACTGCTAGAGTCAACAAAGAAAATTATAGCGATTTTTTTTCCTATTTTTTCTTTATATTAAAGAACTAACCAGAATTTCTGTTCTTAAACAGATTGAAAATACTTGAAATGATAAAAACAGAAACACTGTGCTAAATTGAATTTTACTTAATATGGAAACCAACTTTATGGGACTGTACTACTACAAATATATTTAAAGACTGTTACATTTAAAAAGATGCGTTATTTAATAGGTCAAAAAATACATGTCCAAGAATCAGATGGATAGAAAATGTTATGTGACTGTTAGGTTTTTTTTTAATTTATTGAGGCTAAACTGGGTCAAATGCTATCATTAAAAAAAAAACTGAAAATTTTGGATTGATGTTTGTGGTTATTTCTAAAATAAGTAATCTTTGAAGATTTATTTTATAAAAAAATATTATTGTCTTCTGATATGTCACAGGTCTTTTAGATTTATAAAAACTTTTTAAAAACTTTAAAATTTGAAGCTAGTCAATTTAGAATATATATTAGTATCAGGATGGAATTATAGGACAGTGTATCATGGGCAACTGTGATGGATAATAGGTAAATTGAAGAATTAAATTTTTGGTACACTGATTGAATGAAATAAATGTTCTAGCTTTAGTAAGAAGTTTTTCATAAAAAATGATTATCATCCACCTAAACACAGCATTTCCATGTCATATAAATATTTCTGGGTTAAATGGTCAATCTCAAGCATCAAATTAGTATCACTGCTGTAAAGGAAAGGCTAATTTGTAATCTCTGTCATCATCAGAACAGCCTAAAGTGGAAGCTGAATCAGCATTGTGAAATGTTTCTGTACCAGTGATAGCTGTTATTTAAATCTTTTAAACAATGCACCCCTTTGGAAATTGTACTTTAAGTCATAAAATAATCTTGAGGAGTCTTTGGTAAGAGAGGATCCTGGAAATAACACCACCAGGCATTCTGAAACAGTGAAGTACTCTGAAGGGAACTGTGAGCCTTCTACGGGAAATGTTTTACTTGCCTTAAAAATTCAATTAGGTCTCCCCAGCTTATGGGGTGGGGATTCAGGAGCTAGTGTGAACCTGATCAGTGTTATAGTTCATATGCTAACTGAATAGGAGAAGGTGCTACCTTAACATATCCCTTGAAATATAACAAAAAACCTGTGTTTTCCTAAACAGAAATTACTCTTTCCAAATTGAAACTATGGAATTAAAGATTTCAGAATTCTCTTTGGGATTAGAAGACACTTTAGAAATATCTGGGCTAAGGAAAACTATTCCTGTCAGGAAGTAAGACACTTTTATAATGGAAACATTCAGAGTTTCATAGCTTCTAGCTAGGGTAATAATAAACAGTTGTGATGATTTGGTAGTAATTCAATAGTTGAAATGGAAAATAGAGGAAGAAAAAAATTGCTCCAGTTCCAGAATTTGGGTGTTTCCGTTTATAAGATGGCCTAGTACCATGTAGGTATGAAAACCAATACTCTAATTATGACTGATGTGGAAATGAAGGTTCTCAGCAAGTTAATTTTACTCAATAACAGAGCATCATTTTCCAGTGGTTATCATAAACCATCCATCCATTTTGTTTCTTTCACCATCTGAGATCTACAGATAGTAGTGATAATTGCAGTACTTTGTTTCCTGGTAGTTTTATCCTTAGATCTTTTACTATAATAGAGGCTTCTTTCTTCTTTTGAAACCAGTAAGCTTT
The DNA here is from genome assembly GCF_014898055.3 of Talpa occidentalis. Classification (NCBI taxonomy): domain Eukaryota; kingdom Metazoa; phylum Chordata; class Mammalia; order Eulipotyphla; family Talpidae; genus Talpa; species Talpa occidentalis. Next base: position 74,771,021 of record NW_023602073.1, on the reverse strand, counting down.
CTCTATTGTGCCTTACAAGAAAGTGGTGAAGTCTGATGTTGACTTAATTTCTTCGAGTAGTTTTCATTTTTTTATAATGTTTCTCCTTGGCATAAAATCAGCTTCAAGTAATTTCAGTGCTGCTTTATGGAGATTTGAATCAAGAAATCAAGAAAAGAGATCAAATGCTAGTTTCTATTTTTCACACATTTGAAGATTCAAGGCTAAGCATATTTTTTGCTGGACTTTCTAAATGCTTAGTCTTATTATGCCTTGGAAAATGGAAATGAAACTTGCATTGGCATTCTCCGCGGTGTAATTTGGATCCTTGATTTTCTGGCTTCAGTTCACATGCTAAGGATTTGGCATAGTGAGGCCAAGGCCATTATAAATAGGCCCTGGCTTCTGAAATACTGGGAGCATTATATTTATAATGCAAGAAAGCTTAAAAAACATTGCTTTCATTATAATGGGAGCTGCTATAACAATCCTGTAGACAAAATGTTTATATCTCAGTCTATTTTTCCCAATATTTCTTTGTAAAAAGCCTTATATTTTTATTTTGTAGATGGCTGAAAAAATTGCTTAAATGAAATTAAGATGCTCAGATGCCAGAAAGATGTGTGTAAGCAATGAAATATGATGACTTAAAAAGTAGGTTTTGTTCCTACATCATTCAGGCTTACCACTTACACTATTCACAACCATTGGATACCTTCCATATTTCTACTTTGCAGTAGGAAGAACTGGCACTGAAGCTTCCTCTTTATACAGTAATGTGGGTGGAAAAGGAAATCCTCTGGAAAAGTTACCTTGGTAAATCTTACTGCAATTTCTGTGCATTTAGATCTCAATACTCATAGATAGAAAAATTTGATTTAGTTTGATTTATAAATCCATTTGTCTTAAACTGAATCAAGCTGATAATTGAACATCACATGGACAAATTCAATATCACATTTGGTCATCCCTTAGGTGTTTCACTCTGACACACATTCTATACTGGACAGTATTTACATGTCCTGCTCTGATACCAAGTCTCAGAAACCGAGTGATTTTATTTCATATAATTCAATTTAGTCCTACTAATGTATACCCAGAATCAGCACAGAACCCACATGCTTAGGATAAAATCCTTCACAGAATTGCCCCAACTTGAGATGCTAGTTGCAAGTCTCAGGGCTACCTGCATTTCTCACTAACTGGCTAAAACATCAGAGATTCCTGTAACCCCCAATCAGGTTTGATAATTTGCTAGAACAACTAATAGAATTCAACTAAGGTATTATAATCATGATTATAGTTTTGTTATATAAACAGTACAAATCAGGAACAGTCAAATGGAAGAGACACATAGACCAGGACTAGGGTGGGGAATGAGGGAACACAGAGCTTCCATGTCTTCTCTTTATGCAGTTTTTGCCTGTCACCCTCCCGGCAAATAACTGTGTTCCCAACCCTGAAGTTCCACTGAGTTGGTTATCTAAGATTTTATTAGGGTTTCATTATGTAAGTATGATTAAATCATTGATTACATGATAAACTCACATGCAGCTCCCCTCCTTTTGCCAGATTTTGGGCTAGCCCAAAGCACCAGTGCTCTAATCCTCTGGTTGGCCTTTCTGCAGCTGAGCCTCCTCTTGAAGCTAGCTAAGGGCTCACCTATTCACTCAGGAAATTCCAAGTATTTTGACACTGTGTGCCAGGGACCAGGGCAAAGATTAGAAGTTATTTATTGTATCCACATATTTAAGTTTAAAGTTCTTTGACACACAAAGCAATCTTTTTCTCAAGTACTAATTTATTACAATGAGAGAATAATAGTCTTACAGTAGATTTCATAGAATTACTGTAGAATTATTCTAGAATAATAGGTCTTCTATAATTATTTAATGGAAGTATCATTGTAAAATAAAAAATTTGAATATTATCTAGAGGAGAAACGTAATGTAGCAAAACTCATTGAAGAATGACTGCTGCTAAAACATATTGCTTTGTATTTGCTATTTTTCTTATATAAATCGAAATTTGTTTGGACTAGTGAAAAATAATTCCTCTTTCTACATTTTTTGATTATGCTTCATTTTTTTCCAATTATTCTTCTGTGACAGATGGGTAGAAACATATGCCAATAGAGAAGTGTGGAATAAACAAAAAAATTACCAGATAACATCAAAGAAATATTATACATTGTTCACAGCATCCTCTTGTAGGTTTTCTGACACTAATTTTGTGACCGCTCTTTACCTTTCACAGCCTTTGAGTTATTTCACTACCCTATAAATTTTACTTAAAATTATGCGAATAATTCTGGTCTATAGGCATGAAAATAAATTCTGTAAATTAGAAATTAAAGTGACCTTCCAGTTTCACTGTGAAATAAGCCAATTTTGTGTCTATTCATATATTCATTTCAATAATCCTAATTTATTAATGTGTGTGTTCTTTGGCTTCATTTGCTAACAGGTTTAACATCTGCCCACTAACCTCGTGAATAACAAATTAGATAAAATATTTTACAGATGTTCATTTTATATATGTATTCGAATCACGATTTTACCTTTTTTTTTTTTTTTTGAAAATGACCCTTTAGCAGAAATTATCAAAAGATTGATTATAGGGGCTGGAAAAAAGGAGGAATAGTAAAACAAATATGGTTAGTTTAAATACCTTCAAACTGTCACCAACATATCAAAGCTTTTCAGAAAATCTGTTTAACATTGTAATTGTTAATTTATATTGCTTAGTCTTTCATTACTTATTAATTTTTTAATTTATTTACAGCCATGTACTAGCTAAATAATTATTACAAATTTTAGTTAAGATATAGATAAGAAATATATTTTATTGAAGAGTACTGTTTATAAACAAAAAAAGGGAGCCCTTATATAACTATCCTGATAAAAGCAAACAAAAAGATAATTTTTTAGAGAAGTTCATTGAAAATCATGTGTGATAATCCTAACATTTATATCGCTAGTCTGGCTTCCTAACCCTAAGCAACTGGAAGAATGAAATGATCCTGGCAAGATGAAGAATGCCATAGATAGAGCATGTCTGAGGATGACTGTCTCAAATGATTATATATATGGGGTTTGAATTCAGTAGCAGTTTCAGTAGAAATAAATATTAGGAGCTGTCAGCTTTTAAACAATGTTTGTAGTTAGGAGACTGGATGATATCATCACGGAAGTCAGTATAGATGGACACAAGAAGAAGAATGAACCCTGAGTATGTTGAGCGTCTGGGAGTGGGGAATTGAAGCTAGCAGAGGAAGCTGAGGAGGAGGAGGAGTTATGAGATAAAGAGACTGTGATATCCTGGAAGCTAAATGAAAAAACTGTATCAAGGAGATCAGATGGTCTTGAGAGGTCAATAAATATAAGGACTGGAATTGACCAGGTGTTAACCTATGTGAAGATCATTGTTACCCTTAATAGGAAAAATGGTAAATACTCAGTGTTTTTTTTTTTTTTAAGATTTATTTTTTTATACAGGAACCAGGGTACAGGCCAGATGCGAGAGAAGGTGAGAGGATTCACCAGAGACAGAGCGGGACACAGAACAGGCAGACTGATGAAATACACTGCTGAGGGGAGCAGCTGGCGGCAGGAGAGGTCTGCGCACCATGTGGGACCCTCCCTGCTGGTGGGGATCGAACACACACTGCAGAGGCTGTGGACAGCTTTACAGAGCAGCGCTCAACTGCCTGTGACACCAGGGGAGGCTCTGAGAGTGGGTTTTAAAGAAGGATAGGATGAGAGACAGCTTCATCTTTTAGCAGGTCTTCTTTAAGCAAGCCCTTATATCCTGTTAGACTTTCTAGTAAGACTAGAATGACCCCTTTAAAAAATAAGTCAGATGTGGCCATGCTACTACAAACTTCCCACCTTACTGAGAGTAAAACCAAAATCCTCATTGCTTCTTACCTGTGCGGTCTTATCTCCTATTCCTCTCCCCCCACTTCCCTGACCTTCAGCCATCCAGGTCTCATGCCTAAAGCCTAAGGCATTAACAATTTTGTTCTTGTTTCACCTTTTAGTTAAAGTGCTATTCTTCCATATATTTACATTCATTAGTCTTTCCCTGAATATCATTTCAGTGAGGCTTTTTTTGATGGGGTGGGATTATTCTATGGAAAATTGTGCTTCTTCCTTCACCTCCCACATAGATACTCACTTTTAGTACTTAAATATTGCCCTAGATACTATCATTCCCTAACATATTGTACATATTTGTCTTGTTTATTGTTTATCTCCAAAGGGCAGGGATTAAATTTATTTTGTATATCTCATATTATTTTGTATATCCTACTATATATCCTAGTATATTCAATCTATTTAAAACACCACTTGCCACACAGTGGAAATGCAATAAATATTTGTTGAATAAGCAAATAGGAGAGATGCCATTCAGCTCTGTATAAAATAAAATGAATCTCTGTTGTAGTTTTCCCACAGCAAAGATAAACACCAGTGAATTACATCATAGTCTATTTTAAAATCATTAGATGAAACACTTATGACTACCTTAAATGGCATAATATAATTAATAACTGATGAACTTATTACAGAAAATCTGTGTTTTGAAGAAAATTCAAAGGTAAAGAACTGATTAAGGTGCCTTGAAAAATATATATATTTTACATATAAATATAATATACACACACATATATATGTAACACCAGAAAATAGTGTTATAATATGGAAGCATTTATTAAATGTGAAAATTATTTTCAAACATAAGACATTGGATGTTTATGTCTGCTTCTATGAAATCACTATTGCAATGAATACTAGTATAATTGTTTCAACTGCTTTTAGTTTCTCTTAATCAAAATTACTAGAAGATAGAACTCAAAAACTTGTTACATGTTAATACTTGGTGACTGATAATCATTTAAAAATAGAGTTTTGTCATGCCAGAAAATTAGTCAACTACTAAGGAATAGCATATTTTTAAAGATAACTCTCACGTGTACACATTTTCTTAGACTAAAATATGATTTGAAATGTATTTTCAGTTATAGGAATTGCTATCTTGTTATTAATAGCATTCCAATATGATAGAGAAAATAATTAAATTCCAGGAAACAGGAATATTCCTATAGGTCACTAAGAAACACTGAACAAATACAAAATGAGTAAACAAGTGGGAAAACGATTGAAGAATATCGTAGAGAAGTTGTAAAAGAAACTATAGTGGCTAATACATTACTAACAAGATTCTCAGCTGCCCTAGAATTCAGAAAAGTGCTATTAAAACAATAGTCAAATAGCACTTTATATCCAGATTAACAAATATTTAAAGTCTAGCAATACCAAATATTGGTTAGCATGTGGAATTAAACTGTTTAAAGAATTGTAAACAGAAGCAACCAATTTGACAATTTCTAGAGAAGCGGAATATACACATCATATATGATCTAGCTTTTCTTTGTGAGGCAAATGCTATGGTCACACCTTAACTCCAATTATGCTGACATGGTTATATTCCTAGGGAGATGGGAATGGAATGTTTGGAACCAAGAAAGCTGAAATATAATTAATTGTGTTGAGTCTGTTTGGAAACTTCTGAATTTAGTGATGATAAATGGTCAGTATGGAGACTAGATCTAGAAAACGTAATGAATGGTTAAAGAAAAAGAAAAAAAAATAGACTACTATTAATATATCTCTAGCACATCCTGTAAATGAAGATATATAAATAGTTGGGATAAAGGACCTTAATCACTGGGGTGATATGTTCCTTTTGCAGGTTTCTCAATCCTGGCTCTATGGATTTATGCAATTCTTTATCTTGAGGGACTGCATGTTATGTGATGAGGGATGTTTAGTTGCATCCCTGGTCTCTACTGACTAGATGCCAGTAGTAACCCTCAGTTGTGACAACCAAAAATGCTTTCAGACCTTGCCAAATGTTGTTGGGGTGGGGGTGGGCGGGTGAATAATTTGGCTTTACTATAGACAGAGTTGCACTGATCCAATGCTATGAATATTTCACTTGGAAAGTGATATATTTTGATAGTTATGAGTCCATAAATTTGCTTTCCTGCTAGAGTTGTTATTTTCTCTGAACCATGTGTTCACTAATGAAAGTCTAGTGTCTTGACTTTCAAAACTGAGGGCCAAAACCAAGAAATGGCTAATATATCCACATGGGGTCACCCTTTAAAGCCTTGCCTATATGAATGACTTCTTCACATACAACATCTCCATGTCATAGTTTATTCAACTGCCACTTCAGACTGTCAGATTTTTATATACTCTCAGGCCCTGCTAGGAATCTATTATAGTGAAATTGTGGGAAATGACGACAGAGATTTATGTATTAAGAATTTATTGCATGTAATTCTTTATAGTGGTTATATTAATCACTTTCTACCCCTCTGACTGAAATGATAGAAACCCAGTGAAGACTACAAAAGAAAACAAAACAGGCAAAAAACCAAAGTGTGAGAAACATGTTTGTATACGCAACAAAAGTATGGGAAGGATGACGGGGAGCTGGATTTATGCATGACTGGATCCAGAAACCCAAATGATGTCAAAGCTCCCTTGTTCTAACTTTGTATCTCATCCTTGCTCCTTCAATGCTGACATCTCTCAAACTGTAACTGAGTGTTCCCATATGGTGTAGAAAGTGAATACCATTGAAAAATATTTTTAAGTCATCCTGCATCTGGAGATAAGCACATTAACAGTTTTTCTTTCCAGGCATTATGTATGTTATTGTGTGTATACATAACACCCTAAAAAAACACACAGTTATTTGAGGGACAAATTGTGTACATATACTTCTTTAGCCTGTTCTTGTTACTTAAAACTTTTTTAAGACAATTTCCTTGTTACTAAATTTTATTTTAAAAGTGATGTTCAAAGATTGTCCAACATTTCATTCTACCTTTATATAGCCATTTCCTACAGGAGAGTGCCAACATTTATAATAATTACAGTTTTCACTAATATGCTAAATAAATGCCAAAATAAAAATAAACAAACACACATATTTTTTTATTGTGTACTAGAATAAAATCCTAAATACAGAATTAGTGCATCAAAGGATATGTGCAATTTTGAGATTCTTAACGATTTTTTCCCAAGTGTTTGAGAAAGTTGTTCAGATTTAAATTTCAACCAGAATTGCATGAGAATAATTTAACTAATCAATCAGTTCAGTAAAGTGGCAGGATAAAAAAATCATCATGCAAAAGTCAGTAGCCTTCCTATACACAAACAATAAATCTGAAGAAGAAGAAATAAAAAAAATCCCTTTTATTATCGAAACAAAAAAAATCAAATACTTGGGAATAAATCTAACCAAAAAGGTAAAGGACCTATACAAAGAAAAACTATAAAACACTGTTAAAAGAAATAGAAGAAGACACAAAGAAATGGAAAGACATCCCATGCTCATGGACTGGAAGAATAAACATTAAAATGGCCATCCTACCAAAAGCAGTATACAGATTCAATGCTATTCCAATCAAAATTTCAATGTCATTCTTCAAAGAAATAGAACAATTAATGATGAAATTCATATGAAATCATCAAAAACCCCGAATAGCCAAAGCTCTCCTGAAAAAAAAAAGAAGGGAATGGAGGCATCACACTCCCAGACTTCAAACTCTACTACAAAGCCATAATCATCAAAACTGCATGGTATTGGAACAAGAACAGACACACAGACCAATGGAATTGAATAGAAAATCCAGAAATAAACCCACAGATTTATGTCAACTAATTTTTGACAAAGGAGCAAAGAATATGCATTGGAGCAAAGAAAGTCTGTTCAATAAATGGTGCTGAGAAAACTGGGTCGCTCCATGCAAAAGAATGAAGCTTGACTACTACCTAACACCATGCACAAAAACCAACTCAAAATGGATCGAAGAACTAGACATAAGACCTGAAACCATAAAATACATAGAAGGAAATATAGGGGAAACACTACATGATATGCACATCAAAGACATCTTTACAGACACATCACCCAAAGCAGTGATAGTGAAGGCAAAGATAAACAGCTGGGACTACATCAAATTAAAGAGCTTCTGCACAGCAAAAGAGATAATAACAAAAACAAAGAAAACCCACCAACTGGGAGAACATTTTTTTTTTTTTTTTTTTTTTTATAGAGGCATGCTTTATTTATTTGTTTGCTGGTTGGTTTGTTTGTTTTGTTTTTATACATGCACTGGGTACAGTCAGAAGTGCGGGAGGGTGAGAGAATTCACCAGAGCCAGAGCGGGGAGCAGAGCAGGCAGAAGGACCGAAGTACACTGCTGAGGGGAGCAGCGGGCGGCAGGAGAGGTCTGCGCGCCATGTGGGACCCTCCTCCGGTGGCCAGGGAGCAGCCGGGGATCGAACCGGCGCCGCAGAGGCCGCGCAGTTTCGCAACCCAGTGCTCAACCGCTGCGCCACCAGGGAGGCCCCTGGGAGAACATTTTTGCACACAACGCTAATGATAAAGGACTGATCACAAAAATCTACAAAGAGCTGATGAGACTCAAACAAAGAAAATAATCCAGTCAAAAAATGGGCAGAAGAGCTAAAAAGAAACTTCTCTGAAGAGGAAATGCAAATGGCCAACAGGCATATGAAAAAAATGTTCAACATCACTTGTTATCAGGGAAATGCAAATCAAAACTACCATGAGATACCATCTTACACCAGTGAGAATGGCACATATTAAAAAAACTAGCAGCAACAAATGTTGGCGAGGTTGTGGAGAAAAAGGAACTCTTCTGCACTGTTGGTGGGTGTGCAAACTGGTCCAACCACTATGGAGAGCTGTGTGGAGATTTCTTGACCTACTAATCATAGAGCTTCCATATGATCCAGCAATTCCACTCCTAGGTATTTACCCAAAGGACACAGAAACATCAATTCCAAAGAGCACCTGCACCCCTATGTTTATAGCAGCACTGTTTACAATAGCTAAGCTTTGGAAACAACCCAAATGCCCAAAAATAGATGACTGGATCAAGAAGATGTGGTCCATATACACCATGGAATATTACTTAGCATTCAAAAAAGATAAACACATGCAATTTGCAGCAACATGGATGGAGCTGGAAGGGATCATCCTCAGTGAAATAAGCCAGAAAGAAAAAGAAAAATACCGGATGGTCTCACTCATAGCAGGAATCTAGAAAACTTAAATAAGGGACCAGGAAAAAGAATATAAGAAAGAAAATATCAAAATCAAAAAACAACTATGAACAGAGACTCTCTATGGGAGGTGGGGGTGGGGAAAGGAGGGGTTGGGGTCAAAATAAGGGGGTTGTAATTGTATGGGGAATATAAAAATAAAATTTAAATAAAAAAAGTATTGAGAATAATTATTACTAAAAATGTGCTAACATTGGGTGTTTTAATTTACAAATATTTTTGCCAATGTGATGGCTGTTTTAATTTGTTTAGTTTTTTTTTGTTTTAAAGATTTATTTATGCATACAAGAACTGGGGTACAGGCCAGAGGTGTGGGTGTAAAAGGATCCACCAGAGACAGAGTGGGGAACAGAACAGGCAGATTGACTGAAATACACTGCTGAGGGGAGCAGCGGGCAAGGCAGGAGGGTCTGCTGTGCCATGTGGGTAGCTCCCTTGCTGGGGATCGAATTCATGCTGCAGAGGCTGTGGACAGCTTCATAGATTGAGACTTAACCCCTTGTGCCACCAGAGAGGCCCTGTTTAAACAGTTCTTCATGTGTTTATTACTAATTTGCATTTCTTATTTTGAGAATTGTCTATGTCTGTGTTTGTCAATTTTCATTGGGGTGTCTTTTTCTTTTCCATATTGATCAAAAAGTGATACTTACTTGATAAACTTGTTAACCCTTTATCATATGTACTGCAGATATTTTTTTTTTTCAATGTTCCCTTTGCATTATAGTTTTGTGGTGTTTTTATGTATGTAGTCCTGGACCTGTATGTAGTCACATTGTTTTTTTTTTCATGGTTTTTTTCACTTACCAAATCATCAACATCCATTATTATATTTATAATATTCCAACTCCAGAGACACTATTTCACTACTAGATTTGTGTCCTTCAACTTTTTTACCTGCAGTTTCCCAATTCTGTTTTACCTCCTTACCTAGCAAAGAGCCCATCAAGACCAGCAATACCTAGAATACATTCTAATCTCCTGTGACTCTCTTCTTCACCATGTTTAGATGACCCCAACCCTTCATTACTTCTATAGAATCCTTGCGAGAATCCAGGGATGGGAAAAGTATTTGAAAAACTGCCTTTCTTCCCAAAGGAGTCCGAGTCATCTGTCAAAAACTATATACCAGAAGATACTGCCAGACTTTTCTTACAAAACTTGAATCAAATTTTGTCCATTCTGTTTAACCTGGTGGGGACATTTTTATTAGCACTTTAGAATTTATATTTAAAAAAATTTCTACATACAAAATGAGTTTTGAGTTAAAGATGGAGTTGGGTGCCAATCTATAAAAGAGGACATAAAAAAATAAAATGATAATGGTTCCAACTTTCAGTGATTGGGAAATAAAGGAATTCTACCAGTACTTTCAATTACAGAAAAAATAATTCTGGAGAAATACATGAATTCTGACGTAGATATTTTATTATCTGTGATAGTAAATATGAAGATATTTATTGCCACACTTCCCCAGAACAGACTATTATACAATTTTTTTTTTAAAAACTTAATGAGTATCCTCTTTCAGATGTATAACTGCAACCATGACTAATGTAGGAGTGAAATACTGAGTCATTCTTAACAATAAATATGAAAGATTAGTAGATACTTAACAGCAATAATAAGGGAGTGAGTTTATTGCATAATATTCTTGAGCATGGTATTTTTAAATAGCACCTTTAAACATTGGAAACAATCTTTGTAAAACTATAAATTCATAAATATTATTTCTATAGCACTTTGTCACACGTCTGTAATTTTTTTCTTTATTAATAATGAAATAAACATGTATGAAATTTCTCCAAATTCTCAGCAGATCAGCATATTCTAATTAAGTCTAGTTAGGATTTTAGCAGTTTGAACTTTGAAATTTTAAACTTGATTCCAGCCTTTGCTGTTCATCAGGAGAATAATCTAGTCTGTGCACAGTGCCTAGTTTTTCGTAGACTTGATATACTCTTACTGATTTATCTGCGTATCAGTACTGAAGTTAGCAAAGTATTATGTTTCTAAGTAGGAAATAGAGAGACAGAAACTTGAATTTTGCTTAAGAGAAATTAGAATAACCAATCATCTGCTCTCCTTTTTCTTTCTTCTAGGATGGATTGGGGGTAAAAGGGAGGGAACTATTGATATTTAATTTCTCTTCTGAGTTATGTTGTGTGAAGCCACTGCTCAGTCTCCTTGGTACATCGGTGCTGCTTTTTGCTTCATCGTTTAAATCACTCACTTTATTGTTGGTCTCTGCCTGGACTTTCCACAACCAGCTCCCTCAAAGGATCTCTCCCCAAGAAAAATTCCCCAAAAAGTTTTCAGCAGAAAACTTGTTGTGGGGTACAGTGCTTTTATTTTACTCAAGATCTTGTCTTTTCTACATCACAACATCACTACTACTCAGTATATGGTTTTATCAGGATTTTCTCAAGTTGGGTGGTAATTACAGGGCATGAAACAAAAGGAAAGAAGAAAACACAGGAGCATTTATTTAACTTTGTTGTTAAGTTGCACTTCCCTATATGACAATGAATCTACTTATTTGAGCATCCTTTTGTTCAAGTCAGGTTTCTTTATTGCCAGCTAACACCACCTACCCTGTTCCACCAAAAGTTACTTTTCTTCTAAGTCCATTATGTAAATTTCTAGTACTTTTTAGGAATCCCACCTTCTACACATAGAATTGATGTGCCTCCCACCATCGAGCCTTAATCAGTCTAGAGACTAATAATCAGATTATATGCATAAAGAGAGCAAGAATTTGTAGGTTCTTTGTTCTCATCACCGGCAAAGAGTATAATGTGCTTTTTTAAAAGTACATTTACTTTATTTTTTTTTTTTATTTTTAAACAATATTTTCTTCTCCTTACCCCCTCAGATTGAGTCCCGATAGAATTTCCTTCCTCAAGGCACCCTTGCACCATCACCACAGGCCTTTGTGCTCCTCCCTCCCTCCCAGAGTATAACGTGCTTTTTAAGAGTATCACTCATATAGCATTAGCAGATTAAGAGTAGTTGCTTAATATAAATTTTTGAATGAATGCATTACAAATCTTACAGCAAAGTCATTAGCATTCTAGAGAGCAAAACAGACATCTGTGTAATTGGTTAAAAAATGTATGGAGGAGTGATATAGCAGAAGGATATTTTATAGTTTATTTTTGGCAATAATAAAGCATGAGAAATGTGTATGCTTCCTTTAAAGAGCCCACAATTGTATATTTAGTCCTGTGTTCTGAATTCTAGTCTCCTTGCAATTGGAGTTGGAAAAAATAACACCTTTATGTCTCTCAGAATTTCCTGATGAAAAACACTATACAAGTTCCACCCTCTCGGGATATCTGGAGGGATAGCTGTGAAGGAAGCTGGACACACAGCTGTGTGGTTAGAGAGCTCAATACTTGACTTTGTATAAAAGGAGACGAACTATAGAAATGGTCCCAAAGGCCTGTGTATTCTCAGTGAAGTCAAGATGACCTTTGTCTGCCCAGCTAAATCCCCCATCAGTTCTCTAGGAATGACATATATTGAATCTCCTGATAATTGAAAGCTTGGAGCCAAATTTAATGTGCTGCAGTATTCTGGAGTAACACAAGCTCATTAAAATACATGAAGTGATTTAGGAGAGGGTAGAGAACAATTGGTTTTACCCAGGGACTTTTATGTTGGACAGAGGAATCTTAGAAGCAATTTTTAAACTTTTATTAGAATTAAGGTAAAAGAGCATTTAAGAAAAATAAAGGAAGAACATGAACAAATAGATGGAGTAAGAAAATGTGTGCTATAAGAAAAATACTTTGTTTGGTGTGCCTAAATCATTGCTTGAAATAACTTTTGAGCACAGGAATACTCTTAATAGTTTCATATATGTTACTTAGACCAGGGACCTAACTGGGTGATCATGGATAAAATTAGGTTCCATGTGGAGCTTTTTAATGTAGATTTTTGAAGAAGTTTTATACATATGCCTAAAAGGTGAAAAGCATAGGGGTAGAGGGTTGAATTAGCAGGAAAGAATAATGGAAAATTAATCAAAATCTAGATGGACCTGGATTTGAAGAATCTCTTGAACATCTTGCTCAAAAGTTTGTACTTATAATGGAGGAAGTTCTTTCTCTGTGTATTGCATTATATTTTATTAAGTAAGTATGTGACCTTTTTTGTATTGTATACTGTTACTCATATTTATGTATTTAAAGTGCCCCACACTCTCATTCTTTCCTTTATTCACATAACAAGCACATTTTGAGTGCCTATTGTGTATTATACAAAGATTTATGGATATAGTCATAAAAGATAAAACCCATGATTTCAAGATATTCTTACTACACTTAATATTTCACTAGAGTCAGTAAAAATTTTACTCTTGATTAACAGTTTAGAATTATATCAATTGGTTTCTTTGTAGGAAAGTTTTATCTATTTCCAACAAAAAAAAAAATTTCCCTTACAGACATTGTACATCATATCTGAAAGTAAAATTCTGCCATTCAGAGATGTTTAGAGGAGAAAAACACTAACTTAATGAAATGACAAAATCATTGTAACGAAATTTTCAATGAATTTTCTGGAAACCTGCATGCATGATCTTTCAAATTTAAATATTTACTATAAGTGAATAGTATCTCTAAGAAATTTCACTCTTTATAGGCTCCTAAAGAGTGGTGGCTAAAGTAGTTTTTGACACTGACTTAAAATGCATATGTGCTTTGTGTGTGTGTGTGTGTGTGTGTGTATTCCAGACAATGACAGGTAGTTATAGTTACAAGTAGCTTTGGCTTCAGATTCAGTCCTCAGACTTAATCCCATACTCTGACACTTTCCACTGTTATTCCAAAAACTCTGTAAAGTTGAAATCTTTCAAAAGTATAGAATGTTAAGAGAAACTGAAAGAACACATTTCTCCTCTCATGAAAGCTTTGGTTGGTCATGACGAAGCCAAAGAAATTCTATAAAATGCTGAAATAATGTATGGAAAATATGTGAAACTAAAACCACCACACCATCTAACTCCACTGCCTACACTTATTTGTCTAATGAGGAATGACCCTCAGTGTGTAGAAGATGCCACTTTTTCTTACTGTGGTTTTCTTGTATGAAGGAACACTGTGTGGCCAGCATTCTCCTTAATTAAAAGTAATAGAGGGCCTTTGCAGATGTTAAAGGGCCAGAGTTGAACAGTGTGTTGACACCAGATGAATGGGCAAGGCCACCTGCTAGCTTGACTCTTGGCTTTGTGGATGATTTGCATTCCTGTGGCCTGTTGCTCGGCATGACCACTCTCAGCACTTCACAGCCCCAAGGCCTGTTTAATATCATGTATGCCTTCCAGTCATGAAGTCTCTTCTATATTCACATCACCACACAATAGCAAGGGACTGGCTTCATGATTTTTTTCTGCTTAGTGTATGATGTTTTTACTTAATTTAGGCCACATAAAAGAAAAGGAAATGCTTTTCTACAGGTTGGATTAATACATAATAAATTTCTTCTTGAAAATATCATTACAGGCCATTTTTTTCTTTTATGAAGATAATGCTCCTCGTTATAATTGGCAAATAGAGCAATTTAAACTAACATGTACATCTTGCAATTATTACTATCCACAGAATGTTCCAATATTGTTTAAAGATTTAATTGCAAAGGCTGTGCTGGTATTAGTCTGTAAACCTAAGAAATTTTACATGGCAACATGAAATTGTAGGTGGCAACAGAAATAAGGGAACAATTTATAACACTGCAATGTCAAAAATATTAAGAGCACAAAGGGAAAGAGAATAACTTGAAAGTGTATTATTATAAATTATTTTAAGAGCAGTCAAACGAGGGGATGTAAAATGTAGGTGGAGTTGGTCCATTATCCATGTAAAGTTTATTTTTTAATTTTATATATTTTTATATCAGTGTTCATTTTTGTACAATATTTGATTTCTCCTCTCTGGTGCTGTCCCCATAAAATTACCACCACCAAAATACCTGTGAAGTGTCACCATAGACCTTGTGTTCTTCCTTCCCATTTTGAGACCTTCCCCTCCCCTGGTAAATGTCTCTGATTTGTAGTTTGCCTGCTAGTTTTGTCTTTTTTTTCCCGATCTCTATGTCCCTCTTATAAGTGAAACCATCCAATATTTTTCTTTTTTCTTCAACTTATTTCAGTGAGCACAATCCCTTCCAGCTCTGTCCATTGCTGCTATGAATGGTATAAGTTTATCTTTTTTGATTGCTGAATAATATTCCATTGTGCATATATACCATATCTTTTTGATCCAGTCATCTCTTTTGGGGCATTTTAGCTATTGTAAATAGTGCTGCAATGAACATAGGAGTGCAGGTTTCCTTTTGAATTATTGTTTTTGTGTCCTTTGGGGAAATTCCTAGAAGTAGAATTGCTGGGTCATGCAGTAGATTCATTTTTAATAATTTGAGGATCCTCCACACAGCTTTCCATAGTGGGTAGATCAGTTTGCATTCTCACCAGTCATGTAGAAGGAATCCTTTTCCACTAGCATTTATTGTTATTAGTGTTTTTTTTTTTTTAATGTGGACCATTCTTTTTTTTTTTTTAAAGATTTATTTATTTATACAAGCACCAGGTACAGTCAGAAGCACGGGAGGGTGAGAGAATTCACCAAGCCAGAGGGGGGAACAGAACAGGCATACCGACGAAGTACACTGCTGAGGGGAGCAGCGGGCGGCAGGAGAGGTCTGCACGCCATGTTGGACCTTCATCTGGTGGCCAGGGATCGAACCGGTGCTGCAGAGGCTGCGGGCAGCTTCGCAACCCAGCGCTCAACTGCTGTGCCACCAGGGAGGCCCCTAATGTGGACCATTCTTACTGATGTGAGGTGATATCTCATTGAGATTTTTATTTGCAAAAAATTCCCTAATTTTAAGGGCTGTTGAGCATTTTCTCATGTGCCTGTTGGCCATCTGCATTTCCTCTTCAGAGAAGTGTCTTTTTAGCTCTTCTGCCCACCTTTTGACTGGATTCTTTATTTTGTTTCTGTTGAGTTATATAAACTCTTTCTAAATATTTCATATCAGTCCCTTATCAGTTTTGTGGAGTACAAATATTTTCTCTGAGTCTGTCAGGTATCTCTTTGTCTTGGTTATTGTCTCTTTTGCTGTACAGAAGCTTTTCAGTCTGCTATAGCCCCAGCTCTTTTTCTTTTCCTTCATTTTCTTTGCCTTAGAGGATGTCTTTAAAGATATTTCTGAAATGTATGTCATCCAGTGTTTTGCCTATGTTTTCTTTTATATATATTTGTATGGTATGATTTCAGGTCTTACATTCAGGTCTTTTATCCATTTTGAGTTGAACTTTGTGTTACAGTGAAAAGTTTAAGCAACAAATAATACCAAACACTAGCAGGTATCGATATGCATAGAATGCATCTTTGTTGTTTTATTTTTTAAATAGATAAGACTTCATATTCAAATGTAAAATTTATGTTAAATTCTGTACATATGTTAGAATAAAATATAATTGACTAGTAAAATACCAGAAGCATGTTGAATTTATTTGTCTAGACTTGAGCAATTATTTAAATTGAATTGGCATTATTTTAGATATAACAAGTGATTCATGAAGGAAAGAGCTCATTGTTTTAGTGTTCTCTAAAATGACAATAGTTGTCTATGTTCAAATCACTTATCACTGGTTGAGAATACATTGGTTATAGAAGATGGCATATTCTTGCAATACTTAAACCTAGGCGGTCCTTCTTTTTAAATAATGTTACCTGTGTCCCTAATAAGTACAGGCATGCTAACAGAAAATATGTCCATAATGATGCTTTAAAAATAATTACTCTCAGTTTGTCCCAAAGATAACTTCTTTTGACAAATTTTCCCAAAGATAATTTCTTTTGATAAATAACCATTTTACATTTCTTTGATTATAAATTATTTTTAGAATTTCTGCTCTGGTTATTTCATTATAATTTAGCCAAATGTTTTTTAAAAACACTAAATGATTTATTCATTTTCTTATATTTTCATGTAAAATTTATATTAAATTCTGTACATATGTTCAGGTCTTACAATAACTGTGAGCTTGTGATATTTTCAAATAAGATTAAAAGAATATGAATGACATTGACACTAAAAATTATTCATCTCTCTATTTTATATCTTTCACTTATTTCCTTACAACATTTATTTTTAATCTGGTTGACTACATTGATTGATTTGTGTATGTTGAACCATTCTTAGATATTGAAAATCAACAAATATGAGGAAATTATTATTTTTTAAAAAGATTTACTTTATGCATGCAAGAGCTGGGGTGTAAGCCAGAGGTGAGGGGGGAGAGGGTGAGAGGATTCACCAGAGACAGAGTGGGAGCAGAGCAGGCGGATCGACTGAAATACACTGCTGAAGGTGAAACAGGAGAGGTATGCTGTACCATGTGGGTTAGCTCCCTGGCCAGAAATCAAACTCATGTTGCAGTGGCTGCCAATAGCTTCATAGTGCTGAGACTTAATTCATTGGGCCACTAGGGAGGCCCCAAATATGAGGAAATTAAATAGCATGCTTCTATGTAACTGATATACCAAGAAGTGGAAAGAAAATTAGAAATTGTTTTGGGAGGAGGAGAGTTGATGTCACCAAGAAATGAGGAAGTTCCTTGCTTTGCCCCCAATAGAGGCAGATATCAATTGACGAGACAGATACTACAAAATAATATCTCTGATCAACATAGATGTAAAGTTCCTCAACAAAATCTTGACAAATAAAGTTAGCAATATATTTAGAGAAACATTCATGGTGATCAAGTGGAATTTATTGCAGAAATGCAAAGATGGTTCAAAATATGATTTACCAATTCAACGAAAGGAAGGGCAAAAGTCATATAATCATCTCCATAGACATAGAAAGAAACATTGGATAATATTCACCATCCTATTTTAATAAAAACTCAACATAATAGGTGTAGAAGTATATACTTCAACATATTAAGAGCCATAGGTGACAAATCCACAGCAAAAACTGTGGATGACAAAAGCTCTATGACAAAAAACTGAAAGCTTGTCCTGTAAAATCAGGAACAAGGTAAGGTTTTCTACTCTCACCACTACTATTCAATATAGTGATGAAGTCCTAGCAAAAGTAATTAGAGAAGAAAAGGATATTAAGGTATCCAGATTGGAACTGAAGAAGTAAGACTATTACTGTTTGCAAAGGACATGATAATATACACAGATAATCTTGAAAACGCTAGTGTAAAACTCTAAGAAATACTAAACAAATATAGGAAACCGATGGGTACAAAATTAAAATACAAGTGTCTGCTGCATTTCTTTACGCAAGCAATGAACTAGCAGAAAGAGAAATGAGAATCAATCCCATTTAAACTCATATCAAAAAGTATTAAATACTTTGTACTACATTTAACCAAAGAATTGAAAGAACTGTATACCAAAAGCTGTAAAAAAAACTGTAGAAAGAAACAGAAGAAGACACAAGGAGAGAGAAAGGTATTCCATACTCATGGATTGGAAATATTAATATAATTTAATTGTCTGTCTTACCTAAAACAATATTTAAATTCCATGCAATCCCTATTAAAATCCAAGAGACATTCTTTTCACAAGTGGAACATAAATCTTGAAATGTATTTGGTATAATCAAAGACTTGAAATAGCAAAAAAAAAAAAAAACAAAAAATCCTCCAGAGATTAATGAACAAAAGTGGAGGTATAGGCTACCTGATTTCAAACTATAGAACAAAGTGGTATTTATTAAAATGGCTTGGTACTGGAATAAAAGCAGAGATACAGATCAATGGAACAGAACCATTGAGAACCCAGAAGTAAAACCACATTTATACAGACAACTTATTTACAACAAAGGAGACAAGAGTTTACAGTGGAATAAAGAGTTTTTCAAAAATGGTAGTACTCAGAAAACTGCACAGCCCCATCTAATAAAATGAAACTAATCTACTATTTAACACCATACACACAAATTAATTCAAAATGGATTAAAGACTTAGGTGTAAGATGTGACACTATAAATCACATAGCAGTTTAATCGCATATGCTTGTTTTGAAGTTGGAGAAAATAAAACAGAGTACTAGATTTGTCACAGAGCCAATTAGAAGGCATGTTTTATTGGAAATCTTGAATGTTGTGTTAATATTTATTAACACACATTTATGCTATTTTCTAAAGCAGTAGAAAACGCTGAGGTTTTATTGTGTAGGAATGTAACACCAGAAATGTGATATTTATGCAAAATCACTGTTGGCAGTGAGGGAAATGGAGTGGAAGGGACAGAGTTAATAGAGCTGAAAACCAATACTGAGGAGCAAAGACTCATTTTGTGGTTTGCTCTAAGTGTGAGGCCCAAGTCTCACGTTTTTGTTTAAGGTGAGAAGTCATTTCTTCTGCAGAACCTACAGGATATTCCTAGAGTCATACACCATGACAGTATCTGAGGAGTGGGATTCTCCTTTTATGTATCTGTCACATACTTGAATATTGATTACAGAGAGGGATGAGGGATTTCCTTTGAAAAACAAAATACCCGCTACTAAAACACCCTTGAAAGATAATCACACTTCTGTAGAACTATAGTGTGATGATAGACAGTGTGCAAATCTGTAATTTCATCATTTCTGTTTAAAGATTCCATCATGAAACTGAAACAGGGGCAGGCAAAAGCGCAACAAGGCAGGGTGCTGGACGGAAGGATAGAACGACTGCCTGTGCTCTGAGAGCAGAGAGCCACCAAAAAGCCCCAAAAGGCCAAAAAACAAAACCAAGCGCTATAGCAATACAACACCCCACAATAGGGGCCTATAGACTAACAAGGGACAGTGTCCGATAAGAGGACAGGTCACTGTCTGTGGGTTTTCACCCACGCACACAATTGCAAGAAACCTCAGGCTCCAGGAGCAACAACCATGGGGTTTACTTTACAAACAGGGGAAACACAGAGCTTACTGTAGCTACAGGTAGCGGCTGTAAACTACAAGTGGTGAGCCCAGATAGCATCACTGATGGTTGCCACTGTTTACCAGGAGTGCTGAACCTCACTGGCCAGTAGTGATGGTCTCTACTGATCCCTCAGAGGAGGTGTCAGAGACATCCCATGTTAACAGCCCTTTGTGAGTCATTGGGTTATACCAACAAACAGCTCTTTGAGACACCAGGCTCAGGGCCTTTGGTGCTCCTTTAAAGCAATGTCAGAGACAGAACCAGAGGCCCAGTCTCTGCAAAAGTCTTTGGCTTTGCTCCCTCCTCAGAAGGTGACTGCTGGATGCTTTTTTTCCTCTTTCTTCAGAGGCCAGGAATGGACAGTCTTCCCCTTCTTTCTTCTTTTGGAGGCTGGAACTGTGTTCTTCAGGGGCTGGCATCGGCAGTTTTTTCCTTCAGGAGCTGGGGTTGTGTCTCCACTCAGCTGTCTCTGACCCTGACTATCATCCTCTTTCAGGGTGCCCCACCCACAAGTCTGATTGGATCATTTTCCAATCCTGTGACTGCTTGGACCATTTACCAGTCAGCCCATAGCACCTGATTGGTCCATTCCACAATCCAGAAGTGCCGCTTACATAAAGGACTCTGAGGAGCAAATGCCACAAGTGACTTCTGGTGAGAGGTTGGGTCCTGATAACAAAAGTCTGATTGGACCATTTAACACCAATCAGCTCATAGCTTGCCCTAATTGGTTCATTCCACGATCCAGGAAGTACACTATTACATAAAAGTTCTCTGAGGAACAACTGCCACACTGACAAAAAGGCAGTTACTGGGCTCTGAGGAGCAACAGCCACAACTGACTTGTGGTGAGCAGCAGGTTGAAAGAACACCACTGCTTCTTCAGGCTCCCACCAATGAGGCAGCTGGGTTACGGGAACAAAAACACCTTACATTCTGCTTAGTATCTATCTAAAAAATATTGCAGCATCATAGTTACTTACTGTGTAGCCTCCTTTGAGCATAGCATCACTTTGATTAGAATATCTGCTTAGAGTGGGGATCTTACACCATGAGGATGTAAGTCCTCAGTAGATGTTTCATTTAAGGAAAGTATTTTACCTCTTCATTATGATCCCATGTGGAAAAGGAAGGAAAGTGCTATTGTTAAGACTTCCTCTAAGCTAATATGGATTCCCTGCATCAGTGCTTCTCAAGGTGTGGTACCTGGAGTAGCAACTTATGAATCTGTCTCCTGGCAGCTCAGGCCTCCTGACTCAGAACCTGCATGTTATCAACTTACCCACACTAGCATGTGCTAGTTACAATTTGATAAGGTTGTTCCAGAGAATACATGGACACGAGCCCAGTGAGTAACATTGAAGGACATGCACTAAATGTGTTGGTCTTGACAGAAGGAATGACACTTCTTTTACTGATAGAATATTTAATAGTGCTCATGTTGAGAATCTGTCCTCTTTCTTTTCTTTTTTCCTCCCCCTTCTCATTTGATTTCTAATTGGTTAATAGGGATAATTCTTAAATCTTTTCCCAGGCTATGTATGATAGTAACAAACTGAAGTCAATGAGGTTATTTTTCTAGTTGATATAAAACTGCGCTTTTAATCTAGATCACTGAATTAATGAGATAGCAACACATAGAAACAGCTGCCTTCTCTTCACGACTTCTCTGCCTTCTTATTAAGTATCAGCAGAGCTATCTGATTTCATAAACACCATACCTGACAACCTGCATGCTATTTTACTATGACATCACTTCCAGTCATTGTGCTGAGGTAGGCCCCCTTCAGACCATAAATCAGAGTTATTAACAACTTACTTTTTATTTATCCCCTGCATATCCATTTCCTAGTTATTTTGTGTTTGTATAGATCGCATTAAGATCCTTAAATTTGTCCTATTGACCTTTCCCTGTCCCTAGTAGATTCAAGTCTTTGCAGCTGTATCTTCACTTTTAATTCAGGTGAAGAATAAGGACAAAGAATTTAGAGGAGAAAAGCAAAGACAGAACTGGAATGATCTTTCCTGAGTAAATATATTGATGGTGCCAAGTATTTAAATCCCTACTTAATATTACCTCAGCCATAGCTCTGGTTTCTCAAAATACCAGCCATCTATGAGCCAATGCCCTGACTTAGAGTGGTTCATAATTCTCACATGTGGTAACTTTCTGGCTATTAACATACCCTATCAGTGTTTTCAGACTGTATTATGGGAAGAGACTGGAGTATGTCCATGATCTAGTCTGTACAAAGACACAGTCTCACTGTGCGCCTGGGGATCAGTCATCATCAACATCAGTATCACCTTCATTGTCCCACACGAACATTAAGTTCTTACACATGACAGATGGGAGCATTGAGTCAGCCAACATACATAAAATACGATGCCTTCTCCAGTTACCTCATTGGATAAATGTGAAAATAAAAAATGAGATGAAGAGGAATCGCCTTTGAAAAGAGAGCATATGCCACTGTAATGTTATCATTTGAAAGCTATATTTTACTTTGCATTTACTCTCAGTGGATTACAAAATGTAAATGGATGCAATTAAATTATTTGGCAAATTGCTACCTCTCTATGTAATCATTTGATAACAGGTACAGTCTAAAGTAGGAATTACAGCATTCTGTGAATCATTCACAACATTTTCATTGAATAATTCTTCTGGTGGAATCCCCTACCAGAGAAATTTCAAACCTTCTTTTCACTCTAAAATTTCAGTCGATGGGCCTCCCCGGTGGCGCAGCGGTTGAGCGCTGGGTTGAGAAGCTGCCCGCAGCCTCTGCAGCGCCGGTTCGATCCCCGGCTGCTCCCCCGCCACCAGAGGAGGGTCCCACATGGCGCGCAGACCTCTCCTGCCGCCCGCTGCTCCCCTCAGCAGTGTGCTTCGGTCCTTCTGCCTGCTCTGCTCCCCACTCTGGCTCTGGTGAATTCTCTCGCCCTCCCGCGCTTCTGACTGTACCCAGTGCATGTGTAACCAAACAGACAAACAAACAAACAAATAAATAAATAAAGCATGCCTCCTTTAAAAAAAAAATAAAAAAAAAAAAAATATAAAATTTCAGTCGATAGATATAAAGCAGATTTTATTACTCTAAGAAAAACCGTCTTGGGTGTTAGAAGTTTAACTTGCAATGGAGTAAATTTCTCCTTACAATTTCTTAGACTGTAAAGAGTATTTCATAGGACAAATTTTGTAAAGTCATATTCTTTGACTTTCCTGTTACCTGGACTTGATAACCTAATAAATTACAATTAGGTGACATTTGCTAACACTCAGAGTATATCTACCACAGTACCACCTCTTCCCCCCACTCTAACTATGTGCTAACTGCTATTGAGTCCAAGTGTATGAAGTAATAAATAGGCCCCGAGTGCCAAGCAAATGCAAGAACAGGCAAAGCTTTTTCCCTGCATATGGGAACCATCTCTTATGAATGTAACTTCAGTCAAGATAGGCAGTTTGAATGATTTCTACATTTGCTTTGTTAAGAAGCTTTTATTCTTAAAACCAATTTTTCACTTTTGGTTCTTGCATGAAAACCATGACAACTAAAACCTTTTGCAACAAGAATGTTAGTACACCATTTCAGGCATTTTTGAATGTATAGGGATTATTATAACTTTGCATTATTTCAGATGCTGTAAAGATTAGTCTCAACATTAGGTCCCCACATTGTCCCCGCACTGACATTATTAACTTTAGGCAAATGTGTAATAGTGAGGGAAATGTTTGAAATAGCCCAGGGAAAAAGGGTGAGGAAAAGGGAGAAATTTAGGCTACACTATTGCTATCAGCACTTCCTCAGTGCAAGGCTATTTAATAAACTTAGCTTTCACAGATTTTTAGTAGTGTTGAAATTTTCAAGAGTATGTGTTTGAATATCCACACTGTATTGCTATGCTGTTTCTCATAAAAGAGTAGGCAAAAAGAGAACTGAAGGAATATTTACTATTCCTCTCTCTTTGCTGTACAGTAGCTGAGATGTAGTACCTTGTTTTTTTTTGCTTATCTTTGCCTGTTTTTGTGTTGCACATTAACTGAGCATGAGAATATCTGTTTCTGTGATGTGCAGAATTGTGCTTGATGGTCATTAAAATTTGGAAATGAGTGGTGTTTGGTATTAACCAGCTGTGACCTTGAGTGATGAAATTCTAAAAATATGTAGTGTGCCTTCTCAAAAAGCATATGCCTTAAATATGTAGAAGTAATCAAACACATAAGACCAAGCTTCAGGCAAAATTGGCTGTAGGTGGCATGAGCTTTCATTTCTTGATTCCAAGAACTGCGATTCAGGAGCTGGAGAATTTGATATGTAAATGAAATTATTATTATATTACTAATAGTTTTCAAATATGTACTTCATTTTGTTCAGATATGATAAAGATTAGTACACACAGAGAATAATGATTAAGGGAGTATATCAATGAAAGGAGTCCCAAGGGTTTCAAAATAGGTGATGTGTGATAGGAGAAAGAGGCCAGTGCCATCATTATATACATTTCCTGCATAAATAAATTTACCACTCATTATTTCCTGTTGTTCCTCTTTTAAATGCCACAGGAGACTAGGATTCAAAGAATCACAATATCTTGTTATGACAGCCTTTACAAAAGAAATAGTCTTTAATATTATAGTCACTTAGTTTGAACATAGCCACTGACACTTGAAAAGATTCCTAATTTATTCCAAGAAAGATTAACTTTATTATTACAGGCAGTATTAGTATTAGAAAGAAAAGTGAATGTTTTCCTAGCATTTTTTCTTTTGCCTATGTATAAACATAGTTTATTCTTGAAACTTCCTGTAAATAGTTTCAGCACATTCTGTACTAATTCCAGTGATTAAGTTCTACCTTATGCCTAGTTTACATGGAACTGTTGATTTAAATACTTTGATCTGAAAGATTTATTTAGCATACTATGAAATGATGCAACGTAAAATACTTCTTAGGCATAAATAAATGTTTTTGTTTCTTCTTACAGAATGTATTGGCATGATTAGATTTTTGTCTTTTATGAAATTGTTTGAATGATGCTTTCAAATATTAACTCATGGATTTCTTCTTTTTTCCACTTCCAAAAAAATAGGGTCATTATGTCAACTCAGCAGATGTCAAATCTGAATTTCTCTTGCTACAATTGAAGCCTGTCTCCTTTTCCTCTTGGTTCACTGGAAAAGGAGAACAGCTGTTGGATATCACCCCCTTACAGTAATAAGTCCCTCTTTAACTTTTCCCTTTTCAGTTCATTTAAAACCTCCAAGCCCTGAATTTTTCCTCATAGGTCCTATTACCTTTGCTAAATTTTTTGGATGGAATCCTGTAGTTACATTAACTTTGCCCCACATGTATGGAACCCCAAAATGGGAAAAGTAGTCTTGGAAAGACCACAGTTCACTATAAAGGTACAGTTACCTATTTCATTTGCATACTACTGGGTTGTCAGAAGAGTCATGACGGATTTTTGCTTGAAAAACATAGAAAAATACATCATGACTTTTCCGACAACCCAGTAATTATGATAATACCATGGCATAAAGGTAAATATACTGATTCCATGTGATTCTTTTGTTGTTTTTATGATTTAGTCATTTTGTATTGTATATTGTTGAAATTATCTATTTTTATTACTTATGATTAAGTTAAATGTTTTCCAAATCCTTCATCCATTCATCTATTTTACATTTAATATTTCTTTTGTAAGTAGAAGTCAGAATGAGTCATGGAACTATCTTGCTTTTCTTTATATAATTTGACAACATCCTCTATTCACTAAAGTCCTTCTAGGAGTCAGGATATAAAAAGAATGGCATGCGGATAATAACTTGACAATGGTGACCTATATCTATGTCACTTTTCATGTACAAACACTGAAATTTTCAGACAACATTTGAAGCAATCTTCCTTTTTCTCAATTTCTGGATCTTATTCTTACTCTATTTGAATTTATAGGTGCCAACAGCTCTTTTTCCCCCTTTTAATTGTACTTGTAAGTTTTAATTATTTGTAGTAAGCACATGCATTTTGAGTTTTAACTTTGGCCTTAATATCTCTTAATATATGTGAATGTTTTGAGTGCTTTTTAATTTCAGTCTCTTCATCTCTAAAATGGTGAAACACCAAAATTAATTATGACATTCACAGTATGAAAGATATATATTTAAATACTTTGTAATAAACAGCAAGCATAACATAAATATTGTTACTAGAACTGTAATTATGTTATTATTTTTAATATTACTATTATCCTTCAAGTGACATCGCCACCAAAACAGAATTCCCAGTTTCAGATTACTCTGTCTAGCATATTATTAAATTTAGGCTTATTTTAACAATGATTGTCTTCCAACCCTATTTTTTTGTTATTTTTTTATTCTGTTAATGATGTTTGCTGTTTTCCCACAAGTTGTTTATTATTTGTATTTGTGTAGGTTTGAAACATTATTTCTTCCCTGAACACCCAGTTCTGTCCCCCAAAGCAATCAATATTATGTTTAGGCACTTCTCATTGCTAATCAAGAGTGTGTGCAGACAAACCACATCCACAATCACCTGCAAGTACATAATAATATATTTTTCACTTTCTTTTGCAGCTTTTCCAACTAACAATGTAACTTACAGCTCATTCCATATCAGTACATAGAGAATTTTCTCATTTATTTAATATTCATTGGAATGTTGTGTGATTATAAAAACAGTACCCTATTGATGTACTGTAGGCACCAAAAGAAGCTGGTCACTACTGTGGTACAACAACAAAAATCTCCACGTCACAGTTATTTTAAAGTCTTCTGTCTACAAGTCTATTACTAAGGAGTGTTGGAGTCTTCAGCTAAAATCTCCAATTATCCTGGCAGTTCTGGTTCTTTTTGCTTTATATTGAAGCTCTGTTGTTACGTACTTTCAAAAAGGTTTCTATTACTTCATAATAAATTGCCACAAATTTAGCAGTTTAAATCAACTTCCATTTATTTCTTCATAATTCTGTAGTCAGGAGTCCAGGACTCTACTGGGTTCAAAAGATCAAGGGCACTGAACAACACTCTCAGGTTTCAGATCTCTGAATTTTCCCATAGGCAGAAAATAATCCTGTGTTTAAAGGACACATGTAATTAGATTAGGCCCACTGGATAATTTCCTTTTTGATTACTTAAACTCAACAAATCATGTACATATCTTGTAAAGTAATATAGTCACAGGAGAGCGATTTTATCCTGTTCACAGGTTCTACCAACACTGAGGGGAAGGAGATTATGAAAAGATGAGCATCACTGAGAGTCACCCTTATTTATTTATTCATTCATTCATTCATTCATTCATTCATTTATACAAACACTGGGTACAGTCAGAAGCGCAGGAGCGTGAGAGAATTCACCAGAGCCAGAGCAGGGAACAGAACAGGCAGACTGACGAAGTACACTGCTGAGGGGAGCAGCGGGTGAGACAGGAGAGGTCTGCGCGCCATGTGGGATCCTCACTGGGGGCTTGTGTGCAGCTTCGCAGCCCAGTGCTTAACTGCTGCGCCAACAGGGAGGTCCTGAAAGTCATCCTTAGAATTCTGTTTACCAGACGTGAATACACATTTAAGACGGTTAGGTTATTTTGGGAAATTGACCCTTTTATTATTATGCAATGTTTCTTTTGCTCTGGTAATGTTCTGCTTTAATACTACTATGGTGCTCTTGTTTTCTGTAAGGTTTACAACATTTATTTTTAATCTACATTGATCATATTTGAAGTGAGTTTTTTGGGGTCAGCATATAGTTAGTTGGGTCTTTTTTATGTATTATGGTAATATCCATGTCAATTTGTCATCTCAATGTTTAGACCATTTACATTTAATTTATTTCCTATTTTTTCTGTTTCCCCTTTCCTGACTTCATTTGGGTTAGTTTGTGTTGACTGTATTTATTTGTATAGTTTTTAGTGGTTGTTTTAAGGATTATAAATGCACACAACTATTCACAGTCTATTAAGAATTAATATTTTGGGGCCTTCCTGGTGGTGCAAGGGGTTAAGCACCGCACTATGAAGCAGTCCACAGCCTTTGCAGCACGAGTTTGATCCCCGGCCGGCCAGGGAGCAACCCACATGGCACAGCAGACCTCTCCTGACTCGCCCACTGCTCCCCTCAGCAGTGTATTTCAGTCAGTCTGCCTGTTCTGTTCCCCATTCTGTCTCTGGTGAATCCTCTCACCCCCCTGCATCTCTGACCTGTACCCCAACTCTTGTATGCATAAATAAATAAATCTTTAAAAAAAAGAATTAATATTGGTCCACTTCAGTTGGTATATGGAAGCATTATAACCATATAGGTTTCTTTACTTTTTCTTCTTTATACTATGATGTCTTATCAGATTTACTTGCATGAAAAATCCTATCAGACAATTATATATTCTTTATTCTTTACTTTCAACCATAAAATGTTTGAAAAACCCTAAATGAAGTCACTGTACATTATTATTACTCAGACATTAACCATTTGTTATGCCTTTAATTTTGATGTTCCAAATTTATTTCTCATGTCATTGTTTTGTCTGAATGACTTTTATTAGCATTTTTATGAGCATATCTGCTAGTATTATCTTAGTTTTTCATCTGAAAGTGTCTTTATTTTGCCATCATCTCCGAAGGATATTTTTGCTGGACGTAAATTGTTCTTTTTTTCCCCACTCTCAAAGTATTTGTGCTACTGTTTCTGGACTTTATGGTTTCTGATTAGTCTATGGCCATTCAAATTTTTGTGCTTTTTTAATAATCTGTTGTATGTATGACCATTTTCCAGATTTTTCTTTGTATTTAGTTTTCACCAATGTTACTTGATATATATAAGTGTGTGAGTTTTTGGATTGTTTCTCTCTGAGTTTCACTGGGCTACCTAGATCTGTTGTACACTGAATGTAGGAAGTTATTAGTCTTTGTTTATGTTAATTCACATATTTTTCATTCTTTTTATTTAAGAGATTTATTTTTTTTTAATTGTAGCGGAACTGGGGTGTAGGCCAGAGGTATAGGGGGATGAGGATTCACCAGAGACAGTATAGGGAGCAGAACAGGCTGATCTATTGAAATACACTGCTGAGGGGAGCAGTGGGTGAGACAGGAGAGGTCTGCTGTGCCATGTGGGTTAGCTCCCTGGCCAGGGATCAAACTGATGTTGCAGGTCTGGCAATTGCTTGATAGTGCTGAGACTTAACCCCTTGTGCCACCAGGGAGGTCCCTGGTTTTAATATTTTATTTTTGTGTAAGCATTAACCTGTCTCGAGGTTTCTCTATATTATGCACAAGGATTTCTTCTATTTTTATTTTATTTTTATTTATTTTTAAAGATTTATTTTTATTTATTTATGCATACAAGAACTGGGGTGTAGGGCAGAGGTGTAGGGGGCAGGGCAAGACTGGAGAGGTCTGTTGCACCATGTGGGTTAGCTCCCTGGCCTGTGATTGAACTTATGGCACAGTGGCTGGTGATAGCTGGATAGTGCTGAGTCTTTAATCACGGAGGCCCTGTTTTTCATTCTTGTACTCTCTTCTTTCCTTCTGGAACCACAAAAGCATACTGTTAGACATTTATTTATTTATTTATTTATTTATTTACTTTTTGTCAATGCTCTCTTGAGCCTTTCTCCAATTAAATAAAAAACACTATATTTTAGGTTGGACTTCTACATTTATCTTTAAGTTCATAGACTATCATTTTCATTCTGATACTCAGTTCACCAAAATAAACAATTCTATTTTGGTTATTGTTTTCCTTTATAAAATTTCCATTTGGTTCGTCTTTGTATCTCTATATATTTGCTAACATTTTGTCTTTTAACATTTGTTTCAGGACTGTGATTACTTTTTAAAACATTTTTAAAGTATTTCAGTTCTGTATCATCTTTTCATTGATTTCTATGGGTTATCATTTATCAAGCAGTTTGTTTCTTTTCTTTGGATCTAAGTACTTTTGGATTTTATACTGGACATTACTGATATTAGTGGACTCTGAGTTACATTTAAATCTTATGGGAAAAGTTGGTACTTTTGGTCAACTTCTCTGCTATCTCCCTGGTACTTTCTGATTCCTAGGGATTCTCCTTTTTGGGTTTTTGGCCAGAAAATTTTCAATTTTGTTATTATACCATGTCTGGGTCAATGCAGTGAAAGACAAGGAGAGATTAATACACCCCTGGGTTTGTCCCCACCCTTTTAAATACACATCTCTACCCAATGGAGAAAAGATTTCCCTCTCTAGAGCTTTTGCCCTTCCGACTCCCATTGCTAGCTACTGTGGCTAATGTCATTGCTACAAAGGAATTGCCTGAGTGGTAGACATAAAAGAATATAGAAAAAGAATAAAGAAAGAAATAACACCTGAAGGTTTCCTATGCTCTTTCTGAGCTTCACCAATTTCCTTTCATACTGTTTGATCCAGTATTGCCCTGGAGCTGCATCTTCACTGCAGTAATGCCTTCTGGGTTTTTGACTGACTGCATTAGGTTCAGATCAGGGATGGCCAAAAGGAAAAAAAAAATTACAAATTCACCACAGGTTGGGTGGTACTTTGAATTCCAGTGTCTTTCTTTTACTCAGTTGTTGCTATTTCAACTTTTTGGAGTCCTCCAAGTGCCCATTCAATCTGTACAAGTTTTATCATTTGGGTGAGTGAGAGAGCAGGTGGCATATATTGGCTCTATTGAATCTAGATCCAGAACTGTAACTTGCAGTTCTTACCATCAGCAATGGAAGTTGACTCTGATAAAGAAAATTTTTTTTTTTTTTTTAAGGTTATTGAATAAACTACAGAATTGTTGAAAGTGTTGCAAAATTAGTCTGGGCCATGCTTTCCAAACGGTGCTGCTGATGCTGTCAGAAAACCTGCCTGATCAAAAAACAGCTTCCATAGCACTTACCAGAAACTCAGATGTTCCACACTGCCACTACTGCCATTGGGATTTCATCTTCAAATGGAGAATTTAAACCAGTGTTTATCTTAGCTTCAAATTCCTTTTTATTCATGTCACACACTTCTAAATCCAAGTCAATCCTACAGGAATGTGATTTATGCAAATCAAACCAAATGCCAATCAAGTCACATGACTATTTTCTTAACACTAAAGAAGGGAGTTCTATGGATTCTATACCTCATGGTAGGAAATCTCCTAAGCATAGCCAGGCTATTCAAAAAGTACTGGGCAGTGTGGAACTGTAACAAATGTCTGTTGATTTGGAGTTTATCATACAAGACACTATGAAATTTGATCTTGCTTTTATTTACTAATAATGTGAATTAATTATGGTAGTAAAAGTATTAGTTTGTTTTATATACCTAAAAGATTTAAACAAATTAACTGATTTTTTTTTTAATGCTTTTATTGTGAAACTGAGCATAGATAGATAAGGAAAATACCATGAAGATACTGGTGTCTGTGTTTGAACTTAGAATTCAAAATGCCTTATATGTTTCTGTTTTAGGATTCAATGCCACAAACAAACAAACAACAACAAAACATAAACTGAATTCTTGGCCTTGAAGTATTTACTTCTTAATGTACAGTAGTTAAGAGCACGTATCTGTACTATGATTTAAAAAAAAAAAAAGTGGGCCTCCCCGGTGGCGCAGTGGTTGAGTGCTGGGTTGCGAAGCTGCCCGCGGCCTCTGCGACGCCAGTTCCATCCCCGGCTGCTCCCCGGTCACCGGAGGAGGGTCCCACATGGCGCGCAGACCTCTCCTGCCGCCCGCTGCTCCCCTCAGCAGTGTACTTCGGTCCTTCTGCCTGCTCTGCTCCCTGCTCTGGCTCTGGTGAATTCTCTCACCCACCCGCGCTTCTGACTGTACCCAGTGCTTGTATAAACAAACAAACAAACAAATAAACAAATAAATAAATAAATAAATAAATAAATAAATCTTAAAAAAATAAAAATAATAAAAAAAAAAAGCACAGATTGAAGTAAAAACCTGCTCTGGACCTTTTCCATTCACTTAATAGCTGAGTAACCTTGGGCAAGTTACTTACTTCTCTGCATGCAAATTTTGTATCTAAGATGAGGATAAGAACATTAGTTCCAAACTCAGAATTACCAAGAGGATTAAACTAGGTAAATGAAAAGTTTTGTCCTAATCAATGTTCAGTAAAATTTAGTTATGATTATTATTACTGCCATTTTCTTTAATATCTTAATAAAATATATTTTTAATCTTCTAAGGCAATTAAAAAGTTCTTCAATGTTGAGTAAAATGAAACTGTCTCTACCATAGTGAATATTTTCTGCTTTATGATGCACTCTTGATAAGTGATTAGCAATTAAAATACTTAAATGTTAAACATGCCTACCTTCTTCTATGTGGTGTTCTTAGCTGGTAACTAATAGAAGGGAAGCCCATTTATGCTTATCTTTAAACAGAGGTGACAGTGTTAACTGACCTAACTGGGTTGTACTACTCTCGCAAAGAAAGTCAGACTCTGAACCATGGGAGTATTTTCACAACAGAAACCATTTTTTAGTGAGTGGCACCACCTTGGGCAGAGTTAGTATTCTAATAAAAACCTTCTTCCAAATGGTGAGTGAAGGAAGATTACATAGGGAAGGAAGGAATTCCAGAATGTGAGGCATGAAGAGGATTTCTTCATTCTCAGGTCAAGGAGGGCACCATGCAGTCTAGGGTTAGTCAGTCACAGGATTACCAATGACCTTTCTGAAATGCTTACTCTGGTCTACACTATCAGTTTAAAATAGCACTTGGCCCTAATGCATACATTGTGCAAAAATGAAAAAATGATGTAAGAATTAAATAAAATAGATATTCTTGAGGAAAAAATAAAAAAAAATAAGTAAAATGGTACTAGGGTGCTCATTAGGCACTGATGTTCTCACTATCCTCAAAAGGAACAAAATATCTCCTTAAGCATTGAGAAACCCATTACATGGACCTGAGGAATGTGGTACAGTACATTAAACTGCCTGGTTAAATACAAAGTAAGGAGTCATATCATGGTCTTTGGCTCAGGCCTGAACACAATAATCCTCTTCAAAGTTAAGAAGGCAGAGCAAAGGGCAAAGGAAACTTAACTCATGATTTTTATAAACTAGTCTGTGTAAGCTCATGATATACAGAAGTCCAAACTTTAAAAAAAAATGTGTTTCTTGGCTTTCCATGTATAATGTTAAAAAAGAGACCCAACTGCAGTGTCTTTTAGTACTCTCCTCTATGTCTGTTTAAGGGGTGTTCCACACAGTTTTGGCAGATAATGTTTCCAAAAAATTTGAAATGTTTAACTGGTGTAGCTTTCTACACTGGCTGCTACCCATGCAGTAGGATTTGTTTCCTTTTGGTATAAATCAAACATTTAAGATGATAGCTCAGAGAAAATAATTTGAGTTTTATTGCTTTGGAAGGAATATCTGTGTGAGTCCTTCATGCTTCATTAGTTAGAAAATATTAAAGTAAAATGAATGAGCCCTTCTATGAATCTATGATAATCTGTGGCCTCCCATAATAAAAAAATAAAAACTCTAATCTTTACAAGGCTTTAACATGTAATATTAGCTGTAATAACATGTAAGATTTTTCCTCTCACATGGCAAGGAGTAAGAAAAGAGAATGTAACTGTTTTTGCTTAAAGTCTTAGAAAAAGTACCTACCCTGACTAACTCAGGAACTTCACAAAGTGCAATAACTGATCTCTAATACTTTGAGTGGATAAAAATGTGGTTTTCTGTGACGAGCATAGAGGGTTAACTTATTATTGAGTATCCTGTGGATTAAATCTTGAAATGGAGCCTATTCATGGCATTTTGCACAGTTTTCAGTTAATGCTATTTTTCGGCCCTATTTGTAAAAATTACTTGCATGGCTAGGTCATGTTGGTTCCATTACTTTTTAGCATACAATTGGGACTTAAGAGTATACTCTTGATTCAGAACCAAAAAGGAGGCTTTATAAACGTGTGTTCTGTAGGGGGAAACTTGTGAGTTGCAAAGTTATGAGCATAGGAATTCCTTTCCTCTGCCTCTCTGTGTTACTTCATTCTTTGAAGCTTATGTTCTCGTCAACGGAGCAGTAGTTTCTCATGTGGTTATTGTGAAGTAATGTGGCCTTTCCTATTTATTGTCTAACAATTTGCCAGTTTGTCCAGCTCCATATGATAGTATTATGTTATTTTAATAAAATATCATTTAAAACTCAGAAAATAAACATTTTGATTAAGTGTTTCATCTTTTTACATTGAGAAATTATAGAATCTACTACATGGAGGATTTTTAACCGTGATTTTAAACAATTTCCTCATAAAATTTGTTCAGTTAACACAATGATCTTTTGTACCACAGCTGAGATTTGAAATAGATGACTTTGTAGTAATATTTTAATTCCAGTTAAAAACCCAAGAGCATTTCCCAACAAGAATAAAAGGAAAGGTTTGGAGATGGCCTTGGATGAAGAAGCAATTTCTACAGCTGCAAAGTTGTCATGTAGGGGAAGAAGGCAGATAATGTGCTAGTGAAATTATCAAGAGAGGGGGCACCACTTATTTCAGCATTGAAATCTCCTCCTCAATCTCGAATTCCCTAGTCAACTATAATCTGACTGACATTTCCCTGTCCAAACATAAAGGAACAGCCTAATTAAGAAAATGTGTGTACTCAAAAATTATCTTAGGATTGCTGTGATGAATGAAAACTTGTAAGTGACTCAACAAGGGAGTGTATTCTTACTTCATGTCACACCCTCTTTGGGAACAAATCACATTACCTAACTTGATTATCCAGCATACACTGAAGATTCTGTTTTAAAAGATAGTTGTCTAGTGCCAAAAATAAAACCAAAAAACATTTTAAAAATTGGTCATGAAAGCAAAATTAAAACATGTTTTCCATGATTGAGGTATGTCTTCCTTTTAACATAGGTATTTAAAAATATGTAATAGGCAGCTTCTAAGGAGCCCCCGATGATTCCCATTCCTTATAGTCACACTAATATAATCCCCTCCCTTTGAGAATGCTTTGAATATGTTAACTCAGTTCTAAAAAATTGTACATGTTAGAGGTGATAGAATGTCACTGAGTTTATCTTCCTTTCTCTCCCCCTCTCCCCCCACCCCTTCCTAACCCTCTCCTCCCCCCAACCCCTGGACTCTTTCTCTTTCTTCCTCACCCTTCCTCTCTCCAGCCCTCTGATAGATCACTCTGGAAGAGGCCAGCTGCTTTGCAGTGAAAGTTGTTATGTGTGTGATGAAGCCAACATAGCCATGATCAGAGGGCTGTCAACAACTATGTGAACAGGCTTGGAAGTGGATGCTTTAGCTCTCATAAAGCTTTGAGATGACTATAACCTGACTAACAGTTTGAACTCATCTCTCAAGGGACCTTGAGCCAAAGACATTCAACTAAGCCTCATCCAGATTCCTGACCCACAGAAATTGTTAAATAAATGTTTATTGCTTTAAGACCTTAAATTTTGGGATAATTTGTTACATTAGATAGCAAAATCAAAGTACTAAAGCTGATTATCTAAAAATATAACGTTCACTTTATATATGTAGTTTTAATAGTGTGTTCACTAATGCTAATAGTATTACAACATTAACATACATTTACTAATTTAACATAATATTCATTGTTGATACAGTTATTACTGATAGTAATTTACTATGCAGTGATAAATTCATTCATGTCTGCATATATTTGAAAAGTAAATTTCTCTATCTTCTATGCTCCCCATTCTCTAGAGCTCTTTCCTAAAGGAAACAAATTACTCTTTTATATCTATCTAGAGATAGCCAATACATATTAAAATAGAGACGGTGATGCATCTTTAAATTTACACAGTAGTCATCCACAACTATTACATATACTGCTTTTTAATTTATTGACATGTTTTGGAATCAAGTTATTACATGCCTTATAGTTTATAATGGCTACATACCATAATTTATTCATCAAATTCCCAAATAAAGAACATACTGAGTTATAATTATCATAATAAATAATATTTATTTGTGTTATGCTATCACAAATAATGCTAAAATTAATGTTTTATATCTATATCTGTTGGATAACTAAAAAAATAGAATTGCCTTGTTTAAAGAATTTTTGAATTTGATAGATACCTAGTTTTCTGTTATGAACTTTATTGTGATTTCCATGTCCCCCCAACAATGTGGGACAGGACTTCTTTCTCTACACTTGCACTAACATGGCCCTCAAACTTGTATACCTTTGTCAATCTCAAAGTTGAAATGAACAAATATATCCTCTTCCCTTAATGCTTGTTATCGCTAATGTTAGTTAGAAGTGAGGTAGAACATTTAAAAAGCCCTTTGGGGCCTCCCCGGTGGCTCAGCGGTTGAGCGCTGGGTTGTGAAGCTGCCTGCAGCCTCTGCAGCGCCGGTTTGAGTTTGATCCCCGGCTGCTCCCCGGCCACCAGAGGAGGGTCCCACATGGCGCGCAGACCTCTCCTGCCGCCCTCTGCTCCCCTCAGCAGTGTACTTTGTCACTCTGTCTGTTCTACTGTCCGCTCTGGCTCTGGTGAATTCTCCCACCCTCCCATGCCTCTGACTGTACCCAGTGCTTGTATAAATAAAAAAAATAAAATAAATCTTTTAAAAAAATAAATTAAAAATAAAATAAAAAGCCCTTTGTATTTTTTTGCTCATCATCTGTGTATTCATTATTCTTGCCCTTTGCCCATTTTTTAAAATGGAGTTTGTGATCTCTTTCTTTGTAATTTATGGAAGTATTTCATACATATAAGGTAATTAAACTTTTTTAATTTTTTTATTCCCCATACAATTGCACCCCCCTTATTTTGACCTCAATCCCCTCCTTTCCCCGCCCCCCCCCATCCATAGTGTGTCTCTGGTTTATAGTTGTTTGTTGATTTTGATTTTTTTTTTCTTATAGTTATTCTTTTTCCTGGTAATTAAACTTTTGTCTATTATATCTATTCAAATTTTTTGCCCTGTTTGACCATCTGTTTTTATACTTTGTTTCAGGGCCTGTGGGCATAGAGTATTGAGGGAATAGGACTAGTCTTCAAAATTTGATGAATGGGGTGTAAGTACACTTTGGTAACAGTGTTTACTATACACCACCTACAAAATGTCAACAAAAGGGTATATGGATGAGTAGCGATTGGTTGCATTCCTTTAGCAATATCACTGTGTTAAGGCTTAGGAAAGATTTCATGCAAGTGCTTTAGTTAGTGTTTAATTTTAAATAACAACTACAGCCATAATAATGACAAAACTGTTCAGCAGATAAAGGAGGCAAGGGAGCAACTGAGAACACTTGGGTAAAGCAAAAAAAAAAAAAGGAAAAAAAGCAAAGTCAGAGAGTATGAAATGTACCTTACTTTATGCCTGACTTTCTGAAATTACAAACAGTTCTGAGAGAGAGAGAGAATAAATTTAGGTTTTCAGTCTTGAATGTCTTTGGGATTGTAGTTGTGATATCATATAATTAAACTTAATTACTACTTACTAAATACTTGTTGCTTATTAAATATTTGTTCGTTATGTATGGGTGTCAGGTGCATAAATTTAATTCACTAACCAATAGTTCAGTTGACTCCTTCCTGATTTCAGGAGGATGTGGTGTGGATGAAAACTGTAAAGGAAACATTTATTTTGGAAGTTTAATTGCCCCGTCTGTGCAATTGGGCACCATAATACCCTGTGAAAGGATTGTTTGGATTGCTAATTTTGCATCACTCTGGCATGTGGTCAGCGAAGGGCATTTTCAAAATGGAAAGGAAGATTAGTAGCTACTTGATTTGCATCTACATTATGACCTGTCACTTTTAGGGGCAAATGCTTTGGTAACTTTATGCTTAGAGAGCATTGCAATTTATCTCTCAAATATGCCAGGAAGGAATTATCTAGAGCCCTATGCAACATAAAATGAAGAATGGCAATACCTGTCTGTGGAAATCAGGATAATTCACTGCTATATAGGGAAATCAATACCTCAGAAAAATGTGAAACATTTAAATATGTTGTCAGTCAGTGAAAAATTATAGTTCATGTACCCCTTTAGTAGAAAAGGGAAAGATATGATATATATCTAAGAGGTCTGGAAAAATCACCTACTTCTAATTATATTTCCTTCCCTCTTCAGTTACTTGACAACTAGCAATTAAGCAGTTACACCAATTATTACTTTTTAGCATTCATTTTGACATCTATGACAATGTTTTTGAGTCTATATCTATAGAGTGTATTGCCCCATGAGAGAGGAAGGGAGAAAAAGAGAGAGGAAAAGCACCACAACTAAAGTTGAAGTTCCAATGAGATAGTAAGTTGAACATTCCACTGTTGGATCTAGGCTAGAGACCGTGGCTAGATTATTTGGTAGTTATTAGCATATACATAGGAAAGGAAATCAAGAGGATATATGAGATTAACTGAGAAGATTAAGAAGAAATGATATCTAGAACTGAACTAACAGAAAATCTTAAGGGATAACCAACATATTACATAACCAGTGAAAGATTAAAACTGAAGTTAAGTTATTACAGGGTGAAGATATAGGAATTACTGGTTATGAAAAGAAGGAATTGTTAATAATGCCAAGTGCTAGTGAGCCATCATCTAAGACAATTGAAAGTAATTCAATAATTTCACAAAAACCAATTGATGTTTTTGCCAAGAGCTTATTGTGGGTAATTATTGTAAGTCTTGAAGTGTAGGCAACACAGGTTTCAGTGAATCCATGAAGTAATAGGAGTAATTACGTGGGAAAAAGGTCAGTATGTATATTTTTAATATGGCAGGGTAGTATTTGTAAGGGATCTTCAAATATAAGGTGGAAAGCTGTGTACCTATATGAAAAAATAATGCAGCACATCTAAGTTTTGCTGGGAAAAAGCCTATAAAAACAGTATAAAAAAAGGATATGAAAGCCAGAAGATGGGTAGAAGAATTTACCTAAACATATGGAATTCTATCTAATTATAGCAGAAGGGCAAAAAGGGATACACGCTTATTAAGGTAAATCAGTAACTTTTGTGAGTAAATTGATTCAGTTTCTCTGATTATATTTTCTCTAATATGTAGGAGGAAAGTATATTTACTAAAGCAATAAAAAGTGGAAAGATCAGCAGTCTGATAAAAGTATATAGTAAGTTGAAAATATGTTGTAGAAAATGTAAAATATGGAACAGCTAATCAGCATAATTGAAAATTTAATTTAGGGTAAGGACATATGTTTATAATGCAACTAATCTATGTGCATTTAAGGTTTTCATAAAATTGCTCAGCAGTTGTATGTGTAGGAGCAAAATAATTTGATTCCTTTGGGATTTTCAGACTGAATGCAAGGCTACATAACAACAAACCTAGAGTTTTAAGGAAAAGAGAAACTTACTTGATTAATCATAGAGTCTGAAGTGGTTATTATAGAAAATGAGTCCTGGAATATGTTGATAGAGGGAAAAATTTTTGAGATTTCAAATATTTGAGATCATAAGATAATTTGAAAGCAAAGTGTTATGTGCAAACCAAAAGATGGGAAACTTTGATGATCAAATTAGAAGTTTAATACTGCAGAGATGAAACTATCTGGGGTATTTTTGAAAAACTAGTTTGGAATTATGGCTCTGTGGAAGTCAGAATGCTTGTAAGCTATGCTGTTGATTATATTATCCTCATTGGCACTGGAATGATCTAGAACTGAACTATTTAGAACTATCTAGAACTAGAAGAACTTTTAGTGGTGAGGGGGTAGTGAACTCTAACCTGAATTCTTCAAGGAATAAGAGTTTCATAGATGACATTATGGTAGATATATGCTTATAGGCAACTCAGTTTTGCAAAATATTGCTTTTTTGTATTTATAATTAACTGTTTTAACTTCAAGTTCCTATTGAGTTTGACTCATGAAATTTAATAGTGTAACAAAAATTTATACTATATGCCTATATGATATAATTATGAGAAAAAATTGTTGAGTGTTGAAAAAGTTTCATTATGAAATAGAATCAAACTTCTGTGCTCTCTTGTAGGTTTATGTAATGGTTTATATATATCTTGGAAGGACATTCCTAGTTGATGGTTATCAGGATTTTCTTATTTTTTCTGAAATATACAATCTACATGGATAGCCTTATGTTGTGGGCATTCATTCTCTCTTATAATTAAATGATTCACCCTTTCCTTCATGTTCACTATAAAAAATATTGCCTTCCTCCTTCTACTATCAGAAATCCCTATGACTACTTGTTGTGGTAGAAAACTCAATGTAAATATTTTGAGATAGGTAAAAATTTCAAATAATTCTTTTGCAGTAAGCCCAGTGTGGTCTCAGAGGGTTGATACAGGTCTTCTTTTCACGTGAATGTGCCATGTCTAATTTCTAAGCATGTACTTTGGGGCCGTGCCGGAAGTGGAACTTCTCTTTGTCAACTCTTCCTAAAAGGCTCCCTAAAAAAACATACTAGGAAAGGTGTCTCTTTCTGGGTACCCTTTGACCTCATCCAGCTATCCTAATGGTTCTACCTCAGTGTCTCTGTTGTTTGTTTGTTTGTTTTTTAAAGATTTATTTATTTATTTATACAAGCACTGGGTACAGTCAGAAGCACGGGAGGGTGAGAGAATTCACCAGAGCCAGAGCGGGGAGCAGAGCAGGCAGACTGATGAAATACACTACTGAGGAGAGCAGCGGGCACAGCAGAAGAGGTCTGTGCACCATGTGGGATGGCTGGGGATCGAACCGGCACTGCAAAGGCTGCGGGCAGCTTCACAGCCCAGTGCTCTACTGCTGTGCCACCAGGGAGGCCCAGTGCCTCTGTTTCTGACTGGAGTGAGGCATGAAGTACCTTCTTATATACCCTCAGAAAAGTTTATATAATTGTGTTCATCTTTCTTAATTTTTTGTCTTTCCCCATGCTAAATTGACTTAATCTTTTTTGCTGTAACACATTTTTCACAGTCCTGTTTTTATGATCTAAATTCTGCCCTTGGAGAGACTACTTTGAGACTTCATTATTGTTTGAAAACATATTTTTTTTGGCAATAAGAACAAATATGTTTTTCCTATAGGATTTGGCTGTTGAAAATCAAACTCTTGGATTTCAAAAATGTTGTTTCTGCTCTGGACTTAATAAAATCTGTTTTAAAAACTCAGTTGGTTCTTAAAATTCAGTTTCTTTGTTTGCCCCTGTACTAAATTGATAAAGTCCTTTGACTCAGGGGCAGATATTGACATTCAATAAGAACAATGCAGGGAATAAAAACCTTGTTAGTGGCTAAGGAAGTTATCTTGTTTGCCATATCACAAGCTGAGCAGCATAAATTTTAGGAGAGCAGATTTTTTAAATGTATTTTGTTTGTTTTTTTTGCACAGGGATGGAGTACTGTTATGGAATATACTTTAAAAATCAAGCTGATATGATTGTCATTATTTTCCCTCAGAGCATGGGTTTTTCTCCACAAGAGATTTGCTGGGAAAATGATGATTTCAAAACAAAGCAATAATTATTTAAAATAAATAAGAACAGGAATAAGTAACTTGCTAGTTGTTTAATTAGATAAAGTAACAACAGATTTGTGTGCAGATCAATGAAAGAAGCTATTTAATATGTTTAAAATCTGTCCTGGAATGTTAGAATCCAAGAACTACTCTTAATTTGTCCTCCCATAATCATTTGTTAATAGATATTCCCTTGTTTTTAGGACAGCTCTATAGGATTTTTAGAAAGAAAGACAAAGGCATTCTCATAAGTAGACAGTGTTTGCAGAAAAGACTGATTTGAATACTGTTTCTGTAGGTCATGAGATTCTTCTGACCTTCAGCTCTGCAAATTCAAGTTCTTTGAGACAGAAATGATGACAGACAAACTGCAGAGCATGAACATCCTTGACAAACCTAATTGTCTGCAGAAACACCTGCAGAATTATTCAAGAATCTCTTACACTAATACCTGTTTTCTATCTGGTGAAGTACATTGTATCCTCTATCCTCACAACAGCTTATTCTCCTAAAGTGCTTTCCTTAAATCATTTTCCCACATTATGAACTGGTATAATTTGTATAAGACCAGAACTTTCCATGTCACGGCATTACAGATTTAAAATCTGCAGTTATTGACCTGCAAATGCATACAAGATTTCAACTGCACATTTAAAGTGATATCCTGATATTAGTATACTGCCATTGAGTGCCTTCTCTAAGTGATATAATAAAAGATAGATGGAAGAAAGTGACCAAAACTTAATGTCCTTTTAGATAGAAGCATAATAAACTTACTGATCAAAACTTAATCAAATAGATACATAATTTTATATTACATATTGTCAACTAAATCATTTTTAAAAAGCTATACATTTTTCTCATTCTGATTATTTCCTTAACATGATGGCAGAATGTGCAAGCAATTTGTTTTTTTATTAGTTGTAAATAATTGTTTTAGTATTCATAACAGACATACAATAACAAGAAATACAATTTCTTAAAAAATATTTTTTCACTTTGTGGTTATTTAAGATACAAAATTTTGCATCTAATTGTGGGTAAAATTATTCAAAGATGTACAAAAGCAAATTTAGCCATTTCTTCTTTGTTTTTTAAAAATATTTAAAAGAACTGGGGTACAGGCCAGAGGTTTGGAGGTGAGAGGATTTACCAGAGACAGAGTGTGGAGCAGAACAGGCTGATTGAGTGAAGGACACTGCTGAGGGAAGCAGTGGGCGAGCCAGGAGAGGACTGCTGGACCATGTGGGTCACCTTCCTGGCTGGGTAATCGAACTCATGCTTCAGTGGCTGTGGATAGCGTCATAGTGCTATGTCTTAACCCCTTTTGCTAACAAGGAGGCCCAAAATTTAGCCATTTCTTCTTCCTCCCTGATCTCTTTTCCAATTCTGTTTTTCTCAGGTAACCAATGTTAACTAGAGTATATATAACCTGATACTTTTTTCACATTTATCAGAAAAGCATATATATTGTGTTTCCATAAATATGTATGTATATATAATATATGCATATATTAAGGATTTTATCATTTGTTTTCATTTATAGATATTTTCAATATACTTAAATATACTTAACATACTTAAAAGCAATTTGCTTTTCACTTGGCATATTGATCCTTCCTCTGTGTCAATAGATTTATTCAGCTTTTTTGCTAGGTTACTGTAATTTATTAATGTGTATAAACACACAAAAGTGATTACACAGGAACTATACTGTATGTGCTAACTCTGCAAACATAGTTAATTTTTTTCTTTATTACTTTCCCTTTTTTCATCTTATCTTTTAAAATGTACTCCATTACAGATATATTGATTTTGTCACTATTTACCAAAAAACTCTCTTCTTTTTTTTTTTTTTGCTTAAAACATGAAAAGCTATGTAATAAAATGAACCCAATTTATTTTTAAAGACTTCATGATATTTTTATGTAGATATTCATCAATTCTTCAGCCATTCCTCAGTTAATGAAAATTTATTTGTTCTTAAGTTTTGTTTTATAGTGATATGATTGACATCCTTAACTCTGCTTTAACAAAAGAAAAATCTCATTTAATCAAGAGTTTGGAGTAAATTCCCATTGAACAACCAAATGGTTAATTTTATTTTATGAAAGTAAAATTTAGAAATATTCCATTAGGTAGTATATATAATACAATATAGATTATATGATATGATAAATACTTAAAATATGTAACGTGTATAATCTATACATATGAC
This sequence comes from Talpa occidentalis, assembly GCF_014898055.3. Taxonomy (NCBI): domain Eukaryota; kingdom Metazoa; phylum Chordata; class Mammalia; order Eulipotyphla; family Talpidae; genus Talpa; species Talpa occidentalis. The sequence goes on along the minus strand of NW_023602073.1, from coordinate 74,727,255 downwards.
ATGGTAAATGTTCAGAAAATAAGAACACTTGTGCTTGCATGGTGAGGGAAATCACCAAAGTATTTGAGGGCTTTTCTCTCTCCTCAGTTGTAGGTCATTCTTTCTTTCATCTCCTTACTGTGCCTGTGATAGATACAATCTTGAATGTGAAGCTTTTCATTTAAATTTTATTAAAAAAGCACATATGTATACACCTATACCTTTAAACAGAATGCAATTTATAGCTTTATATAAAGGACTAGTTACTGTGTGTACTCTTTTATACCTTGCTTTTGTAGTAAATATCTTATTTATGTCTCTCATTCATGTTGCTTCTCTTTCTTCCCTATTGTCCTTGTTGTCATGATCTTCCTTTCACTTAAATTATACAGCTAGTGGAAGAAAACAGAATAAGAAAAGATTGTATGATAATTTTGGTGCTATTGAATTTGTTTCACATTTCTTTAATGCCTAATTTTAAGCCGTAATACCATCCTTAAAAAATCAGCATAGGGTCTGTGGTGCTCCTTTGTGGATAGCAGTAAGTTTGAGTTTGTGTTCCACTCTGTCAGTCCTCACTATGCACTCTTGCATGGCTTGTTCATATCAACATCTCATCAATAAATTAGAGATGTATAGTTGTGCCTGTTTCCTCCAGTAGAATTTTAGCTATAGGAGATTAAAATATGTGTTACTTTACCAGTATAGTTTTAGTATCTAGAATAGTGCTGCCATCTAGTAGATACTATTTTATTTTGATCATGTTATTTTTTAAAGGGAAAAAAAAAAACCACCCACCATCATCCATTATACTCCTCTAGTAGTTATTTGATAAATACTTCTATAATAAATTATTTCATGCTTCTATAATGAATAAATTCATTCTATGATAAAAAGGAAAGAAATGAAGACCCATGCCAGGTTCCTGCAATGTAGTAAATGCTCATTAAGTGTTTGCTAGTAAGTCATTCTTCTGTTAGTTTTAGTACTAATGGTAGTGATGGTGCCAGTAGTGATATTTTCATTAGCAATAATAATAGCTAACATGAATTGAGACGCATGAATTAATTTGATCATGCACCAATCTGTTGAAGTAGGTAATTATCATTGTTTCTTGGATAAGAAAGCCATGCAAAAGAGTTTAGGAAATTAGAATTACAGAGTTATTATATTAACCAAAAAAAGTGTTTTCTTTCAGATGCTGTAATATCATCATTTTCCAGTCTTTACTAGGGCAGCTAGGAAACATAGATTTAAATTTTCAACTTATCCTTCATAATATTTAGGACCATGTGGTATAAATTGTCTTTATTATATATTCATTTATCCTAACTCTCTACACTATTTACTTTCTTTCTTTTGCAGTATATATTTTTGAAAGCTGCCAAGCTACCTAAAACAAAACAAGGTCAGTGATATATCAAAACAAGTTGTTTTCTTGTACTATTTTCTGTCATTTATGTAGAAATTTTGTGGAGTAGGCAGCCTTATCATCTATATTGTTGAAATGAATGAAATGAGTTTTTGAGAAGTTAATATGAATTTCACAAGATAATAAAGTTGAAAATGAGAAATCCAGGACTCAATTCATATTGAATGTTTTTTGTTTGTCTTTTACTTTTTTTATTTTGTTTTTAGGTTTACTTTTCTAGTATTGAACTGCCCTTTGGCATTTAAGGTAGTAGGGAAGACCAAATACTGACAAGTTCATTCTTACTGTAGAAAAATCCCTAGTTCTAAATTTCTTGTATTTCTAATTTCTTATCACTTTGTCCTAGTCTGTTGTTTTGGTTTATACTCTTAACAGACATCCATCTAAGGCATGTTTACTCGTTCTTGCTGAAATACCTGAGTATGGATAAGATATTCAGAAAAGAGAGTAAATATCTTAATTAGATGTTTTGTTAGCTTTGATACTTTCTTTTTTCCCTTTTTAAAATTGGTTTAGCATTGGTTTTAAATACTGTAGATGATTGAGAGTTTTAGGATTACACCTTTTCAGATGTATGTTACCATGATAGAACCATCACACAGGCGCACATATTCCTCTACCACAAAACATTGGGCCCCTTTTACACTTTGCTCCCCACCTTCTCCCTCCCCTATGGTAGCTTTAGTTTTACAGTTTGATTTCCAGGGTTTGTTTTTGGTTTGGATATCTCTGCCCCTTTGTTTTGTTTCTCTCTATTCTACATATGAGTGAAACCACCTGAAATCTGTCTTTCTACTTTTGACTTGTTTGGCTGATTATAATCCCCTCCAGTTCCATCCATGTTGATGGGAATGGCAAGAGTTTGTCATTTTTTATAGCTTAGTAGTATTCCATTATGTATACTTATCACATCTTCTTAATCCACTTATCTGTCTTTGTTCACTTACATTGTTTGCATAGCTTGGCTATTATAAACAGTGCTGGCATGAACATAAGTGTATATATCCCTTTGAATAGTGTGCTTTTGCATATTTTGGGTAGATACCTAGGAGGGGAATTACTGTATTGGATGGCATGGTAGATCTATTTTGAGTATTTTGAGAAACAACCATACTACTTTCCGTAGGGGTTGGGCCAGTTTACATTTCTTCTGACAGTATATGGAGGTGGTGGAGATTCCTATTTCTTTATATCCTTGCAAACACTTGTTGAAAATATGTATTTTTAAAATGAGAATTATTTGTTTTTATTTTTCAGTTGACTTAAAAAAAGTCAATTTTCGAATGTGCTTTTGTGGGAAAAGCAATTTTATTACCAAATGTTTCAACTTTTCAGGGGCAACTGAATCTGGGTTTTTAAAGTTTATATCACTGCAGGAAGCTCCTTATATCACCCAGGTGGGTCTGTCAGAAGTGAATAATGATACTAGGAACCCTCTTTCCTATCCACCTTCTTTTAAGGAACTTGTTTCCCTTTGTTAAATTTGCTAAACAGTGTATCACTTTGGTCTCTAAATTTTTTCTTTATTATTGTACAGATTTTAAAATGATACTATTTTGTCTGTAACTGTAATGAGAAACTGTCATGGGACCTGGTGTGAAGGCAAGATACCTCCTTTGTTTAAATTCTCTAGATGCATGTTACTCATATGTTAGTTTAACACATCCCTACAGGCAACAACTCATTGCTAAAGTTAAGAAATATGAATCCTTACACAAAGCCATAAGTTATTTAGCTTACCAGCAATTGAATTTAAAATATTTAAGTTGTGAGTCCAGCTGTAACACTGGAAACAAAGCATTTATAGTAATAAGGACATGTGGAAATTTGAAGGAGCTACTACTGGCATAGCCAGGAAACTTAGAGCCTTTGTTATTAGTGAAAATATGTTGCTGTATCTGTTAGTCACTGTTATTATTATCCTGCAAATTTCCATTGATATTCCATCATGATCTCAATTGGAATGTGTACCATATACTATGCATAATATTTATAATAATGTTGACACATCAACTTTTTAAAAATGCTTAAAATTGTCCACCTTTAATTTAAAATGTTTTTAATCATTCCTTAATTATATTCCATTTTGATATGGCCGCAGCTTTATTAGTGTATGAATGGGTTCTGTGTGATGCCCCGTGTCATATTACTGATCAGTTGTGAAAATGAATCAAGTGCTCTAAAAGTGGATGCTGTATTTGATAATGAGAGCTCCAATGTCACTGTTTCTGAGTGGGGTTTTATTCTGTTCAGGGTTCAGTACGTTGTTGGAAGACTTTTAATTGCTTCCTGTCAGGCCATTGTCTGGGTGGGATAGTAGGCAATGCTAGCAGATAGGCTGAGTTCCCAGGGAAGCTCCTGGCCAGTTCTCTTCGCTACTACTGATGCGTATGGATTTCAGCTTCACTTCTCTGGTCACACCTTTTACTAAAATATTATTCAGCGATGACAGGATCACTAAAGCTGGGACAAAAAGCTTTTTTTCCCAGTTTCTACCCTAGCACTTAAACTTTCTGTACTTTCTTCTCTTATGATAGAGTAAAAAAGAAATCTTGCTATGGATGCCTGGAAAAGGTTATAAAATGATTCACTTTCCACACAAACTTAAGCAAGAGAAGTTGATCCTCTAAGGATGGCATCTGGCAATTAGCACGCCTTCTGGAAATAAAGTACATAATCTCAGTTACTTGATGTGATAATAATTTAAACTTCCCAGATTTAAATGATATATACATATAATTTAGTTCCTTGTTTTCAGCTGGTGTATAACACTAACATGAAGGGAACTTTTCTTACCCAGGACTCTTGACTGGGGCCTTGTAACAATCAGGTCTTTGTCATATCTGACGTTTGACAGTCTCTGTGATATTCTGTGGTGTTTCAGACTTAGTTTTGAGTTTTTTACCTAGCCAACATTTCCCTTAGCTATGTAATTATGCGTAATTCAAAGCTAGGCTCTGTTGTCTGTTTACTTTACTATTAGACATGGACAGAGAGATAAACTTTACTTGAAAAAAATTCCATATATACTTTAATTTTTCTATTTTGGTTGTCATGGAATATGATTTTTCCTGTAAGTTATTTACTGTTCTGGAGAATAATGTGACAGCACCTCTAGGAGAATCATATCATTTTGTCTGTCCAGACAATATAGTTTTGAGTGTTTTGTCTAGGTTATTTTATTTCCAGTTTGTAGGCACATCCAACACTCCCATAGGGAGTTCTTGAATTTTTATATTCAGGGTTTTGTTTACTTGGAGACTCAGGATATGTGTGCCTTAACAGATAATGAACTGTCTCAGTTATTTTTAGAGTATTTAGAAATCCTGCTCTTCCAATGTAATTTTCCACCCACACATTAAAGTTTTTTTTTTTTTTAATTCAAAAAACAAACAAAGAAACAAAAAAACAATTAGGTGGTGAGCAAGGGAAGGAAAACGTAGTCTAGGGACTAAAATTCTCCTCTGAGCAATTTTCCTTTTCCAGTATATGAATAATGTACCACATATGGATGAGTAATTTACTCAGTGTACCATGAGGGTTCTTATTATTTTAACCAAGCAAGACTTTCGAACTTGGGAAAGGTATCAAGAGATTGATCTACTTAGGAAAGAGATGTGATGTGTTTATATTCATTATCATGGGCATTCAACTGCAGGAAAGTTAGGAAGAAGCATTTTAATCATTTTAGAAATGTCGTTTATCACTTTTGGCTTCATGGATTAAGATGTACCAAGAAGTTTCTCCAACTGCTCTCTTAAATTCCTGCTGGGTTTACAGCAAGTACTTGCTAAAGTCAAGTAGCAAATTCTTACTCAGGGTTTCTGACGTTTCACACCTATCATTTCTCTTTGATCTCCCCTTCCTGTTCATTTCTTCTATGACTCTTGCTAGTTATTGTAGCTGAACAGATATTTTAGTAAATATTGCATGCACACGCATGTGCACACACACACTTACACACATGCACATCTTCACAAAATAAAACCTAAATCCATCATTTTTATAAGTGTCTGTCATCTGGCTAATAAGCTCTTCCTCTAAAGCTGGTTGACACTGAACCAAGGACACCATGGCGTGTCCCTCTGTTCATTGCACATAAAATTGGCTTTCTATCTTTGGTGACAGGCCTTAGGTGTTACTCGCAACAAAAATTACATCTTCCTTCAGCTAAATGATGGTAAAGGAATAGACAAAAACGTAAATTAAAAATGCAATTCTTTAATAAGTGTGAAAGAATTCATTGCAATATGTGAGACTACATAATTGATTTGATGAGTGGAATAGTTACTAAAACATTAGTTAAAGCAATTATCTTTTTTTCTCTCCTTTTAGAGTGTTATTTTTTATTGAGCTAATGTTGGTTTACAACACTATATAGGCTCGCACCTCGTCAGCAATTCTTAAAGTAAGATGTGTTGACATTTGCAAATTTATTCAGAAGACATTTCCAGCACCTGAGGAAACTGGTGTAAAAGCAAAGCAATTTTCTTGAAACTTTCATCTTTTTTTTCCCATGATCAGTCATCAAATTTTCCTATAGTATTTGTATATTACTCTTCACATCTGATTTCCCACTGCTTAGTCACTTCAGAGTTCTTAAATTATTATTCTTTTTAATTTTTTTGAAGATTTATTTATTTATACAAGCACTGGGGTACAGGCCAGAGGCGTGGATGGGCGAGAGAATTCACCAGAGACAGAGCGGGGAGCAGAACAGGCAGAAGGACCAAAACACTGCCGAGGGGAGCAGCGGGCGCGACAGGAGAGATCTGCCTCGCCTTGTGGGAATCTCCCTGGCCGGCAGGGAATCAAACAGAGGCTGTCCGCAGCCTCTACAGTGCTGCTCTCAATCCACTGGGCCACTGGGGAGGCCCTTAAATTATTATTTTTGCAATGAAAATTTTATTTAGTCTGTTGCCTTACTCTTCTGAAAACACTATTTGTTTACATCACTTTTTTGCTGCAAAGTCAGCAGTTGTTCCTGATGCCTGCTATACCAAGGTTGAATTTCTCAGAATAAAATTAATTTTTGGTATAATATAGTTTCTTTATAGTTTTCTGACCTAATTTTCAATTTTTAATACATATGCCATCTACTTGCATTGAATTGGGTTCTTTATTATTCTATGCATTTACTTTTCTCATTTAATTATTCCTAAATTATGCTTATTTGTCTACTTGAAAATTTCTCTTTTCCTAGTCAAAGACACCATTCAAAGGCTACTCCACATGCATTTCTTCCATGAGTAATTAAATGACTAGACTAACCCATATTGACCTACCCTTTTTTTGATTCCTGTAACTCAAAGGTACACAATTATATAATGGACCCTAGGCATTCTCATATTTATATTAGTGGTTTTAACCTTTGCAAGATCTCAGAAGTCCATGTAATTTTTCCATGTAATTGAGTGAGGCATACATTTGAATCACACATGCCTTGAGGCTGGTGTGGTCTAGTGAATCACCTACTAGTGAGCAAGCTGGCCAACATTTTAGTCCTCTGCTTTATATTCACAATAGCAGTCTTTTGTGAAGCGGTAACAGTTTTATTTCATATAAAAAATAACATCTGCCCAATTGCAAATACTTGCCAATGTGCAGACTCAAATAGGACTCTAGATATTCCCTCAGAAATGTAGGCGTCTGTGTATGAACCTTGTGTGATTTCCTCGTTGCTTCATGAGATCTTCCCAGTCAATAAAATTCACAGAAGAATGCACTGAAATTCTCTACCCCCCCCAAATTTTCAAGACTATATCAAGGAAGAATATGATCACTTCTTTACTAAACAAAAATATATTGATTATCTACCAGACATGGTACCTGTTACTATGAATATTTTACTCTCAAGAACTCACCATCCAGTATGATAATACATATGCTATGATATGTACAAAATTCACTGTCTCTCGATGGCCGTGATTAATTAGATCCCTTAGAATGATAAATACTTACAAGAAACTTAAACTGATGTGAATTTTGTTATAAAATATTCCAGTAGTTTGAATCAAAATTCCAGACTTATCCTTTTTCTGAACTTTTATATACAAAATAATGTATTTTGAACCATTAATAAGTCATATACATTTTAAATTATAATAATTGTAAGCTTATATAGCACACAATAAAATCTGTTTAATAAAGATGCTCTGACCATGCCAAAATTAATTTAATTTTCCTCATTATTAGATGCCAGGGACCAGCCCCCGGCAAAATGTTGTGTCAAGGCCCCCTGCAGCAATTAGAGTTCTTAGATATGACTGATTCAAGCTTTCAAGCTTTAATCTTTTTTTTTTTTTTGCATAGAACTGGGGTATAGGACAGAGGTGTTGGCAGAAGGGAGTGAGAGGATTCACCATATACAGAGTGGGGAGCAGAACAGGCAGATCTACAGAAATACACTCTGAGGGGATTACCGGGAGAGGCAGGAGAGGTCTGCTGTGCCATATGTGGGTTAGCTCCCTGGCCAGAGATCGAACTCAGGCCACAGTGGTGATTGTGTTGAGACTTAACCTCTAGGCCACCAGGGAGGTCCCTTTAATCATTTTTGAATTGTCAGTGTGTTTTTCCTAAGGTGAAATGTGAGGCAGGTAAAATAGTATTTGAGACTTTTTTTTTTTTTTAATTGTACCCGGTAACTTTTACCTCTGCTCAAAAGTTATTAGAGTTTCACAACTTATTTATCATGGTATTGATCTTGAAGCGTTAATCTATGAGTCATGGTTTAAATTTTTAAAGAACCTGCAGTACTTAGGAAGCCCTAGAGTTCTTACAAGCTAACATACCTTCCAGGACTGTGAGAAAATAGGTAGGGATAATAGAATACTTTTTTAAAAGAGTTCTACTTTTTCTTTAACTACTCTTCAGGGCTTTCAAACTACACTATCATCAGCACATCTGACATAGGATGAAGGAAAACATAAATATTATCATCAATTTATGTATATTTAATAACATGTTTACATGTTTATCAGGTTGTTCTTAAGCATATGAATCAATTCCAGAATGAATTGTGGTGCCCAGTGTAAATTGTTACATTTAAAATTTATGAAACAGTTGTTTGAGCACCAAGATCCTTTAGTTCTTGTTTAAAACCAAAAGACTTAATGGGAACTGCACTGTGCGGTGGGGAGTCTTGGGTGTCAGAGCAGTGTGCTGGCTTCCCTGGGACAGCACCCATCTGAAAGTCTGTCCCAGCACCGTGGCTTTTGGCAGGCAACCAGATGCTAGTGTCTTTACAGCCAGATTTTTTCCCTGGGGGAAAATGCTACTGGTTTTAGTATGAATAATTCATTGTAAAGTATCCATTAACTTCTTGGTTTAGTGAGCTTTCAATGCATGCAATTGACCAAATTTATTTAATATATTTTAATTTATTAAATGCAAACTATTATTTTACATTCTTTGCTTTTTTACAATATAGATTTTCTCCCCTCAGGTGTGGTGACCATAGCTTTCCCATGACCAAATCACTCAGAGTCCTCCACAGTAGTCCATTGTGCTCTCTTCCGACTATTTTTTCCCTACTTCTCTCTTCTGGGATGCATCAGATCTATGGCCACCTTTCAGGGTCTGTTTTAAAGTTTGTCATTCTCTGATCCTTTGTTTTGTTTCTCTGGATTCTACCTATGAGTGAAATGATCCAATATTTATCTTTCTTCTACCTCACTTTGCTTAGGATAATCCCGTCCGGTTCCATCCATGTTGCTGCACATGGCATGAGTTTATCTTATTTGATTGCCGAGTAATATTCCATTGTATATATATCACATCTCTTGATCTACTCATCTGTTCTGGGACATTTAAGTTGTTTCCATATCTTGGTTATGTAAATAGTGCTGCTGTAAACTTTGAAGTGCAGGTTTTCTTTCAAATTAGTTTTTTGTGTTCTTTGGGTATATGCCTAGTATTGGAATTGCTGGATCACATGGTAAATACATTTTTTGCCTTTTGAGGCATCTGCACACTTTCCATAGGGGCTGGAGCAGTCTAAACTCCCACCAACAGTCTAAGAGGCCTTCTTTTCCTGCCACACCCTCGACAGCACTTGTTTCTGTTTTTTTTACAAATTCCTCTGCTTATAACTGTTGCTGAACATTTTTTGGATGCTTGTTGGCCATCTGCATGTCTTCTTTGAAGAATTGCCTTTTTATCTCTTCTGTCCATTTTTTGGTTAGGTTGTTTGTTCTTTCTGTTGAGTTGTATGAGTCTTTGTATGTCTTCAATATCAATCCCCTGTCAGATGTATGCTGTGCAAATATTTTATCCTATTCAGTAGGATGTTTGTTTTGGTCACTGTTTCTGTAGGTGTACAGAAACTTGTTAGTTTGATGTAGCCGCAGTTGTTTATTATCCTTGCTGCTGGATATAAGTCCACAACAATTTTTGTTTGGCTATTTGTATTTTTCTTTCACCCCATTATTTACTTTGGGTTTGCTCTGCTCTACTTGGGTCCTGGTTGTGAGTCCCTCTCTCCCACTGTTCTGGCCCTTTTTTTGAGGGGGGTGGACACGGCTACATGGGCTTTGTAGCTTCTGGCATGGTAGTAGAGGCCCCCTGAGTCACTTCCAGTCCTGGTTTCAATGGCCAGGGAAGGGCTGGAAGGGCAATGAGTTCAGGAGCCTAATTGTTGGGACAACTCTCCTTGGGAACAGTGACCCTGGCCCTTTTGCTGGCAGCTGGCAGAACTGGATAGGGTATATTTTTTTTTATCCAGAAGGCAGCTAGAGGTCCTGAAAGTAGGAAGTTCTGTGCTCAAAAATGGGTCTTATTCCGTGGTGGGTATTAGAATAGATTGTTCAGCTAGTATATCAGATAGTTTCTGTTGTAAAACAAATCAACTTCAAAATGAGTAGCCTAACACAATGACCGTTTATTTAGTTCGTGATTCTGTGGTTCAGATGGAGTCTGGCCTAGCTCAGATGATCTCTCTGGGCTAGGTCATATGTCTTTGATCAACTGCCATGTCAGCTGGCAGCTGAATGATCTCGGATCTCTTGGTAGTCTATTAGGTGTCTTTGTTCTCTTCCTCTCAGCTTCCAGAATGCTGGACTAGATGTGTTTGTGTGATGGTGTCTGTATTCCAAGTGCAGGAAGAGTGCATGCCCTAAGTGGTTTTTAGGCATCTGTTTTGTATCATGTTAGTAAAAGCTCCTTTGACCAAAGCAAGCCACATAGCAAACCCAGATTCAAGGGGTGGGCAGATTGTCCCATCTCTTGATGGGAAGATCTGCAATGTCACACTCTTAAGATTCAGGGGGAGGAATGTGTGGGTATTTTTATAATCTACCACAGAATAGTTCCCAGCTGTTTTTTTTTTTTTTTTGGGGGGGGGCAGGGGTGGTGTTTTCAAATGCTGGGTTCTGTAAGTCTTTTATCTTAAGAAACTTTTATACAGAAAGAAGTTTTCAAGGGACTATAAGCTTGACTGCTGCTGTTCCAAGTAGAATAAAGGGTTAGAAGAGTCACACTAGTTACCATACCAATTTTCTCTTAAATATTTTGTGTTTTGGTCATTTTGATGCTCCATACTAATCTTTGCCTACTAACCCTGTATCATGAGACCTACTGGCTTAACTACACTGAGAGTAAACTTTTATGCTTGTAAGTATGGTGGAGAGCAGACAAAACCTCAAATATAGTAGTAGTTTCAGTCAATAATGAAGTGCCTTTAAGCAGGACTTACCTGGTATTATTAATTAGAAATTGGCTATGGGTACATCTTTCTCTGATGCTCAACTTTCAGGTATTGTAGATTCTGTTTCATAGATGTTAAGTTCATGATACTGTACAAAATTCTTACCATTCTAAGCATTCAAGCATGAAAGTTACTCCTTTAGAGATATAAAATATAAAATTAATTCGCTACATGACTTTAATGGATTATTTGTTCCTGTTATGGAGATATATTTAGGGGAAAAATCACCTATCTATAGCATATATTAATTTTTCTAATTGCAGTATCAAGCAGTTTAATCAGAGATGATTTCATTCAGTAGCATGAGTTTCTGTTATATCCCTTAACCCTCTCTTAACTCACTATGAAGTAAATTTTAAAAACAATAAATATTCCAGAGGCAGCAATAGTGGTCCATAGAAAGATGACCTTCATATTGATTGACTAGCCTTTTAATATCTAACATCATTTCAGTCTACCCAAAAAGAAACTTATGAAATGAAGACCTTATATTATCACATCTATTTCAAAAGCTTAAGTAATAAAAGTTTAAATGCATTGTTATTTTGCTGGGGGCAAATTGCGAAGCACATATAATCTGGATGAAAACATAATCCCAAGGTTTATATAAGAATTAGGAATTATCTATAAAGAAAAAAAGCAATAGTACAACATTTGGAATGGATTTCTAAGTCAGAGTCTTGAGAAGGTTACTCTTAAGATTGCTACAGTAGTAATACCAATCACTCATTATTGCAGAAACTGGTACTGCAGAGAATAGATAAGAAGATCATCCATCTTAAAATTTACTGTTAAGAGTTGATGGGAAGATTTACAGTTAGAGCTATTGTGCTTTTCCAAATCATGGTAGAAGTTTTTAGGGTAGGATTTGGAATACTAAACTAAAGCAAAATTAACCTTCAAGAAATACATCCCTTTGAATATTAATTTTCACTAATACTTATAAATATACATTCAAGGGTATTTATTGAAACATGTGGATACAGTGTTCCAGGTTAAGTTCTCCCAACAAACAGATTCTGAGATGGAGTTTGTTGTGTATGATATTTATTAAGAAGTGTTGGACTTAATACCTGTGGAAGGGAGAAGAGAGGAACAGGGTTGGGTAGAGAGAATAGTGAAGCTGAAATGTAACCTTGATAATAGCCTCTGAAGCTGATATGGCCAGCCAGAGTTCACCTATCTTGGATAGAAGGGCCAAGTCCTTTTATCCCATCTCTATGGGTCTTTGAATATAGGTACCCCTATGGAAGGTGCTACTTCGAAGCCGATACAATCCTAGCAAGCACTGCCTGCTAAGAAATAGCATTTCTAGCACCTAAGTCTGCAAATTCTTCATTGGGGGAATCTCAACAACATATATCCATATTTACCACATACACAACACGTTATGGGTTTAAATATCAGCAAATTAAATAAAATAGACATTACTACATCATCTTATGCTGGTTATTTACATGTATTTTAGTTTTCTCATTGTTTAATGGCCAATTCTGTAGAAGACTGTTGAAAATTAATACATGTACACATGGTAAGAATACTCACTGTTTTTGTGCCCATTGTGTGAATATTAGTTATAATAAAATGTTAATGTAACCCTCTGCATTCAGAGAAGCTGAAGTCTTTATAGCGGATTACATCCTAATGTCAATTAGCTTTTCTGTCAATTTAAATAATACCAAGAAAAACATCTCACTATTTACTTTAAAACTAAAAACAAACTTAAAACTACAACCTCCATATGTCAGCAGCCCTTGAAAATGTCATTGTTTCTTCAGTTTCTTATATCCGCATAGTGTATCACAGTTTCTACACTATTATTTCAAAATGTCTTTTGTCTCAGTCGAAATTTTAGGAAATTAAGTGCACAATCTTTGAAAACATAATTTAAAAACAATAAAATTTGAACCTAGAAAAATTGAGAAACAAAAGTTTGTTGAAACTCATCTAAAAATAAATTCATTCAATATTAATGCTTAGAATGCAGCTAGTAATGTATGCTTGCCACATGCATTTTGGCAGAGGTAGCAGGGGGTTGTTTTGTTTCAAAATAACTATGGAAGTTAAAGAATGTGTATGATTTCTTTTTCTCAAACTAATTTATATGTAGTATTTGTTTTCTGATGAATTGATTTAACAGTTCATATTTCAGGGCTTCTTTGACAGTAGGAAACTTGGCAAGAACTCTGTAGATAAAATATTCACTGGTGCTGGAGCCTACAGCAACTGGGCTGGCTCCCTGCTGCACTTGACTTTTCTTTCAGAAGAAAAAAAGAGAAAGAAAATTTTAGATGAGGCAGTTTTATGAATGACCTTTCTTCCCATCAAACTCTCCAGATACTCAACAAACTCTGTACAGGAATAGATGTTAAATCAATATTACTTTTGTATGTACTTATGAAATAAAATTGAATTACATTTTTATTAAATGTTTTCACAGAGAAAACAATCTACCTTTGGCACTTGATAGGGCCAAGAGACTGATGCTTCTGTTCCTCAGTTTGCCCTAAGTGAAACTAAAACTTTTTTGGTGGAGAAATCACAAACTATAAGAGCAAATACAGATGTTTGAAATAAATTGTGGAGAAATATAAACATGCTATCTTTGTATTTCTCAAAGCTAACAAATGCAGTATTCTTACAACTGGTGAGATATAATAAAAGACTCAAATTAATGATGAGCTACAAGTAAGAATGCATCCAGCTTTCAGTAGAACACTTTCCACGATGGCATAACACTGAGTGAGTGTATGGCAGAGACATTTCTGTCTCTGAAATCATGACGTAAACTAGTAAGACACCAGGACCACGGACAAGAGTTCAGTATTCAGAATCTATTCACTTGTGTGTTGTATGTACACAGGAGATTGTTAGTTAAAATGGTAAAGGTTCACTTTTATCCAAAACTGAAAGGTGAAAACCCTTAATATGAATATATATGCATATGCAGCAAGAACACTCACAAATAAACCCCTATCTTGTATTTATTTTTTATTTTATATATTTCTTACATCATTTTTCATTTTTGCACAATATATGCATTTTCTTTGTTTTTAAAGGTTTATTTATTTATTTATACAAGCACTGGGTACAGTCAGAAGCGCGGGAGGGTGAGAGAATTCACCAGAGCCAGAGCGGGGAGCAGAGCAGGCAGAAGGACCGAAGTACACTGTGAGGGGAGCAGCGGGCGGCAGGAGAGGTCTGCGCGCCATGTGGGACCCTCCTCCAGTGGCTGGGGAGCAGTCGGGATCGAACCGGCGAAGCAGAAGCTGTGGGCAGCTTCGCAACCCAGCACTCAACCGCTGCGCCACTGGGGAGGCCCAATATATGTATTTTCATCTTGGTTATAGTCCCCATATAATTCCCACCACACTTGTTTTGATCCTACTCCCTTCTTTCCCCCCTGTAGTGTGTCCCTGGTTTATAGCTGCTTGTTGATTTTGATTTTTACTTTATTATAATTAGTCTTTTTAACTGGTCCCTCATTTAGGTTTTCTAAATTCCTACTATGAGTGAGACCATCCAGTAGTTTTCTTTTCCTTCTGGCTTATTTCACTGAGCATGATCCCTTCCAGCTCCATCCATGTTGCTGCAAATTTCATGTGGGTCACCAGGCTCCTGGCGGCACAAGGGGTTAAATCGCCGCACTATAAGGCTGTCTGCAGACACTGCAGTGCGAGTTCGATCCCTGGCCAGGGAAGTGACCCACATCGCACAGCAGAACTCTCCTGTCTCGCCGGCTGCTTCCCTCAGCAGTGTATTTCAGAAGATCCACCTGTTCTGCTCCCTACTCTGTCTCTGGTGAATCCTTTCACCTCACACCTCTGGCCTGCACCCTGGCTCTTGTATGCATAAATAAATAAATCTTTAAAATAAATAAATAGATAAGTAAATTTGGAATTTGTTAACTAAAAGTCAAACCTAAAATAAATTATAAGATAAAACAAAAATTTAAATAAGGTGGTTCAAAGAACAGTACCAAGTATCTGACATTATAAACTAGGAATGAGTTAGGGATATGATATCAAAATTCTATCACTTCAAAACTTTTCCTGATTATATAATCCTTCAGAGCAGCATCTGTATTATTAACTAGAAAATGAAGCAATTTATCCAAAGAAGTGGTGGAAAGCAATTTTTTTATATTGTTTCTCCAGTTGTTCTTAAGTCAGAAATTCTTTTTTATTTTAGTATTCTATATAATTCTTACATCATTTTTCATTTTTGCACAATGTAAGCATTTTCATTTTGGTTATATTCCCCATACAATTGCACACCCCCTTATTTTGACCCTAATCCTTCCTCTCCCCGCCCTGCTCCCCCCATAGTGTGTCTCTGGTTTATAGTTGCTTGTTGATTTTGATTTTTACTTTGTATTAATTAGTCTTTTTCCTGGTCCCTTATTTAGATTTTCTAAATTCCTGCTATGAGTGAGACCATCCAGTATTTTTCTTTTTCTTTCTTAAGTCAGAATTTCTTAAAGGGCAGGCTCAGGACTAGAAGCATCTCCATTACTTGGAAGCTTGTTAAAATTGAAGTCCTTAAGTTCTCTGCCTTAGACTTACTACATAAAAAACTGCAGTGAGATGCGTGATTCCAGGTGATTCTGATATAAGCTAAAAATTGAGAACCATTGTTTTAGGGACGGTTGCATGCTTTTTAACAAAGGGTGGTTTTCTATTAAATTATAGGCAGATCTCAAATTTCATAAGTTTGAGTTTCAGATAGCATGTGTGTTAGATATTACCTGACATAATATTACTAATTGATTTCATCATATAGTGATTCCACCAGTTCACCTTCCTTAGGATTATTTCCTTATTGCATGTGTTTCCTAGTTCACATGTTAGATATGATGATTTCATTTCAAAATACAAAGTACTAATACTACTTATTGAAACAGCTTTTATCAATTTTATATAAATGAAAAAAAATGCTTGAAATGTTTGTGTATCCAACATTACAAATATTTAGTTTTACTTGGATGCTTAAGGGACTTAGTCATACTGATTTGGGGTTTAATTTGGAGAAAAAAATAAACAAATTTGAAGAATACATGAAATACTGCAACTATATCACCAAAGACTAGAACTTAAAGCAAAATGTAATTACAGGTTATGTTATACTTTTTGACTCTCTGGGAATGAAAATACTCTCAAATATATGTAGAAAAGTCCTTTATTTCATTGAAGTTTTAGTTTTCAGTTTTTGTATGCATATGGACAACATTCAACTCACTGTTATGAAACTTAAAAGAGCTCTGAAATTTCTTTTGACACAGAGAATCACATATAGCATGCCAATTCTGTGCTAGTCCATGTTCTGAAAGCTTATTTTCTGCTTATTACATTATTGACTTATTTTTACAAAAATCTTTGTTTTTGATTTTTTTAGCAAGCTAAAAAATCTAGAACCAAATGAAAAAAAAAGTTATAGCAACAACTGATTTTTTTTGTCAATAAGATTGTTATTCCTACTTATCCTCTTTTAAAATGGAGAAACTTTCATGAAAACTGTAACAAGAGGTGTAGGGTAAATATTAAGTTTGAAGAGATTACATTTATTGAGATTGAAAAAGTACTATGTAGGAAAAAAATTGCTAAAAATATAAACTTACACACTAAGTTAAATCATATTGTTTATGGTTTAAATATTTATGTTTTATGACCTTTATTGAATATGTAAAATTGATATAATAAACATACTTATAAAGTAGGTCAAGGGCCTCCTGGTAG
Source organism: Talpa occidentalis (assembly GCF_014898055.3). NCBI lineage: Eukaryota > Metazoa > Chordata > Mammalia > Eulipotyphla > Talpidae > Talpa > Talpa occidentalis. Next base: position 74,710,406 of record NW_023602073.1, on the reverse strand, counting down.
CCAAGGGGTTAAGGCTCAGCACTATTGCCGCTAAGGCCTAAGTTTGATCCCCAGCCAGAGAGATAACCCACACATAATGCAGCAGGCCTCTCTTGTCTTGCCTGCTGCTCCCCTTAGCAGTGTATTTCAGTAGATCTACCTGTTCTGCTCCCCACTCTGTCTCTGGTGAATCCTCTCACCACCACCCCCCACCCCCGCACCTCTGGCCTACACCACAGTTCTTCTGTGAAACAAACAAACAAATAATGACGTGAACTTAAAAAAAAAAAAAAACTGCATCAAAATCCATCATTACATTTCCTTAAGGATTGATTTATATCCAGGTAATCTTGCAATCAAGAATATATTCCAACTATGAGGTATGCTGACTGCCAAGAGAACAATTTTCAATCTATTGAATACCTGTACAAAAGTGGCTACACTTTTCCATTTCCATATCCATGCCTTTGTAGTGTGACTTTGTAACTTCAAGGACTAACCTTTGAGTTTGGGTTAAGTTGGCACTTTCATCAAAAAAATGCAGTGGAAATGATAGTGTGTCAATTGAAAGATTCCTGTGCTTCTGCTTTTTCTCTTTGATACCATACCATATTCTGTGAGAACAAGCAAAGGCTATTTTGTGAAGTAAAAAGTATCGTGCATCCCAGTCACTCCAGTAACCCTAGTTAATAAGTAACAGACAAATGAATGAGCCCATACATTAACAGCCAATTCCTAATATTCCCATCAACTGAATATAGATGCTAGAGAAAGTTCACCTAAGATTAGCCAAAACTGTCCAGAGGAACAGAGCCATTCAACTGACCTACAGACTCACAGTTTTCAGCACAGTTCACATATTGTACAATACTGTGGTTTTGTTATTTGTAGAATTTATGTTGCCAGACTCAGATCATAGAAATAGAAGAAATTCAGTTCAATTGAAATTATTTTGAATCAACTGTGTGTATATTACATTGGAACAAAATCAAGTTTGTATGGGAAATACCTATATAAAATTTATTAATCTTCCATAAATTATAATGTAGGAATTATACATATATATCTAACTGTATTTCTCTGATGAGTTGGCACTACTTGTCAGACTTTTTTGCACAATTTGGTTATCAAATTCCTTGAATTTACAATCTGAGTTCCATTTCTATTGTAACATAACTTCTGCAGTCATCATGCCCAAATTTGTTCTTTGGTTCACTTAAACATTCATTAGAACAAAGTTAGCATTAATATTATGGGCTGGTACAATGAACACTTACAGCATCAAGTTAACACAGAATTGTTCCAAATATAATTTGCTGAAACACAAAATACTATTTTTAATGGCATAATTTGTGTTTTCATTTTTCAGGATTAGATTGCGTATCTTGAACAACTTAAAATGTTGTAAACATCAATGAAAAGATTATTATTTTTTGCTCCACTGTTCTTCAACTTTAAACATGGTGGCTTCTTGTTCTCATTATGGAAGAGGATTTATTAACTTCTTATACATGAATCAAATTCTTTAAACAATGAAATTTCTTGGGCCTCCCTGGTGGTGCAAGGGGTTATGTTTCAGCACTATCTGTAGTCAAGTTCGATTCCTGGCCAGGGAGCTACACACATGGCACAGCAGACCTCTCCTGTCTCACCCGCTGCTCCCCTCAGCAGTATATTTCAGTAGATTCAACTGTTCTGCTCCCCACTCTGTCTCTGGTGAATTCTCTTACCTTCCCCCTCCTCGCCCTGCACCTCTGGCCTATACCCCAGTTTTTGTATGCATAAATAAATCTTTTTTAAAAAATGAAATCTCTTCCAAAAGATACTCATGGTAAGTGCATGTGATATTTTCCCTGTTAAAAATAACCTTGACACTAAAAAGTATACATTTTTCATTAATTCTTTAACACTTCCACAAGTCCCTTTAAGTAAAGGAGTACTTCAGTTGACATAACATGATTTTCTTTGAATTTGAATAATACTGTTTTTAAAGAGATACTCCAATCTTCATCTAATGAGCTATTAAAAATGTCAAGAACAACTTTGGAGTAGGGCCTTTTCTTCAGAATTAAAGCATGATTTTCTAATTTCAAATAAATTGAAGATTTTATCAACTGCATTTGTTAAAGAGAACCATCAGAATTTTGAATGAGAGAGAATTAAAGTAGGCTGAATTCTGATGTAATCACAAACATTTTTAATCCTTCAGTGTGAACAGAACAAATGTTGAATAAGCATAATCCTTTTTTTGTCATAACCAAACTTTTGATTGAGGAGAAAGACATTATACTGTATAATGATATACTTTTTTATTGAACTGTTGTTAAAGAATTATTTGGCTATTTGTGTCTTGATGTGGTTTTCTTTAGATTGATCTTATTGGGAATTACTCAACTACTTGAATTTGTAGGTTTCTGTCTTTTGCCAAAACTTATCCTCTCTTTTATGGTACTCAAGTGACATGAGTGTTAGAGCTTTGTTTTTCAGCCCACTGGTTCCTGAGACTCTGCTACTTATTTAGTCATTTTTTTTTCTCTTTTTCAAATTGAGAAATTTCTATTGTTCTCTTCTGCATTATTGATTTCCTCCCCATGTTCCTTCCAGTCTTTGTCTTATGGGTTAATAAGTCTATCAAAAAAAGGAGTTGAGTTTAAAATAACTCTGTGAAATTGTGCTGTCCATAATGATTAACATTTTTGCTTCCTCTACTTGCATACTGTCTTATTTATAATTTCAACTACCACCTTACCTGGAATTAATACTTAAGCTGCTAATTTTGAAAATAATTACTCCATTTTACCATTGCCATGCAGTTCCTTCCCATCATTGCTTAAAGATAATGGAATAAGTGTGGCATTTGTTTTTTGGAATTTCCATGGAATCCAGACATTTAATTCCTGAGCCAAAGTCCTGATCTCTTGGAACCTCTTCTTTTTACAACTTCTTTATATATCTTGTATTTCATTTCCCTCTTAACTTCTGTATCCTTTTCAATCACAGCTTTGAAAATCTGGCATTAATTCTTACATAATGATTGTTTTGTTCTAGAAGAAGCTTTGTCTTTATCGATAGAAAGGGACTGTAAATCATATTTAACCATTTATTTTAATATACTTTTGGTATTTGGAGATAAAATATGAAGTCTGATTGAGGCATTATATTTTGAACTTTATAAAATGAATGTATGTATGATTCCAAGATTTTTTTCATAATTTATTTATTAAAGTATCATTACATTTATTGACGTGGTGTTTATAATAAAAGCCAAAACTCACAATATTTTCACTTCATTATGTTAGGTTCCAAGGATGAGCTTACATTATTCATAACATCTAAATGTTGCAACTTGACCCTGAAATAAAACCCAAATGAAATGTGAAAAAGCAAATGATACCCACATTTGGTTCCTGACCAAGAATCATTGCATCTCACACATAACATTTTACTTTTTATATGTAACACATTATTTTAATATATTTTTCATTTTGTTGGAAGTATTTATGTAAACATTTTTCCATGTTGATAATGTTAACACCTGGTTTTAGTTATATGCTACGTGTATTTTAGTATTGTTATTGATTTTCAATATCTGAAGAGTAAATAGTATTGTCATATTTTAAGTATAAGATACTTGGCAAAAAATAAAGGCAAAATTGAGCTTCTAGTGATATAAATTTTAAGAACTAATTGTTGATAATTTGAGTGAAAATATTTTAAGAAATAGGTATGTAACTTAAACATGAGGAAATGTGCTTGAGAATATTTTAAATGCAAATCCATAATGTTCCCAAAGATTCACTGTTTCTTTTCACACTTTTTCCAGAGACATTTTGAGTTATTACCATGAATCAGGTGAAAATCAAAGTCAAACTTGTCATAATTAGTCAGAACAGCTTTTCCCCTGAAATCTCTGGAGACAATATAATAAACAATAAGCAGTCACTGTTAATGAGTTCTCTTCCTAATGCAGTAAACATAATAGCATTCTTCCCTTTATTATCCACATGTGTAACTCTCTCTCTCTCTCTCTCTCTCTCTCTCTCTCTCTCTCTCTCTTTCTTTCTCTCTCTCTCACACACACACACAAAACTTCAAATATGAATAGACAGGATTAATTTAGAATATCTTATCACTCTGACTGTCAGTTTATATTAATGTATCTAAATGAAATGTGGAACTAAATAGGTTGATAAATATTCTACCTCGACATTTGAGTGTGTTCAGATGTTGTCTTTGGTCATAGTCTGCCTAAAATGCTGACACTTCTGTTGCAGTTGTGTTTTCTGATTTTGATGTGATGAATGTAATCCTCCTGGTAGATGGTATAAATACTGAAACACATTTTGGTCAAGTTACAAATGCATCACACACTTTTATTTTAAGATTTATTTTTGCATAGAAGAACTGGAGTGCAGGCCAGAGATGTTGGCGGGGGGAGTGGGGAGGATTCACCAGAGACAGAGTGGGGAGCAGGAGAATCTACTGAAATGTACTATGGAGGGGAACAGCGGGCAAGATGGGAGAGGGCTCTGCTGTGCCATTTGGATTAGCTCCCTGCCTGGATATTGAACTCAGGCCATCGCGGTGGGCCTTCCTGGTGGTAGTGCTGAGACTTAACTCCTAGGCCCTCCCGGGAGACCCCTGCATCATCATTCCACTTCCTGAGAAGTGGAAACTTAGAACATTTTTAATGTCCATTTCTATATTCTCCTGCTGTTGGTGTTGAAAGATTTTTTTTGCATAATAAAAAGCATTAATAAAAATAATGGTCAATAAATAATTGTAGATTCATAATATATAGTATATATTATTTTAAATCCCGATACCCAGAGTGTTCCCTGCCCCTCTGCTGCATGACTGCTTAACTTCCATTCCTTACATTTTTCCTGTTTGTTTAGCCTTTAATTTTCATCATTTCCCTCCAACCCAGAGGATTGGTGTCCTGACAACACCATACTAGGCAAGGCTCATGGGCCAACTAACCAGCTGCCAGACTAAGGGACCAGCAGGGCCATCAGCATACATTCTTCTCTCACCATCACTATCTAAGAGGGAGGTAGCTGTCCCTAACTGCTTTCTACACAGCACATTTCATTTTATCAGCTGGAACTCTAAATGCTCTCTTTGAAGGAGAGATAGTAGCTATGTTACATCTGGAAAAGATCAAATAAAGAAAGAGCCTATTGCTGGACATCTTACAGATTTAACTACATGTTAAAGTGAAAGCTCCTTCTTGGAACAAATGTCTTGCACACTGCAAGACAATATTATGACAGAAGCTGGAAGTACATATGAAGGTTGGCTTTAGTCAACTTGGCTTCTTGTGCAATTATGAAACAAAATTCTTTGCTAAAAATGAAAAATTCAAAAGATTCTAAGTAATACAGCATACTGGGACTAGCCCAAGACTGAGCCTAGTGTATTGGGAACCTCAATACAGGGGAGGGTGAGAGGATTCACCAGAGACAGAGTGGAGAACAGAACAGGCAGAAGGACAGAATACACTGCTGAGGGGAGCAGCAGGTGCAACAGGAAAGATCAGTCGTGCCATGTGGGAATCTCCCAAGCCAGCCGGGAATCGAACCCACGTAGCAGAGGCTGTGGACAGCTTCACAGCACTGCTCTCAACCCGCTGCGCCACCTGGGCGGCCCTGGTCTTTGCTTTTGATGGAGATTTTGTTCTTATTGTGAATCCAGAAAAGCAGCTCTATAGCCTGATTGTCAGCTCTGTCCTGATAATTATAAATGTGGGCTTTGCAGTCAGAAGGCATGGGTTGGAATTTCAGCTGATTTCCAAATTGGCTGTGTGATGTTGTGACTTAGTTTCCTTCTCTGTGCTCCATATTGTCTCAAATGTCATGTGGGAATTCCAGAACCTTTCTAGTAAAATAGATAATATGCACTAAAAGTACTTAGAATAGTTCCTGGCACATGATAAGATTGTCATACTTCTCCTCCTCCTCCCCAACATCTTTTCAACCTGTGGTTCTCAGCCAGGAATAATTTTCACCTACAAGGGGACATTTGACAGTGACTGAAGATAATTTTGATTGTCATGACTTTGAAGAGGCTGCTGGCATCTAGGGGAGGAAATAGGGATTCTGTTAAAATTTCTACAGGGCAGACTCCACAACAAAGAATTATCACATACAAAATATCATAGTTCTTAGGCTTTGAAACAACAATCTAAATTAGTCTGGTTTTGAAAATGAAGTTTAAAGGTCAAAAATCATTTTCAAAATGTTGCAAATAGTGGTGATTAATCCTAATTTATGGACTTTTTATCTTCTAACCTTATGTTAAACAAACAAGGATTTATCAAAAATCAGAAATTTCCATGAATACATAACTGTGGGATAGGAAAAAGTTTCTGAAGAATAACAAAATTGCTAATGCAATAAGTGTGTCCTTACAACATGGAGGAAAGAAGGAGAAATGCAAGACATTGGAGGGAAACTTAAAGGAGCAGGGGCTGAGTGGAAAGAGGAGAATCTCGAGAACATAATTTTAGGCCTGCTGTTCCCCATCCCTACACTCTTTTCCAAGTATTAACTTTTTAGTTTAGTTTTCAAAGTACTAACTTTTTAGTTAATATGAACTTTAAATGAATGAATGAAAAGTTACTCAAAGTTCATGTTATTGAGTGTTATGAAAATTAATATTACGTGATAACTATATATTATTGCCTTAAAATTCATACAATTCCATATTGGTGCATTTCCATTTGTGAATTTAGTGGGTATCTGAGACTAGAAAAATGCAGGGCATTGAATAATGACAGTGTTTAAAATACTCTTATGACTTTCTACCCTTACAATTTTTAGCTTAACATTTTAATGATGATTATAAAGTAATGAAGCATGTAAGCTGCCTCATAATATCCAGGCTCTCATACTCAAGAACATAAAATATTCTTGGAGTGATTAATATTCTCTTAACAAAGGGTCTCCATTACCCAATCAATTGTGAATTCTTTAGAGAATTGTACTTCCTGGAGAACTCTGGGGAACTGTTGGCAAGGCAGCTACTTTCCATGATGGAAAATCTTCCTTAAGTAGAATAGTAAAACTTCATTAGTTTTTGGGGGGAATGGTATGTGGGGAAATGTACTAATAGGAATGCCCAGTCACAGAGGGGGAAAAAATAAAAAAAAGAAAAGTGATGTGGAACTAAAAAAGAATATTTTGATACACAGTGTTTAGATAAACTTACAAGCTTGCATGGCTTGTAGTAAGAGAGATACTACCACTGCCACCCATGATTATCAAGATGAAGTACCTCATCCCTATCCCTGCACCCAGAGTCCCAATGGCAACACCATGAGCAAGGGGCAGCTGCTCAACTGTCCCACTTAACTCTCCGGCCAGCTCTTCCACCCTTTCTTACATAAACAGCTATCAGTGTCTGAACATCCTCATGCGCCATGTTAATGACTAGGGTAAAGATGTAATTCAGCAGAGCCACTCAGAACGTGAGAAGTTTGGAAGTGCTGATGGTACTAAGCTAGATGATGACTTCAAAGAGATGGAAAGTTGATGTTTCCAGCTGGATGGTGATCGTAATAATGGCTAAAACCATTGATTCCCTTCAACCCAATCCAGTTTCCAAAGCTAACTCAGCATGATCAATACCATGACACAGATCCACAACCTGTCCTGAAAGGACAGTTCCTTTCAGGAGGAAGCTACTCATAGAGACCATGCTCAAGTTTGGAAGAGAGCTCAGAGATGTACTTTGGCCCAGCCCCTGTGAGGTGGGGAGGAATTCTCAGAGGTGACTCTGGGACATGGAAATAAGGCAGAATTTCATTCAACCCTCCCCCTTCTGAATCTTCATGAGGGTAATATGAAGGAAATTCAGCATTATTTAACAGTTGGGGGATCATCACCTGAACTTTGATTATAAGAAGAAAGGACAGGGCAAGATTCCAGATGAATACCTTCATCCAGCATTGGAGAAATTTGATGAGTCTAACATTGCTGAGTCAAGGATGTTCAGTTTCTGGGGATGGAATATGCAACAGGTGAGTTGGCTCTTTGTGCTTGGCAAGCCCAGCTGCAGTACCTTAAGCAGACAGTATAGCAGCAAGCCATGTTCAGCCAAGAAGAAAGAATAAGACATACCTCATCCCAGGACTTCCCTGGTGATGCAGGGTTAAAGACAGCCCTACCAAGCTATTGCCACCCACTACAGCAATGAGTTCGATTCCCCCCCACCCCCTGTCCAGCCAGAGAGCAACCCACATGGCACAGACCTCTCCTGCCTTGCCTTCTGCTTCCCTTAGCAGTGTATCTCAGTAGATCCTGCCTTGCCTTTTCTGCTCCCCACTCTCTCTGGTGAATCCTCTCACTCCCTGCACTCTGGCTTACAGCCCAGTTCTTGTATGCATAAATAAATCTTTAAAAAAAAAGACTAACTTCATCCCAGTTGAAAAGGAAATATCAACCCAAATAGCAAATAATTCTGGCATTTCTGACTGAAGACAATTCTCAACCCAGTTGTGACCTTTTCCACACTGGCACCCCCAAGCCTCCAGGTTCCCTAACGGAGCAGCCCTCTTCCCAAGCTCTTTATGATTTGGAATCTGAAAATGAAGGGAAGTTATGTTTGAAGAGGGTGATATCACACTCACTGACCAAAATTGATGAGAACAAGTATAGGGGATGCTTCATGGCCAATCAGTCTTCTTCCTCATCAATTTTATGGAAATGTTGGTTGTTCTGTGACATAAAGATGTTGTGCTGGCCAGCTTATCCCCTCTTGATCAAGATGGTGACATTTAACCACTGAATTGGTAATGCTACTTACAGCATATCCCAAGGACAGGCTGCAGTGGGCTGAGTCATCGAGCCCCACTGAGTAGTATTGGTTGACTTGTGTGATCCCACAAGCATTATGGTGATGGGTGGTTATGGCATGTGCTTTTTCAGTGCCATCTGAGACCAGCCAGTAGCGCTGTTTACACAGTTGGCAGGAGTCTGTGGGTTTTACAATATCATGACCTTGAACCACATCAGAGAAAAATCATCCTATGAAGATATTATCTATCACCCAGGGCTGTCTCAAGGTCTCCAGTTCTACATGTAACTAGGAGGAAGCTCTTGCTTCCAAATTGTCCCCTCCCAAATATGTGAGTGACATAATTGTCAAAGAAAGCCCCCCCTTGCCAGCAAATTTCTTCTGGTCTGAATGATTTAGTCTCTTGGTGCTATCAATAGAACGGTGCTGAGAGTGGGTGCAAAGCCTTCTCTGAAAATAGTCACCTTTGTTCCCTCCTCTTAGTACTATCTTGGAGGTACAGCCAGTTTTCGCCCTCCATGCTATAAAAGTCTATGGGGGATTCTTGTTTCATTTTATGTAACACATTTTAAGTAATCAGCATATTGTAGGAAGGGCCTGAAAGATGAGATTCTTCATTATAAGTAACTGGGAAGAGATCTGGTTTCCAGGCTTAAATTTCTTGTGGCACAGAAACATATGCATATTTAGGCCATTTCTGAAGATTACAGGAAAGCAGAAACAAATATCTCTGCTTCAGTTTTATTTGTGAATTACATGTTACATGAATCCATTTGGCGCAGAGAAACACTAAGAAAAACATTAGAAACCATTTTTCACTAGTTGAGAGGCCAAGAAACAGTAAATAGCTTTCCTTTCCACTCTCACTTGTGTACTTTGAACATCATTTGTGCATATTCTTCCCATGAGGAGTTCCAAATAAAGGTGATGTTTGTGTTTAGCATGATAAGATGTGCGGTTGCATATGCCAAACTCTTTTGCAAATTCTTGCCCCTTCTGGCTCATCTTTGTGTAGACAGTGCTGTGAATGAGAGTTTGAGTACTTGGTCTCCTCTTCTTCCCCTTTCCACTCCCCCTCCTTTTTCTTCAACCTTCACCTCCCCCTTCTCTTGCTGTCATTAGTCCTTAAAGTCCTGTTAGTTCACTTCACTTATACAGATTCTTGCAGAGGTTTAATGTGCCTTTGGATGTGTCACCACAGTAGTTCATCATGTTGTGTGAAAGGCACATCTAGGCACATCCATTAGCTCTTGAGTAGTAACTAAAAATGCAAAAATATATTATTATATTAGTTTGTGCATAGGAAGCATGGCTGTTTCCAATAAACAATGCTAAAGACAAAAATAAAAATAAAGACGATGAAGTATCTCTGCCATTTTTTTTTTTAAATCTCTGCAATGAGCTTATTGATTTTTCTCTCTCCTCGCCAACCCTCTGCCTCCATCATGATAGGTTCTGTCTGCCCTCTCAACTGTTTCAGTCCCTTGCAAAAGGGTTTTTCTCCCCATCGCAGCCCTTTGCTTCCATCATAATAGACTCTGCCCTCTCAAATGTGGCCTCCTTCCTGGGATGTTTCCTTTCATTTCCCCAGCTGAAACTGACTTCACTTGTTCAATTCTGAACTTAAGTTATTATTTGGCATTTATCAACATACTTCCCTGTTGTATACATTTGAGTGGCATAGTAGGTACAACTTAATTACCAGTTTTTTTTTTTTTTGCATGTTCAAGAGTCCTTTTTCACCATTATTCCCACACACAGTAATATAGTGGTCTATATTTATTACTCAATTATTACCCAACTCATGTTTGAAAATATACAGATACTGCTATAAATAATATTTTAGCCTAGATCCTACAGATTTGGAACTTAATTTTTTTTTCACTTCTCTAAAATGTACCTGGAAGATCATATATACACATAATTTTTGTTTGTTTTCTCAGATATCAGTACTGAGATCTTTAAAGTCAAAGAAACATCTCTGGTCATTTTTATTTTTACATTAGTTTTTGAGTAGTAAATAAATTTTTTTTAAAATAATCACTTGTAATCAGGGAAATGCAAATCAAAACTGCAATGAGATACCATCTTACACCAGTGAGAATGGCACATATTAAAAAATCTAGCAACAACAAATGTTGGCGAGGATGTGGAGAAAAAGGAACTCTCCTGCACTGTTGGTGGGAGTGCAAACTGGTCCTTTCATTATGGAGAGCTGTGTGGAGACTCCTCAATCTGCTAAAGATGGAGCTTCCATATGATCCAGCAATTCCACTCCTAGGTATTTACCTAAATAACACAGAAACAATTCAGAAGGTCACCTGCACCCTTGTGTTTATTGCAGCACTATTTACAATAGCTAAGCTATGGAAATAGAATGCCCCAAAACAGATGACTGGATCAAGAAGATGTGGCATATATACATAAAAAAATGGAATATCACTCACCAATCAAAAGAGAGGAACTCATGTAATTTGCAGCAACATGGATGGAACTGGAAGGGATCATGCACAGCGAAATAAGCCAGAAAGAAAAAGAAAAATACCGGATGGCCTCACTCATAATAGGAATTTAGAAAGCCTAAATAAGGACCAGGAAAAAGACTAATGATAATAAAGTAAAAATCAAAATTAACAAGCAACTATAAACCAGAGGCACACTACGGGGGTGTGGCGGGAGAAGAGAGTAGGATCAAAACAAGGGGGGTGGGAATTGTATGGGAACTATAACCAAGGTGAAAATGCATACATTTTCCAAAAATGAAAAATGATGTAAAAATAATAAAAATGAAAAAATACATTGAATAAAATTTCTATAGAAATCATTAAAAATGTATAGTTCCCCTTTAAGCAATGCCACATATAAATTCTTAATAGGACTGATTTGATGTGGGAAGAGGAAGAAATAGAAAACTAGTATGTGCAAAACAAGATACTAAGTGCTTACAATGAATATGATTTATTTTCTCATTCAGTAGTACTTGATACAGATTCAAAGATAGTTTACATGTAAATGTCATACATACTATTAATTGGTAAATAAAAGCATTTTACAATAAAAGTAATGGAATGAAAAGATAATTTTATATCTATTTGCAAATATTAGGTGTACTTCAGCCTTCTAAGGAACTACTAGTAGTTAACAGTGTCAATGTCTGTGTCTTTTATTTTATAATATGGTTGGCAAAACCATTGTTTTTGAATCCTTCTGAATCAGTGAAAAAGTAGACTCCTACATCTGGACATATGTGCTTTGAAGCTTTGTTCTGATCGTTCTCTTTAGTGCCAGGTATCTATCACCTGGGGTGGAGTGTTATTTTACTAAAATAGATTTCATTACTTATTTTCAAAAGAATGCTTTATTTCAGAACATTGCTATTGTTAATAGAACTTTGATTTTGGTGACCAAATGCCAAGCATTTTTTTTAAACACTCTGTTATCCTTCCCATCAATTTAGATCAGCCAGACATAACATATGTGAGAAGTTATTTAAAATTTTCAGCAATAAAATTGAGATGATAAAAGCTTTGCTTCCCCTTAGATATCATCCAGTATTGGTAACCAAGTTGTTTTGTTCTTTCCTTTTTATTGTTTAAGGCTGGAGCACATTGCTCTTGTGATACTCTCCAAAGTTCTATGGCATCATTGTTTGAGACTCACCATATGTGTCTTTGATCCATTCGCAGGAGGTACGTGGCCTCATGTACCTGTAGCGACAGGAATGGATGGAGACGGGTAAAGGAGAGTCCTAGAGCCCTCAGTGGCTTTTTCAGGCTTTATTGACATCTTCTACCAGGTACATGGCAGACAGAGGTGCCAGGGGCCGGGTGGCTGGCAGGCCTCTCAGCCCTTGGCACGTCCTCACTCTTTCTGGGCTCTCTGGTGTTCTCTCTTGGTCTCCTTCTCTCTCTTCTGCTTCTCTTTTATTCTGCTGTCTCGTTTGTTCTGTTCCGGTGGTTCTGCTTCTTGTGACACCACCCTTATGAGCCCAGTCTGAGCCCAGGTGTACCCACCTATGTATGCCCACACCCTACTCCAGGTGCCCGCCATCGGGCATTCAGGACCGCAAGTATCCATCATCAGTCCTAATGGCAGGAGGGCAGAAAAGCCCGACAATTACTCACCCTACAGTACCTACTTACTATTCAGATATTGATTTCTTCACTTGCTCTTGACTTTATCCATGCTGTCATTATATCGATGCTTACATAGCCATCTCTAAGGGCAGGACTGGACACAGTGCAGGTTTTCTATGATCCAGCAGACCGGGTCAAGGAGGAGTCAGAGTCCTCAGTGGTTTTTTGCACCTCTTTTATTGGGATTTAGCGGGTACGTGGCAGGCAGGGGTGCTGGGAGGCTGGGAGGCTGGCAGTCCTCCCAGCCCCCAGCAAGTCTTCACTCTATCTAGGCTCCCGGCATTCTCTGCTTCTCTCTCGGCTTCTTGGCTTCTACTGGCGTCCTCATGATGCTGTCCTTAAAAAGCCCAGTCTCAGCCCAGGTGAATCCCATCTACCCATGCCCACACCCTACTCCAGGTGCCCGCCATCAGGCATGCATTCAGGACCTCTAGGATCTATCATCTATCCTGATGGCGGGAGGGCAGCAAAGCCTGACATTTTTCCTTACCCTACACCAAGTGTCCTCATGTATGGTTTGAAATTCCAGATTCATAATAAACTGTATGGTACTGTGAACTAGGATGTTAACAGTAAGTAAGTAAATAAATAAATCCTGGTGTTGTCAAATCAACCCTGTTAGAAACCCAGACCAAGCAAATGTAAAATCATTCTTCAGGAGTGTTCCAATAAGCCGTACAAGATTTCCACAGGGAAAAAAATTATGAACAACAGCTGTGTGTAGTGGTATTCATATACTTATATGAACAACAACTGTGTGACCTTTCCTATTTAGAAAATGATTAAGCAGTAATTATTACAAGGTATTCTTGTTCATAGAAGTGGAGGATCATACAGTATTTGACTTATCTTGGAAGTCATGTACTCCAAAATTTATAGTTACATAATAATTATAAGATTTTCAAGTTTTGAATGACTCCATTATGAAGGATTTATTAAATCTGTTCATAAATTGGATCCCTTTTACATTCACTCAAATATCATGATCTCTGTTGTACAATTACAACAGCATGGGGAAAAAAATGCCAGTAGATGCAAATTGTATAATACATGTAAACTGTAATGGGATAACAGCTTAGCTTGCTGAAGTCAAGGTACAATGAGATTTAGCACTGTGAATATAGACCTATAAAATCATTTGTTCAGGTAAATGATTGGAACTTTTAGTGCTTTAGAGAGTTTTAAAGGCATCCAATAACTTGGAGATCATGTTCTCCAAGTTAGCCATCCTTGGTCAAAGCTTTGAAAGATCTAAGATCCTGTCATTCTTTTTCCTTTGCAGTGCTGTTTCACTAAAGGATTGCATGATATGTCTCATCTTTTAAGATTTTTGCCTGAACTGCTTTCTTTCTGTTACTAGTGGAAGTCTCACCACCCTCACAGGTGGTAACCATGGTTCATTTATTGCTGGGTGTAAATTCCTGCTAAGTATATTTATATTATATTTTACCAGGTAATTTTTGGATTTTTTCATTTGTTTGTTTAACTGTGGATGCATCAATCAGCTCCTAATTTGTGTTAGCTGCAGCAAGCAGTAGGCCTGACTCCTGTCCTGGCCATGCATACCTGGCTATTCTTGAAGAATGCCTATAAATTGCAAGCTGTTCAGCCCACTTGGACAAAAATTTAAGTGGGTCCATGTGATGTAAATGTGCTTGTGTAAGTGGGGGAGGTAGGAGGTGGTCTGTCCCAGGATCATCTCCTGAACTTGTTCCTGGGTCAAAAATTACTCCTAGTCTGAAGATTTGTTAGAATTTTCAGTTCTAATGAATTGTGTCCCGTGTGTGTCTTAAGCAACTTAATTTCATTTTGGTGCTTAACTCGTAATATCAATTTACCGATAACTTACTGGCCTGCCAAGTTACCTGTGACATCACTTATCTAGTATCATATGCATTATTTATTCGACTGATGTATGTACGTGTTTTAACCTTGCAGACAGCCTCAAAATATTTTTAAAATCGAGTTTGTTGTTCTAAGCGTCACCTAAGGAGTTCAATGCAGGGCAGATCTACACAGCAGTAAAGACTGGAGTTGGAAGTAAACAAATTCACCGAGACAAAAAATGCACTCCCCTCCTTCCTCTTATTTAGATTCTTTTCCTTCTCAAGCAGATCTGAACCAGGTGAGGAGTTGCTAAGTGGGGCGCGTGCAGATGCAACGAGCCCTGCGTGCTGGGCGCCAAGAGCAAAAACGCGCACACCTGAGGATCCTTTGGCTCAGTATCTTCCCTCTCCGGGTTCTGCGCTTGCCGGCCTCTGCCCAGGTGCCTCCTGCACCCCCTGCCCGCGGCGCGGCTGCGTGCGTTCCCCGCCCTCAGCGCCGCCGCAGTGCGCGGAGCAGGGCTGGTGCTGTTGCCCGCACTTGGGAGGGGCGCGCGCCGGGACTGGCGCAGTCGCCCCGCACGGCGCCCGCCCCGCGTGCCTGTAGCCATCTGCAGGAGCAGCCCCGCCATGGGGAATGTGCCCTCCGCGGTGAAGCACTGTCTCAGCTACCAGCAGCTTCTTCGGGAGCATCTCTGGATCGGGGATTCAGTGGCAGGGGCCCTCGACCCCGCGCAGGTACTACCGTGCGGTCCAGGGTATGCCCACCTTCTTGCAAACTGCCAACCAGAACTCTACCCCGTCGACCTCCTCGTCTCCTCTCCCCCTGTTAAGTCAGCTCCGCACCCGAGGGCCCTTTCTGCAGCAGTTCTGGAGCGTTAGGCCTCACCCTGGAGAGGTTTCCCAGCATCTCTCTGCTTGAACGTGCAGACCCGCCCCTACGGAAAGGATGCAGCAGAATCCCTACCTTGGTCCTTTGCAGGTCGCCTAAAGAAAATTGTTCCTTCTCTGTTTTTCTTAGGGAAGGAGGCAGTAGGTATTTTGTATTTGGAGGCACTCCTCCAAGGATAGTGCCCGCAGACTGAGGTCCCTCCTTGTCCTGTGTAACAAAGACAACACGTGTTAAAAATTGAGGCAGAAAACGGAATGAACCCAACAAAGAAAGTAGGAAAACCTAGTAGCATGAAATTAGCTGTCATTTCATTAAGTATTTAATATATTTGTGCTTCATTGCACTTTAAGATCTTGGGGGGAAAATGTGATTAGCTCCTCCCGACAAAAATACATTCACACGTGATTCCTGAAAGTCAATTTTAAGACAACAAACAACTTGGTATCCATATATTTGCGGTTTAAGACACTGTCAACCAGAAATGGCAGATAAATGAAGACAGGATATAAAAATTTACTTTTTCTTTAAAAGAGCTTAAAATTTAAAATGTATAGCAGTGATCAATGTTACTTGAATGTGAAAATATAGAAAAGAGGAAGGACACTGAGGGTTTAGCTACTGTAAAATTTTTTGCTGCATGAAAAAATGCTTATTCCTGATTCCTCTTAAAATAATAACTTATATTAATTATAATATTTTAGTGGCTAAATTTGATTTAATTATGTCACTTTAAATCAACTGTTCTAATGGTAGGCACCCTTTTTCCTATGAAGTGATTACATTAATGTATTCTCAGTTCAGTGTATCAGTGTGTGATTGTAATGTTAGTTGTATAAATTGGAATAGTGTATTCTTTAAGAGATCATTTATCCCAATTCTTTATTTGTGGCATTGATCACGTGATGTCAAGCCTGTGGTTGACAGTGAAAGAGAGGGAAAATATTTTTTATCTGTGTGTATTTACCGCTGTTTATATTTAATTTTCCTGCATTTTAGTCTTCTGTTTTCTCTTTAGTAGTCAATCTGTTAAGTAATCTGGAATCCTTAAGTTTTATTGTGGTAGCTTGAGACTTTATTTGATTTTTTTTTTTTTACTGTATTGACATTGTATTCCAACCTCCACCCACCAACACATATTTTTTTTTTTTAATAAATTTTATTGTTATATTCCCCATACAATTGCAGCCCCCCCATTCTGACCCCAATCCCTCCCCTCCCACCCCCGCCCCCTAAAAGTGTCTCTGGTTCATAGTTTTTTGTTGATTTTGATTTTCACTTTCTTATAGTTATTCATTTTCCTGGTCCCTTATTTAAGTTTTCTAGATTCCTGTTATGAGTGAGACCATCCGGTATTTTTCTTTTTCTTTTTGGCTTATTTCGCTGAGCATGATCCCTTCCAGCGCCATCCATGTTGCTGCAAATTGCATGTGTTTATCTTTTTTGAATGCTGAGTAATATTCCATGGTATATATGTACCACATCTTCTTGATCCAGTCATCTATTTTTGGGCATTTGGGTTGTTTCCAAAGCTTAGCTATTGTAAACAGTGCTGCTATAAACATAGGGGTGCAGGTGTTCTTTGGAATTGATGTTTCTGTGTCCTTTGGGTAAATACCTAGGAGTGGAATTGCTGGATCATATGGAAGCTCTATGTTTAGTAGGTCCAGAAATCTCCATACAGCTTTCCACAGTGGTTGGACCAGTTTGCACTCCCACCAACAGTGCAGAAGAGTTCCTTTTTCTCCACACCCTCGCCAACATTTGTTGTTGCTAGTTTTTTTAATATGTGCCATTCTCACTGGTGTAAGATGGTATCTCATGGTAGTTTTGATTTGCATTTCCCTGATGACAAGTGATGTTGAACATTTTTTCATATGCCTGTTGGCCATTTGCATTTCCTCTTCAGAGAAGTTTCTTTTAAGCTCTTCTGCCCATTTTTTGACTGGATTATTTTCTTTGTTGTTGTTGAGTCTCATCAGCTCTTTGCATATTTTTGTGATCAGTCCTTTATCATTAGTGTCCACCAACACATATTCTCAACTTTGGGCCTTGGGGAAAATAATAGCAGCTAGACTTCTAGCTGTAGATTTATACTTTGCCCTGTTAAGGTGTGGAAGCATGGCAAGTAAAAGTGATTAAAAGTGATTAGTATGACTGCTTGGGTATCGTAATGTCATAGGATTTGTGAGCAGCATAATGAAGAATTTTTGCTTTATTTTGGAGAAATAATTGCACCTTCTTTGCTATTACTTTCTAATATCCTAACAGCTTTGACTGTGATACTCCTATTCATCCCTCATATATAGCTTAAATCTCTTTTGAACAACTCTTTTCTTCCATCGTTATTACTCTTTTTCTGGACTTTTCTGACATTCTGTGCATAATTCTGTTTTTGTTCTAATCTTGTTAAACTGAAGTTTTGTTATGTCTTGTTCTGTGAGGGTTTACAGCAGCCTTGGCACTGGACACTTGGCTCCATGAAATGTATCTCCTTCCTTGGCTTAAGTTCAAAGTGTTTTCACTGCTTTACGCTCTACCTTTCTGCTTCCTCAGTCTCTTGGCTGACTCAGTGGCCTGTATTTGTGTGTAAATGTTCAACTTCTTCATGACATCATACCTCGCAGTTTCAGTTCCTCTTTGTAATTCAGTGTCTTCCAGATTTATATTCCCATATCTGTCTCTCAAGGTCCAGTCCTGATGTTCACCTGCTCATGTGAATGTCTCAAAAGTAATTCTAACTTAACATTCCCAAAATTGGATTCATGTTCTCCTCCTTGCAAACTCAGAACTTCTCCAGTATTTCCTACTGCAGGAGGCACCTTCAGAGTTCCTTCCATTATGCAAACCACAAACCAAAAGCTCCTTTCTTTCTTCCCCCATCACTGAGTCCTACAGTTTTACAGTCCTACCGTTGCACATTTGAGAGAAATGTGGAATTTCTCTCAAATCCATCTACTCTTCCACCTTAACCGCCACTACCAATTTTAAAATGGCATTATCTTCCATGCAATCTATTAAACTATTGTAATCCCTCTGTATCTCCTTATATGGCGAGTTAGGAAATGTATTTCAAATAGAATCATGCTATTTCCCTGCTTCACAACCTGTGAATTCCTTTTGTGCTTCAGAATGAATACCAAAATTTTAATGTGTTCCCTGAAATTTCAAATGATCTTTTTATTTCAATTACCTGCAACATCATGTTAGGTATTCTCTTTTGTTTTTGCCACCGTGCCCTTTTAATTCTCTAATCATATTTCCTTTGCTTGCCATGGAAGCAAAGAGTCTTGCCAGGGAGATTCTTTTCAGCTTATTAACTTTTATCCCCCCTTCAGATTTCAACTCAAATGTTGCTTTCTCATGAAATCTTTTGCAGTTTCTCAAGGCCAGCAGCCCTTGTAATCTGATATTGCCCAGTGCACTATTCATTATATATAATGTGAATTATATATTTTTGTGATTATTTGATATTTAATTACTTTCCAGGCTTTGTGAATCATAAAAGGAGAAAAATCCACCCAGGTGTCTCAGCAACAAAATGCCTAGTTAGTTTTTGGTGCCCAATAAGTACATGCTGGATAAATAAATTAATGAATCTTTATCCTTCTAGGCCATGCGCACCCCATGCTTATGGGACCATGAAATTCTTCATAGCACGTTGCAGGAGTCACACATTGTATTACAATGATAAATATATGTTAAATGAATTTTAAAGTGATAAAAATGAGACCCTGGTGTCAACTGAGTTGGTTTTAGTGGTGGCAGGTGAATATTATTATTTTTTAAAGTTTTCTTTTTTTAAAAATATTTTTTTTATTTATACAATAGCTGGGGTACAGGCCAGAGGCATGGGAGGGTGAGAGGATTCACCAGAGACAGAGTGGGGAGCAGAACAGGCAGACAGACCAAAAGCACTGCTTAGAGGAGCAGCAGGCGATGCAGAAGAGGTCTGCTGGGCCATGTGGGAATCGCCCTGGCTGGCAAGGAGTCGAACCCATGATGCAGAGGCTATGGACAGCCTCACAGCACTGTGCTCAACCTGCTGCACTACCGGGGAGGCCCAGGTGAATATTATTATAAAAATGAAGACCTGTTGTCAACTGAGTTTGGTTTTAATGGTGGCAGGTGAATATTATTACTATGCATTTTCATTTCATAGAACATAGTCAAGCTTTGATGGGAAGAATTTGAAAATGATTTTGGAGTTTATGTAGAGATTGTGTAGAATGTAACCAATTCTTCATTCTGAAAGAGAGACTCGAGCAGAACCCTTGTGATTTGAGATAATTTGGTTGCAGCTGGGACAGATAGATTGCTGTATTTTGAAAGAATCCTGTGTTTGAGAACAGAAGACTGGGGACCTAGACATTTTCTCCTACAAATTTATTTTGTGGTCTTATGCAAGCAGTAGTCTGGCTAGATCTTAAATGTTCAGTTTGCACATTAAAGATAATAATATACCCCTGAAAAATTACTGGGTTAAAACTAAATAGTGTGTGTTTGTATAAATACAAATACACACATTTGAAGTTTCACAGTTTATTACCAAACAAAAATCAGCCAATGAAAGGTTTACTCTACCATAGCTTCACTAAGTAAATTCTTTAGTTCTTCTAATTTTTTTGCCTATAACTGGTTTTGCAAACTATTCCCTTAATAGATCAGGAGGTTAAAACTTATTATTCTGTGGGGCCTGTTTTATTTTCTATATTTGTCTCTGTTCAAATGGGTTTGTTGAAGGCTACTTGAATAATGGCTTAAAGTTTTGATTAAAGTTCCTGGATAAAGCAGTTCTTTGATTTCTAAGTACTGCTTAAATAGTAGCTAAATCTCTTCATATATTAATATTCCTTTGCAACAATAAATTATCAAAGGTTCTAAATTCTAACACAAATATGTTTTAAATCGATTTCTCAAAACAAAATTGTAGATTATGTGAGAATAATTTCATTCTTATTTTACATTATATACAAACCTTTAATGTTTGCTGTCAGCAGTAATTATGATTTGAAGTAAAATATTTAGTGTTAAAAGTTTTCTGGAATTTAACCTAAATGTATTACATTTCTGTTTAAGTTAGATCAGAGGATAATGTGAATATAGAGATTTTAGTTTGTAGCTAAGTAGCTGTTAGTATTTTTACTAAATGCCTTAGAAAGATTAGGGAGGGATTTTCAAAAAATAACTGAACTATCATCCAACCTTTATTTTCTCAAGCATTCTTTGTTACTTTTTCTTCCCCTTATGTAGCATTATTATTTACTTTCCCCGAGTTAGCTTGTTAGTTATATGCTAGACTGGTTTCACTGGACTCTTGGTTGCTGTCCATAGACTCCACACATAAGCTTTGATAATTCAAAATGATAAAAATTAGTGCTGTTTAACTTATTAAGAATGTTAGCACAATAATTTCACTCAATTTGCCAGATTCTGCTTTTTATATTATTGTTAGAGATACTGTTTATATCTGCAATACATATTTATAGTCTATATACATACATTTATGTTTATGCGCATATTTTTCCTCTTCTTTGTTTTTGATTTTTTTTTTTTTAAAGATTTATTTATTTATTTGTTTGTTTGTTTGTTTATTTATTTATACCAGCACTGGGTACAGTCAGAAGTGTGGGAGGGTGAGAGAATTCACCAGAGCCAGAGCGGGGAGCAGAGCAGGCAGAAGGACCAAAGTACACTGCTGAGGGAGCAGCGGGCGGCAGGGGAGGTCTGCGCGCCATGCGGGACTCTCCTCCGGTGGCCGGGGAGCAGCCAGGGATCAAACCAGTGCTGCAGAGGCTGCGGGCTGCTTCGCAACCCAGTGCTCAACTGCTGCGCCACCGGGGAGGCCCTGTTCTTGATTCCTTTATCTCCATTATTTTATCTGAAATTATTTTTCCTCAACTAGAAGTATGTTTTAATTTCTTTTTATTTTTATTTATGCATACAAGAACTAGGGTATAGGCCAGAGGTGCAGGGGGTGAGAGGATTCACCAGAGACAGAGTGGGGAACAGAACAGGTGGATCTACTGAAATACACTGCTGAGGGGAGCAGCGGGCAGACAGGAGAGGTCTTTATGCCATGTGGGCTAACTCCCTGGCCAGGGATTGAACTCACACCACAGTTGCTGGCAATATCTTGATAGTACTGAGACTTTAACCCCTGTGTCACCAGAGAGGCTCCATTTTTATATTTTTTACTAAAAATCTAGTAATTTTTTTCAGTTTTTCTTTGAAATTACATTTATTGTGACACATTCACATATATGTGTGCATAAATATCAGTGATATTGACTGTACATGTATATCCCATATAAATTATAATGCATGGCATCATTAGAAATACTCATTTCTCAAGAGATGCAGCAGAATCCAGAAACAATGAAATCACCAATTAATTTAATTTTTGTTTCTTTGATAATGGTGTATCTCTCATTCTCTTTTCATTGCTTTTGGTTTCCAACAATATGACTATAATGTGTCTAAATATAGTTTAAGTATCTGCTAATCGTTCCTAGCATTTCTTTGGTCTATGAGTTGATATTTGTGGATTTTGATAAGTTTTTTTTTAAACTCCCCTTTTTTTAAAAGATTATTTATTTATACAAGCGCTGGGGTTCAGTCCAGAGGTGCGGGAGGGTGAGCGAATCCACCAGAGACAGAGCGGGGAACAGAACAGGCAAAAGGACCAAAATACACTGCTAAGGGGAGCAGCAGGCGAAGCAGGCGAGGTCTGTGGCGCCATGTGGGAATCTTCCTGGCTGACGGGAATCGAACCGGTGGCACGGAGGCTGTGAACAGCTTCACAGCGCTGCGCTCAACCTGCTGCACCACCAGGGAGGCCCACTTTCATAAGTTTTACAAATTTTTCAACCATACTCAAATATTACTTTCTGTTTATTGTTAGTATCTCCACTTGGGCCTTCCATTTTGAAGAATTTCAGAAATCTCCCCGTTTCCCCATTTACTTCTTACATTCATTTTTGCATTTTTCATCCTTTCTAATCCATGTTAGTTCTAATTAGTTTCTTCTTGCTTATATTCCTTTTCACTTGTTCCAACTTCAGCTTTGTCTAATATACTGTTAATCTAATTTATTGAGTTCTTACATTTAGTAATATTTTCATGTTAATGCATTTCCATATGGTTTTCAAAACTAGTTCTTAGTTATCTGCCAAAATCCATCCTATCATGAATTCTCAAATATTTAGCAGTTATTTTAAGCTCTATATCTGATAACTCTAATATTCAGATCATCATTTGGTTTGTTTCATGTATCTTCCCTCCCTAAACTTCTGCTAATTTTCAATTTGATATTAGAATCTGATATGAAAAAATAGACCTTATGTAGGGGCAATGAGCGATACTATCCAGAAAGGATTTATGTTTTGCATAAATTGAGTGCAGGCATTGAGTGTAAGGATAACTTACCTTAAGCAAGATGGATAATGAGTTTATTTGAGGCCACTCCTTCTTCATTGTGAGGATTGGTATTTTCTATTCACCTTTACTTTTCATCCCTTCAGGAATTTTTCTTAATGATCTTGGGTATTTACAAGATCTTCTACATTACATGTCTTCTCTATGCTGCAACCTGAAGACATAATTTTCTCCCTGTCGTCTAAGGCTCTGGAAGCTCTGATAAACTTCTGAGCTGCTGATGTAGAACTGGCAAATGCTTCTGTCCTGTGATCATTAGGGTTACATTTTGTTTTTCTTCTGCATGTTATATTGGCCCCTGACATATTCACTACTTTAGCAACTCCATTAAATGTGTTTTTCATTAATAACTTGTTCTAGTTATTCTCAAAAAGAGGTTTGACTGAACAAGCTAGTTGAAAAATTAATAGGGAAGGTGAAAAAATACCAACTTTGCAATAGAATTTGAATAGTAAAAATATATTCATTTGCCACACTATAAAATTTTTGAGATGATTACATTGCAGGTAATATGCAAACTTTTTCTAGCTTTACTGAGATATATTTGACATACATTGTGGTATAAGTTTAAGATGTACAGATATATATATGTGTGTGTGTGTATGTGTGTATATATATATTTACATATATATATATATATATATATATATATCTTGCTAAATGATTACCACCATAGACTTAGCTAACATCTGCACAATTACCATTTCTTTTTTTGTGCCTGGAACATATAACTACTCTTTTAGCAACTTTCTAGTGTATAACACGGTATTAACTTTATTACTATGGCATACATTAGAACTTGTTCATCTTATGCTAGCATTTTGTGCAGAGTAACAACTTATAGTTTAAAAAAGGGATAAAAAGATTGGGTGCTTCCTGAAAAAGTAATATTTTGTGAAAAAAACTTTTCCAATGGTTTTCACTATAAATAAAAATGAGAAAAAATTATAAATAATGTTATGCCCATTTCAGTATTTAGCTTTAGAGATACAAAATTTATTCCTGCTTTATGTGTGATACAGATCAATAAAATTTATTAAATGAATTAATGATTAAATGGATAGTTCCTATATAATATTTCCTTTGACATAAAATTACCTTAAATGTTACCATTTGACAAACATGAAGTTGGTAAACATAATTTATTCTTAACCTTTTCTTTATAAATCTTAGTTTACTTCCCTTGTTTCATAATTCTGTGTTTGGTGTGTCTCCCAGTCTGTGTGTCTGTCTTTCTCGATAAGTCATTTTAGAAGTTTGCATATTTGCTCTGTTCAAAAGGCATCTTGTAGGCTTATTAATTCCTCTGTCAATAAGTATGTGTTTATATCTGTGTGTGCATGTATAATGTGCTAACAACTGTTACTATTTTTGAAAAAAAAATCGTATTTCTTTGCTTTCATTAAAATTTTAATTTATGTGAATATTTGGCTTATGTAATTTTAGACTTTTACAAGGTAAGTGCCCGAAGGCAACACATGTCCAATTCTCTATAGTTTTGCTTTAAATGTGCTTCTCTGATTGGTGCCTGTCTTCACTTAGTTGAATTTAACTTTGTCTGTTGTGAGTATTTATATGTCTGTCCTATTTTCCAACCTATATATTAACCTCAGCAGTTTATAGTTCTTTCCTTTGAGACTGTTTATATTTTTGGTATTAATATTTTATATTAAATCAATAATGTTGTTTGAAGCAGAAGATGTGTTTTGAAGAATGAACTCATTCATCTTGAGAAAGAGTTGTTTATCTTTCTTACACTGTGATTCCTTAGAGTGCTACCAAGTGCATTGCCATTCTTAAGATCCTCTTTGTTGAGATTCTATTAATGTAAGACAAGTTGAAAACAAAGTTCTACATTTATAGTACTAATGAAGCCAAAAATTTTAGTTATGAATGAACACTGAATTTTAGTGTTGGAAAGATAGGCAATTGTACTTAGAAACTTAGTAGATGAGCTGTCATAGGCGAAGTGTTCCTTTTGTACGACCTCATAAATTAATGACTGTAATGGAGTAAAATTCCAGTGATTTCCCAGGAAATCTGAGATATAATCTGGAATATAATCTGGGTATAGTCAAATATCTGATTCACTGTAGAATGTTGTCAAAAATTTCAGGTGATAAGAATGATGATGTACTAAGTTCTAATGACCTTGAACTGTGAGGGATCAAATTCTCAAGTAGGGATAAAGGACAGTGTGGCTTTACTACATGAATCTCAAAGGAGTAGAGATTTTGTGCAAATGAACCAGAGTAACAGACTTAAAAAAGTAATAGAAATTTAAGATGCCTTCCATGCCAGTCGCTAAGCAAGATGCAGGAAACTAAACCATCTCTTATGTGAGAGGGTAACGGGTGAGTTGCTTTCCACAAGGGTTACTAATGCTTCATTGGAGGCCAGAAGATGATGGATATGTTCAGTAAAGAGACAGAGAAAGTGGTGGAGCTGTTACAGAATTGAGTTTCCACTTGGAAAAAAAATAAAAATATGAGTCCTATAAATGGAAAAGGTAGAGATCTTTGTAATTCTATAGAAAAAATAAATGATTGTTGGGAATAATACATTGGGACATGACTAAAGAATGGAATTGTGAAGTAAGGTGAGTTATAGGTGAATGAAATGCAATAGTGGAGTTGGGGCTGTGCATCTCAGAATAAGCTGTTTGTTTTTGTTTGTTCGTTTTTCAAGAATCTTTATCCTTAAGCATGAGAATGCTAGATCTTGAAGTAACCTATAATTTTGAATTAGTACATGTGCTTTTGTAAAAAAAAAAAATGTTCTTGGAGAAGGCTGTTCACATATTTATTCCAAAAGGGGGGGGCTGTCTGCCTCATGCATGATGAGACCAGGTCAAATACCATCTCTGTCCCCTTGAAAAGTTTGCTCCCTGATGTTTTAAGGGAAATGCAACATTTTTATATCCTCAATCTTTCCATTTTTAATCAATCTTTCCATATTTTACCTGCTCTACATTCAGTCACTTTTAAATCCTCACAACAATTCATTACATGGATTTGGTAATTAAGATGCACAAATCTTTAATAGATTAATCTTGGTCAACAGCTAATGATTAGTCTGGCTAGAAATTGAATTCAGGTAGCTCTAGTTTCAGAACCCTCCATTTTCACCACTAAACCATTACTTACTATAATTTTCTGTTAATAGAATCACCTGAGATGGTTATTAAATGTGCTGGAAATTCTGATTCCGTAACTCTGAGTTGTAGCCCAACTATTTGTGTTTCTATTTCACCTAATTTTGGAAAACGGTGGTGCTGCCACCCTTCTGTTCCTGCATCTCCTCTCAGGGGAATCTGCTGTCATATCATGTTTCCTCTAGTCTGTCTTTCCAAAGCTTCTGGCTCCTGCCCATGAGTTTTGACTTCCCCTCTGTCCTCTTTGTGGTTGAGAGTAGAGTTCGGCCTGGAATAGAATTGCATTGGATACAAAAGGAAAAACAACTTGGTTTCCAATAAATTTCCTGTTCCCTTCAATCTCCAATACTTTCTGTCCTTGGATTTCTGTTGGCTCCTGTATTTCTTGCTTTCTCTTATTCCAGCTGGCTTTTACATCCTTCCCTCCCCCACCCTGTGTTCTTGTTTTTTTCATTAGCACTGAACTTCTCCAAGTCTTCTGGCTTTGTTTATGCTTATTCACTCTGTGCTGTAACTTTCCCTGACCTTTCTTCTCCTCATCTATCCTTTTCCAAGTTCAGTCTTTATTTTGTTCCTTTTATTTTCCTTAATCAACCAAGGGGCTAGACTATGCAGACCCATAACTTGTGGGTCACACTCATGTCATGAATGGTAGCTAAATGAGATAAAGCAACATCATATATTTGATTTTAATGAGATTGCCCAGCCTCCTTGAAGTCAAAATAACAGAAGCAATGTCTAGCTTCCCAGCTTCCTTCTGCTCTCTCTTTATTGTTTGTCTAGGAAGAAAATGCAGATTGGCTGCTGCATAGGTTTGCTGATGTAATCCCTGGAAATTGTTTGGTTGAGGATACAATTAAAAGACAAAAACACATGAATGACTTAGGCTGGATTTGCCCTCTTTATTCCTATGTTTAACTGTCCCAGCCATTTGGGTTATCTTCCTGAGGCCATGGATATTTGATGTTGTGATCCTTAATGGTCGATTACAGAGAATACTCTTCAGGACATTGCTAAACATTGGCATAGCTTTCAACGGTAGAGCCTAGTTATTATCATTTACCAGACAAGAAGTTGTCTCTAAATTATCAGAAGTTTGTTCTCTTTCCTTTTGGACTACCTCCTTTTTCTGAGTGATCAGAATTTATTCCTTAACAGAAAATAAAATTCCTTAGCAGCTCTTGTTTCTGATACATTCATTCTGAAACCTGACTTTTTATAAGAGGAGTTTACGTGAAAATAATTTAAAACACACTTCAGGTTCATAAAGGTTTATATATTAAACTTTTATTTATATAACATATAAAGCCAAGTAATAACAGCAATGGCAAAACTCACAGAAATTATAAAATATAAACAAAAGCTATTGTTTCCAGGCAATGATGAAGAGAACGGAACTGTAAGTTCCAAATACGCTTTCAGTAAAGGAACTGATGTTTCCTTCCCTGGTCTGGAGACAGGAATGTCTCTGCTCTGACTCTGATACATGCTCTGTGGTAAGGGCCGTGGGGGGAGGAGGAGCCAAGTGTTATGGGAAAGGACCACTGAAGCTTCTGTTCTGAGGTCAGTGCCCAGGAAACAAGTTCATTCTTCATTGCTGTGTTCCACTGAAAGCTCATTTCTCCATTGCACTTCTTATTTGGATCACTTTTTTCTTCTGCAGTTCTATCTGGTAATTGAATTGAAAACCCAAGTATGGAGGGGAGTTAGTGATGATAACAGTAAAATTTGTGGTGGAAGCAGATTTGAGGTCCAGTGAGATTCGGATAGAAGGAATTCTTGGTCGGAATAAGATAATTGAAGGTTTATGGGTAAAGTTAATATGCTGCAATCATGGAGAATTATTCATTTAGTTATAAATATGTATGTGTGTAAATATATACATATCAAATTATATCTGTATTGTACATCTTTTTCCATCTGTCTTGTACACCTCTCCTATTTTTCCCTCTCTCTGCAGTTCTGGATTCAGTGCGAAGTGTAACTATTCCACTGATAGTGCTAGCTATTAATCAAGCACTCATTTGTCTATTGTCTCTTACAGAAAAATATAATTTCAGGGGGCCCTGTTCTTAAAATTTGCATTTTTAAAAAAAATATTTGATTTGAAATTGGTTGTTTACTTTTCATAAGTGATGATTTTTTTTCTTACAAGTGTTTCTTTTGGATCTTTTGCCTCTGCCAACCTTAATTTCCATTGAGTGTTTATGCATGCATCTTTATTTCTGCATTGAAGCAGAGTTCCCTATTGAATATGGTTGCAGCAGTTTGAAACACACATTTTATATTTTAATATACATATATATTTTACATCATTTTGCATTATTGTACAATGTTTGATTTCTCCTCTCAGGTGTAATCCCCATGAAATCCCCACCACTGATTTCACCCATGCACCATCACCATAGTCGCTTGTGCTCTTCCCTCCTCTGTTTTGACCCCTCTCTCTCCCCCTCCCCTACTGAATGTCTCCGATTTATAGTTTGTCTATACATAGTTTTGTTTTTGTGTGGAAATATATCTTTATTAAATAATAATGTGTATAGTGCTACACTGATGTCTTAAGGCATAAAACCTTATTTACCCTTTATCCTAAGGGCCTAAGTATTTAGATCCTTATTAAATGTTTATATAACTGAATAGTTTTGTGCA
Organism: Talpa occidentalis; assembly: GCF_014898055.3. Taxonomy (NCBI): domain Eukaryota; kingdom Metazoa; phylum Chordata; class Mammalia; order Eulipotyphla; family Talpidae; genus Talpa; species Talpa occidentalis. Next base: position 74,681,537 of record NW_023602073.1, on the reverse strand, counting down.
TTTTAAATATAGCAAACATCCATAGTAAAACTTCAGGTGCTTTAAAAAAAAATACCCTGACTTTCCAACTGACAAAAGTAACTAATTATATAAAAAATATAATTTCTGTAAACTGGAATTAGTAGTCTTAGCTCTTCTTTTTCATGCTGAATGTTTTGGATATTTGAAAACTATTTGTTTCTTTCTTGGATGTCATTGATTAGGTGACAAAAAGCACCTTTAGCTTTCTTCACTTCCTATATCTGTGTTTCTGTTGTGTTAATTTGCACAGTGCAAATTATGCGTCTCTCAGGATTACATTTTACAATAGAAGCAGAAACATTAAGGGTTATAATGAGACCCTCAGGGTGAAGCAGCTTCTCTATTGCAGTGTCTTAGCTTTAGTCTGCAGTTCTGGATTCAATGCTTAGTGCAACTATCCCTCCAATACTAAGTGCATCATGTGTCACCTTTTGCTTACAACTCTCCAAGTCACGCTGCCTTGGGTTTGTGAAATAGGGAAATGCAGATGCAGGAAACTTCAGCTACAAAAAATGCCTTTAATGTAAGTTTCACTCTGTGAAATCAACATTTCATAAAATCTTTTTGGTGAACTTTATTAACAAACGATGGGGTCTAGGAAGCTTGGCAAGCAAGGAGGCAGGAAACCCCAAAGAGAACATGTCTGTCGGACATCTTTCCTTCTGGGGATTCCTTCCAAATATTTTTGGATCTTGAAGGAAGTGGAGTGGCTCTCTGCCACCACTTTCATACATCTGTAACCCACTGGGTGTACAGATTCTGGCATTCACTTTTAAAATTCTTTTCTCAATCTGTATTTCTTTCACTCTGAAAGAGAAGTCGATCATAGTTAAAGTCTAAGTCAAAATATCAATCTTATTTTAGTTAGACACAATTTATACTTTTTGAGAATTATGATTTAAAGGCCCAGAAGTCCCTGATCTTTTAGAATGCTATGGAACAATTCATACCTTGAATTTTACAAAAAGCTATGGATGTGGTCAAACATAAAAGTTGAGGGCAATTTTGAAGTCTGTTTGCATAGGTTTTAAAGCTGTGTTTAAAAGACTTTTGCAAGATCTGTTGAGAAACAGATGTACTTATTCAGAGCTTCACTCATGAATGTCTGCTATCACTTAGTTTCCATTCCCTTATGACAAGATTTTAATATTTAACTTAATTCCACTCTGTATGCTCTAGAAAATATTGAAAGAAAAACTTGAGCTAAAGGAGATGGAACATAAGCTAGGATAATACTCATCTCTAGAGAGCTAGATCTCTTAAATCTACTTGCTCTTTGTAGAATGTATACACATGTTGACCTTTTCATGGTAAATACATAGTGATAACTTGTTAAATAAAATGTCAATCTTTTATCATAATCAAAAGTCTTATTTGGAAGTAGTAGTAGTATTTAGCATACTTGCTTTACATTTGCACCTGACTTATTGCATGGGGCAAATAGGAGTACATATGAGATGCAAACTTATTATTCAAGCTATTATCTGTCATTATTAACAGAGTTTAGGAAAATACAAAATTATATCAACCACTCCTTATCATATAGTGAATTTATTCCAATGAGTTGCTAAAGGCTTTATATAACTTCTGAATTCTTAGTGATGCAAAGAAGATCCTGCTATGCTCACTTTTAAATATAAGGAAAAAGAGTCTCAGAGAGTTAATAAAACTCTGTAATATAGCCTTTTTTTTGGTAACATTAGTAAAGTTCTAAGTTAACCTATCACTTCAAGGAGGCAAACTGCAGCTAGTTAGGAATGACTTGGGAGATAGCTCAATTTCTGTCATTTGTTTTAACAGCCATCATTTAAAATCTGAAGTGGATGAACCAGAATGAATCATTCTTAACTTCTGACATGGTTATTTCCACTCTTTGCAATAATTCCATAGTTATTGTATCTTTCATTACCTTCTCCTCTTACTCAGCATTTACAAGCAGCCTCTTTCTTCCATCCCCTGCCCACAGGTGAAGAGTTTTATAGGATATTTGAGACATACACACATCCTTTGTTTTTTCTGTTGGTTGCTCAGTTTTGTTTTTTTTTAAGATTTATTTATTTATACATACAAGAGCTGGGGTGCAGAGCAGAGATGCAAGGGGGTGAGAGGATTCACCGGAGACAGAGTGGGGAACAGAACAGGCAGATCCATTGAAATACACTGCTGAGGGGAGCAGCGGGCGAGACAGGAGTGGTCTGCTGCGCCATGTGGTTAGCTCCCTGGCCAGGGATTGAACTCATGCTGCAGTGACTACGGACATTTTCATAGTGCTGCGTCTTAATCCCTTGCGCCCACCAGGGAGGCCCCTGGTTGCTCAAATTTAAGTCAAAGTTGATTCAGTCATATCAGAAAGGTCAGACTTACATAAGATGTATTACTGTATGTTGTTTTTTATATATATATACACACACACACACAAACATACACACAATATATTGTAATGTATGATTATATAATACCATATACCAAATAATGCGTAGGTAGACATCATATACCTATTGAAAGTTGCTGGATAAATTCTGTTAGAAAAATCTATTTACTTCATCCTTTGAATCTTTTAAAATTTTCCCCAAGTCATCCAAAACCATAATGTATGGAATAAAGCACACTATAAAATAATAAATGGTGCGGCAGCCTCTGCCGCTGAACGCCAGTGAACTTAGTGGAAAGAGGGAGGCTTTCACTCAGACACATCCAAGTGAGTAAGACCCCCTTCCCCTGTGCGCTGGACTGGACAGTCAATGACGGGTAAGATCGGGGGCAGACTAAAGAAGGCACTGGCCAGCCTCATGTCTGTGACTCCAGACGACCTAAGACAGGCGCAGTCCCCGAGGGGCTTCATCATGATAAACTTTGGCGTTCAGATCAAACAAGGCCTACATGCCTATAAGCCTAATTGAGGCAACAAGCCCGCAGTAATTAACCCCTCCTTGATGGAAACAAGGCTGCTAAGAGCGTCACCTGCAAACAAGCCTGATGGAATTACCTACAAAGCAGTTTAACCATTAACCAGATAGTCATTGTTTCAGAAATAGTAACAACTTAGCAACCTGTCTATAATCATACTACTTTTTCACTTACTTTGCTTTTTCTTTATATGTGTACAGTTTCAGGAAATGCATGATAAAGAAAATAGTGTGTGGCAATAGTAGTTTTATAATAATCATAATACTTCTCACATGAGACAACACCATAAAAATCAAAATGCTTACGTAGAGAATATATTGCTCGTGATCACTAAAAGTAAAAGGTGCCAGTAGGTAAATATCAATGTTTTTGATCATTGTGGTTTTGGGATACGAATCAAGAAAAGCTAGCTTAAAGAATGCTGTTCTGTGTAAACAAAACTGATTGTGTAGATTCAGTACCTTGAGATTGTTTGATGTGCCATGCATGGAACATCGATCACATGAACATGAATAACAAAGTAGATGTCTTATGCCTTACAAAGTATTTTATGCTGAGAAAGAATTATATGAAATCATCTATTGTTAGAAAAGGTATAAAAGTCTATGATGATTTTGAGCACATTACATTCAGATCTTCACTCTTGAAGTGTGTCTGTCTGTCATTTATGCGCCGATTCCTTGAGCATCCTCACAGTTTCCCAATCCTGAGACAGTCCTGCAAGTCTACCGCTGCGCTAGTCCGCGGCAAAATGGAATACAAAAAACTCAGTCACCTAAATTGTGCTGAATGGCACTCTAAAGTTAGCTCAGATCTTTATTAATAGGATGTGGCTTATTGTAAGCATGAACAATAATTGTCAGTTGTTGCTAAAACCACAGAAGTAAAGATAATGAAACAAAATGCATTTGATCATAGAATAAAAAAGATAATAGGTGAGAAAGAAAAAATGACAAGGAAATTCTAACACCTACAATATACCCTAACTTCGAGGTACTTCCTTTTTGAGAAGGCAGTGGCTCAGGAACAGCCAGTAACGCTATGATGAAATATTTGAATTGAATTTACTCTTTCACAGATGCGCTTTCATGTAACTTTACTGTCCTTCCATTTCTTACCAGTGTTTCTAAAATTTGTGCTGAATGTGTGAATGTGGAGGTGGCCAGGAGTTCCCCATGCTGTTTGGGGAACTCCTCATTTCTCTTCTTTACATGAGTCAACTTTGCTCCCAGGGAACCATGATAGTCGATGCCTCCTTTCTCTCTTTTTAGTAGGAGCAAGGACAATAGCAGATCAGTTATTCCTTTTCAAACCTTTGGGAAAGGCAAATAAAAATACATTCCTTGTCACTAATTCTGTATTATACCCATTTAGCTAGTTTTGATAAATCCACTTGTAATACTTGGTACTAGATTATTTAATTACTCAAGCTACATGTAATAACTTCTGTTTTCAGACTCATAATCTGACTCATAGCAGACATTTTCTGTTAATCAGTAGGGACGGTAGGCATTGAATGCTGAGGACTCTTAGAAAGTTTAAAATAAAATTGGCCGAGACATGCTATAAAATAATTATATTTTCAGAAAGGAAAAGTATGAAAAGTAAATTTTCTAATCAATAGTAGTAGAATATATAATTTTTATATACCATAGCAACAGTTGAGAAGAGTTTAATGAGTTCAGAAGAGTTGAAAGTCAGAAAAGTTAGATATTCTTATATAACTTTTCTGTTTATATTACTATTGTGGGGGAGCAAAATTATATTTGGTCTGTAGTGTGTGTTTATTTTTCACATTTTGGCTTTAATGTCCCTGCCAGCACATACCAGTGCTTTCTTAGGCCATTGGCTTATATTAGTTTTCATGAGCTAAAAATTTGCAAATGTTGGTAAATTTTACTTCCTCTAATTTTCATGAGGACAAATATTTATAGCTCATGAACTTGTTCATATAAGTGTGTTTAATTATCAACATATGCATGCATATATACATACCCACTGAAAGCGACACTATTCTTATCCAAACATGTTTGTCAGTGTGTGAATGTAAGTCTCTTTGTATGTAGGTTTATATTTATGAATATACATGAGTATGTATTTATTACTGTTGGCTAAGTAGTGGTATATTAAGGCATTTTTTTTTTTTTAGAGTTAAAGCACTCAGGAAAATGGTCATCTGGCTAATGATAAATTAGGAGCCAGAGTAATTGAGGACATTGTGAATGAGATTGATATAATAAGAACTGAGAGCATCTACTCAAAAATGGGTGTGAAGGACAAGGCATTGGTTAAGAGAATTTTTTACAGTGTCTGCTTATTTGTCCTCCATGTCTGTAGTTGATTGCATAGCCTGCTCTATTGTCGTCTTTGTCCTTGAGATGCTATCAAATGGCCATTTTAAGTTACTAGGTTTATTATGTGACGATTACCAGCAGGCCCTATCTACCTATTTCTAAACCAAGCCTACTTAAGTTAACTTGCTTTCCAACCCCTTTGTTCCACAAGGACAATGAGGAGACCTCTGAAAAGCAGATGTCCTGGTGGTAGGAGTAGCAGATCCTGAAACCTTCCCTGAGCATCCATCTCCCAGTTTATCAAATTATTCAATATTAAAGTAGTGTCTCTGTGTGTCTATGTTTCTTTTGGTGCACTCTAATATTTGTACATTTTCCTTTTATTGGTATTGCTACAATACCACTGGAAATTTAAAGAGAAAGAAAAATATTTAAATAACTTGTGAGTTTTGTAAAGAGATTTGGTAGAATTTTTGGAATATCTGGTGTTACGGTTCGACGTATTTCATTTGTTACTATCCCTAGTAAATGATGGGAAGGCTGACTTGAAATGGCCCAACTGAGAAAATGTATATCATTTCCCCTTAGAAATAAAATAGTGGTATTTGAGAGGAAGGATTTAGAAAGTTCTACTTAAGCTATCAAATTAAAATGGATATTAGTATAACATAGGTATTTTGATTTTTATCAGCTTTCCATTATACTTATGGAAGAATTTTCTGGATTCCATAGTGGATGGTGATGGGATTTTACTTTAATCATGTAGGATTTTCATTTTTTTTTTTGAAGGTGGCTTAAGCTAGATCTGTGGTTCTCAAACTGTGGTTTGAATCAGCAGCCTAACTGCCATCTGTGAGTTGGCTAGAAATGCAGAATCCTGGGCCCACGCTGGCTTCGTGAGTCATAATCTCTAGAGATGGTCCCAGGAAAGTGTTTTAACTTGCTCTACAGGGGATTCATGCACATTAGAGTTTGGTAAATACTTCTCTAAAGGAATAGGCCATGACTGAAAAACATTATTATTTACACAGGAAACAGCTGAAATCAGGAGGCTTGTGATTTCTCTTAGTTTTATATTGTAAAGACCTTATGTTCTTAATTTTTAAAAAGGAACCTACTTTACCTGAGAATATAGAACAAATAAGAGCAAAGCTTTAAAAATGATTTTGTAAGATAATAGTTTAAGTCAAAGTTGTTACTTATTTGGGAGTTTCTTGAGTATGAATAATTTTAACAAATGTTGCATACTATTTAGATTAGACTATTGCATACTATTATCATTATATACTATTTAGAATATTGCATAGCATTTAGTTGGTATGCAATATTTAGTTTAGAATAAGCAGTTTGTTGGGAGATTTTAGTTTATCAACTAAATAATGCAGATGATAGGAACTATAACAGAATAAAAGTTACTGAACAAACTGATGGATTTTACTAGAGATTTAATTCCCAAAGAGAAGCTTAGTTCTCTTGAGTGGGCAGTAAGACTAGTTAGTCATTGCTGGTAACCTGTTTGCTAACTATTCCTCTGAAGTGAAATTGAAAATTCACCACTGAGGTTTATTTTTTAATGGAAATTAAAAACAAGGACAATGATTTATTGCCTAAAATGGTCAGTAAATGTTGCATCCAACTTTAGCAGAACTGTGCAGAACTTTTTTCTTTGTTTTGATGTTTCAGTCTGCAGATGTTAGCTGTTTTTGTGAGGAAATAATGGTGTTAGCTATGAGTTTTCTTGGAAAGAGCGAGCTTAAAAGCTTTGGAGTGCTGGAATCACAGTCTGCACAGCCAAATGAACATGGATGGAATGTTAGGTGAAGTCCATGGGGAGTCATTCCACAGCAGCATCTGGAAGGAAACAATAAGTGACTGGAGGGTTTACTTTTCAGGCATATGATTAAGAGGCGATTAAGTGAAGGTGTTAGGATGTGAGGGAGAGAAGGAAGCACTGAAGGTGTATATATAATATGGAATGGATGGATTAAGGAAAAGACTTAACAGAATGAACCATAGATCACAGCTGAACTTATAAAAAAGCTGGAATTGGAATTTGTACAGAGCAGCTTAAATGTACCATGTGAAATAGAACATGAGATTCACATAATACAGAACATACTAATAGGTGGGCTTTATTTGAGGGGGGGTATACTAAAGCACAGTGATGATGTCTAGTTACAGAGCCACTGGAAATTTTCTCTTAGATTTGGAAAGATATCCTGCCATTACACCATTGTAGTCTTACTCCCAATATGTTGACCCTACTTTGAAGTCTCAACAGAGTTCTGGGCTTTGGAAATGGAGATCCAAGGCTTTGATCAAGTGAGTGGTTTTGCTTTAGCAGTTTGATACTAAGTCATTCATCATGCAGCAGATAGTGTGGCTTTGAATAAAATATTGTTTTTACCTACCTCCTCTCCCACTTGTGAATTAATGGATGGATTAATGAAAAAAAAGAAAGAAATGAATGCATACATACATACATACATAAAATTGTTTAGATAATAAAACTAATTTATTCTCCCCCCGTTAAAAAAAAGTTACATGTTTTTCCTTAGAAGACAAAAATCAAGTTTATCTCTGAGTACAAGTTTTCCTTTTGATGCCAGATACTTGAGCATCTGGAAAAGTTGGGAATTAAAAAGGTAAAGCAGCAGTGTATAAGCTGACTCCCTTCCTAGCTGTAGTCCTCTTTGCCAGCAGTCACTTAAGGTTCCATTAATCTTAATGTATGGAGATTCTGCAAACACAGGCTCCATCTCTATTTGGACTCAAAATCTAAGAAATGGATTTTATTATCCTGTGTATTTAAATACCATAACACACAACTCTAAATTTTCTGTGAGAGGTGTTCACAGATGATTTCTTGTATAAGTCCGTGGTAGATGATTTGGTCATTCTGGGACCATGTGGCTGTTCAGGAACCCAGACTAATTCTGTTGGCCCAGACTTTTTCTAAGTTATTTCCATTTAACTGGAGTATGGGGAAAATTACTGTGGGAAAGACACATCCACTCCTTATCACTTCCCTCCAGAACTTATATACTGTTATGTGGTCCAGAACACACGCGGAAGGTCACACCTACATGTGTGGTTGGCAGGATATGCTTAACACTCTCTACCTGTGGACTTTACCTTCCTGTCAGGACACCAGGCAGATTATGTTTCTGGGTTATAAAAATAAGTCTAAAAATGCATGTTCAGGGACAAACTGGAAAAAATAAATAGACAATTATATATGTAGTATTTTCTTCTTAGTAAAACTTTGGAACAAAAAGCCCCTTTCATTTCTACTTAAATAACTGCATCCTCCTGTCTAGTCTGGGTGCACATCTGGTTCTTCAGACTAGCATTCTCTTAGGATGATCATTTCATGAAGTGCCTCTGAGAAGTTAGAAACTAAGAGATATGAGTTTATTAAAATGTGTCTTAGAGTTGGTACCACTGGTAGGTGGAAAGGTAATGGGAAAGTGAAAGGTAATGGGCAGGACCTAGCTGTTCAAAATATGTTCTCGGCTACTGCAGTATAAAGGTAGCACTCAGGTAACCAAGATCATGGTCCCAACAGATTATAGATAGAAAGTCTGGTAAATTTAGATGAGATATGGGGAGGGAAAGCCATCTGAATACTTCTACTGAGCACAGATCCATTGAAGGGTAGAAAAAAATACCGTTAAGAGTCATGAAGTAGCTCTGGGTTATGAAAGGTTGGAGACAGGCTTCCTGCTCCTCGTTGCCTGGAGCTTTCACTCTGTGTGACATTTCCAGGGAAATGTTCTGTACATACAGAGATTGAAAGGCCCAGTGTCTCGGGTGGCACATATATTGCTATTAAAGATTCTGGAGTGGTGGCTTTGCTTTTTGTGATTGCTTTTGATCTTAGTCACATGGAGAAACATGCAGGGGCAGACATAGGAGCTTGTTTGGTCACCATGGAAGTTCTGTGTTCAGGTAGAGTTTGAAGGAATGAATAAGCCTGTGTTCCTTCAAAGTATATTTATATGTGAAATTTAAGTAAGATGATCCTATAATTAATAGTAAAAATATGGACACTTTGAGAGAAAACAGGGATGATAGTCATTACCCTAGGACAACAGGCGTCAACCAGGACCACTGCAAATAAAGATGTGAGGCAACCTTCTCTTAAGACAGTGATACTGCATTCATTCCACGATGATCTCTGAAAGTATTTAACAGTCCTCACTTTAATAAAATTTTATTCTTCTACTGTACCTACTGTTTGAAATAAGTCCTGTGTTAAATAAAAATGGAAAGAACTCACAAATCTTTGTAGGATAACCCTTTACATAACAAGTTATACAATTACGTATTAGTTTGCTATGCTCAAAGCTATATTGGTAGTACTGTGTACCCTCTCACACTCCTGCTATGAGCAGCTACTTGAATCACTTTGCAGGTCTTTTCTAAATTCTTTGTCTGTGTGTCACCTAAAGCAGGACAGGATTGCCTATCTAGATTCCAACCAAATGCTAAGTAAGGCAGGAATATCTTAGACTGACTCCAGCAGGTTAAGCCTTTATTGAGTATCCTGTTGCTTACTTGTTCAACATGAGAATGGAAGGTTGTGGAATGAATTAGGCACAGTCTTCAAGTGCAGTTTAGGTTTATTGAGTACCCCACTACTCATAGTTTATGGAAAACATTTAAGCAGGGCTAGATTTAGCCTTATACAGGATGAACAAATACAGTCATGCTGTGATTTAAAAGGATCAGAAAATCAGCGGCCCCAGACCACCCCTCGCTACAGCCTGCTCACATTCCCAGTATTAGAGACACCGCTGGGGTTTGAGATAGGCATCCTAAAATGAAATTGACCACCTGGAAAGGAAGGCATAGTAAAGCCAGTAGCGACCTCATCAGCTGTGCTCAGAGCCCTAAGGAATGTGCAGCGTAAGGTTTAATTGGAGTTAGGGCTGGCCGGGAGAGGTCAGAGCACTAGGAAGCAAGCAGAGCCTGGTGAGTAGTGAGTGAGTCACAGAGGAGTCGAGAATAATTGCTGAATGCAGAGCTAAAGGTTACTGATGGCAAATGCTGTGAGGGCTCATGGCTGTGCTGCCAGGCCCTGAAATGTAGTTGTGTTGCCACTGACTGGCTTGATGTTACAGACAGCACGACAGAAGCAGTAAAATGTTCTTCCAGGAATTCATGTCCTGTAGTGGGAAACAGGTTAAATGCAGATATACCCTTTAAAGTTTAGTAACAGAAAAAAAAATAATAATTGGCTTTGTATAAGGCACTTTAGTATAAATTGGTATCTGCAGGTGAGCGCTTAGATTTGGGGGACCTAGGTGTCAAATGGAAAGAACAAAATATTGGTATCAATAGGGTGATTGACTTTAACTTGATAAGGTGTGAGAAAGCTTCCTGTATGGAAATATTTAGTAGCATTCTGGGGGAAGGTAAGAAGGAGTTTAATGGTGAAGCAGATTTTGAATAAAATTAACAACTTCCGTTTTCCTTACATTTGGGGCTATGTCCCTCTCCTAAGTATTCTTTTACTGCACTTTACATTGTTAAAAGTTCCAAGAAAAAACTCAGGATACAAGATTCTCATCTGTCCTTCCCAGCCCAAGAGTCAGGAAAGTTTGCCAGGGTGGAAGGTTTTTGTACCTTCAGGTTTACTTCTTGCCCACTCCCCCACTCAAACAGTCTTCACCCAGGTTGCTCTCAAAACAGTCTCATCTGCTATCTGGATTCTGCCTACAGAGCCTAACCTTGAGTCTGCTTGCTTCCACGCTGGTGTGCTTCAGTCAGTACAGTAGTCATACAGCCCAGTAACACATACCTCCGATCCTTTTCTTCTTTTGCTACAAAGTCCTTCAATGGCTTTCCATTTACTTGGGGGAAAGGCTTTTGCACTGGGTACAGTCAGAAGCATGGGAGGGTGAGATAATTCACCAGAGCCAGAGAGGGGAACAGAGCAGGCAGACTGACGAAATACACTGCTGAGGGGAGCAGCAGGTGGCAGGAGAGGTCTGCGCGCCATGTGGGACCCTCGCCAGCAGCCGGGGATCGAACCGGCGCTGCAGAGGGTGCGGGCTGCTTTGCAGCCCAGTGCTCAACCGCTGTGCCACCAGGGGAGGCCCCTTTTGTATATTTTTCATATCATTTTTCATTTTTGTACAATGTATGCATTTTCATCTCAGTTACAGTCCCTGTGAAATTCCCACAACCTATTCATCCATGTTCCATCACCATAGTCCCTTGTGCTCTTCTCACCCCTGTTTTGATCCTACTCCCTTCTCCCCCCTGCAGAATGTCTCTAGTTTATAGTTGCCTGTTGATTTTGATTTTTGCTTTATTATAATTACCTTTTTTCCTGATCCCTTATTTGAATCATCTACATTCCTCCTGTAAGTGAAACCATTCTATATTTTTCTTTTTCTTTCTTGTTTATTTCACTGAGCATGATCCCTTCGCGTTCCATCCATGTTGCTGCAAAGGGCATGCATGAGTTTATCTTTTTTGATTGCTGAGTAATATTCCATTGCATATATGTACCACCTCTTCTTGATCAGTCATCTATTTTTGGACATTTGGGTTGTTTCCATATCTTACCTATTGTAAATAGTGCTTCAGTAAACATAGGGGGCAGGTGTCCTTTTGAATTAATGTTTTTGTGTCCTTTGGGTAGATTCCTAGGAGTGGAATTGCTGGATCATATGGAAGCTCCATTTTTAGCCATTTGAGGAACCTCCACACAGCTCTCCATAGTGGCTGAACCAGTTTACAATCCCACCAGCATTGTAGGAGAGTTTCTTTTTCTTTACATTCTCGCCAACATTTGTTGCTAGTTTTTTTAAAGTATGTGCCATTCTCACTGGTGTAAGATAGTATTTTATTGTGGTTTTGATTTGCATTTCTTTAGGGGAAAAGTCTTTACCTGGACTCTCTCCATAACGAACACTTTAAATGTTTTAAAAATTTATCCTTTGCTCACTCTTCTCCATTTAATACTGCCCTGACTTCTCCTAGTTAACACCTGGGTGAATTTTCCCCAGTCAACTCAGAGAACATTCCATTGACTGCTAGAAGGTTAAGATATCTGTAAACTTTGTCTCAGTCCATACTAATCATCTCCTTATGTTACTTTCTCAAAGCACAACTTTATTATATAAAATTGCAATTTATCTCCTGTCCCCCTGAATTCCTCTTACTCTTTGTTCCTTGATTTGCTTTTACTTCATAATACTTTTTGGTACATACTTTATTTTATTGTTAGTAGTTTTGCTATTGTCCAAGGTGAGGCTTTTTGTCTATTCTTTTCACTGCTGTATGCCAGGGCTCATCAAATAAATGCTTTACAGAAAGCTCAGTTTATTAATAGTCACAGAATGCCATCCAATTTAGGGAACCCTGTGGAGATTAGACATACTAGTGGGTATTTGAGCTCTTAGACTCAAAACTCTTGATATGCCATAGCCAATAATACCAGTGGCAGCATTGAATTATGCTCCTTCCTGCCCAGGAGAATCTGTACAACAGAAACATGTGCGTTCCTTTAGACCCCAGGGCATCTATTCTTTAGAAGAGCAGTGGTTGTAGTATTGGCCTTCCTTCCTTTTGCTGAAGCTTCCTCATCACATGTGCTCCTGTTCCCAGTGTTCTTGGACAATTAGTGTGCAAATTTGGATGCTAATTGTCTCCCTCAGAATTTTGTGGAACACTATACATAGTGAATTGTGATTAGTTTTTTGAAAGTCATGAGTATGTATATCTTCCATTATGTGACTGGCTACTGTGAACTCAGATTGGATGAATCATCCATGTTTTTATTTTTATTATTTTTTTATAATTTATTTATTTATACAAGCACTGGGTACAGTCAAAGCGTAGGAGGGTGAGAGAATTCACCAGAGCCAGAGCGGGGAGCAGAGCAGGCAGAAGGACCAAAGTACACTGCTGAGGGGAGCAGCGGGCGGCAGGAGAGGTCTGTGCACCATGTGGGACCCTCCTCTGGTGGCCGGGGAGCAGCCGGGAATCGAACCAGTGTTGCAGAGTCTGCGGGCAGCTTCGCAACCCCGCGCTCAACTGCTGCGCTACCGGGGAGGCCCTCATCCATGTTTTTATACATAAGTGTTTACTGAGCAAGTTTTGTGTGCTATGCCTGTTCTAAGGTCTGGGTACAGTAGTGAATCTAAAGATGTCCATACTCTGAAGAGGCTGTCAGTCCATGGGGAAGATACAGACAACAGACAACAACCTAAGTTGCTAGGTAGTAATGAGTGTACAAAAGGTGCTAGAAAGTGGAGATGTTTTGTTGTTCCTCATATCGTATAAGCTTTTTTCTCACATTCTGTAATCAGACACCTTAGGAAGTGAGGAGGCAAGCCACAGAGATTTAGGGGGCAAAGACTGTCCAGCAGGGGAAGTATAAATGCCCAGGTGTTCAAGGGACAGCAAGGAATTGAGTGTGGCTTGGGCAGGGCCAAGGAGCAGTGGAAGAGGAGCTCAGACCAAGAAGGTGAAATACCACAAAAGGAATCCAAAGTTGTGAAGAATTTGAAGATTTTCTAAGAGAAGCAGAAAATCATGAGTGCATTAAACCAGAGGAGGGATGTGATCGGATTTATGTTTCAGACGTATTAGTAAGGGTTCTGCATTGGAGGGGGATGACAAGGGTAGAAACCACTCTCAGTGCTCGTAGAGTAATCCTCGTGAGATTATTCAGTGATTGATCTGAAGAAAAGTGGACTCAACAATGAGTCAGTGTGTTGGATTTAGCAGTTATCTTAGACTTTGCGGGTTGCGGGAAGAAATTTTTATAGATTGGGTGACTTATAAACAACACCTTTATCACTCACTGTTGTGGAGGCTGTGAAGTCCAAGATTAAGGTGCTGGATGATATGGTTTCTGCTGAGAGCCCACTGTCAAGTTCATACACAGCTTTCATTTGTGTGGTGTAGAGGGAGCTTTCAGGATTCTTTTTAATAGGTGCTAATCCCATGTGTGAGGGCTCCCCTCCGATGACTCAGTCACCTCACCAAGGCCTTACCTTCAAATACTAGAAAATTGTGGGTGGAGGGGGATGTTTCCACATGGGAAATTTTTTTTTGGGGGGGGCATAAAAAATAAACAACAGTTTAAAAGCAGAGCATGCCATTTATGTAAATGGGAAAGTTGTAGAAGCATAAACTCTTATTTTTCAAGCACTCCTAGGCTTGGCCAAGCAGGGCCCCTGCCCTGGGCTCTGGCCTCAAGAGGCCATGTTGCATTAAAGGTGTTAACTCAAGATCGCCTAAGGCCCTCTACACTGCTTCAACTGTTTTATTTCATTGCTCTTTTGAATTTCATTGCTCATTTGCATGTGCCAAGTGATGTCGTTTCTGAAAAGTATGATAGGTTTTGGAGCTTGAAAATTTTTTCCATTCCATTACCTATAGGGGTAATTAGAAAAATCAAACCTCAAACATTGACAAAATGCTTAACTGGGTTATTTTAAGGCTTGGTGATGTCTCTTTTGCTTAAGGATGTAGGTCAACTCAAACCTTATGCTGTGGTTTGAATGTTTAGTCATTCATCTGCCAGTTTGGTATTCCACAGGAAGGTCTACATTTTACAAAAATGTTTATATCTTCCAAACTCAGACTACTCTTCAAAGTTGAAAGCAAAATCTCTGGGAAGAAATTAAAATCTAGCTTGTAATGAGGATATAGAGATATTTTGAATACTCTTGCTAAGTGTGAGGATGCAGTGCCAATACTAACCAAATTATTAATATATTTAATTGCCTTTTAAATTATTATTTTTCCATAAAACCATTTCTAACAAGTAAATAGTTATGATTTCTGTGTTCATTTACAGCATTTAACCAGGTTTTTAATATGTGCTCTTATTTACCCTCATGATGAAGTGAGTGCCCCTCTGTTGCCTCTCAAGGTTGACATTGCCAAGTGGAACAGGATGGGTGGAGTTGATGGTGTCAGCCCTGGAGGTGGATAAAATTGTTGACAGACTCCAGAATAGGATAATATCTAAAGTGCTTTGAGCTCCTTGCTGAAAGAGCTTGAATAATTTCCATGTATTATTGTGATTGTGGCAGGAACAGTATAAGGTAATCCATTCTGCTATCAACAATGGTTCCTTTCTTTGAAAATTTCAAACAATAATTTTAAGTTATCTTTCTTTTAAAGTATTAGAAAAAATATCCTCCTGTCTTCAAACTAGACTTAAGAAAGGTGAATGATAAACAATGATAAACAATGTTAACAACACCAAGCACTGTGCTTAATGCTTTATGTTCACATTTTCATTTAAGCTTCACAACAAATTTTTGGACCAAATGCCAGTTGACTGAGAGGAAAGTCAATTTCCCATTTTAAACAGAGGAGAGTGAGGAAGAGTAATAAAAAGATTTTCTCAAATTTGTGCATCAGTATGTGGTGGAGCCAGAGAGTGTGAAGAAATTTTATTACCATACCTGATGCCCTGCTACATCATCATTTTCAAATACTTAAGTATTTTCTTCAGTAATAATATCAGTAACAAAGCTGATAGAGTAGCTAGTATTATTTTTGGAATATTTTAACTAGGCTAATTCCTTTAAAATTTCTCTCTATATTCAAATGTGTTTCCTTTGACCGAATTCTAGCATGGGATCTTAAATGTGTCAGTTTCCATTCAGAATTAGGTGACTGAATTAATGAACAAGCAAATGTTGTTTAAAAAGGGACACTATATATGGAACTTATAATATATATGTGTGTATATATATATATACATATATATACACATTTTTAAAAATTATCATTTGTCTAATGGTACTGTTTATACAACACTAGTCTTGACTTTGCCACAAATCTTTGCAGTTATCATGATCTCCATTTTATAGAGGAATAAATGAGGTAGGAAATGGAAAGAACACATCTACTATAGCAGGGGTGTCAGATAGACTTGTCTTGGATGCTGGGTTTAATCATTTATAGTAGATACCTGGAACAGACAGTATATCTAATTGGATGGAGTATCTACCTGAAAACATCTTTGTTGATGTTGATACTGGAGTAAATAGCTGTGCACTGAGTTGATACTGGAGTATAGTTGATACTGGAGTAAAGAGTTGATACTGGAGTAAATAGCTGTACACTGAGAAAGTCTAGGAGACCACACCTGGACTCACTGTATAAGTCCCCCCTGAGTCTAAAATAGAAATGTGGTCAATTTCATGCTTGGCATGTTAGGCCAATACAGTGTCCTATAGAAGTAGAGTTTCTATGGTATTTATCTCTTTGATACTTTGGATTCTGTATTGAGTATTCAATGATCATTTTTGTTTTGTTCTTTGTTTGGATACCTGAATTAAAAATAAAGCAATCAACCAAAAGTCCCCTGAATTCTGTAAATTTTTAATACGCTTTGAGTACCCTTCCAGATTGTTAGACTATATCAATGAAGAGTTACAGTTCTATCAATGTAATGTTTTGTTGAATGTGAAGATATTTCAGATTCCTTGAAATTTATTATAACAGCTGGTAAGAGAATGACTCTAGCCTTGTGAGAATTCTATACTTGTCTATGTTATCTGTTCCGAGCAAGTAGGGATTGTTTATGCTCTCCTTCCCATTAATTACATACAAATACCTGAGGCATTGTTAATGTATTCTTGTAAAGATACCACAACTGGCAGAACCAGTTGGGGATGAGTTTGTGATAATCCATTGTGAGCCTTCAAAAATCTTTACATCTTTCTGTTTTTAGTAAAGTTTGTACTGGTGCTTAAAGTAGGTTTCTCAGAGAATATAAAAGTGGTTTCCAGTGACTGGAGGTATGGATAAAATAGGGAAAGGCTGATAAAATGGTACAAACTTCTAATTACAAGATAAATAAGGTTTGAATATCTAATATATAATGTATAACATGGTGGCAGTGATTAATAATACTGTATTGGGTAACTGAAATTTACTAAGGGAATAGAACTCAAATGTTCTAACCAAAACTTGGTAAACAAATAGGGATTTGTTACTTTATGAATGAAATTCTTTGTCAACACGTGTGTATAGTAAACCTTTACTTTAAATATCTTAAAAAATTGTCAATTATATGTAAATAAACTGGGTTTATGATGGGGCCATCACAGTTATATCCTTTGCTTTAGATACTAAGGATAGCAGCAATCTCTGCTGTTTCTCCCAAGATGCACTCTTTTTCTGTATCCTTTTCTTTCTTTCCTTTGTTAGATGAAAATAGGAGTGAACAGAATACCTTCATTTGTCCTTCCCTATTATGATAACTTGCATTATATTACAGGTCCAGGAATGAATATGTGGTGCAAGCTGTGCCAACTACCAAACGTTTATTAATTAGACTTTCTGGAACTGGAAAATGACCATAGAGAAAAGGAACCCAGGACTCCTGTTATTAGGTGGTTCCCTTAGTCGCCATGCCAACAAAGGGGGAAAAAATGACACTGGGTATCCAAGAATCAGTATCAACTTAGACCTTGTGTCTGAGTCTAAAAATTTATTTGTCTTTGCCCAGTGTGTATTTACTCAAAAAAAAAAAAAAAAAGGTTAAATATAGGTTAAATATACCTGTGGGGAGACTCTAGATGAATTTCTGAATATAGTAGCTATAAGAGTATAGGATCATCCTGCGGGAATCTAGCTTTTCCTTCAGTCACTTGGGTTTGGCCTGAAAGTGAGCTTAGGTATGTAAAGTAGGCGAGGGAATTTTGTAAGGCCTAACTAACCCCAGCTAGCTGATCTACTTCATCTTTCATTTATTTCAATCTTATAGATCAGGGTGCTTGAACCTCAACACTATTGACATTTGGAGTGGGATAATTCTTTGCTGTTGAGGCCTATCTTGTGCATTATAAGGCATAGCAATCAGAAATAGCAATATTCCTGATCTCTACCCACGTAGGCCAGTAGTTTTTCTCAACTGTGACACCAAAAGTGTCTGCAGACATTGCCAAATGACCACTGAGGTACAGATCACCTAAATCATGGATGAGGGAATTTTAGGAATTGCACTGTTGCAGGTTATAGCAGTTACTGTTAATCCCTATATCCAAAGATGAAAACTAACTGAAAATTTCTAGCAAATAATCTTGCTCTGAAATAATCATTTTAATTTTTTTAAATATATTTTTTACATCATTGTTCATTTTTAAACAATGCTTCCTCCCCCAACCCCACCTCAGGAATAGTCCCCATAGATTTTCCTTTACCAGTGCACCCGTGCTCCATCACCATAGTCCCCTGTGCTCCTCCCTCCCTCCCTCTGATCCCTCTCCCTCCTCCTCCCCTGCAGGATGTCTCTGATTTAGAGACTGCTTTCTGAGCTCACTTTCTGGTGCCAATTTCCTTAGGTTTGATTCTGAGGAAACATTCTCAGATGAAGATTAGTGAACAGGAAATTGCCTTTGAATCAATACCTGTGGGGAAGTGAGGGAAGCAGGACTGGGCAGAGAAAGAAATGGAGCTATGACACAGTCACATAAAAGGCCTCAGTCTCACAAAGGTCTCATGAGTAGGGCTGGTATAACCGTTCAGAGTGGTACCACTTTGAGGAAGAGGGACTAGGCTTTATGTTTTTGCATTAGCCACTCAATGGATGATCATAGGGAGGGGACATGACTTTAACTAAGGTGGTTTTCTTAAGCTGGCGGGATTTTCTAAAAATGGGCTCAGAAAAATACCATTAACTGCCAAAATTCCAGCTTCTGAGAATGCCTCACTCCTGAAAGGGGTGGTGAAGCAGTATAGCACAATGTCAACTGTAGTCTGTAATACTCGAAAGATTTCCAAAGGTGCAGGCTTCACCTAACTTTACTAACTTATTTTGGTATTTCTATTAGCCCCTTATTTTACTACTTCAAACACTCAACTGTTCATTCCTAACAAATAGCTAGCTTTTCTTGCAGTCATTTGATTTTGACCTGAAAATTGGTGCAGGTATGTAAAGTAGGCAAGGGATTTTTTATTAAGGTACAGCTAACCCCAGCTAACTGACCAATTTCATCTTCTGCAAGATTGAAATCTTATAGATTGAAATAAACAATTATTAACATACTAACGTATTTGCTAAGCTCCTATGGCTACTTTGATGTTGTGATGGTTAAATTTATATAAACTTGGCTAGGCCCTGGTACCCAGCTGTTAAGATAACATTATTGTAGATGCTTCTGTGGAGGCATTTTTAAGATGAGATCAGCATTTTAATTAGTAGAGTTGAGTAAAGCAGATTATCCTCTCTAATGTGGGTTGGTCTCTTCCAATCAATTGAAAGCTCTCTTCCTTGAGGAAGAAAGAATTCTACCAGAAAATTGTCTGCAGACAAAAACTGCAACAAGTCTTCCCTGGATCCCCAACCTGCAAGTCTGTCCTGCACATGTTGGACTTAGCAGCCTCCACAATCACATAAACCAACTCCATAAAATCAGTCTGTCTACATAGATAGATGATAGATAGGTAGGTGATAGGTAGGTGATAAGTAGGAGATTGATAGGTGATAGATAGATAGATAGACAGATATTGGTTCTGATTCTCTGGAGAATTCTAATATAGTACATAAAGGAGCAACCTGTGTACAAATTACAAAAGTTCTAGAATATTCCTTACTAATAAGATCAGCAAGAGTACTTTGGAACAATTTTTTTCTCAGTGCCATTGAGAAATTAGCTGTCTGCTAGTTTACAGTAATTTTGTTTTTTCACTTCATCCTCATTGCTTCCTTATATTACTCAGATATGTGATATCATCCAATATTTGTTTTAGCTTTGATTTACCTTGCTGTTCATGCTCTGCTTCAATTCCTTCCATCTTGCTGTAAATGGTGACATGGTAACATGGTAAACAGTGTTTACCATATCTTCTTACTCCAGTCTATCACTGGAAACTTAGGTTGCTTCTAAATTGTAACTATATAAATAATGCTGCAGTAAATGTTGAGGAGCACGTGATTTTTTGAGTTGATGGCTTTGTGTTCTTTGGATAGATACCAACAGTGGTATTGCTGGATCATATGATGTTTCCATTTTTAGTCTTTTAAAATTAAGTCCAGGGATTCCCTGTTGGCACAAGGGGTTAAGACACAACCTATGAAGTAGTCTGTGGCCATGGCAGCACAAGTTCAATCCCCGGCCAGGGAGCTGCCCACATGGCGCAGAAGACCTCTCCTGACTCAACCGCTATTCCCCTCAACAGTGTATTTCAGTCAATCTGCCTGTTCTGCTCCCCACTCTGTCTCTGGTGAATCCTCTCACCCCCTGCAACTCTGGACTACACCCCAGTGCTTGTGTTCATGGATAAATAAATCTTTAAAAAAATAAAAATAAAATTAAGTCCAGACCACTTTCTAAAGTGGTGAACTGATTTGTATTCCCACCAACAAGATACTAAGTTTCTTCCTCTGCATCTTCTCCAGTACTTCTTGTTGGTCTTTTTTCGATGTATGCCATTCTCATAGGTATGCAATGATATGCAATTATTGTTTTGACTTCATTTCCTTTATTAAAATTGCTAATAAACATAATTTCATATACCTATTGGATTTCTGTGTAGCTTCTTTGGGAAAGTCTGTATT
This sequence comes from Talpa occidentalis, assembly GCF_014898055.3. Lineage (NCBI taxonomy): Eukaryota > Metazoa > Chordata > Mammalia > Eulipotyphla > Talpidae > Talpa > Talpa occidentalis. The sequence continues at coordinate 74,660,765 of NW_023602073.1, read as the reverse complement.
TGTATCTACTGCCCACTTTTAATTGGTTTGCTTGTTTTGATGATGTTAAGTTGGTTATTTGTATACCTTAAATTTAGGTTTTGTGATGTGTGAATATCTTCTTTTATTAAGTAAAGTGTTTTTTTTTTAACATACCAGTATTTTCTTTTGCTGTATAAAAGCTATTTAATTTGAGGTAGTCCTAATTATTTTTGCTTTTATTTCCCTGGCCATAATTTTTTTACTAATGCTTGCTTCTGTGTATTTTATTGTTGTGGGTCTTCTAAGTCTTTAATACATTTTGAATTTATTTTTGTGCCTGGTGTTAGTGATTCAACTTTATTTTTTTTACATCTGTCTGTCCAGTTTTCATAGCACCATTTGTTAGAGACTCTTCTTCATTGTTTGGTCTTTCATGGCTCTTTTGCCATAAATTAGGTATTGATTTATGTATGGATTTATTTCTGGGTTTTTGATTCTGTTCCATTAATCCATATGTCTGTTTTTATTCCAATGCCATATTATTTTAATTACTTTATCATATAATTTAAAATCAGGTAACATGATGCCTCAACTTACAATATATTTTTTTTTAATCTCAGTAGTTTCAAATTAATTTTAATAGCAAAGACATGGAAGAAAAGGGAATTTTCCATACTTAAAATATTTCAAGTAATACTTTTCATTTTCTAATTAATGTTTTAATTACTAGCTTAACCTTTAAAGCTACCATTATAATGATAATTACAGGAATGAAGAACTGTAAATCATGTTGACCAGTTTTTCATAAAGCTTGTTTCACTTTATCATTAAATTACCATTAATGCAAGAATAAATTGATTTCTTGATTTAGGTAAATAACCACCACCATTTATAGAAACATTACTAGTGTGGATGGATATATAGATAGACAAAGAGACAGACAGATATGAACTCATGCTTTATCTGTTTTGAATTATTTTAAAATTATGTTTTTACTGGATGGTATATGGAATTCATGGGCTAAAGACTACTTTTCATGATTTCTTTGTATCTCATCTCACTTTTGTTTGATTTCTAATATTTTATTACTATTATTTCATAAATGGTTCACAGTCTATTTCAATATGTTCTATTTTTAGTCCTAGTATATTGTCAATAATACATTTATGATTTTGAATTAAAGTAATATGACTTTTAAGTATATATGCATTATTTGTCCAAGCCACTTTTAAAAATTTTAATTTAAAAAATTAATCTGGACATGAACTTTTATAGTGTAGATGTTAAGAGCCTCAATTTTTAATTTTAATAAAATTGAGGTGATCATATATTGTCCATCATTCTACATTTCAATCTGTCATATATGGGAGGTGCCCTTTAATATCTTTCTGCTTTTTTGTAATTACTTTTGATTTATCTAAGTATTCATAAAATTTATATAATTCCAGAAGGAATCCATGTTTAATCATGTTGTATGACACCTAGAACTAATTTTCATCAAGTGCCAAGAACAAATATTAGTGTTGGTACATAGAGAGGAGTGTTCACATTTTTAGAGTTTGTTTTTAATCTCTATTAAAATTTGACAGAATGCATTTGGGAACAAAGAACTGCACATACTCCACATTTCATTCCCATTATCCAAAAATTGCTGGAAGGTAAATAAATGGATACCTTTTGATTTAGCAAATTAATATATATTGTTACTGAGTTGAAATGACTTAATAGAACATTACAAACTTATTTTTACTTGGTTACAAATAAATTATTAAGCTGCCAGAGATTGCCTTTAAATCAACCTTGTACATAAATGTACTGAAAGACGGATTTCAAATAGCAGCTTTGTTGACTCAGCCCTTCATCCCAGAAAGTCTCCCATGAAGAGAAAGGTCTTTATATTGCTCAAGAGGACCAAGGTTTCTGTGGATATCTCCACCATTAACAATAATACATATGTGTTTCTACTGTTTGGTTAAAAGAGAAATTAATATCTATGAAATAACAAATAGTAGAATGTGGAGAGTTTAACATTACCACAAAATGCACCATGTGCAAATTCAGAAGGAATGACAAAATTAGATTCATTTGGAAAAGTAGACACCTAATGCCCCCATAAAAAGTCCAATTTAATTTCAAAAGAAAATCACACAATTTCTTGATTCAGATTTCTCATCCATGTAGTGAGAACATTTGATTTGGCCATTATGGCAGTTCTCCGTGGGAATATTGGATATGAAAAAGGATATTTCAATATCCATAAAGACTTTACACATAAAATTACTCCTCAAGAAATTAAGTGAATGGAACATATACAAACCTGTCTACAAATTTCTACTCTAGATGTTATCATTTTTCTAGGGGGAAAAAATGTATCTATGGAGCAACTAAGAGGGAATTATCTGTGTCACTGTCTGGACAGTTGATTATACATATAGAAGTGACCCATTTTGACTGTAGAGAAATTTTATATGTTTGTGTTATATAGAGCATAAAACACATATATATCACATGCACAATTTAAAGATTTCTTAGGCATTTCTATCAAAATATGCCTTAATTTAATGTAAAATTGAAAAAAATGAGTAAGCCTACTTATGCTCTGCATAAAAGAATGGTTCGTTATTATTTTTTCAACCTAAGCTCAGTAGTTGGTGATATATTTAATCTCACCCTAAAGAAAACGTGAGTAGTAGCCAGGGAAATTAGTTGGGTAACCTTAGTAAGTCATTCAATCTGTCTTTCAGTTATGCCTACATCACAGGGTAGCCTCACAGATGAAATGAAGATAGAAAAAGGGATTTGGAATAATAAAGCAACATATAAATGCAAGATAGTGTTGCTTTTTTGTTGTTGTTGTACTGTGAAATTGAACCATTAGAAATCCTATACTTAACATTATACTCAGCCATATAACATAGTTTTTTTGAAACCCTCATTCTGGATAATACATCTTTTGTTCTTACTAGTATCATACACTACTCCCCATTAAAAAGGATACGCTGAACTCAGTAACCTAAGGCTTTTAATGCTATAAAAATAAATGTAGATTATCAACCTGTTTAAGGACTATGTTGCTATACTTCTGTTAATTACTTTTTAAAACTCCATTCCTGGAACTTACAAGTCATCCATCCATATATTTAGTGTTTCCTCCTCCAGAAAGTAGCATATAAGAACTGTGTGCCACTACTGTGTAAGCTTGTTACAGCCAGGGATTTTTGTTTAAGTTCATTTCCATGTTGGCTAAAATTTGATGAATGAATGGTCAACTTTACTCTTCTAAGTTTTAGATGTGAATTCATTTATTCATTCATTTAACAAATGCTTAATTGTGTCCATTCTAATGACCTGAGGCTTCCTAATCAAAAAGGAGAAATAGATGCAAAGATATAAATCAAAGATGTACTTTAAAGTAGGAGTCTGTATGGTGAGATGGAATCATAGAAATGAAATTACTTATAGGGAGATTAGAAAAGTCTTGAGAAGGTGACAAATTGAATCTTGGACAATGAATATGAATTTTGATCCAGGATAATATTTCAGTATTTTCTGAGGTGCTAATAGTACTGAAAAATAATGCTTCATGGGCCTCTTGCATTTCTACATTTCTTACTAATAGCACAGATTACCTGCCTTTGGGAGTATCTTTCAATGTATGTGTATAGCAAACAGCCCTCAGAAAAAGAATTAGTGTCTCCCTTTGGAATAGGAATCCTCTTAACACCCATTATGATATATTCAGGTTCCCCAAGCACAGGTTCTGTCATACTCTGGGAACTGGTGCAAGAAAATATTGATGTTCTGGCTACTGCTATTAATGTGAGTTATAAAGCCTTTTTTCTCTGATTCAAGAGTTACATATCTTCTGCCAACATCCGTAAAACTATGGCAGCTAATAGCTGGATACAACTTACTTATGAACATAGAGGGTAAAATCTCACCCTTCACGGGTTTGACAGTAATGTTGGTGAGCATGGGCTACTGAGAGAGACATCATTTTTTGATTGATATTTATCAGGTGGATTAGAAGCATTTGAAGGAAGCACATGGGAATTGGTAACAAACGTGTTGACGAGATTTTATTGTCTATGAACAATAAATAGCCTTCTGCCTGTTAATGGTGAGGAATTGGGGAGATGATTGTAGTTTGATTACCAGGAAATAGGCCCAAGGACATTGTGCTTTCTCTCCGAGGGCAAGGGAACTTCTTTGGCAATCTAGTTGTCAGCCTTAGGTCCAACCAGTCTAACAACCTAGGATGAGATCTGTGTGTGCTGAAGGTTCTTGTTCCTCTTCACATTGAGTTGGTGGTGATACAGAGGGAAAAAAAAAAAATCAGACAACAGTATGGGAAGAAGCCAGGTGAATTATAAGAAGCTTGATTTCACTTATTAGAAAAGGGGGTAGGTATATAATACTTTTTGAGAAATAAGAATAACTGGGCCTTATTAGAGCTTAGCCCACCCTGCAGTCTATCATACCAAATTTAGATGTAATTGGAGATGACAGCAAAAGGTCTCTGAGTTTTATGCTATGCATCTTGGCTGCTGTTCAGGAACTTTAGCTCGCTTAGGGAGGTTTCATGAGGATACACAAACTCCTGTGAGGAACCACAGATGAGTCACTGACTAGTGTGTGGGGTCCTACTGCCCCAGATTGTGTTTATAATGCTAACAGGCAAGCCAATGGAGAACAAGAGAAGACCCAGAGAATTCTAGTTAAATTCTATAGTCAGCTTTGACACCTTGGAAAACTCCCTTAGCCATTATGCTTTAATTGGAAGAGGACTGAAGAAATGCTGTCTTAATAATGAATTTTGTATAAGTCAAGTCTATCAGACAGAGTAAATAAGACCAGTTATCCTGCTGGAAACCAATGCAGGTATGGATACTAAGCCAAGGGTTTCCCAAGGTTAAAATACATCAATGATAATGATTTTGGTGTGCAATTTAGGGCTTTGCATGAACCCAAAATATTACAAGTTCATTGACTGAACTGTTGAGAAGCTGTTAGGTTGCCTGAAATTGAAAGTAAATGTGACTTGTTTACTCATGAGCTGTTAAGTAGGGTAAAATCTCACCCTTCATAGGATTGACGGTTGGATTGTGGAGTATGGCCTTTTCCTCTGCTGCCCCTTGTCAATCCCAACCTTACACCATAGTCTGCTTTAAGGAAAAAGATAATTATTGGTCTATTTGGATCATCCATCTGGGAATGCTGGGGAACTTTGGAGAGAACAGACACTTGAACTTTGATGGCTCTGTCAGATGAAGACATCAAATTCATGATCACATTTTCACATTTACATAGGGGAGGAAGTCATTGTTCAGTTGAAGGGATTTGGGCAGGGTTAAGAAGGGGGAAAGAAAACAAAAGTGGTCTTGTAAGTAGGATGCTTGGAAACAATTCAGTGGATTATTGCCTCATTTATGAATGTATAGTAAAAGCTGATGTGTGATGTGATTGGAATTCTCCATCCCTTAAGTGCTAGAGGGGATCATGTTGCTAAGGAAGAGCTTATGTATGAAGGTGCATATATGCATATAAGGTGCATATAACTTTGTGGGTTCTTTGAGCTTTAAATTTCTGTTCCTCAATATTTTGAAAATTGGAACTTCTGACAGTCAGCCTCAACTTGGAAGTGCCATTCAGGGTTTCAGATACCCGACTGCCCTGACAGAGCAACTATAAATCTTTTGAAAATCAGCTATTAACTTGCTGTAGAGTTGTTGAAACTTTATAGCTGAGGGAGGCCTTGTGACTCTCTGGCTTATAATTTCATTTTAGGAGGACAAGTTGGAATCAATGACTAACAAAGGAGGAAAATTTCAACATCACTGATCAGCTGGAAATAGCATACTCATCAAAGTCAACCTGTCCTTAGAACTAGTACAGCTTTTCAAAGAAACAAGTGTGGCTATCTGAAAGTTTTTCTTACCCTTTGTTTTTCCATTTCAGGAAACATCCCAGTTATCTGGACTCCCTGAGTATGTTAAAATAGTAGAAGTTGGACCTAGAGATGGATTGCAGAATGAAAAGGTAAGTTTACATTAGTTTTACACATTTTATTTTATTTTTTCATAGATTTATTTATGCATACAAGAACTGGGGTACAGGACAGAGGTTCCAGGAGGTGAGAGAATTCACTAGAGACAGAGTGGGGAACAGAACAGGCAGACTGACTGAAATACACTGCTGAGGGGAGCAGTTGTGAAGATAGGAGAGGTCTGCTGTGTCATGTGGCCGGAGTTGGAACTTGTGCTGCAGAAGCTGCGGATAGCTTCTTAGTGCTGCACCTTAACCCTTTGCATCACCGGGGGGGCCCCACAGTTTATTTTAAATGCTAACCCTAAACACTATTATTTATGAAGAATCTAAAACCTATGTGGAATTCATGTTACATGATTGTTTTTAGTTACAACTTGAATTGATAAATCTTAAAAAGGATTTCTTTTATAGTTAGGAAGTAATTTTCTATTTATGCTTCAATAGACCTATACAACTACTTATAAAAACTTTTAATGTTTTTATAGATTATAGTTCCTACAGATATAAAAATTGAATTTATCAATAAACTTTCCCAAACTGGACTGTCTGCAATAGAAGTGACCAGCTTTGTGTCCTCCAGATGGGTGCCACAGGTATGTAAATCTGTAAATCCTTAACTAGATCCTTCAAATTTGCCAAAATTCAGTAAACCAGGTAATAAACATTATTGTATCACTGATGCAATTATTAATTTGCTGTGTTCTTATAAAACATTAGCTATTGCACTGAGATATGACTAAAGAAAAAAATCCTTTGATGAAATGTCATATCAATTAGTCCAAAATGTTATTTGGAATTCCATACTAGACCAACTTGAATATATAGTCCAGTATAATGAGGAGAGTATAAGGTTCTTCAATAGCAAATTCACTAATCTTCTTTGTATTGATCATTTTACTGACTAGGAATAATCTCTTTTCCAAGTGTTTCAGCTCTTTGTTAGAAGGAAGTGATGATGAGTGATACCTTCCCCATGTAACCCTATATTCAAAAGTGAGAAAAATATATATATGAGATCTCTTCTAGCACTTATAATAGCTTTGCTGGAAGGAATATATACACACCTATGAGCACATATATGAGCACATATTTGCATATATCTATCCTTTGCATAGAACTTCGCTTATTACTTTCTTACCCCATTCCTGTGGTTTCCTTTTTTCCTGTGCTCTCCTGATCCAGTTACTTCCCCAATTGCTGTATTTTTCTGTCATCCCTGATGACAACTCACCACCACTTAGTTTAAGGTTCCCCTAAGATTTGGCTTTCAGTAACTTTTGCTGCCTATGCTCTCTTCTTTATCTAGCTGTCCCCATCAACAGTGTCTTGTATGACTGGCATATTTCTATTTCTTTGTCTCTTTGATAAGCCTCCTCTAGTCATGCCGCCAGGGCCTCAAACTCAATGGATTCAAAATGAAATTCATTCTTTTCTCCTTTTTTAAAGATTTATTTATGCTTACAAGAATTGGGGTACAGGCCAGAGTGTGGGGGGTGAAAGGATTCACCAGAACTGAGGATTCACAGAACAGGTGGACTGACTGAAATACCTGCTGAGGGGAGCAGCGGGAGAGACAGGAGAGGTCCGCTGCACCATGTGGGTCACGTCCCTGGCTGGGGATCAAACTCGTGTTGCAGTGGCTGTGGATTGCTTCATAGTGCTCTGTCTTAACCCCTAGCTCCACCAGGGAGGCCCCTCAAATTCATTATTTTCTACCCTGTTTTGTGTTAATAGCTCAGCTCTTCTCTTTGGAATCTTGGATTGAATTTTCAAAGCACTGTTTTCTGTATCTAGTGAGTGAGTTGAGTTGGTTACTGACTCAAAAATTCTTCACTATAACCTATAGTTGTCTCTTCATTTCCATGGGTACATTACTATCTACACCTTTATTGCCTGATTATTGTGGTAGTCTCCTAAATGATATTCATAAGCACTGTTTCTCCCTTATATATTTTGTCCATTGCTTCTAAAATAATCTTCCCAAAATACCAGTTTTCTCAAACTCCCATACTAGGTTCCCTTTCCCATTGAAAAAGTCTGGATACTTTGACTTGCTACTTAAGAAACTTACATACTTGGCCCTTTATTTCCTTTTCAGCCTTAACTCTATTTCCCTACTCCATTTTTTGAGGCCTGCCAAACCAACTGTTTCCGCCACCCCCCATTTACATGTCTTGCCTCATTATCTATATTGTGGTTTATTTATTTATTTATTTATTAAAATATTTATTTATTTTATTTATACAAGCACTGGGTATAGTCAGAAGCGCGGGAGGGTGAGAGAATTCACCAGAGCCAGAGCGGGGAGCAGAGCAGGCAGAAGAACCGAAGTACACTGCTGAGGGGAGCAGCGGGCGGCAGGAGAGGTCTGTGCGCCATGCAGGACCCTCCTCCAGTGGCCGGGGAGCAGCCAGGGATCGAACTGGCGCTGCAGAGGCTGCGGGCAGCTTCACAACCTAGCGCTCAACCGCTGCGCCTCCGGGGAGGCCCCTATATTGTGTTTTATCTATACTTGCTAATATACATATCCCTGTCTGCATTGCTCTGAAGTTACAACATGATGTTGTAAAACATTAAAACCTTTCTAAATGCAAGACATAGGTAGCAACAGAAGCCAAAAATAATATTGATAGTAATATGTTGTCCTTCAAAGAGTCAGTATTCAAATGTCAAAACTTTCTTTTTTATCAAAAACTTTCTTTTTTATCTGTCATTATTGTTCATCATATAAATCTCCCAAAATATTTTCCAATTACCTACATCCTAAAATGTGAAGCTAGTGATTTGTGTACATTTATCACTATCTCCCCAGTTCCTCGCCTCAACCCCTGTATTCAGAGACCAGTGAGTAGGTACTCTGTAAATGGTTGTGACATGAGTAATGACTCAATCAGTCACTGCTAAAATAATAACATACTGTTTTCAGTTACTTGGGAATGAAATTCAAAAGTGTTTTCCTTTGGAAGACACAAACACATTCATTTGATAATATTTTTATATTGTTATAGGTGTTATTATTTCACTAGTCATTCATTTTAAGGGAATTTGACAGTCTTATCAACTTAAAGTTTTCGTTTAATACAGTCAATGCTTATTTTACATACCTGATCATTGCTGGAGAAAGATAGATTATTATAACTTTAGGGTTACTGTTATGAAAGAATGGGTTTTGGTTATATTAATTGATGGGCAACTAAAGTTTGATTTCAGATATTTTTTATTGGTAGTCAATTTCAAAGTACTTTTATTCTCTACAATCATGTAGAATTGCCTACAATGATGGGCCTTTACCAGTGATGTTCTTGGTAGCTTTCTAATATTATACAATACTGGAAATTATTTGCTATTTTATTCTTCAGACTGATCAAGGGCACACACAGTGATATTTATAAGGACTTTAAAACACTTTCTAGAGGGCCACAATTTTTGCAGAACTAATTAAAAGAAAATATGTGCAGAAAAGGAGAGGCAGTCCTTCTCTGAACAGAAATAGGATCTTCTGACCTCACATTAAGTAGTTACTTGTGAAGAGATCATAAAATAATATGATTTATTCTGGGCTTGGACCTGAGTTGAATTTGGGATTTAACCTAATGAGATTTCATGAATTTTTCCTGGACTCAATGTATTATTGAACAAATGACAGAGTTCTCCAGAGCACCTTGAGAACAGTTACAGTGAGATAGACGCACCTCTGGTTCTGCGTCCCTGTCTGCATTCCACCTTAAGCTTAAGTAAGAGAGTTAATCTCTTTGAACTTTGGAAACCCCAAAGCACTGGGAGGCATGTGAATGGGTCTCTGTGTGTGAATGTGCAGAGTCCACGGAACCTGGCTCCTGACCAGTGCTCAGAAGTGATAGCTAAGTGAAAACCTAACTAAAGATGGGCTGACTATACTTATCCTAGACTCCAGACAATTTATCCTACTTCTTTTTGATAAACAGACTTTTTCTTAAAAATTAAAGTGCATGTTTAGTTTAAATATTGGATGGGCCCATTCTATAATTAAAGATTCTCATCTTTCAAATACAAAAGAGTAGATATTTCATTTTTATTGAGCCAACATTGGTTTATAACACTGTATATGATTCAGAAGTATAAGTTTATACCTCTTAAGATGGATGTTACCACCCCACCACCATGGCACCCATAACCTTCACCATAGTCTGTTAGGCCCCTATACCTCCTTCCTCTCTACCCTGCCCCTCTCCATCTAGTATTACCAATTTTACAGTCAGATTTGTAGGTTTTTTTGTTTCATTTTGTTTTGTTTTACTTCATTTTGTGTGACCCTTTGTCTGGTTTCTCTATATTCCACATTTGAGTGAAACCATCTGGTATTTGTCTTCATCCTTCTGTCTCATTTTACCTAGCATAATTCCCTCCAGTTTTTTCCCTGTTGTCACAAATGGCAAGAGTTCATCTTTTTTATAGCCAAGTAGTGTTCCATTGTGTATATACCATACTCTTAAATGTATTTCAAACCAAAAACGTGTCTTAAAATAAACCACATATAGGGCCTCCCCAGTGGTGCAGTGGTTGAGCACTGAGCTGCGAAGCTGCCCGCAGCCTCTGGAGTGCCAGTTCGATCCCTGGCTGCCACGAGGGTCCCACATGGCATGGCAGACCTCTCCTGCCGGGCCCGCTGCTCCCCTCAGTAGTGCATTTCGTCAGTCTGCCTGTTCTGTTCCCCACTCTGGCTCTGGTGAATTCTCTCACCCTCCCGCACTTCTGACTGTACCCAGTGCTTGTATAAATAAATAAATAAATCTTAAAAAATAAATAAATAAACCACATACAGAGCAGGATGCCTGAGTCAAAGATACTATGAGACTCATCTTCCTAATTTATACCAATCACTTAACTACATAACATAAAAGCATTTGTAAAAAGACAATATTGAGAATATCACCTTTTGCAATTTGATTTTATGTAGCTCTTTTGTATTTTAGATATGCTTGCCTGAGTAGAGCATTTTTTTTTTATTGTAGTTGGAGGTTCCTCATTATGTAACTTCTGATTTTATTGTTTTTATGCTAGCACAGGAAATCTTAAATCAGCAGAACTAATTCACAGCTTTAATTTCTCTTTGATATTTTATATTATTCTTTCATTTTTGAAGAAAATCTTATCAGATTTGTTTAGCTTAAAATATTGTCTGAAGCTTATGACAGAATCATCTTTGTACAACAGCGTAATTGCAATTATCTGAAATAATTTCTACTTCTAAAAATCACATCTCATAAGCAAAACAACCAGTGAATCCAACAGACATAACGTTGAGTTGGAAAAATCCAGAGAAGGAAGAACACGTACAGTTCAACTCTACTTACATGAAGTTCAACATGAGGCCATGCTAATCTATGGCGATAGACATCAGTCTAGTGGTTACCCCTGGGAAAGTAACATTGAGAAAGGGAAGAAGGGAGACTCTTAGGGGGTTGAACTATTCTCTATTTTGAATTGGGCAGGTGAGGGTCATGGGCATTAATGTGTGGAATTTTATCAAGCTGGACACTTCAGTTTAGGCATATCACTGTGTTAACATCATGTTCCTTAGACAGTTTTAAAGTAAAATGAAAATAAAGACAATTGCAGCTCTCCATTGGTATTCCACTAATTATCTGCATCTTCTTCCACTTCTTCCCCTCAAACATAGGTCATGGGAATAGTTTTCTAGTTTGTGTTTAGATGGCTGCTTGTTAAGTTAGTTCTTTTTTTAGCATTGTAAAGCTTTTTTACAGTTTCCCTCCTACTGTTTGGCTTGGCAGCAGCTTTCTAACTAAAGCAGCTAAAAGTTCCATGGTAGCAGGGAGCCATATAAAACAGGATCCCACACCTATAATCTAAATGACCAAAGATGATAAAATACCTGCCACTAAAAGAAATACATGTTTTTTATAACTTACCTGGAAAAAAGGTTTCCTTAGAATGACATCTAAGAACATAGAAATGAGTCTAGATAGCCCCTTACATCAGTGGAACAAAAGGTAACGGAAAGCAAGCATGTTAATAAAAACCAAGAGGTTTAGTGAGAGTTTGGGATATGACTCTTAGTAGTAAGCTATTTAAATCATTATAAATACCACCGTTTTTAAAAAGTGAACTAGAGTTGAACATTCATTTTTCATTTTACCATTCGGTTTTAATCATTGCATTCATATGTATTATGAAAGTGAACATCATTTATTTAAATGTTAGCATATACTACACATTTACAACATTGCATGTTTCTGTTTGTCATATGCAAAGTTTCAATTGTAAATATTTTCCTTTTTAATTTTTAACTGTTGGAATCAGTGGGTCACAGGTCTTAACACGTCAGCAAGGCTAGACATAGACTTTTTCTATAAAAATTGAAAAAAATATAAAAGAACTAAAATTTATTTACAAAGCAATATAGCACTGAAAAATGTGGGGTAAGCACACTGTAAGAAAGAAGGAATGTGTAAACTTATTCTTACCTTTATTTTACTGTGTGATAGTTAATTCTTTATTAGTAATGAAAATATATTACTGGGTTAAAGCTTAAGATTCAGAATGGCTTTGATGAGATGCAGGAAGTTGTAACTTCTGAACTTCTGCTACTGGGTCTCCTCCTGGTTTCTTTTCCTGGCCCTGCTCTTTTAGAGGGGGTGTTTGTATCTGGGGAAGAGGCAAGAAAGGTGGTGAGTTAGAGGGTTTGTGTGCGTGTGTGTACATACACTTCTGTATGCGTGTCCATGTGCATGCACGAGAGAGAGAGAGAGAGAGAGAGAGAGAGAGAGAGAGAGAGAGAGAGAGAGAATGAACATGTACAGAACCCCCAAATTCTTTTGCCTATGAGGGCACATGAGATACTGTTAACTGGCAGGAATTCGTCACAGTTTGAGAAGTGTTCCAGGTGAGGCTCATTACATCTCAGATGATTTGGCCTCTGCCATCTTCAGAATCCCAGGGACTCTGGTGAAATTGATCAAGGCCTAGTTCGTATTTCATGAAGTTTCAAGAATCATTTTACCCAAATATGTTGGGGAGCAGAAGGGGAATGTGATTTATCCAAACTCTGTTCAGAGGAGACTTGGACTGCTCACCTCTGTTTAGTACATTTGTACAACACACTAAAATTACTAATACACACTTAATTGCTGTCCTACTCCCTACTTTTAGGTCTTTCATGTGTTTTTTTCCTATTGTAAAATGAATATTTAATTATCACAATAAGTGGCAGGAACTAGCCAATTTACATCACCCAGACTTATTCTTGAGGAAGACTCCATTTTCTTTTCTCCTGAGCTGGTAGTCTAAGAGCACACAGTAATGCTGCTATTCTGTAAAAAGGCTTACATTAAAGAGGATTTATGTTATATTTTATTTATCAATAGGTTCTAAATGTATTAGACTTATTTTATTGTTCAACATATTTGAATATGTTGAATTTCTACAAGTCAAATAATTGTGTGCTCAAAATTTGGTCTCAGAGAAGAAAGAGACACTGAATTCCTTAGTAAATTACCACAAATGGTTATCAAAAGTTAAATAAGGATAAAATTGCACTGAGAGGTGTATCCACACAGATAAAATGTTAGCTTTTCAAGAAAAAAAAAAAAAACGTTTAATTAAAATGAGTCATGAGCCAGTTGCCCCTTTCAACAGTGCGGCAACCAGCGACATTTCCTGTCCCTCAGTCTTAATGAAAAATGTGTGCCCCTTTAAGCAACCACAAGGCAGAATAAGCTCAAATGTAAAAGCTAGACCCCAGCCCCTGCACTGGGGCAGGCAGTCAGATTCCTGCCCTTTGCTTTCTTAGATAATACTTTCACTAAAACTTTGCTTTACTTCTAACATCTCAGTCTCTGTGAATTTTTCTATAACTCATGCCAAGCTAACTCTTCGGGCCTCCACCACATCACTATATTGCCCTTTCCTTTTGTTCCCGGCATTTAATGGTATGTAGCCACAGACTCTTCAAATTGCATTAATAATTCCAGTGTTTTATCATGAATTATGTAGCTTGTAGCAAATATGCTAACTGTATGTACAAATACGTGTGTAATCAAATATGTGCAAAATAGCCATGTGTCCCTGTAAACCAGTAAAAATAATGCTAGTGCTTTTGTTTATCAGCATAACAATCCCAAAATTTCATGACATAATAACAACAGTTGTCTTTGTTTGTGCCTTCTGTGGATCAAGAATTCGGAAGTGGTTCAGTAGGTCACATCGGCTAAGGGTTTCTCAGAGGTGGTGGTCAGAACTAGAATCACAGGGCTGGGGGCCTGGCACAGCCTCAGGCCAGCCTGACATCTCTCTTTTCACATGTGTTCTCAGAGCTTCTCACACGGTCCCCCTGCATGAGCTAGTCTGTCCTTCCTTACAGCATCATGGCTTAGACATATAAGGTGGCTCAGGGCCCTACAGGTGACTGTTAAAGCGTCAGGCAGAAAGTACACATCATTCATCTGTTAGTTGGGGCAGTTGCCCCAACTCATTTTAGAGCAAAGGGACAGCTGTCACTTGTTGACTGTGGAGTGTCCTAGAGGAGTGCAGGGAGGGAGGGGTATCATAAGAGCCATTTTTATAATCAGAAGATACTTGTTTTAACAACTGGTCTAGTATTCAGTTACGTGTTTTCTTACTCATAATTAAAAAATATAATTGATAGGAAGACAGTTTCTTCTCTCTGAAGATCCCAAATTTCATAATAATATTCAGCACGGTCAGGGCTGCTAATATTCTACTTTCTCCTTTCATAAAACTGTTTTGCTCAAGTGAAATTCAAGTTAGGGAGAGGTATGCTGCCCTGCCATTTCCAGAGAAGAGAGGGGAACAACTCATCCACAGGCCCCTCCATCTCTCTCTCGTCCTCACCTCTGGTTAACACAGAAGGGAGGTGCAAAGTGGTAAAACTATCTTAGGCATTAATCTTTATAACCTCTTCTACCCTGGAGTGAAGACAGTTTTTCTCTGTACACCAACTTATAAACATGTAGCCCAAGTTAAGAGAAAGTCTGGGAAAGGGAGAGTCACCTCCTGCCTGAATCACTGCCTTCTCTGTAGAAAGTTATTTCCATATATCCTTGAAGCTACATCATCCCTGCCTAGACAGGCTCAGCAGAGTCCCAGCTTCTGCAGTGACACATTTTCAGAGTCTGTTGTAACATATTTTGGAATGCCTGGCATATGTACACAATTTAGTCCAATGTGTCAAATTATTTAGGTAATGTCTGCATACTTTGAAAGAATAAGAACAAGAAGGCACTCCCCCACCCTAGAATAAATGTCATTGTACTCCAGAAATGAAAAGTAGCTATTAGATTTGTGTAGCTTTATATTAAGCACAAATATTCTGCATTATTTTAAGTAGCTGTGTTAAAATGTTGCTTTAGATTTGCAATCGTATTTTTCTCCTTTTGATGAGACTAACTTATGCTATCTCAGTACCACTGGGAACACTCTATAATAAGGTGGTGAATTTGCTTTATACAATAACCAAGTGTTTCTTCTATAATAATAGGTATATACCACTTACTGTAACTTTACAAATGAATGGTAAGGTAAAACCCTGCTTTGCTCTGATCAAAGGGTGGATTTTTCTGTCTTTCTAAGCAATTGTTAACCTGAAATGCAGTAAAGTTATTGCCTTGTGCAATTACAATGTTGCTACTTTATCATATAGGGCAAGCAAATTATCTATAACACATTCAAAAGTTTTGGACCATTACCTTTTGTCTGTTTCAGAAAAGAATATGAAAATATGAAAAAAAAAATGGCCAGGATAGGGAGCACTTTTTCTTTATTTAAGGTTGTACTTTTCAATTAAAATTGAAACAATTATAAGTTGCTAACATTGAACATGTTACCCAGCATTCAAGTCTACTAGGTAACTTACTCTAGGTAAGAGGTAGTTTTACTATATCATAATTAAGAACAATGTCATTAAGAGTCTTACTTTTTCATGACAAAGTTGTCATTTAATATATTTTTGGACTTTAACTCCTAAATGTGAAACTGTTAAGATAATACTCAAGGATTTATGATGCTCAGTATGCACTGTTTCTCTGATTAATTTTTCTTATTGAGGTAACATTGGTTTACAACATTGTATATGATTCAGAGATGTAGGATCAGACCCCTTCAAATGTATCTTATACCACACCCACCATCATAGTCCTTTGCGCCCCCTCCACACTTAACTCATCTCCCCTCTGGTAGTCTCAATTCTACAGTCAGATTTTTAGGGCATATCAGGACAGGTCCCCTGTGGCATGTGGTTCACCTCCCTGGCCAGGGATCGAACTCTGTGCTACAATGGCTGTGGATAGCTTCATAGGTTGCGTCTTAACCCCTTGAGCCACCAGTGAGGCTCTAAATAGGGTATTCTTTAAAAAAGTATCTCGTTGAGGCAATTTTATACTAATCACTTTAAAGCACTAATAATACTTACTCTAGACCAAGAACTGATATGATGTGGGATCCACTAATAAAATATAACTCTGCTCTTAGGTAAGATTGATGTGACTTATTTTTTCACATTTAATAAGAAATGCGTTCCTTAGTCATTTCCTCCTTAAGTCCTTCAGATTGCAGGTTTCCTGGGTTTTTGGTGGCAGTATAGCTATTGTTTCGATATAGAATATGCATTTTCTGATGCAACGATAGGAAATCCTAGACCTGACTCATTTAATATGATTCAGCAAAGTATTTCATTCTCTCTGTGTGTTAGATCCTGCCCGTTTAGTCATTGCATTGCTTTTGTTATGTCTATTAAAAACTCAGTTGAATTCTGTGTTGGATTCAAAATTAAGTAACACGTAGTTGCTAGCAGTAACTCTAATATCCATATAATAAGGTAAATGCAAAGTTAAAATCATGGGAATGAAATCACCAAAAAGAAATAAAAACATGCAAAGGGGTTTTAAAATCAAGTGAATATAAGTTATAATAAAATAGAACCTAATATTCACAAAACAGTAAGCAGTTTGTCATTGTCACCCTGGCCAACCTGTTACATCATCTGTATTTTTTACCAAAATGAAGCCTTCAGGTCCCTATGTGGGCCAGATCATTCAGTTTGCTCATACAAGCTATTACAGTGATGGCATCTGCCATGGTAATAATACCCTTTTTGTCTCAGCCCTTATTGTCAGTGTTTAATTGCCAGTGAGTTAATCTCCCATGAACAACCAAGACTTTCTCTTATTAGTATAGCTATCCACTGTTGGCAGAGATAACTAATAGAAGAAAGTGTAAGTATAGAAGGGAAAACCCCATTTGTTGTCAGTATAGAATGAATAAAATTAGACACAGTATTTAAAAATTACTTCCACTTCCATGGGAAAATAAATAGCATTGGGAAATAAATAGCATTGTTGACAGTTACTATCAAGTGCAAAAGCATGATATATGATAGATGACACAGTTGAATGCAAAGAAAATTAGACTTGGGGTTTTCAGACTCTTTCTCCTTCAGATTGTTGTTGGAAACATGATTGTCTTAACAGGGAAGACCAGAAGACTGGTCACAAAAGTCTTTGACCTGAAGGGGGAAAAAATGATGCATATTTGCTATGTTTCTGTTAGGAAATTGGGAAATGTTACTGAATAGAATGACTTTCATTTCTCTATCTGGAACATTGGTCTCCCAGTTATAGCACACAAATCCATTGGGTAGATTGGGTTTATAAGTAAAAAAAGTGAATATTTGTAGACAATAATTGATTATGATGAAGATGCTTTGCCTGTATTCACAGGAAGAGACTAGGAGTCCTATACAACTTGCTTTGGTCACTCCTACGAAACATGCATTCCATTCAGTAGAGGGCAGTATGTTGGTCCCTGGAACACAAAGAGAATGTTGAATAAGGAAGTACAGGAAATTATACACCAGACCAAATTAGTTTTAAGGCTTCTGGACTTAAGAAGTTTTGTTGAGTATGGTGTCAGACCATTTTAGCAGTGGCAGCCAAGACAGGGTATTGGGTAGAAAAAAACTGGATGTTCAATTTTCCAGAGATTTCCTGTGTTTATTATTGTAAGACTGTGATTTATTAAAACTGTCTTGCTTCTTCAAGCAGACCAAGATTTCCTCTGTGCTACTGAGGGTAAGATATATGAGGTTTATGCAAAGAGTCTGTGACTGAGACAGGGTTATGGTACCCAGGCTACAAGGCTATTCATAGCTGGGTAGAGCATTTTCACCCTGGGTTGTCAGGAAGAGCTCTGGTCTCATTTTTTCTCATTACTGAATTTACGAATGTATTACCTTTAAGAGGAGTTACTGCTCCAATTGAGTTTTGAGTTATAGAGTCTGAAACCACATTATTTACATTTTTGTAGTAATCGATGGCATGTGTTGAAGAAATTGCACGTTCTTTATTCGTCTTTCCTGCTGCACTCCTGCATAGGGAAAGTAAGTCTTTCAGTTGTGTTTCATTTGGCTAGTGGAGATTGTAGGCAAATGCCTTCTGACATTTCCTGCTTATTTTAAAGAGATATGAATGTTATCCTGAGCGATGGTGGTAGGACAAACAAAAACAAAGAATCTTTCGAAATCATATTGTAATTATTTACCAAACTATATTAGCGATCAGAGGAATGGAGGGTTATGAGTTTGTGTATTTGTTGGCAAAATTTAAAGTGTCTTATTAAACAGAATTTATAGACTTTGATACACTCAAATATTATGGGATACCAAAATGAAGACATGCTAAACTTATCTCCCTTCATTCCTGAAGGTAATTCTGAATGCTGAGGACAGGGATGACTGTTAATGCTATGAATCTATATTTCAGAAAGGTTCTTAACTATCTTGATGACATTACTTTCGATGATCATGTGCTTTATGAAATTTTCTAAAGCTATGTAGTTTGTTGCTCCCTCCCCCTAAATTGTAGTTACTTTGGAGTCACAAACCTGGGACTCACTTCTGAATGATAATAAAATGAAGTTTCCCTTATAGCAGGAAAGAGGGCATTGAATGTATTGATTTGGCCTTCCCTAAACCTCAGGATGACTTCAATACACTGATTTCCTAGTGTTGCTGATATCTAGCATCTCCTGGGATGTTTTGGGACTATCTATCCCTGGATCCTATAGGAGAAAAGAAACAGAACCTGCATATAAGTATATATCTCATTACATAATTATAGTACAACATTACTGTCTATTTTCATTATACTGTGCATTACATCACCGTGACTTACTGTACTTTATATAGGTTTGTTGCTTAACCCCACTGTCATCCCCTATTAAGCACTATTTTACTCTTTTTTTTTTATGGTTTTGGCTATTTGTAGATTCCATATGTGAGTTGCACAGTACTTGCCTTTGACTTATTTCACTTGGCCTAATTTGTTCAAGGGCCATCCATATTGTCAAAAATGACAGGGTATCATCCTTACCTATAGATGAATATTTCCATTTGCTATGTATACCACACCTTTTTTTATTCTCCTTCCCCTTCATGGATGTTTCAGGTGTTTCCATAACCTGATTATTGTGAATAATGCTGCTACAATGTGATAGTGCATATATCTTGTTAAAATTCTGTTTTCCTTTGGGCATTGCTGGATTATGTGATAGCTCCATTTTTAATTTTTTAGGAACCTCCAATTGTTTTCATGTTAGGCTAATTTACATGTCCTCCAACAGTGAATTGGGGTTTCCTTTCACTACATCCTCACCAGCACCTGTTGTAGCATCTTCCTAAACATAGCCATTCTCTCGAGCACAAAGTGTTATGGCCTTGTGGTTTTGAATTGCATTTTCCTGATGATTAGTGACATGAGCAGGTTTTCCGGTGTATGCAATAATTATATCCTCTTGCTTCATTGACTCATTTTTCATTATGTTAGGTCTTTTATTTTTTGACTTTTATTATAGCTTATGTTTGGAAGTCATTTTTGTCTTATGTAAAAGTAGCTTTCATTTGATTTCATTTCTCATGGGATAGCTTATTCCTTCCCTTTATTCTTAGTCTATATATATTTTATACCCGAAGACTCTCTCCTAGGCAGTATATAGGTGTGTCTCTTAATTCATTCAATCACACTCTGTCTTTTATTTGGAGAATTTAGTCTATTTACAGTTCAGGTAATATTGATATGTAAGTGCTTTATGATTGTTTTTGTAGTTCTTCCTTATAGTTTGATGAATTTCTTTAATGTTATGTTTGGATTTGTTTCTCGTTATCTTTTAGACACCTACTGTAGAGTTTTGCTGCATAGTTATCATGAGATTCAAATATAGTAGCCTTGTATCACTTCTCGGCCTTTTGGCTAAGATCAAGTGTCAAATATAATAGCCTTTTAATCACATTCTGCCTTGATAGTACCCTAAATTTGAAAGCATTCTTAAACTTTATCACTATCTCTTATTTTTGATGTTAGGTTTTACATTTTTAATTCTGTGTATCCCTTAATCACTGTAATAATCATTAATTTCGTAATGATTATTATCTTCATACTATCTTTATAAATAATTCACGGCCTTTATCTATCTTTACTAATGAGATCTATTTTCTATAACATCTTTTCTGATACTCATTAGTGCTTTTTCTGTTCAGCTTAATGAAGTTCCTTTAACAGTTCTTATTTAGGCCAATTTAGTTATGATAAGCTTTTACTTTTGCTTCTGGAAAATATATTTAATTCTCCTTCAATTAGGAATGATAACCTTGCTGGGTAAAGTATCCTGGTCAGAAATAGGTTCCTTTTAGGACATATTACTTCGAATAGAATATCCAAGTGTCTACTGAAAATTCTGTTGGTTGTCTCATGGAATATCCTGTGAATGTATGCCTCTTGCTAATTTAAAATTATCTCTTTTATTGTAACATTACATTTTAAGTATAATATGTCTTTGTGTGGCTATCTTTTAATGTCACCTTATTTGGAACTCTGTCTCCTGGATCTGAATATCTTTTTCCATCACCAATGTAGGGAAATTTTCAGCCATTATTTCTTCAAATAGATTTTCTCTCTTTTCTCTCTCACTTCTTCTAGAACTTACATAATTTGGATGATATTCTGTTTAATGCTTCATCTGTACCTAATGATATCTTTATTTTTAAAACTTCCCCTGGCTTTTTGCAGCTGTCCTTTTGAATTCCACTGCTTTGGCACCTAGCTTGCTGATCTCCAAGTTCATCTAATCTGCTGTTGAGTATCTCTAGTGCATTTTTCAATTATATTTTTCTGCTCTATGATTTCTGATGGTGCTTTTTAAGTTTTTGATAATTTTGCTAGGATTCTTACCCTCTACATGCATTCTTCTGCAGATTATGGAGAGTATTTCTATATTCTTATTTTGAATACTTCTCTCCATTTAACTAGGCATTTTCCTCAGCATTTATCTAGTTCTTTCACTTCGAACATATTCATCTGTTTCTTCATTTTGTTTAACTCTGTTTTTATGTATCAGAACAACAGCCCCTCTCAGTCTTGGAGTGACCTGGCGTAGACGAGGAAACTCCTCTTTGAACCCGGTCTTTGTTCTTGATGCACTCTCAAACCTTTGTGATTGCCGAAGCAGCCTCATTTATTTTTGACAGGTCCTAGTTCTTTAGGGCATGCCAATGCCTACTTTTCATTGAAAGAATGGATGTCAGTCAGCACCTTGTTTTAGGCTGCTTGAAAGCCAGATACTTGGGCAGCCTTTTTATAAAATATGCAAATATAAAGATTCCTCTGGGGTTATACTCTTAAATCTTGCTAACTTCCACATTAGGAGATCTGGATGATACCTTGGGCTACAGTTGCAAAAATCAGGATACCAGTCGAGTGTATATTCTGTGAGGTACCAGTGAGTTGTGGCAAGGCCAGGTTTGAGTACTCAAGTGGTGTCTGCTTGTCTTTATTCCCCGAGAGTGCCTCTCTCATCTCTAGCTGTGGAGCAGACTTGTAGCCTGTCCCTCAGATTGAAGATTCAGGAGAGGGAAACAGGCTCTTTTGGCAGGAAAAGTAGGGGAGTGCTTTTGTCTGCTGCTTCTGCAGTAATCTGGGGCTGGCAGTCTACCAAGTACTGTCTGTCTTGTTACAGTTTCATGGGGCACAGGAATTCAATCTCCCTTGGCTATCCAAACCTCGCTGTCAAGAGATGTCCCCTGTGTGGATGGTCTGTGCTAAGAATCAAGTATGCTGCTGGTGGGCATGAAGGGTGTGCTTGACCTCTGCTTTAGCTTTGGTGTTGACATCCTCTGGCCTGGTGCCTGCTCTATCCTGCATGTCTTAACAAATCATGAGGGAAGAGTCACTTTTGTGTATATGCCGGTATGTTTGCCAGCAAAAAACAAAAAACAAAAAACCTGCCAAGCTCTCCATCCCTAGAAAGACACTAAACTGACCTGCTCCATTATGACAGTCAACACAGGATCAGCAAAGGGATGATCTTTACACACAGTCCTGACACTATTCAGACTCGTGCATCTGCACTGAATTGTGTTGTGAGTTTGTATGTGGGCCATTTAAAATGACTTTTGCAGTTCTCTACTTCCACTTGGCTTTCTGGGACAGATGCCCCTTAGTGTTTCAAAGCAAGATGTTTTAAGGACTTGTCTTTCCAGTTAGAGTCCCAAAGGGTTGGGGTTTCCAGTATGGAACACAATCCCCTTTTGTTCTTTTGGAAAAAGCTAAATGCTTATGAGGTCCTTCCCTGTAGTGGGTAATTGACTCTTACCCATCTCAGCTTGGCTGTGTTGTAGTTATCCTGCTAGTCAGCTCTGGGAATAGTTTTCATATGAAGGGGTATATTTGGTATGTCTGTGAAATGGGGTGAGTTCAGGGTTTTCCTGTGCTACTCTTTTTCCTCCAAATCCTTCTCATTTTTAAGTGGACTTTTTGTTAAGGTATTCTTATCCAAAATATATTTAAAAAAAAAATACAGGGGCCTCCCTGGTGGCGCAGCGGTTGAGTACTGGGTTGTGAAGCTGCCTGTAGCTTCTGTAGTGCTGGTTTGATCCCCGGCCATCGACGAGGGTCCCACATGGTGCACAGACCTCTCCTCCCACGCCTGCTGCTCCCCTTAGCAGTGTATTTCATCGGTCTGCCTGTTCTGCTCTCCGCTCTGTCTCTGGTGAATTCTCTCACCCTATCATGCTTCTGACTGTACCCAGTGCTTGTAAAAATAAATAAATCTTTAAAACAAAGACAAAAACAAAAACATACAGCTTATCTAGCAGGTTGTTTGCAAATGTTTTCAAACTTTCTATAGGCAAGATGTAGTCCTAAATGTTGATTTTCACTTCTGTTATTTCTGCATGTCCAAAATTTGATTGTCAATACCAGTATCAGTGAGTGTCTTTAAGTCTTTAACCCATTTTAAATAGACTTTTGTGAGTGATGAGTGGTTTAATTTAACTTTTATGCATGTATTTCTCCAGTAGTGCCACACAATTTGTTAAAGTATCTTTCCACATGGGCTGTTCTTGGCTCCATTGTTGAATATTAGTTGACCATATATGCTGGGATTTGATTCAGGTTTCTCTAGTCTGTTCCATTGTGCCAGTAACCACAGTTTTGATTACCATGATTTTATAGTGTAGTTTGAAATCAGGATGCCTAACAACTATAGCCTTCTCAACATTTTATTTAATTAAGTAGTTATTAACTTTGAATCTAATAGTTCAAAAAGTTGGTAGCACCCTTCTTTTTTAATAAGTTGGTACTGTGGCACAATTTTAGTTGCTCTTATCCGAGCTTTTGAATGCTTTTTTCTTTTAAAAAAGAAAAAGGGCAACAGCAGAACATGGCAGGGGGTGTATACATAGGAAAGGGAGCATTAGATGTGCCCATATTTCAGTAGGGAGTCCCTGTGGCTTGTCATAGGTCATTTTGATTCCTGGGTAGAAGATAACGGCTGCTTTTCTTCATGCCTTATGGGTGTCCAGTAGGCTATACAGAGGTACTTCCCCCACTCCAGTTATAGCTATTATCAGAATAACTATAAATCAAAAGGGTAAGAAAAAGCACTGACTTGTCACCGTGGAGCTCATATCACTTCACTGAGCAAGGATTTTATACTTTTACTTAAACCCTGCTCAATTTTATTCATTTCAGTAGAATTGTTTACTAGCAAAATTTCCTAAAGCACTTTGCATAATTGTTTTTACTGACTAAATTTAGTCAGGATATTATTTCATTAATAATGTGGCTATTTTCAAAGGGAAAATACTGATTTTTTGGCTTATAATTAATTCACAGTTTTCATGATCTGGGGATTTGGAGTTGTCATCTGTGATTACTTTCTAATTTGATATATCTAGTAAATTCTTGCATTACATAAATTTCTTCAGAAGAATTCAAGTTATTTTTAATTATATGTAGAATGAAATAATTCCTTACAGATTAACATGACATACATATATATCTTGAATATTAAATTTGTACCTGTTATGCCGCTTTGTGATCCACTGTCATACTTTATCCAAATCTTTATTCGTTTCTGTTATCATAGTAAACAGTCAAAGTTTTGTTTTAGATTTGATTACAATGCTCTAAAGCTAGTAGTAACTTTATCTTCCTGCTTGAAAATAGGAATAAGTGTTCTAAACTTTCATTATGATTTGTTTGTAACGAAGAGTAAGTTTTCAGGCATGAAAAGTTCATGGTTGTTATTAAGAACTGCTGAAGTATGCACAACCATTAATTATCTTTAAGAAAATCTATGAAATAGAATATTACATGTTTAAGTCATCTTCCTTATACTTAGTAGCTACTGAATTCTTTCAATTTTTCTTTGGGTGGTCTATTCCCTGTGCCATTTCTTTACAATAGAACTTGCCCCAAACTAGATTCTCACAATCACCTGAGTTTGTCTTTCTTTTCCAAACTACATTTGTTCCTCTTGATTAATTGTTTCTAAAACTATTTTATCCCAGTATTCTACACCCATTCTCCATGGCTCTCTTGCCTTCACAACAAACTACGATTATTTAGGATAATATATGGCCCTAACCTCAAGAAGATAACCGTGGGTAGCTTCTTGTCTTCATTTATAAACTATTCCCTGATGAGTTACCAAGAATCTCCTCTATCCAGATAAAATATTTTGACTTCTACCTAAGAACTAGTGTATGAATAAATGCCTACTCTGCTCATGGAATCTAAGGTTTGGAATTTGAACAGGGGGCAGGTTTTGTCTGGCCCACTCTATCTGAGGTCTCAGGTGGGTAGTTGGGATACTGGAGGCTAAAATGTTGTGAAGACACCTTCAGTTAAACGTAGAGTGATACTGGCTGTGGTCATTGGTTTCTCTTCACAGGACCTCTCTGTATAAACTAATTTCTGTTTTGTTTTCTCTGAGCATGTCAGCTGATTTCCCCATAGTGACTTCCCTCATAGAGAAAGCCATATGAAATTATCATTTTTTTTACAAACTAGCCTCAGAAAATAGAGGCTACATCTTGATGGGTGTAGGAAATATTTCTGTGGCCATTTTTAAAAAAAATCTATAATATGTAGTAGTAAGGAGCTAGTTTTGATCCCATATTCTCTAAAGTTTTCCTAGGCTATTATCATACTGAGCTTTCCCATTTTTACCTTTATGTTCAAACCACTATTCCTTTGAGTTGGGAACTGTTAGTATGCATCTGTTTTGTCTCCTCAACTGTATTGCAAAAAATAATTCAGTATAAGACCTTAGATTCCTGTACTTGTATTTACCACAGGGCTTTGGGCTTAATAGGTGATCAATAAAAATCTGTATTAGAGTCAAATATGCTTAGAATATGAGAGACCTTGCTTTTATGCATTGCAAATGATTATGATAGTCTGGATAAAGGATGCAACTGTGGGGTGGATATTAGTGGATTTCATCTCTATAAAATAAGTAAGCAAGAATGATAGGTTAGACAAAAGTAAATGTGTTTGGGTTTCATGAAACAGGGAAGTGTAGGTGTCCACAGGCCTGATGGAAGACAGTCAATAGCAGGTATACATTTTATATTTTAAACATTGGCAGTATTAAATTAATTCAGTAAATAAGAGTAAATAATATGTTAATGGTTTTCAAGTGTATGGTTAGATTATGAAAAGCAATTATACTTTACACTTGCTTCATTTTTAAATTGGTAATACACATGCTTATTGCTACAAACCAACATGTATAGAGAAAAAATAAGTTTTCCCTCCCCAAATTAAGGATACAAATTTTTGGTTTATTGTATCTGTAAAATTATCTTTGTGGTCATTTTGTTTAATTTTCATTGTTCATATCAATTCTTATATGCAATACTCATGGTTATGTCAATCACAATCTCTACATATGGTGATGATGGAGTTTGAGCAACTGTTACTGCTCTAAAAAGCTAACTTACAGACTTTGAATTGAAATTTCTAATTTAAACTGAGGCTACCCAGTGGATGGTGGTGGAGGACTATGGGTGCCTTGGTGGGTAGTGACATACATCATAAGGGTGTGATTCTATACCTCTAAATCACATGCAGTTTGTAAATCAAATGTTCCTATTAAAAAAGGAGGGGAAAAAAGAAAAATTTCAAACTTTGTAGTTTGTCATAAGATAGTGGTTTGGTAGGAGGGGTCAATTTTTCCTGTATTAATTTACTTTATAAATATAGTAGCCCTATGATAGCATTGCATAAAATATTATGACTATTATGAAACTAAAACATCTGTGTTAACCAAATAATTTATAATTTTAATAAGTTACATGGTAATATGTATCCATTACAATAGTTTAAGAAATACATTGAGAATTATTTGGACATGCAATTTTCACGTCAAAAGTAAATGCATGGAATATTATCTTTCAAGCTCCTCAATTCGAGGGGTATTTGAGGCTTTGAAAATAAAATGGAAAGAATAAATTTCAGTGAAGTGAAAATAACAAGTCAGAAATCTGAAATATTTATAATCACTCTAGTCAGATCCTATTTATGTAAATAAGTTAAACCAGATCTAGTTATGTTTTTATGACACTGAAAACTACTTAACCTTTAGCTAGTTACATTGGCATAGTTTTGTAATTGCAAACTTTATAGAATGACTGTTCATGTAATTATTAGCTACCTAAAAATCTAAAAGCATGCTTGATTAATATTGAAACTATTATGTATTGAAGATGGCTGATCACACTGAAGTGATGAAAGGCATTCATCAATACCCAGGTGTTCGATATCCCGTCCTTACTCCTAATCTTCAAGGTTTTCATCGTGCTGTGAGTATACTTCTAATTTTTCTAAAATAGATATGCTTCTTACTGTTTTTTTTTAAGATAATTTTTATTCAGTTATGCATTCAAGAACTGGGGTATAGGGCCTCCCTGGTGGCGCAGTAGTTGAGCACTGGGCTGCCCGCAGCCCCTGCGATCCCTGGCCGGCCAGCTAGGGTCCCACGTGGTGCGCAGACCGCTCCTGCTGTGCCCGTTGCTCCCCTCAACAGTGTATTTCGTCAGTCTGCCTATTCTGCTCCCCACTCTGGCTCTGGTGAATTCTCTTACCCTCCCGCGCTTCTGACTGTACCCAGTGCTTGTATAAAATAAATCTTTAAAAAAAAAACAAACAAACTGGGGTATAGACATGAGGTGTGTGTGTGGGGTGGGGGGAGTGAGAGGATTCACCAGAGACAGAGTGGGGAGCAGAACAGGCAGATTTACTGAAATACACTGCTGAGGGGAGCAGTGGGCCAGACAGGAGAGGTCTGCTGCCCATGTGAGTCAGTTCCCTGGCCTGAGATTGAACTCATGCTGCAGTCACTGGCATTAACTTCATAGTGCAGAGACTTTAACCCCTGTGCCACCAGGGAGGCCCCCTGCTTCTTATTGTTTTGAAGATATTTGCAAAGTTAAAACTGTCATATATAATTCACTTGTTAGCCTATATAAATATTTGTAAATAACTAGTATTAGTTCATGGAGATCAGCAGTCCCATGGTATTGTTAAGGACTAAAGTGCTCCATATACAGTTTTTCCATTTTAAACATAAAAATACATTAATCTATTTTGATAAAATTCATTTCAAAATTTTGTGCTTTCCTCTTTTTTTAAAAAAAGGAATACAGAACATGGCTTAAACATTTCTTGATAGAATATAATTGTCAATTGTCAGCTTTTTGTCACTTATTTCCCTCCTCTTGGTGAAGGTAATCATTGCCATAACTGCTTTTATAACCTAATCTAGAAAATTGAGAAATCTGTATTTGAAAAGTCACTGAAGTTGGGAGGGGGTAAAGATAATAAAAGGGGCAAAGGAAAAAGTAAATTCAAAATGATAACCTAATTAAAGGCTGATGAGAGGATGAAAAGGCATTACACATAGGGATATGGTTGTACCTGTCATAGTATGGACCTATATAAGTTAGACTGTGAAATTAGAAGATAATTTTAGGCAAAATCTATGTGAATTAGAAAAAAAGTCATTTAAAAATAGAGTATAATTAATCAAGAAATATTTCCATAGATATTCAGAGATTTTATAAGGCTACTAGTATTACCTGTAATTAGGGTAAACATGTAATTTAGGAAATGAAAAAATAGAGGTCCTCCCTTGTGGCACAAGCGGTTAAGTGTCAGCACTATGAAGCTATCTGCAGCCACTGCAGCACAAGTTCCATCCCCAGCCAGGGAGCTGGCTCAGCAGACCTCTCCTGTCTCGCCCACTGCTCCCCACAGCAGTGTATTTCAGTAGATCCATCTGTTCTGCTCCCCACTCTGTCTCTGGTCTATGTCTCTCACCCCCTGCACCCCAGCTCTTCTATGCATAAATAAACTATGTGCCTTATTTTATTTTTTTTAAGATTTATGTTCAATTTATGTATTTGAGTATGTGGAATAATTGTTATAAAATAGCTAATCTGCTTTTTAAATTTTTGTTACTAAATTTTGACTTTAAATTGTATTTTTCAGGTTGCTGCCGGAGCCACTGAAATATCAGTTTTTGGCGCTGCATCTGAATCCTTTAGCAAGAAGAATATCAACTGTTCTATTGAAGAAAGTATGGAGAAGTTTGAGGAAGTCATTAAGTCTGCAAGGAACATGAATATTCCAACACGAGGGTAATTAAGAAATTTTACAAATTTTACTTAGTTTACACCTGCTGTTAAAACCCGTATATGAACTACCTATACATTATTTCACTATTTATAATGACTAGAATATCTATTTGTGCCATGTGATCAAGGTCATCACTATATATGGTACTATATATAATATATAATATCACTATATATAATAAAAATTACAGTTGATTCAGAGACTAGTATGCCTAACATAAAATTATTACCACTTCATTTACTAAAAAATTGCAATGCAGCTGGCTTTTGATCTCAGCTAGCATGAGTTGGTTTAAAAAAAATCAACTAATGCTTTCCAAATCATATTATAAACAATTTTAAGATCCATGACTTTTCCTTCAAAGAATAGTTGATGGACGTGGAACTTTGCATATATAAAAGATAGAATTGAGCCTTTGAGCTGCATTGGGAAGTTGCAAAATTCCCATTGAACTGCAGAATCCCCTGCTTTTTCTGTGTGACCCCAAAGCAGTTGAAAACCTGCTTTGGTTGTTGTCTGTTTCCAGCAGTTCTGTCCCTCTGAATCAACTGCATTATACAAGCAAGGTATACTCTAACAATTATTAACTAATACTGTGAGATATATCAATATATAGTGATGGCCCCGATCACATAAGACACCATTGCCAACAAGAAGTTTCTAAGACAGTAGCTAATTTTCTATTGGTTTTATAATAAAGGAGATATAAGCATAGTACATAATCTTAATAAATGAAAAAATACAGCATTTGTCAGAGAAGACAGTGCTAGCATTGGATTTAAATGCAGGTTGTACTTCCTTTGGTTGGTGAGCAAAGTTTTTTTGTTGTTGTTTCTTTGTCATGAGCTATAGTCTTTATTTGTGATATAGCCATAGAAGTCACATTCTGTCACTTCAGCGACAGTAACAGACCTTCCCAGATTCAAGGGCAACTAATAATCTTGATAGAGTATCAGTGTCACCCTGCATGAAGGCGTTGAACTGTAACATAAGAGTACAATATAACAAATACAGTGTAATATATTACATAACATATGGCCATTTGGAGAAAATACAGCCTGCCACAGTTCACTTTTTACTCACAATTTGCATCTCCTTATGGAAAAACTATTCATCCTCTTCTCTCAAGGCCCCCAAATGTATTACAAAAAACTCAAATATCAGGATCTTGTCACTCAATCAAGCATGGATGAGACTTAGATATAAGAGTTTTGAAATAAAGACACCAATATCTGCTCTACCCTCCTATCCAACATGCAGTTCTGAAGTTGGCATAGGCTAACCCTCTGCATACTCCCACTCAAAAAAGGCTGTAAGTGTGAGATTCATTGGAGTTGATGGTCTATGGCACCAGTTTTCAACTGGGAATAGTTCTACTACTTGTAAAGTATTTCAGTGCCTCTTGACTCTACTAACAATGTTATTGGATGAGGAAAGTTTATTGTAGCAGGAAAGATTAAGAAAATAAAAGTGGATTCAATTTTGTATGATGGCATTAGATAAGAGTTGGAATTCCACCAAAATCATTTGGAATGTGAGTAGAGTTGGACTACGCTATATTGAACTCTTTACCTTTTTAATTTTTGTTTGTTTGTTTGCAGTGAAATAGCATTGGTTTATAAACTGTATATTATTTAGAGGTATAGGTTGACATCTCTTAGGATGTATATTACTACACCATCTCCTTCCTTCCTCATAGCACATTTTTAAACACATAAAAGAAAAAAAATTAAAAGCAAGATAAAGTATTGCCAAAGACAGAAAATAAAGGATGTCTATTTCATGAGGTTATAGAGAAAAATATAGTCCCACTGTTGGTGAGACTGTAGACTGGTTCTGCCCCTATGAAAAACAGTGTAGAAGTTTCTAAAAATATGAAAAAATTGACATACCATATAAACCAACAATTCCACTTCAAGGTATCTACCCAAGGAATGTGAAAACACAAATTCAAAGGGATATGTGCATTCCTATATTCATCACAGCACTATTTACAATAGCCAACAACCTAAATGTCTGCTTACATAGGAGTGGTTTAGGAAGATATGGTGTATATATGCACTGTAATAGTATTCAGCATTAACAGATGAAACTTGCCATAAAATGAGAAAGACAAATCCCAGATGACTTCACTCATATGTGGAACAGAAAGAAACAAATCAATGAAACAGACCAAAACAACTCTAGCAATCTCACTGATGAATTGAGGCTACTAGACTCAGAGGGGGCCCAGTGTACTATGGAGAAGCACTAGGAGTGTGGTGTGGTAACAGACATCTGAAATGGTATGAACCTATAGCTCAGAATCATACACAATGCTGTAAGCCAACATTACTGCAGTAAAAATATGCCCCAAAAATGTTTTACACTATGTGAGTTCATTATTTAGTCTTGCAATTGGAAATTACCTTCTTCCCTAAAACTTTTATAGTTTAAATTAGATGTTTTTAGGGGCAATATTGATTGTGGATACTCATTAATATGCCATTGGTACTCATTTAAAGAAAAGAGCCATGCTCAGCTAGTAGAAACTGAAGTAGATGCTTCAGTGTGCCTTGCTATGGCAACAGCTGTATCAACATGTACTTGGACATCATCCAGAAAATTTATGTTGTGAGCCTGAAAAAGCCATAAGGCAGTACACATTTTATGAATACTCACTACAATCACTTGAATTTTTATAAAAATAGTAAACTTTCATATGGCCTAAATAGCAGGCCATTTTTAGGATATTGTTATTCCTTCCTTCAGGAAGCACACATGTATATGTGTGTATACATTTTTAATACATGCTTAGAACTTTATATAACATCTGGACACACTGTGAAAAAATACCATGCCAAATCACTGCCATAAAATGCAGTCAGCTAACTGCTGCATCTACATTATGTGTGAATGGCAATGAAATGTGTATATTTTGGATTTCATTCTTTAATTGTGTAATTCACATGATATGTTTAAAAATCCAAGTAATTTTCTATTTCTAAAGTTTAAAATATTTTCTTTTTTTTTACCATTGGCTTTTATTGAAAGCAGTATATCTCTTGGTTTGTTGAGATCCTTTTACAAGTGAAATGCCTGGTGATATTAAGTAGTCTTCTAGTACAAAAGAAGACTTATGTAATGTGAGACTGGCGTAATGTAAGTCTTTTTTTTCCTTTTTATCTGAAGCAGATACCAGCTTTCTGAGTAAAATCACATGAATCACATACATACTATCTGAGAATAATCATTTAAAAAGTAAACCATCACTGAGGTGCTGTTAACTTCACATTAAAATTCTTGTAAGTGTGCATTATAAATTCCCAAGGTAAGCATCTGTGCATATGAAGGCATATACGAGGAAGACAGCTTTATGTGTCTTGGGCCTAAGAGTCAAAATTATATATTTTAAGAAATTACGAAATGCAAAAATATTCTCAAATTCCCAGAAAAAGTACAAAATAACAAGGAGGGGGAAAAGTAGGGTAACTTAGTAATTAATCTAGACTATCATAGATTACTTTTAGGTACTAAAGAAAGACAATTTTTAGATAAGGTAACATTTTGTTTTAGGCATAACTTCTTTATAAAACATTTTCCTAGTGCCACATATGTTATCTATCTCTTCACCTACTATCACTACCATCTGCTTGCTTCTGTCTAATTTATTTGAAATGTTTCCAAATAAGATTGTATTACTTATATTAGTGACCAATTTATTTGATAAAAGATACTCAAACTTAGGAAATTCTTTCTGTGCTTAATTATTGGTGGACTAGCTGTCTCTCTCACTGAGTTCTAGCCTTTAAAATAGCAATCTTCCTAACTGCTGCAAAAATAAGAAGTCTTTTTGTTCAAAGTAGTGAGTTTTTACTGGTTTCCCCTTTGTGAAATAATTTATAACTCAACACATTGACTCAAAAACTTGCAGACTGCTTGTTAGCCAATCCATCCAAGTTCAGTTGCACAGGGTTTGTGTTTCCTCTCCTCCCCCTGTCCACTGCAGAATGTCATTATGTATTCTGATCCTGACCCTGAAGGCAATAGCAGTCTTATTGAGTGGGATAATGAGCCCCCTTATTTAGGGGTCAGGTTTTGAAATACATAGTGACTGGCAGGTGGTCTTTCTCATGACTGATGTTGTAAGTGTTCCTCCACTGGATGATCTACCCCAATGGGATTCACTTGCATATCACTGTCTTATAAGTAAGCAACATATTGTCAAGTTCCTTTCCAACCTCTGTTGTTCAATCCAGTCCTTTGTATTGGCCTGGAGGAATAATTCAAATCATCATTTACCAAGATATGGTATATGAAACATCTGTTAGAGCTATTTTCTTTCCTATGTATGGTGTATTTGATGGTCTATACCATTTTTAGCCTTATGTATTACTCCAGTACTTCTGTGTGCCAGAATAACATATATTCAACAATAGTTAATACATGTAAGCAATTTTTGCAGTGATGTATAAACTGCCTTCCTGTAGAACTTCTAGGTAAAGATTGTGTTTTATCATTTTTGATCAAATTGTCTAGAGCAAAATGAAAGCAGAATTGGTGATTGAGACCAAGAAACCATCTTTTCTTACATCATGTGCAGTTACATATAAATAACATAAATATTATATATATTATTTATATGCATATTATATATATGTATCTATAAATAGGCTCCAAAATTTATTTTTGGTTGGTTTATTAATAGTGTGATGCTATTTGATGTTGCTTATAAGTTGATGGATACTGCAACAGTACATCAATGCAACTTCTATATTTAAATTCTTAAATTAGTTTAATTATCATAATTTCTGATTTCATCACTCTTTTCTCTTGACGATAACAATGTTTGATTCTACTCCAAGTGTTTGTGACATTTAGGCAAGGCTTTTACTCTTCAATTCTTTTTGACAAAATGATTGGCGGGACATGGGATAATTGTAGGAAGTTAGGCTAGGATGTTACCTAAACTGTACGTTCCTTTTGTTGAAGACTTGAATGCTTTAGTTTAGGCTTTCTCATGTTTATGTATGATATTGTTAAACAGCCTCAACATGGTCAGTGGTTATACTATTACTCTGTCATCCTAAATAATGTTTAAAATATGCTTCTAAGTTCCCAAAATTCTATCATATCTGACTGACTGAATTAGAACATACACATCCCAGATTTAGCTGTATGTTCATTATAATGATTAGGAATTTCATCGAAAATTATTTAGAATGTGAAAATATTAGCTAACATTTATGCACTAGGAAATGTTACATGTTTTCTATATGCTATCTTGTGATAAAGCCTACCAAAGTTTAAAGAAACATTATGTTAAAAACCATTGTGAGCTATTTAGAGAAACTTCATGGAGAAAGTGCTATAAAATAAAGTCGGTAAATATGTGGTAATATTATTAGAAATAATTGAATTTTTAGGTAAGGGAGGAATGTACAGAAAAGAAAGGCATAATGAAGAGAAATCTCAAGAAACGTTTTGGTCATAGGAAGAGAATCCCTTCATTGGAATAGAATGTTTTGAGGCTGCGTAACAGAGGAAAGGTAGAAAGTTAGAATGAGGCTTCATAAGCTGTTGAACATGAGCACCAAGTTTATTTGGTAGATAATGGCAAGCCATAAAGATTTTCAAAGTGATAAAATATGTAATCAAATTTATGTTCTAAGAATGTTGTTTTGGCAGTAGACTGGAGTAAAAATGAGGGCCATGAGACTAGAGGCTAGGGGAACACATAGGAGATACCTGAAACTGCCCTGGAGGGGGATTCAGGGACAGCTTTGCACACTCAGGCTGGTTCTAGCAGAGATTATGTGCTTTAGATGGTGGAGTGGAAGACTCAGTCAACCTTGGTTATTGAATTTGTTCTCAAAGATGACTAACTAGGATAATAACTTACTAAGACAGATGCTTAGAATTACTATATCATTTTTTTAAGTGACAAATGTAGGACTATAGGTTAATGCAAGTATGGAATGAGTACCATTTTGGATATATTAAGCTTAATATACCATGTGAATGTATCAAACAAATTATAATGTGCACAGAGAGCTTTGGAGTTGTTTCTAGAGTTATCTGTATAAGGTTGAAAGAGACTATAGGGACAGAGCTGCCACACAGATTTTTTTCTGTTTCCATTACAAACATTCAATATAATAACTTTTAAAACATTGCCAAACTAAGAAAAGTTCCCATGTTTCATTAAAAATAATATGGCGAGCATGCACAGTGTCACATAGCGGTACCTATCTCAGATATATTCTCTAGTAACTTGAAAATGGAATTTATTTATGTGGGAAAACATAGATGTTCTGCTATAACATGAATTCATAACTAAGAATTCTGAAGCCTGTTAGGCCCTCCTTGCCAATGCAAAGTAACTAGAACCATCTCAGTTATAGTTATGTGTTGTAGATTTATGACACACAAATACACTGGAAACCTAAATTGAAAAATAAAGGTATAAATTTACTGCAAGAACTGGTAAAATGTACATAGCAAAGGATAAAGGAAGTCAGATATTCCTTATAGAGACATTTAAATAACTCAAGGCTCTCAAAGAACTTGTATATAAACCAAAAGGCACCTATGGTAAAAGTTATAATCCACAGAAGGTAACAAAGTACCCTAGGAAAAAGTACCCTAAGAAAAATCAGGACAAGGTAAGCAGAAAAGGAAACAGAGCTAGCGGAAAAGAAAGGTGTTCAAAATGCTAAAATGCCAACCTAGAATTCTCTACCTAGCCAACTATTACACAATGAAGGTGAAATAAAATCATTTGCTGACACAAACAGTCTGTCTCATTCTACCTTTGCTGAAAGAAGTACGAAAGAAAACAGTTCAGTAAAAAGAAAATTGAAACAGAAGTATGGAAAAATGAAAAAGGACATGAAAGGTTGAAGTTTGGGTTCTTAGCAGAGTAGAAACTGTTTGCCTGGGCCTGTGAGAAATTTAGCCACCAGCTAATGAAAGATGGATAAAAATGCTATAGCATAATAGCAAAAAAAAAAAAAATCCTGAGATATTATTAGAGATCTGTATAATATCCTGTTTCAGATAAGGGAATCAATCAGGTACTCCAAGTGAGACAGTTTTGCTAATAGTTGAGTGCTTTTTTTTTTGTTTTTGATTTTATTTTTGGCAAAATGGAACTTATAAGGTTATTTTAAATTATATTCTGAGTTTCTGATTGGTTTGGAATATTCCTAACTAACAGTGTTTTGTTTTGGTTAAGCTCCTTCATGTTTCTGTACAACGGATATTGAGAGCCATTCAAATAGATTATTAGAGAAACACTCATGTCCAGAAACTGACTTTAGCAATGTGTCAAAACAGAAAATTTAACTTATTTTCATAATGAATAAATGTGTTCTCAGTTTTTACCAAGGGTTAGTAAACCTTTTCAATAAAGGGCCAGATAGTAACATTTTAGGTTTCGTGGATAGGGTTGTTTGTATTGCAGCTACTCAATGTTCCTGTCACCAGCCACTAATAGTAGGTAAACAGATGGGCATGGCTGTATTCCAGTTAAGAGTTTATTTACAAAAGAAAGGTGAACAGAATTTGGTGTGTAGAGCTTGGTCTACCAACCTGTGCTTTAGAAGTTCAGGTAAAGAACATAGTTGAGAATCACCACATTTGCTTTGGAAGAAAGTAGCCCCATGTGTGAGTAGTAATAGTTTGAGGTAAACAGTTACAATGATGGAAAGGAGTCATAGAAGATTGGAGTCTGAAGACCTGGCAAATTATAGACCTAGGAAGGAATCAAAGGCAAAACATGAATGAATGAAAACACAAGCACAAAGGGCATTGTGGCATAAGTTGTGGCTAAATAATAAGAATACAGGGAAGGTATATTTGCTTGATTTTATATTTGTTGTTGTTTTTGCTTGTTTTGCGTCTCACATTTAAAGGGAGAACATGTAAACGGATAGTTTGAATTTTCTATTTAATTACATATATTATTTTTGGGTTCAGGATAGATTATGTTCCCTGTTTCATCCTCATCACCTTCTCCAGTGTTGTGTTCACATCGATCAGTAAATAATATTATTACAGTAGGAAGAGCAGAGAGATGGGTTTCCTGTCCATCCAACTTTAAAATTTTACATGTATTTGCCCTCTATCCTTCCCTGTTATTGTATAACTATTTAGTTTAATATCAAAACATAACTTTTATTCAGTTTAATGCTTCTGATATTAGGCTACGTATTTCAAGCCAATGGATATGTGTTGAATCACTGAAGGTACATTTTTTTTTTTACTCTAAACCTGTTATGAAATTCAGTGTACTAGAATGAAGAAATACAGTATTGTCTTCTCTCATGGGTTTACCCACACTTCTCTGTAAGACAAAAAAACCTTGTCATTAACTACCTAGTATTTTGAGTGCCTTCTATCTAAAATCTTTAATATTCTGGCCCAAATAAAGGTATCTCTAGCTTCTTTCCTGACCACCCCTTTCATCCTCATGAGAATTGCCTAATTCCTGACAATCAGATACATGATTCATTATTTTAATACAAATGTCATAAAATCTCTGAGGAAAGTTTAATAAAAGGGATAGGCAATGAGCTGAAAATAGCTAAAATGGGCTTTTCCTAAAGTGTACTAGTTTAAGATATAAATGTATCATTGTCATTGCAGGAAAAACTTAACTTTTTATATTAAAGAAGCTTATGGAATATCTATATTTGGACCCTTTTAAAAAGACTAGACACTATTCTGTTTGGAATGATTTAGGTAAACCCCTGAGAGATAAACAAGATGAAATTTAAGGTGATGGATTGTTGTAGGAGTTTTTGGGGGTGATTAATGACTATATCTAAATAAGGCCAAAACATCCAGATGGGATGAAGAGAGAAATTCAGTTGGACATCTGTTACTCTATACATATATATGATACCAAAGACCTAGATCTTTAACGATTGAATAGATTTACTCATTTAAATAAAACACATAGTTCATTGACATGCTTTGGAAGTTTATCTGTTGCTACACATATAAACAACCACATAAGAAATTCATGTTCTCTTATCCCTATCCAACAGCAAATAGAATATATTACATCATAATTAGAAAGATGAAAATGTGATTTAAGCTTAAAGTGCTCCAAAATTGTTTCTGTTTGATCTGAAAATAATGAAGGCGTCAAAAACTTTCTTGGTGCATTTTTGCCTATTCCTTTTTCTACAATAAAAGCTACAAATTGGCTCATCTATCATTCACATATTTATATGGCTCTGTATTTTGCATTTAGGTATGTGTCTTGTGCCCTGGGCTGTCCATATGAAGGAAGCATCACACCACAAAAAGTGACAGAAGTAAGATATACCTCAGTTTTCTGGTTCATGGTAAAATGATGTATATTATCTTAGTAAGTGATCATTTTCCTTACTCTTTACTGTACAATAGGAAATCCCTTATTTCTCTCTGAAGACAGGTTTGATAATTTAATAGGTTTATTTTAATCCTGCAGACACTACAGGACACACTCCTTTGAAAGTTAAATAACGTATGTGTCTTATTTTGGGTGCTCCAACATGAAGGCAACAAAAGCAGCTGTTTGGGTTCTGTGTAGATAGAAGCTCTTTCTGTCGGAATGTCAGGGAAGTTTGTGCATATACACTTAAACTTTGCCTTGGCTGCGTAAGTAACATTCCTTCGTTTTGCTCCTCTGAATATAATACATTTACTACCACTGCTATTCCAAGCAATTTTATAGCAACAGATTATAGTCATACGTAGCTTAATGTTTCAAAGACAGATCCCATATACAATGACTGTGGTGCCAATAGACCATACCATACAGTGTACAGCCTATGTGTGTAGTAGGTTTCACCACCTAGAGTTGTGTAATTACACTCTAGTAACTGCACAAGTAAGTCACCAAAGGATACATTTCTTGGAACATAACCCCATCTTGAGTGATGCATGTCTGTGTAGTGGTTTAGAATTGCTTACTGAAGTTTTTCTGTTTCCAGTTTCTGTTTATTACTAACAAATA
Organism: Talpa occidentalis; assembly: GCF_014898055.3. Classification (NCBI taxonomy): domain Eukaryota; kingdom Metazoa; phylum Chordata; class Mammalia; order Eulipotyphla; family Talpidae; genus Talpa; species Talpa occidentalis. The sequence continues at coordinate 74,621,780 of NW_023602073.1, read as the reverse complement.
CAAAATGATATCTTTGAGGTTATATTAGACTGTCTCAGAAACTTATTTGTATAGGAAGTATATAATGCACACCTGTAGTAAGTGTTAATTTTGATAAATTTACAATATGATACTAAAGCAGAGAAGGTGGCATTGTTAGAAAATACAAATGTATGTATGATAAACTTTTAATCTTTTTTTTAACTTTTCAACTTCTGAAAATTACTGCAGATTTTTCAAATGAGAGCTATTCCATAGTCTTATTTAAGCAAGACCTTTACATACAGAGGTAAATATACTATAAAAATGAAGCTTAACTTTTCTAGTACTTCACTCACATGGGCCACATCTAGACTGTTATTAATAGATATTCACAATTGCATATTCTTTTCTTAAGGAACTCTTCCAAAATGCATAACTTCAGGCTCCGTAAAACCTGAATCTAACATTGCCTATTAACTAGAGTGCCCTTGCTTTTTTTGGGTTTTATGCCTTCTGCTTTCTCTGGACAGACCATGTTCAAACTCTATGCCTGCCCCGGATGCCTGAGGAATTGCTGAGCAGAAGCATGAAACAAGCAGATTGGAAACATTAGAAATTCACACCAACAATCTTCTGTACTGTTCTAACACATTATGTGATCAACACCTTCTCTACTCTCTAGAATGACTGTTTCAAACTGTTCACTCTGTTCAGTTCTCTAGTCCTTCCTCTCTTTTGCGTGCGTGTGTGTGTGTGTAATCCTCCCCATTGACTCCTGAACAAGTTCAGATCTCTTCCACCTGAAAAATTCTTTCTTAATTCAGCTTCCCTTTCTATTTATTGACCATGTCCATCCTTCTACAACTTCTTCAAAAGACTGACTACAGAGGTTTCCATTTCCTCATGTAATACCAGCTCCTTGTCATACTTCAGAATGACATCTGGACCATTCTGTCTACTGAAATTACTCTTTATAAGATCACTACTTAGCACTTGTACAAAGAAATGCAAGATCATATTAAATATTTTTGACCTCTCAGCAAAATCTGGGATTGTCGACAATTCCCTCCTTCCTGAACCTTGAATTTACCCTTGATACCACACTTCTGGATTTCCTCCAACTAGTTCAGTTTCTTCTTTGAAGCCTCATTCTCTGCTACCTTTCAATTAGGGAATTCTAGTATGCAATGTGCAGTAGAAAAGAGTGGGCTTTATACTTTCATTATCAAGTCTCCAACTAATAATAGTCTCCTATTAGAACTAGGCAGCCCTTTCTGAGGACCCTCCAAACTGCTTTAAGATATTGTTATTGCCTTTCTGAAACATAAGTTGATTATATTACTTCAAATTGTATTGTGGCTTTCTACTACTCTTGTGATAAAATCCTTAACCAAAATACTAAACTTGGTTGGTGTGCAAGGCTCTTTATGGGCTTCCCTATGCCTATATTTCCAGCTTTATATGGCTTCATTCCCCATTGTTTTTTCTTTTATGTGACACTGCCCTTTGTGTTTGACTTTTCTCTTGCCTGGAATATTCTTTGAGTTTTATATTTCATCTGCATGGAATACACCAACTTTTGCATTTGACATTCCTCTTCGAACCATTCTTATATCCTTCCATCTTGCACCTTTCAACAAGTTAATGCTTACTTTATCTGAAGCTGTCACTTGATATTTTTCTGTTTGACAGATTTAAGTCCATTTCTTTTCCTACATGCTCTTAAAACCCTGTGTCTTTGTTCCAGAATTATTCTTATACTTTCTGTTTACACAAATTAGATTTGAAATGGTTAATGTCTGTCCTCACTAGACTTCAGGCTTCGTAAATAGATAAGCTGTCTCAATATTTGTGTTCCCAGCATAGTACCTGGCATAAAATTGGTACTGACGAAATATGTAATGAATGAATTTATGAGTGACCATGTGTCAAGTTTTGTATAGTGTTTTTTTAATATACATTCTTGTTTCATTTTCATGATGTAAATTCATACTTGTCTGATTCTAGAATCCATGTTTTTGTCAACATACTGTCATACAAATTCACTTTGTTTTTTTGAAAATTACATTAACTATTCAGCTTGAGGGGACCTTGCATTGTATCTCACATAAATATCTACTTTGAATCAGTAAAAATTAAGCTGGAAATATTAAGGGACTCTACAAATTACAAAACTACTTAGTGATAGAGCTGAGACACTTTTAACCCCTAATCTAAAGCCTTGAGAAACACTGCTTCCAAAGTAGAAGTGTAATGCTTCTGTTTAAGGGTTGAGAAAAAAGTAAAACTCCCATAATTGAAATTGTACCTTATTATTCCATCAATGAACACACACACACACATATATGACTCAGGCAAATTTGAATATTGGAAAGCATTAAGTACAGTACCATCATTCCAATGTTTTATATAATGCTTAGGATTTAAGGAGCATGGAAAAGGACCAAAAAACTCAACTATGTGTTGACCACGGATATGTCATCTTAGTTGTGTTTTTTTTGCCTTTACGAAAGGGTTTGTCTGTTCCTTTCCATTGTTTTACTAGCACTTCACCTTTCCCAACAGGTGTCTAAGAGATTGTATGGCATGGGCTGTTATGAGATTTCCCTGGGAGACACAATTGGAGTGGGGACTCCAGGAAGCATGAAGAAAATGTTGGAAAGTGTCATGAAAGAAATCCCACCAAGTGCCCTTGCTGTTCACTGTCATGACACATATGGACAAGCCTTAGCAAATATCCTAACGGCCCTTCAGGTATTCTGTATTATTGTGTGTATCCTTATTTATAATCTAAGTATGTTAAAATTTTAGTGAGATATTTATAAATTACTATGAATATCTCAATGGTGCCTGCCACATGACACTCAGGAAACATTTGTAAATTGCACAAATTTTTAGGAAAGTAATGTCTCTTATTAATGTTAATTTGTTTTTGATAAAATCCCTGAATTGGTTCTTTTTAAAATACTAATCTTTTTTTTTTCATTCTATCTGATTTTTCAAGTCCCATGTGCTCTCAACCATAGAATTTAATGGACTCAAATGTCATGGCATTTTGAGGAGTTAAAAACACAGAGTAGACTGTACTGTCGCAATCATGTAATTAATGCACTTTTTGATAATTCGGTGCTCGATGATGAAATTTGATGCTAAAATATAGGGTACTTGTTTAAGATATTTCCCTGATGTTGGTAAGCACATCTTTGAAAGACCCCATTTTTTAATGAAGTATATTGTTTGATGATCAAAATGAAACAATCTAAAAAGTTAGAGTATTAACAGTTACTAACTAAATTTGAATAACTTATTTTGAATGTATTTATTTGAAATAGATATTTAAGGCTGTTATTTCAGATTGATGTTAGTTTCTTAAGCTCAGCTAAAAATAGATTCATTTGGTATTCTTAGAACTCAGTATTTTGACAGCTAAAGATAAGACTATGAAAGTTTTAAGTGATGCTGAAAATCAATATGTAAAGCTTAATGTCACAGTCTTAAAGTATTGGATTGCTTGGCAAACGTTAAAAAGCAGTGTGAAGATCAAGCCCCACTAGGGCTTACTTTGACTTTGTAACATATGTGCATAGATCCTCATTTATCCTCTGGAAGCAGGCAAGGAACATTGTATTGAATTAGAGACAAGAGAAAATTACATCCCATGGACTTTTGGGCGTGGGAATTTTTACAATTTTCCTTCCCTAGGTATTCTAGTTTCTAAAACAATAGAGAACTAGGCATTGCTTCAGGATTTTGTGTTCTGCTACAACTGTAACTTATTAAGTGTTCCTCACCAGCAAGTTCCTGAAAGAGTGTCTTTCTCCTTTTCCCTTCCTTGGTCCCTCACCCTCCATCTCTCCTCTCTATGGTAACACTTTGAGTTATATTTCATTAGTGTAGCCTTTATACTGAATGATAGTTTAATTCTTTTGAATAAGGCACAAAACCCGGGAACCCATAACTCTCCTTCTGGACTCGGCCTGGCTTTTTGAAAATGCTCAAAGTGCAAAGATTGTTTATTCCCATTGTGACTTTAGGGTTAAGGAAGGCCTAGCTGAGAAAATACTGCTTAAAATCAGCTCTAAGGAATGAGAAAGAAGTAACTCCAGTAGATGTGTGCATGTACTCATGAAAAGATTAAAGAATACAGAATTCCTACAGAATAAACAGTTCAAGTAGATGAAACACTGTTTGGGCAAAAGGCCTTGGGAGTGGGGAGGATCGTGTTGTAAGAACTGGGTGGAAACTCGTATGTTCAGAGGCGAAAGTAAATCGTGTAACATTTGCTGAATTAGTTAAATTGCATAGTCTCTTTACAGAGAGGTGAGGACTGAAATCCTGGAGTTGTGCCCTCCTGTCATAACCATACTGGGGGCAGGAAACACCATTAAGCTGAAGCAAAATGGGAGATATGGATGAGAACATGTATAAGACTCAGATCCCCCAAAATTCCATAGCCTCAGCCAAATGGTGACTCAGCAAAACTTCAACCTCAAAAGGAACAGGAAAAATATTCATTCTCACGGCCTTGGTAATAGAGGAGAAATATAGTCTCCCTTCACATTTCATAACCTTTTATTGACCCTCATGTGGGTTCAGATTCACTTGCCAAGTAGATAAATTATTTTGAACGAACACATCTTCAATTGAAACTGAAGTATCTGGTGTGTATGGGATACTCTTCAGCACCTCCATTGGTAGTTACTAGGAAGTGAGTCTGTATGTAGTTGTAACTGTGGTTTCTATTCTTTTACTACGTGCACTAGCTTGCTCCCTATATGGGAGGTGGGAGGGCAGGAGGGAAGCAGGGAGCCTGGAAAAACAATAATGTACTTCCAACTTCATATTATATTGCCCTGGAGCTCAATTTATAGTCACAGAGTTAAGTAGGTGGAAAAGAGGGTAACAGCGGCTTATATAATAAGCGACATGAAGCCTGTGAGGTTAGTATAAGGAATGATTGAGAAAATGGTCAAAAAGCAGATTGCTAAGGAAGCTGAAGTTGGAGGTGTATAGTTTTTTGTCTTTACTGCCTTCCACTTTCATATAGCTTGATAAACTATTTGACAGAAGAACATAAGAAAGAAATATATTATATTGCTCTCGCTCTCTCTGAAAATGTGTAAGTGAAGTAAACTTTAAAAGTTTGGGGACTTTTATGTTCCTCAAGAAAGCTGAATGTGGGGCCTCTCTGGTGACACAGGGTTACGCACAGCACTGTGAAGCCATCTGTAGCCTCTGCAGAAGGAACTCAAGTTTTTTTTTTTTTTTTTTAAAGATTTATTTATTTACACAAGCACTGGGTACAGTCAGAAGTGCAGGAAGGTGAGAGAATTCACCAGAGCGGGGAACAGAACAGACAGACGAAGTACACTGCTGAGGGGAGCAGCGGGCAGCAGGAGAGGTCTGTGCGCCATGTGGGACCCTCGCCAGTGGCCGGGGATCGAATTGGCGCTGCAGAGGCTGCGGGCAGCTTCGCAGCCCAGCGCTCAACCACTGCGCCACCAGGGGAGGCCTGGAGCTCAAGTTCTTTGCCCAGCTAGCCAAGAAGTTACCCACATGGCACAGCAGACCTCCTGTCTCGCCTGCTGCTCCCCTCAGCAGTGTATTTCAGTCAGTCTGCCTGTTCTGTTCCCCACTCTGTCTCTGGTGAGTCCTCTCACCCCCTGCACCTCTGGCCTGTATCCCAGTTCTTGTATGCATAAATAATCTTAAAAAAAAAAAAAAGAAAGAAAGCTGAATGTAGCACTGGCATAGCAACACACATACCCTGCCCCAAGTAAGTGCTGCCCTTTTCTTATTCCCCTCCCCAATACCAGCAGTAACAACAAAAGAATAGGTGTACCTTTAGTGAAGGAAATAAAATGCCTTGGAAAAAACTGCCGGTGTTTAAATAAAGGGGAAATCAGAGAATGTCCCACTTGATTATGAAAGGGCTAACCTTGAATTCAGGAAGCAGTGGTGATACTTTGTTTTTAAAAATGGAATCTTTGAAGTGGTTTCTATTAAAATTGATGGTGGATGTGGAGTGGATACCATTTGCTTTAATTTAGGGGTTGAGAGAGTTTACAGTGCTCCAAACTGGAAATTAATATTAAGGCAAGGAGACATATAATAAGTGGAAACTTGGCCACAATTGTAGGAAACAAATGAGAGTTATAAATGGAACATCCCCCTCTGCCTAGGAAGCCCGCACTAATGGTATAGTACAGGGCTTGTTCTTGGATTTCCAGGATTCATTGTATTTTGAATTACTTAAACACATGACTTGTAGGATTCTAGATGACTAAAGTCAAGAATGCATAATTATCAGATACAGATTTGAGTGATAAAACTAAACATTTTAATAATGAACCAGAGGCCAGGGCACCAGCAGACTATGCTAAAGGATTATATGTGCTTTGGTGGCAGCAGTGACAAACATCTGAAAAAGTGTGTAGACCTATACCTCTGAATTATAAAGTGCTGTAGACCACTATTACCTCAGCACAAAAAATAATTCAGTATTAAAAATAAAATATACATGGTCCAATATACTTGTTTTAATTTTGTTAAAAGAGAGCTTCACCCACCTGCATATTCCCAAGAACCTAAGCAAGTAGCAGCCAACAAGTGTTTAATCTGCTTAGTATCAGTTATATACCTTTATACTCAAAAGATTTGACTTCATAATTGGGTAGAAACAGAATGAAACAAATTAGATTCAATACCACAAATAACAGTACCATGTTAATTGGTAGCTCAGAGATAAACCAGCAATATTTGTTTTCTCCTGAACAAATACTGTATGTCTTTTCTTCCCCTTAAACTTAACAGACTTTCAGCTAATGTGCCTTTCCTCATAATGTCTTCCATATGTGTATTGCTCCCTTTTAGAAAGACTTAAATTATTTACCTAATTTCTACATCAAAGCTTTCATATGCCCTATTGATTTAACTAACCCGAGTTTAAATACCACTACACAGCAAATATTTCTACATGTCAGTTGCTTTTGAATTTCTCAATGAGACTTTTTTTTTTTAAAGATTTATTTATTCATACATACAAGAACTGGGATACAGGTCAGATGCGCGGGAGGGTAAGAGGATTCACCAGAGACAGAGCAAGGAACAGAGCAGCAGACTGACTGAAACACACTGCTGAGGGGAGTAGCAGGCAAGGCAGGAGAGGTCTGCCATGGCATGTGGGATTTTTGCCAGCAGGCTGGGATAGAACCCATGCTGCAGAGGCTGCGGACAGCTTCACGGTGCTGCCCTGAACTGCCTGCGCCACCAGGGGAGGCCCTCTCAATGAGACTTTAAAAATTGTTACAAGTCATATGAGCGTCTGTTTTTCTGTTCTTTATCTATAGAATGGATACACTGAGGTCTTTGTTAGCAAATTAAGCAATTCTGAGAAGAGATGTAGTTTCTAGAACACTTACATCGGTGATGATGATTGTATGTGTGGTTAATACTATCAACACAATTATGACTGCTACTTATGACAATTTCATTATAATTTGTGAGTAGAGCTAGGACACATACCGCACTACATTACAAATGTGTTTTGTAAATACACTGACTAGATAGTCATTCCTTAAACACTATTAAAAGAGCTAGCTAGAAATTGATGAGCAAGAAAGAAAATAAAATGTTGAAAATCTGATCCCACTACAGAGCTTTTAGAAAATGCATCATTGATTTATTCAACAGACATTTACTTTGTCAGACACTGTTGTGGATGTTAGATTCAGATGGTTAATCTCTAGGCAATACTATTGTGAAGAAAACTGCTTTAGCTTAACTCAGTATTTCCAAGAGCTTTTTGATTATGAAAGGGTTTTTTTGGCTACACAATTAACTTTCTTCAGCATGGATTCTGTTAAAAAAACATTCTTTTAGAAAGAATACTGTTCATTTTCAGTTGTGTATCAGCAAGACTTCTGATTCATTAAAGTTAGAAAAGGTAAACAAAGTTCCTTTATATTTTTAGGTATTCAGGTAGTTGCATTGCTCACAATAGTGATGAAGAATGAGTAAACAGAATATTTTGTTTCTCTACCTCCTTTTATTAATTTAAACTTCTCCTTAAGTAAGTGACCAGTTAGGTTTTTTGTCTACTTTTAAATATTCAGTTAACTTTTAAAATAATATGTATAGTTAGAATTATATTCTGATATGCTAAAAATGAATGTATTTAATCTTTACAGAACAGGTAATACTTGGATCATAAAATTTAAGCTTGCCAAGTAAGAAACATGTCCCAGAGTGCTCTGACTACCCCACAGCAAGGAGAGACATCACCAAGTTGGTAATATAAGTTGTTCCTGACTTCACCCACTCCCCTATCCCCCAAAACAACTACCAATATTCATGAACAAGATACTGCTGAGGGAATCCTAGAAACTAGGAGAGAGGCAGAAGCACTTCCCTGCACTACAGAGATCCAGACAGACTACAGCTGAAGAGTAAGAATAGTTATATGAGGCCTCATTGCTATGCTCCCAGGCTGCTGCAGTGCTGTGCCAAGAGGCCTCCCCTGAGACTTTAGTTCCTCCAATGGGAAAATAGAGCCCAGGTGTGATATCCAGCCCATCTAACATTGTGGGTCACTTTATGGGAGCCCCTCCTTTGATTTTGATCCATGGGGATGATAAGTTAATTTTCAGGATACAACACTGGGAATCTGACTGTGATGGAGAAAGAGGGAGAGGATTCCAGCACTTAAATCAGCAGAGCAAATTCTACCTTCAGAGGCCAGTAGTAGTCACAACCAGTGCTCTGTACATATACAGAACCAGTTCAGTAGCACAGTGTGACCATGGAACTGGGCAGGGGAAAAGTTTGCCTGATTTGGGTCCTCAAAGTTTTGCCTTAGGGCCTGCTCTGTCCACAGAAAGCACAACCAAGTCATAGCCTTACCTGCCGCAGATCATGGTTCCTGGCACCCCAAGACCAGAAAGACTGTTTGAGACAATCTGGGAGTTGCCAGAAATGGGCCCTCCCAGTCATACCCTGGAAGGAGAGATTAGGCATAGCTTCACCCACTACAAAACCTGCCACCAGCCCCATCTGAGAGAAGGCCTGGCAAGAATACTTTCAAGCTGCATAAGGTAGCAACACTCAAGCAGAAAGAAGGATGGGCAGGGCTGATTGTCCTCAGAGTAAAACTGGTACCAGGCAGGGGAGTGAATTCAAGGCCCCCTTGAAGATTATTACTCCTGACCCCAACTGTCAGGATGAGCTGGTAGTACACCTGGAAACTATAGCATAAGCCAGTAACTCTTGGCCTGGCCTTGAGTGGAGAGAGGCAGGTAGACAAAGCTGATCATCCCCCAGAGCCAAAGAGGAGGCTCTGATCCACTGAGGAACTTCAGTTTGCATGAATACCTTGAGCAAAGAATATCAGTGGTCTTGAAGCTGCTGCTGCCAGTGAGCCTATACAGGGAAATTAATTCATAGCTTCATTCATTGCTGAACACAGCCTTCTGCATGCTGCCTGAAAGCCATACCAGAGCACATGGGAAGCTGCCCAGCCCATTCAGCTTACAGTGGGACTTGAACAGAAAGCAAGTCCATGGCTTTGTCTGTCTGCTGGGCAATATCCCTGACCATGGCTTTCTCTCTCTGCTGGGCAATATCCCTGACCAGAATACTAAGTGCAAACTCTTGCCTGATTTGGATCCCCCAACAAGGCAGGAGGGAAAAACTAATCCATAACCCTACCTAGTGCTGAGTATAGTATGCAGTCATGATCACCTAGTAGGCCTGGCTGGAGAATTCCGGAAACTGCAGAGCCCATACCAAGCCTCACTTGGGCAGCGGTCTCTCGCCTGTAGTTTCAGTGGTCCTAGCCAGCTGCTCTCAGTTTTACCTATATAAACCCTGATCTCAGAGCTTGAACATTTGCCTCACCAAAAATTAGACCCTAATAGCAAACCCCACTGCCAAAAACATTACCAGCAAATATGTCCAGAAACCAGACTGAGTTGATTGGTGAAAAACTATCTCTGCCAAAGCAAATCTGCAAAGTCTGTAAGAGGAGACCACTAGGAAGTATCTCAAATGTGCGGATACCCATGTAAGGACTCAAGTATCACAAAATATAAATAAATATGATACAACTAAAGGAAAGTAATAAAGCACTAGTAACTGTCCTTAAAAAGGAGATCTATGAACTGTCTAAGAATTCAGAGTAATACTCATAAAGTCTAGTGAATTGCAAGAACATCTAGACAACTAAAGTAAACAATGCATAACAAAGCAAGTTCAACAACAATACAAATGATTGAACACACAGAAATCTTAAAGCTAAGAAATATAGTAACTATTCTAAAGAATTCAATAGAAAACTTGAAAGGCAGACAAGATCTTGCAAAAAGAATACAAATCAGTGGCTGGGATGATAGTGCATTTCAAATTATGTAGACAGAGAAGCAAAAAGAAAACATGAAAAAATGAGTGAAGAAAGCCTAAAGGACTGAGGGACACAATGAAAAGAAACAATATTCACATAGCAATTCCAGAAGGGGGTGAGGATGAGAAAGGAACAACATTTAGTCAATTGTTATTGAAAACATCCTGAACCTGTAGAGAAAAAGGGGTATTCAGATCCAAGAGGTCTAAATACCTTAAAACAGGTTGAACAAGACAAAGCTGCCCACTATTACCATACCTATAAGACATACAAACAGAAGTCCTTGTCAGAGAAATTTGGCGAGGAAAAAAAAATAAAAGGCATTAGAATTGAATAGTAAAATTGTCTTTATTTACAAAAGACATAATTTTTTTAAAGATTTCTTTATTTATTTATACAAGCACTGGGTACAGTCAGAAGCGCGGGAGGGTGAGAGAATTCACCAGAGCCAGAGCAGGGAACAGAACAGGCAGACTGATGAAATACACTGCTAAGGGAGCAGCGGGCGGCAGAGAGGTCTGCGCGCCATGTGGAACCCTCGCCGGTGGCCGGGGATCGAACCGGCACTGCAGAGGCTGCGGGCAGCTTCGCAGCCCAGCGCTCAACCGCTGTGCCACCAGGGGAGGCCCACAAAAGACATAATTTTATAGATAAATACCCCTAAAGACTTAACCAAAAGTACTATTAGGTCTAATAATTGAACTCATATTTTCAGAACGCAAAGCTACTTTACAAAAATCAGCATTTCTACATACTTGCAACAAATTTTCTGAATTTTTGTTAAAAATTATCCCATTTACAATAGCATCAACAACAATGTAGTACTTGGGAATAGATTTTAAAAATGGGATGAAAGATCTATTCTCTGAAAACTAGCTAGTGATGAAAAATTGAATAAGACACAAATAAATGGAAAAGTATCCCATGTTCATAGATTGAAAGTATATTGTTAAAACACCAAAAGCAGGCCTCCCTGGTGGTGCAAGGTGTTAAGACGCAATCTATGAAGCTATTTGCAGTCTCTGCAGCATGAGTTCAATCCCCGGCCAGGGAGCTACCCACATGGAGCAGCAGACCTCTCCTGACTTGCCCACTGCTCCCCTCGGCAGTGGATTTCAGTCAATCTGTCTGTTCTGTTCCCTACTGTCTGTGGTGAATCCTCTCACCCCACCCCCACACACACCTCTGGCCTGTTCCCCAGTACTTACATGCATAAATAAATAAATCTTTAAAAAATAAAAAAACACCAAAAGCCATGTATAGATTCAGTGCAATCCCTATCAACATTAAATAGCAATTTTTACAGAAATAGAAAAAAAAATCCTAAAATTTATACACAATTGTATAAGACTCTGCCAAGCCAATGTAATCCTGAAAGATGAACAAAGAGGAATCACACTTCCGATTTCAAGCTATATAAAAATAGCTACAGTAATCAAAACATGGTACAGAGATAAAAATAAAAAAGATCAATGGACTAAAGTAACCTAGAAACAAAGCCAGCTATATATGCTCAACTAATATTTGAGAAGAGAGCCAAGCTTATACAAGGGAGAAAAAGACAGTCTTTTGATAAATGATGTTGGGAAAATTGGATATCGACTTGTAAAAGAATGAAAAAAGATCCCTATCTACCACTCACAAAACTTAATTTGAAATGGATTAGACTTAATCCTAAGACCCGAAACCATAAAACTTCTAGAAGAGAATAGAGATATTAAGTTCCTCTGCATGGGTCTTGGCAATGCTTTCTTGATATGACACTTAAAGCACAAACAATAAAAAATAGAACTACATCAAAACTTCTGCAGAGTACAAGAAATGATCAGCAAAGTAGAAACACAAATTCTTGAATGGGAAATAATATTTGTAAATGATTTAGCTGATAAGGGATTGATATCAAAATGTACAGGAACTCATTTAGCTCAAGAGAAAATATCAAACAAGTAATTCAATTAAGAGTGGGCCACAGACCTCAGAAGACATACATGTGGCCAACAGATTTAAAAAAAAAGCTTAACATCACTGTCATTAGGTAGATAAAAAGTGGCAACGAGATATCATGCCGCACTGGTTAGAATGGCCATTACCAAAGAGACAATAAATAAAAAGTGCTGGTGAGGACATGGATAAAAGCAAGCTCCTGTGTACTATTGGTGTAATTGTAAACTGGTAAAACCACTACAGCAAACAGCATGAGATCCTCAAAATAGTAAAATATGGATATATCGTATGATGCAACAATTGTATTTCTGGAAATGTAACCAAAGGGAACAAAAACACTAACTACTTGCACACCCCTGTTTATTGCAGCATCACTTATAATAACCAAGACATGGAAACAATGTAGGTATTCACAAGTAGATGAATGGACAAAGGTGTTGCGATACAATGAAATGTTATTGACCCATAAAAAACAAGGAAGTTCTGCCATTTGTGACAACATGGATAGGCCTTGAGAGCATTATGATGAGTGAAATAAGCTCAACACAGAAAGACAAATACTATACGCTCTTGTTTTTATGTGGAACCTAATGATTAAAAAAGAAGCTGAAACTTATAAAAAAAGATCAGATTTGTAGGTTACTAGAGGCAGGCAATGGGTATAGGGTATATTTGGGGAAGATGGTTCAAAGTATAGACTTTTAATTATAATTTCTAGTGATGTGTGACAACATGGTGAATATAATTAAGAACTTTCATGTGTGTGTATGTATGTATGTATGTATGTATGTATCATGTTAAGACAGTAAATTCTAAGATTTCTCATCACAAGGAAAATTTTTATCTATCAATGAGAGGGATGCTAACTAAAATCACAATAATCGTTTCACAAGATAGACAGGTCAGACCATCATACTTTCAAGTTACACAGTACATATCAATTGCATCTCAATAAAATGAGAAAAAAACAAAAATATGAAAGTATTAATTTTTGTATCAGTTTTATGTTATAACCTTTTTTACTCCCTATGAGGTTGAATGTGTTTTTCACTTCATTTTCTTGAAATTCCCAAAAAGTACCCATGTCCTCACAATGGGTACTTCTCTTTTTCACTTAAAACTTGTATATATTATGCTGACCAAGATGCTAATTTTTTTCATTATTTAGAAAAAATTGGTATTAGAAAAGTCTCATATTTTTCCAGATTCTCTTTTCCCCACATGTAAAAGAAGTCTGTTCTATTAGAAGTAAATTGAATTTACATGTTCAATATCTTTTACTACATTTTCTTCATCAGATAACAGTTCAACAGATACTATTCAAAATAGCTTGTTTGCTCTTAGCAATTTTTACTTTATTAGTATGGCCATATTTCTCTACAAATTAGACTAATAGAGGTCTCTGTCTTTACTTCTGATTATACCATTGCTGATTATAAAGCAGCCATCCTGATGTAAAGCTATTGTTTTATTTTCTTTACAACATTATAATGACACAAAGTTAAAATCAGGAGGACAGATTTTTCCAGGCTCATTTTTGCCTCTTTAAAAGTAATAACAATTCTTTTTTTTTAAGATTTATTTTATTTATATAAGAGCCGGGGTACAGGCTAAATGCGCGGAAGGGTGAGAGGATTCACCAGAGACAGAGCGGGGAACAGAACAGGTAGACTGATGAAACACACTGCTGAGGGAAACAGCGGGCGAAACAGGAGAGGTCTGATCACTATGTGGGTTGCTCTGAGGCCAGCGGGGATCGAACCAGCCCTGCAAAGGCTGTGGACAGCTTCAGAGCTCCATGCCCAACCACCTGTGCCACCAGAGAGTCCCAAATAATAATATTTCTTAATTTAAAATTATTGCTTGTCCGAGCTGTTAGCTTGAGGGGGAAATATCTATTCACACCATTATTTTCTTCTAAATCTAGTGTTTCTTTGGGACTTATTATTAAGACTTTATTAGGACTTTGGTTTTTATATTATATATATGTATATTATATATGATAAAAATTCAAACCTCACTACCTTTTTGAACATATTGCTTATCCATTCTGTAGTATCTCATTTTTTTAATTCTTTCAATATTTTTGTTTTTAACCAATTGTCCCATTTCTCTTAACACAAGTGGCTTTAATGTAGAAATCTTGTTTTTATGTTGTTCAGAAACCTATTAAGCTTTTCATGTTTTGTTTTTCTCAATTATTTCCCCTTGAAGTTCATATTATATATATTTTTATTTTATATAATTCTTACATCATTTTTCATTTTTGCACAATGTATGTATGCAATTTCATTTTGATTATATTCCCCATACAATTCCCACCCTCCTCATTTTTACCCTAATCCCTCCTCTCCCCCGCCACCCCCCCCAAGTGTGTCCCTGGTTTATAGTTGCTTGTTGATTTTTTCTTTATTATAATGAGTCTTTCTCCTGGTCCCTTATTAAGGTTTTCTAAATCCCTGCTATGAGTGAGACCATACGGTATTTTTCTTTTTCTTTCTGGCTTATTTCGCAGTTCATTTTTACAAGGAAACTTAAGACACATACTGACTCTTGACCCTGTATGTAATGACACAATCCTTTAGAATATTAGTTTGAAATTGGTCAGTTTGGTAATGAAAGTAAACCATTATTCTTATGACTGTTTTGGCTTATTATAACATAACCAGTTACAAATACAGACACATATATACAGTTTGAACCACTGACATCTAAGTAGCCAAAATTCAACAATCCTTTTGCTTTATTCTTTGAACATGTGTTGCCAAAATTTTCTAGTACTGCATTTGAACTAAGTGGGAGTAGTACAAGCTCTTAGATCACTCTGGTTCAATTTCACAAAATCACTTCTCAGGTGTTATTGGCAGGCTTATTTAATATCAATAAAGATGTTAAATTCAAGACTGAAAGAAAATGAATGGTGAGGACTTTGATAAGCTCTCGTCAAATATGTGGAATCCCAATTGGGAACCTACAAAGGTTTTCCATTTATAAATCTCTTCAATATGTAGAAGATAGGGCCTCCCTGGTGGCGCAGCGGTTGAGCGCTGGGTTCTGAAGCTGCCCACAGCCTCTCCAGCGCCGGTTCGGTCCCGGCTGCTCCCCGGCCACCGGAGGAGGGTCCCACATGGCGCGCAGACCTCTCCTGCTGCCCGCTGCTCCCCTCAGCAGTGCACTTCAGGCCTTCTGCCTGCTCTGCTCCCTGCTCTGGCTCTGGTGAATTCTCTCACTCTCCCACGCTTCTGACTGTACCCAGTGCTTGTGTAAATAAATAAATAAATCTTTAAAAACAAACAAATATATATGTAGCAGAAGATAAGTGGAAATTGTATTTGTCAATTACTTAGAATAATTTTAGGAATTATTTTATAATGCTCATTTAACCAGAAACTGTTTTTTGTCTACATTCTGTGTGATAAATTTTACCAGGTAAAATAGATAATAAAAAGTGGAATAAACAACATTTCTTTACTAAATATTTTTCATCTGTCACATAAAATGTGAAAATAATTCACTGCTTAAAAAGTCAAGTTATTTTCACATAAGTTAGAAACAAATTATAGTGACTTAAATATTTTAAAATCTGTTTAAATTATAGTAACTAAGAATCAGTTTCTGGGCTACATATTTCTACTGAAAATTTTTCAAATTAAGTGAAATTATTTTTGCAATATTTGTGTCTTATTCTGAAATTAGGAAATACCAAAGATAGATGAAAAAACTATAGTAACCTGCACCATTTTGTATTTCATTATAGCCATAGTTTTAAAGTCAATATGCTGATTTCTACTCTATTCTTTACCTTTAAAAATATGTAGGTTTGTGTGTGTGTGTGTGTGTGTGTGTGTAAAATATATTTCAGTAGAACTCAAACAATGAAGTACTCAAGTGCAGAGGAGGATGAATGCCAGGGTAAGCTCCAGTTTCTAGCCTTAGGGAGTTTTCAGTAGGAGCAGAGGGAAGTTCAGGTAAAGTTTCAAAGGAACCCAAGGGACACCCTTTTACATCAAACATAAGAAGAGGATCTTTTGTTTTATTTTCATACTTTTTGCAGCAGCAGCCAGCTATTTGGTCTGTTTAAGTCGGGATGACTTGATTTAAACCTTGTGTTAGGAAACACTTCAAATTCTATGTGGAGTATGGACTGCTATGATTCTGGGTGGTGCAGAGATGAAAAAACAAAGGGTGCAGAGACCAAAGAAATAGACATGAGGAAGAAGACTG
Source organism: Talpa occidentalis (assembly GCF_014898055.3). Lineage (NCBI taxonomy): Eukaryota > Metazoa > Chordata > Mammalia > Eulipotyphla > Talpidae > Talpa > Talpa occidentalis. Next base: position 74,605,255 of record NW_023602073.1, on the reverse strand, counting down.
CTGCAGTAGCCCATTCTTACTGGGAAATGATGAAGGTGAAGACAAAACACAGGATACAGATGAGATAGATTATTGCAGTGAAGAATCAGTGGAATTAAAATTTGTGAGCCACTGTCAAGGAAGGGGAAGGTGGTTAGGAAGCAGGGAAGGGAGAAATGAGTTTGAGGCAGGAAGTTTACAAAAATAGGTGACATCATTAGGTTATTTAATTTTTCCGAGGCGTTGCCAACTTTATGAGGACAGATGTAGGGGCCTGCTAATGATGGTAATCCTATTTCATGAACTCATATTCCACAGAGCCATATTCATTCTTCAGAATTAGCCCCACAAATATCATGGGCTAATTCCTTGGTGCCTCCTCCTCTCCCTCAGGCAAACAGACTTCATGAAGGCCCATCCACAAAATATCGCCCTATACATTAAATTTTACATTTATTACTTTATTTTTGTTTTAAGCAGTGGGGTTGACTGTTAAAAATTATGTTAAGGGCCCCCCTGGTGGCACAGGCAGTTGAGCGCCTCACTGTGAAGCTGTCCACAGCCTCTGCAGTGCGGGTTTGATCCCCGCCAGCCGGAGAGAATCCCACATGGCGCAGCAGACCTCTCCTGTCTTGCCCACTGCTCCCCTCAGCAGTGCATTTCATCAGTCTGCTTGTTCTGTTCCCTGCTCTGCCTCTGGTGAATCCTCTCACCCTCCCGCACATCTGGCCTGTACCCCAGTTCTTGTATAAATAAATCTTTAAAAAATATGTTAAAATACCATTATTAGGGATGATTCAAGATGGCAATATAGACAGACCTACTAAATCTATAGCTACATTTGGGAGAATTCCTCTGAAAATGACTTGAAAACTAGGTAAGCAGACCCTTCATATTAGCAACTGTGAAAAGGGCTGCATGGAGGTGGGTAGGAGAGGCTGAGGCACACATAGTCTTATCATAAAATTAAACCGAGCTCCATGACCCACAAACAGTAGAAAATTCCAAACCTGTAGCTTCTCTTTGAGGAGCAAAGTCTTCATACCTCAGCTCAGGTAGCCCAATGTATAAGACCTGCATTTGAGAGATGAACCCCCAAAACATCTGAATTTGAAAACTATCGAGGCTTCATTACAGTACACCCACAAAAACTATAGTCAACTGAGAAACCTCTTTTAAAGAGCTTGCATGCAGACTCAATATCCTAGGGTTCAGTGCTTTTGAAAAGCATTCAGACTTTATGTGAGACTTGCTGGCTAATCTTAAGCATTGGTGAGAGGGGGAGGAGGCCTGATGGGATAATCTCTGGGAATGGAGGCTCTGGTGGCACCTATTGCTAAAGGCACCAATATTACCTTGGCAGGTGCCATTTTTGTTTTCTCCTTTTGCCTTGATCCACAAGGCCTGTATCTCCAGGAAGGGAGCATTTATACATACCCAGTGCCTAGTATTTTGCTGTTTTTTTTTTTTTCAGGTGCCAAGCTTTTATGACTACAGCCCAAATCAAACCCCTTGATTTCCTAGCACTAAAGGCCAGGGGTGCCTGTATTGGAGAGTCCAATTAGACCATAATAATTGGAGAGAGAGGCCTTACCAACTTAACCCCCACTGTCCCACAAGGTCCTATGTACACAGCAAACCAAACACCACAGTCTTTATGAAAGAGGCCTGTTTGCTTCTCCCAGAGCTTTGGCATGAGGGCAGGCTTCAGGTTTGGCACACAGCTAGAGGCCTGTGGAGGTGCTCCAGGGAATGTGGCTGCAGATGGCATCTGTGCACTTTCCTTCTGCTTCACTATAGCTTACTGTGATTCCCCATAAAGAAGCTTATACACTCATCTATAGTCTCATATTCTACAACTGTTAACTAGTGAACACCTGCAGACTGCCTGGTCTGATGACCAGCAAGTCATACAATTGTGGCGCCACAAGACTGTCTATATTTGCATACTTTAAAAGCTGTTGCCTGGGGGTCTAACTTCTAATGAGCTAAAATATAGGAGCTGACTGAGATTCACCCCTGTGATCTGATGTCCCTAAGGCAAAAGAAATAAAAGCAAAAATAAACAATTGGGACTACCTCAAATTAAAAAGCTTTCTCATAGGAAAAGAACATATAAGTAGATTAAAAAGACATCTTACTGAATGTGGGAATAGATTTACGTATTACACAACTACAGAGGTTAATATCTAAGATTAAAAAAAAACTTGAAAAATTTAGCAATAACAAAAAAGAACAAACTCAACAAATGGTTAGCAGATCTGGACAATTCACCAAAGAGGATATCCAGAAGGTTGATATATTGCAAAATATCTATCATCACCTTTTTTAAAAAAATTCCTTCCTTTTAATTTTTTAAGAGTTATTTATTTATGCATACAAGAACTGGGGTACAGGCCAGAGGTGCGGGGGGTGGGAGAATTCACCAGAGAGAGTGGGGAACAGAACAGGCAGAATGACTGAAGTACACTGCTGAGGGGAGCAGCAGGCAAGACAGGAGAGATCTGCTGTGCCATGTGGGTAGCTCCCTGGCTGGGGATTGAACTCATGCTGCAGCAGCTGCAGTCAGCTTCATAGGTTGCATCTTAAGCCCTTTTGCCACCAGGGAGGCCCCCTATCATCACTTTTAGTAAGGGAGATCTAGGTCAGAGCCACAACTGTAAAAGTGACATATGTTAAAAATATACTAACCAACAAATGCAGGAGAGGATGCAGAGAAAGAGGGACTCTTAACACATTCTTGGTCAAACTGTAAATCGGTATAATCATTTTGGAAAGCAATCTGGATTCATCTTAAAAAACTACAAACATGTACCATATGACCCAGCAATGCCACTTTTAAGCATCTAGTCAAAGAGCATGAAACTATCAATTCCTGGAATTATATGCTGTACCATGTTTATTGCAGCATTATCTCCAATAGATTGGACATGCATGAAAACTAAGTGCCTATTTATAGAGCACTGGATTAAAACAGTAATTCAGAAGGGCACTTGCACCCGTATGTTTATAGCAGCACTATTTCCAATAGCTAAGCTATGAAAACAACCCAAATGCCCAAAAATAGATGACTGGATCAAGAAGATGTGGTACATATACACCATGGAATATTACTCAGCAATCAAAAAAGATAAACACATGCAGTTTGCAGCAACATGGATGGAGCTGGAAGGGGTCATGCTCAGCAAAATAAGCCAGAAAGAAAGAGAAAAATACCAGATGGTCTCACTCATAGCAGGAATCTAGAAAACCTAAATAAGGGACTAGGAAAAGAATAACTATAAGAAAGAAAAAAATCAAAATCAACAAGCAACTATAAACCAGAGACACACTATCGGGGTGGGGAGAGGGGTCAAAATAAGGGGTTGCAATTGTATGGGGAATATAAAAAAATAAATCTTAAAAAAGATAAAAAAATTAAAATAAAGTATTAATAAATTAAAAAAACTAGTATAAGTAAACAGTACAAGTGAGGTTTCTGAGGCTAAGAGGGAGGTGAAAGGAAGAAAAAGTGAAAGGGATACATACAACAGTTGGCATGGGGAATAAACATCTGTGGGGAATTTAAATGAGTTACATTTGATCTAAAGAGAAGAAAATTGAGTCCTTAACAATACTGAGTTTTCTCATTCATGAATATAAAATAAAAATTAAAGAGAACCTTAAAGAGAAAAAAAAAACAACTCAGTACCTATAAAGGAGCCCCGTTAGACAACAGATTTTTTAGCAGAAACTTTATAAAACCAGATGTGACCAACCAAGAATATGCTTTCTGGCAAATTTATCATTCAGAATTGAAGGAGAGTAGAGTTTTCCAGCTTAAAAAAAAAAACAAAAAACAGTAAAGGAGTTTATCTCTACTATGATAATTATTAAGGATTGTACATCATAAACAGAAGATGCATATGCATGTGTGTATATTTGCATGTGTATGTATGTGTGTGTATACACACACACACGTGTGGATGTGTATGGAATGGTCCACTTTAACAACTGATAGCAGTTTTCCCTGTGTTGTCAAATTGTATTTGTTTTTTTGTCTTTTCCAAATATTTTAAATAAAAAATTAATTTTAGTGAGATATTATTAGCATGTAACAATGATTCAGTATTTGTATATTTTGTAAAATGATCAATGCAATGAGTATAACATGTATCCATATATATTTATATAATGTTTTGTGTCTTATTATGGGGACTTTCATGATTTACTTTCTTAGCAACTTTCAAATATACAACATGGTATTGTAAGTGGTAGTTGTGGTACTGTTAGATGCTTTTTATGGCCCGAATATTCATATATATGTGTTTATATGCCAATAATGTTATTAAGAGTGGATTAAGTTACATAAGCCTATAGTTTATTTCCTATAACCTCCCCTACAGTAATGCATATATGTGTACATATACATGTATATTTCATGTTTATTTATACATGCATCTATGTTTATATATAGGCACATATATGAACTCCTGTGTATAGTAAATTATATTTCTGATTTTAAAAATCTTTCTTTTAGTTCATGTTGCTTTAAATTTTCATAGGTGCATTATTCAATGAACGTAATGAGCACATACTACATACCATATATTGGTCTATGCATATGAATGAAATCAAGTTATATCCTCAAACAGCTCATATTCTAGCAGGATAGTAAAAATGATTTTAAAAACACATAATAGAGAAGCAGTTTTAAAGCTTATGAATTGGCGATAAATGCAACCAAACAATGAAGGAGAAAGATTAACTGATAAAGGAGATGGGGAGATTGGGGTACATGGAAGACGAGTTGGTTGAAGCATTAACTAGGATGGTGATAAATGACCAAATTGATGTTAATCCACTTCACTTCTGGAGGAAGAGCATTCAGACCCAGGGAAAAGTGATAGCAAAGAACTTATAAAGGATGTTGAACAAACAGCACAGTGGCCAGTGCAACTGGGGCTTTTGTAAGTAAGGGGGAGAGTAGAAGAGCATTCTTAGGACCCATCATAAGTCTTTTGGCTTTTACTCTGATGAAATGGGGAAAAATTGAAGGATTTTGAGTGGATCTGGCTTGCATTTTAAAAGAATCATTCTGGTAGCCCTGTTGAGACTAGATGGTAATGAAGAGCAAGATCAGAAGCAGGGAGATGGTTAGGAAAATATTTCAACAAGCCAGGTAATAGATGATGATGATCTGAATCAAAGTAATAGCCACTGAAGTCATGAGAATATTCTGGGTATGTTTTAAAATTTTAAATGATTTTATAATGAATTACTTGTGGAGTATTAGGAATGGAAATAGATCATAAATGTGCCACTGTCTTCACCTGACAACTAGAGTTATAAATGCCATCAACTAATAAAAGATAAGGAAGACTTTGAGTAGGAATGTCAAGATTTCAGCTTGGATTACATCAGAGGAATTTACTAAACATCTAGGTAGAGATGAAACATCTAGATAGAACTGTTTAGTAGAGATGGTGTGTGTGTGTAAAGATGTAAAGATTGATTTGGGTTGACATGAGAAGTGCTTGCTAAAGATGAGTTTGGAAGTAATCAGTATATAGAATAGCATGTAAAACAAAGGGAATGTATAAGATGGTAGGTAGGGAAGAAGAGAGGGCTAGGAATCCTAAGCATCAAAACCTTTCATCATTAAGAGATTAGAAAGAATAAAATATTGAGAGACTAAGAAACAATGACTTGATGAAGCAGGAGGTAACCAAGACAGTCTTCAGTCTTGAACTCTAAAGGAAAAAAAATGTATTAAGGAGGAAGAGATGATCAACTGTGTCAATGCTATTTAATGGTAAAGTAAGATGACGATCAAGAATCAATAATATTGTCTCCTTTTTATCATTTCTGCTTTGGAATTTTGTTTCAAAGGCTTTTCAGGACTCCAAATTGATATACATTATTACTTATGGCATCTTTGGTTGCTATAATCCAACCTTTAATTCACCTGAACTATTATATAGTTTATGGTACAAAGAAAAAGGTTATAGGTTGACCTATAACAATACTATGTTTTTATATTTTTGAGTCTATCCCTAGAGGTTTTATTCTGTCATAATAATAACTGGTATTTACTGATTTTCCAATTCATTGACTTTCAATTTGTGTTTTACCTGCATTATCTTATTTTCTACTGATAACAAACCTGTTAAGTAACTTTTTCTCTCTTTCTTTTTTTTTTTTAAACATAAGAAATGATGACTACCCCAAGGTTAGGTCAGTTGCACAAAACCCTGTACTTAAAAGGCAGAAACCAAACCAAAAACCTAGTTATCTTGCTTTATCTCATCCCTTTGGTCTAATTATTTTGTGCAAATGCCATACTTTCAATTCACTTGATTTTATGTTAGATTATAAATCTAGCATTGCCTGATCTCTTTATTAGTCTTTATAACAAACTCTTCCTCATTATTTTATATATATTGTTTAATTCAATTTAGCTAAATTTGACAAAACCTTATCCCGAAATATCCATTTCCTTAAGTATATAGTTTAAAGACTTGACAACATTTTCTCCCCACCCAAGAAATTGGCTTATATTTCCATGTATTCAGGTTATTGTTTATATAAAAATATTTTGCTTTTACAAAAAGAAAAAAATATTTTTTATAAATAGCCTGTGAATTTAGATTTATTCTCTTGTTGAAAATAATTGTGGACCTCCCCTGGTGGCACAGTGGTTGAGTGCTGGTTGCGAGGCTGCCTGCAGCCTCTGCAGCACTAGTTCGATCCCCGGCCACCGGCGAGGGTCCCACCAAAAAAAAAAAAAAAAACAAGAAAAAAAAAAAAGAAAGAAAATAATTGTAATGTGTTTGTTTTTCTTCCTAACATTATCAATCTCTCTTCTTCCCCTCACTCACAAAGTATGATTCTCCATCCAAGGAAAATTTCCTCACCTAACAGGGATATTTCTTAAATTTCTTAGAACTTTCCCTTCATTTAACTGTGCTTAAGACATTTAAATTTATTTATATTCAATGTATGAATACCTGGAGTATTTTCTTGGGAAAAATTTTTACTTGCAGGATATGGAAAATATTTTTATGACATCAATTTCCTGAGGTAAAAAAGTTGAAGTTTTAAGAGGATGCTTTGAGAATTAGATTCCTTTTTACTTTGATCTTATAATAACTACAGATAACTAAATAAAGCTCACATTTCTTGGTAAAATGTTTTCAGTTCAGTAAACATTCTTAAAGGAAACATTTGCTTCAGTACCCAAAACCCACTGTTTTCACTGAAGGTCCAAATTAAAAGAATACTGTTTCTATTCTGTAAGGAAAGAAAATCTTATTTATTTTTCTACACAGGCATTTTGGAACACTTCCTCTTAAAAATACACAAGACTTTATAGATAACAGATTTTAGAGTGAAAAGTAGTACCCACATTCAGCTGTAAGAAAGCTAACAGTTATCTGCTACCAAAATTTACTTATAAAATATGAAATAGCAATTGAAGAGTCCCCTTTCTTTTTATCAAGACATAACCTCAATAAAGTAAAGGCAACTTTCTGAATTTTACCTTATCTTACTCTTGCCTTATTTGATTAAAAATAAAGACATAGAATTTCTCAAGGAAATATCTTATGGAAAATATGTACAGTATTTTCCCCTCAGTGTTACTGCACAAAGTTAGGTATAAACAGGTAAGTAGATATATAGGCATTGATTGCCTGCCTCCTCTGACTCAGAAATACCATGAAAGGCCTGCTTTGCTATGGATTTTAATGAATGCTGACTTGTTTATCAAAGTGGATTCCTATTCTTACGTGACAAATATAGACCATAACTAAGTTACAAATAGCCCTTTGAAACTGGATGTCCCTTCTCTAGTTCACATTGACTGGACATGCTCCAAGTGCTTAGGTGAGGTTTGCATCTTGCCTTACTCGTGGAATTTAAATTTTAGAAGCATTTGAGTTTTAGAAACCTGATATAAGGTTTTGAAGGAAGAGATAGTGGTAGTTGGGTAAGGAAATGGAAAAATTGGTAAACATAATTTACTAATCCAGGATCCAAACCAAGACTGTGGTCTTTAGTAAATTAGAATAATTCTGGATTAAATTAGTAGAAATTGGAGATTAAATGAATCCTGTTAAACTGTGGTGAGCTCAGTGAGTGAAAGCAGCCAAACATGTACATTTGTAATTATCCTTATGTATTTCCTTTTAATGTTCAATCTTGCACACCCGAAATATTTTTTCACATAAAAAATGAAATCATTAAATATCTACAAGTGAGTTTCTACACTGTACTAGCCTACTACACTAATATAAAAAATGAAAAAGAAAAAGCATGAGAGAAAGGTTAAGATTACATGAGGATCACTTGCCGCTATATAAATGAAAAGATTAGTTTGGGTTTATTCTAGAAATTTTAGTGTAATATTCTAAAACCAGTAAGTGCCATTATATTAATAAATAAAATATCTTATGATCATCTCAAACAGTATAGAAAATTATTTTAATCTATATAAATTGGAAAGGATGTCATAAAATAATGATGTCTGATGTGATAAGTATATATTCAAAATCTCAATACCATAAAAAGAAGGAGTAGAGAACAGGGTAAAATAAATATCTGGGATATTCTAAAATTAATGACATCAAATCACAGATCCAAGAAGCTCAGAGGATACCAAGTGAGATAAATATAAAGTATCTGCAACTATGGATATCATATTTAAAGTGAATAAAATCAAAGAGAAAATACTGAAGCCAGAAGACAATAAACATCTTATATATAAAGATAAATGGATAACTATAAGAAAGTGAAAATCAAAATCAACAAAAAACTATGAACCAGAGACACTTTTAGGTGGGCGGGGGCGGGAGGGGAGGGATTGGGGTCAGAATGGGGGGCTGCAATTGTATGGGGAATATAACAATAAAATTTATAAAAAAAAAAATAAATAAATACAAAAATTCCATCATTCACAAAAAAAAAAAAAAATAAAGATAAATGGAAAAGATAGCCATTGGATTTCTCACCAGAAACAATAGAAGTAATAGGAAAGTGGAGTGAAATCTTTAAAATGATGAAAGAAAAATACCACCAATGTAGAATTCTATATTAAACAAAATTACACTTCAAAAATATCAGAGAAACCAATGCTTCTTTCTCAGACAAAAACTGTGAAATTGCATCATCAGATGTGCTCAAGTACCAATGTTAAGACAGATTCTTCAAGGAAGGAAAATAATGTGTGTGTGCATGTGTGTGTGCATGTGTGTGTGCGTGTGTGTATGTGTAAAATATGCATCAAAGTCAGAAAGAACAAGCATCAAAGATTTAATGAAGATAAGATACAATATTTTAATTATTAATTCATGTAATAGACACTTTTCAAAATAGTGATAGTGAGTAATTATAGGGTAATTTAGGTATATGCAATATACCAAAAAACAATGGGAGGGGAGAAGAACCAAGATGGATATAGAGGAGGTGCCTTGCTTCCCTCCCAGGAAGATCATGGAACCTCATACACATTCCACCAGATTAAAATCACTAATCGTTGGGTGTGTATTCTTTAAAACACAGAACATATTTTTGAAATATATAACTCCAAAAATACACAGATAAAACTTTTTTTTAATGAGAACTTATTTTAAGTAAACACTTCTGACCTAATCTCATTTTTCAAATGTTTTCTTTCTTGGTTCCTATCTCCCTTCCCAATCCCAGTAGTCCTGCAATCTTTTTCATCCATCTGTTTCCCTTTATGGATATATTTCCTTATATTTTATTTGAGTGTTCAATTAAAACAGTATGGTAATGGAACAAAAACAAATTCACTGACCAGTGGAATCAAACAGAAAACCCAGAAATAAAGCCACATATATATGGGCAACTAATCTTTGACAAAGGAGCAAAGAATATGAATGGAACAAAGACAGTTTGTTCAATAAATGGTGCTGGAAAAACTGGACCATCACATGCAAAAGAATGAAACTAGACCACTCCCTCTCACTGTGCACAAGAAAACAACTCAAAATGGATAAAATAACTAAACATAAGACCTGAAACCATAAAATACATAGAAGAACATATAGGCAAAATACTACAAGACATACATCTCAGTAACATCTTTAAAGACTCATCCCCCAAAGCAAAGAAAGTGAAGGAAAATATAAACAGTTGGGATTACGTCAAACTAAAAAGCTTCTGTGCAGCAAAAGAGACATTAACCAAAACAGACACCTGACTGGGGGAAAATTTTTGCACTCCACACAACTGATAAGGGACTGATCACAAAGATATACAGAGCTCACATGACTCAACAAAAACAAACTAAACAATACAGTCAAAAAATGGGTAGAAGAGCTAAAAAGACACATCTCAAAAGAGGAAATTCAAATGGCCAACAGGTCTATGAAAAAATGTTCAACATCACTTATATTCAGGGACATGCAAATCAAAGCCACAATGAGATGCCATCTTACACCAGTGAGGATGGTACATAAAAAAAAAAAAAAATCTAGCAACAACAAATATTGGTGAGGATGTGTAGATAAAGGAACTTTCCTACATTGCTGGTAGGAATACAAACTGGCCCAATCACTATGGAAAACTGTGTCCAGGTTCCTCACACTACTAAAAATGGAGCTACCATATGACCCAGCAATTCCACTCCTAGGAATCTTTCCAAAGAACACAAAAACTTTAATTCAAAAGGATACCTGCACCACTATGTTTATTACGGCGCTATTATACTATTATACTGCAGTCCATTCATCTCACAAAGAAATGGTGTACAGAGAGAGTATGTATAGAACTCCGACTAATCCATCAAAAATTGAAGAATAATAACCCAATAGAAAAATATACAAATAAGTTCGAGACATTTTATAGAAGAAGGCATAGAAATTGCCATTAAAGTATAAAGAGGTATTCACCTTCATTAGTCATCAGAGAAATGTAAATTACAATCATAATGAGATAACACTGCACAATCAAAAATGGCTAAAATTATATAGTCAAACATTTGAATGGGAAACAAAGTATTTGAATGGGAAACAAAGGGGGCTCTCACACAGTGCTGGTTGGGGACTTAAAATCAGTACCACCATGTCGCCAAATACACATGCTTCAGAAGCCAGCATTTCCATTGCTACATATATAACTAACATATCTAGAGACATTTTCACCAAAAGATATGTTTAAGAATATTTGCACTATTTCAATATGCAATTTACCTGAATTGGAAGCAACTCAAATGTACATAGCAATTATATTTTTATAAAGATTATGGCAATTTTAATTTATGAAAATGAATAAGACATTACTATAGGCAACAATGACTTTCAAAACAGTTGAACAAAGGAAGCCAGTCATGATGAGTGTGCAGTATATAATCACTTTTACATAACACTCAAAACTAATCTGTGAAAAAGTAAGATGGGAGCAGAATAATGCTGAAGGAGACATTAGAGGGGCATCTGCTGCTGACGTATTTTTTCTGATCTGGGTGTTGGTTTCATGTGATTGCTCATTTATCTGTATGTGCTCTCTGTGGATGTTATGTTTAAAGAGTTTACTTAAAAAAGAGAGAGAGAATGAGAGAGAGACCAGTAGGAAGATGGTCAAAGAACTTCATTAGGTTTTCCACACAAAAGGAAGCACAAATGCCACAAATTCATAAAATATATCAACTTTGTTATTTGTCAGAAAAAGTAAAATTAAACTGTGATTCCACTTAATACCTGGTATACAGGCAAAAATTTAAAGTGTCAGACAATATCCAGTATTGGTGATGATGTGGATTTACAGAAAATTTCACATACTCTGGTGTGAATGTAAATTGATATAATCACTTCTGGACAGTGTTGGTACTTCATAGTAATTTTGAACACACGAAAACTCTTATGATCTAGCAATTCATTCTTTGGTATATACTTAGAAGTTTCTCTTATATGCACAATAGAATACATGAAAAATTTTTAGCAAAACTGCATAATAAAAACTGAAACAGTTCAAATTTTCATCTAAAATGAATTGGATGAAGTGTCACAGACTCTCACAACGAAATATATCCCATGATAAGGAACAATAGAGCTGTGTTCAATTACATGGATTGATGTCAAAAACCTAATATTGGGTGGGAAAAAAAGCAAATTGTAAAAGAATACATAATCAGTCCACCTAAGTAAAGTTCAAAACAATTTAATTAACAACCACATGATATTGTCACACTGTAAAGTATAATTTAAAAAGTCATTTGTGAAATTTTCTGGAGGAGGAGAACATGCAAGCAAGGAGATCTTACATGCGGATTTAAAACTGTCAGGGATATTCCATTTTTTAAACCATGTGGTGAACAGAACTACATTCATTTTTTTAAGTTGTATGTGTAAATAAACTTTTAAAATTACAATAACAAAGTTAGAGAGAAAAAAAGAATGAAATATGCCAGTGTAACCACTTTTGGCCATGAATCCTGAACTAAAACTGTTAATTAAAATAAGAAGCATTTTTGTGTTAATTCCTACATTTATTTTAGAAAGCGTTCATCTGAGATCTTTTAAGCCCATGGTCATTTGAGAACACAGTGGAGGGACTGATAGGGTAAATCACTAGGACTTGTTTACGCAACAAAAAAATGTGGCTGGTAAAATATTCTCTACTGATGTTTCTGCAGCCAGAGACCGGAAACAGAATGGAAATGAGATCCTTTACTTTTCTTGTGCCAACACAAACAACAATTATAGTGCCATGTGAGAAAAGTTGTAAGAAATATTGCTTGATTTCAGTGGTTCAACCATGTCAGCAGATTTCTGTAACTGTGGCAGATTGGCCCCCTAAACTTTACAGTCTTCAGCAAGGAACAGCTCTTAGGCATTAAACTGATCCCTGATAAAACAACCCCGGGGTCATGAGAAGGCTGCTCTGCCAATTTCATTTCACTGTGGGACCCACTGACATCTGGCTCAGCTGCGGAAGCTGGAAAACTTCTTTAAAATTCTCTTGACAGTAAAAATGGACATGTGGAAAACATTCTAATCTGTTAATCTTTGGTGCTCCTGAAAAAGGGACATTTGGCTTTATACTTCATGATGATGAATATGAAACCTCCACATCTAGTTGTAAATAATTTAATAGCATTTGAATAAAGAATAAAATTTTCATTTCCCAAATGTGCCAAAAGATGAATATGCACCTGCATCAACCCCATAACACAAGAAGCCCCCTGAAACTCCCCCTTTATACTTGGGCCTTGACATTTGTCCCCTTCATATTGGTTCCATTTGGCCAGCAAAAACTAATTAGTAACAATTTCTTCTCTCCCTCTCCCTTGCCCTCCTGTTTCTCCCTTTCTGTCTGCCCCTCCTCTGCTTACTAGTTTGCATGCTTTTATTCCCCTTTGCATTAAATATCTCAAGTGGTCAAAATAAATGTACAAATATGTAAACTAATTAAAAGAAGCAAAAACTATTAACGAACCCATTCCTGATACGCTGAATAGAAGAATGTAGCATATTAGTCGTAAGCAGAGCATCTGAGGTCTGAATTTTTAGGTTCCAATTTTGATTCTGTAGACTCAAGCAAATTTTTTTTAATAAATTTTATTTTTATATTCCCCATACAATTGCAACCCCCCCATTCTGATCCCAATCCCTCCCCTCCCGCCCCCACCCCCCAAAAGTGTCTCTGTTTCATAGTTTTTTGTTGCAAATTTTTTAACCTTCCTATGCCCCATGTTTCCTCATCTGTAAGACTCAGGTATTAATAGTATCTACTCGTGAGCGCTTACAAGGATTAAGTGAATGTGGGTACATGTTAGGCCCTATAAATGTTTTTCTCGCCTCTCCTATTAGCTGCACTCCTCAGCTAACAGTCTGCCTTGAAACCTGGAGCAGGAATGTTACTCAGTCATCCCACCTTTCCACTGAAAGGTTGACTTCTCTAAATCCCAAGTCTCAAAGATCGGTATTTTAATGGGATGTGACATTAATTCATAAAAGAACATGTCTCTGTTCCTCAAAGAATTCATGAAATATCTGTTGAGCATCTTCTATAAGATATTTTTTTATTAAATGCTAGGCTTGACTGCTTGTTGCGTGACTTAACTGAGTATGTGTCTGTGTCTGACTGTGAGATAGTATGAGTCCATTGATTTTGAAACACTTTCAAAATCATTAAACCTGAATTCATTGTTCAGTTATAAATTACATTGCTAGACATAAATTCATGTTTTGCTTGACATTTTAGTGACTCCATTGTACTCTCAACATCAAATCTTCAAAATAGATCCCAAGCTCATTGCTGGGCTGCCCTTGTGCACTCTATAACCTCAAATCCCCTGGACTGGGTATCTTCACACAGGCTATTCCTTAAGGTACACTTCTACCTCTCTATATCTCTGGATAACTTCTATATACATCTTTTAGTCACAGTTTAGAAAAAATTTCTGAGCAGATTATTTTTGGACTGAGTTCCTGTACCACATAACACACCCCCTAGGGTCTTATTATTGTTCAAACAATAACTTCTTACTTTTTTTTAATTTTAGCCTTATTGAGGTAGGATTGACAAATACAATTGTAACTTACTTACAGTGTATACGGCATCATGATTTACTATACATAGTGAAGAAATTTCCCTCAATTATATGTATTACAATTAAGATTTCCCTTAATTACATCTATAATCCTTATGTATTTATATTTAAATTTTTGGTGAGAGCAATTAAGTTCTATTCTCTTAGCAACTTTCTACTATACAATACTGTGTATACAATACAGTGTTACTAAACAGAAGCCATCATGTTTTACATTACTCAGAACTTATTCATATTTAATACCTGAAAGTTTACACTCTTACCAACCTCTCCCAATTTTCCCTACCCTCCCCACACACACCCTCTGGTGCTACTTTTCTCCCATTGCTATGAGTTTCACTTTTATTTTTTATATACCATAGATAAGTGAAATTAGGAGGTAATTGTCTGATTTATTTCACTTAGCATAATGGTAATATCAGTAGGATTTCAGGTTTGACTGAATATGGAGGTGTTGGGGAGATATGTGGCTAATTCCATTGTGTAGTTTTTATTTTTGTTTTTGCTGTTAGCACCTTTGTCCCTTAATGTATATAATTTAGATCTGGAAAGCACAGTACACTATAAAATCTGCATTGCATACACATGAATACAGTTTCATAAAATGAATCCTGGAATTCTTCCACCAATTGAAACACTACTTGATGAAGTAGACTATCTGCTCTGCTCCAGATAGAAGACCAGACAGTGGGTGGGACAGAAAAGGAAGTGAGGGGCCTTCCTGGTGGTGCAAGGGGTTAAGGCACAACCTATGAAGCTGTCCACAGCCTCTGCAGCACAAGTTTAATCCCCAGCCAGGGAGCTACCCATATGGTGCGGCAGACCTCTCCTGACTTACCCGCTGCTCCCCTCAGCAGTGTACTTCAGTCAGTCTGCCTGTTCTGCTCCCCACTCTGTCTCTGGTGAATCCTCTCACCCCCTGCACCTCTGGCCTGTACCCCAGCTCTTGTATGCATAAATAAATAAATCTTAAAAAAAAAAAAAGGAAAAGGAAGTGAGGGGCTCCCTTGCTTTTTAGAGGAATGACAGCTGACAGAATGGTCAGCAATCAAGCCATTAACATGTAGATGTATTTGTTAATTGATTAAATTACTATGACTGCCCCCCAAAGCAGAGAACAATTGTACCACTACCCTTGCATATTTATGTTTAAATAA
This sequence comes from Talpa occidentalis, assembly GCF_014898055.3. Classification (NCBI taxonomy): domain Eukaryota; kingdom Metazoa; phylum Chordata; class Mammalia; order Eulipotyphla; family Talpidae; genus Talpa; species Talpa occidentalis. The sequence goes on along the minus strand of NW_023602073.1, from coordinate 74,589,562 downwards.
ACTATGGAAGTGGCAGTGAAAACAGAAGTGTTAAAGCACAAGGATGATTTCAGATTAGCACAAAAACTGGACTTCATCAATTTCCTGTAGTAATATATGACAAAATTTATGTTCTTGGTTTGCTACTTCATTCATTCCCTTCAACTGCCACTGTTGTAAAGGTTCGTCTCATAAGCTTACTACAAAAAATTGTCTAACTCTGGAGTGGCTAATGATACTGCCTCTTACTCAAAATTAATAATTCAAAATTAATAATTCATCAGATGTTTTCTTACTCAACTTTCTGCTCCACTACCCATTAATACTTATGGAGAAGGGTTCTGGACTTCAATATTGAACCTCAGAGAGGCAAAGTGTCCACAAATATACCCTTACTCGGGAAACTTACAGTTTGGCCTGTTTGCATCCAACTATTTTGTTTTAACCTTAATGTCTTAGGAAAATTATTTCTTTACTGATGGCAAATTATAATAAAGATTAGTGCAACGGTTTTAGAGTCAAACCAACCTTAAAATAGAGATGGGCATAAATGTAAAAAGAGGAAGAAAGCATCTTACACAAAGTGATAAATTTTAACAACAGAAATATTACATTGTTATAAAAATTGAACCTAGTAAGGATGAATATGATATGACCAAATGTTATAGACTTAATGTTCATGTCCGCTCCCCTTAATTTTTATGTCGAAATCCTGATCTCCATGTGATTAGGTCTGGTGATACTACTGGGAAATAATTATGTAGGGAGAGGGCTAGTGAATGGGATTAATACTCTTATAAGAAGCAGTAAGGAGGGCCTCCCTGGTGGCGCAAGAGGTTAAATGTCAACACTATGAAGCTATCGGCAGACACTACAGCACAAGTTTGATCCCCAGTCAGGGAGCTACCAATGGCACAACATACCTCTCCTGACTTGCCCGCTGCTCCCCTCAGCTGTGTATTTCAGTCAGTCTGCCTCTCTCTAGTGAATCCTCTCACCCTCCCCACCTCTGGCCTATACCCTAGTTCTTGTATGCATAAATAAATAAAATAAATCTTAACAAAAAAGAAGCAATAAGGAGTTACGTTTTCTCTTAGCCATGAAAGCATACAAAATGAAGACAGTCATCTGCAAATCAGCACCTTCATCAAATAGAACCAATCTGCTGGTACCTTGAACTTTGCCATCTCCTGAATACGAGAAATACTTTTTTATGCCACCCAGAAGTATGTCATAGCAGCCCACAGTCTAGGACACCAAGTAAGCTTTATACCAGGAATGAATGAAAGAGTAATTCAATAGCAGGAAATTGATGTAATCAAAACATTAGGAGAATAGATGAGAAAAACATTTTTAAAATGCTGGGAAAAACTGAAAAACAATCTTTTATGATAAAGCTCTTATAAATTATAAGTACCTGGGGACTTCCTGAAGCTAATGAAGAAAATCTATCAAAACTTAAAATCAATATTATGCTTAATATACTTTAGAAATCATCTCAATTTAAAATAAGGTGTTTATGGGCCTCCCTGGTGGCGCAGCGGTTGAGCGCTGGGTTGCGAAGCTGCCCGCGGCCTCTGCGGCGCAGGTTCAATCCCTGGCTGCTCCCCGGCCACCGGAGGAGGGTCCCACATGGCGCACAGACCTCTCCTGCCGCCTGCTGCTCCCCTCAGCAGTGTACTTAGGTCCTTCTGCCTGCTCTGCTCCCCGCTCTGGTGAATTCTCTCACCCTCCCGCGCTTCTGACTGTACCCAGTGCATGTATAAACAAACAAACAAACAAACAAATAAATAAAACATGCCTCTATAAAAAAATAAAAAAATAAGGTGTTTATTACTGTTTCAGCACTTTATAGGTGGTTCTAACCAATGTAGTAAAATAATAAAGATAATTAGATTAAAAGTATCTACTTTTCAAATGATTGGCTTCAAATATTTTCAAATGATTATATTATCTTAGATTTTCATATAAACTATATGAAAGTTACTGCACAGTTGGCAATAACTGTGGTGTGTATGGGAGTAGTGGGAATATGTATAGTAATAAGAGCATTCAGAAAAGATGCAGGTTAAAAAATACTCATCTAGCAGTGTTTCCACACAGAAATAATAACTAATCAACATATAGTCAAAGATAGAGGATATTCAAGTTAGCAACAACAATAAAAAAACTATTTAGTACTGGAGGAAATAATATATAACAAAAATATACTAAAACCTTTGATGTAAAACCTATATATGAGTTTAAAATGGCACTGAAGAACACAAAGAAATCATAACAAACAGATAGACAGTATTCACAGATGACATAATTCAGTATCTTAAGCATGGGACTGATCCAATATTAGTTTATATAGTTTTGGGTTTTTGAAATGATTTTAACAGCTTTGTTCATGAAAACTGATAATGGAATCTATACATGCCAAATATGACAAAGCCACAGCCAACCTCATATTTAATGAAAGTTGAAAGTTTTTCTTCTAAGATCATAAACAGGGGAGCCCACGCTAACCAATCCTATTGACTATAAAACTGGAAATTAATAATTCAAGAAGTTAATAATTCAAGAAAAACAAAAGGCATCTAAATTAAAAAGGAAGTAATATTATCTTTGGAGAAAATCCTAAAAGATACCACCCAAAAACTACCAGAAATAATCAAATTCTGAAAGTTTTTGACTATAAAAGTAAACATATAGAAAATATGCTTCTATACAATGAATACCTGAATAATAAACAATTATCAAAAAATAAAATATTTGGAAATAAATTTAACCAAAGAGATGGAAAATAGACACAGAAAAATATAAATCTTTGATGGAAAATATTACAGATAGAAAGATAACCTATGCTCATGGATTAGAAAAATATTGTTAAAATATTCATACCACCCAAAGCTACCTATAGATTCAATGCAATTCTATCAAAACTTCCAATGACATATTTCACAGAAATAGAAAGAAAATCCTAAAATTTATATGGTCCCCACAAAGGACCATGAATAGAAAAACAATCCTGAGAAATGAAGAACAAAGCTAGAGGCATCATACTTCCAAAATTGAAACTATTCTACAAAGGTATAGCAATCAAAAACAGTATAGTACTGAGTATTATTCCATTGTGAATATATACCACATCTTTTTATCTAATTATATCTGGGCACTAGGAAATACTAAGCTGTTAAAAAAAAAGAAGTTGAAAATTTGCCATTTGTAACAACATGGATAAACTTACTCTTAGTAAAATAAATCATATAAAGACAAATACCTTATGATTTCACTCATGTGGAATATAGAGAAGTCAAACAAGGATGGATTAAATAAAACAAAGATGAAATTTTAGACTGTAAAACTAATTAATGGTCACAGAGGGAAGAGGTGGGCAAATCATGTAAAGCAGTCAATTGTATGGTAAAGGTAAGCTTAATGTAGTATATACAGACATTGATTTATAATGCTGCACACCTGAAACATACAGTGTTACAATGCAATATTACTTCAATAAAAATTATAATGACAAACAGAAAACAGTTTGGTACTAGCATAGATACAGACACATAAACCAGTGGTTCAGAATTGAGAGGATCAAACGAAACCAAAACCAACCCCTAGAAATCTGATGGTAAAATTGAGACTACAACTGAGGGGGGGAGTAATGAGAAAAAAAAGGGAGGACACCCAGTACACTATGGTGGAGGACAATGGGCGGCTTGGTGGTAGGTGGAGTGTGGTAGCATACATCTGAATAGGGGATCCTATACGTCTGAGTCATACACAATGTTATAAAGCAATGTTACCTGCAAAGAAAGGCTGTCGGGCCTCCCTGGTAGCACAGCAGGTTGAGCGCCATGCTCTGAAGCTGTCCACAGCCTCTGCAGCGCAGGTTGGATTCCCGGCCGGCCAGGGAGAATCCCACATGGTGAGGCAGACCTCTCCTGACTCACCAGCTACTCCCCTCAGCAGTGCCTTTGGTCCATCTGCCTGTTCTGTTCCCCACTATGTCTCTGGTGAATCCTCTAACCTGCCCGCGACTCTGGCCTGTACCCCAGCTCATGAATAAATAAAAATAAATCTTTAAAAAATATATATATTTAAAAAAATGGCTATCATCTAAAAGACGAGAGAGGTGTTGGCAAGGGTGTAGAGAAAAGGGAGTGCTTATGCTCTGTTGGTGGAACTGTAAATTGGTTCAGTTACTATAAACAATATGGAGGTAAATAGAACTATCATACGATCCAGCAATCCCACTCCTGGTATATATTCAAAGGGAATGAAATCACTAGCTTGAAGATACATTCAAGTTCATTGCATTGTCCTTTACAGTAGTCAACTTATGGAAACAACCCCAGTGCCCATTAATACATAAGTGAATTATGGTGGTATATTGTACATGCATGTGTATATTTGTATGCCAACTTCAAAGAAACAGAGTAGATGGATGAGATGGTTATAGTGGATAGGGGGGAGTACTGAAGAGATACTGACAGAGGGGTACAAATTTCTAGTTATAAGGTTAACAGCTTTGGGGAATCTAAAAAAGATTGGGATATCTAACATATAGCATGTTGTATATTACCATATGTCATGGTAATAATACTATGAAAGTCCTCAATGTCATTGCTAGGTTCCTAGAAACAGTGATTTAAAACAAAATAATGCACAGCAAACCAATTTTATCATAGACTAATCAATATAATTTATATACCTACAGCCTATTTCTGTTAACATCACCACATTGCTAAATAAGGATCCAAGTACTTCTAACATTACACAATCATTTGTACAATATTCATTAGTGCATTCATTTTCCAACCTGCTTATTCTAGTTTAGGGTTTCCATGGCTAGACCTATTCCAGTGGCACAGAGACAGGTACCATTCCATTGCAGGGTACACTCACTCAGACTGGAACATTGTAGACATACTGATAAATCTAGAGTACACATCTTGAGGATGTGGGGGAAACCTTAGTAACCTTCTCCCCAAAAAATCCAGGCAGATCTGAGAAGAATTTGTAAACTCCACAGATACAGTGATCCTGGTGGAGAAATTTTTTCCCTCATCAAAAAATGTAACAAAACAATGTTACTTAAGTATCTGCTATATTATATACTTGCAAGTTGCTAATTAAGTCGATCCTGAATATTCTCATCAAAAGAAGTAATTATATGGCAGAACGGGGATATTAGCTGATGCCATGGTGGTAATCATTTTGCACAAATCTGTCAACATGCACAGCTTACAGTACTGCTCATCAATTATATTTCAATACAATTGGAAAAAATAAAGCTGGAAAAACAGTCATAAAAGACAAAGAGCAAACAAGTATCCTTTAGAATAAGGTAAAATCTTGGTAAGACAGGTTCTTCTATCAGAAGAATACCCTTTTTGTGATAAATAGCCTCCAGTATGGCTTCTTCTGGAATCAGGATTACAATGACTGGGATACTCACCAGTACTTAAATTTAAAAGGCTAGAATGCATGAAAGTTTACAGAAAGACCTCGGCTCTGAGTATGGAAGCTCTCACACTGGTAGGATTTTTTTTTTTTTTACTTGTGGAGATCCACACAGAGGAAACTTTCTTTTATTGTTCATTTTGATTGGGCTATTAATCTGAATTAATGAGTCACAATCAGAACTGAATGTCAGTCTCAGCAATTGCTATAGGATTTCTTTGTGGTTGGACAATTTTGTTCTAGTTTATATTCATTAAAAATACCTTTTAGGTGGTTTTCCTTGTGGGTACATACAGGCCTGGCACTAGGAATATTTTCTTAAAGTAATTAAGTCACTCTAAGTCTCATTAGTGAGGGCAACGGCTGGAGAATAAGGCTTTTATACCTTTCACTTTGTGTTTTGATTTCTATTCCCAGCTAGGAGTCATAATTTTTTTCTGTAATGACCTTGTGAGTTTTCTTTTTTCACTGCTGTAGGGAAACAAACAGGTCACCATCTCATGTCGACGCCATTGTGGGCTGTGACTTACAGCTGTCCTACTTTGGAAAAGATCACATTCCATATACCTTTCTACATTCGCATTAACCTGTAGCTGTGAACCACACATAAGCTTATTGATGCTAATAAAACAAATGCACACGAGGTATCTCCTAGACACCTAGGATCAGTAGTTTTAGACAAGCCCTTACTCTTTACTTAAATGTTAAGCATCAGGGTGATCCCTGTCGGGGTGGGAGGTGTGGATCCTGCTTCAACCTCAAGTCCTGTCTAGCAGCGCCGGTGCTGAGGACCCCAGTTTGTCAGTTGCCATTTATCAGCTTTTAGTGTGACTAATATTCTTTGAATTAAAATTACCTTCTCAATTTGGGAAAATCTATTCACACTGTCCTACAACTACTGAGTACTCTTCATGAAGATTTAATGACAGAGATAATTATGTTTTCAATTGACAGCACACATTAGCACATTAGTCGCTTAGGCTATAATACTAATATTCACAATCATTGTCTATAGAAATTTGTATCTGATAAATATGAAATCTCAGTAATTGTACAACTGTCCCATTACCAGTTTCAAACTTAAAATTTAATAACTTAAAAATGAGGAATGAAACAAGCTAAAATCAAAATAAAATAAGACAGTTTAGTCTAAAGTCCTGTGTGGTTCCTAATTTCCACTGTTTTCTGTTCTCTTTCTTTAATGATTCTGTACATAGACTTTTGCCCTGGAGGTGAGGCAGAAAATATTCAAAACAACTTTTATTCTGAAAGTATAACTCATGTGTTCTCTCAGGAAAGCAGGAGTATCTGGAGTAGAAAAATGAACAGCTCCATCAGCAACAGAACAAAAGACAAAGCTCACTTTTTTTTTCAGTGAAGATTCCATCCATCTGGAGAGGTATTTAGAGGTTACTATATCTAGGTGGCAAGTAGATATTTTGTCTGAGATACTTGAAAGTCTGTGGTTGAGCCAATATTTCAAACCAAAATTGTTTGTGTATACTGTTTTATTTTGAAATACTTGTATTAAAACATACTTTGTTTTATAGGAGTGCTTTGAACACTTGTAGGTACTAGCCTAACTTTTCTGGAATTGTCTCCTTAGTAGAGTTCTAAATCAAGGAAGCTAAGTTTTAATAAGTAAATAATTCAAATTATAAATTATAACAACCATTCTTCATTTGCTTTTAAACTATTTTCACATTGTAAGGGCCTCTTTTTCTATACATCGTTTATTTCTCTTAGGCAAAGTCTGCATGGACTAAACACTCCAAACCTAGCATAACTGCTTTGAATATTTTGACTACACATGTTGACCTAGTTAGAAAGAGTCTTTGTACCTTCCACAAGCAATTTTCATTCATAACCAGTTTCTAACTGTGGTGGAGTCCTTGTGAGTACTACCAATTCTGCACTTAACTATTTCTGGGATGCCTATTGGCTGAAAGGTATAGCAGCTGTATGAGACCTAGAAAACTCAAGCATCTGAGGCATGACTACAGCACAACAGTTTGCACAATGTTTGATCTTAGGTGTCTTCAAAATAATCTTTAGCCTATTCTACAACAGCTTATATAAGCAAAGGTCAAGATGGCTGGCATTTCCATTGATCATTTCATGCTCTAATTGAGACCAATTAAAAGAATTTTTAGTTTTATTATGGATTACATTTTTTGTCACATATTATCACAACATTGTGGATGATATGTTGAAACTTAAGTCTCTAGATGAAATTATAGTCATATAAATATTATACCAGAAAGAGAGGAGAGGTTAAGGGTAGATTTGTGGGGGAGAGAGGAGAGCTCTAAGATGTGGAATAAATGGAGAAGGGAGTAAAACACAGACTTAAAAGATGACCATATGTGGTCAGCATAGAAACAAAAGAAATGGTAGCAACAAGATAAAGGTGAGCATTTTGAGGAAGGCAAGATCTCAAGAGTAGATTGCAGTATTTAAGGTAACTGACTTGTGTTTTATAAATGTAAACTTAGAGAAACAATATCATCCCTTCATATGTCCCTATCATGTCATCCCTATCATATGTTTTTAAATGCACAAGGTATTTTCAATATAGTCATCCTCATTTGTTGACTCTATTTTGACAGCAGTTGGCATTAGGCTGCCCCAAAGGTGCCCAATATATGTACATATGCCATTTCTGATGGGACCAAAAGACTATCTTGATTGCTATAATCTGCCGTTCACCTGGGTAACAATTAAATCATATAAACCTTCTCCTGTATTAGATAACAGACAGCCTGAATTACCCTTATTTTTTTTTTACTATTTGATTTCCTTGTCTAAAGTTAGAAATATTATTTTCATTATCAATGTGCTTTGCATACCTATGTGTTTTACATCAACCAGAGTGAACAAATTTTTGAATTATCTATCTTGACTGCTTCTTCTATGCTTCTCCTATTCAAAGGGTGATTTTAATTTTAAATGGAATCGACCAAAACAATTCAGTTTTTAAGAAGTAGAGTGGTGGGCCTCCCCGGTGGCGCCCACAGCCTCTGCAGCACCGGTTTGATCCCTGGCCACCGGCGAGGGTCCCACATGGCACGCAGACCTCTCCTGCCACCCGCTGCTCCCCTCAGCAGTGTACTTAGGTCCTTCTGCCTGTTCTGCTCCCGGCTCTGGCTCTGGTGAATTCTCTCACCCTCCTGCACTTCTAACTGTACCCAGTGCTTGTATACATAAATAAATCTTAAAAAAAGTAAAGTGAAAGAAACATGAAGGGGAAAATTAGTTATATTCCTTTTTTATGATATATAGAGTAGTCTATGTATCCCTCACTGCATTTCAAAAGTTGCAAATCTTTGTACATTTGGTTTTAGTTCCCTGACTCCCATAATTGATTACTAAGCGTTGAAACCCTAGCTAAGTGTTTTTTTATAGTACTAACATTTAGTGGATATAGTATTATGTATTTGCATCCTTTAGCAGATAAGTATTATATATTTACAGAATTACAGTGGGATTTGTCATACTTGTATAATGTTTATTTTTAATCATGCTAAGTTGGTAGACAACATTGTATATGATTCAGAGCTTTAGGCTCACACCTCTTTAAATGTATATTATCAAACCACATCTACCATCAAGATGTCCACAGTCCTCCACTATAGTCCACTGGGCTCCCTCCTCAATTTCCTCCCCATCTCCCCATCGTGACCTGGCAGCCTCAATTCTATAGTCATATTTCTAGGATTTGTTATGATTTAGTGTTTTTCCTGACTCTTTGGTCCTTTTTTGTCCATATTCCACATATGAGCTAAACCATCTAATATTTCTCTTTTTCCTGCTGGCTATTTGGTTTAGCATAATCCCCTCCAGTACCATTTGTAATGTTGCAAATAGAAAGAGTTCATCTTTGTTATAACTGAGTTGTATTCCATTGTACACACATGTTTGTACATACATGCAAGTGCATATACCCACACACACACACCCCACATCTTAATCAACGCATCTATCACTGGACATTAGTTTCCATAACTTGGCTATTTTAAATAATGCTGCAAGGAACTTAGAAGTTCAGATATGCCTTCAAATTAGCGTTTTTGTGGGTGGATACTTAAAAGTGGGATTGTGCGATCATATCGTGGGTCTATTTTTAATATTATGAGAAACTGGTTGAATTTTTTTCCAAAGTACTATACATGTGTCACTCACAGTTGGAGAATTCAGAAAGCTGAGGAATGTGTTCCACATGTTTCTTCTTTTGACTCTCCAAAAACCATTTACTCTGAAAAAAAATTTTTACTGCCTGAAAGAATGTCTAGATAACTAAAGAAATAAAGTGGGTCATTATTCTTTAGGATGTTTATGTTGCTTGCCAATAAAACACTACAGAATAGATTCTATAAATTAGGTTGTATTTTTTTTTTCATTTTCAGGGCATAGAGTTAAATGATTTTGGTTCCAAATCCTGTAGCAGCACCATAAGGGCAAAAGTCTTAATAAAACACACAAAATTGTTTCTCATGAGAAGATATTACATCTTATATTTTATATGTCTCATAGAGATTTCCTACCTAACTTCAAGTTGATCAGAAAAATGTTTAAATGTTGCAACAAGGAATGTTGACATTAAAATTTACCTTCATACTAAATTTCAGAAATTAGTCTGTTAAACACAGACACAAAAAATGCTTAGGTACATGGACTGCAGAGCAAACAGGTAACAATCAAATGTTTTCCTTCTCTTGGAAAAGGTGACAAGTGAATGCAATATATTTTCTGTAGGAAGTGTTCTGCCCAGAGATCATGTCAAGATACAGATTTGAGTATGTCTCCACATGTTAGTTTTTTTCTAGCAAAATGATCTAATGTTTTCTTCAGATTTTAGAGCAGTCTATGATTTACAAAGTATTTCGAACCGTGATTTAGAAGATCATTGTTCTGGTTTTCAGAAACTTGAAGATCTATAACACAGTAAATGTGCTATTATCTTTGAAATATGCATTTTTAAAAATTTTCATATTTATAAGTAGAGTAATAAATCAGAGGTACATAATACGTTCCTTAATAAACTTTACAGACTGCCTGCCTACCAGGAAAAGTAGTACTATCAACAGATGACATTTGGCAAGCATAAATATTTGCACCTTGAATGTCATTTTATTAAACCTATATAAGAGCTCTTAAGCATCTCTCATTGCCTTTATAACCAGGACTCTATTCTTACTTTCTTAACAGAATGTTTTTATACTAATATTTTTAAGGGAACTACTTCAACAGCTCACTTTTCAAATGTGGAAAGTAACATCCAAAAAATGTGAAGTGTTTTTTCCGAAGTCAAATGTCCAGTAACTGAAAAACTGAAAGCAAAAACAAAGGCCAATTCTATTGTGCTTCAACAAGCCTTGTCTAGTTTCATAAAATGGTTCATAAGCAAGTGGTTGGTAAAAGGGAAAAAATCATGGCTAAAATTAAATGTAAGTGCTTTCTATGAATTCAGTCGTCATTTGTTTCTAGTAATTTGTTACACAAATGATTTAGAGTTTTGTACCAACATGAAAATATTTTTGTGTACACAGCTTGAAATACCAAACACTATTTTACATAGCGAACTATACTATGGTATACTTAATTTCCTGTGAAATTTTGGATTTCTCTTACCCTAGTTATATTACCTGGAATAGTACCTGGAATAGTTATATTACCTGAAATAGTACCCTCTTACCCTGAGTTATATTACCTGAAATAGTACTACCTCTGAAAAACTTCTAAAATACAGTTATATGTTAAAAAGTATGCATGCATTTGTTAGGAATCTCACAAACTTTGACATGAGAAATGTTATACACAACTGACAAAACTTTAGGTACTGACTTGAAATACTGAACAAGAACAGACGTGATTCTATAAAGAAATCCAGTCATATTCACAGATGCCTTGTAGACATTCTCTTCAAGAATTACAGATTGGGCCTCCCTAGTGGCCTAGGGGTTAAGTCTCAGCACTATCACCACTAACGCCTGAGTTCAATCCCACATATGGCACAGGAGATCTGGACTGTCTTGCCTGCTGCTCCCCTCAGAAGTGTTTTTCAGTAGATCTGCCTGTTCTGCTCCCCACTCTGTCTCTGGTGAATCCTCTCACCCCCTGCACCTCTGGCCTAACCCCTGCTCTTGATTGCTTAAATAAATCTTAAAAAAAAAAAGAATTACAGGCTACACAGTGTTGTGCTGTAGTCAAAATAACAGAGTGATAGATATGCATATTCTTCTATATAGAGATATCATGAACATATTTATCAAAGTAGCATTTGGCTGAAATTATAAATATGTACATGCATAATATCATAATGCAATCATAGAAATATATTCTATTAAGCATGTAGTTACTTACAATACTGTGTCTTACTCTTACTTATATCTCCCATAGTGAGTTGTATATAGAAAGCATTTAATAAATATAGTTTAGTAAATAGTGCATGAATAAGATTTGAGATACTCCCACCAAATTGCACTACAGAGCAAGAGGGATCCAGCGTTATGTCTGGGGTAATGTTGAACATCAGCAATAAAGAAACTATTATTAATCATTTCAGTCTTTGACATTGTTTCTTAGTTGTTTTTTTTTGTTTGTTTGTTTTTAGGGACTGCTCTCTGAGCCTCTGTCACTGTCTATAGAACATTCCCACTCTAAGGTCGAAGTTCAAATCTCATTTACATCATGAGACCTGCCTTGATTAACCCAACCTGAAATGATTTCCTTTCCCTTTGAACTCTTAATATAGTTTCCTAATTGACCCAAGTTAGTACTTCTTACTCATTTTATGTATCCACCTATTTTTCTAACAGATTGTAATGTTAGTCAAGAACTGTGTTTCAAAACTGACTGCATGATTTATTCTTTGGCTCATATGAAAAAATGCACTCTTAAGAACTATCATTCAAAAAAAAAAAACAGCTATCATTCCAGAGTAATTTTGAAAGAGGATGTATCCTTATGAAATTAGAACTAGTTCAACTGACAGATATTTATGAAATTCACTGCAGTGTTCGGTAAGAAGCTAAAAGCTCACAGTCTATTACAGGATATATTTAACAGGAAAGTAAACATGTTTAATAGCAAAGCATAAATATAACCCAATTATTAATAGCTTTGTAGGACTTTGATTCATAACATATTCCCCAGTACATTGTGCCTTAATCCTAAAGACTGTGGCCTATCAAACACTGGAATGTGGTACACTGCCTACATGCATTTTTCTGCTCTATTCCTGTCACTGAGAAAATGCCCTTTGGGCCTCATGGCTCTGCCATGTTTATCAGGTTATTTTCTAGCATTGTCTCCCTGGTCCCTCTATTCTGCTCACATACTGTCTCCTTACTGTTTTCTAAACACACTGAACATTCTTGTTTTTCAGGGCATTTTTCTAACCTTGTTCATTTCACCTTAAACACTGTTCAGATAAATTCATAATTCACTTTCCTACTTCCTTCACATCTCTGCTCAAATACTCCTTTATTAAAACAGTGCTCCTTGAAAGAAGGCGTAAATTAACATCTATCCTAGACTTGTTTTCCTGCATTGTATCTTGTTTACCCATAAGAGATGTTCTCTTCCAGTAGAAAGTTGGTTCCATGAGAGAACAGATTTTGTACGTGTTATTTTACATTATTATGTATGTTCCCCCAGAACAATGTAGGAATTAAATAAAGATCCATGAAAGGATAAACAGTTGCTTGGATAAACTACCAAGCATTAGATGATGTTTTAAATTTCCTAATAAATATATATAAAGAGTTAAATTTCCTAATAAATATATATAAAGAGTTACCTAGGGACTTAACACTAATCTTTTTATGGTATTGAGCTTTAAATGGAATATACTGAATGACTTCTACAAAAGGAATTTAAGTGATTATTTATTGTTTGGCATATTCAAAATAATACCCTCCTTCTAGGCTTGGAGCCAGCTGCTCCAATCTTGTATTTCTTGTGAAGACTTAGAAATTGCAGCAGTCTCCTCTCACTTCCTGGCCACCGATACACATAGTCCTGCTGGATCTATGGGTGGGCTCCTGGTCGCAGCCCCAGCAATCTTCATATACTAGAAGGCAGATTTAAATAACTGGCTTTATAACTGATTAAATCACTGATTTAAAACTGATTTAAAAATAACTGATCAGAGATGAACATATGACTGAAGGTGACTTTAATGAAGAACCCTTTCCAAGAATTTTCTGGCTTAGCTCATGTAATATAACTTATTTTCTTATATAAATTCCTGTGACTTTTGGCATAGCAAAATGAAAAAGGAAAGGAACACAGAGAAAAAAAATGATGACATCAGAATGAGAAAAAGAAGTTAGGGTGGTGGAGAGTGTGAGGAAGGGAGAGAGAAGGAAAGGAGAAGTTTTGGGATCCTTTCTTTCAGTTTTCCCCAAAATAGGCATCAAACTCTTTGCACAGTCCTCTTAAGTAAATCAGTTCCCTTCTTTCTTTTCCTTAAATGATTCAACCGAGTTATTCTGATTAATATAGGATATAATAAAGTAAAATTAATGGTCAATATCTCCAGCAGGAATTTTTAGGATAAAGGGAGGGGGGACTTTCATCACACACACATATTTTTTAATGTTCTGTAATGACTACCAATAAATGTAAGAGAATGACCTCATGATAGAATTTATGGATGCTTATCTCTGCAGGAGTCTGAGATAATGGGATCCAGGTAATGTATCTTTCTGGTGAACTAAACTGATACAAGGATAGCACTCTAAAAAGGACAGAAAGTATGGTCCTTAAAACATCATTCTTTAATATGTTCTCAATTTTCTTTTTATAAGAACTTGTTCAAAGCAAAATCAAGATTAAAATCTTTGAAATGGGGGCCACCCTGGTGGCACAAGGGTTAAAACACAGCCCTATGAGGTTATCTGCAGCCACTGAAGCACAGGTTTGATCCCCGGCCAGGAAGCTACCCACATGGTGCAGCAGAACTCTCCTGTCTTGCCTGCTGCTCCCCTCAGCAGTGTATTTCAGTCCGTCTGCCTGTTCTGATCCCCACTTTGTCTCTGGTGAATCCTACCCCCCACATCTCTGGCCTGTACCCCAGCTCTTGTATGTATAAATAAATAAATCTTAAAAAAATAAAATATTTGAAATGGATGCTAAGATTTGTCAGGATACAGACAGAAAGCAATAAACACAAAAGCAATTGAATATAAGAACTAATTATGAAGGTGATGGGCAAACTATGGAACTAAATGTGAGATGATGAGGCAATCCAGAGATGTGCAGGGCTTGGGTTAGGGCAGGGTGCACCAGGAATCCAGGGTACAGGATTTACGAGGCACTCATTCTCAAGTATTGATGCTATACTTGCCAGACCTGATAATGAGTGTACCCTTAAATTTTGCATCTTGGATGACATACTTTTAAGGAGCTAATTGAGATTAACAACAGCAGGGAACCACCACTTCAATATCAGTGAGGCCCACAGGCTGCAGGGACAAAGGAAGAGGATGGTGTTATTGCATCCCAGCATCCAGAATCACCAGGAGGGAGCTGGAAGTATGATGGGACTGTTGGGGGCATTAGGAGCCAAGGACAGGTGGAGGAGGGAGTGGAGCATGGCTCTGTGGAGATACCAGGTGAAGCCGTCATATAGGGAAATGTGCTGGCCTCCTCATTCATCGGTGCCTTCTATTGACTGAACTCAGTGGGAAGCTACTTGACATGGGAGCTTGGGAAACACAGACCGCAGGAATCAGTCCCCTGTGATAAGGAGCAGGAAAGGTATGGACAAGAAAGACTTCTTATAGCAAAGAGGTGCTTGACTATCACAGACCTGTGTCCTTGGGAGACCAGAGGTACCCATTACACCTTTTGGGCCCTCTTGCTTCTATAGAACAGTTGGCCATATCAATATTTTTTCATGATTAATATTTGCTGTCATTTCCTGCATGTCACATAAGTGATTATTTTTCTCTGAATGTACTAACACTTGATTTGGACAAAGATCTAAAGATTCTTACCTACTTATCTATATTTTCTTTTGTATCTGTGGGTGGGACTGCATTTTAGGTTCTTAGAAGTATGTTTTTAAAATGCACAACTACATTCCAGGTCATATGGAAACTTTTGTAACTCTAGCGCTAACTGGCAGCCATGCCCTAAATACCAAATATGTGTGGGTTTGGCACCCTTCAAGAGAATCTTTGCAAGTGTTTTGTTTTGTTTTTTTCTTTTCAAACTGTGTTTTATAGGACATTGGGGAGGGGGGCATAAGCCATTAGCATTGGGCATCATAGTTGTCAGCCATCTGGAAGCCTGTTGCTGTGTCCTTCCCAAGAAACCTTGGTGTCTTTAACATTTGCCTGTCACATTCAGGGGCCAAGGAATGAACCTCCCCCAGTGATGCATTTTTGCAAACTACTATAGTAGAAACCCTTAATATTTTCATTTTGTTAACTATGTTTATAACTGTCAGAATTGGATGCTATTGAGCAATCTAAGTTCAACATACATTTATAGAATGCCTTAGGACTGGATGAAATCCTAGAAGTCATCAAAACAAATAGCCCCACTTACTGAAGAAGAATTCCTTGAACAACCTTTAGATAGACTCAATACTCTAGTGACAAAAGGATCTTTATGTTAAAAGCTATGCCATTTACTTTCAGGCAGCATTAAGTGGGTCGAGTTAGCCTTCAAAATCAGCCAAAGTGTACCTCTGTATTTTCTTCTGGAACCATACAGAATATGTGTACTTTCTTGACCACATAATGATCTTAAACTGTGTAACTACAACTATCATCTACCTATGAGTCTCATCCAACACAAATACCCACAACTGCCTTAACCATTGGTTATATCATGTTTTCCAGATACGCTGGCTTGCCCCAAACTTGCTTTGTGCAATTATAACTACTTTTGTTTCCCTAACTTCTTTGAATAACTGACTTTAACTGAAGAAAAACCCATTCTGATTTCATTTGTATTCAACTTTCTCTTCTTTCAAGTTGTATTCAAGGCTCAGAAAAGTTGAATCACAGTTACCATAAATATCTTGTAAGTTATTTTCATCAGTGGTGGCTCTCGCATAAGCAAAGATGTTTTGGTAAGTTGTTTAGAAATCAAATTGAAAGCTATTTGTAGTGAACAATAAGAGTGTGTGTGGTAATAATCAAACAGTGATATAATATTATAAAATAATTTGAACTCCTTATATATGTAAATATATTACCATGCCCAGTTGAATAAAACCTTTGGTTTAAATGCCCCCAAATAAATAACTCTTAATAAGTGGATGAATGTGTGTTAATCAGGTCAGTTATTTCTCATGCACAACAAAATGTCTCTTGTTTGTTCTGCCCCTCTTACCTTCCATGAGCGAGCCCAGTTGGAAGGGAGCTTATGTAACATTTTGTCATTAGTGAAAGATTACCTGGTCTGATGGCATTCTTAATCCTACCTTATCTGCTCTGTGATGCAACTCTCCAGTTCCTTCAGCCTCCATCCTTGGGGTGTTTCCCTTCCCGGGCATGACCCTAGACCCTTCAAGGCCACCAGTGCTTTCTCATCCCTACTGGGAAAAACAGAAATTGGTATTGTTTTGTATGCCAGGTTCAAGTGCCCTCTGCCTTTGAGGCTGCCTAAAATCTTCCTTTGCAGGCATTTCCTTTTTGCCTCTGCTGCTGTGTCATCCCAAGCAGCTCAGAAAGAACCTTTGAGTCTTATAATTCCCTCAAGTGCATACCTTTGGAAGCGGGACCTGTCCCCTCTGTTCTAGAGCTCCCCTAAACCTATCTGAAATTTATATCTCCTATTACTCTGCCTGTATCCCTAGCAGAGAGGAGGCATCCAGGCATGTTATTGTATCTTTTTAAATGATTTTATTGCCCAATAGAGGCCAATTCTTTGGTTATCAGAATGTTTTACCATGAATCTGAGCATTACAATTTAATGAAATCACCCCAGAAGCAAATAAGTAGAAATTGGTATGGAAGGATAATAACTAAAGTGAATTTTGAATAATCAGGGTGCTTTAGGGATTACATGTCAAGTGTCCAGTTTTCTCTAGCTAGAGTGATTTTCAAGAAAGCAACTTCTACTGTCCATTAAAGTGAATTGTATGTTCCATTCCAGTTAATGGGTCATCCTTATTCAATTGTTAAGCTAGAAATCACAGTGCTTTTATTAATGATTCCTCATTCATTAATTATTCCTCATTCATTAATTATTCCTCATTTATTTAGATACCATTTTACCTCATCAATTTCAAATTTATTCTTAACAGAATATTTTCTTCATTTTAAATACCTGCAATATTGACTTGATACATTGCACTAATTTTCTAAGCAGTATTTTCCACTGACATATAATTTCTTAACTATCCCTTTCAATTATTACTCTCTTACTAACAAAATCTGAGTAAAACAAAATGCTGATGTTGGCTGTAGTAGTCCTATGTTTTTCCCAGAGAATAAAGCTCATACCCTGTAGAAAGACATTCAGTGCTGACCATGATGATCAGGAGTTGGATGCCAAGCACAACCAGTACTCCCTACAATGAAGTCTCATTAAAATTTCCTCATTACATCCTGGGCCTGTTCATCATTTGTCTTTTCTTAAGCTGTTCCCTCTCTGTAGAATGTCTGTTCTCTCACCATCCCCCACTTGTCAACATCCTTCAAGACCGAATTCAGAGTCAAACTATTCATCAACCTTTTCACTCTACCTCTATTTTCTTGCTCCAATACAAAATAGAGAAAGCATCTCACTTTTTAAACAGCTTTGTTTATAATTATCATAATAGCTACCACATTCTACTTCTTATTATAGTGCTTGGTATTTATGAATATCTTCTTTGCCAGGTCATTAACTCAATGATGTGTTAGTTCCTACTCTTTGTTTCCAAGCAACAATGCCTAATTCATGCTACCTTCAGCAAAAAGGTTTCTTTCATGAGGATACAGGGATGTCTTACAGCAACCTCTTGGAGGAAGTACACATACAAATCAAGAGGAGAGATTTGGAAGCTTTCCACTTGATTCTGAATCTCAGCTTTCACCACTTACCAAATATGTAACTGTGCATGATCATATGAAACATTCTGTGGCTCAATTTTCTCATTTATAAAAGGAATATGATATTAATAGTACCTACTTCCTAGAGTTATTGTGTGATTTAAAGCACTTGGCGCAGCTCTTACTAAATATGATTTCAAAAACAAAGTTGGGGAGGAAATGAAGCTGGACCTCAGAAAGAACTGAAAACCTCTCTGGAATTCAGGTGGCATTTCTCTGATTCAACTGCACTTCATTTTCCCTCTTACTGCAGACCTAATTACTTTGCCCCCATCCCAACCATTATTCATTGGAAAATTGCTAGTCGATAGCTCATATGTTACATACGTCTTAGAAAGATGTATTCTTTTTTATTCTTTGTTCTGAATCTCAAGGAGGAGACTGACCCAGTTTAGGTCCAATCAGCTGCAGTTTAGAATTAATAGGCATTGAGCAAATAAACAGTTTCCAAAAGCCTATCTTTATAAAAGATGTGGGTCCAAGTGAAGATGGTTTAGAGAACAAACAACAGTGATAGTGATCTACTGAAATGTTTCATTTATTTTGGTGACTTCAGTACATAGTTTTGTCTCTAATTGGATTGAATCAAGTTCAGTTTTTACCATGTATAGTTATAATTGAGTCCAGGTTTTGATATTGCACCTATTACTGTTCTATACATGTCATTTGTTGAATTATTCTTTCAACAAATTTTAAATAACATTTTGTGTTTTAGTAACTACTCTATATCATGAGAGTGTAATGAAGTGAGATTGATTAAAGTTTCTGCCTTCTTATAGCATATATACTGCTTGCTATTTTGACTTTCTTTTCAAAGAGTTGGTCTTCCTATTCTTACAAGCACCCCCTGGTTTGTGAGTATGGAAAATGCTATTTATTCTTTATCAGCAAGCCTGTGTTTTCTAACATTTTCCAACTTTTCTTAAAATTTATTAAAATTTAACTATATTTTCATGTTGTCAGGTAGGATTCTAACATTCATTTTGGAATTGGAAATTATTTAATCTCTTATTAAGTGAAATTTCAGGAACATGAAGCCCTATGTTCTAATTTCATTCAGTTCTAGTGACAGATGATGACCTCTGTGATGGTGGTAATTCCCCATGAATTCTGGGGCTTAGCTTCTTTTAAATCAATCAACCAATGAACCAATCAACCAATCAACCATACATGATTTGACTAAATGATCTCTGATTTGCAGATTCTTATGAAAAATAAGACTTCCAACTTTATGGATACAAAACTTTTGATCATTTATACAATGTCAATGATCTCTCTTCTCCCCCATCCATCCTTTTTAGCATTACTTCTACCCATCTCTCTTTGCACACACATTGAACAGTGAGGACAGGGTAGAGCAGCATTTAAGAGAAGTCAAGTGTCAAGGAGCTAGAAATGGCAGGTGATCAACTCTCCTGGACTCTCAGCAGAGGAACTCAATACTATTTTTCTGAGAATTCTGAACATTTAGTTTCTTCAGAAACTTTGAGGTTTTTTTTTTTTTTTTTTTTTTTTTTTCCATACCTCTATACCTCTTTCTGTCCTCTCCTTTCACCCTATCTCCATGGAAAGTTTTCTTCACTAATTTCTTAGCTCAACTCCATACTTCTATGCTAATCTCAATATTCACCTCTTTACTTTTTCTGATTTTCTACTCTGTTGCATGTCATTCTTTACTGCCATTCAGTTAGCCATGTCCTTTAAGACTTCCCATTTACCTGTCTTGCACTTCTCCCATCTCTCTATCACATGCCCCTCCCAAATTATCCCTGAGCGCTCTTCTCCATTTTATCACCACATGTCTGCAATTGGTCTCTATATCCTTGTAATATACAAGTGGCTGAGGACATTCAAAAAGAAGTTTGAGTACTGAAACTTTACTTCAGGACTCTGGGGTCTTTGTTCTCTATTGTTTTAAAATCTATTGCCAGCTCTCCCTTGCTATGCATCTGCAGAAACAGTTTATTTCAAAATTTGTCGATTGCACAGTCCAGCAGATTTTTCTTACCTGTCATTTTCTTTAACTATTTGTAGCATTTATCACTATGATATAGGTATTTAAAAAAACGTTTCATCTTGTCTTATGACATTCAATTACTCTTGAACTCTTCTCTGTCTCTCAATAACTCATCTTCCTTCTAACTTCAAAAGATAGGGTTCAGCTAAAACCAGGACTTTAATTTCTGCTATTCTTAATCTAGGCAAGTTTCTTCAGAGAATTCAGAAATGGAAAAACCAAGATTATTTTTTTCATTTTTAATCACTTTAAGAGAGAACTTCTTTAAACAAGAGAATACCATTATATTCTTTTCATCTGTAAAAGTAAAAAGGTAGGAAACAATAATATAAAGGAGAGGTGGAAAGAATTCAGAATCTACTACAGATAAGTTCCTTCTCTAAATGTGGGCATGGGTTTTTGAAGGTAGATTATGATTAATGCAAGAGGTATTATAAACCATAGTGTAACTACTAAATAATTTTTAAAAGAGGTAGAAATATTAGGTAAATAGAAAAGATAAGATGGGATCATTAAAAAAAAACTCAATTAACAAGAGGGGAAAATGATAGACTAGAATAGAAAATAGATAGCAGATTTTAATCCAACATAAAAGTATACACCAAAATCAATGACTCAAGCATATGGCTGTCTACTCCTCAATCACTAGACAATACACTGCACAAGTTCTGTCAATGGACATTCCTCCACAGAGTGGTCATTCAGAAACCCAGACTCCATGTTGTGGCTCATCACCCCCCCTTAAGGTCTCACTGTCACCTGCTTTTGACTATTAAAGAGGAAAGTGAAATGTAGTTTCTCAAAAGATTTGTTCTAGAAATGGTCACTTTGCCCACATACATTGGCAAATAATACCAGCAAAACAAAAGGTCAGCTTGGTAATGTCATCTAGCTGGATGAAGAAAGAAAAGGAAAATATTTTTGGTAAAATGCTAGCAGCATCTGCCACATGAGAACAGTTAAATTGAATGGCTAGATATTTTTAAACTTTATTATCCATTAAAGTTATCTTGGAGTTTGCAACAACGCATATATATGGGCTTTACGAGGGAAAAAAAAAATCAGATTTGGGGATAGAGCAGAGATATCTGCATTTTTAACTAGAAACTTAGGTGATTCTGATACCCAGATGATCTCACATCGAAAGTGTACAAGACAGGCGGGGGAACCACATTAGTGACTGGACCAGGGTGTAGTGATACCTGAGATGATTTCAACAAGAACAACTCCTTGCCACTCAAGTACATTTGTGGGATGAGCAGCTTCAACATAACTTGCAGTTGTTAAAAATGTGACAATGCAACCCTCACTTTACACATCTTAAATAAAATCTTATTAAAGTTTGAGAGCTGGTCAATTTTGGTTCTTTGTGTCAATATCCATTCAAGAATAAGCAAAAGTAGAAGATTCTGAAAGAAATTAGCTGTAGAATTTGAAATGAATCCAAGAAATGAGAAAACATAGCCTAAACAAGGTCCTTACCCTTTTGAGGGTATTGAACTGCTAGAAGTAATGGTGCAAAAGGAGTATAAATTAATTCATAAGGTTTATTTTTCCTAATTACATGAGTGGTATAGATTATAAAGAATTATCAAAACTAGCAACACAAATGAATTATAGCAAATATAGTACCCTACTCTGTTATCTTCCATTTTCTTACCTTTCAATGTTCTTTGAAAATGTTGCCATGTTTCACAATAGTCTATCTTACAGAATTTGTTACCTCTTTCCCTAAAGACATTTAATTTATGGATTTTTTCCACTGTTACAAATAATGCCATAAAGGATATCCATGCTTGAGTATAAATCTAGAATAACAATTTTGACTATATTCTTGGACTAGCTTCCTAGAAATAGTCACTGGGACAACAATCCCTTACTTTCTCAAGACTCTTGATAATGTGGCTAGCTTGTATAGAAACTTTTCAGAAAAGTAAAGAAAGTCTCGTAAGGAAACAGTGTCTTTTGACTTGCCAGTGCACTCTAATATCCAGTACCCCAGAGCTGATATGTGGAATTAAGTGAAACATTGCATGTAAAGTGTTTAATAATGTGTCTGACTTGAAATCTGCTTGTAAAATGTTAACTATGAATATTGAATACTAGTGCACAATTAAAATTGGGCTTCAGCCTCATACTGTGTGAAGCAGGAACTGCCCCTCCGAGCCTCAGTTTCCTCGTCAATGAGAGTAAGTTGTACTTTCTACTTAAAATTGATTTTGAGGGGCTTTATCATGTATGAAGCATATGGCATAATGCCTGTGACAGAACATTCAGTAGATGTTTGTTAATGGTATTTATTATTTTCTGCCTTACCCAATTGAGATTTTTCTTGTTATCTGTTTTTTTTTCCATTTTCTTACTTCCCTTCTATGTGTATACTAACATTTCTATATATTGAAATATACTAAGTGCAAGTAAGAATATAGCTTATAAATGTGGTCAGTGAGGAGGAGTGATGCAGGCAGGAAACACTCTTTTAAAAAGTAAGATGCTCTGTATATGAACATTAGGATTCAGTTACCATTCGCTTAGGTATCCACCACCAAGCACATATATGTGTGTATATATATATATATATGCCTATCACTATTTCTGTGCCAATTTTGGTATGTTCTTCAATTTATTAAAACACTGGACTTTAAAAAAAAAACAAAAAACACTGGACTTTATGTGTGAACTGTGTATTTAATGTGACTTGCATGGTATATTATGTTCACAATAGGCATGAATGGCAATAGCATCTTTCTCAGCTGTACGATAACTTATATCTATAACTATTTAGCACTGATTGAGAAGCAGCTCAAAACAAGATTTGGGATTACTGAAAAGTGTGCTGAGATTCAATAGTAATATCTGGCATGGCCATTAGAAATGTAGCACCTCATGAATGGATGATTGTGATCCTTTGTTGGAGAGAATATTGGCTATGAGGAACAAGTGGAGAAAAATGCATTATTTTTAAATTTGAATGTTTGCTTTTCTCCTCTGAGTAACATAAAACTACATAGAAATAAATCATATTGGACATTCTTTCTAGTAAAGCTAACATTATTACAGATTCTTAAAGAAAACGTTGATCTTACAGGGTGAAGAAAGTGGATGTCATTTCAAAAAAATAATATGAACAGAATTCTGTGTGTCCCTATAGATGTTAGTATACCTGATATCTAAAATTGGAGATTTCATTAAATATTTTGAAATCATGACTACCCAGAAGATGATATATTTTTCAAAATGATTTTTTCAGTACATGTTTCTCGGTTTTGTTGAGGAAATAAGTTCTTACAGCACCAACAAAAAGTTGAGACAGTAACTTGTTTTTCAATCCTATCAGCATCGCCAGGCAAATCAGCACCACCAGCATAATATGCTCATGATCTACAGCTCATTTCTCATTTTCCACTAAAAGGGGCCACCAATATTTTATCCATTTTTTCTTAACCCTAAAGCAGAGTATAATTACCTGAATTCAACAAGTTTATCGTACGCTGGGGGTACTGAAGCTTAGCTCAGTGAGCTCCGGAACTCTGTATATATTCCAAGTCCCTTGCATATAGCATGTGCTTAATAAACATGGTCAAGTCAAAGGAAGAATTAAAAATATACTAAATACATTAAACCACAATTTATGTGTTCTACACCATTAGTAAAATGTCCATATTTTAAAAGTAAGAAAAATAGTTCTTTGAATAAGTCATTTATTTATGTGTTTGCCATTTTCTTGGACTGGAACACAGTGGGGTTACATGCTTGACCTTAACTAGATAGATTTTGATGCTACACTGCCACCTTGTGGTTACTCATATAAAGATTGCTGTTTTTAAAAACTAAAACCAAGTGCTTTGTTTTTTTCAGTATGTGCTGGATAAGCCACTTGTTCGTGTTCTCTCTCTCTCTCTCTCTCTCAACAGTGTTTTATGTTTGGAAATGCAGAGCAGGAATTATCTAAGAATACTCATTTATGCAGATAATCTTTTGTATGATCAAATCAGCTAAGTGGCCAGTCTGTCATTTTCAAATGCATACCATAGTACATGTAATGGCTTCTGCTGCGATACCATAACTTTAATAAAACACAAATACTTTCCATGTTTTTACTATAAAGAACTGGTGAAGAGATGTTTTTCTTCCTACTATGTTAAGAGCTTGTTTACATCATATCACATATAATATCTAATGGGAAAGAAGCATATATAAAAAAATGTACACAGTAAAATCAAATTTCCTTAGATTACTATGAGAAAATTCCACAATAACTTGTTTAAAAATAAAAGCACATAGTACGTAATTACCATTACCCATTGTGAAGGTATTTATTTTTGGGGAAGAGGACTACAATTTAATATAGATAATATAAAAGCTATTGAATAAAAAGTATTTTTCAAATATTGTGCTTTTTGAAGACAGACCTTTAAAAAAAGCTGTTATCTTCACAGTTCCCTCACAGGTAGTTTATACTTTAAGAAACTTTAAATTTGTTAAACTTTATTTTTTTTAAGAGGCATGTATTTTTATTTGTTTGTTTGTTTATTTATACATGCACTGGGTACAGTGAGAAGCGGGGAGGGTGAGAAAATTCACCAGAGCCAGAGCGGGGAGCAGAACAGGCAGAAGGACCGAGGTACACTGCTGAGGGGAGCAGTGGGCGGCAGGAGAGGTCTGCGCGCCATGTGGGACCCTCCTCCGGTGACCGGGGAGCAGCCGGGGTTCGAACCGGCACCGCGGAGGCCGCGGGCAGCTTCGCAACCCAGCGCTCAACCACTGTGCCACCTGGGAGGCCCTAAATTTGTTAAACTTTAAATGCACCTATTGCTCTTAGAATTATTTCACTTTATTTGTGACAGGTGCCTACTGAAAAAATGAATCATGTCTAGAGCCATTGAGATAGTGGGGAGAAAGGGAAAGACCACTTCCAGCAGTCTCTCATTTAGACTGTGTTTATCAGATTATGGATCTAGGTTAATCCTGTATTCTGAAGACCTAGAGAGATCCATCAGATGCAAAATCATGATGTTCATCAAGTTATTCAAACTTGGATTTTTTTATGCTCATTCTTACTATCATTCTACTAAAGTTTGCAGAAAAGATTTTATTTTTCTACATATCTATGTAATTAATGTTCATTGTGGGACGAGTAGAAATAAAGACAAACAAAATTAAAATATCTGTTAATTACACCATTCAGTGGTCACCCCCACTGTTAGCATTTTGACATATCATCCAAATCTCAATTTCAAAATAGAGATTTTTTCAAATTGCATTTTTTTTCATGGTTCTATATACTGTTATAGCATCCTCTAACCGGTTTCTTTCCCTTAACCATGGATTCACATGCCATTTATCATTTCATTTTGTAGCTATACCATAATTAACTTAAATATTCCCCATTATAGAATTTTGGATTGATTTCAAATTTCTATTCTATATGGTATTTTCATGCATGACACATCTTCACTCACCCATAAGTATATTTGTTTTATTTCTCATCTATTATGATTCATGAGACTGTCATTAAAAAGCTTTTTAATAGAAATCATATAAAGGATGGATATTGGCAATTAAAATTGGAAAGTAAATTGTTCACCAGAAAATAATTCTATTTTCTACCACTTTATGTTCTCCTGTTTATCTTTAGTTCCAACAGTGCCTTTTTAAATTTGAAGTAACCTTGCATTATAAAATGGTACATAAGTTTCAGGTACGCATCATTAAAAAGGAACATGATATTTGTCACTGATATTTATCAAAACCTAATACACAAAGTGACACAAATCATAATAAGCGCAATCTTGTAAGTTCACAACTGTTACTATGATTCAAGAAAAGGAATATTGGCAGCACTCTGGAAGCTCTCCTTGTGCCCATTTTTACTTACATGTCAAAGAATAGCTATTATTTTTCCCTCTAACAACATGGCTTGTTATCTGTTATCTAAATGGAATCATAATACATGTTCTCTTTGGGGACTCCCTTCTTTCATACAACCTTTTGTTTGTGACATTTGTCCATACTGTTGAACTTCTGTGTATTCTCATTTCCTTTCTTTGTAGTACTTCTTTGCTACAATCTTTGTTATTGTGAGTGTAAAATAGCAGTGTTTTCTTTCAGTCACAATCTTTTATAATGTGAGGTTGCAGGTTTTCCTGCCTTCACTTGTTTTTTTGTTTACTGTATTTTGACAATGTTCATATATTGTTCCTATGTCGTGACACTGGTTACTCTATTATGAATAAACCTTTCACTTTTGCCCAAAGAAAAGGTTACACAACGGTGACCTTGGTCTTTAGTTACAGAATAGAAGAGTGACTTGTTTTTTCAGTCTCCCAAAAGACCAATTAAAGCTATGTTTTTTGACAAAGCAACATGTCTCCTTGTTTCCAGCAAGTAACACTGGTTGTAGGGTCTTGATCCTTGGTAGTGGCAAAGGAACAGGATACCCAGATTGCAGACCCCAAGAGGCAATGAGTGAGTCCTCACAGAGGGCAGGAACCATCTTTCACCTCATGCTGGCACCTCTGACTTTTGCTGTCTCAACTTTTTTTAAATCTTCTTTCAAAAAAAGTTGACTAGTCACAATTAACTCTTTACTACCCCGTGGTGTAGAACTTCACTAAAATTAAAGCTGACCCATGTTCACCACTGATAAAAGGGTGAGAGGGATGAGAACTTCAGCTTCAGAGCATCCCACATCTACTAGACAAAAGAATGAGGAGGCGAGGTAGGACTGGAAAGGGGTGAGGACTTAATGCAGACATTTTAGTAACACTTCCTCATCAAGCATATGTCGAATTGATGTCTTGAGAATGGAATTTCACCTGTCTTCCCCACACAATTTTAGAATTCTACTCTAAACATGAGAAAAATATCGGATAAGCCCCATGGAAGGGTATGGTAAAAAATACATCACAAATGCTATTCAAAGTTTTGCCGGTTAACAAAGACAGACTGAGAAACTATCACAGCCCAAAGGAGTCCATGGTGACAAGATTACTAACTGTGATGATGTATCCTGGATGAGTTCCTGGGGCATATAAAGAACATCAAGTTCTTGGGCCTCCCAGGTGGCACAGCAGTTGAGCACTGGGTTGCGAAGCTGCCCGCGGCCTCTGCAGCGTGGGTTCGATCCCCGGCTGCTCCCCGGCCACCAGAGGAGGGTCCCGCATGGCGCGCAGACCTCTCCTGCCGCCCGCTGCTCCCCTCAGCAGTGTACTTCGGTCCTTCTGCCTGCTCTGCTCCCCGCTCTGGCTCTGGTGAATTCTCTCACCCTCCCGCGCTTCTGACTGTACCCAGTGCATATATAAACAAAATGAACAAACAAATAAATAAAATAAAAACATGCCTCTATAAAAAAAAAAAAGATTTAAAAAAAAAATCAGGTTCAAAACT
This sequence comes from Talpa occidentalis, assembly GCF_014898055.3. Taxonomy (NCBI): domain Eukaryota; kingdom Metazoa; phylum Chordata; class Mammalia; order Eulipotyphla; family Talpidae; genus Talpa; species Talpa occidentalis. The sequence continues at coordinate 74,561,665 of NW_023602073.1, read as the reverse complement.
AGAGAAATCTCAACGGTGGGTGGAATTCAGTTTAAAATTCAATTCTCAGGCTTCCCTGGGGGCACAAGGGGTTAAGCACAGCACTGTGAAGCTATCGGCAGCCTCTGCAGCAGGAGGTCAATCCCCGGCCATCCAGGGAGCTACCCACATGGTGCAGCAGACCTTTCCTGTCTCGCCTGCTGCTCCCCTCAACAGTGTATTTCAGTCAGTCTGCCTGTTTTGTTTCCCGCTCTGGCTCTGGTGAATCCTCTCACCCACCTTGCCCTGCTGGCCTGTACCCTAAGTTTTGTATGCATAAATAAGTATTTTTTAAAAAATCAGTTCTTTAGTTATGAGAAATATACTATAATAATAATATAGCAGGGGGAAATCAGGAGCCTAGTATATGCAAATGCTGTATACACTTCACAGAGTTTCTGAAAATCTACAACTATTCTAAAATAAAGTTGGGAGATCTCCTGCCCATAACTGACTATACAGGTGCTTCTTTTCCTTCTTTTCCTAATGAACCTGTCCTTTTAAAATATAACCAAAAAAAAAATTATTAAAGAAAAAGGAGAGACCTCCCCCCCACGCCAGCTCCCCTACCCAAAGCAGCATTATGAGCAGCAACCAGCATCTGGTTAAACATCAGATTCTTGGGGCCCAGTTCAGACACCTGAGTCAGCAATGTGGCAGATAACAACAAACCGTGATTTGATCCCAGGACTGAGAACTGCTGAACTGGCAAGAAAGCCAAGCAGTCTGCTGTCAGGTGCTTCTCATTTTAGATGAAGTCATGTTACTTTTTTTTTTTTTAATGGCCAGGAATGAAGAATCATTGGCCTCTTGGTAGCTTCTGACTACACAATTATCACCTTTCTCAGAGGAATGGTATGCCTGCTTCTTTTCCCCTGTTCTTTGAATCTGATCTCCAGATCTGATCTCCAGGACCCCTGCCAGACCCTTTTGTGCTCATTTTTCACAGCTTCTTCAGCACACACAATCTCCTCCACCTCCGATAACACCAATACATAAAGTGTATGAACTCGCAGGTTCCTGGAGGTCACAAATCACAACAGAGTGTGAATTCTGTGGAGGCAGAAGGGACCTGGGGTTTTTCATCTGTGATTTGAGGAATACAGAAAAGCATCTGCCTCATATTTTTGTGAGGATTGTGAGTTAATATTCATATGGTGTAAAGAATAGTATCTGGCACTTAGTGAGAACCCAATCAGCAAGAGCTGGCGCTATTGTTAATGGTGAATGTCTTGCCTCTTAAAAATCTCATCACTTCTCCCAAAGCAACATTGTTTTGTGAACAAAATAATGGCTCTGTAAGATTGGTTGGATTACTATTTCACACACAGAGACACCCCCTTTCAATATTCTAAGGCACCTTGATTGAGTTACAATGTTGAAAATATTCCATGCTATTTACATAATGCTTTTAGGATAAATATAGTGAATTGTTTGAAGAATCCATACCTCTCATGAGTAAATTAATCTAACCTCAAGTCTCTTCCCTATAATTGTGCTATTAATAAATAACATTTTTATTTTTGATGTAAGATTACTAGGGTTCTCCAGATCCTTAGCAGAGTGTCTATTATTCTAAAAGACAAGATTAGTCAGAAAAGAAGTCTGCATCCCAGGGGAGGGGCTGTTGAAACAGCAGACAGGTAAGTGAATATGTTTGAGTAACAGCTTCCAATTTTGCTTATTGGCTCTTTGGAACAGGTTGAATAGAAATGGAACAATTTACATGTCATAAATACACAAGCCTTGAGTGTTTTGGTTTGTTTTCCAGATGGGGATTAACGTGGTGGACTCCGCAGTATCTGGATTAGGTGGTTGCCCTTATGCAAAAGGTGCTTCTGGGAATGTAGCCACTGAGGATTTGATATATATGCTTAATGGCCTGGGGCTCAAAACAGTAAGTTAATTTAACATATTTTAATATTCATATATTCCTTACAAATTCAAATGGGAATGCCTTGTAGATTTGGTAAGCAAATTTGAGGTCAAAGTTTTACTATACTTTTACTATTGACTAAAATGCACACTGGGAAAATACAGTGATTCTTTGAGGGGCTTTATAAAGTAACTTATTTTTATAGATCAATCACCAAAATGCTATGTCACATTTTTACAGTGCTTCATGACCTCCAAAGTACTTTTTCATTTATTATCTGATTTGACATCACACACTTTCTGAGTGAGAGCCTGTGTCTTTGCTGTTACATTTTGCCATTTTATATTTTAGTATGAATGTTTTCCTTGGAGGAAACTGCAATCTTGATTTTTCTCAAAGGATGGCAAACAAGGCTTCTGGAAAAGAATTCAGGGTACTTTTAAAATGGTCAGTGGTGGAGTTTAATCATACTTAGAAGGTGAGATGCTGAATGGCAAGAATACTCTTTACAAAGAGTACCCAAACAGTCATATGCTCTATAACATCTACTAAAATCAGTACCTCGTTTTTCCACATGCTTATTAGTCTATAAGGCAGATTTTTTTTTTGGAGGGTAAATATAAAAAGAAAAGTGTTTGTAGATGATTAGAAGTTTAAAGTACTTTGCATAATATAGAAGCAGCATCTTGATTACAAAATGGAATTTTTCCCTCTCTGTCCGTCTCTTCCTCTTTCCTCACTACCTACACTGATGCTCCTGCAACACCACACTTGCCTATAGTCCCCATTCTGCACCATCCATTTCTCACTTTTACCCCTTGGGCTCACTTTCACCGCCACTTGGAATAGCCTCACCCCTCATATTCAATTTCACCTGGACGGTGTGTCACCACCATCCTTAAAAACTCTTCTAACTCGCCACCTCCCTGGTGGCGCAAGGGGTTAAGATACAACCTATGAAACTACCCACAGCCACTGCAGCAAGAGTTCCATCCTCAGCCAGGGAGCTACCCACATGGTGCAGCAGACCTCTTGTGACTCACCCGCTGCTCCCCTTAGCGGTGTATTTTAGTCAATCTGCCTGTTCTGCTCCCCACTACGTCTCAGGTGAATCCTCTCAACTCCCACACCTCTGGCCTGTACCCCATTTATTGTATGCATAAATAAATCTTAAAAAAAAAAAAAAACAACTCTTCTAACAGTTCCCTACCTATGCCTCTGCTCCATATTGTGGGATTTTGTTCTTAAGTGCTTCCCTCCTAACCTCTGTGCCTCTACCTCTGAACCTAACATAAAGTTATATCTCTGAACCTAACATAAAGTTATATAATGATCTTATTGCTTTGTTTTGCATGCCCTGCAGCCAGAGAGCATTTATTACAACTTATTCATACTCATGTTTATTGCAAAGAGATGCTCCATAATATTAATTCAAAGACTGACATCATTAGGCACTAAAAACCCAAAAGCTATTGCCTGCCTTCTCTGGCTAGGAATATTTTATTTAAAAAGTAACTTAATTTCCATAACTTAATAATATCAGAAACATAGGACTATCAAGAAACTGAACAGCAATAATAATCCTTTCTTGGAGATTGAGAAAACTGAATTGAACTCAGCTGATCCTTAATATGTATCAGGCCATACAGGCCCCAAATGCATGTTAGTCATATCCCATTCCTGAGAATTTCACAATTCAAGAATGATTGTTACATGGGTAGCAACTACAATTCAACCAGTATCCCAAGCTAACAAGCCAGGATTCTCTGTAGAACTCAGTGTCACTCTGATTCTCATGCCCAATCATATACAAAGAGCTGCTAATTGGACATCTAAAATATATTGGGGGCCTCCCTGGTGGTGCAGCAGGTTGAGCACAGCACTGTGAAGCTCGCCACAGCCTCTGCAGCATGGGTTTGATTCCCGGCCGGCCAGGGAGATACCCACATGGCACAGCAGACCTCTCCTGTCTTGCCCGCTGCTCCCCTAGGCAGTGTATTTCAGTCTGCCTGTTCTGTTCCTCACTCTCTCTGGTGAATCCTCTCACCCTCCCATACCTCTGGCCTGTACCCCAGCTCTTGTGTAGATAAAATCTTTTAAAAAATAAAATATATTGTTTGGATGTCTCTCCCCTACTGCCCTTGCTATAATTATGTCAGGTTAGGTTTTAGTCACATAATTATGCTAGGCTTTACCACATAATATGGCTTATTACATCTTTTCTAGCCATCTCTGCCATGATTCCTCACATATTCCATAATATTTTTCAGATGTCTTTTACTATCCTTCTGTCTATGGAATCACAGCCATCCACCTCCTCAATGAATCATACTCTTCCTAGAAGACTCAGGTCAGGACTTACACCCTTCCTTCACACATTCCTCTTTGCTCTGAGAACTGACTGCCCTGTGCCTCTGCCCTCACAGCCATTTTGGGTCTCCCTCTATCAGTGACTTACTGTGTAGTTCAGGATTTTTCTCTTTAAGGGTCCATCTTCCTGCTTTGAACATAAGCACCTCAGAGACAGAGGTTACCTTCTACATGAGGTTCTCAAAATACAGAATGTCACAGTACTTGAGAAATATTTATGTATCTGATTGAGCTGCACTTATTTTTAAATCACTTATTTCATAATGATATATGTTCGTTCAGTGGGAAAGAAAAGTCAAAGTGAATTTTGTCTTTGGTATGACGTCAAAAAATTTCACTACGTAAGTCTTATAAATAGAATTCTTGTTAAGGGAAGAACATTAGTGAGTGAAATCTTCCTAGGGTCCCTTTTTCAGTGTAATTCAGAAATGAAATATAAATGTAGTTATTTATAAAATTTAAGTATCATTGAGTTAGAATGTTAACCTAAAATACATGTTAAGGTACTCAACCTAAAGCTTTATTGTGACAAAGCCAAATTTCTCAAACCAAAGCAAATACTGGTAACCTCAAAACACTTTATACTGTAGTAAAATTCATTTAAAAGTGTCACTTTACAAAATATTTTTTGATCATTTTTAAAGTAAAATGCAAAGGATAAGGTGATCAAAAATTAATTAGCTACATTAAAATGATAATCTATGATCAGTTATGAAAAGCCCCTATGAGCATTTATGTTTGTCTAAGAAAATGACGTATTTACATAAATATTAAAAACTACTCCCTCATAGAAAGGAAGCCTGATTCTGTTCAATTTTAAATCCACATTGTTTCTAGTCCATGTTGAGGGAGGTCATAGAAGCTTATAAAACACTGTATGAGGGCAAATCTCTGGTTAATCTGCTTAATACTCTTTCTCCCTCAGTGACAGCAAAGGTGCTGGATAGGGACCTTGATGGTGACCTTTTGTTACACCAAGATGGAGAGATGAGGAACATGCACTGAACTTGGCCGTCATACCCAACTGCTTATCTGTCATCCATGGATTTATCTAAGCCTTTGTTGATCCTATTTATGCTTTCAGACAGTCCAGCCTCTCAGGCAAACAAGTTCCAGATGTATACTAAATACTACATTTTATTTCACCTACCTCCTTCAATATCATATTAGCGATAAGATTCAATATCACTGGTGTTCAGAAACATTATTATTTCTGAATGTGCTAAAAAATTAGGGACCACCTTTCCTATATATCTTACAGTTTTATGAATTTGTTTTTTTTTTTATATTAAGGGGATTTTTTCCTTTTCCTTAAGTCCTTATCTATAAATCTGCCAAACCATTATCACTTTAGTTATCCTTCATTGAAAGTTTACAGGTGGATTCCAGTTCCATTAGTGTCCTTCTAGAGTTTAGGTTTCAGCCTGAATTAGCCTATGGCTTTATACAAGGGTAAGCATCAAGACATCGTTTAATAAAGCAGAAAAATCTAATAAAACATTCACTACATGATTCATGAGAACAAATGTTGTCTGCAAGTCAATAATGGCAGCAATTTTGTTTGGTAATTTTAAATGGTTTATCACTGATAAATTTAAAGTGAATCTATTTTGTTTTCCTTCTTGCTCACCCCCTTTCCAAATGATGTCTCTTATTTTCCATACCAGGGTGTGAATCTTTACAAAGTGATGGATGCCGGTGACTTTATTTGCAAAGCTGTGAACAAAACCACAAACTCTAAAGTAGCTCAAGCCTCCTTCAGTGCTTGATGTGAATGAATTTGTGACTCAAGGCAGAGAAGATCCATTTTGGCTACAAATATTCATCTGAAAATCATTACTGTCAACTTGTTCTGAAATGTTAAGTAGCATAGAAGAGTAGAAAAAATACTTTTAAAAAGAATATAACTGGGTGGATTATGAAGTCAGTGGAAAGCAATGCCAGTCGTCAGGTAAACAGCAAGTTGAGGCTAAATAATAGAACTTTAGACGTACTTTGAATTTGTAGTAAATTCTTCTGTTTTGCTCTTCCAGAAATAACTTTTTAATTTAGTAGACGTGAAAATTGACTTCAGATTTCCCTAAGTATCAAATACTGTGTTAATACTTAATCAAGCTGGCTTAGCACAGTGCACGTATCGTCGGTGGTTTATGAGCTCCTGCAGAGTGTGCGAAGTGTGTGGCCTCGCTATTATGCGCTATGCCTCCGGATCTCAACTTGCCACTTGCCAAGTCAGTTAAGTTATGGACCAAGCGCCAAAACGCCATCTGACCCTACATAATTTTTAGCAATAGAACTTTTATATTTCGAGTATGGCTAACATCTGTTAACTATTTCAATGACTTTATCTTGTTCCAAGAGCCTGTGGTCAATGGCAAGATGCCATATCCTGGAAACATATTACGACCTCCCATGTTTGTTACATGCATCTAGTTTACCATACCTTCCCTTTCATCAGTCATAGTTAAAGTCACAGTAAAAACCAGCATGGTGGTGGTGTTGCTTGGCTATAGAGAAATGGGAGGCACAGCTTTGATTCCAATGTCTCCATTGTAGCGATGAGAATAGGTTGATGCATATACAATAATCATCTACATTTGTAATTTTCAGATCACTTCCAAATTGCTCATGGAACTATTGTGATCCTAAAAATATTAAGACATTTCTTAACTCATGAATAAACTATTTTGCTTTGATTCAGGGTACTTTGATTACATCACATTTTTGAGGTTGGCTTTTTTATGTTTATTTTTGATGTTGAAGTGGCTGAAATTTTATCTCTTGGACTGGATACCTTTACCAGAAATAGCCAAGATTAATATATCAAACTTGAGAAGAGTTAAGCAGGAGAATTATGTTAAGAAAAACATTTCTACAACCTATGCAAATCATGTGGGGACAATATTATTACATGTGGGTCTGAAATATCAGTTCCATTATTTATGTAGTCTTCTCCAGTGTTACTGGATGATCTTATCTTGGAATAAATTTGAATAAAACTTGAAATATCAAAGTGAGTACTGTCAACTTTCTGTTCAAAAAGCATCAAAACCACTGAAATAAGAGAAATTCAGTATGATATCATTACAGCTAAGTTAACTTTAAATATATACAATAATGGAGAAGCAGCACAAGGGAAACACTGATAATTGACAAAACCAAATTAATCCCCATGGAAAATGCCAACTCATCAGGTTGTGATGGTGGTAAAACAGGAGGCTATCATCTGGAGGGCTGAGTAACTCTACCTTTGGGTAAATGTCAGTGGGGGAAGGGCAGTGCAAGGGAGTAAACAAAGTCATAGCTCTTTTTTAAAAGATTTATTTATTTATGCATACAAGAACTGGGGTGTAAGCCAGAGGTTCAGGGGTGAGATGATTCACCAGAGACAGAGTGGGGAGCAGAACAGGTGGATCTACTGAAAGACACTGCTGAGGGGAACAGTAGGTAAGACAGGAGAGGTCTGTTGTACCATGTGGATCAGCTCCCTGGCGAGCTGGGGATCGAACTCGTGCTACATTGGCTAGCAATAGCTTGATAGAGCAGTCTCTAACCCCTGAACTACCAGGGAGGGCCAAAGTCATAGCTCTTTTACATGACTGTTTCAGCTCCATCTCCCTTGCGTGTCACTATTGACAAAGTGCTTGCCCCTGTGCTCTGGCACAGTAATGGGACACCTGTCCTAAATGCATGACAGGGCATGCCCCCGTCTTCTGAGGGTACTTTTCCTATCTCTTATGGTACCATGGGTTTCTTAGTTTTGAGTTATTTGGAAAAGCATCTATTGAAGCAAACTGCTTATAGAAACAGCTAAGGACAAAGCGTTGCTGTTTTGAAATAAAACACAAATTCTTCAAAAGGCAGAACAAGCAGTAAAATGCCAGGTGCAGTCTTGCACACATTTAACTGCACACATATCAGTCTATGGATTCATTTCCAAAAATATCTCCCTGCTACCTACTCACACTCATCAGTTTGTATTTTCGGTATTTGTGATCCTTTGTCCACCCAGACTGTTTAAACACCTCTGCTAATGAGAGTTTCTTTTCTAGTTTTTTTGGGGGAAGGCACAAAATCACATAAAGCTGCCTAATGTCCATAGGCAGAATGCCCCTATATTTCAAGTAACCAGGAAAACTTGGAGTCACTATAGGACTCACCCACACATAAAACCTGTACCACAGTGAGCCCTGGGGAAAGGCTTAAGAATGGCAAAGCAATCATGACTCTATTGAAATACATATCTAACAGTCTTCTATGACATCTGCCCGTAAGTCAAAGTAAATATTGTTTACATGTTCTAGAATATGTAATTTATTTTATCACATGTAGATGACTGATTATAAACAAAGACTTTAAGACTAAATACTCTGAAAGCTATTTTCTAAATTCTGAATTCATAAAATTCACAAAGCAAGTAAATGGAAGCTGCCTATGACAAAAAAATCAGAATGCCCTTCTATGTGATTTACCATGATCAACATTTAATAAAGACCCTTTTACATGCACTTAGGTGGCTATTTGTTTTTATATGTATGCACCTTGCCTCTCTAAAATGATAAAATCCAGATAGCCCAGAGTCACAGGTTATTTAGGGTTGAATAGATAAACCACAAATATCTACCGTATCACAACTATAAGAAGATACAAGGTTTGGGAACCAGGGGCCTCCCTGGTGGCATAGGGATTAAGTCTCAGTACTATCACACTACCACACTACCACCGCTGTCACCATCAGCTGTGGCAGTAGACCTCTCCTGTCTTGCCCACTGCAACGCTGAGCAGTGTATTTCAGTAGATCCACTTGTTCTGCTCCCCACTCTTGTCTCTGGTTAATCCTCTTACCCCCAGCACCTCTGGCCTACATCCTAGTTCTTCTACGCATAAATAAATAAATCATAAATAAAAGGTCTGGGAACCAGCCAGGAATCTGAGTTGAAATAATTAGCAAGTGAAGAGTTACTGTGAACACCAATAATCATTTGAATTTGTTGTGGTAGAGTGTTATCAGCTAGGCTCTTTTAAATTTTAGGTGATAGCCCTGAGTGGAGAAATCAAACATTGTACAAAAATGAACAACGAAGTAAACATATATAAAAAAGAATATAAACACAAATTTGAGAAGATATGTGCACCCCTCTGTTCACTGCAAAGCTATTTACAATAGCTAAGTTGTGGAAACAGCTGACGTGTCCAGTGACTGATGAGTGGATAAAGATGATGCAGTGTATGCACAATGGAATACTTCAGCTATGAAACAGACACAATCTTGCCATTTACAACAACATGGAAGGACCTTGAGGGCATTATGCTAATGAATAGCTCAGACAAAGACACATACAGTATGATTTCAGTCAAAATTGAAATATAAAGAAAGCAAATGAAAGAACAAAACAAAACAGAAAATGTTTAGATACAGATAATAGACTGGTGGTTACCGGAAGGGAAGCAGGGGGAGGGTGGGTGAAATGCTGAAGATGCTGATGAATGGAAAGTAAACATTCTGTAGTGAGAATGATACAGGGTATATAGATGTTGAATCATAATTCTGTACCCTCCACCATAGTTTAACTCAGTGGATCAATTATGTTTCCAGCAAAAAATATCTCACCATTCCCCTGCTTTTCTAGTCTCAAGGTGTTGGTTTGCCTTCTGGGCTCCTTATCCCCAGAATCACCCAGATTACAGCACTTCCAGGCCTCATATTCCACACACAGCCTAGTCACTGAAGAGGGGTTTTTCTTCCGCAAAGTCTTGTTTTAAATTCATGAAGAACATTTCTTCACCCTGCCCCAATCGCTCTTCCTGTATATTTCATTGGGCAGACTATCACAGGCCCTTTCTTATACTCTTACATGGAGATTAGATCATTAACACAGGCCAACAAGGTCACTGGTGACCTTGAACTGATGATCAGTGAAGTAGTGGGGAGCCTGGCAGGTGTACCTTTTATGGTAAGACAAGGTAGAGGAATCCAAGGCAGAGGAGTTAACAACTCTAAGGAGCTCTAGCTAATTTCTCAAACAGGAGGAAAGGATAGAAATTGAGTTTTAAAATTTGAGAGGTTTAGGTTTTAAGGTGAAAGTAGCTGATCCTGCTTATTAGGTTTCTACTCATTTCAGGAAGGTACAGAATGAGGTCTCTGAGCATCAGAATTGGGGATGGAGTGACAGCTTTAGAGAATCAAGTTTGAAATCTATCCAGAGCAGTGTTAGAAGTTAACTCACTCTTACAAGTTTCCACAGGTGATTAGGTGCTAAATCCAAGTCCACTCACCTATCCTCATGCTACCTTCACTGCTACTGGACACACTGGCATCTCTTTGAAGTGCTTTTCAATTTCTGAGGCACTGCTCCATCTCATATCCCACCAGCCCTTTAAATGTTGGTGGCCCCCTATCCTTGGTTTAACAATGGATCACAATGTAAAATTGCCTGCACCCCACTAGTTAAGATATATCCCAGGCCCAGCAAAGTTGTCATCACCTGTGAGCTTTTGAGAAATAAAGATGCCTTGGCTCCTCCCCAGGTGCATGGCATCAAAATCTATATTTTGGGGCCTCCCTGGTGGCACAAGGGATTATAATGCAACCTATGAAGCTATCCACAGCCACTACAATAGAAGTTAGATCCCTGGCCAGGGAGCTGACCCACATGGCATAGCAGACCTCTCCTGTCTCTCCCGCTGCTCCCCTAAGCAGTGTATTACAGTCAATCTACGTATTCTGTTCCCCACTCTGTCTCTGGTGAATCCTCTCGCCCCCTGCACCACTGGCCTGTACCCCAGTTCTTGTATGCATAAATAAATAAATCTTTTTTTAAAAAAAGTCTATATTTGGTGCAAGATCCTCACAGGACTGCCTTGCTCAGTGCTTATTTGTACTGGCCTGCTTGACGTCTTCCTGGTGTCACATGGACATCGAAGCTCCATATAGTCTGGCTAGAACGGCTCTCCTCATATACTGTGCTCTAGTTCAGTGTCTTTTCTCTGCTCCTGGAATAAGCCTGATTCAGATGCATCTTTGGTCCTTTACCTTTGTTTTTCTCTCTGCCTGTAGTGCCCTTTCTCTGATGCCTAGCCAGGGCTTGACTGGCAACTTCCTATCATTCAGTCCTCAGCATAAATGTCTTAAGTGAGTTTTTGTGGACGGTTCAGTCCAGTACATCAAGATTTTGTTACTCAGCTTGCTTAATTTTCATTTTGATGATAGAATCTTTACTTAATTTGGCCGTTTTCTTTTTTTTCTGCCAGAATATGTTCTCCAAGAGAAAAAGGGCTTTGATTTCTTCTTCATTCTTACCTCCTTAGTGCCCAGCATACAATGTTAGGGCCTAGCAACAATAGCTATTTGTGAGGCTTAGTCTGAAGGAAAAACAACTAAAGAAATGAGCTTGATATAAATTTCTGTGAACATAAGAAAGAAAACCATTTGGCCTAAACTCTTTCTTTTTAATATATATCTAAACATTTCCTGACTTCTTGTTTCATAGTAGCTTTAAAATAATGCTTACTGAAAATTCTTGAAATAGAGTTAAGGATATTAAGGAATGGATACAACTATGTACCAATTTAAGAGTGTTTAGATATGTTAGAGAAATTGGAATAGTCAGAAAGCCAAATATCCTTTAAGCAATAATCAAACCGTCAGGATTGGTAGAAAATCTTGACAATATTGGAAACAACAAAAATCTGAGGTGGAAAAGAGGTATTAATTTCAATAAGTGTATGTAATTTCTCTCTCTCGCCTACATACATACACACACACACACACACACACACACACACTCATAATAAACCATCCAACTAGGCACAGTAAAACTCAATTTCCTCATCTGAACTTTCTACAGCCTCTTTTCCTGTCCAAGGAACTAGAACCGAATTGTGTATTCAAAAGTCCACTGTAAAATGTCATGTGACAGCAGCTGCCATTTATGTGATTAAGAGAAAAAAATTCATAATTATTTTATATCAAGGTTTCATTTATTTAGTATTTGTTAAGTAGTTCTCTTCGGTATTTCAGAACAAGTTTTAGAATAGATCAATTCTCAATTCTCCATGGCTGACAGAAAATTACAACCAACCATATACCCTGCAGTTTTAATGTAGGTTGCACATTCATTCCATCGCTCATGGAGGACAGGAGAGGGGGGTTAGCAATGCTGATCCCTGGACCCTGTCTCCAGAAATTCTAATTGAATTGGTCTAGAGTGACTTCAAGTATCATGACGTGTGTATAAGCAGTCCTCATGTGCAGCCAGAGTGAAAATGTCCTGTCCAGTGGAATATTTCAAAGTGTGCTCCCAGGACCAGTGGCATCAATAATGCAACTAATTTTCCTGAGAACTTTATTCAGATGAATCTGAATCATCTGGGAGTTACCTGGCAAAAGTCACACCATTAATTGTGCATTAATGTATACTCCAGAGAGTGGAGGAAGTGATGAAATACCAATGCATTAAAATGCAAATTAGAACTTACTAGAAATGTAAAGTCATGGTCCCCAACTCAGATCTACTCAGCATATCAGACACTCTAGGATGAGGTTCAATTATTTGTGTCTTCATAGGCCTTCCTGGTGTTTGTGAGGCACCCTGAATCTTCAAATACTTGTCTAAGGTGAATTGTCTTCCAAAACAGTGACTTACCACAGCTATAACTGAGGAAAAAGTGGGCAAGACTCAGTTTGCTGCATTCATACAACTAAACATCCTTTAAATTAGCATTCAGATAATCCAATCTGCTATATCATTCTACATGTCCAAAGTAAGCAGGAGGGGAAGGGAGACTCTGTAACACAAAGTCGATGTCTCCTGCCATATTCCTCACTCTGACTGCTTCCCAGCACCCTAGAGTGTGTTGAGGAAGGCAAGCAAAAAAAAAAAAAAAAAAAAAGTTGGCCAACGAGCTAGACCTGCATGATTAGTGGATCCTCACCACCACTACTATCCTCCACAACCCTAGAAATGCTAGTTCCTTCTTTTATCTCCAAAGCTCCCAAGGACATATCCCTGAGTGAGAATAAATTGCTAAGATCATGTGGATAGTACACATGATTAAACTCAGTTCATGTCTCTATTTTTTTTTTATTATTGATTAACTTATTTTCTTACATTGTTGTTCATTTTTGTAGAAAATTTAATTTCTTCCCTCAGGTGGACTCCCCATAAGTCCCCCACCACCACATCACCCGTGAACCATCACCAGTCCCTTGTGCTCTCCCCTCCCCTGCTGCATGCCTTACATCTGTAGTTTGCCTGCAAGTTTTGTCTTTTTTTTTTTGACCCTTTGTTCAGTTTCACTATATACCTCCTGTAAGTGAAACCACCTTATATTTTGATATTTTTCTTTTTCTTTCTAACTTTCTATATAAACTTTTCCGATTTGGGGAACATACATAGAAAACTACTTGTGTCACAGTCACTCCAAAGTCTCTATGTAAATTGTCTTGGTTATTAAAACTATCACCGACCAACATGGAGTGGGCTGACTTTTTCTTGGGTCTCTCCTTGCGCTCTATGCACGGGGGGGGGGGATCAGTTTCAAATTATACCTGACTTGTGACCAATGAAGTGGAAGAACAATTGAACAGACTGTGCTTCAGTAATTCTCCAGGAGGCTGCAATTGAAGACAAATTCCACCCGTTTTTATATATGGTATCCCTCAACTTACTGTAAGTATAAAGGCAAATTAAAGTGAGTACTAGAGACCTCTAGGGATGACCATAAGGAATAGTTAAAAAGTAATGTATTACTTGAGGGAAGGACACCCTCAAATTGTCACCTAACTACACTGCCCTTGAGAGAGGCAGCACAGTGGCCTTACTGCATTCCATCACCCTTGAGTCTTCTTTGGCACCATCTGATCTATTATTCAATGGCTCCACAACCACGGTGAATGCCTTTAAACCTCACTTCAGACCTCACTCCTTTCACCTGTAAAACCTGGACAATAATAGCCCTTATTTATACAGCTGATGGAAGGATTTCATGAAATGGTTACAAGTGTTTGGCAAAATGCCTGGCACTCAGTAAGTGGTCAATAAATGTTAACTATCATCATTTTTATTATCCCTTTCTATGGTACTACCTTGGAGTGAGCTCTTCCTCTATTATGAGTTGCTTAACCCTTAGGGAGGCTCTTATAAAAGATCATCATACTTTCTCCAGTTTCACGTAAAGGGTATATTGGCTAAAAGAGCTGCCTAGATCCCTAGATCACCATCAAATCCCAGAACCACATAATTGAAAATTGGCACCAAAATCCCACACTCTACATATTATGCTCCATCTTGGAGCCATGCATTCTGAGCTGACCTTTTCTGCATTTTATATGACTATAGTTACCAGAGGAACTTACTGAGACTTTCCCAGGTAAATCTGTCTAAAGATATAATAAGCATAATCTCCATACCTAAAGTCATAATAAGCATAATCTCCATCACCTAAAGTCATAAATTTCATGAACATTAGTAATTAGTCCTATGTTTTCGGCAGCTGGACAAGTGAGCAGGTAAACTTGATAAATATTGCCACAGAGTTGTTAGTGGATATTTGATGGAGCTATCTAACTGGGCAGGCTTCTATTTTCTCCGTGTCATACAAAATACCATTCTGTGTGCTCCTGTTGTGACACTGTGTGTATAAAGTCAGAAAGGGTTATTCTTTGCATCCACAGGGGCTATTTATCCTCTGACCTCATAGCCACAGTATCTAGCTCCCACAGCTTACAGAAAGGCTTATATCCTTCTAGGAATCAGAGGAAATACCTCCAAACTTATGGTAACTATTTCATCTGAACTTAACTTTCTCCAGCTTGGTTCTTTATAGGACAGTCACTGATAAAATAGGCAAATCACAGGTAGCCAGATAATTATCTTGAATCTTCTGAATCCTGAACATTTTAAAAGGTTGTGAAGTGAATACTTTGTCTAAAAATCTTCCAAGAAGAATCTCAAGTTTTCTCTTCTAAAATCATTTGTTTGAAAGGCTTCCCTGGTGGTGCAAGGGGTTACGTCTCAGCACTATTAAGCTCTTGGCAGCTACTACAGCACAAGTTCGATCCCCAGCCAGGGAGCTGACCCCCATGGCACAGCAGACCTCACCTGTCTCACCCACTGTTCCCCTCACCAGTGCATTTCTGTCAGTCTGCCTGTTCTGCTCCCAACTCTGCCTCTGGTGAATCCTCTCACTCCCTCCCTGCACCTCTGGTCTGTACCCCAGCTCTTATATGCATAAATAAATTTAAAAGAAATCATTTGTTTATGGTATTAAAATCCAATTTCTTCTGATAAGTTTGCAATAAAAGATAGGCATCAGGAAATCACCAATGTACCATGAATTTCAATAAAACTTTTTCTATGAAATCAATGGTGGGATTTAAAACCCCAGTCATGGTTTTGTAAATCATTTTAGAAGTGCATTTGAGGCTACACTTATATCTCTTTGGTAACTTTCATTTTTTTTTAACCCAGCATTATTGACATGTAACTGACATATAATTTTGAGTAAGCTAAAGTTGCAAATGTGCTGATCTGATACAGGTAGATATTGCAAAAAGATAAGCTAAATGTCTATCACATCACATAATTGCAATTACCTATGTCATAAAAATAAAAAATTATTGCTTAGCAACTGAAAAATACAATATTATTAACTATAATCATTATACTGAAATGGTGGTTTCCAGGGCCTAGGGGATAGGGGGTGATGTGGTCAAAAAATACATTCTTCCAATTTATATTTAATTTCTGGTGACCTAAAGTCTGGTTATATCTTATAGCAGCCTGTACACTTGGTTTCCTATCACATTTATGTAAAGAAAACATTAAATACATGATCCTGTACTTGAACAAGAACCAGTATGTCTTAGGGTTGTCAATTGTTAATATCTTCATAGATACTAAGGAGCAAAAGAGATAAGATTGGAATTATGGGTTTTTCTTTCCTATTGATCTACCATTCAGGTGACTAGTGGTTGGTTGTTCCCTGGGCCTACTGGACATGACAAAAAGTATATTACCATCATTAGGTATTTAATATGTGCAAGATTAATTGTACCCCCAGTTGGCATTTTGTGATGTCACATTCATTTCAATGACAGCTTTTAGGATTGCACTGACTCCTTCCATATAAAGAACTAAAGGTCACTAATGCATGGTCATACTCTGTTTTTATATTATGTTGATATTGTTAACAAAGATATTATTAGCCATAGTTTTTGTTGTTTCATTTTGTGATTGGGTGGCATTGGAGTTTTTGTGGAGGGTAAGTGAAACATATACATGAGTTGAGGTGTGAAGCTGTACCCCTATAGTTATACAGCCATGCAAATGAATGGTAGATCAATAACATTTGATTAAAATAATACTGTGAACAACCATGATTTAATCCATTTAAATATCCACATTAGTCACTGTATTTTTTATCCAAATTATGTTCTATTATTCCTAAAATTCAAATTGAGGCTGACACAAGAGATATTTTCAGCCTTCCAAATAATTCAAAAGAATGGATTACTAATCAGCTATTTAAAATTAAAAGAGGACATCTTGCCATTTGTGACAACAGGGGAGTAGCTGGAGGGGATTATGCTCAGCAAAGTCAAAAAGAGAAAAATAAATACTGGGTAATTTCACTCATATGTGAAATATAAAGAAATAAAGCAAAGAAACAGACAAAACTATGCCAAAACAAACCCTAGGAATCTGACTGCAGAACTCAGGTTACAGAGGAGAAATTGGGGGTAGAGAGCACAGGAGAAGGAGGCCCAATGGGCTATGTGAAGGATTAGGGTGCTTTGGTGTTGGATGTGGTATAGTAACATACATCTGAAGAGGTGTAAACCTATACCCCTAAATCATATATAGTGTTGTGAACCCATGTTATCTCAGTAAGAAAAAAAAAAGAAAAAAAAGTATCAAATTTTTCTAGAACAATTTGATTACAAAGTAAGTAAACCCATCTGTTTCACCCACAGAATGTTTGAATAGGTGACCAGAGTTGCAAGGCAATGACTTTCCTTCAAAATCATTTATGTCTATCTTTGCTTTAAAAAGTCACTTTATTTTTTATATCTAATAACTTACAATGACTGGAATTTAGATGAATTAGAGATGGGCTATTAAAGATACATGATCTTCTAAGGTGAGTAAAGGTCTCTACATCCCAACTCTTTGAAGAAGAAATGTATCTATAGGAAGTATTATTATGGGCAAGATTTATTTGCTCCCCAGTTTTAAAGTCCCCTCCTAACATACAAGGCCATTTCCGATATAAATTTAATTTGTCATTTTACTTCATCTTCTGCTACCCCATGATCCTCTGCTCAATTCAAATCCCTTCAAAAGGAATCACTATTCAGGAAAGTCTTGTTTTTCTTCCTTTTTTTTCCCGGTCCCTGACACATTCTCACCTACATAGCTGCTACTCAACCAGCTATTTCCAGGGGAAATTTGTTCATATTCTATCACTCTTCAGTGTGATTATTTGCTGCATGCCAGTATTTCTGACTAGACTGTGAGCTTCTGAAATACACAGGCTGCAACTTAGTACTTGTGTATCCCTTGTGCTTTATATATGACATAATGTAGCATTCATCTCATAAGTATCTTTCGAATGAATAAATGAGTTGGCATGTTGATTATAGTAAGTGCCCATATTAACAATATAAACTTCATTTAGTAACAGTTGCAGTTACTATTGAGATGTATAAAATAAAAATAAACCCTGTCCTCAGTGGCCTTAGACTGTTTTGTTTTAGGAAAACATGCTCTCATTTTCCTAATTTGGAGAAGCTTTTACTCTTAAGACCCTCTTGACATTTTCCATTTCACTTACTATTTTAAATTTCTGAAGTTTGGAAAACCCAGTGGAACATTAGGAAACAGTCAGAGTATATTTGATGTTGGAATCATTGTTCGAATTATCTTACATACAAAATTAATAAACTCTTAATGAACTTGTAGGTGCCCTTATAAGTGATTTGAAAATACACAAGTGCAAATTAGGGCTTTCCCTATTGGGCATATATAAACACTAAGTTCTGAGGTTTTAATAATGAACAAGGCAAATGTAGTCCCTGTCTGTCAGTATTATACTCAAATTCTAGCTTTCCCCAAAACTGCCATTTGCTCTGCAGGGCGACAAGTATAGATTCAGTTGAGTTCTGAAGCATATCTGCTGTGTTTCATGAGCTCTTCCAGAAGAATATTTACACTGAACCCAAGATCTATATCAGCCAATGTTTTGGGGAACCAATGACTGGACAGGGCTTAGCGCTTAATTGGAAAAGTGGAGGTGATACAATATTCTCCAGAAAAACTCAAACGCTTCTGCTGACCAATACTCAAAAGGCTGAGACCACCCAGGGCACAATTTGGCCTGTGGAACACTGAGCGAAGAGACAGCTAGTATGAGGATGCACCCTCACGGCCTGACTCCTGGAAGTGATTAACCATCCTTTTTGGCCGGGGCACTGTCAAAGAGCTGCACTGCCTTCTTGCACAGCAGGGAGTACCAGTAGATCTGGGGAGCAATGAGGAAGGCATCGACCACACTTCAGAAGAAAGGGATGCAGAATGGCAGTTGGAATAGGTTTAGCCCCTGCTATTGGCCATAAGACTCATACGTGAGGGGAAAAGAGGCTCTGACAGGAAAGGAAGGTGATCGACATGGAGACTCCATTCACCTTGTAAGAAGGGTATGCTGCTGCTTTAGCTGAATCAGAACTCTGCCCAGTGACACAAATGGAGTGCTCAGTTCTGCTGTGAAGATACAGCCGACAAAGAAGTCCCCCAGTTCTCCCCTAAACTTCTGTGTGACTGGCACAAGTGCAAACATAATGCCTGCATGGTGTGGGACCACGAGGCGATTTTTAATTAGAAGTTTCAAAAAGTAATGAGGGAGTGTCTGCGGTTCTGGGCCCTGGTTCGGTGCCATTCACAGAGGTACATGGCATAGGAGTCATAGATCATGTATGGAATCAAAAACCAGATGTATTCTCAGGCAAGCCGGTGCCTGTCGGAGATCATGTCGCTCCAGGAACCGACGACGATCCCGGAGCCGGTGGCCAAGTCAGCCTGCACTAAAGAAACCAGCCTGATGCTCATCATCGCGCAGTTGGAGTCTGGTCATTCTGGCAGCCCACAGCGCAGCCCGCAGGTGCAGAGCGCCAAGAGCCTGGGGAAGAAGAGGAAGCCCCAGAGCAGCGTGAGCAGCATGGGTGCTCCACTTGGTGTGTCTCCTGTGGGTTCCGGCTCTGCGCATCTCTGACTCCATTTTTGACTTGTAAACACTGGTAGATTTTAAGGCCCCCTCACCTCGCTTCCCCCTTCTGTGCCATAGCTGGCCACACTGGTAAGAAAGACTAGGTTTTCCCTCCTCTCTCCCTACCACCTGTGGTGGTGGGGAAGTTGTACTATGAGATTGCCAGCAGGAAAGTTCTAATTGTGCTTGAATTCCCACCTTGGTGTATGCCCCAGTCACAATAAATGTCAGGGGCACTCACTCCTGCCTCTGCTCCTGCTCTTTTCAGATCTGCTTGGATATCTATTCTGAAAGATTCAATGAGATGCATATGACACCATCAGTCTTAACATTTGAGCCAATTTTGGGTGGAGGCCCACCTAGCTCTTTGATCATAAAATCTTATAATGCTATTTTTCTGCTTCACCAAGACTAAAACATGTTCTCTCTTTCTTTTTTCTAGTTTCCTCATAGTCCCAAGATAGCTTCAATAGCTCAGTCTTCACATCTAAGGCCAAAAGAAAGGGCAACAGCAGTCTAGCTGCCTTTGTCTCTCTTTACCAGGAAAAGTAAAGCTTTGTCAATGTCATTAGCTACAACTTCGTCATGCCACTATACTTAGCTATTAAAGAAATGGAAATGTAAGCATATTGCCAACCCAAACACAAGTGTGATTCTATGAATGGAAGAATTTAAGACTAGATCCTGGAAAAACAATTATCTTTGTCAGTAAAGCCAAGGTTATTACTACCGGGGCTAGGTCGTACTATGTGCTAGAGATAGAACAATGGGTGAAACAGCCAAAGATTCCTTATGGATAGTGTCCAATGGGATAGTCATAGAAATGATCAACTGACAATTACACTTGTGTTATGAAAGGGAAGCATATGTCTTCTCTAATAGTGAATGGCAGAGGTATGGATTTGCCAAATGTGGCGATCCACAAGACATGTTTCATGAGCTCTGAAAGAATTAAGGCACAAAATAGAGGGATGTACCACTTCATGTGAAGGACAACATGTGTAATGGTCATATGAAGGGGCATGATGCATTGAGAAACTCAAAATAGACTGAAATGTAAGAATATGAATGTGCGAACATATGTTAGTTAATAAGGAGATCACAAATTATAATATACAAGGAAGTCATTTGGACGAAAGCTTGTTATAACTTTATGTTCTCAGTACTTGAGTCACAGTAGTCACTCTCTCACCTATGTATTTGTTCAGAAAAGGCAAGCATCAAAAATAAAATAAGAATTAATTTGTCATGTGATGTGATGTCATAATAATAAATGTTTCTTAAACTGTCCCTGATTCTTAGGACTAAACAAATATGAGATTTATGTTTTCTTGCTTTGGCTGACTGTTAAGGAACATTTAGAATGAAAATCATATTCTTAAATAAACTTGAAATAAATATATTATTGAGTGCTAATTTTAATTACCTTGAGATTTTGGTACTGGGGGAAAGAAATCATCACCTCCTTCCCTATTTTTGGTTATAAAGTTGATATTCTACTGGAGGTGAAGGGCTGTATAAACTGTATCAAGAGAAAATTATCCCTTAGGATCTGGATACTCAGATGTGAATCAGAGGATAAAATTGTAAAATATATGAATGCAGGAAGGGGTATAGTAACAAGTTAGATGTGATGGAGGTTAAATAGTGAGCATTAGCATGATTGTACTGTCCTGCAATACACTGGATGATAAATTAAATATGGAGTAATCTGAGAGACTATGCTTAGAGAAGAGAAAGAAAAAAATATAATTAAAATCTAATTAGAGAATGAGGCAAGTCTGCAGAATGTTTGGTATGTTTAACATTACCCAGGGTTCAACCTTAGGAGACAGTGTGAATTATTGGATCATTTAAGTAAACTAATTACTTGAGAAAAACTATAAACTCATGACATAATAATCTTGAGTTAAAATTCTATGTCTTGTTTTCTAAAAACCTCATTCAGGGATGTAAATTTTGTCTTCAAATTTATTTGAGACACTCAAGTATCTAAAAAAAAATGCCCATAAACTGCTGCTATACAGTGAGATGTTATTGCTGTCTGTATATAGACCTTTCTCAGGAATATTGGCATTTTTTTGGATGATAACCTGTATTAAATGTTTTCAAATTTACAGTTCTTTTTAGAGTCATGTCGATGTGAACCAATAGCCAGTACTTAGAATGGAATTAATAAGACTTTTATTGATTCAAGGTGCTTTGCACCAGCTGTCAGACACAGACCAGACTCCTTAGCTATTCTTCACCCTGAATTCATAAAGAATAGCATCCCCACAGGACAATTTTAATTGGAAGCATATTTTCCCCCCATAATGCAAACACAGGGTCACAACAGGTAACCTGAAAGATTGTTCCACCATATGTCATCCCCAGAA
Source organism: Talpa occidentalis (assembly GCF_014898055.3). Lineage (NCBI taxonomy): Eukaryota > Metazoa > Chordata > Mammalia > Eulipotyphla > Talpidae > Talpa > Talpa occidentalis. The sequence continues at coordinate 74,539,759 of NW_023602073.1, read as the reverse complement.
AATATATTCCCCAAATATCATAATACACAAGGGACAAAGATTACATAAGTCTTAAGATAAACTTCCTATCAAGTAGGTTTACTGTAACTGAATGGTTGGGTTTCAAATGGAGGCAAGATGCAATTTAGACTCTGGTATACATTAGGAAAATGAAAATTATGTTATCCACCTGTTTAAGGGCCTGTTACTCTTATGTGAAGCATCACAGTGTGCTTTAAGATATTCAAGGACAAGCAGAATATATGGTTATGTACTCTGGAACCAGAAAATGTAAGGCTGTTTATTGAAGTAAAGTTAAATGCATAGCATTATTTATTTTCATAGATTTTAAAAGAAGTCTATTATCAGCACATCGGTTCTCATATTAGAAATGGAAGAAATTTTAGTTAAGAAAAGATATTTTTCTACATTGATATTTACTTGTGAGTACATCTTAAATAATGCTTGCATATAAATGTATACTGAAATATTAAGTATAATGCTTTATAAATTTCACGAGGAGACAATTTTAATTTTTTTCAAACTTCGAAAATGATGAGTTTCAAGATGCTTTCCATTCCGCCAAAACAATTTCCAAGTCCCAGCTGTATAATTGTTCAAGTATGACATATGATGAAGAGTTATACACACTTCCCTTTTATTATATAGTGTAAATAATCATATGTTTTAGGTAGTTTGGGCTGCTATAATGAAGTACCATAACTGAATGGCTTCTAAACAGAAATTTTTCAGTTCTGGCATTTTGGAAGCAGGAGATCCTATTGCCATATGGTTAGATTCTGCTGAGGGCCCTCTTCCAGCTTGCAAGACTGCTGACTTCCTGTGACATCCTCACAGAGATCACTTGGGGGTTCTCCTACAAGAGCACTAGTGCCATTCATGATGCTGTCACCATCATCACCTAAATCACCTTCCCAAAATGCAACCCTAACACCATCATTTCGGGGATTAGGATTTCAATATATTAATTTAACAGGGGAGAGAGATACAACTCTTTCAGTCATAATATAATATTGAAGTTGAGGCAAATAAATTTAACACATTTCTTTTCTGTCCAGTTTAGGATACCAAATAAAGAGAACTCAAATGGGGCCTCCTTGAGGCCTAGGTGTTAAGTCTCAACACTATCACTGCTAAGGCCTGAGTTTGATCCCTGGCCAGGGAGCTAACCCACATATGGCCTCTCCTGCTCCCTTCAGCAGTGTATTTCAGTAAATCTGCCTGTTATGCTCCTCACTCTGTCTCTGGTGAATTCTCTCAAAATTCACCCCTCCCTCCCACCATCACTACACACACACCTCTGGCCTACACCATAGTTCTTGTACACACATACACTTACACACATGCACATAAAATTAAAACAGAGAACTCAAATGGAATATGGTGCCCAAATGCTTTGCAAATATGTTTAAATTACCCCCATTTGACTAAGCTCCATGAAGGCCATGCCTTTGTTACATTCAGGCCTACAAGAACTGGTGCATAATGTCTCATATTAGTTGAATGAATAACATAGCCCTCCTATATTCTAAGTGATACCATAAGAAAGCACACTGGAGAATAACAATAGAAATATCAGAACAATTTTGTAGGTGAGAAGAAAAGACTCCAGAAATATGTAAATCTGCCCATCCAACAATCCAACCACAGCGATAAGATAGTAAAGCACTATTGTCAATGATCTGCTAATTAGGCTCAGGATGGAATCTGACTATAATTCTACTTTGAAATGTAAAAGGATTGTACTTTAAAAAAAAACAAGCAATTAATAAGTTGGACTTTAATTATCTCTTTGGTTTTCTGTCTTATTTACTTTACTTCGTGTATTTTAATTTTTATAGCTCATATCTGTTTTGACCTATGTCAGGTATTCCAGTTGACTCTTCATCTTACTGGTTTTTTTGAACACCAAAGATAAGTGGCTGTAGACTGAAGTTTAATTAGCTACTAGTGAGAGAAAATTATCAGCTCATCAGGAACTACTTTGGTCCACTGGCAGTTGGTTTCTCAAAGTTAGAGGGATAGTCCCTGAAGTAAACCTGGATTTTCTTAACAGTGGAATGTAATGAGAATCATTCAGTTTCCTAATACTTAAATAGTCCTTTCTCCTCCTTATTATAGAAGGGTTTTGAAGGCATATTCAATACAATATACAGGAATAATGACTAGGTTCAGAGGCAGGAAAATCCAGTTCCAATCCCAACTCAGCCACTTAGCATTATAACCTTGAACAAATTTCTTAAATCTCTCAATTCGTTATTGTTCACCTATAAGTAGAAAAACCTAGTACATACAAAACTCAGATGAGTATTAAATATATGAATGTTAGAAGAATGCCAGTTTCGGTGTAGTAATTTCAATGCATGTTATTTAATTGATAGACTGAATCTGAATCTTTCTTGCCTCAGATTCAGGCAGTCATATTATTTGATTTGGCCAATGAATGGAAATTTTAAGACCCAATGTGTGCTTTGTCATAATCTCAATTTCCGTCTGGTACTATTCCAGAGAGAAGTTCCTGTGTTAGCTTGAACTTCCCAGTGAAGGCAACAAAGCAGAGTCAGAGTCTACTTGTCATGAACTTACAGCATAAGCAAGAAACAAACCTTTGTTATTATAATACAATGACATTTCATTAGTGATTATCACTCTGGCATAACAATCCATCTTGCTGAAGTACCTATTACTAGTTGTATTCAACTAGGTAGATAATAAAGGCAAGTATAAAAATCTATTTAAATCAGAGAAACGTTCTAAAGGTTCGATGCAAATGCAGTTCTGAGCTTACTAGCTGTGACATCGTAAAGATGCATATTTAGGTATAGATTAAGGGTCTATTTTGTCAATTAAGATACTTGACACGAAGTCAATTATCAAGTGGAAATCAAACAACCTTCAGTTCAAATATCTTTAAACATTGTGTGCCATGGACCTTAACAAAAAAGATTTGTCCAGCAACACTGATAGATCCATTGTGGGGAAATTCCTTTTCAATGAACTGTGACCATGATAATTAAAATGACTTACAAAACAACAAATCAGGCCACTACAACCACATATTAGACCTACAAAAGCATTTTCTTTTTAGGGGCTTTTACATTCAGGTATTCCCTGTAACTCTCTTTCTTTCTACCTGCAGTGGCAATAAGATAATATAGGGAGTGGGAAGCAGAGCCAGTAGTTGATACCCTCTATCATTGTCTTCATTTCCTTTCTCTTTTCTTACTTTCTCTCATTTCTTTTATTCTCATTCCATAATATTACATACTCTTTTCTCATTAACTCTAGCTTTTAGTTGAACCACTGTATGTATGTAGTAGGAAATTAATGGAAAATCTTTTTCCCCCCAAAGATTTATTTATTTATTCATTCATTCGTTCGTTCATTCTTTCATTCATTCATTTATACAAGCACTGGGTACAGTCAGAAGCGCGGGAGGGTGAGAGAATTCACCAGAGGGAGGAACAAAACAGGCAGACTGATGAAATACACTGCTGAGGGGAGCAGCGGGCATGGCAGGAGAGGTCTGCGCACCATGTGGGACCCTCATTGGTGGCCGGTGATCGAACCGGCGCTGCAGAGGCTACGGGCAGCTTCACATCCCAGTGCTCAACAGCTGTACCACCAGGGGAGGCCCAGTAGTGGAAAATCTTAAGCTAACACTTTTTTTTTTTCATTTTTTTTTTCTTGAATTGTGATCCTTTACAACTCCAAAACCAGGAAAGCAATACTATTTATTACTCTTGAGAAAGACTAGGCACAATCTTCAAACAAATAACCCATTGTTCAGTTTGAGCTTAATATCCACTCTTTTTCAGCACATAAAGAAATAGCATCAAAAGCCAGGTTTCTTAAGAAAAAGCAGTATTTTTTGAATTGTAAAAACTTCCTTGTAGATAACATAATCAAACTCGGATAAATGTAAGTCATAAAACTGTGCTAAAAGAATATAAAAATATTAAGAGTATGTTGCAAGAGAAATTCATGTTAGATAGGCACTCTCCACCTTGGAGAAGAAGAGAAAGGTAGAGGCAAGAGGTTCAGCTTTGGCAACATGTCTTGCCTCCTTCCAACCTGTCTTGCCTCCTCCTTCCTCCTCTCTCCCATTCACCATCCCACTGCTTCCACGGTGGTATGAACTGTGGATTTGGGACCAAGGCAGAATGAACCATAGTAACTTCCATAGAAGTCTGGGGGAAATCTCAGTATATGGGGGGACTTACCTATTTCCTCTCAACAAATCTGCGCATTAATTATTATGCTACATCACCATGACACTAAGCTCTAGCAAGAAGGAAGGCAGATGAAGTATAAATGACCAAACTAGATCTTTCACGTGTGGCCCAGAAAGACAAATTTTGAACCATGAGAAACGTCTTCTCAAGGAACAGTTTATTCGAAATGGCTATCGAAGGGTCTGGCAGGATAGGTATCCAAGAAACAGTCAGCAGGAATGCTGGGATTTTACAAGGAAGGAAGGAATGTAAGGAAGTTGAGGGTTTCCTATTTCTAGGTCCAACAAGGTATCAGGCAGTCTAGGCAACATAAGGCAGAGTGTTTGACTTTACCCAGCAATCAGCAGATGTTTGTTCCTGATGCCACTATTAACCTCAGAGGGGGCATGGAGAAGTGTATTAGGGATGTAACACACTCAGTTTTCCAATTCCCCAGGAATGTAAGTGGAGCCAATTAATAATTAATCACAAGGAGGGAGTAGGTGGAAGAGAGAATAAAAGGTGCTATAGTTCAGTTCCATTTATTCCTACTTTTTAGTGTAGGGCAGGTTTTGTTGCAAAATGAGGGGGTCTGGCTATAAATGGAGCTGAATGTTTTCCTCCCCACAGAAATATAGGGAGACTCTCCCTAGAAAGCCAAGTGAAAGCCAGTCTTGGAATGAAAGAGTCACAGTATACTAAGCCCTTGAAACTGAAAGCCATGGTAAGTAGCCACCAGAGCCAAAGTATAAGGATAGACTAGTCACTTTTCAGCCAGCTTTACACAGTATGACCACAGAAAAGTAACCACTCTGTAACAGAGACCAGAAAATATACAAAAGACTGCTTGTACACCTAAGCAAATCTTCAATTCACAAATACAATCTTTAGAGAGAAGGTGGGGGAACAGAAAAAGGTGACTGATGGAATGAAGCTTATCATTTTCAAGGGATCCAAACAAGGACAATGTGTCTGGAACACAGAGAATAAATGAGTAGAAAGTTAAGCTGGGGGAGGTAAGCAATGGTGACCCTATAAACAATGCCAATAACAATAGCTAACATATATTGAAATCTTCCGTGTGCCAGAACTGTACTATCCACTTGCTCATATCAAGGATTCAGACTTCACAACTTTTATAAAGAGATATTCATAATTAATTGTAAATAAGCAACAAGGAATATACTGTTTAAGTAAATTTCTCTTAGTATGGGATAATAAGCTGCAAATCCATGAACTTCAAAACCCATGGTGTTTTAGTATAGGGACTGTTCTTGCAATCACTAAGTTACACTAATTATTGCTTTAGGGCTATGTTAAGAGATTTACACTATAGGATAAAAACTGAGTAATCAGTGAGGCAACTTAAGTAATAGATTGGAGGCAGGGAGTAATGTGATCAGATTGGAAGAACAAGTAATCTGGGCAAATTTCCCATTTAACCCCTAAGCATTACCATTTTGTTTTTGATGGTACCTTTATTTGGTGTCAGGGACCTCTGATATTCTTTCTTGACTACTATCTGGGAAACACTGATTCCTTCAATCTTTTTAAAGCTAGTAAGGCAAAGGTGCACCAAATAGATGAGCTCTCTAAAGAGGACTTCTCTACAGATTACAACTTCCAGAAAAAAAAAGAAAACAGGAAGAAATGATGCCTCTACCTTCACTATGTTCTGTAACTTGAATGTCAGTAATATGGTCCCCAAGCTTTTCCCCTGCTACAAGTGGGATGATCCTCATGTTTATGGGAAACATTTTCCCTGGAAGATGAAATACTCTTGCTTGACATCTACCAATATTCTTCCTATTAGACTTTTTTTTTTTTTGCTAATAAAGGAAATTCTGAATTTTAGAATTTAAGCATTTTAATAAGTTGGGCTACTTACTATCAAATAGAATGAAAAATAGAACTTAGAAGTCAGTGTTATTCTGCTCTGGCCAGTTTTTTATCCCATTTTGTAGAAATGGTCAATTGAAGTTTTAAAGCTCATAATGCAAAATGGTATAAATAGGATCTAAGAGGGACTTAATCAGAGGATACATGAAAATCCCCAGGGGATACACGAAAGTGGGAGCAGAAGGGTCTTACAGTGATAGGAATCTAGGCTGGGAGACAGGCAAGATGGCATCAGAGGTGGTTCCTTGCTTCATTCATAAGAGAATTATCTAATAGTTTATCACAAGAACACTTTACCTAGAATGTCTGGTGGCTTGGGTGAACTGAAAAAACACTTGTATATCAGGGATCAGGACAAACTATGACAGAGGATAGGATACAAAAAGTTGTGCTTCATTAACTAGGAAGGTAAAGAAATACATGATACAGGGGGCCTCCCCGGTAGTATGTAGGGGTCAAAAACACAGTACTATCAAGCTAGTGTCAGCTACTGTGGCACAAGTTCGATTCCAGGCCCGCCAGGGAGCTAACCCACATATGGTGCAGCAGACCCCCCGTCTCACCCGCTGCTCCCCTCAGCAGTGCATTTCAGTAGATCTGCCTGTTATGCACCTGTATTTCAGTAGATATGCCTGTTCTGTTCTGGGTTGGCCTGAGTGCAGGGGTCTGTGTGTCACATTGGTGGCTATGAAAGCCCAGTGTTGGAGTGACTGCAGACAGAAAACCCTGAGGATTGGGTGATTACCCCCAAAGAGTATAGAATCACCAATCCAAGAGTGAGTGCATCCTGGGGGTGGATGCAGTGTGTGGCTTGTGGCCGAGACTGTAGCCAGAGAAGGCCAGGATCCCTGATGGCAGCCCGACACTCCTGCCTGCTCTGTACCTGGTTGCTGTACTACATGAAAAAGCTCAATACAAGCCTGAGAAAGCCACTGAGGGCTCCAGGACTCTCCTTTACCTGCCCGGTCTGCTCAGATCATCAGAAAACCAGCTCCATCTCTATCCTGCCACTACAATCCCTCAACATAATAAAAGCCATATGTGACAAACTGACAGCTCACATCATACTCAATGGTGAAAAACTGGATGTTTGTTTTCACCATTGCTATTCAACACAGTATTGGAGACCCTTGCTATAACAATTAAGCAAGAGAAAGATAAAAGAAATCAAATCTCTATACGATAATCAGTTGTGTTCCTACAGGTAAATAGTAAAGTAGAAGAGAAATTGAGAAAAACATTCCAAAAAGAAATACCTAAAAAAACTTAACCAAGGAGATAAAAGACCTGTAGAATGAAAACTATGAGATATTGCTAAATGAAGTAGACAAAAAGAAACATGGGCTAGAAGAAATGGCCATTGTTAAAATGGCCATTTAACTCAAAGCAATGTAAAGTCAATCCTAATCCTGGCAATGTTTCAATGACATTCATCAAAGAAGTAGAAGAAACATTATTGAAATTTATATGGAACTACAAAAGATGGCTGAATAGCAAAAGCTATTCCAACTCAAAAAAAAAAAAAAAAATGGAGGCATCCCATCACATCTCAGACTTCAAAGTACATTACAAAGCTATTGTAATTAAAGTAGTATGTTATTGGAATACAGAACCAATGGAACAGAATTAAGATTCCAGAAATAAACCCACACTTACATGGTAAGTTAATCTATGACAAAAGAGCCAGGAGTAAACTGTGGAGAAAGTATCAACAAATGGTATTGGAAAACTGGACAGCTACAGGGCTAATATTCAACATTTACAAAGAACTCATACAACCCAACAAAAGGAAAAATGCAAATCCAACCAAAAATGACAGGATTGCTAATCAAACACTTCTCCAAAGATGTACATTTAGTTAACAGGCATATGAAAAAATGCTCATCATCACCTACCAGGGAAAAGCAAATCAAAACCATAATGAGGTACAGCTTCATACCTGTGAAAATGACCCATCTCCCAAAGACCAGAACCAATAAATGTTGCATTTGGAGAAAATAGGACCTTATTGGGCCTCCCCTGGTGGTGCAGCAGTTGAGCGCTGGGCTGCAAGGCTGCCCGCAGCCTCCGCAGCACCGGTTCGTTCCCTGGCCGCTCGTGAGGGTCCCACAAAAAAAAAAAAAAATAGGACCTTATTTTCTATGACCCCACTGATTAAGAAAAAATATAGCATTATGAGTATTTGGTGTTTATGGGCATGTTCTTTGGAATTTATTCTGCCTTTATAATTATGTCACATATTTGCACTGTGCTGCTGATGCTTTTTATTATTAAGAAAGAAACACATTATCTTCAATGACTTACTGCATCAGACTTTTAAGGCAAAAGAGTAACAATTACATTTGTTTCAAAATATTGAAACAATATAGTAAATGAAATTAAGCATTACCTAAAAATATAAATATTGAACTTATAAAAATTTTGCAAAACCTATCATTTTGTAACAGAAAATTACAGTGAAATCTCTGTGTTTAATGTTAATTCTTTGAGAGTTTATCACACTAAATACTGATATATTTGTGTATATCCTTTTTATCTTTCAATGTTATTTTGTAAAGTAATAAAAAACTTATAAATAACTTTTAAGTAATAATGAAGATTCATACTGCTTTTACCCATCGGAAATAAAATAGGCTGTATTTATGTTAGACACTATTAAACCAAAAATCAAAAACTCTGCTTAATTAGTGCTATATACATACATCCAAAGCAAACTTTAGCATTACAAATAAAAATTCCTTCTAAAGATGACTGTTTTATTTACAGTTGTATTTTTATCAACACAAAATATTTAGAAAATACTTTACCTTATTATCTCCCTATTGCCTCTGGTAGTTTAAATTATATGCAGATGTCCAATAACCCATTACACTGAAAAAGGATAGCTACATATATTTCAACAGACAAAACCAGTTTATTCATACAAACATTTTTACTTAGTTTTTGAGGCTATCCTGACCTGATCATGGCTCTAGAAATCATAAGAAAAACAGCCTGTTTCCCAAGGTTGGTAGGAGGTAACCTCTGGCCAATTCCCTATCACTAGAAGATGTTGAAGTTTTGACCAATCACTGTAAAGCATAAACAGCCTCTGCCTCCCCACTACACAAGCTGCTTTGTCACAACGTTCTCCTGAGCATCACTCTGTGTTTGGAGGACTCCCGGTTTGCAAACTGTCTTTTTTGGTGCATGAACTTTTACTAATTACTATTCTGGTGATTAACTTGGTGAATGTTTGACACAACATTTAAGTCTAGCAATCTTGCTCAACTAAACTTTAAACTGCTGTGTTTTAAAGGCATTTTCCTTTTCTCTGCAGAACCAAGATAACAACAGACAGCTGCAACAAGCCTGATTAAGGATTCACCTACTATAACTAACTTGTCCGTGGGGGAAGTCTTTGTAAACACTCATTCCGCACCCTAAGTTTTGGGGGTTACAACCAGTGTGGTCTGAAGACACTCTGAAATCTCATAAAAAGCACTTAGGAAAAAATCTAGAGAAACTCAAGCACAGCAAATCTCTGTGGCCTAGATGGCCACAGAAGAGGACTAAGAGGGAATGAACTATGAAACTGCAGGCCGCATAGAAAGAACATGTAAATACAGCAGAGGGAACCAAGGAGATGGGCTTTTCTGGCTCTGCCATAAAGCAGCACCATCACCCTTTTGACTGTCAGTGCTTAAACTGTATCATTTGGTTGTAGAGTCACAATTCGGCTTGTTCACGGAAATACTTAGAAACACTTACGTTTTCAGTTGTCTGTATTCATTTGTGTCCACGGCAATGAGGGGATGCATGGTCCACTATCTCCTGAAAGGTCTTTCTCCCTGCTCTCAGAAGACATTCAAAAGCAGGGCCAGAGACGTGAGCACCAGCTTTGGCGGCGGCACCCTGTTTTCCTGCTGCCCAAAAGCCTTCCCAAGAGCCCTTTGATATTCACCTCGCTGAGTCCCAGCTGGCACCACTCTGCAGCTTTCTGTCACCCAGGAACACGTGTGGGTGTTACGAAAGGGATTCTGGGTCGAGGAAAGAGGCCCTGGTAAATGGGAAGTAGCAGCAGAGTCACAGAAGCTTACTACTGGTATAGCCAGGCAGCTCAGGAGGAATTTCATCAACTGTCAAATTCTTGTGAGGAGAGGTCTGTGACCTTGTGACTCTTCCCCAGAAGGCTTTCCCCCCAATATCAAAGGCAATCCTCATATGACAAACTTGTTTTCTCTTCAGGGGAGAGAGATGTAAGATGTTTACTTTAGGGAGTCTTTATACAGGTGAGGGTAGTTGTAGGAAAACCACAAGTAACTCAGAAACTCACAACTAGTAACACCTGAGTGGCTGGTTTTACCTTTTGGAGGGTAAACAAAGAAGCAAATGAAAATGTTAAACATAACAAAAATAACCCTTAGATTTTGACAATAATTTTTTTCTAGCCCTGAAGGGGAAAGAAGAAGAGATGCTTACTGAAATTCATTTGCTTTGTTTCTTTATCTTACATATACAAATGAAATAATATGGTATTTATTCTCTGTCTTATTCACTTAGCATATTACCATGAAGGTCCATTCATGTTGTTGCAAATGGTAACATCTCATCTTTTTATAGCTGAGTAATATTTCATTGTGTATAAATGTGTGTGTATATTGCTATAGATATAGCGATAGCTAACTAGCTAGCTAGCTAGCTAGACAGATACAAAGACCAGAAACAAATGTTGAGGGGACATGGAAAAAAGGGAACCCTTAGACACTGTTGTTGGGAATGTAAATTTGTTTTAACCACAATGGAAAAAATTATGGAGATTTCTCAAAAAGTTAAGAATAGAATTACCATATGATCCATCTAGTCCATTTTTGGCATTTATCTAAACAATATGAAAACACTAATTAGAAAAATATATGCACCCCTATGTTCATTGAAGCACTATTTATAATAGCTAAGATAGCAAAACAACCTAAGTGCCCATAAATATATGACTGGATAAATAAGATATGGGAGGCATATATCTATATATCCATAGATATACAGTCTGGGTAAACATAGTCAAATGTTAACTTCAAACTTATTTAATATAGACAATTTAATCCAAAGAACAGTGAACAGCAATAGTCATGAAACCAGACAGGCAGAAAAATATTTGACCTTTAATTGTAAATATATCACTAATTATTAATATGATTAACTTATTGAATATTTTCACCTGTGTGCCATTGTAGATAACATAATATTCTTAACAATGAGTTAAGATCACAGACAGTTGAAATGATCACAGACAGTTGAAAAGCATTTATCAAAAACTTTTTTTAAGATTTATTTATTTATACATACAAGAGCTGGGGTACAGGCCAGAGATGTGGGGGGGGTGAGAAGATTCACTAGAGACAGAGTGGGGAACAGAACAGGCAGACTGACTGAAATACACTGCTGAGGGGAAGAGCAGGCGAGTCAGGAGAGGTCTGCTTTGCCATGTGGGTTGCTCCCTGGCCAGCCGGGGATCAAACTCGTGCTGCAGAGGCTGCTATTGCTTCATAGTGCGGTGCTTAACCCCTTGTGCCACTAGGGAGGCCCATTTATCAAAAACCTAACTGAAATCTTTTCCCAATTTTTTTTTACTACAAATTATACTCTGCTGTCAAATAACACCAAAAATAATATAGAGAATATCAACTGATGTTGCTATATTATTGCAAAAATTCATAATAATTAGGATAAAAATTAAATTCTCAAGTAAGTCACTGAAATGCACAATGGCTTAAATGTAGATGCTTTACATATTTATGGGTATAAGATAAAGATATGTTAATATAGCAAAATTCAACTTTATTCAAATTATAGAAGTCCAAATATATCACTTCTGACTTTTAAGACAGATAATCTAATCAAATACTTAGAGGAACTTAAAGTCAATGCTAATGATGTAGCTATTGATTTGAAAATGGATATATAAAAACAAATGTACTTGGTATTTTTTTATTAGCATTTTCCTTTTGGCAAGTTAATGGGAATTTATCAAATTGATTACAACAAGCCCTGCTAACAATATTAATTCATATTATGATGTAACTAATTACCATTATATGGATTCAAAGTCATCAAGAAATAGATCATGCAGACTGTAACTTGGAATAACAGTTTTTGCCTTCAAGGGATAATTTAATTCTGTACCAGTGCAGTAAAAGTTATCACTGTTTATTAGCGCTTGACTTTTTTCTTCAGAATAAAGCCAACATCATGCCATATTACTATACCTTACATGATTATACTTAATGATCCAATATCATTAAATCCATCTTAACATTTGCCTTATTGATGACTGACAATATTCTGTTGACTACAAAGACTTGCTTAAAAGAATATGGTTGTTAATGATCTGCGACTCTTGATGAAGTGTAAGTCCTCTAGGTATTTGGATTGGTGAGAGATTTCTTGTTTGACTTGATATTCTGGAAGTTCTATATAAAAGTAAAAGTAAAAGTTAACAATATGCCATTTTAGAGATTTTACGTGTGCTTATTTGTGCCGATATATTTGGGATGTATTCTGCACATAGAGAAGGAAAAATAATCAAACTCCTGAATGTAAAATCCCAGTAGTAGAATATGTGATGGTCTTTCTGATAAATATCATTCAATTAAATTTGATTTGATTTTTCCAAAAAAGTATACTTTCTTTTCTCAAATACTTAAGTGTTGAATTTTTGATTTCCTTGCCAATTTCTCTGAAGATTTAGATATTTCAAAATTTAGCATAATATTAAAAAATGCAAATTTTTCATCTTTCCTACAGAAAGGTATTCACATAGATTAGACTTATCATCAAGTGAGTAGCTGCCAGCCTTCTTTCATTAAAGAGGGATTATTAATCTTCAGGTGTGGGGTAACACAACCTTTGTTGCTGATGATGCTTTTGTTGTGTTCTTTGCATGATGGCTTTTACTAATCTTGGGTCTGTTCTTTCAGATTACAGATAATGATCTATTTTAAATCACATATTATGGATGATTTGCTTTAAAATACATATGAAAGTAAATCAACATTTTTGTCTAAAACATTCACAACTGCTAGTCAGTAAAGGAACATGTCTTTATCTGTATGTGAGAAAGGAGATAAAGTTACAACTAGTACACAGGGAATTTTGAGAGACCAACACCTTATTTATCTGTGGCATAACAGTAATCTGTAAAAAAAACTATGGGACTGTGTAACAGATGTGAACTTTTTACATTATGTATGTAGCTAAGAAATGAAGGTTGAGGATCATTAAAATACGATTTTTGCAGATTAGAAAACATATTGTGTTTTTCTGAAATAATGTCTGTGATGGCATATGTAGGCAGAACTAATTGAACAGCATTCTCAAAAAAAAATTTAAACCAAATAAGGGGAATTTAATAAATTCCAAATGCTATTTTTGCCTTTAGAAGCTGACTCTAATTACTTCAGTCCATTTCAAACCATTCTCTTGGAACCCAAGAAAATTCTTACAGAAACACAACTTTTAAGATTTTGGAGAACAGCAATTTGTTTTGATACTGATATTGGTAAATATCAAATTGAATGTTTAAAGGGGTTGAATCTGACAAATAGATATACATCAGGTATTCAAATAATGCCATTTGGTTCACTGTCATTTCATTATGACTTTGATGAGGAAAAAAATAATTGCTTCCTGTCAGGGGCCACTGTCTGTGTGGAGTTTAAATATTCTCCCTAAGTCTACATGGGGTTTCTTCATGTATCCTGTCCAGAGAGTAGGTTCAGGCCACCTGTAACCCTGAACTGCAATAAGCAGTTAAAAAGTAAGAGAATGAATGAATGAATGAATGAATGAATGAATAACGATTGTTGCTTAGTATTAGAAGTCTTCTTGACTTCTATATTTAGAAGTTTGGTGGTATTTTGTAACCAGAAATATGTCATTAGGAAATTTAACTCTTGTTTCTATCAATCAGTGTATGGTAAAATTGGTTTCATTATACATCCTTTCACTTAAAGTCACAATTTCCAAGAACCTATTGACAATGTTAAATGAGGACTTAACTGTAGTTATCCGGCACTGCACTTAAAAATAAAAAAATCTGAATGTCCTTAGGCAGAGATATACATTTATCATGTGCCAGACTCCTTGATATTGCAATACACTGCCCCATGTATCTTCTGTCTTTTAAGATCTGTTAAGTTATTTACCTATTTATTTTTAAGTTGGAAAGTCATTTTGACTGGTTGTCAAGGCCCTTAAGTCTGAGATTTCTAGAGGGACAATATATATATACATGCATTGTGTAGTTTGATGTCTTCCTCTGAGTATGGTGAGATAAAAGTCATTGCCTCTTCTCTCTAGGCTGATTGTTATTGATAAGTAGATGGTATGTATCTGTGTGTGTGTATATATTATATAGGTTGATATAGATTTATAAATTCATATATAATAGGCATTTAAACGTATATATTTCGTTAACATTTGTAACACTCACACACAAATACCTAAATATATATGATGAATAAGCAAATGACTATCACTCATACTTAAATGTGAGGGGTTTTTTTAATTAAAGGTAAGTTAATCATATCATTTTATCTCTATTTTAATATGTTAAATAAGTGGAAAATTTTAACTCCAGACATTTAGAATCTAGAGATCGTTTAATCTAATGGTAAGTCTCATGTGACTCTAAGCATTACTGCACTCAGCAATGAAGGCAGGCAAGGATAAAGAAGATTTGAAGAGTGAATTAATTTCAAGAAGTAGTAATACCTCTTCTAACGGAATCCTGTGAGATCTCATTAAAGATCTCTTAATAATTGCATATTAAAATATGAATAAAATTCATTAGAATACAAAGAATTAGCGTGAACACTAAATCTTCAGGAAACTGTAAACTAAAATACACAATGGGCTCATTATGTGAGCTAATCAACCCTGTAAATGATCAGAATAAGGAATGCAGCAAAGTTCAACTTGGATCTTATAGAAAAACCTGGGTAAAGATTGATAAATTTATTATGGAGTAAGGGGTAGAGAGGAGGGTGCCATGCATGTTTATTTCCAAAGTGTAATATAAAAAATAAATCTATGATCACATTTCCCTGACATATGAAGACTGAGTACTGTTTCCATGGGCCTGTCTCACATGGAAGTTGGTTTTGTAACCTCTATCCCTGTGAAATGTGCTCTAACATGCTGATGCCCTTCCAGCCCTTCCCCTCTGGGTTGTATCCAGTTACCTCAGCTTGAGCATAACCCAAAGAAGGATTCCACAGGTGACTGCCATGCACAAGACAGCATAGATGATTTCTCCTAGAAGCAAAATATTTTTCAAACATCATTGGATTATTGGTGAGAATAAATAATAAAATATTTATAGAGGATTGACTTTTAACTGACCATTGAAGGAGGAATGAAATCCACTAAGAGTGGTTTCCTTTGCATGTTTTCTTTTAGGCAGTGCAATGCTGTTGACACTAGACAGCATCAGATGATCTGAAAGAAAATATTGAAAATAAGATTGTAAACAAAGTACTTAAGGGCCATGCATTAACTTTACCCCATGAGCTGTTATTTTATTTTTTTAAAGGTTTATTTATTCATGCATACAAGATCCGGGATATAGGCCAGATGAGCAGGAGGGTGAGAGGATTCACCAGAAACAGAGTGGGGAACAGAACAGGCAGACTGACAAAATACACTGCTGAGGGGAGCAGCGCGAGAGACAGAAGAGGTCTGCCGTGCCATGTGGGATTCTCATCTGCTGGCAGGGATCAAACCCACACTGAAGAAGCTGCGGACAGCTTCACAGCGCAGCGCTCAACTGCCTGAGCCACCAGGGGAGGCCCTGAGTGGTTACTTTATAGGGCAACAATCTATATCTAGGACACTATTTAAATAAAATCAGATAGATTAGGGTAAAAATAAACACTTTTCTTATATTTTAATAGGTTTATTTTTATTTTTGATCAGATAACTTTCTTACAGAAACCTTTGTTTTTTCTTAAATTATAGAAAAAATTACATGTATAAGAAAGTCCATTGTGCCTTATGTAGAGAATGTAGACTAGGGAATAGAAGACAGTATCTTTAGGCTATTCACTGGGATATTGAAAAAAAATCCTTATTGACAAAATTGATTGTTTTAATATGCTTTTAATATGCTTTTCCCTAAGACCCTCTCTATATTTTTTTAAAGATTTGTTTATTCATTTTTGCATAGAACTGGGGAATAGGCCAGAGATGCAGGGGGAGTTGTGTGTGTCTGAGGATTCACCAGAGACACAGTGGGGAGCAGAACTGACAGATTTACTGAAATACACTGCTAAGGAGAGCAGCAGGAGAGACAGCAGAGGTCTGCCGTGCCGTATGTGGATTAGCTCCCTGGCTGGGGATCAAACTCAGGCATAGCAGTGATAGCACTGAGACATAACCCTAGGCCACCAGGGAGGCCCCAAGACCCTCTACATTTATGAATTATTGTAACAGAGTCCCTAAGCCAATCACTCTGCACAACCCTCCAATCAGATCCTTCAATATCTGGCCTTGCTTATTTCACCCGGTCTTTTTGAACTGTCTTGTTTCTATTGTTGTTACCTATTTTTGTCTCACTTAAAGGCTACTTTTGGCCCTTCTGTGACCATAGTCTTCTTGGTCATGTTTGGCTAAACACATTTCCACCTTACCTCACAATTCTCAAGACAAAAGATGTGACCCATAAAATGAATTGATAACTTCAGTTTACTTTTTTAAAACAATTTTCCCTCACCACCAACCCTATACCCCTTTATCCCTTTTTTCTTTCCCCTTCCTTATTAACCGCAGAAGCCTCCCTTCATGTGTTAATTAAGGTTGCTAATTTTTGTATGTATTTTGCTGTGCCAAATTATTACATAAATGTCTAAAATTTGTCACTGTGACTTGCTTTACTAAACACAATTTCCTCAGATTCCTTGCATTTTGTTGTAGATGGCAACATTTAGACTTTTCTTATGGATGAATAATATTCTATTATTTGGATGTACCATATCTTAATCCAATTCTTTATCAGCAGGAGCTTAGGTTGTTTCTTTATCCTAGTAAATAATCCTTCAATAAACACTGTAGAGAATATTTTTGTATTGATAGTATGGTGATGGTATCTTATTCCCTGGATAGTTGCCCAAAAATGGGATTGCAGGATCATACAGTATTTCCATTTTTAGTTTTATAAGGTAAATACAAATTGCTTTCCAAAATGGCGCTACCAGTTCACATTCCCATCAACACTGTAATAAGATTGTTCTTTCTCTACATCCTTTCTAGCACTCTTGTTGGAGGTCTTTTTAATATGTGCCATTGATGGCTGTAAAGTGATATATATCTGTGGTTTTGACCTGTATTTCCCTTTTTAAAAGACATAGTGAATAACATCCCATATATCTATTGGCCTTCTAAATATCCTCTTTTATGCACTGTTTAAATCTGCAGCTCATTAAAAAAAAAAAATTACTATTGTTATGGTGAATAAGATCTTTGTATGTCTTGGCTATTAAATCCTTGTCATCTTTCTACTGTGTGAATATATTCTCCGATTCAGTAGGATGTCCTTTTTTTAAAGATTTATTTATGCATACAAGAACTGGGGTGTAGGCCACAAGTGCGAGGGGGTGAGAGGATTCACCAGAGACAGAGTGGGGAACAGAACAGGCGGATTGACTGAAATACACTACTGAGGGGAGCAGTGGGCGAGACAGGAGAGGTCTACTGCGCCATGTGGGTAGCTCCCTGGCCGGCCAGGGATGGAATTCCTGCTGCAGAGGCTGTAGACAGCTTCACAGTGCTGTGCTAAACCCCCTGCACCACCAGGGAGGCCCAGTAGGATGTCTTTTTAATCTACTTACCTCTCACTTGTAAATGTTTTTTTTTTTTTATTTTGATGTAATCCTAATAGTTTATATTTGCTTTATTACTCTTGCCATAGGGGTTGTTTCCAAAACATCTTTACCATTGATATCATGAAAAAAATTTCCAGTGTTTTCTTCTATATATTATATTGTTGCAGGTATTATATCTAAGTCTGTAATCCATTTGGATTTTTTTTTTTTTTTGGTGCATGGAATTAGAGATCCAACTTCAATTTATTAAATATGGCTATCTATTTTTCCCAGTACCATTTGTTAAAAAGACACTCCCCATTGTGTGCTCATGGTTTCTTGATCATTAATTTTTGGTATATATGTGGACATATTTTTGGACTTTTTATTCTGTCCCATTGATCTAAGTGCCTATTTTTATGCAAATGCCATATTGATCTAATTACTGTCACTGTATAGCATAATTTAATGCTAGGTAATATGAATATTTCTCTCCTTTTCTCTCAGGATTGATGTAGCTATTCAAGGCCTTTTATGGTTTCATTTAAATTTTAGGTTTTTTGCTCTTTCTTTGTAGAACATGATTGGTATTCTAATGAGAATTGGGTTAAATTTATATGTTGCTTTTGGTAGAATAGTGTTAGGTTGTTTTGCTTCCACATTTGTTTTATGTTCTTCTGTCCTTTACTTTCATTTTGGGAGTTACAATTAGGGGTTTCCTTTGTTTCTTTTTTCTTATCTCAACAGATTGACAGATTGGCTTTATCCACCACTTACAGGAAGTTAGGTATTAGCCCCAGATGTTTTTTACCCAGGACTTTTACATATCTATTATTTCATAGACTGATACCTTTGTACCTATGTGGATGGCTGGGGTACTAATGTGGGTAGAGGGTAACAGGAAGGAACTAGAGCAGTAAGGTATGGAAAATTTGCTTCTAGTGAACATCAAAGGTTTAAGTTTCCCAGGGCCTCACGTACTGGATTGCGTGTCTCTCCCCTAGGCAAGCTCCTCAGCCAAAACACCTCAGTCTCTTGGCAGCCTCAACATCTTAACTATGGTTGAGCAATAGATGTAGACCTGAAGGATAACTAGAGTTGAGACAGTTTTCAGCTGCTTTTGGAACACAAAACCTTACCCTGGAGCATTTGCTCCAGAACAGGAACTTTAAACTCTGGCTGGGGGCAAGATCCCACTCTTGTTCTGTTTTTGGCCCTGGGTGGGAGTGGGGCAGGTGTTTTGCATATCAAAGCCAAAGGCTACAAATAACAGTCTCTTCCAGGAGGAGACAGATGTCTCTCTCTGTCTGTTTGGGCTCCAAATTTTCTAGTTTGAGAGGTATCGGCTCAAGGTGGTGATCACCACCATGCAGTGATGCTTCTATAGTTTTCAGTAGTACACTCGCTTCTCCACTCCAGTGCCCATTTTTAAATCCCCCAATGTGGACATGTGCTAGTATTCAGTTAACAACAACAGAGGGCTCAGTCCAGCTGTCGCCCATCCCCCTTGTGGGTTCTACTGCTCCAGTACCCCTCTAAACGATTAATTACAGTTTTTCCTACCTAGTCCACTGTGCCAATACACTTTTCTTTTTATTTAAAAAAAATTAAAATATCCACTTATTTTATGCATACAAGAGCTGGGGTACAGGCCAAAGGTGTGGGGGGTGAGAGGACACACCAGAGACAGAGCGGGGAACAGAACAGGCAGATTGACCAAAGTACACTTAATGTATGCAAGGTTTGTTGTGTTTGTTTAGCTGCAATTTAGTTGTGAATATACAAAGGAGATAAGCTGGCTTCTTTATTCTGATGCCATCCTGTACTCCTATTTTAAGTGACTTTTATATAACTCTGAAGAGAGGTTACACCTAATTTTGACTCAGTTCAACATAAATATGAAACCAGTCATACTAGGAGCCCAATAACCAATTTCTTTGATGACGATGATTTTGGTGGAGTTGAAATATAAAAGTGAAAAATGAAAATGTGATAAAAACTCCACTTTAGAGAGACTTTGTTGTCCTCTCTTACAGGTACCTTGGACATTTTGAGACCTGCAAATCTAAGTACCAGTAGACATATATTTTATAGATATGAGTGTATCAAATATTGGGATACTGTATCTGATGACAGGTAGTGACACTACGCTCTGCAGGAAGGAGAAAAGAGAAGCTCTATGACCAACAGCTGCTGCTTTTCAGAAGTCAGCTCCTTGCAATTCAGTGTTTGAGGTTTATATTAGGAATAATCAGCAGAAAGCACAGGAAAAAGACTGTTTCAGATCGGCAACAAAACTCTCAAGGGGCCAGGAGAAACAGCCCAATATAAAAACTAGAAAAGTAACTAAGGACTTTGTCATTAGAAACCTATTCTCAAGGAGTCTGAACTCTAATGCAGCCAAAACATTTTTTTGTGTGTGAGATTTTTTAAATCCCCAGCTCATATATTGGGTTATCAAATATTTATAGAAGTCTGACCTCCTTTGGAACTTAGGAAAAATCAACTTCTTCTAAATATAAAAGTAATACAGGAAGAGCCTGTGAATTTTTTTTTCTCTTTTACGATTATAAAATAAAATTTGCTATTCACTATAAAGTTGGAATGGAAAAATTGAGCTATTTCAAATAATACCATTTTTGTAATAGTGGTCCTTCTTGGAAGAATTGATTTTAATCAAATTTAACATATAGGATTCTAGTAAAATAAATGATCACAAAAAAATTCACATTTAAATCAACTAAGAATAAGTAGGATGAATAACTTGTTCCTTTTAAAATTCTGTCATTTTGTAACATTTTAGACAGATTCAAGATCTAAATGTAAATACATATAAATATATAGTATAATCACTGATTATTTAAATAATGCTATAGCTTTCCTTTATGAAATTCTATCACTAAGTGCATTTGGTCTAGTTATCACAGTTTATCTTTGAGTAAGAAAAAAGGTATTATTTTGACAAATAAGGTTATCTTTTAGATATATAACTGGCTAAAGTAACTGTTTAAAAGTCACCTACCCCACCCCCCCCAAAAAAAATCATCTCACTCACTAAATTTCACTCACATGGAATTCATTAGTAAAGTTATAATAGATCAATGACAGAAATGTTAGCTAATGATCCCAGTGAAAATGTTAATGTGTCTAGCAATCACTCCACAATCTTAAATATTGCACCCAAGGAGGATACCAAATATCAGTTAGAGAAATTAATGTCATAGAGGATTTCTTGGCTACTGAAGCCCATTGGAGATTCTTCCCCACCTTTTATAAACAATGAGGTTTACAGTATTTTATAACCATGCAATTAAAGTCAGCAGAGTTAATAACCAGCCTCAGTCCCACACCATCTGCTATATTTATAGATAAACCCTGTCAGTGACTTGTTTATCTTACCTCATACTCTAGAGGATTTAAACACTCTTACAAACTATATTGTAAAATCACTGTACATTTGATGGGAAATCAAGATTAATTACAACCTTATATTAACAACAAATTTAAATAGTATTCTCACAAATGAGGACCAGAGATGGGATCATTTAGATTTTTGTTCTTCCAAAATACTTGTGCAGCAGTGACTGAGAGTCGATGTATACTAAAGCTCTACTTGTATAATTTATATGAAACAGTAAATGCATTGTAAAAAATGTTGTTGATCTGATACAAAATAATGACTTGAATATATCAGAGTAGTTGGAATAGAAATAGGATATTGAAGATTTCAAATTAATAAACATTCAATTAAAATTGTAATTAAAGTTTAACTCAGAAGAATCAGCTTGGAAGAAAAATTAAAATGAAGTGAACATCTTCACAGATTTAAAAACATATTTTATAGCTTTTTAAAATTATTTCATTATATGCACAGGTAAAACTTTATTAATTCTTTCTTTTTAAAAAAATGAATGTCAATATCATGGCAATATCTTAGTGAGAATGAAAATTCAAAGATAACATATTTGCTTATCAAGGGTTGGTGGTATTTATCAGCCTTAATATATTAAAATCTTAATTTAGTCAATATTGTCTTATCTGAAGATATACAAATTCCCAATCTGGAAATGAGTTTTTAATTATTTCACCTAATGATCAATGGTGAGATTCCAAATATTGAAAACTGTTCATCATTAGTGTATGAATACTTCCTTCTAAAACAGACCTAAGGTGCACTGTGTTGGGAAGAAAGAAAAATATATAAGCATTTCTAAATTTGAAAAAGTAATACATGAATAATATGAAAAACCAAGGTATAAACACATGTACCAAGAATAAAGCAGCTTCACGGCTAAAACATGTTGCAAAAATTAAACTAAATAATAACTTGCTGCAATAATACCATGTACCAGCAAGGGATATTCATTCACTTAGTTAACAGCTGATAAATAGTGAATATGTTACTTAAGGTGAAATCTCCTACCAATTATATGTAAAAGCCACTTTATGAAGACCATAAAAACTATGTAAAACATTTTCAGTTTTTTCTATTGTGACAGGTATTTGTATTAGAAAATTGAACTGAAAAAAAAATGAACAAGTTATATATAGAGAATCATTCAGTAAGAAGCAGTTAACAGTAGTAGCTGCTTGCAAATGATCATGCTTATATGTTTCCATTGCTGAAATTCACAATAGGAAATGTGACACAAAATTTGATGACTGAAATATCTGGAAGGCTTCACTTATACATGCAGGGTATTTTGTTTTTCACACACTTTAAAGTATGTTCATCATTTCAGTGTTATCAATTAATCAACCACTTAAAATCTTACATTTAACATAAATAATAAAGTGAATGCTGCAGTTTTCAAGATGGTTATATATGATTAAGATATCAATAGGAGCATTTTATGTTTTTTACAGATGCATAGTTAGTTTTCCAGAGTATTTACTAGGCAAAGTGCATACAAAGAACAATTCATAAAAGACCAATGTAACTATTTAAAATCAGACCTGTTTATTACTTTGGTTGCTATAATCTATGTCTACATCAATATAACCTGAGTCTTAGATAAAAATTTAAAGTAACCCAACTGCTAAAATCTGTCCATGTCTGGAGTGATTTTAATGGAAAAAAATTTAAGTTCCCAAAATTGAACAGTAATTTTTACCTTGAATTATATTATACAGGCACTAAGAGAACATATAATAAGACAAATATAAGATAAAATTTTCACATTTTATCAGTTTCATAAGTTAAAGATTTTATGTATGATGGTTTTAATGTGCAGTATATTTTTGTGAAATATATGTGATAAATATAGTATGTGTGATAAAGTATATGTGATACCAGCATTAATGGTCCATATAGTTTTCTGTTATCTCCATTTGTAATTGAATGATTCACTAATATCAGCCCATTTGAAAATGTGTAAGATTCTGCCAGGATGGCTTACACAAGTTTTTCAAAGGATGGTTGAAAACACAAGGTAAAAGAGGGTCGGGGAAAAAAATAAAGACACTCTGGAGAGATTTTCATGTCATTTGGAGTAATGAGGTGGTTCAGCAAGTTTTGTAAGTTATTGAGTTTTAAAATGGAAAAACATATGTAATTGCAGATCTCTTCCCTGCACACATATTTGCAAATCTTTGAGTGAAAATTGAATATAGGGCCTCCTTGGTGGCGCTGGGGTTCAAGTCTCAGCTATCAAGCTATTGCTAACCATTGCAACATTAGTTTGATTCCCCAGTGGGGGAGTTAACACATGGCTCAGCAGATCTCTGCTGTCTTGCCTGCTTCTCCCCTCAGCAGTGTATTTCAATAGATCTGCCTGTTCTGCTCCCCACTCTTGGTGAATCCTCTCACCCCAGCACCTCTGGCTTATACTCCAGTTCTTCTTGTATAAATCTTTAAAAAAAAAAAGAAAGTTGAATATAAAAGAGTGAGATATATATATATAGATATATATAGATAGATAGATATAGTTACTTCCCTTAGCAATCTTACTTTTTTAAAAAAATGATTTATTTTATTATCCATACAAGAACTGGGGTACAGGCCAGAGGTGTGGGGGATGAGAATGTTCACCAAAGATAGAGTGAGGAGCAGAACAGGCAGATCAACTGAAATATACTGCTGAGGAGAGCAGAAAATGAGACAGTTGAGGTCTGCTGAGCCATGTGGGTAGCTCCCTGGCTGGGGATCAAACTTGTGCTGCAGTGGCTGCAGATAGCTGCATAGGTTGCGTCTTAACCCATTGCACTACCAGGGAGGCTCCCTCTTAGCAATCTTTCTGAGAAATTATCTAATTTGTAAAGAAATATGGCTATCACAATGCGATACACATGCAATTATCTACAGCCACAAAGTATATACTAGCAATTTCCACATTTGAAATAGCACATCCTTAACTAAATAGACACACATTTTATAATATATGATTATATAATTTTTAGTGCTTTCTTCTCTTTAACTGACATTAGCCAAGGGTTTTCATGGAAATCACATATTTGTCTCATATTATCAGCTTTTCTCAAAATGTAAATCCAGCATCCTAGTTGCAATGCATATGATTTCCCACTCAACAAAATGTGTTAACAATCTATTTTGCCTGGTGACAGTTTCTGTTACATTTCTTTTCAGAAGAGCCAAGACTCATTGGTCACTGGGTTAGAAGGTATTTAAGAGCAAAGAATTTTGAGAATTTCTCTCAATTTCAGTTTTTTCTTATTTGAAAATGAGTTTAGTAGCACTTTTTTTTTTTTAAGATTTATTTATTTATACAAGCACTGGGTACAGTCAGAAGCACGGGAGGGTGAGAGAATTCGCCAGAGCCAGAGCGGGGAGCAGAACAGGCAGAAGGACCAAAGTACACTGCTGAGGGGAACAGCGGGCGGCAGGAGAGGTCTGTGCGCCATGTGGGGCCCTCGCCCACCGGCCAGGGATCGAACCAGTGCTGCAGAGGCTGCGGGCAGCTTCACATCCCAGTGTTCAACCACTGTGCCACCGGGGAAGGCCCAGCACTCATTTTTTTTGAGGATGAAAGTAAAAATTAAAACTGGTATTGGGTAACAGTTTTGGGGTACTTCCATAAGAAATAATGTTTAAGTTTAGGGAGGAATAGAAGGAAAAACAAAGAAAAGAGATGGAATTTCTTTGATGGTACTTTTTCTCCTTTCCTCCCCCCTTTCCCTTTCTTTCCTCCCTCCCTTACTTCTTATCATTGGAAAGATATTCCTGGGCCAATTTTCTAAGATAGAACCCTCTGTAATTTTCTATTTCAGAAACCTGGTCTCAGGTGGACACAGTAAATTCAATGCTTGTTGGAAGAGATTCATCTTTCTAAACTGTGTTCCATGAAACATTAGCTCTGTAGAATACTATTAGGTGTCAGGCACATAAAAAGTCCCAAAATTAAATGACTTGGAAAATTCTAGATTAGCCAAAATAAAATATGTATTCTATTTGCTGTGAGTGTTTTCTAGCTTTTTACTATAAGAGAAGGATACACCTTAAGATATTTTCTCTGTGGGATACACCTAGAAAACATTTACAAACAACCCTGGAAAACAAGGGTATATGAGTTTAACAGACAAATATATATAAATTTGGGGCTGACATAGATGCTTATTAAGGGTTCTTATTTTTGCTTAGTCAATAGAAAAGCAGAGAATACCATACCGGAAATATTTTTTCTCCACGAATGTAGGACCTAATTTACAATTATTTCCTCTATTAAACAGATATACACACAGCACCTGGCAGAACAATTTCTCTTGTTCTTTATTCCTGGGAGTCAAACAAATTTTTCACCCTATGGTTGGGGAGATTCCTGACCTCCCAAATGCTACTTCTATTGCCCCTTTGAGAGGCTGGTGTGATGCAACATTAATTCCACATTTGCTGCCAGATAACCTGCCATTCTTCACTTTCTCAGCAGTTTCTCTTGGGATATGGAGAATTCAGAATCTGTCCTCTACCCATTCCAGAAGAGCCAGAAAAAGTTCATGGGTCATTTATACCTAGTCACCTATAAATGTTCATAGCATATAGCAGAAACCATCATATCTGGACCTAAATAGATATTTCCCAATTAAGTAATTACTTTCTACTTCAAACATGTACCACTGAATCACAGACTGTATTGGCTCAATACAAAATACACAATTAAAAAAAAAAACCACAAAGCTAGCTCGATGGCATTCAATATGAGGATATACAGGCTGGATGATATGTGACCACACTTCTATGAAGTTCCCAATTTATATTCAGGTGGGAAGAATAATATAAATAAGTGAGGTAGGAATCAACAAATGACAACTAGAAGAAAAGCACACATGTGATGAAAGGTGGGAAATAAGACTGATTTGCATTATGGGTGTTCTTGTAAATCAGATGAAAAAGTTTAGATTGGAAAGAGTTTAGATTTAGAAAGTTTAGATTAAAAGTTTAGATTTAGAAAGCAAGAGTACGAGTGTGCAGCAGATGTTTTCTACACATACAAATAACACAATCAAAGCACCATTGCAGAATTAGTCTAGTCATGGTAAGTAGGCTGATTTGGTAGAGAGATCTAACAAGAAAACTCTAGCAGCAATTTATTTTTTTAATTTTTTTTAAGATTTATTTATTTATTTATTTAGACAAGAACCAGGGTACAGGCCAGATGCGCAGGAAGGTGAGAGGATTCACCAGAGACAGAGTAGGGAGCAGAACAGGCAGATGGACCGAAATACGCTGCTGAGGAGAGCAGTGGGCAAGACAGGAGGTCTGCTGTGCCATGTGGGACCCTCGCTGGCTGGCCAGGATCGAACCGGCGCTGCAGAGGCTGTGGACAGCTTCACAGCACTGCGACTCTAGCAGCAATTTAGACATGAGAAAATGAAAATAAAAATAAGTGTAAGAACTAAGCAAAGAAGTGAGTGTAAGGTTGCATTTAAGACAGAGATTCTTATTGGAATACAGAATGATGCAGAGTATAGTGGCACAGGAATTAGAATCAGACATGATTAAAATACATTCTGCCTTACCCCAGTTCTTCATTTTAGTCAACTTAGTGAGAATTTCCCCTGATCTTTAAAATTGAACAATGCCACAAAATTTATAGCTAAAAATTAAATATAGGAAGAGAGCTTGCAACATCGATTCACACAAAATAAATGCTCAGCAAAGTCTATCATTATAAATTTATAATTTAGAGTATTAGTTGACATTGAAAATGAAGCTATCAAGTCAAGGATAACTCTTAGATTCTTGAGATCACTTGATATTTTAAAATAGCTTTAATGTGAAAGATAAAAGAAGAATAAAAATAATACTACTTCTTTCCCACATTTCAACCTGACTGTAGAGAGAAAAGAACACTGGTTCTGAAATGAGAAGGTTCTCCAACACAATCGTATTTGAGTCATCAACTAGCTTCAATAGTCTTGGGCATGTTAATTTAATCTCATTTAGTCTCATAATTTTCATATGTAAAAGGGGAATGGGGATAAATCATATTATATTGCAAAAGGATTAATTCTTCTTCACTGTAAATGATTGCACAGCCATTACCTATTACCATGTAACTTAGAACATCACGTTCTGTGGAGCAGTATGTTACTGCCCTACTTATATTGGCCTTGAACTTGACTGAGTTAGTCAAAAAGCTGAACATATTCAAGAATAAGCTTAAGATGAGTTGTCATCAAGAATAAGCTTGAGAGATTCTGTTGTTGATTTTGTCTCTGCCATGAGATGACATATTGCAAATAATGACTATGCCTTTAGCCTGGGTCTAGACATGGGGGGTAGAGCCTTAGCAGTCCATCCACAGTGGTCTGCATGTAGCATAAGAAGTCAATCTCAGGGGGCCTCCCCAGTGGCACAGCAGTTGAGTGCTGGGTTGCAAAGCTGCCCGCAGCCTCTTCAGCACCGGTTCAATCCTCGGCTGCTGGGCGAGGGTCCCACATGGTGTGCAGACCTCTCCTGCCGCCCGCTGCTCCCCTCAGCAGTGTATTCTGTCGGTCTGCCTGTTCTGCTCCTTGCTCTGGCTCTGGTGAATCCTCTCACCTTCCTGCACTTCTGACTGTACCCAGTGGTTGTATAAATAAATAGATAAATATTAAAAAAAAAAAGAAGAAAAAAAAGTCAATCTCTGTTTTTGTTTTTGTAAGTCACTGAAGTACAAAGATTACACATAATTGCATAATTTAGCAAAATCTAATGTAGGCATAGTGATATACACAGATGAAAATTGTTGACCAATAGTAGGTGCTTAATAAATATTAGTGCTTTCTTTTCTGTCTCATATCTATCAGTTGAATATAGTTAGAGGGATAAGAAAAAAGTTAAAGAAAAAGGAGAATGGAAAAGAGTAGTCTTGGAGGAAAGTAGAAGTGCACTAAAGAACAGTCTTTACCTTGGAGATAGAAATGCTCCCCTCCACCCCACTTGGGGGAAATCAGGTACTAGAATAAGATTTTATTATAATCTCTCCTTATTTATCATCCAGCAATCCTAACTTCAAGTTCATTTCATTTTCAAAAATGTATGAGATGCAACACCATTATCTCTTCTGGGATTTAACTTATACCCCAACCATTTAGGACCAGATCTTTTTTATTCATAAATGACTTCAGGTTGTATTATAATACAAGATGAATTTTCCATCTGTTTTGTCACTTTACATAAAACTACAAAGACATAATGAAAATTGGAAATAAAAATAAGCTACTAGTAAAAGTAGACAATAGAGTGTAGGGAGGAATAGGATAGCAAGGTGGAAAGAAGCCAGACTTTAGCTTGGCTGCAAGCCACAGATTCAAGTCCCTCTTCAAAAATTTGCTAAATATATGACCTGGAATAATTTTTTCAAAAACTCTTTTGTGCCCCACTTTCCAATTCTATTAAATGAGGATAACTGGCTTTATGTGGCTGATTGTGAGGATTAAATGAGACATAACATATAAAGTATCTTGCAGAAGGTAGACATAAAATAGAAGTCAGAATTTTATCATTAGAAAAGTATGTTCTGATTGTGATTGCATATAAGTTTTAAGTATGGAACATTTAAAATTAAATATCCTTAGGCCTCATCACTATAACTTTTGATTTAATAGGTTAAGGGGAAGTGAGGTACAATACTAGACATTCATACTCTCAGAAAGCTCTTTAACACACTTGCAATGCACACTCAGGATGAGGAACCATTGGTAGAGCATAGAAAACACATGATCTTGGAGATGAAAGAAAGAAATCAGATGATAAATTGCATTATAGTAGACTTTGTGGAATAGAAGTAATTATGAGAAAGAGAAGGGAAGAGTTTGGCGGGGGGGTTCTGTTTAATGGATAAAAACCTTTGAAAAATCAGCTACTGGTAGAGTAAAAAATAGGGCTAGTAATTACTAGGCCAGCTTTACCAAATTTAAGAAGAAGTTAATTGGATTAGTAGGGTGTATCCACCTCAAAAGTTCCCTTGCATGGCCTCCCTAGTGGCTCAAGGGGTTAAGCACTGCGCTATGAAG
The DNA here is from genome assembly GCF_014898055.3 of Talpa occidentalis. Taxonomy (NCBI): domain Eukaryota; kingdom Metazoa; phylum Chordata; class Mammalia; order Eulipotyphla; family Talpidae; genus Talpa; species Talpa occidentalis. Next base: position 74,510,355 of record NW_023602073.1, on the reverse strand, counting down.
CAATCCGCAACCTCTGCAGCATGAGTTCGATCCCCAGCCAGGCAGAGAGAAACCCTCATGGTGAAGAGCAGACCTCTCCTGTCTTGCCTGCTGCTCCCCTCAGCAGCGTATTTCAGTCGGTCTGACTGTTCTGTTCTCCACTGTCTCTGGTGAATCCTCTCGCCCCCTGCATCTCTGGCCTGTACCCCAGCTCTTGTATGCATAAATAAATAAATCCTTTTTTTAAAAAAAAAGTTCCCTTTCAGCTTCCTGGAAGCATTAAAAGAACAAAACCAATTAAAAGCAACAATATTTCCATTGTAGGGGAGGGAAGTAAGAATGGAAGTTTGGGTAAAAAAAAATCAGTGAGTAAAATTGACTAGGGGGAAGCAGCCACAACATAGGAGTATTGCAAGCAGCTTTCAGGGTTACAGCCATATGTGTAGTGTGCACTTTCAACATAATAACTACCATATGTACTTTAACAAAATATCATTGTAAGTTTTAGGCTTTTGTATATGAAGAGTGTGTGAATAGGGATGCAGGTACTGAATCATGACTGGCCTGCAATCTTAAAACATCAACAGCAGCATCTTCCTACAAAGGCCCAGTGACACACAGCAGTGCATTACCAAGATAAAATTCTTGCAATTAGATTTACTTGGCTCCTCTTCTCAAATTGCCTTGACTCCCAACTAACATAGCTATACAATCAGGAACTAATGGGCTCTGGCATCTTTTTGTAGTTGTGCTGTTTTGGAAGTCTCTATCATATGCTTAGTCTGGCCACCTGGAGGTGGTACTAACGCTGTAGTAAAACATCAGCCCCAGAGTTCTGGCAAATTCTAGCATAATGGGAGTTGGAAAAGCCTCAGTGGCAACCAAAAGAAGACATCTCACCCTAAACCAAAAGCCCACAGAAAGGAAAAGGACAATGAGGAATAGTCTCTGTCACAGAAACACACTTGCCTCAATCACATCAGCAAGCACTCACATCGTGACACTAAGTGGCCTTCCTCCATTTCTCATTCTTTTATCTAGTTTGGAAACTGCATTGATTTCTAACAGAAGTCCCAAATAATGGCTTTCCAAAAGTATTGGATAAGAAAAATAAAAATTATTACCATGGTGCACCCACAGTCTACCACCAGAGCCCATTGTACTCCCATCCTACCCCTCTTTGATCTTGCTTCTCCCCCTCTGGATTCCTTGGTTCATAGTAAGCTTTCAAGGTTAAGTTTTTAAGTTTGGCTTTATTTGACACTTGGTTTAATTCCTCTTTATTCCACCTATAAGTGACACCATGCAGTATTTATCTTTCTCCTTGGTGGCGCAAGAGATTAAGCACCACACTATGAAGCAATCTGCAGCCTCTGCAACACGAGTTCAATTCCCAGCCAGCCAGAAAGAAACCCACATGGTGAAGAGCAGATCTCTCCAGTCTCACCTGCTGCTCCCTTCAGCAGTGTATTACAGTCAGTCTGCCTGTTTTCTGTTCCCCCCTGTCTCTGGTGAATCCTCTCACCCCCCTTAACTCTGGCCTAACCCCAGCTCTTGTATAAATAAATAAATCTTTTTTGAAAAAAAAGTTCCCTTTCAGCTTCCTGGAAGTATTAAAAGAACAAAACCAATTAAAAGCAACAATATTTCCATCATAGGGGAGGGGAGCAAGAATAGAAGTTTGGGTAAAAAAACAGTGAGTGAAATTATTTCACTTAGCATAGTGCCTTTCATTTTGCTGCAAGTGGCACAAATTTCATTTTAATTGCCGAGTAGTATTCCATTGTGTGTGTGTGTGTGTGTGTGTGTGTGTGTGTGTACCACATCTTTTTAATCCATTAATCCATTTTGGGGACTTATGTTGTTTCCATAGTTTGACTATTGTAAACAGTGCTGTAATGAACATGGGAATGCAGGTTTCCCTTCATATTAGTGTTTTTTAGTTCTTTGGGTAATACCTACAAGTAGAATTGCTAGGTCTTATGGCAGATCCATTTTTAATCTTTTGAGGAATTTCCATACTGTTTTCTGTAAGGGCTAGACCAGTCTAAATACACCAGAAGAGGGGATTCCATACTCCCAAAATACAAACAATGTACTGATGATGTAAACCAACATTACCTCAATTAAAAAAAAAAAAAAAACCCAGAACATTCTAGAGATGGATGTGTGGAATCACAATGTAAGTACACTAAACACCACTGAACTGGAAATATAAAAACTGTTAAAATGTTAAATTTAATGTTATATATATTTTATCACAATAAAAATGAATATTTAATTAAATCACTGGGAAAAAGTATATATGCCCATTCTCACAATTACTAGATATCAAATATTAGAACATTCCTGCAGTTTAGCTATTGAGATAATATTTACTGATTTTTGCCATGCTGTTAAGGGTTTTCTTAAATCCATGAAGAAAACCCTAGATGATTTGAGACAATTTGATTCTAACAGAAGATGAACAATTGTCATTATCATTAGATTTGAAACAATTTTCTATTCCTTGCTCACCAAACTCATCTAAGGATTTTCTATGTCTGTGTACCAAACCACTGATTTTTGTCAAAGGAGTCCACCTTTAAGATGATATCCCAGGGCCTCCCCGGTGGCGCAGCGGTTGAGCGCTGGGTTGCGAAGCTGCGCGCGGCCTCTGCGGCGCCGGTTCGATCCCCGGCTGCTCCCCGGCCACCAGAGGAGGGTCCCACATGGCGCGCAGACCTCTCCTGCCGCCCGCTGCTCCCCTCAGCAGTGTACTTCAGTCCTTCTGCCTGCTCTGCTCCCCGCTCTGGCTCTGGTGAATTCTCTCGCCCTCCCGCGCTTCTGACTGTACCCAGTGCATGTATAAACAAAAACAAACAAACAAACCAGCAAACAAATAAATAAAGCATGCCTCTATAAAAAAAAAAAAAAAAAAAAAAAAAAAAGATGATATCCCAGCATGTAGGTGCCAGGGCAATAACTATTAAGTGCCCACATATGGTGTTTTATGGGAATACATCTGATGATATTATATTGTTGTCACAAGAATACTTGGCTCTTTAAGGCAGGAATACACACGCTCATAATAAATATTTTATGACTTCACATACACAATCATGATGCACAGAAAGTATAAAGGAAAGACTGCTTATTTTATGCAGCTTTGGCACTAACTTCATTCCCAATTATAGGCAACCAGGGGATTGTATGAAGCCAATGAAAGCATAAGGGTGGAAAATGGAAAAGATAACACGATGCATTCACATACTGAAGCATGTTATTATTCAAATTGTAACAGTATTGTTTTGTTGTTTTATTTCCTTCCATGATCTGAAATGCTCCCTCCTTCTCTAGTAATGCCAATACGTGAGTTGTCTCACTCATCAATGGCAACTCTTTAATCTTTCTTTTTTGGCTCAGGGCAAACAACAAAGGTAGTCATAGATGATTCATACCATCTTTCATGTTCAGTGGCAGACTTTTTCCCTCCCTTAACTACACCTAAGTTTTTTTGGGTAGAGTTGGGAGAAAGTGAAGGTAGGAGACAGCTGTCCTGTTGTTTCTATTGAGGGCTGTACTTTAGTATTTCCAGATTACAGTGGTGTGAAGCATTTTCTGCAAAATAGAAAGCCAAGCCAAATTTGCTGGGTTTCAGGTCTGCAGACAAAATTTAAACCAGCTGTATTTTATTGGGAACTTTTGTGTGCAAGTAAACCTAGCAGTGAAACGAAAGCCGACGTTTGTCTCCGCTGGAATAGGCTACATCTTTAGGGCCTATACTCAACATCTGTTCCCTTGGGGAAAAGGTCCAAAGAGAAACCTGCCATATTATTCTTTAGAGTATCTAGTAGACTCTTAGCCAATGGAGGTGAAAGGTACAACCAGAAATGATGCCATTCTGAGTCAAGTCTTCAGACAGATGAGAGGAAACTGGGTCTCTTTCATTAATCTTATTTTCAATTACACAAATTATAATAGCTAATGATTCCCTAAACACAGTACAAAAAAAAAATCAAAAGTCAACACACACACATCATGTTCACTTAAACATAAACTCAAACAAGTGTGACAAATAATGTCCAACTTACAGGATTTGCAGAGGAAAAATCCCATATCATATTTTCAGTGTTACTTAAAATTATTGTGTTCCTTGACAAGCAAAAAGTCATTTTATAGATTTTCAAAACATAAGTAGTAGAACCAAGAATATGCCCTATAGGGAGTATTCCGTGAGCCTTGGATACATTATTTATAAATCTATTTGGAATTTAGTAAACAAAATATTCAAAGGCAATCCAACACTAGGCAAAACCCTTTTATTACAAATCTCAATTTAAAATCTCTGAAAAAAATTAAGTATTGTCCCAAGGGCAAAGGAAGAAATGATACAGAATTTCTTAAATTTTTAGTATAATCTTAAGAAGCAAAAAATTCTTGCAGACTGCTGGTCTTTTTAGCTCTTAAAAAGCACATTACTCCAAAGTGACCCTATCCACAAGGAGCAAGGGAGGTTTGTTGAAAATATACTGACCTCAAAGATATTGTCAGTCATCTAATCCAACAGTATTAAGCTACATCTTGTATTCAGAGATCATCTATTTCTGTGAAACTGTTTTGAAAAGTTGTATGTGAAGTCTGTGGAGAGGATAGCTGATTCCCTCCACAAAACCTGCTGTAGTTAGGGACTGAGCTCGCTTCCTAGCCCCAGGCTCTTTGTGTTACAACATCCTGCCTCCCAGAAAACAGGCTTTTGAAGGATTCTCTTGTTATAGACATACACGTTCTCTGGGAAGGGTAATATTTATAATCAATTGACATTTATAAATTTCATATGATTAGATGAAAGCTGTACATTGCAATTGTTACCGTCACAGTTTCTGGTACCCATGGCTGCTTGCTGAAATTCTGCTTCTGTTGCACCCTGTGTGATACCTGATCTGTTGCTAACTACTGGGTGCCCCAATCTCCTCTTGGATAAAAGAAATAGCACCTACTTTATATATTTCCTGTAAAAGCTCAGTTAACCAAGACATAAAATGAGTAGAATAACATCTCACACATAGTGAGCATGCAATCAGATCATAGGAACCTGAGTAAACAAAAGACAAGCTATGGTTAACTGCCTGTGAATGGATTTAAACTCATAAGTGATATCATATTTACTAAATGTTAATTTTAAAGATATTGTATCTCATATAGCTTTAGTTTTCTCCATGTTATTTCATAATGTGGAACTAAGGTTGCAAACAGAGACATGAAAATATTCCTTGCAGTTTGGAAGGAAAATTTTCAAGAGTTTGCACAGTTACCCCTGATACTAATAAAATTAATGCAATGCTTTAAATATTTGCTTCTGGCCATTAATCACTCACTCTGCAGTTTCTTTGGGGCAGGTAATAATGGGCTCAAAGAGAACCTCACTTGATAGCCACTATCTGCAGAAGTAATGTGAAAAATCGAATTAGGTGCATAAAAGAACATTTTTGATCTCTACCTCTTGTTTCTAAAGACTTGTGCTTTCCAGGATAGGCACAATTACACCATCAGAGAAGTTAGAGCATTCCATCTGGCCTACCCTAATTTTGACTTACTGCTATCCTTAGAGGTTAGACTAACTAGTGTGAAATTAAGGGGTCTGAGATTTTTCTATCTTGGCATTCTGATGTAGATTTCAACTATTAGAACAAAGTGTCTTGTAAATTTTCAAAAGCTACCAAGGCAAATAGGACTTAGTCAAATATATCCAGGTAGCATATCAGATGTTTAATCAAGTAAACTCATCTAGCCAATATTTCCTCCCTCACTGGTTGGTTATTCACCACAACAGAGCTAAAATTCACTCCCTGTGCAGCACATATTCTGCACCACTTTCTGAATATCATGTGTTGTATGCTGAATCTCAAGTGATGGCACTGTTGTGATGTTTTCTGCCTCGAGAATTTTATCCTTCAGATCAGTGGTTATCAATACAGAGAGCAAAACTGTGAGGCCAAGAAGAATTCCTCCAGGGATCCAAGTTTGTTTTGATGTTTATAACATGGCAATCTTGGTGCTAACACATATGGAGTATATTAATAATTATTTATACTTAATAAAAGGCAGGCATCACTTCACCATCCTTTAATCAAAACCAGTGCATCTCCTGCTATTGAATCTGAAAGCGTTTTACTTCATGAAGAGAAATGGAAGGCGATGAGATTTTTTGTAAGCAAGTTGCAACACATTTAAGAATCACTATTCTAGGCATGGTATCTCAAAATAACCAACGTTGAAGCTCCCCCAATGGAGGGTCAGAAGTGCATACTTATATTGACTATTCAAGAAAGAGAACACCAGTAGACTGATTTCATGAAAGAATCAGAGTGCTCTAAGCTAGTGTTTCTTAAAGTATGGTACCTGAACAAGCAGTTTCTGGCATACCTGGGAACTTCTTAGAAGTGCAAAAGCTCAAGTTTCACCTCAGATATAGTGAATCAGAAACCCTGGGATTAGGGACACAATCATCATGTTTAACAAGGCCCCCAGATGACTTCCATACAGTTAAAATTTGAGAACCAGTCCTTTAAGTCATTATCTCAAGAAATGCTTTTAGGAAATTATAAGTACATCTGCTTGAACTCTTTTGTAACAGTAATACATCTAGTGTCCGTGAAGAATAGAGTACTAAATTGACAGAATGCATCTGGCCAGTTTTGTTGGTGTAATTTTCAGGAGTGCTTATACATTAAATGTATAAATTATTTGATATATATAGATGGAAAGATAGATAGAAACATACATATATATATAATTAAATTATTTTTCCTTAAGACATTATTTAAGCTCATGCTATTCAAAGTGTGATCAGTTGGGAACTTTTTAGAAATTCAAATATCATTACATGAATTAACTTATGTAATCTTTGCTGCAGTGCTCTGGTTTAGGATTAAGTTTTCCATTTCACAGACAAGAAATTGAGGGACAGAGAAAATGAGTATCTGGTTCCTAGTCACTTACCTGGTAAGTGATTAAATCTTATTTGAACCCAGACATGCTGGTGCACATTGTCTCTCTAAGGCGGGAATCTAATAGGGCCCATCAGCACTTCCAATATTGCATCTGATTATTAGATTCATTGTCGATGATCATGGTTTTTGACCAAAAGGCAAGAATGGGGTTGTGAAATATGTGAGTGGAAGAAGTGGTCCTGTTTGTATTTTAAGTTTGAAGTCCAGTAAAATCTCAATACATTGATTTATCCCTGAGAACCATACCCAAAGAAATAGCCAGAATTGTAAGCCTATAAATTAAATGGCATAGAAACCAAAAGTTAAAGAATTCACTTTGAGCCTGAATTTTTATTTTGGGTGGTAACTAAAGTCAATCTAAATGAATGGTTTATTTGTTTTGATTATTCTTTTTTATTGCTAACTTATAACACACATGTCTGTTTTTTAAAGGATTCAAAAGAGTTTGCAAATAATGAAAAACAAGGTCCTAAAGGAATAATTACTAATTTCTAAGAGGAAAAAACATACATTTATAAGTGAGTGTCCATGAATTTGATGAACTACAAATTCACCATGGAGCCACTTTAATCCACAAAATACAAAATACTGGACTATTTAGAAGCTATGTTATAAATATGAATACAGAGTAGAGAAATGTGGTTGAATGTTCCTTGGAAAACCAAGAGACTTTTTTAGCACCTGGACTGAATTTGAAAGAAACTGAACTTGAATTAAAGTTTTGTGTAGAAACCAAGAAAAAGTCAGTGGCTTTGGCTAGATGAAGTGATTTATTTAAAGCCAAAATTTAACATAAAGCTCCTGAAATACTAACTTATATGAATTGACTATAAGAGAAGTTGGTGTGTGTGTGTGTGTGTGTGTGTGTGTGTGTGTGTTATAGAGAGAGAGATTGACTTGCAATAGAAATGCCTTTCACAATTTACTTATTTCACTGTTATATTTATACAGCTATTGATTAGATGAAAATAAAAAATAAACAAGAATTTACAAAGAGTTTGAGTCTATTAATCCATTTTTATAATCTTTAAAATTATTTTGCTAACAGTAAGTGTAAAATTTTATGCTGTTCATACATAAATATAAAACTATATATTATGAACCTCCATACATATATGATTGTGTTTAAAGGGCTTTCTATTAAAACACTCACTAATGGAACATTAATTTTAGATCTAGATATTGCTGGAAATAGATGAAATGATACAAGGCAAGAGTAAATGCAGCCAAATAAATAATCTACCCATTGAATGCAGACAGTATGAATAAAAGTCTTACTAGTAATGTTGATATCGTATACAACACCTCAATACACAGAAAGTTGATAAATAGGGCTACAAAAGACAAACTAAATGGGGGAAATAGGTATGAATTAGAAGGGCTCTTTTCCTAAGTGGCTATAGAAGACTTCTTAATAAGTTTATACACATTTTAGGAATTTTATGTTAATGCTGCACAAAATTCAGCTAGTTCTACAAGTATATTAGGAGAATCCTCTTTACTTCATCCGTATTATGAATAGGCAGAGCTAACCATATGATACAGATCATTAGAGACACAGACACATTTAAGAGCAAAATATAGACTTGATCATTTACAGTATAGACACCTCCCAGGGATCAACAGTAAAATAGTTCCTATTACGTAGACTTTTTGAAAGTAGATCTATCAAGAGTAAAAGTGTTAGAAAATATAGGGGTTTGAAATGTTTTTATTAAAATGGGCACTAGCAACCTAGTCTTTAAAACTCCTAATTCTTTTGCGCAAATATTTGAATTGAAAATTCCAACTTAAGTGGAAACACAAATAGTGAGGCTCTTAATATGGAAGCTGTATTATTAAGAGAGTTCTAATAAGGGAAAGAAAAACAATGGTATTCAGAAGACAGTGCTGCCAAAGAAGCGGAGTAGACATTGGTTCATTCATTCCTTATTTCATTCATTCATTCACTTTTATTGCATGGCTAATATGCACCAACTGTGTGTTTAGGCAGTAGGGGAAGCAGGCCACCTTGAGAGCTGTGTGGTATTAGTGTTGCCTTTCTGAACACAGAAGGTTCTCATTTTCTGAGAGGTGTGAATGAAAAGAGACTCCAGGACCTATGACTGGTGACCAGGTTTTTCCCACATGAGGATTAGAGCAATGGTTCCCAAACGTAGATGAAAATCAGAACCACAAGGGTGAGTTGTTTTTTCTTTCAGTACAGATTTCTGAGCTCCACCCCAGTCTCACAGAGGTAGAATGACTAAGGTTAGGATCCCACATCTATATTTGAAACCAATTCTCTGGGTATATCTGAGAATTAGCAGGTTGGAGAACCAAAAACTCAGTATTGAGCTTCTCAGTATTTTGGGGTTGTCTTCATGATCAACATACTTTTCACTAATAATGCAAAGATTTTTTTTTTCCTTGTAGAGTTGAGGAACCAGCTGAGTTTAATGAAACATTAACACAGAAACTCCTAAAAATGTATGTGGACTTTTAAAATACTTTTAAAAACCCACATTGTCCAGTCCTGAATCCAAAAACAAACCCAGGGTTTTTTAAAGGCAAGGTAATTGTAGCATGAAGTGGAATTTTTCTATGTAACAAGTACTGTATACACATAATATCATTCAATTCTTGAAATGAATATGGAGTTTCTGGCAAGTCCAAATAGAGAATCATATCACAGAGCCCTCAGTTCTAGGGCAAGGCAATGAAATCTATAGTGGAGGACCATTTGCCATTTGATATGCAGCTCCTAACATGCTTCTGGGGATTAACAAATCTACTAAATAATTGCTTCCTAGAATGGTGAAAACAGTGCTAGCTGTGAGCAACAACTGCCATGCCAAAAATCCACTTAGAGGTTTAAAAATCAATCACATTCTCTAGCCCAACTCTAAAGAGTTTGAAAATGCAACAGTAAAAAGATAAAGTTTAGAGTAGCAAATGGAATATTTCACAATATCTACAAATAATTATAACTAAACCTAGGTGAGCAAATTATTGAGATGTTATTTTTATTGAAAAAATAATAAAATATATCAAAAGACATCAAAGAAAATCGACACCCATGTATTAGAAGGTGCAATGTCATTTAAAAATTAAGACAGATGTCTGCTCGTGGTTGCAGGGTGGGGGAGTGGACAGGTGGTGAGCATCAAAGGTAGGGTAGGGAGCTGAGTATGCACCTGTCCCAGGGAAATGGCAGGAAGCAGGAATGCATATGCATTGAGACTCCAAGCTCCCCACATAAACTCTACTGGACATCATTTACAAACACAAACTTAAAGATAAATTAATATTGAAGTTAGGAATTAATCTGTAAGTAAGGAATGACCTCTGCCACTATCTTGGTGATCACTGAAGAACATGAAGCCAGAAGCTCTGGGTGCTTCTGTGCACTGAGCTCGATGTGACAGCACTGGCCAGAACCTGCTGGTTGGTACCCTGACACCTAAGTCCTGTCTCCTTATAATAATTTTATTATTTCATTGGGAATAAGAAATTTTAATCTCTTGGTTATTCTTATCTTTAGTAAAGATGGAGAACTGCTACCCCAGAAAATATCATAGACATGTGTGACAGGGAGTGTATGGTTGGTGAATTGTGTTAGTAGAACAAATAATATGATATGGAAGGTCACTTAAAAAATCTTCAAAAAGGGTATCCATAGTGGCATAGGGGTTAAGTCTCAATGCTATCATGCTTCCACTGCTGCAGCCTGAGTTCAATCCCTTCCAGGGTGCTAACCCACATAAGGTGCAACAGACCTCTCCTATCTCGCCTGCTGCTCCCCTTAGCAGTGTATTTCAGTAGATCGGCCTGTTCTGCTCCCCACTCTGTGTCTGGTGAATCCTCTTACCTCCTCCCCACACCTCCGGCCTACACCCAATTTTTCGATGTATGAATAAATAAATCTTAAAAAAGACTTCAAAAATATGGTAATATTCTATTTCTTAGCTTGAATGGCAAATACCACAATTTCACATATTATATTTACATTACAAAATTTCTTTAGTATTAATCACTTTAACAACAAATATTTTTAAATGGCAATGAAAATATCCAGTTGAGGGCCTCCCTGGTGGCTCAAGGGGTTAAGTCTCAGCATTATGAAGCTGTCCACAGCCACTGCAGCATTTCAATCCCTGGCCAGGGAGCTGGCCCACATGGCATAGCAGATCAGTCCTGAATCGCCTGCTGCTCCCCTCAGCAATGTATTTCAATCTGCCTGTTCTGCTCTCTACTCTGTCTCTGGTGAATCCTTTCACCACCCCCCACCTCCGGCCTATTCCCCAGTTCTTGTATGCATAAATAATAAAAATAGATCTTAAAATTTTCCCTCCTTGACAGAGATCACAGAGATAGTGGCAGAGTGGTTTTTTCCTATCTTAGAGGAACAGGGTACAGTTAAGTAGAGAACCCTACACCCCAAGAATCCTGTGGTTTGAGGCCAACCCAGAAAACCTCTTGGACTTGAGAGACCAACAGAATGCAAAGAGGAGAGTTACTCCTCATTCAGCAGGAGGAGGGTATAAAGAAATGCCTGGAGGTTGCAGGCTCCATGGTGTGTCATTGCTCAGGTTTGTACAGTAACTGGTTTCTGCCCTCGGGTGTACACCCCGTAGTTCTACCACCACCACATCACCTGTGAACCATCACCATTGTCCCTTGTGCTCTTCCCTCCCTGTTTGACCTTCCACCCTGCCCTACTGTATGCCTCAGATGTATGGTCAACTTGCTAATTTTTTCTTTTTCTTGGCCTTTTATTCAGTTTTTCTATATTCTAATTAGAAGTGAAACCATCCAATATTTATTTTTTTTCCTTTAATTCTATAAACCTGTCTCTTGAAATGCCTACTTTTAGTAAGTAATGTTTAAAGAGAAAACCTCATAAGGTTTTTTTCTTAATAGGTGAGTGAAGAAAATTGAACTAGTTTTGTTTTTCTAAAATATTACACAGTACACCAATTTTTATGATTTTTTAAATTCTATTGCTACTATTTCTCCCTCAATAATTTTTTTGTGTTCTGATACAGTTATTGTTATACTATAGGCTCTGTTATAGTAGCCCAACACTATGAAAATAAAACATAATAATAATTTAAAATGCATAGGAAAAAAACAGGCTTGGCACTAGAATTATATTCCTTGGACTGATATTTTTAGAGAATTTATTCCCAAGAAACTGAATTATTACTAAACTATAGAATCTACTTTTTTGCTTTTTGCCTAGATACCATTTAGTATGGAGAAACCACTTATAAATAACCATAATATTGTAAAGGTATATATTGCTGTTGGTTTATTTTATTAGCGATTTCCTTCTATAATGCTGTACTATTATGAGTCTTTTATTATATCTACCTTTAGTTTCAACAGAATGAGCCATCTAATATTAAGCAGAAAGGAAGTTATATACAGATATGACTCAACATAGATAATGCTCCATTTTTCCTCTTCTATCATGATTTCAATTAAAATATATGTGTAGTGTTAATTATAGCATTATGGAAATTCAGCAGAGTGTTCTGTTTGAATCAAAACCATAAACTCTGTTTATTACTGAATACATGACAAATCACAAGTTAGGTCATGGGTTAATGTGTATCTCTTTAGAATTTATAAATAATTAAATGTGTTTATCTGTATATAGTTCAATAGCTAGAGATATAAACCAGAAAGCGTGCCCAGTGGACTACGGGTACTTGTTGGTGGGTGTGGCATGGTATTATACATCTAAAGAGGTGTGAACTTGTATCTCTGATTCACACACATTAATATAAACCAATATTATTTCAATAAAAATACATTAAAAACAGGAAAAGACTAAAGATATATACATATGTGTGTGTGTCAGACATTTTTCATAAATACAAAAATTTGATTGTGATGAAGCAGTAAACCCCTATTGTTTCTTTTTGGGAACAGTGTCTACAAGTTTGGTAATCATAAGTAAGGGCCTATCTCCTTTGATTGTTGAGTAGTATTCCATTGTATGTATGTACTACATCTTATTGATCCACTCGTCTATCCTGGACCATTTTGGTTGTTTTCATATTTTGGTGATTGTAAATAGTGCTGCTGCTTCAAACAAAGATAAACTCATGTCATTTGTGACAATATGGATGGAACTGGAAGGGATTACCCTAAATGAAATAAGCCAGAAGGAGAAAGCTAAATACCAATATTCATAGTTCACTTATATGTGAAATATAGAGAAACCGAACAAAAGAGTACACAAAGACAAAGCTTAAAACGAGCCCTTGAAAACTGACCATAGATCTAGAGCATCCAGCATAATATGAGAAGGGGAGGAGAGAAAAAAAGGGGTGGAGTAAATACAACAGACTATGGTGGAGGATTATGGGTGATTTGGTGGTAGGAGAACTACAGTGACCATATCTGAGGGAAAAATTCTTTATTGTAAAAAAAAAGAACAAGGATGTGAAATAATAGTATTTCAATAAAAATAAATACATAAAGCAACTAAGGACCTATGGACCCCAAGATGTTTTGGTACTTGGATAATTTAACAAACTAATGGTAAAGATGGAAAGTGGAGAGGTCTTGAAATAGTGTATGAGCATAGATTTTTCTACAAGACTCACAGACAAATCCCTTCTACTACTTGCTTACTTTGAGATTCTGCATAAATTATTTAAATTCCTAAAGCTCAGTTATCTTATTCTTAAAATAGAAAAAATAGTATTTTCAGGGCCTCCCTGGTGGCACAAGGGGTTAAGACGCGGCCCTATGAAGCAATCCACAGTCACTGCAGCATGACTTCAATCCCCTGACAGGGAGGTGACCAATATGGAGCAGCAGACCTCTCCTGTCTCCCCGCTGCTCCCCTCAGCAGTGTATTTCAGTCGATCTGCCTGTTCTGCTCCCTACTCTGTCTCTGTTCTGCTCTCTGAATCCTCTCACCCCCCATATTTCTGGCCTGTACCCCAGATATTGTATGTATAAATAAATAAATATTTAAAAAATAATAATTTCAGAAAATGCATTTTCCATTCCATCATTTCAGGTAGATCAGCAGACTTACTAAGGACCAAGGGAAGGAAACCAAGGATAAAATGCTTTATGTAAGTCAGGACAGGTATAGACTAGGTTGTTACATTATCGTCCCTGTGAACATCCTACCTCGAATAAACACATCCTTGTATGGCCCCTTCCCACAGTGACTCTGAACTTGGCCTTGTGACTTGCTTTGTCTAGAGAGAGGTTAGCAAATGTAACAGAAGAAGCACTTGAAAAATACTTATGCATTGCTGCTTGGCTTCTAGGAATGCTGTTGTTACCATGTAAGAGTCCCAGTGTGTGCTGCTGAAGAGGCTGCATTGAGAAGAATTGTGCATTACCAGCCAATGGCACTTGCTGAACCCCATCTTGGACCACCCAGTTGCAGTTGTGCCATCAGATGACTGCAGCAACATGAGAGACCCCAGGCAAGACCGTCAGATGAATCACCCAACTGAGCCAAATCTAATGTGCAGTATTGTGAGAAAATAAATGGTTATTTCAAGCCTTTAATTTTTGACGTGGCGGTATACTCACAATGGCTACCTAATACATTCTGTTATCTGGTAGGATAATCCCATTATGCCACTGATACTGAACTCAATGAATTACAACTAAGAGTAATCAATCATATAAATTAAAAACATGCACTGCTTGCTAATAAGAAAGCAAAGCAGCAAATGCATAAAATATAGCCAGAAACCAGATTTTAAAAAGCAATTGTAGGAGCCTCCCTGGTGGCACAAGGGGTTAAGCACTGCACTATGAATGAAGCAATCCACAGCCTCTGCAGCAAAAGTTTGATGCCTGGCCAAACAGGGAGCAACCCACATGGCACAGCAGACCTCTCCTGTCTCGCTCGCTGCTTCCCCCAGCAATGTATTTCAGTCAGTCTCCCTGTTCTGTTCCCGACTCTGTTTCTGGTGAATTCTCTCACCCCCCTGCATCACTGGCCTGTGCCCGGGCTCTTGTATGCATAAATAAAAAAAAAATCTTTAAAAAAAAATTGTAAGCATCGAGTTGCTTTGGTGAACTTACCGAAACAGGATCCACTATGAAGCAGGTGCTGAAAAATATGGCACAGAGATTCTTCACTTTGGGCAACAGGCCTACAGGTGCACTGCATTTGAAGGACTGTCCCCAAGGTACCAATATAAGCAGCTTTGCAGTCATCACTTCCCGAACAAGTGAGGTCCTGCCTGTTGAAGGAACCGATGCAGGTCTCATCTTCCTGGCACCTGCTAGTGACATTCTGCCAACATTTTGACAGAAATGTTTTATAGCGTTTCCTAGAATAATTAAAATGGAATTAATCTGTGAATAATATTATTTCTTATTAGTATTTGTTGCTGCCCTACCCAATGAAAGACTGCATGAAACCAAATGACGTCTAGCTGTTGTTACAGACCTGAAGATTAAATTTGTATATCCAAACATCCCAAAAGAGTGTGGAAGAAAAATTAGTGAAACCATGTGGATTATTTTCCTTTTGTGATAAAAGGCATTGGCTTCATTTAGGATTCCCTGTCTGATTTTTTTTCTTCATTGCTATTTTATTTCAATGAGTGATGATTTGCAGTATGAACTACTTAGGAGATTTCTTAGCAATATTTTTGAAACGGTATGTGCTTTTGTGACCAATAGTTGGCTAGCATTTACCTATTGTCTCACACCAAGTGATTTCAGATAATGCTCTTGACTATTGGAGCCAGTATTCCTACAGGACAGGGGTGTGCTGTTCTTTCTCAGCATTGCTAAGCAGACTTACTAAAATTTACTCAATGATTTGAGTTTCTCTGGCAGCAACAGCTAATTTAAAGCAAATCATTATGAGTTCACCTAATAACCAGGATAATCTACTAGATTCACATCCATTCATGACTTTTCTGAGCATGTCTTTGATTCTTTTTTATTAGCTTTGAATAAACATCTGGATAATGTACAATAGTTTCATTTTTGAAATATTCACATTAAGAAGATATTCTCAGAGAAGCCAGACATTATGCTTCCTTATTAATATTTATCACTTAAAATTATGTTTTACCTTTTCCTTGAATAGGTTACCATCAAACATGCATGAAAAACCCGATATATCCATTTATCACAAGCTTGTTCCTTCTCATGATTTTATTTTGTTTAAAATGAAAATCCACATTAATTTTAATAGTTCATATTTAAATTATCTTCAAGGAATAATTTTTAATACAATGTCAAGTATTAATTTAAAAATGTTTATTTAATGAAGTACTACATTTTTGAGTATATGATTTTGAGACCAGAACGAATTATGTTCCTTTAATGCAAGGGATATACATAATGTTTAAGGGATATACATGTTTCACCTACATGTGAGTGTTCATTTAGATTGAGATTTCATTTATTCTTTTAAAAAATATGTTTAGCTACATTTAAGTTGCATGATTTATTTCCTGCTCATATAAGTCATTTCATTCAGAAAAGTAGTGGTAAAATTTTTCAAAAATGAAGAACCAAAGGAGATAAAATTAAATATTAAAATGTCATAAAAGTACTTTGACATACTAGTTATCCAAATCATTTGAAGTTAAAATTATGACTTGATTTTAAAATTGAACTTTTTAAAATTTAAAAAGCTAAAAAAATTTTAACTTTTATATAGATTTATGTTTTGTACTTGAAATGTTTTGATAATTATGATTTTGCCATTCCTATTTTCTTATTATCCCGCAATTTTAAATTTTGATTTATTACTCAAGCAAATGAATAAAAGAGCAATTATTTTTAATGGATCATTTTGCTTAACATTTTTTGCTATTAATTAAAAGTTACATAACAAAATGTAGGAGAATGCACTCTGTATAACTCTGCTCACGTAATGATTTATATTTTCCTTTGTGATCTAATATGTAGTCAAACTTTATAAATATTAAATGATAATTAAATGTACATATTGTAGACTTTCATTTTTAAAGATAGAACTGTTTTTTAAGTAAATAGCTTTCTTCACATTTTCTTGAGCTCATATGTAAGGAACTCTGATGTATTATCATTTTCTTTAAGTTCTTAAACATTTATAATGACCAAATATAATCTCATCACCCAGGGTGTATTTGTGTTGAACACAGTTGAAAATGGAAATTATATTGCCTTCTTGGCCTTTTCAATTAAATAAAAGAGTCTTAAAACATATCATGAATTGAGAAATCTGGAACATGGACAGAAATTTTATTTCAAAGCTCAAGTGCCTTGCTTTGTCCTATGCACAGACTCTGCTGCAAAAATGGTAAGTGACAAGGCCTTAAAAGTTACTGAAGTAGTTGTTTTACACTTGAAGAATTTTTTTCTATTTGAATTACATTAAAATAACACAAATGCCAGAAATCTTCCTAAGGAAAAATTTGCTTGAGAAAATGACAGGAATTACATTTGTATCATGACTTCAAATATTGCATAATATTTCTATTACACAAAGTAGTCCTGAAGAGATTATTTGTAGTGATAAAAGAAATCAAAGACGCCCATGTGCTTGCTCATGGAACTAATCTCTGAAACACAGAAATTATGTAAGAGTTGTGTGTGTGTGTGTGTATGTGTGTGTATGTACATCAAAACATTATAAAAATTAACTGCAAGATAAAAGTGTAGGGAAGCGAGAAACATATGACAAACCTTGCTTTGAGTTATCACATACAAATCTACTCCTCCACACTAAATGTTTATTTTAATCTTTAAGTGAATTTGCTATATATGAATGTTATTCATTTAAATAACATTGAATGAAACAGTCCCTGATAGAAGGCACTGAGCAAAAAATTAATATAAGAATTAACTCCCAAAGAAGTAAAATATGAATCCAAAGATTATACAATTCTATGTTGGTTAAGTTCCTTTAACATGGCAAACTCAATGTGACACAGAGTTTTGATTCATCAAATTTATTTAGTATTCCTACTCTTTCCTCTACCTTATTACTCTAGTCCAAAGAGACTCGCTCAACTTTGGATTTCTTACCACAAAAAAAAGATAAGTTTATCTTGAATATATAAGGCAGTGTGTTAATGAAAACTGTACTGCGGAAAAGAAAATCCAGAATTTTGGATTAGATTTATGATTTATGAGTGGAATTACCTGTGAAAGTATAGTCTAGTCTTAACAATCAAAGTGGAAGTTGTAATAAGTGAGCCAGATCATTCCTACCTCTGCTCAAAAATCCACAAGTACCTGTGCTTTGCACTTGGAGTAAAAATGAAAATTTTAGTATCCCTAAAGGATCGAGACCTGCTGGGAACCCATCCAGTTAAATCTGTAACTACATCTCTGATTGCTCTTCCCCTTGTACACTCTACTTGTTTTTCTAACATGCCAAGCATATTTCCTCCTCAGAATTGGCTGGTTTGTTTGCCTGATATTCTTCTTTCAGATAGTTCCTGAAAAAGCCTCATTCCCTCACTTCTTCAAGTCTGATAAAATGCTCCCTACTGGGACCACCCTATTTGCATTGCAACTCTTTCTGCCATTCAATTTCTTTATTTTGTTGGGGGTGTGTGTGTGTTTATCTCCAAAGCACTCATCACCTTAAAATATAATACACATTTTCCTGACTTATTATCTGGCTAACGTCATTAGAGTATGAACTCCAGGGCACAAGCATTTTTGTTTCTTGCATACTGATGCCTAGAGGAGTAGAGCAAATTGATACATTTAATTTAGATAATCAAATAAATGACTAATACCATTCCTTTAAGGTATGAAATTAGGAGGAGGAGAATGGGTATGTTTGTGCATCAAGGCAGGCATGTGTGCTGGGGATGTCCAAAAGGTATTAATACTGGGCCTCCCCTGGTGGCGCAGGCAGTTGAGAGCCGCGCTGTGAAGCTGCTTGCAGTCTCTGCAGCACCAGTTGGATCCCAGCCAGCCGGCAAGGGTCCCACATGACGTGGCAGCCCTCTCCTGTCATGCCCGCTGCTCCCCTTAGTAGTGTATTTCATCAGTCTGCCTGTTCTATTTCCGCTCTGTCTCTGGTGAATCTTCTCACCCTCCAGTGCATCTGGCCTGTACCCCAATTCTTGTATAAATAAATAAATAAATCTTTTAAATGAAAAGGTACTAATACTGTCTTCTCCTTCCTAGTCTCCAGCCTAAGGCAGAAAGGGTTTATGCTGAAGTTTGTCAAAATTCTATGACTTTATCAGTCTAATGTCATCATACCAAATAATCCAATGGTGACATGTCAGGCCTATTAACCAGTTCATTACTCTAACTTGAATATATAGTTTTAATGATACCCTAACTCTGATATACTGCAATATTTTTATTCCAAAATACATCCTACACTAGAATTTCAAAAATTATATAACACATGCACGACAGATTCAAATATCTGAATTGTCTGGCCCTGTTTACATCATGCTGGATGATGGTGGGAACTCTAGCTAATGTAATGGGATCAAGTGTTAGAACTGGACTGTAACAAATAAGGTGCCGAAATAAGAAAGTAAGGTATGTGTGTTTTTACTCACCTGCATAATTCATCATGTCGGCAGCTGTGAATTACATGGAGGCAAGTAGGGGGTGGAACTATGTTCACTGCACATGGCTTGCTGTGAAGAGCTTCTTTGGACTGTTGACAAGGTATATCAGATTGAGCACAGTCACAGAAAGCCAACATCTGGGCAATGTTAAAAGGCATGTTTTGATAGAAGAACCGTATGGCTGCTTGGCAGTGTTTCACATCACACAGATTTCCATTTGCTGAGCAAGCTTTAAGGTAGGGGGCCAACTGAGCATTACAGACCACATCCCCTACGCACGCCTCTGTCACTTCCAAACAGGACTGGATCCCTTTGGTTTCTGAAAACAATGGCATACCCATCATGAAGAGTAAATATAAGCTGGACATAGAGAATCTGAAAAACACTATTTAAAGTCCATGAGCTAAGTAAAATGATGTATCAATGTGCTATTTTTGGCAAGCATTACTTTTTTTTTTTTTTAGAATAAGTATAAATTTACTGAGACCTGAATAGTGGGCTATTTGAATCATCTTTCATCTATATGGAATATGTTTTGTGATCCATAAATGATGGGAGTATGTGGGGCCAAACTGAGCTGAAGGAAAAATTCTTGAGTTCATGTTTCTCAAATGTAAACAATAAATCTTCAGAAATCACATCTAAGCTATATAACTTATGGTGAGTTCATTGGCTTGAATCAAAATGATTCTTGTTCTATTGTGCTTTTGCATTGGGGAAATCTTAAGTATAGTTTTCACATATCCATAAATACATGATGAATGGGCAAAGCAGTCGCTTTGATACATTAATGGAAGAAATGCAATGGTTTTGTTGAATTTTGTAATACCAGAACCATTACAAAGCCACTAAATTATCTATTAGTCTATGGTTAAGAAGTCTAGTAACTACATTTAAAATTACATTGTCTAGTGTCTATGACAATTTTTAAACATTACCATGATAGGAAAGAGTACTTAGATTCCACTTGAATTTATTATCCTCTTTCATGTTATCTAGAAGGAAAACAAAGAGACTATTTTATTAAGTGAACATTTTTCTTAAATGAGAATAGGGCTATATTTATAAATGAGTAACCAAGCAAAAATGCATACAAGCTCATGCAACACTTATTTAACTCTTGATATACAAAATTAGTGAGGTATGAAGAAAAATAAATCTCTGAAATATCATTCCAGTTAAACAGATCTGCTCTAAGAATTCAGTTTCTTGAAGATTTAAACAAATGCTAACGACTAGGCTATGTGCACTGACATAAACAAAAACCCTCTCTGGGGAGAAAGACCAAGAGGAATATTGCCTGAACAGGAAAAAAATGTTCTTCCCTGTTGGATCTTAATTAGATAGAAATGCATTTTAAGGCCCTATTTCTAGGGCCTTCCCTGGTGGCACAGTGGTTGAGCGCTGGGCTGCGAAGCTGCCCGCAGCCTCTGCAGCGCCAGTTCGATCCCTGGCCACCGGCAATGATCTCACATGGCACAACAGACCAATCCTGCCGCGCCCACTGCTCCCCTCAACAGTGTATTTCGTCAGTCTGCCTGTTCTGTTCCCTGCTCTGGCTCTGGTGAATTCTCTCACCCTCCTGCACTTCTCACTGTACCCAGTGCTTGTATAAATAAATAAATAAATAAATAAATAAATAAATAAATAAATAAATCTTTAAAAAAAAAAAAAAGAGACTATTTCTACCTCTGATTATCTTAGCCTCCTAGAGTTTTTAGGAATTATAATTACAGAATTGTTGATCCTCACTGAAGGATGTGTACTCCATAGCCATCTACTTCTAAAATCATTTATGCAGTATTGGCTGAGTCTTAGGTTCATAAGCCAAATGTCAAGCTGATGAGAGCATCTGTAGTCTCATGTCATTGGGACTGTCATTTTCTACCACCGTCTGGCAGGAAATAAACACATATAAGCAAACCAAAGTAAGATAAAAGGACATCAACAGACATAGGCACAATATGATGGGGAATAGTAGGATCATATTTTCATTTTCAAATAAAAATTTAGTTTTAGCCCTTGACTAATGATTAGGATATTAACTTCTATTATGACATGTGTCTCTTCACAATTCCACTTGTCCTCATTTGTGCTTCTATATTCTTTGCCCATCTTCTGCATGTATATGAAGGCACAATTGTAAGAAATTTATTTCTATTACCAGGTTTAGAGTCTTTCTAGATTTTTTATATTGGTCTAACTATTCTCACTATGGTGGCTTTTCATTCTCTACTACCTTTTTTTCAGATTTTTATTTTTGCATACAAAAATAAAAGAGAGGGTGGTGGTGAGAGGATTCACCAGAGACAGAGTAGGGAGCAGAACAGGCAGATCTGCTGAAATACACTGCTTTAGGGGAGCAGTGGATAGCTCCCTGGCCAGCTGGGGATTGAACTTGTGCTGCAGTGGCTGGTGATAGCTGCATAGTGCTGTGTCTTTAAACCCTGCTCCACCAGGGATGCCCTTTACTACATATTAATACCTCTGCTTTGGGACTGATTGGTATGGCAGTGCCACTGACTAAAACATATTCACAAAATTATCACTGAATAATAAACTATCTATATATTAGTCTGATATTATAGCATTATATATATATATACACACACATACACACACATAATATAAGTGTAGTCACACATTTACAACCCCCACCCCCTCCAGAGGATATTTTAAACTGTAGCTTAATTACTGAGGAAGAACTAAAGGGCAGTATGTCTTGGGGGTAAGCAGAAGCATGTCCCAATCAGAACTACATTTGAGTTATAAAATCATATACATCAAAAAAATGGATACTGTTTCCTTTTATTTCTCCATTAATAAAAAATATATCCAGACTCTAATATCTTCTCTCTCTGCTGCCTGTGGTCCAAGATGCCAAGGATTTCTTTGTTGACCTTACCTAGTTCCATATTTTTAGTTGCCTTCTGTAAGTAAATAACCTCCCCTCCTCCCACAATTTGTCTCCTGTTGCACAGATATTACTTCTCTATTTCATCCATAGAATTTAGATGTCCATTCCATACATAGAACTGTGTACTTTACCTGGCTATCTAGTAAACATTTCAGACTTAATGAATCCAAAGCTGACTATTGACCTTTCCTCCATGTCCCACCAGATAGTCTTCTTCCTGTAGCTATTCCCAATATAATTAATGAAAATAATGGTAACCATATCTTTCTAATCATTCAGAGCAAAAGCCCTGGAGTCAACTTTGATTCCTTTCTCTTTCTTGCATTCCTACATGATTCACTAATATTAAAATATATCCAGAATCTGACAACTTTGCATTTTGGTCTATTATCAATCATCTTTTTGTTGTATCTCTATGAAAACCTTCTAATTGGTCTTGCAACCTGGGGTTTTGCTTCTCTTCAATTGTTCATGCATGCATGGGAATTATTTTGTTAAAGATATAAATCTAGGGATAAAACTCCCCCAACCAAAATCCTTCAGTGGTTTCTTACATCATGCAGAAAAAGATCCAAAGGTTTCTAAGTGACTATGAAGCCCTGCATGATCACATGATTTGTTTTATTTCTGATCTTAACCCCGACCCCTCTCCCTGGCTTTTTCACCTCTAGCTACAGCGTTTTCTTTGCTCTTTAATTTTCAGAACATATTCTTAGCTTGGACCTCTAACTTGTTTCTTCTGCCTAAAGTATTTTCCCCATGATGTCTTCATGGTTCATTCCCCTGCCTTTTTTAAACTTTACTCACACAATACTTTCATTAGAGCAACTTTCTGACCATTCAATCAAAATTACAAAACACCCATTCAGACCTTTTCATTTTTCTCCTTAGCACTAATACTGCTTAAAATATATACGTTAACGCCATTTGTCCTGCTAATTCTTTCTTTGTGCCTATACTGAGTTCTGGGGTCCATTGCTGAGGTCCCCTCTTTGGTGATCCTGGTAGTCAACTCTCAGCTGTTTGGAGTATCATTGCTTGCTGGATCACAATTTGTCCTTTTCTAGGCATTATCATCCAAAGGAAGTTGCCACTCCTAAATTTACAGATTTTTGCAGACAACAGTTCACACCTAAGGACTAGTCCAAATGAAGTGTTCAAGGAACTAGCACCCTTACCTCAATGGGTAAAATCTATCAAAAAATCTTTGCAGACCCCAGTGTCCTGTGGAATCAACCAAGTTTGCTGAAGTAATTGTACTGGATTTCAACTTTCTGTCCACCTTATCCTATACTTCCTACTAGCTCCTGATTGTCAGCTGTTAGTCCAGCACATTTTCTGTATGCAAACCTGTTTCTCAGAGTCTAATTCCAGAGAAACTAACTCAAAACTCTCTATTTAGAATATAAGCTTCTAGAAAGCAGTGATTTCTGTTTGCATTGTTTACTACATCGTCCCCAGGTCCTAGAACATGGCCTAGGATGTGGTAGGCACTCAAAAAATTACCCATTAAATAATCAACTCACCACATTTTATGTCTTCAATTTTTAAAAATACCCTCCAGAATAATAAGTTCCTTGAATGAAGGAATGCTTTTTTTTTTTTTAAATCCTGCAGCAAAGGATCTAGCACATTATAAATGACTCACACATATGTGTTCAATGAAATTAATAATTAAAATAACTAAATTATTTAAATTTCCTAGGAGACATGCAGACAGAAATGACAAAGCTGAAATCAAAAATTAAACATTCTTTAGGGCCTCCGTGGTGGCGCAGGCGGTTGAGTGCGGTGCTGTGGAGCTGTCTGCAGCCTCTGCAGTGCCAGTTCCATCCCCGCCGGCCTCGGAGCAACCCACATGGCTAGCAGACCTCTCCTATCTCGCCTGCTGCTCCCCTCAGCGGTGTATTTCCTCATTCTGCCTGTTCTGTTCCCCGCTCTGTCTCTGGTGAAATCTTCTCACCCTCCAGTGCATCTGGCCTGTACCCCGGTTCTTGTATAAATAAAAAATAAATCTTAAAATAAATAAATATTTAATTTATAGTGTTGATTATATTTAATGTTACTCAATTATTCTTTCAAGTACCAACCTGAAATGATGTTCTGGTTGAATCTATCTTCATGCCCTTTACTGAAGCCTGGAACTTGAGTTATTTGAGAATCTTGTACACATATGTCTTCAAACAAACTTTTCCAAATTTCAATGCAGCCTACTTTCAAAGGGTCATTGCATTGACAATTCCACAAGATCGTTTCTTTCAGACTTTCTCTTAATGCTACACAAAGGTGGCTTCCTTCATGTGTCTTGCATTGTTTTGATTCTCTCCCACACTTTTTCTTAAACTCCTCATACAACAGCATGCACTGTTCAGATTCCTGGCAGATGTTTGTTGCGAAGACACAGTCACTCATTTGTTCAACCAGTAATGATGCATCTCTCTGAGGGAGCCATTGTGTAATATTTGATTGTGAAGTCAAATCTGATGATAGCACTGACTCTTCTATAAGTTTAATAATGACTAACAATTAGTCAATGGTCAATAGCAGATAGTTTTTAGAGATAAGACATAGGGATACAAAGGATCTGGAAATCAACTGCTTTAGAATTACATTATCCCACCTATCCCTTGGAAAATCTTTATGTATCCTCAAGAATATATGCAGACTAGTTTGACTACCATAAATCTAGCATTAGTCTGGTAACCTGGGTAGGCAGTAAATAAATGCAGGTTAAATGACTAAATGCTCCTATACAACAGCAAATATAATTTTTGGTAAATGGCTATATTTTGCTCTTTCTCAGGATAACCTGAATTCTTTAACAAAAGGAAGGACAACTCGTCTTCTAGCATTTAAGTCTTGCAAAAATGTCACAGTGAACCCACAGATATATGTATTGACTGAGTGAGTCTCCAAATCTGAGTGAATCTGTTGGCAAAAATTATAATTGAATGAAGCTTGAAATTGTGGATTATCAGTTACAGAAATTTATTATGTACTTAATGAGATTGACAGATTACAGGACCTTAACTTATATCAAGAATTAATCAAATAGCACAGGTTAATATAATTTTCAAAGTTTTTTTCTTTTTCATGACTGTAAATATCCCATATAACAACACATTACCTGATTCATTGATGCACTTTTCCCCAAACAATTTGTTAACAGTACAATAGAGGTCATCAGTGCAGAGACAATCTTTAAATTGGAAATTGCTTTCCATGAAGGACTGGATACTCAAGTTACAGCTGGATACATCCTTCATCTTGCAGAGGTTATCTGTATTTTACAGTCAAACATATAACACTCCAGATATTTATCTGAATATAATTCTTGAGCAACACCCTACCCAATGTGCTAATCTGAGTAATTCATTATTATAATAAGAATAACTGGAATTGCTACAGTTCGTACATATAAGTGGCTTTTAAGCAAAATACCAGGTTTTCTCTATTCAGCCAATTGTTTTGTCTTAATCTGCTGCCTTACTTTATATTTCCTTTTAAGATTATAGTAAGAGATGTGTAGGTGGTTCTAAATTTATCATGGGAAATGAAATGATCTTGGCACTTAAAAAGCACTAAGTAAATATTATTGACTAATGAATCTTTCATGATTACCAATATTTCATTTTCTGTTTTAATTTAAAAAGTAATATTCATCTACCCAACCATTTTCTTTTATTCATTTTCTGAGTAAAACTACTTGAATTCATTACATCTGTGTACTTGACAATATTTCTATTTCAGCTTCCCACATGGGACAATTATGCTAATATTATTGCACTTCACTGCAAATGACTTGCTATTTATATAGACATAAATAAATGTTATAAATCATGACACAGTGAGTGCAGTCTTTTAACAACACATTTTAAATTGCCTTATGTAATTTGCTGTGGAGCTTCATCATCAAAACAAATAAAATATTTTTTAAGTCATTGCCCTCTATTCTCATCTTAAAATTATTGTGTTACTTTGAACAAGTTATGCCTTTGAAATTCTTTTCCTGGGCAGTAACAAGAATGTTGGATTAGATAGCAATAATATCCTTGGCAGTGTGGCTAGTCCATGTGCTTCCTAAAGGGAAGACAGAGAAGGGAATCTCTCTGTTTTCTTCAACATCAAACATGATGTCTGGGGGGCAGTGGTTGATCTGCTGGTGGGGATGGTGAACATTGGCACCATTTACCAGAGGGTGCTGCTCCTCAACCCCACACACTCTATCTTATAGTACTTGGGAGCTAGAAGAAACTCATGAAGACAGAGTCATGAACAGTACAGCATTGACTCTAGGAAATGGATGGATAAACAAAGCGAGTCAGAAAAGAGTAGATTATTATATTTGCTTTTGAATTTTCTTAACATTCCAGAAGTTTAGCAAGATTTTATAGTAATGTCCACAATTAAGTAGATAAAATTTGTTATTATAGCACAGTGTGATATTTTGAAGTGTTTTGTCACATTAATCTTAGGTCAATGTGCCAATAATCAGTTTATTTCCTTTCTGTGAAAGTATTGTTATAATTCTTTCATTCAGTATTTGGTGAATTTATGTATTCAGGGTTGGTTTTCTTCAAACAAATGATAGTGACTCTTCAATCTTCACATTCTCTATCCCTTTGGCTTCCCCTCAAATGTTTAGAATGCAGAACAAGTTAGAAAGGAAAAGATTTTCATTCACCTTGATATAGTTGGATGGAAAATAGTGTGTATTGCAAAAAAAAGTATAAGATGTACATTATACACTTACAAATAAATAGCAGTTCCTTGAATCTTCGTTTTTTTTCTCTTTCATTATTGATATTTTAGTGCATAAGCCAAAGAACATCTTACTTAAAAGTGTTGTCACGCTTCTCAAAAGCATGTATATAATGGTACCACTATACATGGTAAGATATGCAAAAATCATCTAAAACTTGCATAAATTTGCCAGCATTGTCATTATTTAGGGTCCTTGAGTAATTAAGAAACTTTTGTCACTAAATTTCAGGTGAATCCTTTGAGTATCAAGTTTGAGCAAAACATTTATAGCAACATCTAGTTCCTAGAATAGCGAAAAAAAAAATCAAATCCTGTTTTTATCCAGGCAAGAAAAAATATGAGTTTATCTGAAACAACTTGTTTTACCTGAAACTCTGCAGGCATCTTCCATTGTTTTCCAGGAATGCTTACATGCACTTGCATCCTGTAGGCACTGCTTTCTTAAATGAATGCAATCAATGCTTTGGGGAGCAGATTCATTTTCCAAGCATAGTCCCATAACTTGAACAACAACAAAGTGATGACAGCAGAACAATCAAAACAAATTTGTGATACTACAGTATAGCAGTTATATATCTCAAAACTAAGTTATTAATGGTAAAGAGAACTATGGAAAATAAAATGTGATAAAATCACCGGAAGACTGCAATGAATCTTAACCATTCTCTATCTATAGACCTATACTGTCCCTGTATAACATTTAAAATTAAGACTATTTTTTAAAAGATTTATTTTATTTATACAAGAACTGGGGTACAGGCCAGAGATGCAGGGGTTGAGAGGATCCACCAGAGACAGAGTGGGGAACAGAACAGTCAGACTGACTGAAATACACTGCTGAGGGGAGCAGTGGGCGAGGCAGGAGGGGTCTGCTGCGCCATGTGGGAATCTCCCTGGCTGGCTGGGAATCAAACCCATGCTGCAGAGGCTGTGCACAGCTTCACAGCCCTGCGCTCAACCCTCCTGTGCCACCGGCAAGGCCCTTAAGACTCTATTTTTGCTTTCTTTTCTTCTTCCTTTTAGTTGCTCAAATTATAATTTTTTGTGTGTGATTACTACTATCTGGAAAATGCTCTTCAATTTTCCCGATAATCTCCATAGCATTCACTCAATAGTTTTAAGACTTCTTTCCTACTGTTATCATTGGGCATTTTGTTACTTTGTTCTTGAAATTCTGTTTTCCTTTGGCAACCTTTTCATCTAGTTCTCTTGATATTTATCCACTTGATATTTTCTGACTGTAATTAGAAACATTCCCAGGATTCTCTTGCTCTTTCATTTTCAGCTTGGGATCTATCCTCAGATCTTTTCCATTCTTATTTTATACATTCTCCTCGAACAATTCTATGCACTTTCATGGTTTTAACTTGTTCTCTAGACTTTTCTCAAATGTATAATCCAATCCATTATTTTCTAGTACTCCAGTTATAGATGCAGTTATCTCCATTGAATGTTCCAGGCACATTTCCAAATTATACCACCATTAATGGTGTCCTTGTTATTTCTCCTCCGGCGGAACCATCCTACTTCATCAGTGATTCTACTGTTCACACAGGCACTGGACTAGAAAACTTGGATTCATATAAATTCTTTGTTCCGTTCTCAACTTCAATCTCTCATATCAATTCTTACATAGGTTCATTGACTCACTGTAAATAATGTGACCAATTTATTAATTAGTCTGCCTCTAGTCTTATCCAGACAGCTTCTTTACACTTCTTAATGTGCCTAACACACTATTCTAGTCCTGCTTTATTCTTTGGAGGATTTCTCAGAGTATGGCTCTCATATTCTTCATCAAATGCACTGTGGAAGACCTCAATCATTATAGTTTCCCAAGTGTCCCGTGTTGTCTTTTGCCTCTGAGCATTTACTATATGCCCATTAGAAGCCACTCCTTTTCTTTTTTCCTCAGGAATAGACTTTTATTGTCCTTTTGGACTCAACACAGTAATTATCTATTTCATGGAAATCTTCCTTGAATTCAATATCTCCCCTTCCTAAACCTATTTTTAATTTAACACCTCTCATAAAATTGTATTAATTTCCTAACAATAGAATTTGCTCTATAGTGTAACAGTGTATTTATGTGCTTGTCTCCACCAGTGAATTCTGGAATTCCAGGGGGTGGGCTTTAAGAGTAATTCATAATTGTATCTCCATCGTCAACACATTGATGCATGACAGTTATTCAAGTAGCATATACAACTGACACAAATTTTAACAGTTCTATAAATTATGTATAAATAACTGATAATATGTAATAAAAATAGTACCTTCTGTTGTAGATTTTGGAGTCTGTGGGTTTGGAGTGTGGGGTCCCTGGGTTCACTCTGGGAACAGTTTCACCAGAGCTCCCATTTCAGCAACACGCACGAGTTTCCCAGGAGAATTTCTCCACAAGGCAGAGACATTAGTTGTATTTAAAGGGAAGGTTTATTGGGGAAGGGATAAAGCAGTGAAAGACACTTGCACGGTCACAAGCAGGCAGGAAAAGCTGCTCCAGAAAGGACAGCTTTGCTAAGAGAGGCCGGCATGGTTGCAGGCAGGTGCCCTTGACAGGTCACAGGCAGGCAGGGAGGCTACTGCCCTGCAGCGGGAGAGTTGGTGAAAAGAGGCACCTGCATAGTCACAGGTGGGCAGAGGGAGTGCTGTCCCAGCCTGTGCAGAGACTGTACTGATATAATTTTCTTTTGTTTGGGAGGGGTCACCCCTTGTGAGCTGTCAGCTAGTTCCTAATGTTGGAATACGATGTAAAATTTGAAAGGAACCCGGAGGTTCTACAATGGGCTCAATCTCCATATCTTTACCTTTGGATGCACCTGCACAACTGCGGATATCTGCTAGGATGTTACGCTGTTAATCTAGGAGTCCAACTTCCTCAATAAACTTCTAGATGATGGTATCCTGGATATAACATCCAAAATTCACTGTACCTCAGTGCAACAATCACTTATAAACTCTACATAGTATCTTTTCCAAAGCAGCTTTATATTCTTTCATTTTAAAAATTTTAGGTTGAATAATTCACTTGATTGGATATTTTATATAGGTTTCCGAACCTTCTGATGGTAGGTAATGATAGAAAAACTGGAAAGGAAGTGTACAAGATCAGAAACCTGGCTCACACAATGCTATGAGCTGGAGGTGGGGGTCAAAGGGATTAACATAGCCATTAACCCAGATATAGGAACTAAGATCCGTAGGCACCAATGCCTAGATCACAAAGCACAGACCCAGACCCCAGCAGGTCTCAGACTGCTGTAGGGGGTGTCAGGAGTACAGACCTGAAGGGGAAGATATGGAGACTGAGGGCCATTGTAGAAATCTGGCCCCTTTCAAATTCTACAAAGTTTATTCAAAGTCAACAACAGCAAAAAAACTACTCCATGAAGGAGTGAGCCTGTCTTACAGGAGAAGTAGACTGTATCTGTGCAATCTCTGCAGTGGCACTAGGGGGCAGTCCTTGTGCCCACCTGTGATTAATCAGATGCTCCTTTTCAGCAACTGTCTGTCCCTCTGCAGGGCAGCAGCCTTTCGGCCTGCCCATGATCTGTCCCTTTCCAGGGCTTCTCTTCACTGCCCTCCCTCAGCGGAGGCCATGCAGGCCTCTCTCAGGCCACTCTCTTAGCAAACCTGTTCCTTTGGGGGCAGCCCTTTCTGCCAGTTTGTGTCTATGCAAGTGTCCTTTATTCTTCTCTCCCTTTTATACTAAACCTGCCCTTTTGGATACAACTAATGACTCTGTGTCATGGATAAACTTGCCAGTGCTGGTGAAAGGGTAGCTCTGGTGAAACCTTTCCCAGAGTGAACCCAAGGGCCCCACTCTCCAAATCTATCAACTCCAAAACCTCCCACTCTAATGAAATATTGAATTGACTAAAGAATCCATCTTGATGTGGCCTTCAAGAATCAAAATATCTTTATTTGCCCAAAATCGTGTTTATTTCTGATTATGATTTATGGTCATATATTTGACCCAGGAGTTTCCAAGGATTCTCTCGAAATGCTCAGAGAAAAATAGGTTCTACTTTGAAACAACAAAGATGGGAAAAGTTGCACATGATATCACTCTTTGTAACCCTTATTAGGATAATAGATGCCTCTTTTTTTAAGGGAAAGAAAACAGTTTTATTATCAAATAATCATTAAACCAAAATGTGATGTCCATGACAGGCAATCTGAATAGAGATTGCACAGAGAAACCTTGCCCTTATATATATCCAAGAGGTTACAACACAGTGTGTGTCTCCTCAAGAATAATAGCTAGTCCTCAAATAGGAGAAACAGACAGCAACATTTGTCACATATGGTTCATCTAGCATTCTCTTGCTAATTGGTGTGACCATCTTGCTAGTTAATTGGTTGGTTTTATGTCAAAAAAAAAAATAATAACGTTTCTTACACCCTAAAGACTAAAGGTAGTTTTGCAACTTGAGAAGCCAGCTGAAGTTCAGATTTGATCCAACCACTGAGGGACCCGTCATACTTGATGGGAACATTTCAAACAGACCCTCCTGGGTAGCTGATAAGAGGCTAGTTAGCATTTTAAAAGATTTGGCATTTCAAAGGAGCAGAGAAAAAACAATTCAATTTCAAAGTAAATGCTCCCCCAAAAGTGCTGGGGAAATGGGTTAGGGTGAGGGCGTTTTTATTTTCAATGGGAAGAATAAAGTTTCTCATTTTTAATTTGTATTTCCCATCATAGTACACAAGTAAAACATGCATGTAAACATGTATGCACACAGAGATAAAAGAAAAATATGTAGAAGAAATAGGAAACTTGTAGCTTATAAATAAATATATATATATTTAGAATGTGGATAATGAGCTTTCACAATTCATATTTATGTAAATCTTTTGCCTCTCAGATGCTCTATTTTAAAAATTCACTATGACAAGACTGTCATTGCTTTTACAACTAGCCATTTGAAGTGTAATGAATTTGTGTGCTTTGTTCTATTATTGCCTGATCTACAAAAATTAAAGTTTCCTAGATGTCACTCCAAATAAAAAATAGAAATAAGACAATATTATTAGAAATAAATATAAGCAACACAGGATAACTGTTATTTAAATGAAAGAAAAACTGAAAATACATAAACGATTCCTTCAATTCTTATCTTGATTTTCTTTAATTCCATTTACTTTGACTCTTCTTTTATGTTTAATATAATTTCATTAGGCTTCTGTTTTTTTCTCCCCATTATTATGCCTTTTTTCATTGATATCTATTAGCCCAGAGTAAGCAGAAAATAGACTGGCTTTGTTTTAATGCATTATTAATATTCAGCCACAATATAACTTACCACTTCTCCTAAATTCAATATACAGATTCTACTAAGAGTTGGAGAATATATACTAGCTTCAATAATACATATGTTAAATATCATTGTATTATATGTATCAAGTATTATTCTACCGTAATAATAGTTTTGCTCACCGATAGCTTAAATACATTCATAGTACTAAATACAAGAGACCTAAGTCTATAGTTTATTTCCAGTTAACAAAAAATGATCAAAATGTAAAGCACCTAAATGCTGTGTTACTTCTTTAATTTTAATAGTAACATGTTAAAATTAGGGGAATTAAATTACTTAATCTCATTTTAATTTCAAAGAAAAACAGATATAATTTGAAATGTATCATAATTTGTGAATTGTTATACTAGGAGGTTTCCTTTCTAAAAGGCTCGAGTATATATGTGAATTCCAAAAATCCTAATAACTCAAAAATAATTATATTATTCCATACAATAGTATAGAAGCACCCTGAGTGATTAATGCAAGTCTCACATTCAAGATGGTCTATAGAATTAAGAACAGTAAATGAACATTTTACAAGACTAATAAACCATGTTAACTGTAAGCTGCAATTGATTTTTCATGTTATAAACCTGTTAGCTTAATCAACAGTATTAGACAGAACAGCATTTGATTCATGAAAAATAAGTGTTATTATGAATTCGGATAAACAAGAAGCACAGATCACTTACCCAGGTAAATGAAAACTATCATGCTGGACTTGGGTCTGTTCACCTGGAAAGAAAGCAGATACATTGACTCCAACCACCTTCTTAAGAAAAACTGTCCAGAACTAGGTCTTAGCGTCTGCTCTTGCTTCCTAAAAGCATTACTGATTCAAATTAGTTTCCTATATCATCATGTCCTCACCAATATGTCCTGAGCTGTGAACTTTCCTAATTATGTCCAAATTTAATTATTTTCTTGTGAGTGTACTAATCTTGGATATTACACTTCCACGAAAGCTCACAAGCCAGATACTAAGAGAAAAGATACATATTCTGCACAATCATGCAAAAGTATATTTTTTCTTCAACTACAATATGAAATGGTAAAAAATCTCCCCAAACATAACCCTAAATTTTCCTAGACACTCAAAGAAGCTCTGTTACCAATTCATTAAGTAGTCTGATGCAAGCAATTTTATGTCATTTGAGGATGTGCTGAAGGAAAACAAGCATAAGCAATCCAGGAAAATGTATAGGGACTCAAGTTTCACTGCATCAGTCTTCATCTTCCCAAACAAGAAATGTTCTCCACATGCGCTTAGTTGTGCTGCTTCAAATTCAGTTCCTCAAACCTTCCAAATGCAATGACAATGTAAGAAATGATTCCATATGGTGATGGAGAAATTCCATCATTTTTTCCACTGGAAAGGTAATCATCCACTTGACAGCCATTTTTCTCTCTGCTTCAATGAGGGACATTGTTATTGTCTAAATGTTTTCATTCTTCCTAAATACATATGTTGAAATCCAATCCCCCAAAGATATTAGTAAAAGTAGGTAAAGTTTTTGGAAAGTGCTTAAGTCATGAGGATAGAACCTTCATGAATGAGAACAGAGCCTTACAAAGTGAGACTCTGGTGAGATCCCTTACTGCTTCCACCTTGTGAGGACATCATGAGAAGTTGCCCACAATGAATCAGGAAGAGGGCCCTTACAAGAATGTGCTCATGCTGGCACTATTAGTCTTCCAGCCTCCAGAAACATGAGAAAGAAATTTCTATGGGGATGTCCCTGGTGGTGCAAGGGATTGAGCACGGCACTGTGAAGCTGTCTGCAGCCTCTGCAGCACGAGTTAGATCCCCGGCCAGGGAGCTACCCACATGGTGCAGCAGACCTCTCCTGTCTTGCCTGCTGCTCCCCTCAGCAGTGTATTTCAGTCAGTCTGCCTGTTTTGTTTCCCATCTGTCTCTGGTGAATCCTCTCACTGGCCCTGCACCTCTGGCCTTTATCCCAGTTCTTGTATGCATAAATAAATAAATCTTTTTTTAAAAAAAAAAAGAAATTTCTATGACTTGGAAGCTACCCAGGCCATGCTATTTTTTGTTAGTGCATGACTGAGGGCTGCCCTAGGCCCCCAAAGTAGCATGTACTAAAGCAGTTCAGCAATCCTCTTGCACAAAACATTCTTAGTGTGAAAGAACTTTAATAAAATGTGTACATAGAAAGAGAAGAAAGATAATAGTATCCCACTAAAATACTCAAATTACCTAACCCCCTGTGGGTAAATGCCCAGCCAAACAGGGTTCGCCCAAGTGGGGTCACGGATGTGCAAGTCTAAGGCACCCTCTTGCAGGGACCCCCAAGAAGGGGGTGACAGAGTCCAGGTAAGTCTGAGAACAAAGCAGCAAAATCAAAATAAAAACCAAGGTAAAGGGCCTCCCTGGTGGCGCAGCGGTTGAGCGCTGGGTTGCGAAGCTGCCCGCGGCCTCTGCGGCGCCGGTTCGATCCCCGGCTGCTCCCCGGCCACCAGAGGAGGGTCCCACATGGCGTGCAGACCTCTCCTGCCGCCCGCTGCTCCCCTCAGCAGTGTACTTCGGTCCTTCTGCCTGCTCTGCTCCCCGCTCTGGCTCTGGTGAATTCTCTCACCCTCCTGCGCTTCTGACTGTACCCAGTGCATGTATAAACAAAACAAACAAACAAACCAGCAAACAAATAAATAAAGCATGCCTCTATAAAAAAAAAAAAAAAAAAAAAAAAAATTAAAAAAAAAAACAAAAAAAAAACCAAGGTAAAGGCTGCCATGATCTACATGTCTCACCCATGTGTCTCTTTCCATGTTTCCTAAGTCCCTGGTACAAGTTCAAAGTCAAGAAGCAAGTAAGCCCTTCTCCTCACAGCCCACTTGCCGTGTGTCATACAATTCCTCCTGGCTGTGCAGCGCCACCCAGAGTTTACTTGGGGTGGGGGGAGACATGATACCTTCCCTTTTTTGGAGATACCTTTGTAAAACTGTCATATAGAAGCCTAACTGGACAAGACAGCCATTATTTTATCTTCCCTTATTATGTCTTCTTCTTCACAAGATAAATGTTCATTGTCTCCTTTGAGACATCAGGAGTCATTCACTTTTAAAGCGCCCTGGGAGCTTTCTATAATTAAAGCTTAAAAAATATAAAATACTACTTTGACAAAAATTTATAAAAAGAGAAGTATGACTTCCTTGAGATGGAAGGGGCACACTTGTTCCCACAAAGTGTTTGTTTTATACTAGAAGAGAGGTTATATTATCCTTTCAGAGTACATAATGGCAAAAATAACATCTGGAGTCCAAGAAACTGAAAGGGTAATATTGTGTATCTCTGTAGATACAGGTAAATGTTTACATAAATTATTTATATTTTACTCCTTTGTAAAATGGGCTTATTGTATCTGTAGCTATATTAACTATGTCGCAAATACCAACAAATGCAGTTATATTGTCCCCATTTTTATTATTTAACAAAATAATTGCAATGACATATTATTTCTTTTTAAAGAAATAATTCTTTCATAAAGACATAATTACTTTTCTTGATGTAAGCTAACTGAAAATGTCTTAAACTAGAGAAGCATTTGGCAGCTCCCATAGTTGAAGATTTCAGGGACAGAACAATTTTTTTTTTTAATAGAGGCATGTTATTTGTTTGTTTGTTTGTTTTGTTTATACATGCACTAGGTACAGTCAGAAGCGCGGGAGGGTGAGAGAATTCACCAGAGCCAGAGCGGGGAGCAGAGCAGGCAGAAGGACTGAAGTACACTGCTGAAGGGAGCAGCGGGCGTGGCAGGAGAGGTTCTGCGCTCCATGTGGGACCCTCCTCAGGTGGCCGGGGAGCAGCCGGGGATTGAACCGGCGCCGCAGAGGCCACGAGCAGCTTCACAACCCAGTGCTCAACCGCTGCGCCAAGGGGGAGGCCCGACAGAACAAATTTTACACAGATTTAAAAACTTGTCCTAGGACCCTGACCATATCCCCTGCCCCCTACTCCCTCACCCCTGTCTTTCTGTCTTGTTTATCC
The DNA here is from genome assembly GCF_014898055.3 of Talpa occidentalis. Taxonomy (NCBI): domain Eukaryota; kingdom Metazoa; phylum Chordata; class Mammalia; order Eulipotyphla; family Talpidae; genus Talpa; species Talpa occidentalis. The sequence continues at coordinate 74,473,870 of NW_023602073.1, read as the reverse complement.
CCTCCCCCCTTCTCCTACATCTGTCTTTTTTAACTGCTTTCTTCTCTGTCAGCTTCATTTCCTCTCTGTGGGAAGATGGCAGTTAAGCCCTTGGCATGCATCCTTCTCCCAGAAGCCTGAGTAAAAATCATAACTTTTTTTCTTTCCTAGTATTTCTTTTTTTTTTTTTTTTTCTTTCCTAATCAAGTTCCAGAATTATGTCTCATCAGTTCTGTATGTGTTCCATGCCCACATTCTTTTTTTAACTATTTATTTATGCATATAAGAGCTGGGGGATAGGCCAGAGGTGTGGGGTGTGAGAAGATTCACCAGAGACAGAGTGGGGAGCAGAACAGGCAGACTAAATGAAATGCACTGCTGAGGGGAGCAGTGGGCGAGTCAGGAGAGGTTTGATGTGCTTCCTGACCGGCCAGGGATCCAACTCTGCTGCAAAGGCTACAGAAGGCCTCACAGTGCAGTGCTTAACCCCTTGTGCTACCAGGGAGGCCCATGCCATGTGAAACTGAGCCCACTCAATGTCCAGAATTCTAGACGTAGGTGTGTAGGCCTTATTCAAAGCACAGGCATGCATCACCAAGGAAAGCCATAGTATGTGAAGGGATCTGGTCATGGGCATCAAATATTTTGATAAATGTTTTTGAAAGCAAACTTGTGAGAAAGCAATATATGTGCTTCTTTATTAAGAGAGACATCTGTACATTTCTTAGTGTATTTCCTTCAAATCATTTTACTTACATGTATTTATTATATTTTAAGCATCACTACTATATGATTTCATACAGATTTGTACATTAAAATGCTAATAACATGTCTTTTTTTCTGACTGAAAATATCGAGAAGAAAATCATAACAGTCCTTACTACTTATGGACAACTAGTATAAATACTTGGTTATATTTCTTAGTTTATCTACATCCATCAATACATATATAGATACAGGCATTTATATGAATTCTATATAGCATTTTTCAAAGCATAAATTACACAGGATTATTCATAAATTGTAAATGAAACTAATGTGAAAAAAGATAGTGAAAGTATTATGACTTTTCAGTTTTTTTTCATCAAAATTCTACATTTAATTCTTGGATTTAAGGTATTAACAGATCTTTTTTTAAACAAATTTCAGCAAATCCTAAATGTTAAAGCAGAAATTTAAATAATTCAAATTCACATAAAATAATCTTTTTGTCCATGTAGTACCTCCTTTGATGCATAGAAATAATTCAGTCGTCTTCTTTAATTATATGTCTAAATGTCCAAAAACAGAATTATGCTGTATAAAACTTATTTTTTTTAAATATTGAAAAGAAATAAAAGCTCATCCTTTTAAAAAGTCTGGTTGAATCCTTACCTCTTTTTTCTTTCTACCCTCCAACAAACCACCCATGTCCACACTCCATCTACCTTTTCCCTCCCTCAAAGACAAGTTATGTCAAGATTTGATGCAGAACGTTCAAAGCTTTTCTAAGCATATTTATAAGTACATACCGTTTATATATTTATTAATACTATATTCTAAATATTGTTCTAAATTTCATTTGTTCCCTTAGCAATGTACTGCAAGCTCCCTTTTCCATCCACATGTAATTATCAAAGTTGCTATGTTTGTCTACCTTTTATTCTGTTCTGTGATGGTTCAAACTTTAGTCCAATATTCATTCATCTCTTGTCTTGATGGGAGAGCATTCTAATTGGTGAATACAGGTATAAAAAGTAAAATGAAATGATCAATTATGCCAGGTACCTGTAAGCCTAAGAAGATATATAATTCAGGACTAAGAAGATATAAAATGCTGAAGTTAGCACTTTAGCAAATGCTAAAGAATTGCTATTTTTTATAGGATAAGTCAGTAAAGGGACAAAATACATAGAGAATAAGTAGGGAGAGATTTCAGGCAGAAGGAAGCACAATTGCAAAGCCTTGAGCTAGTTCAGTGCTTGGTCTGCTCACAGAGCACCTAGTAGGCTACTGTGGCTGGGGCAGAGTGAGCAATGGGGAGAGAGATCAGACATGGACCAGAGGGCTTCTGGGGACAAATCACGTGGGATTGTGTATACTTACAACAGAACTATTTTTTTTACTTTAATAAAATAAAAGTGTATTGGAGCATATTGAGTAGATAATAGCAAAATTTGCTTTTTTATTTGGACTGTAATTGCTGCCCTATGGAGAGTTGGGTGAAAGTAGGAAACCTAGCTGGGAGGTTAATTCAAAGCCCCGGGGTGAATGAAGTCAAGAAGATAAAGAGATTTTGGGAAAAAATGGGCAATGAAGTGAAAGGAAATCATGAGAACAGGGGATTTTAGAAATAAGTCAAGGATGTATTTCAAGGAGAAAGGTATAATCAGGTACCATGAACTCAAGTACAATGAGAAGACTGTATTGATCTAGCGATGTGGAGGTCCTTGGTAATAATATAAGAAGTACTTGTAGGATTTGGGGGACCAAAAAACTCAGATGGACTGGATTCATGACAAAATGGAATCAGAATTTGTGATAATAGGTATTTCTTCTTTCAGGATTATTTGCTGCAAAGAGAAGCTAAGGATTGGGTAGTATCTGGAGAGGGATGTGAGGTCAGGAGAGAGATATTGGCAATATTAGATTATATTCATTTTACACCTAAAGCACTCTTCCTGACTGCAAATAAAACTCAAATTACTTTTTGAGTCACATCTATAACTCTGGCTGTTTCCTGTATGCTTTTTCACCTTTTTAGTTTTCCCATGTCTCTAAATTAGAAGCACCCACCTGTCATTAGTTCTTTCTTCTCTGTTGTGATGTCATTTCTACTTGCTCTTTCTCATTTATATTTGACATGTCTGCTGCTTTTACTGGAGCTGTTAGCATGCTATATCAGTTTAAGCAGATTACCATGTCTTTTTCTTAATTTTTATTTTCATTTTTGGAGTTGCATTTTTGTTCTTCCATTTGTGCATGTTCCTCTCACTCTCCACCAAAACACCCATGCTAATGCCCCTCAGCACAGCTTTACTGTCCTTTAATTCTTCCCTGATAATGGTTTTGTCTACTTAATGAAATCATTATTCAAAACCTTCCCAATAGCTTTTGACCTTTTCCTATTATTATAGATTTTTAAATACATTCAACTCCTCTGTTGATGAAAGTTTATTACCAACTCATACTTTTCTAATAGTGGAATTAATACAAATATAGCCCAGGGTCAATGGCATTTAAACCCAAAGATTTCCATGTAATCTGATCCTTCATTCAGAGGCTCAGAACAAACTTTCCTTTGGAGGGCCATTATATTGCATTTTCTTGCTGATTATTATTTTTTTCCCTTTCATTTCTCCCCTTCTCAAATTCTCTGACCTCATGTTTGTCTTCATGCTTCTAATTCATCTTTGAGGTCACCCTAAAACTTAGTGTCTTAAAGCAACAATAATTATTTACTATCACTCCCTGTTTCTGTGGGTCTGGTATTTGAGACTGTCGGTCCACCATCTGGTTTAGGACTCTCTTGAGTTTGCAAATAGACAGTTCTTTCAGAGAATTGACCTTGAAAGACGTTTTATCACTTGTTAGGTGCCTGATTTGAGAAACCTTGAACAGCTGGTATTCTTGGGACATAGTTTCTATCCCAGGGTAGCTTCTCTATGTATTCTATCCAGCACAGTGATTATAAGACAGCTGAGCTTCTTACATGTTCCACAGTGTGAGTCCCAAGAGAAAATCAAACAGAAGGCCTTATTGCCTTGTTAAATGAGCTTCTGAAATAATATGGCATCACTTTCACTGCAGCTATTGATTAGCCCAGGTAATTACAAAGTTCTGTATAATTTTAAAGGAAGGGTGAAATAAATCTTTACTTCCTCATGGAAAATGTCAAGGTAGCAGTGTAAAAACAGTTGTGGGATTGGATATATATTGATACAGCCATATTTGGGAGATTATAATCTGCTGCACCTCTCTAGCATATCAATCTCTTCTTTTTCAAAACATTTTACTCTTTTTATTATATTTTTATCCTTCAACTTAATCTCCATGATTTCCTTATTCTCCCATTGCTCTCCTTACTTCCCATCTTAAACTCTATGGTGTGGAATTCCTTCATACTTTTTGGTACACTCAGATGCTTCAACTTATGATATAAATTACACTATGTCAATACCCAAACTAATTGATCTCTGCTTGAAACATACTGAAGAAAACTGCATTACTGTGCTTGCTGGTTTTATTATAACTATATTATTATTATTATTAATTTATATCACCATCCAGAGCATCTGACACTGCCAAACAACACTGTCATCTAGTTGAAACATTCCTCATTCTCAAAGATTGCCAAATTTTTTCCCTGTTCTAAAAGCAAGTTTTTCAAAACTCTCCTACCAGCAGAAAATTTGGTTTGCCCCTAACACAAATTTCTGTTATATTTTTTAAATGTAAGTCTTCCAACAAGTAATTTCTAATATACAAAAATTATTTCATTAATTTCCATTATTTTAAAGGAAAAATAGTATGATGGGTCCTCCCCCTATCCAAAAGTAGAATGTTCTTTGAAAACTTTCATAAGCTGAAATGGCATAAAGAAACAACTACCACTGATTTATATGGGAATAATTTTGAGCATGCCCAGGCCCCAGAATTAACCCGCCACATCATACCATGTTATGCATAAAAATTAAAATTATGCTAACATACAGTAAAGCCCGGAATGATATGATAAACACACAGCCTGTATCAAGTAGTTCTGGGGAAGGAGTTTGGTGGTGCCACTGCTCAGGGTGGGCACAGCATTTATTAGGGCTGCTTTGAAACAAACAGTGACTCCTATTTTCACTTTTTGCCTTTTGCCATAAAAGCTAAAGACCACTTCAGATTTTTTTTCAATTAGTAAAATATAGGTATTTATGTAGGTCTTTCATGAAAATAAGATGGTATAACATAAACCTTCAAAATTTGGGGCTATTTATGTTACTATTTTCTATCCATTGCTTTTGTAGAGTTCTCTTTTTAATTATTTTCTAATTAAAGAGTGGAATTTTAGTTTTAATTTTATTCTAAATCAGGTATTATTTAAGAGCATATATCTTAACTTTGAGGCTAATATCTATTTAGCAGGTACTACATGATACAATAATTCTGGGTGTTTTAGTTGTAGTGAGTCATCTGAACCTCAAAAGAACCTTATTATTCTGCTAAAGTGGCAATTATTATTATATGATGATAATTAAACTGAAGTAGAGAGAGGATAAGTAACTTTACAAGGTTTCTACCAGAAAAGTAGGCTTTCCAGACTGTTTATGTTCACAACTACTAAAATATCACTTCCATTCATAGCAAATATTAAATTATTAAGTTGACTTATATCTCTACCTTCCTGATTTTATTAAGGTTTTGAGTGGCAAACACATTAACATTTCAAATGTCCCAATATCCTAAGAAGATCATTTATATTCCAAATTTATGGGATACAAAGTATATAAACATTAATGTATTAAATGTATATATATGGCTTTAAATTTTTGCTCGATATGTTACTTTCTATAAAAAATATGGTAATGTCTGCTCATTTCCATTTTGTCATTTTTTAAATTTTATACTTTGTATTCTGCTAGTATATTCTTTTTATTGAGATATAATTGGAATATGACATTGTATAAGTTTAAGGTATATAATGTGTTGACTTGATACATTTACATATTGTAATACAATTACTACTGCAGAATTAACCAATATTTCTATCACCTGACATAATTTTCTCTCCTTTTATGTGGTGATAACTTTAAAGGCTCAGTATCTCAGCAACTTTGAAGTATGTAATATAATATTACTGACTCCAGTCACTATGCTATAATTGAGATCTCTGGAATTTGTTCATTTATTTGCAAATTCGCACACTTTGACCAGCATTTCCCCAACTCTCTCATGCCCAAACACTGGTAACCATCATCTGATTCATTCTGTAATTTTAACTTTTTGGGGGGTTTAACATGTAAGTGATATTATAAAAATATGTGTCTTTTTCTGCTTGACTTATTTTACTTCACACAGTGGTCTCAAGATCCATTCATCTTTTAACAAATGGCAGGATTACTTTTTTTTCCTCATGACTGAATAATATGTATCATATACATATATATATCCCCAATTATATATTTACATTTTCTTTATTTCTGGTGGACATTTCAGTTTGCATATCTTTTTTTTTGGCATGAATAATTCCACAATAAATATGGGGGTACATATATTGCTTGATACTCTGTTTTCATTTGCTCTTTGAATATAGACTCAGAAGTGGGATTGCTGGATCATTGGTAGTCCTATTTTTAATATTTTAATGAACCTCCATACTGTTTTCTATAGTGTCCACACTAATTTACAATCCACCAACTGTACACAAAATTTCCTTTTCTCCATATCCTCACCAACACTTATAATCTCTTATCTTCTTGGTGATAGCCATTCTAATAGTTGTGAGGTGATATCCCATAGTGGTTTTGATTTGCATCTCCCTAATAATTAGTGATATTGTACATCTTTAATTTACCTGTTGGGCATCTGGATGTCTTCTTTTGAAAGATGTTCAGTTCCTCTGCCAATTTTTAACATTAAGTTTTTTGGTATTGAGTTTTATATAGTTTGAATCTTAACTTTATACAATATATACTTTGAAAGTATTTTATCCCATTCCATAGGTTGCCTTTTTATTTTGATTTTTTAAAATTTTTTTTCTGTGCAGAAGATTTTCACTTTGAATGTAACTACACTTTTGTTGCTGCTTGTGCTTTTGATGTCATATACAAAAATCACACCAAGGAGCTCATTCCCTGTTTCTCTTAGGAGTTTTATATCATCAGATCTCATAAGTAAGTCTTTAATTCATTTCAAGTTTTTATGAGTGGTGTAAGATATTTTTTACATGTAGTTATCCAGTTTTCGCAACACCAGTTTTTGAAGAGACAAACCCTTCCCCATTGAGTATTCTTGTCTTCCTTGTCAAATATTTGTTGATTGCATATACCTAGGTTTATTTCCTTTCTTTCTTTTCTGTGATCTAATGTGAGATCTATGTGTCTGTTTTAATGCCAGCATATACTGTTTAAATCACTACAGCTTTGAATATAACTTGAAATCAGCAAGTGTGGAACCTCCAACTTTTTTCTTTTACAGTATACCATTTACTATTTGTGGTCTATTGAGGTTCCATACAGATTTTAGGATTTTCTTTTTCTGTGAAAAATGTCAGTGGAACTTTCAAAGTCATTACATTTGATCCACAGATCACTTGGATAGTGTCTATATATTTTAACAATGTTAATATTTCTGATGAATGAACACAGGATATCATTCTATTTGTGTCTTCCTCAATTGATTTTATTAAAGTCTTATAGTTTTAAAGTTTCATGCTCTTGGTTAAATTTCCAGTATTTTATAGTTTTTGATGTTGGTATAAACAGGATGGTTTTCCTTATTTTTTTCAGCTGTTTTGTTTTTAGTGCATTGAAATACAACTGATTTCACATCCTGCATAATGAATTTGTTCATTAGTTTCAGAGGTTTTTGTTGACTCTTTATGATTTTCTTTATGCTATCTGCAAATAATGACAATTTAAAATTGTCATTTCTTTCAATTTGGATGCCATTTACTTTGTTATCTTGCCTGATTGCTCTATGCTTTTCAGCACTATGTTGAATAGAAGTGGTGAGAGTGCACACCCTTATCTTATTCCTAATCTTAGATGACAAGCTTTCAACTCTCATCATTAACTTTGATCAAGTTATGCTTTGTCATATATGATGCTTTATCAGATTGAGGTATTTTCCTTCTATACACGATTTATTGGGTTTTTACCACAAAAACATAACTATAATTTTTCAAATGATTTTTTTTTCTGTTTTATTCCTGTCATGTCATTTTTCTCATTTTCATTTTCCTGTTTTTAGATCTTATTATTTTAATTTTTTTAAAAAAAATATCATCCTGCATAATATTCTGACTCTTTATACATCCCCAAAAATCTTGCTTTTGTTTGAAGCATATCAGATTTGGGAATCACAGGCTTCAGAGTTCTATTGCTTCCTAGACACAGAATAAGAGAAGGTTTGAGAGACTATAGGGCTTAGGCACTAAAATTGAATGGTGATTTTCAATGGTCAGCAGGGTGGTCCCTTGAGAAATAGCTATCCAATTGCAAGCTATATCACTAAAAAAATCTGTAAGACTTGGACCTGGGACAAGTTTTGATGTGAAACACCCTTGGATGTTCATTATATAAGAGGAGAAAACACAGTCTATTCTCTCCTATTTATAGCAGATATTCAAACACACACCGGTAGAGAGAAAGTGATAGAATTCTCAATGCCCGTGCTTGTAATAAAGCCCATCATAAGTAGGGGAGCAGCTGGCAGTGTAGGCTGGGGTGGTCCAGGTGGTGTCAGATTCTTGGCCCTAAAAGCAGAAAATTGGCTGTAATTTGGGTGCCTGAGGCAGCATAGGCCAGAAGTAGAAGTTGGGGGAGGGAGCACTGATTGGGTTTAAAAGATAAAGAGGACAACTCACAGAAATGTCTACATAAACTGTGCCTCCTCCATAAATGCACACAGTCAGAAAAATATGTGTTAACAAGGGAAGGGCATGTTCACAAGTATATGTAAAGCACTTCAACTACTAGAACAACATTACCTTTATTAAAGTGGATGATGGCTTGGATCCACTGTAAATAGATTTGAGCATTAATGTGACCTCACTTATTTCCCAAATCTTTATCTAGATATTAAATCCAATGTTTATTTTCCTGCTCTATTGCCACTGCCTTGGTTTAGATCCAATCATTTGAGGATAAATAGTTCCATAAAACCTTGTCTGAGCACTAAACTTATACTTTGGAGCTCTTAAATTCACCAGCTACAGAGCTATTAATACTCTTCTGAACCCAAAGCTAATCACGTCATTCTTCCATATAGAATTCCTAACTTGTCTTCTATTAAGTTTTAAATTTCCTGGACTATTACAATTTTTTAAAAAAGATTTATCCACTATGAACCTATTAATGTCACTTTCTGCCACAAGCCCTCACTTTTTCTCTGAATTACATGCAATTCCTTAAAAGGACTATGCTGTTCCACACACATATCCTACTATGCATCTGTCCCTTCTGCTTTCTCACCCCTGCCTTCAAACTCCAGAAAGAGTTTTCCTTCTAAAACTACCATTCCATAGGCAGAGTTAAGAATGTCATTGGTCCAGTATCTAGTACCTAAAAACTGATTTTTAGGGCCTCCCCTGGTGGCGCAGCGGTTGAGCGCTGGGCTGCAAGGCTGCCTGCAGGCTCTGCAGCGCTGGTTTGTTCCCCAGCTGCCAGGGAGGGTCCCACAAAAAAAAAAAAAATAGTTTTGTTTATATTCTTACAAAAATGGTTACCTTAATATGTGTAGGGTTTAATCCTTTTAGTCTGTATAACCTTCTTAGCACAGCGTTCAGGTAAGTAGTAAACACTCAATTTCCTTTTCTTCATAAACAATGTGTCATTGTTTCTAACTTTTCAAAATTAAGTGAAATAAAGAACAATGAACTGGTGTCCTTCAGAAGAGTCAACAGTTTTACTGATTGCTGGTTTCTTATGAGACACTGTGGTAGGCCCTGGGATTGACACACATATTTTATGAATACAGGCTAGTTCCTGCTTCAAATAACATACATGCTAATAGGGAAGAAAAGCCTAAAGCAAAAAACTCAAATCTAGATTTTATTGAAAAGAAAATTGATACTGCAGGAGTCTGAAAGGGTATCAAGCAGATTACTGAATTAATAATTTTTGAGAAGACAATATTTATATTTCCTAAGAAAAATGTTTACCTTATTAGTATTAAAAAGTCACAACAAATTATCAGGATTTATATTCATCAATTGTGAAGGATTTAACTGGTATAAGCATCTCAAAAATCCTTCCAGGGAGATTAAAAAAAAAAAAGAGACTCCTCATAGTGTAAAGATTGACCAAATTCCTCCTGGGGTGTGGAGGGGTCCTGAGATATATAAAATAGGGATGTTTACACTTCAGCTGTGACATGGCAGAGAAAACTTAATTGTCTGTGGAACTGGGAGCCAGCACAATTTCTTCCACAGAAGCTGGTCAGGGATACTGGGATACTAATCTGACCTTGTATTTTATACATATGTTTTAGATTCAAGTCCTCTCTGTGATACCAATTAGTATTTTTTAAAAATAAATTTACTAAAATGATAAAAATTTAAATGTAGTTGTGGCTAACTTTCAGGTTGGCTTACTACTCATCTTTTTATTTATTTTTTTTTTTTTAAAGATTTATTTATTTATTTATACAAGGTTGATTGATTAATTGATTTATACAAGCACTGGGTACAGTCAGAAGCGCGGGAGGGTGAGAGAATTCACCAGAGCCAGAGCGGGGAGCAGAGCAGGCAGAAGGACCGAAGCACACTGCTGAGGGGAGCAGCGGGCGGCAGGAGAGGTCTGCGCGCCATGTGGGACCCTCCTCTGGTGGCCGGGGAGCAGCCAGGGATCGAACCGGCGCTGCAGAGGCAGCGGGCAGCTTCGCAACCCAGTGCTCAACCGCTGCGCCACCGGGGAGGCCCCACTACTCATCTTTTTAAATTTTTCTAAATACTTTTGTCTTCTGTGCTGTTGAGCAGACTTTCTTTGTATTTATTTGTTCTGAAAATAATTTATGCACAAGATACAATTGAAAAAAAATTACTATGGAATGGTGGCCAATATTCCTACCCAATAGAGTAGGAAAAAAAGGAAACAAAGTGGTTTTGGGGGGATTAGTCCATCCAACAATGGCCATGACATGCAGTGTTTTTTACAACCATGGGGGTGAGAAGGTTACAGATTTGCACTAATCTTTTCAGCAATTTGAAAAAATGAGCATAATTTTTAAAATTTGCAATGTACTTAAGATAAAAGGAAATATTCCTGGGATTAAGTTCAGGCAGAAATTTGACCTTATGTAACCCTGTTAGGAATTGTCGAATATCTTGAAAGACATCCTTAGCTCTTAGGCAAACATACTAACATATCTTAGGATTCTTCCTTGGAATTCTTCTAAGTGAAGGCTGCCATCATCAAAGTACAGCAAGATATCAGAGATATAAGGTCTATATTATAAAGTGTGTCTCTGCATACAGACACGCTCATGGACACAATGGAATAAGAGGATACAGCTCCACCTGGGGATAAAATAGGGTGGAATTGAAAATAATATGAACAGAAAAAAAAAAAAAAAAGACTGCATCTCCCACAGAAATGTTTCCAAAGGTGGTGTTTTCTGCCATAGCTGTTATATGTAAATGATAGTAGTGAGTTCCATAAATTGTAATTACCTCCAGTTAGCATCTGAGTGGCCATTTGGAAGTCTATTTGCATAGGTAAGTCCACAGTGCCACCAATGGGCTGTGATAGAAAGTTTTGCTTTGGTTTATATCAGTTTTGTTATCAAAGACTATTAGTTGACAATTTGTAAATGGGAGAATACCTGTGAATCCAGACTAGAACCTGGAATGCAACTATGTTTCCAGAAATGAAGAGTCCTCTAATTTGACTCACATGAAACTGGGATGAAGTTGTCATTTTTTGAAAATAAGAACCCAAGGGGCCTCCCTAGTGGCACAAGGGGTTAAGCACTGCACTATGAAGCAATCCACAGCCTCTTCCTACCTGGCCAGAGAGCAACCCACATGGCACAGCAGAACTCTCCTGCCTCACCCGCTGCTCCCCTCAGCAGTGTATTTCAGTACATCTGCCTGTTCTGGTCCCCAGTCTGTCTCTAGTGAATCCTCTCATCCCCCGAATCTCTGGCCTGTATCCCAGCTCTTGTATGCATAAATTAATAAATATTTAAAAAAACAAAACAAAACAAACAAACAACAAAGAAAATAAGAACCCAAGCAATGACAATGGCTTAAATGAAAATACTGCACATTCTTGGGTAACTACAAATATTTCTTCAAGATGTGGTAGAGTTGAACCTCCCTGGTGGTGCAGGGGTTAAAGCGATGGTGCTATCAAGCTATTGCCAGCTATTACATCACAGAATTCAACCCATATGGCACAGCAGACCTTCCCTGTCTTGCCCACTGCTCACCTCAGCATTGTATTTCAATAGATCTGCCTGTTCTGCTCCCCACTCTCTTGGTGAATCCTTTCAACACCTGCACCTCGGGTTTACACTCCAGTGCTTGTATAAATAATCTTTAAAAATAAAAAAATAAAAAATTACCAAAAGAGAGAGAGAGAGAGAGAGAGAGAGAGAGAGAGAGAGAGAGAGAGAGAGATGGTGGAGTTGACTAAAAAAAGAAGAGTGGTTTGAATCCCTAGAATTCTAAGTGAAAAAATCAGAGGGCAAATGCTGTCCATACCAGCTGAGTTAGAATCCCTGAGATTCACTCCATATCAATTAAAATAATGCACTGGAGTGGCGTCAGAGAATCCATATTTTTAATAAGAATCTCTGATGCTTCTGAAGCAGAGTTGAGTTGGTTGTTTTGACATGAAAGCCTTGCCACAATAATTTTAGCTGAGAAATAAAAGCAATCGACACTGCAACCACTTTATATTGTCCTGGCAAATCACTCACAGAAAGCCCAGTTTTAAATACCACCACCTTAATATACCTTCCAAGAAAACCCGGTTGAGAGGTGCCTTACTCTTGGGTGACCATGATCTATACTAGTTAACACGTTAGATCAGGAACACCAAGATAAATACAATTATTGAGTGATGGTTTTATTGGGGCACAACTATACAAAATGCTGATACTTAATGACAATATTTAAAGCCTTTTGCTGAGGATAGTTGTTAGCAAGTTGCTTCAGTGACTATTCCTAGCAGCAATATTGTCATTTATATAAAATATTGACTGGGGGGTCTCCCTGGTCGCTCAAGGGGTTAAGGCCCCTATGAAGCTATCCGCAGCCACCACAGCACGACTTTGATCCCCAGCCAAGGAGCTTCCCATATGGTGCAGCAGACCTCTTCTGTCTTGCCTGCTGCTCCCCTCAGCAGTGTATGTCTATCCACCTGTTCTGTTCTCCACTGTCTCTGGCGAATCTGCACCCCCCCCACAGCTCTGACCTGTACCCCAGTTCTTATATGCATGAATCTTTATATAAATAAAATATTGACCATTATTCTATATGATGTTGTCTGTATGCACATGTATTAAATCAAATATTTGAAATAATCACAGAAGTGGGGAGAATCTTTAACATGCCATCCCACTGGAAAAACTTGCTAGGGAACAATTTTGCATATTCTGACTCGAGAAAATATTCAACTCCTACCTAGTAAAAGCATCAATAATAGGGCTTACTTGTACTCTTGAAAAAAAGAGATAAGGACATAATTTGGTTTTCATAAAAAAATTGCACTCAGGTTAGGTTTTAACTTGCATGTAAGTTGCTGATGAGTGTTAAGCATGAAAGAATTTTCCACAATAATATCTATAAAGCTGTTAACTATGAGCATAACCTGCTGACAATGAACCTAATTTATTTATTTATTTATTTTTAAAGATTTATTTATTTTTGCATACAAGAACTGGGGCACAGGCCAGAGATGTGGGGTGTGAGAGGACTCACCAGAGACAGAGTGGGAAACAAAACAGGCTGATCAACTGAAATACACTGCTGAGGGGAGCAGTGGGCGAGTCAGGAGAGGTCTGCTGTGCCATGTGGGTAGCTCCGTGGCTGTGGATCGAACTTGTGCTGCAGTGGCTGCAGACAACTTCATAGGTTGTGTCTCAACCACCTGTTCCACCAGGGAGTCCTAATATACCTAATTTAAACTGCAAATAGAATGAGGGAAATGTATTCTTTGCAATCTGCTGAATACCATGGTTTCATCCCATTCCAGTTATCTGCAATGTAAGTCATCAGACAAACACAGTTAAGGGTCAAAAAGGTAAGGAGGGGGCCTCCCCAGTGGCGCAGCAGTTGGTTGCTGGGTTGTGAGGCTGCCCGCAGCCTCTGCAGCACCGGTTCGATGCCCGGCTGTCGGGTGAGGGTCCCAAATGGCGCGCAGACCTCTTCTGCCGCCAGCTGCTCCCCTAGGCAGTGTACCTCCTCAGTCTGCCTGCTCTGCTCTCTGACTCTGGTGAATTATCTCGCCCTCCTGCACTTCTGACTGTACCTGGTACTTGTATAAATAAATCTTAAAAAAAAATAAGATAAGGAGGAGATGGTCACTTTCAGCATCAGGTATACAGCAAACATGGGATCAAATATTGGAAATTTAATATTCAGATTCTATTGGTAAAACAAGAACAACAACAACAACAACAAAAAAAAAACAATTTATAGATGCCTTCTTACAATAATATATCCTAAAGGGCTAGACTAAATTTTCACATGAGGAAAGTATACCTTGAGAATTAGTTGCAGACACAAGGGAGGTCAGGTACTTTGTAAAGGGAAAGCTATAGTTTTCTAATAAAAATATTTTAATTAAATCAATTCTTAAATGCCAAAACATTAGAGAGAGCAGATGGAAATTCTTTCTCTTAGAATAGGAAAACTTCAATGTGATTAGTTTTATAATCAAATGAATGGAGGTCTGCTGGTTTTCATGATACGAGTTTGATAAGTTCTATTACAACATTTCTCAACAGAAAGAACAGGATTTATGAAGTAAAAGAATCCTAAATGCAGATTCATTTGAAGTAATGTGCTATTTAAAAAAGATGAGTAAATAAGGATATTAATAGCTAGTCAAGATAAAAATGAGATGACCTACTCCTGCCCCAAACACACAATTAAAAGATAAGACTGGGCAATAAGAAGAGTTGTAGAAGATTTGCAAAATCAAATAAGCAAATTTATATGGTCTAAAAGAGAATTTGTAAATATTGAAATTATTTCCAGACCTGCTGCTGACGCAGGAGAAAAAAATAATGGGCTCATGATAATAGAAATAAGCAAGAAATATAACTAATGCCACAGCACACTTTCCACCTGGAGGGGTCTCTGGATTGTGTCCCAAATAGAAGTGAATGGCTCTGCTGGCCTGGAAATCTAACTCAATCAGACTTCTAGGTGCTGTTATAATCATTTATTTTCAGTGCTACAGGACAGCACACTCTCCATTGTATGAAAATGGTCATGATCTTCATGAGGACAAAAATAGATGTTTTGAAGAACGTAATATCTACTATTAATTGTGTTGTACCAGATGCAGATGGGAACAGAGATAAGTCCAGGATGGTCCTGATAAGATGAGATAAAGGGTAAAGATGAGTGAAAGGGTAAAGATTCCTGTTGCTCTTTTGGGGTTAAGGAGGCAGGGAGGTCGCTGTGGGAACATAAATGTGAGATGAAAGATGGACAAGTCAGACCAGACTTGGCATTTCAGTAGCAGATAAATTGTCACAGGATTTAAGGAAATAAACAAAATAAGGTATAATCTATGAGAGTGGTTTGATGAAGAACATCAGAAATGAGTTTTTTCCACAAGACCAAGAAGAATGAAACAGATTTTTGGTGCATTATTCACATGGACCCAGGACTTGCGCTTATGACCTTAAGTCACATGTAAGTGTATATGAGTAAGGGGCGCCAAGACCAAAAGACTGAGGGGGAGGTCAGTGACCATAATCACCCATGGGGCTGAAGGGTGGGTTTTACTGAGGATAAGAGTAGTCATCTGGCCTGCAATTGATGAGAAGCTGCTGCTCTCTCTCAGTTTGAAGGTATTCAGATAATGAGAATTGGCATTCTCAACAGATGGTTTACTTTGGTTAAAAAAAGTTATGCATTGTGTAGACTCTGAGGATATAGGGTGTTTTGTTCACAGTGGGAAGGGAGTTCCAAAAGGAGCATGGAAAGAACTGGAAGAAAACAGAACAAAAGGGTGAGTTGGGGTATTTCTATGGATTATTAATTCATTAATTTAAGACATTTATTAAGTGACTTCTATGTGACAGGTACTATATTAGGAATAGGGAGATAGCACTAAAAAATATAGAGAAACTCCCTGGAATCAAGAACCTTAGATTCCTAATGACTATTGGCATGAAATTTTGGAGGGAGATAGGCATTTTACAGCCTTCTTTTCATTTATACCACATTGCTGCAACCTTGTGAATGCTCATATATATATATACATAAAAGCAAAAGCATGACCTTAGGCAAAAGGATGTCTAAAATAGTAGAAATATTAAACCTGGATATTTGAAAAAATAATGAAGAAAAATAGCTACCAAACTAAAAGATAGCTTTTAAAAAGAGTAAACTAAATGAAAGGAAATCTAAATGTCTGAGGTACAAAATAAATTGTGGAATATCCTCAAGCTGTTTAATTGATAGATATGTTTGTTGTTAATACTCTGGAATGATGATTTTTCTCACTTCATAATTGATAGCCTGCATGATTTAGATGCAACTTTACAAGACACTTCTCCACTTTATATCTCTGAACCACATAAGGAGAACTTTTATGTCTACACCCCTGTAAAAGAGAATATTACTTCTTTCTGGAGATGTTCTAGTTATCACATCTGCAACAAATTAAGCTTCAAGTTGCTGTGAACTGTTAAGTATTTCTCAGTCCCAAAAACATTGTTTGCACCATTTTCTCTTTGGGAATTAAATTCAAACATTGTGAAATTAATTAGAAATTGATTACATAATAGCTTTTTTTTTTAAATGGATTTATCTTTCTGCTATTAAATATGGCTGCGGCCTATGAAAAGTAATAGATTATTTGTTTACAAAGGTGGCATAAGCAGTGCCTCTCCTAGTGACCTGGCCTGGCCTTGACCTAAGATTCTCAATTTTGGGATCCTTTCCAAGTTGAGGCAATAAGCTTAGCTAGGGATTGGGAAGGGAACTGACAGAGATGATCAGAAGATAACCATAAACACAGATATTCTGCAAGAAACAAAATTATTTTGGGGATGTAAAAATGTAAATTATTTTTCTTTTTCCTTGGGCTCTGCTTCATTTACTCTCAAATTTGCCACCTGCCATTCATTCTCCTCAGAAGATAACATGAATCTGAGGCAATGAGTCACCCTATTTGCTGGGATTTGACTGAAGGAAAGTGAGTGGAACTCTGTGGGAGCAGGAGGGTGGTGGGGTGAGCTGGCTTCTGCTTGTCATGAGAGTAGAACTACGAATAAGGAATACAGGTAGAGAGAGAAAACACTGAGCACTGAGCACTGTAAGGAGGACAACACCAAAAACACGCTTCAAGAAACTTTTCCTCTGTTGCCTACTTCCCATTCACAGCCACTGATAAAAGGGAAGATGGGTGACCTGCCTTCAGGTCTGACTGAGAAGTGGCCAAGTAGCCAGCTTGTGCTAATCAATTAATCAACGCAAAACACCTCACCACAGAAACAGCTAATCTTTCCTGGGATTGCACTCTGAGAATTTCACTTTGTCTTCTGAAACTACCCCTTACGCAAATCACATTTCCGTAAGAGTCAAATATTTACCTTGTCCAGAAACTTTTACTCTACTTTTGATATGTTAGAATAAACAGTGCTGCATAAAAATTGATTCTTAAAGTTCTTGATAGTTGATTCTGTAATTTATCAGAATCATTTAGGTAAATGAAATGTAGAAAACATACATTTAAAATTTATTATTGAGTAAACATTTGTAGAACCTAAAAAAATAAAATTTATCACTGAATTTAAAATAGCTTTTAAGTTTTATATATAATGACCAAGAACAAAATCACTTCATGTTAAAATTATATAAATGCTATACTTCCTAGTATACTAATAAATTAAAAATCACAAGGTTATCATTCTAAGTCAAAGCAAGATTAAGTGTCTTGACTCAGATAAAATCTCCAAAATTTAATACTATGTGATTGTACATATTTTATGAAATATTTATGCATTAATCCTAACTATATTATAGTACTTGCTCTTTAAAACAACATTAAAAACCTTTTATATCATAATTATCCCTGGTTATATAAACTTATTGAGAAAAATATTTTGGTCATTGAGTACTGCACCAGAGGGTTTAATTCAATTCTTAACTGCAAAGAGTTGACACTAGTTATGAGTGAATAACCAACGTATCTAATCAACAACAAAATTTTTCATACAATAGATAGGGCAGTGTGAATGCGATTATAGAATTCTCAGTATGGTTTTTACTTAAAAATTATATAACAAGCATCCTTCACAGTAGCTGTTGTGCAATCACATTAGATTTGATAAACTTCATGAAAGCATTGTAAATCAGATGTAAAGAACTTTAAATGTTTAAGATAATCATTAAACAATTGACAGGAGGTTACACACATGGGGTACAATAATTATAGAAACATTTCATGAAAAACTTAAAAGACATTCCAACTTCAACGCTTACAAAGAAAAATTGAGATAATGCAAATACGTGGCAAGTGGGAGGGTCTTTTGCCTCCTCTTTAGTAACAGTAGTTCTCTAGAAAATAATCTCCATTAAATTTGGGGAGACAAGAGTGTTTTCCATGCCTTTTCTTGTCATTTACTCTCGTACGTAACTGGAGATTTGATAGACTTTAACAACATTGTCTCTGTATATATATTGTCTCTAAAAAAATCTATTATTTTGCTTCATGCCATTTGAAAACTAATCACATATTACTTAATGGAATTCCCTTTTTTTTACTTCTAACTTTTAGGAAGTAAAAAAGTTGAAAATTAACTGGAATTGAAAATGTCTCTGAATTTTTTGAAATGCAGATTTCACACCTGATATAAATCAAGTGTAAAACATCCTACCACACTAAATTAATGAGAACCCCCTCATAATTTGCATAAGCATTTTTGGGTTTTGTCATTCTAACATTTCAGGTTTATGTCTATTCATACTATATTTTATTAGTATATTTATCTGTTATCTTCATTAAACAATGAGCACTGGGAGTGAAGTTCACTATCATTGTGCCTAATATATTTGCAATAACTTATCAATGATTTGTAATAGTTATTTAATATCCAAGAAACACTCCAAGTCTAGGAAAAATTTAGAAGTCAATTTTTCTCAGAAACTGGGAATCACATTTTGCCAAGAATGAATGAATTCAAATATCAAAGTTTTCATGGGTTTGTAAAAATTGAGAAATAAGGAAGTTCAAATGGACTCTGTATTAGATAAAAGCATCTCATCCTTATTGGTAACAAAAGTTCGATAGCATTTACATTGTCTTGAAATATAGCAAAAAAAAAAAAACCCATACATACATACTGTATAGCATAAAAGTTGCAAAACATTCTTTCCATAAGGATTCTTCTCATTTGTGTTATTAGCACATAATGAGGTAAGTAGTTGACCCTTTGTTCCATTAGATTGCAGGACTGAGAATATCTGCTTGTTTACCATCTGTTCTGTTTATGTAACCATACAAAATCCAGAGTCCTTAGAAGGTTTCCTACATTAACTGGATGAAAACAATGTACATGCTCTGTTATTCCATTCCACAGTTATTGTACTTGTATGTTTTTGTTTTTCTTCCAGGTAATGATCATTCTTAAAACTGTCTGACTCCACACAACTTCGATTTCGATAAGTATAAATATAGCTGGAGATTTGAAAGTTTCATTTAGATACTCAAGCCATCCAGGTAGCCAAAAAGCACACGAGTGTTATGAAGCTTTATGAAGAACCAGTCTTCTTTCACACTATACTCGTAACACAGTGGCAATTGTTTCATAAACCATTATTTCACTTAGTGACAGTCAACATTGGCTTCTTCTTTCAAACCTCCAACCAGGTTGACAGTAGTGATGAAGACGGCCCCTGTTGCAGATACCTGTGCATTAAAATACTTTATTTCACAAGGGCTAATAAACATGTGCCAGGTGGTATTTGGCGCAGTGGTTCTCAAATTTTAAGGTGCTTCAGTATCACCTGTACAGCTTGATAACTCACAGGTATTTAAAACACTATCCCTTCAGTTTCTGGCTCATAGTGGGTGGAACCAGATGTAGGGTGGAAATTTGCATGACTAATATGTTCCCAGGTGATGCTGATGGTTCAGAAACCACCATTTGAGAATCACTGATTTCCAGCCAAGAAATTCTAACTTCAACACCGTCCTTGACACAAGCATACAACTGCAGTCTCTCTCTCTCTCTCTCTCTCTCTCTCTCTCTCTCTCGCATCAATGTTGTTCTGATAATAGCAATATAATGCCAAGAAATCTCTTACAAGATAAATTTAAATTTTTGCTTTGAGTAGTAAAAAGTACCAGTAATCCCAAATGCTACGATATGAAAACAACTTGTGGATAATTTAGTTGTATGACTTTTTCTGAAATGATGAGTAGGGAAAAAGTAAAAATAAACAACAAGAGAACCATTATCTGCTGTGAAAAATCTCAAATATTGTTTTCATCATTAGTTCAATAAAATAAGAACACCTGCTACCATAGTAAGAACGCCATTTCTTGAATATTTTACTTGTAATTTGATTTCAAAGTATTTGAATCATAAGAATAGAATTCTGTAAAGGTACAAATATGAAATATTCAGTCTTTTTTACCCCAGATCTTATGTTTATAAAAAAATACTCCTACGCATTTGTGTGTGAGTTTAGAGCAAGCTCGTCCATTCTAACCACCTGGCTCTTTGCTGCAGCCATGGGTGGAATTCGCGGAAACGGATAGCATCACCGTAATTAAATAGTAATAAAAAAAGTGCAACCTTACTGCTAATGTCCTGGTGATGAACACCGCCGTCAGTTGTATAACTGCATGCCCGTGTCCAGGATTCCGTCCCACAGAGGACGAGCCGCCCTGCAGATGCTGCCAACAAGTCTCTCTCACTAGAGAGCGCTCTTTTAAAGGCACTTTTACGTTTACAGCTACGTCATTTCCTAGCACGTAGCACAGCGGGCCCTTTCTGCTATACCATAAATGAGTATGAAATCGAAATAAATGCAAATATATTTACCATCAAATATCTATGGTATTAAACTCCCTTATATGAGACAGAGATGTGATTTAATATTCATCATTCCTTTTCTTTGTAAATTGCATTTTTAGATTAATCCAGCAAGGCCGACTGCACATTTTTCATTGGCTAGAAAAATTTAATAATATGATTTTATCATATTCTTAAACGTGGAAGTCTTTATAGATGGAAATTATATATTCATGGTTACTCCAAAAGTTTTATTTTTTATAGATTATTACTGGCCATAGGTTGAGATGAGAAATATTAGTGAAGGTAAAGCTACAAATCTGAGAAAACTGTGTAAATGAGTGATAACATTAATGGGAAATAAAGTTTAATGGTATTTATTCTATATGGTCTTGAGAGATAGCTTTTGAAGTATTTATTAATATGCTATTTTGTATATAAATATTATCTAAGCTGTCATGTCATAATGACAATCTTCTGTGATTTTTTTAAGCCATAAGATCAGCTAACTTGTCTATTGTTAATTCAGAGTTAGTAACTGCTACTTCTTTTTGTAGTCTAAAGGATAAAATCATTGGATAACTTTTGGTAATTTTAGCAATCAATTTGAATATTGATTAAAATAACAATTAGTATTGGGAATGTTCAAACATTTAATTGATATAAATCATATTACATGAAACTAAAATGAAATAAACTGAGGTAAACTCAGTTAAAGTTTAAATTTCTAACATGTTTAAATCAAAAATTGAGAAATTATTTTAAGCTGACGTTTTTTTTATTTCCAAAGAGCAATTGATTTAAAAAAAATCCACAAAATGTTTTAGATTTCAGATCATTACGATAGTAAAATTTCTGTATACAGAGATTTTTAAAAAAAGAATAGTTTTACTTAAGTATCCTTGTCATATGAATAAATATTCTACCAGTTTTGAAGTGGTCCTGCTCCATTGGCTGCGGGGAGTGTGCTTATGCTGGTGAGCACAACTTGCTCAGAGAGTTTTGAAATATTATCAAAGTTGCTGATCTGGGTGGTCAGAGACTTCCGACTCTCTGTGCTCGTTCTTCCCCTTGTGAGCCTATCCTCCTGGCGATGGTGAACTCCAAGGCAACAGCAAGAAAATGCAGCTTTAAATTCCTCTCGAAATTTTCCTGGCAAACCACGGAGAAGGAAAGGAAAAAGAATTATGCATAAATATATTTTTAAAAATCATGGACAGGGTACAACTGAGCTGCTACGTTGAGCCAAACTAACAAAGAGGTGTGATATTTTGCAAAGATTGGTAAAATAAGAAAAGGAAATTGCATTACTGGATGCTAGGTAGACTTCTGAAACAATGAGGTGTTTCCATAAAATGAGACTGCTTTTCATCTGTGATGTTGGGTTTGGTCTCATTCCTTTAGTGTTATAGCTCCTATATTTGTGAATGTGAGGTTATTTTAACTAAGTAACCATAATAAAAGTGATCATCAGTAGAGGGTTGCCCACAAATACTTAAACATTTTAAAATGACCTATGTCATATAATAAAACTATGGCTATTACTCCTGTGTCACGGGATGACATGTAAAAAAACAAGTGAATACAAGACAAAGTTTACATATACACCACCTGATTCTCTGAAAGGTGAAAGGAAGCAGGTGCAAATATTTGGGTACATGCCATGCTTGAAAAAAAAATTAAATATAATTGGTTGTTTTTAAAAATAACCTATCCAACCAGAAGGACAAAGATAAAACTGAAAAATGCACATACTTTATTATGTATTCAATAAACTGAATTGCTTATACTTCCATATAAAATTACCATGTTTTTGGAGTAGAATGAAAAAGAAATAACCAGTCTGTTGGAGAAGAATACAATGTAAAGATGTAGTTAATTAAAACATAATTCTAAAGCCCACATCAGGCAAAAAATGTTTGTAAATAAAACAATATTAAATGACTTTTATGAATACTTTGATTCCATAAATATTAATAGATTAATTCAGTTAGAAAATGTGTGTGCCATTTAACTTTTTTTATTAAGTAATCATTTCTGTGTTCAGTGAGAAATCTTGATATAAATCCAAGAAATCTTACAGAGAAATGTAAATACAAAAATAGGCCTAAGAGTGGAAAAGTTCCCATTCATTCTCAATATGGCCATAAATGTTGGCAAATTAAATAATAAAGCAACATTGTTTCATTTTCACATAAAATTATTTTACATTTTTATAAAATAAATTCAACATAAAATAAGCCAAATTCTGTGTCATTCAATTCTCAGAATTTTCACTTTCCCCTCTTTCAAGATTATTTTATAAATTTTAGTGTAAAATAATCACTTATTTTCTCTGATGAATTCCCCCTCGGAGAGGAAAAACTCAAAACACAAACGAGAGCAGGTCAAAATTCTCATTGTCCAGCAACTGAGCTCTTCGTGCAATTCAAAATGTTGGAAATCTTCTGGCCATTGATCCTTCGCCCTTGGTTAGAACTGTGGTTTATATACAAGAAACAGTTGAAAACTCACCACTGAGAAAATTATAAATAATTGGGTTCGCAGCACTGTTGGCATATACAAGCCAGTGAGAAAATGTGAACCAGGCATAGACAGTCTCTCTGTCTTCTGTGTGGGTAAACATCCCAAATACTCTGTAGGAAAACAATAACAGGAAATCCAGTGTGATCCTGGAAAGTTCCTTTTAAATAATTAAATTCAAGGGTGAATACAGTCTTTGACAGAAACTGCCTGACTTCTATTATCCTCTGTTGCAGGCAATGGCCACTGATAGGTTTAGAATAGCTTCAGGATCTGAATGCAACCTCCATGGCACAATTAGTAAATCAAAACCAAATCAGGTCGTAGATAGCCACTCTCTCTGGTAAACGACAAATGCAATAATATTTTTTCGCTGGTAAGACGAAAGAAGTGGAATATATACCTATCAACCCTTTTTCACTTTTTTCCCAAATATAATTGAGTAATATGTTAATATTCCATTATGTGTATTACTCAAAGGCACTAGTAAATTTCAGTCTGTAGGTATTTCTTCCTCCTTTCATTTGTGCATAATATTACATTTCTTCAACTCCAGCCTTCTAAGCCTTGGGGGAGATTTGGCTTCTAGAACTTTTTATAACCAGAGAACTAGTTTTCAGTAGGGAGAAATATGGCAATTAAAATTCATGTTTAAATTTTTAAATTTATTACTTTAAACTTAAAAAATATTTCATTGCAATATCCTGAGAAGTCACTTTAAGATTTCTTCTATATTTTATACTTTGAAATATTCCATTTATCAGATTCCATTCAATAGCCAACTACCTAGTTAATTCACAGGTTGACAATAACTCACTCCCTGCCCATTGTTGATTGTGTCATTTATGCCTGTGATAGAAATGCATGTCTGGAATGAAGTAGTGTCTATGGCATGCTGAAGTTTTACAAAAATAGAATATGAGGTAAAATAACATGAACAAACAAAATTAATATGTTATGACCCTCTAACAAAATATGTCTTTGAAATCCTAGATAAATGAGAACTGCTTTAAAGAAGTTGGTTTTGACAAGTTAGGGGAAAATTTTTTCAAGGAAAAGAATTTATGAATTTATTTGTAATAGAAAGAAAAAATGGGTATAATGTAAAGCCCCCCCCCCAAAAAAAGATAAATTTCTGAAAAAAAGTGTGGTAAAAGAAAAAAAAAGGTTCTGGATTATTTTTTTACTCTGTAGAAAAGAGCAGAATGCTCAAAAAAATTGAGACTACTTTAAATTCAACTGGGACTTTTCCCTTAGAAAGCAATTTATTTTCCTTAGAAAAACAGGTACTTAAGTCAGAAAAATAAAAGCAATATGCTGGATACGTAGCTATTTGGAAATAACTAAAGGGAAGGCACAAGCACTAATGTGCACAAATTAGTGCAAAGGAATAAATCAGAGATTAGCAAATTCTATTTTCTTTAAATTTACACTGACATAAAAGTAATAGCAAAAGAAAACTCATCTAGTATCGTATGTAGCATGTTTATACTTAGTAAGTCTCTAAGAGAAGTAAACACTAACTAGCAAAACAACAGAAAAAAAAAACAAAAAAAACGTGTATGGGATTTCTGCGGGCAAGACAAAGAAGAGGGAAACTGAAAAAAGTGTAGAGGACAAAGTAGTTCATTTTCTTGAAAACCGGTATGTCTCAAGGACCCCAGTTGCCGAAAGTCTTTTCCTTAAAGGCTGTGTCTATAGTAAATAATATTCCTGGACAAAAGTCCATTTTCCATTTTTTTCTCCATTAAGAAAGTCATTAAGCAATCAAAAACAAGGGCCAGAGAGAATGAGAAATCTTTGCAGCTGGTTATACCACCTTTCATCTGTGTGACTCTGGCCAAAGCCATCTCTCTCTAGAGTCCCCAGCTGTGAGGAATATGATATGGACTCTGAAACAGGGAAGAGTGAGGGCAGCCATCATGGTTTAAGTTCGAAGCCTATTATAAACAGAATTAGTATTGCCTTGGGGGCAGTCTATATGCAACAGTTATGATAACTCCTGATAAAGTTGGCTGGCTGTGAAGTTCACATACACCGCTGCCCTTGCATTGGTGGTTTATGTTGTTCAGTTGTTTCAACTTAGTAGTGTGTCTGCAGCATGACAACATACTTTTCTTACCGAAATGTTTTGTGCTGATTTGTACAAATATTCACCTTGAGTTCGACTCAAAGACTTCAGGAAATGAATTTTCTTTCTTTCTGTTTAAACATTCAAAACAGTATGTACTATGATTTCATTTGTGTGTGTGTGCGTGCTTACAAATGCACTTTCATGTACAATCAGAATGCTAACAAAATATTTTTATCTCTTTTTAATCCTTTCCAAAGAATTCTGATACAATTCCTTCTACCTTTGAGAACAAAGTTTTGGAAAACCCATTTGTTCTGATCAAAAAAGTACTCCAAGCTGTAAATGACACTCTCTCTCCCACCACCCTATATTAGAACTTTTCTGCATCTAAGACTCAACAATGAGATTGAAGAAGATCAGGGGAGCATCTGTTTCATGTCTGCAATTCAAAAAAGAATGTGCAAGAACAAGAGCATTTGGAGTCTGAGCATTCTGAAAACAACAACAACAAAAAGCTGTTTGCCTTACCTGTCGGTAACAACAATACCCTGAGTTATCTGGCCTGACAAACTATTTACCCTGAGTTTAGATTTTTCTCTGGCTTAAAAACAGTTCTTAATTAAGAACCAAGAAATGGCAGGTTGCTTGATTTTCAAATAACAGATGCACTTTACCTCTTTAGCACATTGAGGATGCTAATTGGCAGATAGCAAATTGCAAACACCAAAAGCACAACCATCAGCATCCGGGCTGTTTTCCGTCTGGCTCTGATCTGCTTTATTTCAGCAGCCACAGCACTAATTCTGGACTTGGTCTGCTGTCCTGGCCCTCGAGGCTGTGTAATAGGTTGGAGGGGCTTCCATTTTCTCTGAACTACAGATGATGTTCCAGGGATCTGAAAAGAGCAGAGAACCTTTATAGCTATTTGATTTAGGAAAGTTCCACTTTGGAGAATTAATAGAAGACACAGCAAGGAGAGTGTCCCAGACAACTGTGGTCTGGGAGGTTTGATCTGTTTCCCTAGAATGTCCCTGAGTTGAATATGTTCTTGCTGAATAGGAATTTAGGTGGAAAAAGTGTTGAAACATCATTTTGTCAAGTGCTAAAGAAAGTTGTATATGGAAAATACACCTTTTAATAAAAATAGTTATATATGCAGACAATGGAATATCATTCGGTGACAAAAAGAAATAAATCATCAATGCATGAAAAATCATAGAGGACCCTTAAATGCATGTACTGAGTGTTCAAAGAAGCAAATCTGAAAAGGCTGCCTACTATGTGATCCTGAATTTAATGACATCCTGGAAAAGGTAAAATTATGAAGACATTAACAAGATCAGTGATTGCTAGTAGTAAGGGGAGAGGTGGGTGAACTGACAGAGCAGAGGATCTTTAGAGTACTGAAAATACTCTGAATGCTACCATAATGGTGGTTGCACGTCATCATATATTATACAATGTATCTGCATGCATTCTTCAAATCCATGGACCTTACAACATTAAAGAGTGGCCCATACGGTAAACTATGGAGTTGGGTGATTGCCATGTGTCAATGCTGGCTCATCAATTGTAACAAATGAAGTCTCTTTATCTTCTGCTCAGTTTTGCTGTGAACCTAAAACTGCTCAAAGGGGGGGGAAAAAAAAACTTAATTAAAAAAATAGAAATAAAGACTGAGAAAGAAGAAAAGTAAAGGGATGTCAACCGTATTACTCTACTAGGAATTCTGTTTCAATTCAAATTCCTGAGGTTCAAGAGCAGGAAATCCTAACAGGTAATTGCAAAAGTAATCTGTATGGCTTTTTTCATGCATCAATACTGCCCTCTGCTGCCAGATAGAAAGATAGAATTTAACCATGTATTGTTTTATGTTTCGTTTTCTGTTTCTCAGGTTTGAACAATGCAAAACCTTTGATGAAAGGAATAAAAAATAGAATTTTTCTGTTGCTCACTATTGTTGTTATAAAATTGCTTAAAATTAATTTTATGGTTTAGTCCTTTAAAATGCATTCACACAAACACACAAAATAAATTAAAAGAAAATGCATACAAAAGCATAGAGAATCCCTGGTGGTCTTACATTAACATTTCAATAGCTGGAATTTGTAGCAGTTACACAACTTGTACTTTTCCATTTTTTTTCAAAGTTATTTGATAGTAGCAGGAGTCCCTCCAAGTATAATGTTTTCTTAATTATAAGCTCATGAAGATTGATAGGGTTTAGTGAGCAAAACAATAAAATTCAGCATGTGTAATTTTTTAAAGAGAAAAATGTGCCAACAAGCACACCATAAGGCCGGCTCAGTCATATTAAGATTATTCAGCTGTTAACTTTTATCTCTGTGCTGGAAGCCAGCACAGACCAATGTGTCCCTATGGTCTCTCAGAATGGATGTTGGATGGATTCTGTTATTTTATACATCACAAGACCAGGGTCTATTAGACAATCTGTAATTTGGAAACAGAATTTTACTGTGATCCATACAAATTAATATGATGCTCCTTTTGACTATAACTATTTTTTTTCCTCAGAAAGAATCAAATGAAGTTAATTAAAACCTGTCTTTAAATTAAAAAAAAAAAGATAAATCGTTTCCCTTTGAACTCTTTTCTCTCATGTCCTATAGACAGATATTTTCATGGACTTATGGTTCTGTTCAATCTTCTAATCCATGTGGTGAGAGAAACAGGATCTGAGAATCCTTCCTCCTCTATGAGTCTCTTTTTAGTCATTTCTAATATAATTGAGAAGCTCCAATGAATGATGGAAAATTCCAGTAGAATTCTAGCATAAGTAACCCAAAGTCTGCCATTTTGCAGACTTTGATCTGTTTCCTAATGATCACTGAGAGGTCGTTTAAATTTTAGTAATTCTATTAGTGAGTGATCCCCTGAAGGAAAGAATCAATATCTTGCATAATCAATATCCTACATCTGATGACTTTGCAACCATCAGAAGCCATCAGAGTCACATAAGGAGGAGCCACCGAGAGGAGCATGGTTATGATCCCTGAAATCTATCAGTGATAATTAAAAAAAAAGCAGTGATAATGTCCCCTTTTATATGATTATCTAAATAAATAAAGCTTAGTCCTGCACTCATCTTGAGACATACAAATATCCCATTAATAGTCATCTAAAGAAAGCATAATATTAACAGAAATCACCCATATTAACTGAGTACTAGGATCTATGCATAATCTTGAATAATCATTAATGCTTTCCTATAAGTAGATTGTTGGAAATTCCATTTTATATTTGATTAAGTAGACATTAACAAGGATCAAACAAAATATTATAAGGAACTTTTCTTTCTGGGTGGTTTCTATATTGCTTTGTCTCTTTACCTATAATAGGTCTCTTTAGACATTCTAATTCTCCTTTAGTGAGTTTTAGTATATGTGCTGCCGAAGCGAGCACACCTTTAGTGAGTTTTAATAGCTTGTTTTTCTAGTGTGTAGGTGTGCAGTTGTTCATACCAATTCCCTTATTCTTCATTTCTGTAATGTTGATACTGGTTTTCCTCTTTTAGTTGAGATTTAAGTTACCGGACACTTCCATTTATTCCTGAACAATTTACACAAAGGTTTATCATTCACTCTGATCTTTTCAAAGAACTAACTTTCACTTCTTGACTTTTTTCTGTTTTTTTATACTTCATTATTTACACTGTAATCTTTAATAGTCTTTCTATTATTTGCTTTGGTTTTTAATATTCTGTTATACTTTCTTAAGGCAGAGTGCCATGTTATCAATTTGAGATCTTTCTTCTTTTTGAACTTAGGTGTTCAGCTATCAATTTCTCTCCAAGCATTCCAAAATTTTTAGTCTGTTGTATTTTTATTTTAGTTAACCTCAAACTATTTTCTAATTTCTCTTGTAATTTCTTCTTTTACCTACTTGTTATTTAAGAGTGTAATGTTTGGGCCTCTCTGGTGGCGCAGGGGTTAAAGACAGTGCTATCAAGTTATTGGCAGCCACTGAAGCATGAGTTCAATCCCCGCCAGCCAGGGAGCAACCCACGTGGTGCAACAGACCTCTCCTGTCTCACCAGTTGCATGCTCCAGCAGTGTATTTCAGAAGATCTGCCTGCTATGCTCCCTATTCTCTGGTAAATCCTCCCACCCCCCAAACCTCTGGCCCACACCCAGTTCTTGTAAGCATAAATTAAAAAATAAGTGTAATGTGTAATTTCCATACATACGTGAATTTCCCAAGTTTCTTTCTATAATTTCCAAAATGATCCTATTATGGTAATATAATGTACTTTTTTATTATTTCAATCATTTAAAAGCTTTTAAGTCTTGCTTTATAGCCTCTCATATGATCCAGTATGGAGAATACTTAGTTCATATGCACGCAGAATGAATGTGTACTTTGTTTTTTGATGGAATGTTCTCTGATATCTTTTAAGTCTAATTGGTTGATAGTTTTGTTCATCTATTTCTTGTCTGTTGAGTTTTTCTATCTATTTTTGAAAGAGGAATATTGATGTTTACAACTAGTATTGTTCAAGTGCCTACTTTTTCATAAAATTGTGTTGGATTTTGCTTCATGTATTGTGTTTCTGTTGCTAAGTATCTATAAATTCATACTTTTTATATCTTCTTTATTGATTGACTTATTATGATATAACCCTCAGTCTGTATAGCACTTTTTGTTAAAATCTTTTTTTGTCTAATGTTAGCATAGTTTCTCAACTTTCTTTTGCTTACTATTTCCTTGGTGTATCTTTTTCTGTTATTTTACATTTAACCTAGTTGTGTCTTTGGATATGGGATGTATTTTTTCCAGAAAACACAGAGTTGGATCATTTTTGTTTCATCGATTCTACCAATCATTCATTTATATTTAATTTAATTTTGAGAATATATAAATCTTATTTCCCACTTTGTTGTTCATTTTCTATATGTATTATGTCTATTTTGTTCTTTCATGCCTCCATTTCCCCTTTATTTTGAGTTCAATAATATTTCTAGTATACTATTATAATTCTCTGTGATTTCTTTCACTATATTTTTAAAAAAATATTTTTGTGTGATTTCTCTAAGTATTGTAATTAACAACTTAAATAACCTGTTAGGATTGATGCCAACTTAATTTCAATAAGATACACAGTCTTTGTTCCTATATAGCTTCATTCTCTTCTCCTTAATTTAAACTACATCTTTATACAATATAAGAAAATTTCAGTTATATAGTATAGCTTTATGCTGTTTTTTCAAGTTAAATAAGAGAAGAAAAGAATTACAAAAATGTTCTCTATTATATCTACCTACATGTTTACTTTTAATGGTCCTCTTTATTTCTATTTCTGAATTTACATTACTGCCTTTGCAATTTCAATTTGCCATTTATTTCCTCATAGTAGATTGACTTTTTATCACCTAATAAGTAAATCTGAAGAATAAAGGACAGTAGAAGACACTGTGATAAAAGTTAGGACAGGAAAAGTCAAAGTTATAGTCTTTGAGAAGTTGAAATTTACTTCCAAACTCAAATATCTATTACAGTTTATGCCCAGTTCCTCACATAGTACTAGGCACACAGTAGGTGTTAATAAATATTTATGGAATGAAATATTTAGGTCACATGATGGTTAAGATGGAATTGCTGAATTATGCTAAGGCTTGACCTGAAAGAGTGCTGAGATGTACATATAAACTAAGATTAAATGATTCTTTAAAAAAGAAGAGTTTTAGAGAAGAATCTGTAGAATTTCTGAAGTCAGTGGGTTCTATGAGTCACACTGTTAAAGGAGAAATTTAAATCTGATTATAGAAAATCATCAGATAATTATTTTAATAAGGCTTAAAGTTCTCAAGAAAGTCAGACAAGGACATACACATTGTTCACTAATAATCTTACACTTACGAATTCCACATAACAGATTCCATGCATCTTTGTAATTTTAAGCAAATTGGACAGACCCTTTATTTGATGGTTCACTTGACGTAGCCTATGGCACATATAATGCCTTAGAACACTGTTTATAGACATTAACAGTTGGAAATTGAGAGTTGCTCAAGCAGAATTTTACATAATCACCCATTTGGGGTTAATTTACTTTATTGTGGCTGCTAAAGTGAACTCAGCTGAATTTGCCTTTTTCCATTCCAATCTGTTTTGAAAATGTTTTCAGTTTCACAGCCCAGGAATTTTACTGAAAATATTCTAAATGATATGGCTTATACTAAACAGAACAATTCTTGACAAATAAAACCACCATGTGGTTGTTTCTATACCTGTATTATAATTTTGAACTTATTTTAAAGTTTGAGAAATGGAGAACTATAAGCTAAAATAATGGAGAAGTAAATTGGGATTTCGTAGTTATCAAAATGTACATTAAACATTTTTCTAATATTTTCTTTTCATAAGGTAATATGTTAAATATTTTGGTTACAAAGATGAACAAGATTTAGGTATCACCAAGAAGTTGAAAAGTTATGTCAATGTGTAGATCAATGAATAACTGAATATAAACATGTGATACATATAGTATTTTTCTTACCGGTCAGTACCAGGAAAAATGTGGAACTATGAAATGTTCTTAACATTAAACATTTCTAGTCGAAATATCAAACTCACTCTAAAATATCTATATTCCTACATGCTCATTAAAAGCTTTCTCATGTTCAAGAATTTCTTCAAATTCCAATTTTCACATGAATTTTTTTCTGAGTAATTGGACAATGGATTCCTCTATGTCTTCTTCTATCTACACTTCCTCCTATTTTTTGATTCACTTCCTTCTTACAGATTACGAATTGAGCAAATAAAATGTGCAAACTAAGTACTAACTGGAGAAGCAGAAAGTGGAGGCTAATCTTCATTTAGTAGAGAGGACAGAAAAAAAAAGTATAAAGTTTTTTAAAAGTGCTAAGGAAAAATATATTTAGGAGAGTAGTTACATATGCCAATTCAACACATGCTTATTAATTTATAATTATAAACAGAATGAGTTGAAAGGCCAAATAACAGCATATTCTATTAAGGTATATTACTTAATGGCACTTTCCATATTCTAGGTACTTGAATTAAGTAACCTAAAGAGTACAACACCTTGGTGAGGGAAATACTATATGATCCCACTTGAAAGAAGTTGAAAGAGAGACACAGAACTTTAAGTAGCTGACAAAATTCATATCTTTTAAGTTGTGGATTCTGGATTTAAATTCACACAGTCTAGACTTTGAGTCTATGTTTCTGACTTCTTTATCCTATATCATTTGATTATTCACACCCCAACTTGCTTTTTGACCTTTAGTGACTTTTTGGAAAGAAGAATATTTTACTTCTTCATGGTCTAGCTTAACCACATGACTTCTCTCCAATGAAAAATAAGGAGAAGTAACATAAGTTGGTTCAAGCAGACATTTTAACAAACATTATGTTTTCCTTCCAGGCTTTATGGCCTTCCCTCGGCCCCAGAATTGACTATCTCAGGAAGTACTACTCCTTTAGATTGAGTTCTGGAATGAGAGGACGAGTGGAGTACTGCCGTAGCCCATCCTCACCACTGACATAGAATGTGAGTGAGATAAACTGTTGTTGTAAGCCACATACTTTGGGATTGTAACTTTTAGAATGATAAGTAACCTAGCAGAAACTACTGGTAGGATACCAGTTACCACGAAGTAAAATACAATAGTAACAAATATCCTAAAATATGTGGCATTGGCTCCATGACCAAGTGGAGAATGTTGAAAAACCTGTCACCAAAATCTGGAAAATCACCACTCCCATTTTACAGTAATATACATTTGTTATTTTAGTGGAAAATATTGGGCCATAGGTGCTTGGGTGGTGGATGCACTATGGTAACAATACTTGAAAGGGGATAGTCCTATACTCTTAAAATACAATGATGTCAACATATATTGCCTCAATAAAAGAAAAAAAAGACCGAGGAACAGAAAGGTAGTAAGAGCTGCTAGTAGTCACATCTATAAGGTCATAAAAGAAATGCCTTCTTTACAGAAAATATGGGAAGAGAGAAAAAATTCAAATTATGAAGCCTATAGGCTTAAAAAATTCAACTGCTGCTCACATGCAAGCTTTACAAGATGATCTTGGAAAGTGCTTTGAATTACAATGGTTCAGTAAGACCCAAATTAAGATTCATCTTCAAAACCTAACTAAAGCCTGGGATTTTTTTGATAAATTAAAGTGACCCTAGTAAATACCATCAGTTGGATAAAATATGCCTGAAAATACAGTCTTAGGGCATGGATTTCTACAAATATGATAAGTTTAAAACTTTACAATACATTAGAGAGAGATGTAACTCTAAGAACTGAGGCATTTTAAGATACAGTTTACAAGTACAAGAACCTTTGTATCTTAATAACATATTACATGTATTTGCTATGATTTATTTCATTTTATTAAGTTTCAGCTTAAATATTACCTGCTCTGAATTACATCTCCTTCCACTGTGCCTTCCTTTGATCCTCTGTGCTTATATTTATTAAGGCAATTTTAACTTTTGCACATGACTCTGTCCCTCCTCTAGATTAATTCATCAATGGGTTAACTGGAGCTTTTTGCTTTTGCCCAACATGCATGCAGGAATTATATGATAAATATTTTATGAATGAATAACTGAGTTAATGAATATAAACAGTCACTAACAAAGCAAAATTATCTAACAAATTACAGTACTCCCAAATTAGCATTATAAATGGTTTCTAAAATCAACTTTTCCTGATTCTTCTAGTATTTAAAATAATAAAATCTTTGAAGTTGGAGATTTAACACATATGTTAAAAGCTTATTACATAAATCTCACCAAAAATATAAGTTTCTAGACTTAAAGGAACCTTTAAAAGAATTTTTGTTATTTCTCATAGAAAGTAAAATTTATAATATTAGTCATGGACAAAACTTAAGTTAATTTGTCACAGAGGTTTAACATTTACAGTCATTAAGGCAGTTCATAAAATATATTCCCTTAAATGATACTATTTAAATCACTACTTAATCATCATCTTAGAAGAATTATTTCATTTTAGTAAAAAGTAGGCAACAGATGCATAGAATTCTTTGCTAAGTATATTATGTTAGTTCAATTCATTCTTAAATTTTGTTTTTAAGCATATCCTACAGAAAACACAAGGAAATTATATGAAATTACATACCTGTCGGCACCAGAGTTTGCGAAATATTTGCAGATAGGCTAACACCATAAGACACAGGGGTGCCATGTATGTGACCAGAAAGAAACAGATGTGATACATCTTCGGGTAAATTTCACCTGGAATGAAAGCCAAAATAATAAAAATCTTACCATTCATAGATTTGTCTTAAAGATACATCTGTCAATGCTTTTCCTTCTATGTGCACATTTATCTTCTATATGATTTCAATGATATGGACATATAAAAGGGAAAGTACTTCATGATATTTAGCTACTTACATTCACTCACTTATACACACATACACACTAACAGTGAAGTCTTAATTTCACTTAATGTACTCAGAGAATAACAGGTCATTTATTAATTTGTAGTACCAAAGCCTATCCAAAGTCATGCTGATATATCAAAAAACCTTAGTGTCTTGATTACATCTAGTTAATTAATGAAAATTTAATTTAGATTGTCTTATGGGCCTCCCCCAGTGGCGCACATGGTTGAGTGCCATGCTGTGCAGCTGTCCGCAGCCTTTGTGAAGCAGGTTCAATTCCCGACCAGCCAGGGAGAAACCCACATGGCCAGGCAGACCTCTCCTGCCTCACCCACTGCTTCCCTCAGCAGTGTATTTCAGTCAGTCTGTCTGTTCTGCTCCCTGGTCTGTCTCTGGTGAATTCTCTCACCCTCCCATGCCTCTGATCTGTACCCCAGTTCTTGTAAATAAATAAATCTTTAAAAAAAAGATTGTCTCATACTTGAATTTACAAGAAGGAACATGAGTCAACTATTGTTAAAATGAAAAGAAAACATAGTCAGCTGATTCCTTCTCATTAGAATGTTTCCTATGAAAAGGGGAAGTTACCATGTTATACCTTCAAATACAAAGGTAAAAATTTTTTTGGAAAAATAAGTTCAACACATATTTGATAATGATTCTTATATGTAAATTTCTAGAATATATGCAAATTTTCTCTTAATGTTTTGTATATATGTACATATGCATGCACTTTTAATAAAAATTAGTTTTAAGGTTTTTAAAAGTTAATTTTCAAACAATATGAATATTTTCCTTTTTTATCTCTCAGTAGGCATAAGCATGCACAGGAATATAGGAATTTCTTATTTATCATGGACTCTGTACACAGATGATACATACCACAAAGTAGATGCTTATTAAAGAGACAATTACTAAATGGCACCTTGTCTTATATGAATTCTTTTACTTTTCTAAAACATATTACTGAGTTTTAAAATGCTTTGAAGTATATTTTTCTTATATTGGTATATCTGAATAAATCACGTTGATGCAGCTATTTTTACTCTAAATGTGTGACAGGAAGTATATAACAAAATTCTTCATGAATTCCATGGATATTAAATGCAATAATTTGATACAATTCCAACTGAATGATAATGAAATGAAAATTTTTTTTCACATCTGAAAATCAGATAGCAAGCTTCCTTGGTGGCGCAGGGGTTAG
The DNA here is from genome assembly GCF_014898055.3 of Talpa occidentalis. Classification (NCBI taxonomy): domain Eukaryota; kingdom Metazoa; phylum Chordata; class Mammalia; order Eulipotyphla; family Talpidae; genus Talpa; species Talpa occidentalis. The sequence goes on along the minus strand of NW_023602073.1, from coordinate 74,437,775 downwards.
AGTCAGAGCTATTAAGCTATCCCCAAGCCACTGCTGCATGAGTTTGATCCCTGACGAGGGAGCTAACCCACATGGTGCAGCAGACCTCTCCTGACTCGCCCGCTGCTCCCCTCAGCAGTGTATTTCAGTCAGTCTGCCTATTCTGCTCCCTGCTCTGTCTCTGGTGAATCCTCTCACCACCACTGCCCCCCACCCCCGCACCCCACACCTCTTGTCCAGTTCTTGTATGCATAAATAAACAAAAATAAATCTTTAAAAAAATAAAAAAATAGATACCTTATATTGAATTTGATTATAATAATGGGGCTGATTCCATACTATTATTGAGAGATAATGCTATTACCTCCATGTGTTTTATTATTTTCATTACTACAGAAAGGACATATAGAAGTATGAAAACTCATTTACATGATCAGATTTGCAGTGAAGTCAACTTACAGTCAGGACTAGCCAATAATAATTATGATGATGACCATAATATTGAATACATTTATGAAACAATCATTCATTTAATTCTAACTAAACATATTTTAACCAATATTTATGAGTTGAATGTCCTCCACAATCATAATTCCATATCCTGGTGTCTTAGAGTTGGTTGAATTTAAGTCTTCTTATTCTTTTATTTTAGTAGGTTTTTAACAAAATTTTTTATATATATTTTACATAATTCTTTCTCTTTGTACGTATTCTTCCTTCTAAAACACTTATCTTCTTTCCTAGTTCGATGTTTTTCTTCACTATAATCTTCAGCAGGGACAGCAGGGTGCATATGGTGCTAGGAGGTTTGAGAGACCAATTTGAGGTGCCATTTTTAGCTTCTCTGTGGCTCAGATGGCACATACCTAGCTCATCAGTTTCTAACTTCCTTTCAAGTTTATCCTGTAAAACAGGCCAGTTACATAAAAAGCACCAGAATCCAAGCAGTCTGACTGGAGGAATAACAAAGAGCCTTTCCCTTTGAAGTCCTACAGACTGAGCAGCATTTGGTGGGCCAATTTCAAAGTAACTCTAAGGTGACCTCAGCACTTCCAAGGCACCTGAGTGACTTTGAACTTTTATTTGTTTTGAAGAAGGTGTCACACGAGCTTCCCACATAAAAATATACCTTTGAATCTTACATATCTGGGAAGCACTGTTGTCTGCATCAGACTAAAGTGAGTGGGTAGGGTGGATCTGATAATTAACTCTGATAAGTAACTTTTTGATTTTTTGCAACTATTGATATCTTCACTGTGATAACAGTTTGGAATTTTAAATACAGGGGAAAGAAATCTAACTGTGTGATCAGTTAGAAAACTATGTAATTGCCTGGTGAATGCATATTTATGATAACCAACATCCACACAGAGAAAAGCTGACCAAGCAAAATTATACTTGCAGGCTAGGATAGATTATTGTAATAAAGAGATTACAGTTGATAATTATATATATATATTTATAATTGATAATTATATATATATATATTTTATGCTTGTAGAAAACCTAGAAGTCATTAAAGGTCTTAAATATTTTAAGAGATTTATATATAACCTAGAATATAGCTACTTGGAATGTGTTCCATTTAAGCATTACCTAAATCAGAAAAGAACATTTTAAAGATTGATAAGCACTAAAATATGTGTCAGATAATGAACAGGCAAAATTTGAATAAGTTATTGCATATTTATCAAATCAAAAAGCGTAGAACAAAGGTGGATTTTAGTCTGATGAAAAAATGTTATCTATTAGACAAAACAAATTTTTTCTCAGAAGGGTTGAGTTCCATTATGTTAATCTAATTATTGAAAAACTACAAATATTTTCTCCATGGTATACCTATCAAGAATTCAATTGACATGTAATTTAAATGCAATTTGTCAAATATTCTATTTGGAGATGTCTTTTCAAAATTTATGGATGTATTACCATGTACCAGAATCTTCAGTATGTTTTGTTATCTTCTTTCTAACAAACATTATTTTTTAAAGATTTATTTTATTTATGAATACAAGAGCTGGAGTGCAGGCCAGAGGTGCACGGTGGTGTGAGAGGATTTGCAAGAGATAGAGTGGAGAGCAGAACAGGCAGATTGTCTGAAGTACAAAGCTGAAGGGGACAGTGGGTGAGATAGGAGAGGTCTGCTGCTCCATATGGATTAGCTCCCTGGCTGGGGATCGAACTCATCCTGCAGTGGCTGCCAATAGCTTCATAGTGCTGAGACTTAACCCCTTGCTCCACCAGGGAAACTCCCCTAACAAACATTTTAAATAAATGTTTCCACTAAAAGATAGACAGATATTTAAATACTCTAAAAATCTCTTATTAGAACAGATGTCAAAAAGGCTCCATTTTATTTTTTCAGACCATAAAAGAATAATTTGTAAATAAGATACAAGAAGGGGTTATGAATTCAAGAACAAGTTGTCAATAAGACCCAAGAGGAGATTATAAACTTGCAGCATGCAGAATAATGTTTGATAAACATTACATGCTCATTAAACATTGGATAAGTGAGACAATTATACCTGTGAGTGCAAAAAGATTTCCTTCTATTAGGATCTGTGTGAGAAACTATGTATTTATAAATCAAGCATTTAAGAAAGTATGGATGTATTTCTGGAATAATTAAAAAATTTTAGAAGTGTGAACTGATGTAACTGAAGCAAACAAAGAAAATGTATAAAGACATAATTTAAAGATCATTAATGTAATTGTTAGCACATTTCATTTGTGTCAAGTATATCTGCCAGAAGTTATGACATGTGTATGTGTGTGTGTTTAGGCATCATTTAAGAAGTGATGAATGTAATGCATTATAGAAGTGTTTTATCCATATGATAATATTTTTAGTAAGACGGAGTCATTTTGCACCACAAATTAGACAGCATTTGCAAGGTTTTCTCAAAAGGCCTTGATAGATATGGATAAAGTGACCACATTGTTTACCACTTTCCCACTGTTATATTGGTTACAGGGTAATTATGATATCACTCTCTACTTTTATAATTCTTTCATAATTATGTTATTAATTTAACTTATGATAAAGATAAGAAACACAGTTCATGAATTAATCTCCACAGAAGATATTTCACAACAAATTTTAAAAAATCAGACTAACAGTTATTCGGCCATTAAAGATAAATTTTAGGGGGCTGGCACTTTAAAATATAATTTCTTGGGCCTGCCTGGTGGCCTGGGGGTTAAGTCTCAGCATTAACATCTCTGTGGCCTGAGTTCAATCCCTGGCCAGAGAGCTAATCCACATATGGCACAGCAGACCCCTCCTATCTCTCCTGTTGCTCCCCTCAGCAGTGTATTTCAGTAAAATCTGTCTGTTCTGCTCCCCACTCTGTCTCTGGTGAATCCTTTCACTCCCTGCACCTCTGGCCTAGATGCCATTTCTTCTATGCAAAAATAAATAAATACAATCTTTAAAAATACATATATATATAATATCTTGTGGTGTCTTTAGGTTCTGACTGTCACATAAGTTCAAGTTTTAATGTTGAAAGTTGAATATAGACTTAAAAAATGCTTGCATAACAAAGCTCATGTTATGTAAAAATCACTATACTAAACTAAGAATCTAGTGAATAAAAAGCCCACCTTGAATTATTTCATATTTTTGAAAATATTAAACTGATTTGTAATTTAATTTAATATTTGTAAAGCTACTTCAATAATTTTATTGTTCGATTTTGTGGATAATCAACTCAATTCAGCATCATTTATTTTTAGCCTTTATAATTAAGTAATGATGGAAAAATATAAAAATGCTTTCAAATGACTTTTGAAGGCTGAGTTTAGATTTTTAGGTATCCTAAAATAATTGCATTTTTAAAAGAATATTTCCATGCAAGAGCTGGATAATGACTAGACTGAAATAAATTTAATATATTTATATTTATTGCTCAAAGATAATTAGAAAATGATATGGCTATTTACTTAATTGTACTAACTGATGAGATTTGTAGTTCTGCAACACGGGGGTTACCACTTCTTGATTATGTAGGGCAGCATAAAAATAAAACTGACTCCAAAATACTTCACAGAAAACACTACTGACACACATTAAATAATAGATGGATATGTTATCTAATTATCATCTCCATAATCTTAAAGGATCCCAACTTTTGAAATGGTATCTTAAATTTTAATGTACTTACTTGCTTCATAATCTTCAGCAAATAAGTTAAATTATGGCTCAATTTCATCATGAATTAACTAAAGTATTCTTACCATGAGATCCTTAGGCTGCTTTCCAAAAGAATTCACTGTATAGGAATTTCATAAGAGACATGTCACAATCTGTCTCTCACCCACCTTCTTTCCAAACAAGATATTAGACTACATACTCCTTCATTCCAAAAACTGTAAGCTTGAACCCTCTTCCTTTTTTCTTCAGGAATGGTGCCCATTGTGTGGGTTTTCTTGCTGCTAAGGTGCCAATTTTCCTCTTCCCTGTCTGGAAAATTCCTGTTCATTTCTAATGCTTTGTTGAAATGTAAACTTTTACTCAAATGACCAGGACAGAGTTTGCCTTTCATTTGTGTTCCTAGTATTTTGTACACAAGTAAATTAAAATACGAATCATGCTATAAACATTCTTTTGCCTTTCATCTTCACTAGATAGAATATGTTCCTTAAGGCAGAGTCTATTTCTCTCCAGATTGGCACAATTCCTGGCTTATCCTCAGTACTCAAGATGCTGCTTGAACATTAAATATATGGGACTTAAGATGCTTAAGAAATATTCCTACCATTTGGAACTTTTCATTCATTTTATCTCTGTCTGTACTTTTAATGGGGAGATTGGGGGAAAACTGAAGTTGAGTTGCAAAGTTAGAAAGGAAAGGTAAATATCAATTTTAGAAATGTATTTAATATCTGATATAATGAATTAAGAGAAGTGTGAAAATTTAGTTTTATATAGATCTTTGGATCATATATGAAATAATCCCAGTGTCTTTGAAATTTTATATTTCACTGTGATAACATATTCTTAATTTTTCTTACCACCTTTTCCTCTTTTCAGTCTTCTAAAAAATGTACCAAGGCAGAAATAAAGGTAACTTCAAAGATTTATATTCTTAAAGTATCAGATCCATATGTAATATTCAGGTGCTTTTTTTGATACATCTTTATAATAAGCACAAATGTACACTTGCTAATAAACAAATGCTTTGTTAAAGTTTATTCCCTAAATATGAGCAATTTTATATACTTATCCAGAAGAAAGATTGTTTTCCTCAAGTTTCACTTGATAATTTTGTAGCTAGTGAATGATGTGTTTTATTTCCTGTCTTTCTCTGCTGTTTCCAGATTTGTGCCACCAGTAGGAATTGATAGAAGTGCTTCCACTGTTACAGACAAATCACAAAGGCTTGCTGAGAGTTTTGAAGCAAAGGAGCATAAGGCTCCAAATTTCTGCTTGTATAAATTTAACACTAAATTTATCAGAAGGGAAGCTAAAAAAGTTTCATAAGTAATACATTTTTAATCAGATAATAATTATGCCAGTGATAAAATTTATTATTTTCATGTTACGGATACAGAAAGCAAATTTAGATTATTTACCACAGAGAACAACATAGCTCCATGCATTCAAATTGCGTGTCCCTATGCAGGACATGGTTTTAAAATGAAATACAGAGTTGTATTTGAAGCTCATTAGGAAACTTGATCTTTTGAGACAATATATGCTGTACCATCTTACAAAGTGTTAGTCATTCCACAATATGCATTTGGGTTTGTTAAATTGAGTCCTTTTTATTTTAGACATTTTAAGAAAAACTAACATAACCAAACCCGAGTTGTGGAATAAATTCTCCCTTTCATTTCCTCTCCGAAGACTAGACAATAGTGCATAGCACTGGTAAAGGGTGGAAGAAGAGTGTTGTTATCCTGCCCACATAAGGGTGGAGTTTGTTTTCTAAAATTGTTTTGGGTTTCAACTTTTCATGCTTTCGCAAAAATGCATTAACAAATGCCAATAAAATATACAAGACCAGATTTACAATGGCCATACAAATCAAATATTCAGTTTGCAGCTGTAATATAAATGTCAGTGTGTGGGCCATAATGTACTTACCACCCCAGCGCTCGTCACACACTGTAAAGAGAGTGGTTTTATTGGCTAAGCCGGGGAGCATAGTGCTACACTCCATGACGATGGCCTGTGGGATCATTATAATGCAAGAGACAATCCAGATGATGATAATGCTGTTCCTTGCTCGTTTGGCCGTGCTCTTAAACATCAAAGGGTGACAGATTGCATACCATCGATCCAAGGCGATACAGCTTAGCGTGAGGACAGACACGGACACTGACACAGTCTAGAAAGAAAAAGAACATAGCACCAAGAGAAGCTCCAAGTGTTACATGGAAGACTCTTAATATTTTACCACATCAGAAAAGTAGTCACACCCATAACCACACACAAAGTTGCCAAAAAATATTTCATGCAAAAGCTCTCTATTAACAAAAAATCTCTACCCAAAATATTAAAAATATATTAGGAATAAATATACAGGTTTTCTATGAAAACAAAGCAACCATTTTTAGGCCAAATATTTTAATTAATAATATGGCATTCTTTGAATAATTACTGTCATTATCTTGTCTTGAAACTTTTTAACTAATAAGGGAAATCATATTTTTCAAGTGGAAAAAAAATACAGCACACATGTTTAGTCTAAACTAGCAAACTCTTTACTAATAAAAAGTAAATAACATGTATTCTTAAACTATCACATAGGAATTTGGCTGAAATTGCATTTAATTAGTACTTTCGAATTACTGGTATCTCATTTTATATTTTCAAATAACAAAGGTTACTTGTAGATTGGTTCATATATTTTCAAATAACAAAGGTTACTTGGTTCATTTCCAACATGCAGTACCCCCCAGAAAAACACGGGACAGCTAAAAGAGACTTCTCTATGTGGATATCCTAACCACAGTTTGCAATTTGCCTCTAACAATCAAATAGGTTCACCTAGTCCATATTTCTATATAATTAGCAATACCACAAATGTTTTTTAACTTGCAAATTTAAGGACATCGTACAGGAACAAATTAAACATGTTTACACGCACATGATCAGTTTATGTGCTTACAGCTAATGTGTTCATCTGCTCAGGGTGAGCCATGCAGTTGATGTCACTCTAAAAATTACCCTTTAAAAAGAAGCCTCATTTTCTTTTGTGGTTTATCAATATTATTATTATTATTATTGATTTATTTTTATTTTACTCTAAGCACTCATCACATAATACAAATAATTGCACTGCATTTGTTACTTGTCATCTATGATCTCTATTGGAACAAAGCTCTATGCCAGGAGGAAATGTTACTTTTTTTTCTCACAACTCTGTCCCTAGGACCTCTCCGAATGTTTGGTGTTTAGTAAATACATTTTTTAATTAATGAAGAGTTGTAAGTCTTAATCTAAGGTAACAAATGTGATCCAGTCATCTTTCCTTCTTCTTTTCCTGTCCTAGTTGTACTGATCTCACAACACGGGGATGTTGAAGGGCAGGTATGTATACCTCTTATATCAGAACCTTCCTTGTTGAAGCATTGGACATGCAAGGGAGTGAAAGGGATCTGAGTCAGCCCAGCGCAGGAGAAAGTGTTCTGGTCTGAGTAAGGATATGCTGTCTTTTTGCACTCTCTTCCCCACAGGCCCCAGACCTTATACACACACACAAACACACACACACACACACACAACTCTAGGCTTAAAGTGTGTTTGTTTTTTCTGTAAAGAAATGAAATTGACAGGACAACATGAGTGCTAACTCTATTTCTTTTGATTCTCTCTGGAAAAAGCATAGGATGTACTTGAAATCAATTCCACAACCAGGTAACCTAGGCATGAACCCCATCTCACTTGCTAAATGTGTGATCTTAGGTAAGTTGCCTAACCTTCCTAAGCTTACATTTCCTCATCTGTAAAATATGGATAATAGCACAAACAACAGAATTTTAGGGAGAGTCAGTGAGATGTAGAATCCTTAGTCCAGTACTGACACACAATTACTTTGTGTTTATAGTTACTTATTATGATTATGATAGTGAAAATGATTATACTATTAATTTTCTCCTTTCATTCCCAAGGTTCGAGTTTTAGCTTTTAATTGGAACACACTGCTTTTCAGTGGAAAATAATCATACAAATTATAAGCCCTAAAGTGAATTTTTGGAGGCTAATTTCATTTTAAGTGTTTTTTTTTTAATTTTATTTATTCACGCATATAAGAACTGGGGTACAGGCCAGAGGTACGGGGAGTGAAAGGATTCACCAGAGACAGATTGGGGAAGAGAACAGGCAGATTGACTGAAATACACTGCTGAGGGGAGCAGTGGGCAAGACAGGAGAGGTCTGTACCATGTAGGTAGCTCCCTGACCCAGTATCAAACTCATGCTGCAGTGGCTGGGAATAGCTTCACAGTGCTGTGACTTATCCCCTTGTGCCCCAGGGAGGCCCATTTTTAAGTGTTATTTTAAACTCTACCAGAGTACACATAGGTTGGTCAATGATTCCTGGGAATTCATTGGCATTTTCTTAGAGTACATTCATGTCTCCTCAAACAAATTCCCTTCTACTTTCAACTTCCATTCATTTCTGGAAAATATATCAAGCCCTCAATATTGTTAACCTGGCAGTAAAAATGTGGCAGTCTAGATCTGCACAGCTGACCTTTCATAATTGCTGATCAGGGTCATATTTGCCCAGTATAACAATTAGAACTTTAAGTTCACTAAGACTTAGTGATGTATTGCATATGAATTCTGATCAGTGTAGATGAATGAGATAGAAGTAGCATGGTGCAAAATGGAGTGAGTTCTAGTATCCCACTCAACTATTAGTCATAATCAATTCAGAGTAGTTCATTGGAGAGACTGACATCCAATGCCAACTGTGGGCTGAGGTGTATTGACTTTTCTGTATGGACTGATAGGAGAGAACATGTGGGCATGGTTAACCTATCAGTAGAATACATTGAATATACCCTCAGCACCCAGTGATTTAATATTCACTGTGTAGCTACTATATTTTCTGGTATGAAATATGCAGTAATGTAGAATTAGCATTTTCTTGTGGAAATAAACAATTGTCTTTTATCATAAGTGATTACAAATGAGAGTTTTGTTGCTGCTTTTCAATTCTAGGAGTATACTCCTGGGTTTATACTTTAGCTTATAATACAGGCATCCTGTGGTCAGGGTAATGTTGGAGACACTGGTTGGTAACAAAGGAGTCTATTTTATGTTAGCATGTAGCCATGGAACTAAGAGATCCATGACAAATATAAATTTTGCCAAGGAGGAAATTTAGATGACAGGGACTAATAGACTGGAAGGTGGGAAAGTGTGACTCAGAGAGTAAGGGAGCTCAGCATCCAGCATTCATCATTCATACCTCAGTTGGGTGTTATTGTTCTTTTCCTGGCATTTCCTCTACAGATTTTCTTCTACAGTTTTTTTTTTTTTTAAAGTAACTCTGAAAAAGTAGTTAACTGCTCCTCTAAGTATTAGAGGGGAAATGATCTTTTCCAAGAATTCATGATAATTATTCAGCAAAAAGTCCATTAAATGTTAATGGTCTTGGTTTCATAGAATTATAAAGACACAAAAGGACCATTGTAATGATACAGCTAAGCTTTATAACATTTGTGAGATTTTTAAGATTTTTGGGCATTTGCTGAAGTATCATAGCATATCACTCATAAATCTAAAGGTTGTGTTTTATCATATTTAGAAGAAAACATATAAATCATAGATAATTAATAAATGTCCAAAGGATATTAAATGTAACCAAATAAATTTGAAGTTTGGCTGGACATTTTGTAATATGTTTTTAAATATTCAGCAAGACATAAGTATCATATCAGGGACAAAAGCCTGCAGTTTCAGATAATCAAAACTAGGAGAAAAATTACTCAAATTTAAATGATTGGCTTATTGCCCTTTGGCACTGTTCCTCCATTTGGGAAAATTCTATGAAAAATGGACAACAAATATTGAGATAATGTGCAAATACTCATTTTACCAGTGCACCAATATTTTTGTACATTTATAAATATCCATCAAGAAGCAATGCTGACTGACTAATAAGTGGATTTATTCTTATTCATCTGACTCAAATCTTGAGGTTACTCAGTAGTTTTTTCCTTGGTATATGGAAAAAGATCAATTGAGTTAACTAGATTGGATACCATTTATGGAGAAGCAGACAATATCTCTCATGAGATGAAGGTGTTCCTTCAACTATAGGATTTGTTTCACATTTACTGTGTAAAAATATACTGTTGATAACTTTAAAAGATACCCATGCCATGAACTTCACTCACTGGTTGCACACTCTTCCAGTTTATTCTCAAGTGCACATGGGAGAAACTAGAATACCAGTCTACAGAAGGTATCACCAGTACTGCACCTATCAGGGAATAAAATACCCACCCCTCGTTACCCACTCTCCACCAGGGAATCTTCTGGTTTGTAGAGAGACTATGAAATAGTCTCTTTTGGCTAATAAAATATTCTGGGCAACTGAAGCGGTCTAATAACTGAAGAGGAACCCCTGAATTTTCCTCTGGATAGTTGTTGGAATGAACCAAGAGAAATAGAGAGTTTGCAGGATGTACCAGAGAGATGGCAAAATATTAGATTTCTGTACTATTTATAATTTCCCCAGTGTCTCCATGCAAATACCATAAGAACGATTTCTCATTGATTTTTTTTTTCTATGTGGATATTTTGTCTGTTGCTCCATATACGATTTCTCTCTAAAGAATTGTTAGTTTATTTTTATAACCCATTCACGACTTTCAGCTGAAGAACAAGTTAACTTTATAGTTAAATTTAATGTTTGCTGTGAAGCTTTTAACTTCTACAGTAGTTTCCACTTACTATTACATCACTGATATGTGACCTTAAAATTTATCACTTCTCTTTGTAACAGACCATTGGAGAAATATCAAGCTGAAGATCTCTTTGTAACATTTCAGGTCCAAAAGTGTAACATTTCAGGTCCAAAAGACTAATCAACATAATTTCTAGTAATGGGCTATTTGTGCCTCTGCCAATTTTTGTTTTTATTAAGACTTTATGTTTTTTTTTTTTTTGAGTATGTTAAGATTACAGCAAAATCAAGGTGAAGTTACAAAGAATTTTCCTATATCCTTCTGCCCCTGCACTTGCATAGACTTCTACATTGACAACATCCCCCGTCAAGTGGTACTGTTGGTACAATTGATTAGCTTACATGGACACATCATAATGACTCAATATCCATAGTTTACATATTGGTTTACTTTTGGTGGTGTACATTCTATGAAATGTATGACGACATGTAGCTGCCATCATTTCATCTTATACTACCTTAAAAACCCTCCATAATCTGTTCAATACTTCCAACCACTGGCAAGCACTGACCTTCTTAAAATCTACAAAGTTTTGCCTTTTCCATAATGTCATTTATTGGGACCATATGGCATATACCTTTCATCTTGATTGTTCCTTTTACTAAGTAATATGCACTGAAGTTTCCTCCACCTCTTTTTATTGCTTGATAACTCATGGAGTGAATACAATTTCATTGCCTGGATGTACCACAGTTGCTTATATATAAGGCTGCTATAAATAAACATTCATAAAAATTTTTGAGTGGTCATTAAGTTTCAACTCCCTTTGATAAATGAGTGTGATTGCTGGATCGCATGGTAGGACTATGTTTAGTTTTGTAAGCAACATCCAAACTCTTGTCCAAAGTCACTATACCAGTTTGCAGTCCTTCCATCAATAAGTAAGAGTTCCTGTCACTGTTGCTACCTATTCTAGCCAGCAGTTGGTATTTGTGGTCCAAAATACGAGCATTCTACAGGGTGTCTAGCATTATATCATTGTTTTCCTTTGCATTTCTCTGATGACACATTATACGGAACATCTTTTCATATGCTTATTTGCCACCTATATATCAATACTCGTGCGGTGTCTGTTAAGGTCTTTTACCCATTTTAAATGTATATTTTCCCTTATTTTAATTTTTATGAGTTCTTACAGTATACTGGAAAACAGCCCATTATTATATGTGGCTTTTACAAATATTTCTCTCAGTCTATGATGTTTTCTTATTCTCTGACATCTTTCACAGAGCAGTTTTAAATTTTAATGAAGTCAGCTCATCAATGAAATATTTAAAAAGTATCACACCTTTAGTATGGTACTAAAAGACCATAAACATACCTAAGATCTTGTAGGTTTTCTTCTATGTTATCTTCCAAGTGTTTTATAGTTCTACATTTTTAGGATTGTGACTCATTTTTCATTTTTGTGAAGGGTATAATGTCAGTGTTGAAATTAATTAATTTAATTGTCCAGTTGTTCTACCTACCCCAACTTTTGATTATTGGTGACACATTTTTATTTCTTCCAGATATTATGATCACCATCTGGAAGGTTGGATGAAATAATGAGTGGTGGTTAGGGGATAGTTATGGGAGGAAAAGTAGAAGGGGATCACCATTTCATTCACTATCCAATTGCTAATGGAATTTGTCTCTTTGAAAACTGTAGTTGTACCCATTAATTTCCTAGGAATTTATTTCAAAGATTTTAGAACTATCATAATATCAATAAGGAAATTACTTTCTGAAAGTACTTGTTCTTAACTTCTTGTAGGACAATCCATTATAGAAATCTTTTCACTACTACTAATAAGACATCTTCTAAAGATAATAACTGACAGTTATTGAAAATATGTGTTTATAAAATTATCACCTTCCACTATGCCAAGTGATTTATATAAATTATCCAAGTACACTAACATAAGAAGTAGAAAGGATAGTTTTAACTAAAAATATTATCCTTTGTAAATAACTGAATCCACAAGAGCTTATGTGCTCAACTAGACAGCATACAATCAGTGAAGGCAGAATAAAGATTCAAAATCTGGGGTAGTTTAATTCAGAACCTATACTAAAATCTGTTCACTCTGCTGCTTCGATCATACAGTTCTTAATTTTTCAATATGAAATGATCCATCTTATAAAAATAGATAGCTTTTGGTTATTTGGATAGGGGAAACAGTAATTGTTCAGATTTTTATTTTATAATTATAAAATTAGCAATCAAATAAGTAAAAAGTTTGTAGAGGATTCTATTGTTTTATTTTTATCCAGAATTTGTTTACCTAGAAAGTCTCAAGTATTATTTTCCTTCAGTTTGAAAATTTCTTAGGCAAGAATGTTTCTTCCTTAGACAGTTAATATGGCCATGTGAGTAATTAAAAATACTTTTTCAGTAGCTTCTATGTTTGTACCCAAAAAAAATTATGAAAAACAATTACCTGTAGATAAGGAATCACTTTACAGAGGGACTGTCCAAAGAACCATGTCTCAGTGATGTCCACAACTAACGTGGCTGGAAGGCAGGTGATGGTTACAAGCACATCAGCCAGAGAAAGGTTGACTATGAAGTAGTTGGTCACTGTCCTCATATGGTGGTTCTTCCACACTGCCACACAAACTAATTTGGAAAGAAAACGGGAAAGTTACTGATATTGACTGAATGTTTGTGTTTCCTCAAAATTCATATGTTGAAATGCTGACACTCAAATTATGTTACTAGTGAGTCGACCTTTGGGATATTATTAGGTCATGAGGGGGTAACCACATGAATGTGATTAGTGCACTTCTGAAAGTGACCGCAAACAAATCACTTGTCCTTCCTACCAAGTAAGAACACTGCAAAAAGATTGCCGCCTATGACCAGGAATTGGGCCCACACAAAGCATCAAATCTGCCAGCACCTTGACCTTGGACTTCTAAGGTTCCAAAGCTATGAAAAATAAATTTCTGTTGTTTACAAGCCACCCAGTCTGTGATACTTTGTTATATAACATGCTAAGATAGTAACTGAATAAACAAAATAGGTACCAAAGAAGAAACACTGTCAAGCGCATTAATAATACTGTAAAAATCCACAAATCAATACTAAGAAAGAAAAATAACTTAAGGCCCATGCTGTGTTTTCACTGAATTAGTCATTCTGTAGAAAGGCAGAATACATGTTAAAATCAGTTCATTTGCCTTGTGAAACATTTCTTAATAGAGCTTAAGGTTGTATTTATTTCATCTTGGATTTGAATTGTTATTTCTAGAAGTTAAAGAACAATCTTTGATTCACCTTTGTATTCCCTCAATGCTCAACATGGAAAAATATATCTAGTGATATAAGAAGCAAGTAAGAAGTATTTACTGAATTGAGATGAATTAAGAGTTAGCTACTTTTGATAAATGTGTGCTGGTTGCCTTGTCCAAGATGTTTACATTTACCTCCTCCCAAACTCTGCATTTGAAACGTTTAATTGAGAAGAGGCTTAGAAAACAAAACCCAACAATTATTCATTTGGTCCCTACTATGGCTAAATCCTGAGCGAGTTGGTTCATATACTTAAGGTTGTTTAATCTCTGTGATAGTCTGAAGGGAAGGCATCATTAAGGATGTTTTATATAAGAGGTAATTGAAACACAGGGAATTTATGGAACTTGGATAAGGACAAATGCCTCATAAAGCACAGAAGTAGTTACAACCCAGATTGACACTGAGTAAAGAGCTGGTCTTTTCACCACCAATGCCTGTCGACTTTGGTGAAAATGAAGGAGTTATAAATAAAGTACATATATTATAGTAACTCATTCTCTCTTCCTATAACTCTTAATGGCCCTCTAAACATCACCTCAAATCAAGATTACTCTACAATACTTTCACAGGCGACCTTCCTCATTATCTTTCAGTGTATCCCTGTGTTTAAAGGCTGTGCTATCACACTTGGTTGCTCTTTACAGAAAGAACATGAAGATCCTCCTTGATTCTCTGTCCTCCCTCTGTCTGGTGTATCCAAAGGTTACACAGTCTCTGGCTTCAGAATTGCATAGGTGTATAAGTACTGCTACCCACATCAATTGAAGGTTTGCTCCACTGAAAGGAACTGTGAATTTGCTTGGGGTATCATTAACTTCTCAGAGCTGCCACCCATGCACCCAAATGATGGAGCGATTAGTAACCTTAGATAGTGAAGAAATAAAGCACATTTTGTTAAGTTTAAGTCACTGAATGAATTTTTTTTGACAATTATGTGCTTTTTATTAAAAGTATGCTGGTAAATGCTTTTACTAGCTTCTAAAGCTGAAATTACCTTTTAGTCACCAACAGATGCTAATATAATAAAATACCTGAATTTTCTGTGTAATTTTGAAAATTTCACATATTCTCTAACTCCAGCAAAGTAGCACCCTCCCCTAAATCTCAGTTTTACTAGGGTAAACTGTATTCTTTATTATTTAAAGTTGATACTCTCGAATGATTTATTTCTCAAAAACACATAAAACAGACACACACACACACATACACACACACACACCACCCATCTTGGCAGTTTACTAACATATCACCACAGCTTGTTATGAGGAAATTGGTAAAAGTATCACACTGCAGATGCTTGGCCAGCAAATGGCCCAACTTTGGATTTAGAAAAGAAAACCTAGTTAAAAATTAAACACACTTTACTTTGACTCAATTCTCCATAGTTTGGAGGTGGGGAATGGCAGTGTGGGAAGACAGTGTTGATGTATTATGTCTAAAAATAAGAAGTGGGCCTCCCCGGTGGCGCAGCGGTTGAGCACTGGGCTGTGAAACTGCCCACAGCCTCTGCAGCGCCAGTTCAATCCCCGGCCTCAGGAGAGGGTCCCATATGGCGCAACAGACCTCTCCTGCCGCGCCCACTGTTCCCCTCAGCAGTGTACTTCGTCAGTCTGCCTGTTCTGCTCCCTGCTCTGGCTCTGGTGAATTCTCTCACCCTTCCGAGCTTCTGACTGTACCTAGTGCTTGTATAAATAAATACATCTTAAAAAAAAAGTTTAAAAAAAAATAAAAATAAGAAGCAAGTATATTTCAACCAGCATTTCTATACTACATAATATGAGTCACGTACTGTTCTAAGAAATTTAAATTATTAATTTAATCCTAATAACTGTAAAGTAATTACTATTACTATCCTTGTTTAATAGGTGGATATAGAGATTAAGGATCCTGCCTAAGGATAATTAGGTAGTAATTATCAGAGTTTAGATTTAATCTTCTTTACCATATCATGCTATGCCAGTCTATTACTCCCTGATTGAAATAAAGATGAGAAGAAAGTTGACGGCCTCTATCACAGGGCTTTAATATAGGTTCATAGGATTGTGGAGTTGTAGATCACTTATTCTTAACTCACTAATCTGATGCATAAATCACCTCTACATCATCCCAAATCCATCCAGTTTGAATATTCTTAATGAAGCTGTCCACAGCCTCTGCAGTGCAGGTTCGATCCCAGCCAGCTGGCAAGATACCCACATGGTGCAGTAGACCTCTCCTGTCTTGCTCGCTGCTCCCCTCAGCAGTGTATTTCAGTCGGTCTGCCTGTTCTGTTCCCCACTCTGTCTCTGATGAATCCTCCCACCCACACATTTGGCCTGTACCCCTGTTCTTGTATGCATGAATAAATAAATCTTTAAAAAATAGTAAGAGATTACTATTAACGTTCTTAAATTCCTTTTGTAGTAGCTTTAACTACGAGCAAGTTCCTGTGCATATGAGTTGATATCCACTTCTCTTTCACTTCTGCTCATTAGAACTTGATTTTCACTGGAAGGAACCTAAGGAATAAACCATGTATCTATAGCTATATATCTTTACAACATGTCTATGTTGTTTTCCTGAGTACCCTACATTGGTATTTCACAGAAACATAAATATAATGTCCCAGAGTTCTGGAGGCTAGAAGTCCAAAATTAAGGTGTCACCAGGTCCTGAGTCCCTGGGAAACTGCAGAATAATACTTTCTTGTCTCTCTCCTATCTTCTGGTGATTTGCTGGAGAAAAAAGCCAAAAAGAAAAAAAAAAATAAAGAGACATCTATAAAGAATATTATAGGGACAACTGGAGGAATTTTAATTTGGACTTTGTATTTAGATAATGCCTCTGTGCCATCTTAAAATATCTTATATATGGTGTTCACATTATGTACATTCTAATATTAAAGAGAGATATACCTATTCCCCAAGACTTTTCTTTTCTGGGCTAAATATCATCATACCTTTCATATACTACACCAGACCTTTTGCCTCTCAAACCCCAGGTCTCTTTATTGTGGTAATTTTCAAGATGATTAGTAGATATCCATAAATGAGGTATCTAGAACTACACAAACATTTTTAGGTGCATAGTTTGTAAATTTGTGTTGACCAAACACCCATTTGTCCATTCATTCATTCAACCAGCAAAGTATTAAAGGTACAAGGTGGATACTATCTTCTCCTGATAGTTCATCAAATTTATACAAATTTAAACTTACCCTTTTTTCTGTATTCTCATCATGGACTTTATATTTCTCTGAAATGTAAAATATCCTTCTAATTCTTCCCAGTAAACTTTGAAATATCCCAAGTATCTCCTATCACTATTACTCTCTTTCTATTCCTACTAAAATACCTGATGTCAGATTATGGTACAAATTAGCTAGAGTATTGTAATAACCTATATCCTGACTATCTTGAGTTTTCTCTATATCACTCATTGATACTATTCACTCCATTTACATTAACTTTCATTTCAACAAGAGCTCTCTTTTTATTCTGGATTAAATACAACATCCTTATATGACTAATCTATCACTGAGTTCTAGTTGAACTTCCCTTACCCCGTAACTTGAATGATGTCCATAAAATTCTCAAAGCTGCAGTATGTTTGCTCTCTCTCACTGTAAATGCCATATTCCAATTTCAACTACCTTTTCTACCAGATAAACCCATACAAAAACATCCAACACCAATCAGACAAGCAAAATGTTAGTTTCATAAAATCGTAGTTAGTTTAGGGCCTCCCCGGTGGCGTAGCGGTTGAGCGCTGGGTTACGAAGCTGCCCACAGCCTCTGCAGCACCGGTTCGATCCCTGGCTGCTCCCCGGGCACCGGAGGAGGGTCCCACATGGCGCGCAGACCTCTCCTGCCGCCCGCTGCTCCCCTCAGCAGTGTACTTTGGTCCTTCTGCCTGCTCTGCTCCCCCCTCTGGCTCTGGTGAATTCTCTCACCCTCCCGCGCTTCTGACTGTACCCAGTGCATGTATAAACAAAACAAACAAACAAATAAAATAAATAAATAAATAAATAAGCATGCCTCTAAAAAAAAAAAATCGTAGTTAGTTTAATTTAACATGATTTCATTCATTCTCCAAACCCTATCTACATTATACCACTCCTTGTCAATAATTGCATTCTAAAATTATTATGGATTATTATGGATATTTGTATGTATATTTTCTTATTTAACTACTGGTACAAAGATATTCTGAGTGACCTCTTACTTTCACAAACTCTTCAAGGATTCTACAGTTTTTTCCCCAATACAAACACTACCTAGATCATACTTTGCAATAAATAAATATTCATGAAACTTTTTATTCATAAACTGAGAACACACTGCTGTCTTCATTATAGTATATTACCTGTAAGATTCTTTTAAAAAAGCAGAGAAAAACCTCAGCAGCTGAATAGAACACTTGTCTTCATTATTTTTGAGTAAAGACTGACAGTTGACAGGGAACGCAGTTGCTTTTCAGTTATGAGCTTGGTTTTTAGTTCTCCATGCTCTACTTTCTGATGAGCCTTGGTAGGCCTTAAGACAGGACCTAGAGTCACAAGGTGGGCATGATGGGGTATTACTGTTTAAGAGGAACAGAGTTTCAGTTTTGCAAGATGCAAATTGTAGTGGAGATGAAAGGTGGTGATGGCTTCACAGTAATGCTACAGCAATGTACATAATGCTACTGAATGGTATGCTTAAAATGGATAAAACAGTAAATTTTGTTACATATATTTTATCACAATTTAAAAAATAATTTCCATGACAAAGGGGGCTACAATTTGGAAAATGAAATGCTTGAACCTATAGTAGTGTCCCTCAAAAATACGAAACACAGAATGAAAATGCCGAGGGACAATATTAATTACTCAGATGATGACTTTTTTAAATGAATAAATGGCTAAAATAGGTAAAGAATACACAATAATAAAAAACATTGTCATTCCAATATGTGAACGGCAGTGTTAAAGAAAGCCACCTTGTGATTTTCATATATAATTTTCATTATTTGTTTGTGAAACCAAATCATTTATAATAGGTTGTGATTTTGTTAAATTTATATATAATATTTAATGAAATATTGTGCATTTTTCTGGTTATTATTTATTGAGTTATGTAAATGTTAATTTATTAATTGTGTTGTATTACACATACATAAAATGATAATCATGTCAGGAGACTAAAAAATATTGTAGTTCCACCCTTTGCCACAAAGTGTCAGTGAAAGCCTTTGAAACTGCTTACCCTGTCACTTCAGGAATGAATTTAAAAAATTAGATTATTAGGTTCTTTATATTGTAGAAATATATTTGTTTCTAGTGAGATTTTCTAGAACAAAAAGCATCTTTAAGGAAGGGTAAGATGGCCTTCATCTTCTAAATTAAATACAAATAAATTAGCAAGTTGAAATAAAACTACTTTCTAAATGAGAAACAACAAATAGCAACTGAATACACAAGAACAAGATAACCAATATTTAACTCTTGTTAGGACTCTTTTTTGCTAGCAGGTTACAGAATGGAATCATGCAGAATCATTACAATATAGAGATTAAAAAACAGGGAAGTTGGCTATTGATGTAGCCCTTAAAGGTTAAAACAAATTCTCCCTGAAATCCTGAGGTATCTTCCCTTTCTCCACCTTTATTGCACCCTGTCACTCTGGTATAAGTCCTTTCTATTGCTAGTTTGGCCTTCTCTTCGTGGGCCTATATGCCAATATTCCTGCCTCAATCTCCCATTCTTCACTTCCGCATCCTGGCAAGGTTGTCTGCAAATCTCTCTGTCTATACTCAGAAGAACAGCAGGCAAACATGCTACTTTTTTTCCCTGCAAGTTTGACAGATGGGGCAAGTCAAGTACATCCTGGTGTGAAACGTACCACCTAAAAATGTTATCTAATATTAACAGAAAGCAAACTTTTAAAATATTTAATATATTTAATACATTTAAACTATATTTCAGGTTTTGTTTCCTCAAGAGAAGATAAAAGTCTATAATTTGACAAGTATATTTCCCCTGACACCTGCTTATTATGTTAATGTAGGTGGGAATTCTCAAGAACTATGCTGTCACTGCTGTCGATAGCGATAGCAGTGAGGCAGCACAGGGAATCATAAAGACACCACAATGAATAACTTGTCTAGGAAGGGATTTAGAAAGACAGTGTCTTCACACACACAAATGTGCGGGAAGGATATGGGCATAGAAGAATGTTATATAATGGAAACATAAGGGAGATAATAATGTACAGAAATCAAGTTTGAAAGAGTTCTTCAGGGAGGAAAAATACAGTGAGGAAAGTGGGAAACAAGTTTGGGCTTATCAGTTATCTCTGAGTAGCATGATTCCTCTCAGGGAGGGCCTCAAACTTCTTGAAGGTTAGGTAACTGTGCAGGAGCTGCCAGAGACCAGAACAGCACTGTTATTAAGAGCTAGGTAGTCCTTGGCTTTTAAAGCTGACCTGTGGAGATTAAGAGGCCGAAAGGCCACTGCACTTCTATTAATCGCTATACAGAGAGTTGTAATTTCACTGGAGTGGAATTTATTTGAGGAGGGGGGAATATCAACTTCATGGTTACTCATATCTTTTTACTCTTAACAGGTAAGTCATCAAAAAGGTCTGCCCCAATATAGCCCCTTGGAATTGCATCTCCATCTACCCTGTCTCAGAGGTATTCAGAGATGACGGTCTGGTCTGTCCTTATGTTTGTACCCTTTGAATTAATTAACACATGTAAGTAATCTATTTTTCCATGACTTCTGATGGCTACTTACTTCACTGCCTGCAATGAACTTACATATGTATTTTCTCCTTTATTAAAATCTTTTGCTCCTTCACCCCATCCATAGCTCTTTAATCCTCTTGTCTTTTTCTTCCATATTCTTTCTTGCTTTGTTTTTATTCACTCCCACAACTTCAGTTCTTGTCTGTAGGAGATTAATCCCCAAAGTTTATAACTCTAGTTCTTGGCTCTCTCTTGCTTTCCATATAAGAATTCCTAACTATTTATATATTTTTCATCTTCTAAATGTTCCATCTTTATATTACACTCAACTCATGGATCATAAAATGTTTATATACTATGCTGAAGCACTTAGACTTTGTCCTGCAGATTTTGGATAATCACTGAAGGATTTTAAGCAAGGACATGACCAGATTCTATTTCTATTTTTAAAAGATGACTTAGAAGGAATATGGAAATTATATATGCCCTTAAACTGGAAGCAGGAAGAACAATTTTGAGACTGTTTTAGAAGTCCAGGGGTGTAATATAGTGATGAAACAATGAAAGGAAATAATTGAATTCAAGAAATAATAATGACTTTAAAACATGAATTCTTGGTGAAGGACTGGATATTAGGCAAGGAAGTGAGAGAAACTGAGGATGATGACTAGGTAAGTTGTTTGACAGTTGGGGAGAAAATCATGTGGCTCAACAAATTATATAATAAAGGAGAATGAAATGGCTTTATTTGAAAGAGGGATAGAAGATGAAAAATTATATTTTATGAATGTGAGCAATTGTGTATTATCCATTTGCCATTTGGGTTTATGGATATCTATTTTAGGATATATATTTCAGTTATAATAAATATATAGAATTCATCAGACTAGAGACAGTGATTAACACCAGTTGTATAGATACAGTCAACCAGACATAGAGTCAGAATAAGAAGGGAATATTTAAGCCATGTCTAAATAGTTGTGCCATTTCAGCCACAGATTCTCAGTTCGCGAACTTCCAAGAACTACCAATTGTTCTCTGAAGTACTAAATATGTTATAGTACTGAAAGATAACTGGCTTTGGTATTGCTAAATAGTTTATGTTTCTCGTAATAATAGGTAAGATTGCTATGGAGCAAATCTCCCACCCAAAACAACCAGAAGTAGCACACATCTCTTTAAGATATTGGAAAGCTACTGAGGCAGTAAGAACTTTTGAAGGGTCATCATTCAAGAGGAAAGGATAGAGAACAGATGTTCATGTAACATTCAGCACATCTTCTTAAAGATTTGGCCATTTGCAAGTCCTACTTAAGGATTGAGAGGAAAAATAACACACAATAATATAAACTGAGTAACAACTTGAATAATCTGAGTGAACAGAGAGCAATAACTAAAGCTCAAGGTCTACAACTGGATCACTTTGGCTACAGCTATGGTCAATAAATGAAGACATTTGTAATCTAACATTAACTCCGCACCAAAGTCAAAGAAAATGCTCTATGAAAAATAACATTTTCTAGAGCAACAAATAATTTGTGCAAGTTTTCCTAAAAAATATCATTTATTCAATAAAAATCACCAGGCGTACAAAAAGACAATACCATAGGAGCAATGTCTATAGAAAAAAAAAACATTCAAAAATTGAAAATAATTCTATTATAAATTTAAGAAATTACATGATTTTATGTAGAGTATAATAAAAAATTGGAAAAATAATTCAAATGGAAATTGCAAAAAATAAAAAATGTGACAAGAAATGCACAGGTAGATTAAACAGAAGATCAGATAAACAGAGTCATGTCATAGAACCATCCAGATTAATATAAAATGTATACAAAATGAAAAGTAAAAAAAAAAATGGGCCTCCCTGGTGCTACCAAGCTATTGCAGCCACTGCCCACAAATTCAATGCCTGGCTGGCCAGGGAGCAACCCACATGGTATAGCAGACCTTTCCTGTTTTGCCTGCTGCTCCCCTCAGCAGTGTATTTCAGTAGATCTGCCTGCTCTGCTCCTCACTCTCTCTGGTGAATCCTCTCAGCCCCCTTCACCTCTGGTCTACACCCCATCTCTTATACACATAAATAAATAAATCTTAAAAAAATCGAAAACAGAGAAGAATGGAATTAATACACAATATAAATTCTTAAATGTAGAAATTGGATTCTAAATTTCTGTGTAAAGAAGTCGAATGAGTTAGAAACAATATTTTAGAATATATGAATTGAGTAGAGCTCTTACCCAGTAATTTTTCAAAAGTAACTTCAAGTTCTATCCATAAATTTAAATAGTGTCACAATTCTTAACCAATATATATATATATATATATATATATATATATATATATATATATATATATTACTTAGAGCATGCATAGTGTTTGGATCAAAATATACCATTTTATGAAAATAATGTATGTTTTGTACAAAGTAAGCTAAAATTCAACAAAAACTGGAAAAACCCAAATGTTTGAATTTTAAGTCACACACTTCCAAATAACTACTGAGACATTAACTCAATTAAAATGAAAATTAAAAAATACTTTGAACTGAGTGATAGATAAATTCAAGCTATCAAAACTCATGGAATAAAGTAAAGTTATTCTTATTTAATTTTTTAAATTTTTTTTTTTAAGATTTTTATTTATTTATTTATTTATTTGTACAAGCACTGGGTACAGTCAGAGGCATGGGAGGGTGAGAGAATTCACCAGAGCCAGAGCGGAGAGTAGAACAGGCAGAGTGACGAAGTACAGTGCTGAGGGGAGCAGTGGGCGCGGCAGGAAGTAAAGTTATTTTTAAAAAAATGAAAAATTTTTAAATAAATATAATAGAAAGCAAAAGCTAAAAATCAATGATGTAAATAATTGTAAGCCAGAGGAAGAAAGAAGTAAATAAATGATAAATCATAGGGTAAATATGCAAGAATTAGAACCAAAATGTCAAAAGTTCACTTGTTGAAAAAACTAGTAAAATTATTAACTTCATAGTAAGATGAATAAAAAACAATTTTCATTGCTATATAGTATACCAATGCATGATTAGCTTAAGATGATTTGCAAAATTATCTTTTGCAGTTAGTAGGCTTTGCTATTGTTGCTTTTAGTATAGCTTATACTGAAGTACCAGCATGTAGAAAAATGAGCATATCACAAATATATCACTCAATAAAGTGTAAACAATCTTGTAATTATTATTCAGATCAAGAAATAGAATTTGACCAGCATCCCAAAACCTTTTTTCCCATTTCCTGTCTATCAGCATCCTCCCTGCAACCAAAAGGAAACCCATTTCCTGATTTGTAACACAATAAAATATCTCTCCCTGCTTTTGTCTTTATTTGAATGGAACACATTTTATATGCATATTGGCTATCTGGAAATGGAAGAGAATAATACTCTCCAGGACTTTTGTTAAAGAAGTCTGATAATAATTAAGGGGCAATTTCATGAATACTTAGGATGTGTTTTCTTTCATATAGACATGATTTCCTAGAAATAGAAATGACTATCATTTTCTGATTTAAATACATATTTGTTTTTTAATGTGTTTTATTTTATATAATTCTTACGTCATTTTTCTTTTTTGCACAATGTATGCTCAGATTAATCTAGCCATTTTCCCCCCCTCTAAAATATTTTGTCAATTTTTATTTTTTTACCTTATAGTAATAGCCTATCTTCCCTTATTGTATGTCACTTTACAGAACCAATGTGTCATTTTTTTCTTTTCTAAAGTCAGGGTCTCTATTCAAACACAGCACATGCCCATAACTGATAGCTGAGTGACTATGTGAAATTTGCATGACTTAGGTTTTTTTGACATTAGAGAATTTATCATGACTGTTTCATCCTGGAGAGAAAAAGTAATTTAATGTATGTAAATCATAGTGCCAACTTTTACTTTGGCACTTTACATCATCTGCTCACATAAATCCTTGAAATAGTGTCTGAGAATGTCTTAGATGAAAACTGAAAAACAACAATAACAACACAAAATGACCTTTTAGGTAACAGCTGGGCCACATTAAATATGTTTGCTCCTAAGAGACTGCAGGAAAATCATTCTGGTGGGGTATCGGTACATGATAATTATGAAATGTCTTACCTGCTAAAAATGATAGTAATTTCTAGTTGGTAGAAATGTATATTTAATCACCATAGTGGACCTACTACTTATTTCTACATATTTAGCTTTTCTACATATTTCAAAATCATATGTATTTCACTGGCTACCAAATACAGTTGCAATGACTGAGTAAATAAATGGAAGGTATAGGCCTATTTCCATCTCTTCCAAACACACTAAACTTGGAATATCCAGGATTGTGATATCCATATGAAGCTTGATTAAATCATAAAATAACCCTTTTTAAAATCAGTTGCGTTAGTTTTGAAAAATGCCTAATCACCTCTCATTTGGCCATGTAAAATGTATCTCACTTTTCTTGCATCATAAGACATTCAGTTTTCCAAATCTCTGCTAAGAATTTGGAGTGGTGTAAGAATTATTTTCTGAAAGAAAAAATAAAAGTAGAGAATCTAGTTTTTAAGTCATGACTCCACTTATTTAAAAATTTTCTCTTTAAGCAAAAATAGAGGTAAAGATCATATGATTTGGAGTTAAAAGACAAATTCAAACTTCATTTTGGGCAAATTTCTAAATCTCTCGGTGGTTCAGTTGAGACATGGTAGCTACTTCATAGGATTGTTTTAATGAACATAAAAATGTTTGGCACAGAAATTACAATTTGAATGCAACAATAGCTATCCATGACAAACAATATTAGTCAACAGACTGAACTTAGAATTTGTCACCTTATCTGTCTTCTACAACAAAAACTTTCATCACTGCCTATTTAAAATATTTCACTGATCTTTAGTTGATAGTGACAACTTGACCTTGCAATCAGTGATCACTAGACATTTTCTACTTTCAGACTTGTGCTGAGTAAAGTAAGATCCATCATTTTGTATAGCTTGTCAGAGAAAGATTTTTTATTTCAACTCAGTACAAAGGAACAAACAAGAATGTCCACCTGGTTCCTCTAGTCAAGATCATGGGCATAAATGGCCGCAGCTGTTCAAAATTCACATCCCATGGATTCAGTGAAAACTCCCAAGGAAATAGGAATTGTGTGGTGCATTTTAATAAGGGAATATGTAAAGATTGTATTAATTAATTGCCCATTTGACTAAGTAATATCCATTCCCCCAGTGAATGGGTATGAAAATGAATCACATGCAAATTCATGTAAATAGTTGCACATTGACAAACAGAGGATGTTCTTTTTTTTTTTTTTTTTTTTTTTTTTTTTTAGAGGCATGTTTTATTTATTTATTTGTTTGTTTGTTCATTTGTTTTTGTTTATACATGCACTGGGTACAGTCAGAAGCGCGGGAGGGTGAGAGAATTCACCAGAGCCAGAGCGGGGAGCAGAACAGGCAGAGGGACCGAAGTACACTGCTGAGGGGAGCAGCGGGTGGCAGGAGAGGTCTGCGCACCATGTGGGACCCTCCTCCGGTGGCCGGGGAGCAGCCGGGAATCGAACCGGCGCCGCAGAGGCTGCGGGCAGCTTCGCAACCCAGCGCTCTACCGCTGCGCCACCGGGGAGGCCCCAGAGGATGTTCTTTGAAGCAACTATTAGTATTGTTAAGTTTTTAATTATATGCAGAGGCCAAATGTTTCTGTCAGAATAAATCTTTGAAATAAAAAGGAAAATAATTTGATATAAAAATGTGTTTGGAGAAATGGTTTAGGACACATCTGTTCTTTGGAAGATGGTGGACAATTAAGAAAGATGGATAAATTAATCACAGGCAGAGAAACAGGGTGGAGGTGAAAAGATTAGGAGTTTTATTTTGACATGGTAAATTTGATGTGCTTAAGGAATATCCATCAGAAAATGTGCAGGTGATCTTGTAAAATGTGGAGCAACAATAACCCAAAGCCTGATTAAAGAAACTTATGTAGGATGATATAGCATTTAAAGGGAAGACTTGCAAAATAGCCCACTTTGTCTTTTCTTTAGTTTATCATTTTACCACCTCATAATTTTGTAACCAGTGGCAGTCTTTTCTTTATAACAGCTAAGCTCATTTCATTCCTTACTTTTTTTTGGTCAAATAATGCTTTATAACAACTATAAATAACCATGCTGTGTTAGGGTCATCCATTTCTAATTGAAAAGAGGCATGAAGTAGACATTTGTTTTACAAATTCTTGCTTCCTTTCCTTAAAAAATGGAAGTACCATAGTTTAAATTAGAAATCAATAGCCCTGACACTTAATTGTTAAAAAGTGTCCTTTTTAATTCTGTTCCTCATTAAAACAAAGAGAATGCTCCACTGTATAATGTTAAATGGTCAAATAGTTCTTGCTTTCTTCTGGAATAAACTAGTTCTCTGTACACATGTCTAATTTTGTTACAATGATTTGAAAAATAATGAAAATGGATATTGAAATCATTGCTGGTCAATGATTAAAATATATGCAATAGAACATCTAAATCCTTGATGATGATTATAAATATTTCTATACTATTTATAAATTTCATGCATTTTGCTATTTATAAATTTCATGCATTTTTGCTTAGTTTCTGAAATGTATGTTGATGACTAATATAAGTAGGATATTGATTAGACCTTATTTATCAAAAAAGTGTGTCTTTTTCTTGGTTCTCTAGTCTAGAAGTGGCATGGGAAACAGCCAAGGGGCTTAGGGGATGTGGGAAACAGCAATTACCTGGGCTATTCACAGAAAATAGTAAATTACCAGATCTTTCTCATCAACTCTTAGTCTCCAGAAAAATATTTTGCACAGTGGTAAAATCTCTGCCATTCCAGGCTTACACGCTGAATCTGAGGTAAGGGTTGGGTAGTTGGTTTTGAAGCAGGTAAAGTTACAGAGGCTAATATGTGTATAAGCCTTGCTTCTGTTGCCTAGAAATGAAGTAGAAAGGAAGTCTTTGAACAGTTTCCTTGGTAATGACATTCAGATGACTGAGCACAGTTGAGTTTTTGCCTGAAATTAATTCATAATTTCAACACATATTTATTAAAGAAAATCTTTCATTTTTCAAAATAGCTTACACATGTTTCAACATATGATTGTGCATTTTATGCAAAATATGAAACTATGTGCGGTGGTTTGAATTTTTTGCATCCACTTCCAATTATTCATGCATTCATTCATATTATATAGAAATTTATGTATTCACTAATATATGTTACTCACTATGCCATGTGATGGTGAAAAATATCCTGATGTCATCTCTTCAATACTTTCCACTCCACATACTCAGAGCAATTCAGAAGTAATAGCAATTTCCCTAACCCATCTTTTCATTAATTTTCATAATTCATACAACTTTAACTTTAATGGGATTCATTTAAATTAATGCATAAACTCATCTTTTATTTAACTCATACATTTAAAAATTCTTTTTTTTGTGACTCTTAATATAAATTTTATTTTTATATTCCCCATACAATTTCAACCCCCCCATTTTGACCCCAATCCCTCCCCTCCCTCCACCCACCCCCCCAAAAGTGTCTCTGGTTCATAGATTTTTGTTGATTTTGATTTTCACTTTCTTATAGTTATTCATTTTCCTGGCCCCTTATTTAAGTTTTCTAGATTCCTGCTATGAGTGAGACCGTCCGGTATTTTTCTTTTTCTTTCTGGCTTATTTCGCTGAGCATGATCCCTTCCAGCGCCATCCATGTTGCTGCAAATTGCATGTGTTTATCTTTTTTGAATGCTGAGTAATATTCCATGGTATATATGTACCACATCTTCTTGATCCAGTCATCTATTTTTGGGAATTTGGGCTGTTTCCAAAGCTTAGCTATTGTAAACAGTGTTGCTATAAACATAGGGGTGCAGGTGTTCTTTGGAATTGATGTTTCTGTGTCCTTTGGGTAAATACCTAGGAGCGGATCATATGGAAGCTCTATGTTTAGTAGGTCCAGAAATCTCCACACAGCTCTCCATAGTGGTTGGACCAGTTTGCACTCCCACCAGCAGTGCAGGAGAGTTCCTTTTTCTCCACACCCTCACCAACATTTGTTGTTGCTAGTTTTTTTAATATGTGCCATTCTCACTGGTGTAAGATGGTATCTTATGGTAGTTTTGATTTGCATTTCCCTGATTACAAGTGATGTTGAACATTTTTTCATAAATTCTTAATGTTTTTGGATAAGGGAGTGATTGTTGTTTGTTTATGAATTATGTTTTAAGTAATGAGGATCTAGATCCCAACTGTCTCAAACATTTTCTTATTGTTGCTATTGTTATTATGAGTACTACTAGAGATCTAAGTGCAAATACCACCCATAAAAATAAACCATTAAATTTATGGTTGTTTGTCAATTTTCTGTAGTTTATTATATCTAGATTAATATGGGAGAAATCTTGAAAAGGTTTCAGACCTTTCATTGTTAAGGAATGTCATTGTAGAAAAGAGAAAAAAATGAATTATTTAAACTAAAAGGGTATAAGAATACAAGCGAACTTATAATTTAAGAATTTTGTTTCTACTTGATACAGCAAATTCAGTTAGAACCCAACAGAAAAATGGAATGTAGATATGATCTCAGGGGCTATTTGTTTGTTGGCGGCTTAACACCAGGACACGTATTGGAAACTTTTCTGGTTCACTTATAATATGTATCAAGATTATAAATAGTAATTACTGAATAAATCATTGTGGTTCCAATGATAAAGAATAAATGTAATGAATATTATGACTCTGACTTCTCCACACTCCAGACAGCACAATGCAGAAAGTTTTCTATATCAAAGTAAATTTCAGGCTAAAGATATAATGAAAAAAGCATCAGAAACTGAATTCACAAACTCATAGTAATTAAATCTGACAATAGCACTGAACAAAATTTACATTTTGATTTTTACTTATAAAACTCTCCTTTCCAGGGCCTCGCTGGTGGTGCAAGGGGTAAGTCTCAGCTCTATCAAGCCATCACCAACCTCCGCAGCATGAGTTTGATCCCCAGCCAGGGAGCTAACCCACATGGTGCATCAGACCTCTCCTGTCTTGCCCGCTGCTCCCCTCAGTCGTGTATCTAGGTAGATCTGCCTGTTCTGCTCCCCACTCTGTCTCTGGTGAATTCTCTCACCCTCCCTGCACCTCTGGCCTACACCCTAGTCCTTGTATGCATAAATAAATAAAAATGAATTTAAAAAAGATTAAAATGCTCCTTTCCTTCCAAATTAAAAGTAAAAAATACTTTGTTCTCCAGGTTTTAACATCCTTCTTTGTACTCATATATAAATTTCAAATTTATTTACTGCCCCCACTGTGCCTGACTTATTTCCCGTTGGTCTTATCATTATTCATGTTGTGCTCTGACTCCACAAGCTCTTTCTGCCATGATTCTGTTATTTATCACTCTCCTGGTAATCCTCTTAGTTTTTCAACCATGACTTCTGCATTTGTTCAGTCTTCACTGACTCCTCCCTCTCTGTCTGTACCATAATGCCTTAGGCCCAAACAAACTAACCTATTGAATCATCTTCCAGATTCTACCCAGTGCCTAAATAATCTCCTGTCTTCCAATTGTCAGGTAACAACTTATTTGGATAAGAAATTATTGTTATGTGTATCAATATATATATCTTCTCTGAAATCTTTTCCCCAGGATATTGATTATTAAATAGACTTATATACATTCCTAATGTCAATTTCATTTTTAGTTTAACTCCATTTTCCTGGCTTTTCTCTCCCTTCCTTATTCACAAAAGAAATTGACTTTTCATTTTTAATTCTCTCCATTCTTTCTCCAAGTCTAATCAAGAAAATATACTTTGAGTCATGTACTAAGCTCCATGGGGAAAGTAGAGATGCATATGATGCAGTAGTTGTCCTCAGGATGAGGTTGGTTTTCATGGGAATAGAAAGCTATTAAAGCAAGATACCAGGACAGTCAATAGCCAAATATTTAATTCTGCTTGATTGACTTAGGCATATAGTACAGTACAAAATTTTTTACTTAGTACAAAATTCCCCATTCAAGCATATATATTAAATATTAATACAATTGTGTTAGAGAATTAAATTAGGTTTTTATATGCACAGGTACACACACACATGCATGCAGAGGGGGAGAGAAATGATTCATACAAAAGTAGTTTCCATTTCATATTTCAGTATGTAGTATCTCTATGATTTAGTCAACCTACTGAAATGATCTAAACTGATGGGGACACTGTTCTTACCCTTTGGGATTAATATAAAAATAACTGAAATAATTACTGATACCTTGATATCTTCATGCCTAATTCTCAGAAAATACTATGCATTTGCCCAATAACTGGCTGTCAACCAATTATTATTAGTATGTAATCTTGGTTAGTCATTTAAACTTCTCTTAAGCCCTATCTAAAACACTGAAATGAAAATAATACTAACCTCATAGAATATAGTAAGAGCTAAGTGAGGAAAGCCAAGTAACAGAAATGCCTGGCATATTAGAGATATGCTCAGTAAATGTCAATTGTAAATTTATTTATTTATTTTTTATTTTTGCATAGAAGAACTGGGGTGTTGGCTGGAGGTGTAGGGGGTAAGAGGATTCACCAGAGATAGAGTGGGGAGCAGAACAGGAAGATTCACTGAAATACACTGCTGAGGGGAGCAGCGGGTGAGACAGCAGAGGTGTGCTGCGCCATATGTGGGTTAGCACTCTGGTGGGCCATCAAACTTAGGCTGCAGTGATGATAATGCTGAGACTTAAACCCTACAATTGTAACTTTTAGAGTATGATAATTTCCATTGTTTTACTTTCACTATATTTTAAATTCAATCATTTTTATGAAAAAGATGCATTTACTTTTAAAAAAGAATTTAGATTAATCTTCATATCCTCTTTTCATGAGATTCTGATAGCATACAGAATTTTCTGGAATTTTCTATTACTTCAAAGTTTATATAGCTCAGGGATTGAGCATAGTTACAGTATATTTACATGTCTTTCGGCTTCTTCTATGCCATCGTGGGATTTTTTTTTTCCATGCAGACTACATCTTGAATAGTAAGTACTTTAGATCAGCTAAATTCATGTTATACTATAATATGGTTTTCATGAAGCCACAGAGGGAAAACTAAAAGAAGAAAAATAAGAAAGGATTAAATCAAGATGAATAGGAAAGACATGCATATAATCACACTCTCAGATATGAGTTTGTGACATTTGATAACTACTGCTCTTATCAGTCTTCTAAGGATTCTATAATTCCATGTCCCTAAAATGAAAACATCGGTGTACCCCTCCCTTTATACATCAATGTACAATTAAAGAAGCTCAAACTGACCTAAAGTATCTTTCAGCGGTGCAGTGGGGGCCAAATGCAAATATTTTATCAATGATAAAATATGAAGTAGGGTTTAGCAAATATTCAATATTTCAAGACCCTTATACAAGGCAAAAAAATGTCAAAGACATTTAATAGCAGTTACAATTAAATGAAGTTATACTTAACAGAAATTACAATTTTAGTTTCTGCTGGTAAAGAACATGATTCATTACAATTTCAATTTGATGACAGTGATAGGTTTGAATGCATTTACAATGCATAAATTACAACATTATCTTCATATATCTGAAAGATATAACTATATATATGGAGTTAAAATACACTGTTTTAGCATTACCAGGCACTGGGACATTTTGGAATGAATGAATGGGAATAAGCTGTGTTCACATTTTTGTTCTCTACCTCTTACACAGAATCAAGTCTAAAAATATAATATGGGATAAAATAATACACCATTAGTAAAGTCATGTTTCTGTCTATGTATTCACATAATACAGCTTTGGAGACATATACTTCTGTAAATACCAAAAGTATACACTATAAATAATTTTCACATCCTAATTCCTATTTTCTTTCATTTATTTACATTAATGCTTGGAAACTAAAATTTATATATGAAAATAGAATGTCTTAAATTAATTTTAAACTAAGACTAAAGAAAACTTAAAAGGTAACTGAAAATATACCTGAAAATAAATCTGAAAATATACCTCATCATCTAAATAGAAAATAAAGATCATACATCTAAAAGACATCAGCAACTATCTCCAAAACATGAATTGCAGAAAATGTACCAAATGGAATTATGTGTTTGTTCAACTGTTACTTCTGCTCAACAGGTTACAGATTTGTCTTTTTGTGCTACATATGAGTGATTTTCTCCTTATTGATAATAAGTACAATTATTTTCAATTATCAGTTAGGTGAAAGAGATTATGTGATATGTGAATAAGTGTGATTATATCTTATGCCAGATGAAATATCAGAGTTTTTCTTCAGCTTTCTTCATGATATTTAGATTTTAAATTTAATGTAAATTTGGAGGATCTGCACACCATACCGAAACCTAAACTTAT
The DNA here is from genome assembly GCF_014898055.3 of Talpa occidentalis. NCBI lineage: Eukaryota > Metazoa > Chordata > Mammalia > Eulipotyphla > Talpidae > Talpa > Talpa occidentalis. The sequence continues at coordinate 74,404,459 of NW_023602073.1, read as the reverse complement.
ATAAGAAACATTCAAATGATAACATATCAACAAGTAACAAACCTAGAGGTAAGTTTAGAGACCAGAATTAACCCCAAGGTACATAAGTTCTGATAGACACATAGTCAAATAAGATTCCCTCGACTCCCATCAATCAAAAATGGTTTTACAGAAAATATAATATGTCTCTACAATTTAATAAGGGTCAAAGAACACCAAACAAAGGAAATGTATTTTATGACTTTAACAATTCCTTCAGGAAATTCCACAAGCAATGATGCACTTCAAATTCATGCTTACAGGACAATAATAATTCTGATAAGGCATAAAGATGAATTGAATCAATGTATGCAAGTCAACTAAGGGGCTATTCACCAAATTAACCAGATGGACTGTTGTAACAGAATTGACCACATCTACTAATTACTTGGCTTCACAGAGATACAGCTGAAATGATCCCAGTTGTTAATGAAGAATTAAGAGAACTGTCAAATATGGTGTCAATAATTTAGATAAATTACCAAGCAGTCCAGATAAGAAAAATGGGGAATAAACTAAAATGGGTCATCAGAAAACAATTACCTTATATCCTGACCCAATAAAAATTCCATAAAGTGACAATAGAAATAGGCTGACAAATTAAATAGACTCAGGTACTTCTCTTTATGGTTTTAGCAGCATCCATGTGGTTTAGTAGCATCTAGCTTACTAAAAGTGTATTTGGCAAATTCTTTCGCAACAGGTTCTTTTTTCTTTGTTGTGAAAAACAAATACCATGAACTATATCTTAACAAAGTTGGAGTATGCAGTAGAGCACTGTTAATATTCTCAAGGTTGTTAAGTAGATATCTAGAACTTTTTCATAGTGCATTACTGAATCTCCATGCCCATCGAACAGTACTAAGCATTCTTCTCTCCTCTGCCCTGGCAACTGTATTGTACACGATTTCTGGGAATTTACTTAAGTAACATCATATAAATGGAACCATGTAGCATTTATTTTCTGTGACTGGATGATGCTTTCAATGTTCTTCCATATTGTAGCATATAACAGAGCATATGTATATATTGTATATGCATATAAAATATATTATATATAACTAAATAATATTTCAATACATGATATACCATTTTTCTATTGATGGATGAACAGACTACCATTCATTCATCAAGGGAAATTTAGATTGTTTCCTATGTTTTAGTTATTGAGAATAATCCTGAGAATATTGAAAATACTGCTGTAATGACTATGGGAGTATAAAACCTCTTATTAGTCTTGTTTTCAGTTCTTTTAGATAAACACCAGACTTGGGATAGCTGGATCATATTGTAGTTCTATTTTTTTTTTTTAGGAAAATCCATATTTTCTATAGCATCTACATAATTTTACATTCACACCAGCAGTATGAAAGAGTTCCAATTAACCTACAATATTGCTAACACTTGTTTTTTTTCTATTTTTGTCAAGAAACTTGTAACAAGTATGAGGTGATATCACACTGTGCTTTGGTATACATTTCCCTGATCATTAGTGATGCTAAATATATTTTCATATACCTGTAGAGTAACTGCATATTTTCTTTGGAAAAATGTCCACTCAAGTTCCTTGTCCTGTTTTTTAATGAGTTATAGTTCTTTTTTTTTTTTTGCTATTGAGTTATATGAGTTATGAGTTTTTTTTAATATTGTCCATAGCAATCTCTTATAGATAACATATTTTGCAAATATTTTCTCCCATACTGTAGGGTGGCTTTGTTTTAGGTACTTAATATTTTAGAGATGTTTCAGATTCATAAAAAGTTTAGTGAAAGATAGAGACATCTAGCTTCCCTATATCCACACATGCATAGCCGCACCCCATCCCACTATCAACATCACTAACCAGAATGGTATAATTTTACCGAAGATGAACCTACATTGCAACATTGTAATTACAGAAAGTCTGCAGTTTACTTTAGGATTCAACCTTGTGTTACGCATTCTATGGGTTTAGACAAATGTACGATGGCTTGTGTCTATTATTATAACATCAAACAGAGTATTTTCGCTGGTGAATCTTCTCACTCTCCACACCTCTGGCCTGTACTCTAGTTCTTGTATGTATAAATATACATATATATATTTTTTTTAAAAAAGAACACTATATGTGCAAAGGCTCAAAGGTCAGAAAAGTATGGTGCATTCAATTTCATCATGATTGTAAGAAAAAAAATATTCCCAGCAGGGACCACTATCTGTGTGGAGTTTTAGTTTCTCCCCATGTCTGTGAGTACTTTCTCACTGTACTTGTTTCTTCCTATACCCAAAGAGGCTGATGTTCAGTTAGCTGGCATGTCTAAATTTTCCCAATCTGAGTGCATGTGGGTGAGTACATGTGCATTCTGCAATGGAAGGGCAATCTGTCCAGGGTTGTTTCCCACTTTGCACCCTCAGTTGCCATGATAGGTTCTGGCAACTTGTGACCATGAATTAGAAAAAGCAGGTTGGAAAAAAAATGAAGAACGAATTAATGCAAATAATTGCTTAACATTAGAAGTGTATTGGGTCTTTATTTAGAAGTTTGGTGATATTTATGTGACTACAAATAAGCCATAGGAACTTAAGTCTTGTTTATATCAATTAGCATAGGTAAAATTGGTTTTGTTATAGGTCATTTCACTTAAGGAAATGACTAAATGGGTACTTAGAGAATTCTATCGCATTCTCTAAGTAAGTTATCTTGATCCATATACCATTTTCAACAGCACTTAAATAGCATGATTAAAACTCTTTTATTAAATGACTCATTAGTATGTGATTTCAGGTAGCCTAGAGAGTAAGTCATATCTCAGGAAGCATACCAGTGACATACGACAGAATATAATTGCTTACAACTCCCTTGGGGGCTCTTTCTTAATGGATTTAGAAGCAGTTTGGTTTACCTTATGATTATGCTGATATAAGTAAAAATTAATATGCAAAGAGTTAGCTGAAAATATGTCCATCATAAAAGAATCATGATAAATAAATAAAAATAAATATTCAAGTTGCAAATCTCCTTTCAAAGATATGCCTCAGCAACAACACCCATATTTAGGTCCTGGGTTAAGGCCCAAGAGGCATGGTTTAAATGACAATATAATTCAAGATAGTCCTTGATTCTGCTTCATTCCTTGTGAACTAGTAATGCTTTTGCATAAATATCAATTTAATGCATGATCCTTTTATTTACATAGTTCATTTAAGTCTGTTGTTGATTAAACCATAACTCAACATTGAGTCCATCTAAATATACCTATAAACATTCATCATGGTTGAATTATATGGTAGGTTAAATCTGGAAGTACTACAATGCATATTGCAATAAAAAATGGAGGGAATGACACTAGCTTAAAGCTTGAGGTGATACTTCACCCATAAGTCAGAGTAGAAATCAGCATATGACATGGATAACATGCTAGAATAACCTTCCTGTTCCCATCAAGATATATATCCCTGTAGTATTAAATCTAATCAGCAATGAGGCAGATGTATGACTAATACATTCCTAAATGGGGGATTACAGATAAAATTCAAAATTCCATTTTGTTAAGAAAAGAAACAGCTCTTGTTAAAAAGACTGAATGTCAGCTCATTAGGTAGCAATCCATGGTTGTTCAAAGTTTTCCAAATATAAATCTCAAGCCACATCACTTGATGATTCCATTAAAGCACAGCTAGAACCAAGGAAGATATTTTGAAACAAGAAAGTTTGGCATGATTTAAAAAGCTAAATTTGTTCTAGGATCACACAGATTATAAACTTTCTTTCAGTATCTGGCATTGTAGGATATTTTTAAATGAATGCAGCTATATTGGCATTTAACAATAGTTGATTGCATGACTTCTTTTGATACTCTATATTTATAAAGAGTATGAAAAAAATGTGAGTTGTACAACTTCACTCTTACAAGAAACTTTGTAAATCACCTTGTCTGACTTTTCATGCAAGGCAGGATATCTGTAGTACAATAGCCCTGGCAGCACTGAACCACCAACGCACTAACTTGTCGTACAATAGCCCTGTTACAGTGAATTACTTAAATATTTGAAGTTATTTGGAGCATATGTCATTATATCTGCCTATTCCAACATTTTACAATTCTTAGAAGCCCTTCCCTACTGTAAACTTAATTTTTTTATCTATTAATTCTTTTTGTCCCAATTTGGTCATTGTCTCCAGCATACTATAAATATAATTTAACGTTTAAGTTTATTTTAAATGGCAAGTTTCTTAAAAAAAATATTTATTTATGCATATAAGAGCTAGGATGAGGTCTGAGGTGGGGGGAAGGGTGAGAAAATTCACCAGAGACAGAGTGGGCAACAGAACAGGCAGACTGACTGAAATACACTGCTGAGGGGAGTAGCGGGAGAGACAAGAGAGGTCTGCTGCACCATGTGGGTCACCTTCCTGGCCCGGGCTGAACTTGTGCTGCAGTAGTTGTAGATTGCTTCATATTGCTGATGCTTAACCCCTTGCACCACCATGGAGGCCCCTCAAATGGCAAGTTTCAAACAAATCACATTCCATATTTTTCTGATTTGAGATGGAAACCATTGAAAAGAGATATAGTAATTATTAAATTCATGCAAAGTCCAAATCCTTATCAATTTTTATATTTAACTGAGCTGAAAAGAAAAACATTCTGTTTTAAACATTACATATTTCATTTAGAATGCCAACAAATGCTTTTATAATGAGTACTTTTATTTTACAAGCTAGGAATATACATAGGTAAGATCAATTTTTCCTTTCCTTATTAGTGAAATATATTTATTGATGAACATATATTGGATAGAATTCTGAATTTATTTCTAAACCTGCTATAATGCATAGGACTCAATCTCAAAAATCTACCAACTTCCATACCTAAATGGAAGGGTTTTTGGGTTTTTTGGACTTTGAGATAATTTAGACGTTATCTTCATTCCTCCCATTTCATAGAACAGCAAACTAAAGTCATTTAGCATAATTCATGTGAGTACATATATTAGCTCATTGGAAAAGTCATGGTATATTTTTCATGTTTTCTCTGCAAAAATGCATCATGACTTTTCTGACAACCCAATAAATGAGTTAAAAGACAGAACTATTATGAAATCTCCTGTCTTCTAAATAAGTGTTTTATTTCCATTGCCTAATGAATTCTGAACTTCAAAACTGGCCCTAAGTCAATGATCATACTTATAAAATATATTCTATAATAATCATTAAATTAGTTTTGCCTTTTCTGATGTGATCCTTTCAAGAGGAATAGGCCATTCTATGAAGTTTTTGAAATTAATTAAATGATAAGATCTTTCTGATGTATAATAATGCACATAAAACCTTTCATGTTTTCAATAAATGTCACATATCTTATTTGTGAAGCCATTATTTTGATCTAGTTAGCACAAGCAAAGGACATGAACCTTAATAATCAGTTTGTTGATAATATTAAAAGCATCAATGGCTTTGCAAATCCTAGTACATGGATCCTATTTTTCATCATATTCCTTGCACCCATAATTTTTAAAATAAATTAAATCGTGTTAAATTCTTAATAGCTTCACACATTTTTATTGGTTCCAGTTTTGGTTTGAAAATCTGTTTCTTTTCTCATATATTGTCTTAGCTCATGTTAGAACACATAGTTTCATAAAATAAATATGAATAGATCAAATATTTTTCTCTCAAAGAAGTTGAAAATCTCAGGTGCAGTCTTAGTCATTATTATTATTTTTGCATTTAAATGCCTTATGATTTTATATTGTTACATTATTGCTAGTGGTACTCAAATTTTCAAATTGCTGCAAATATTATAAGTTTAAATGAAGATTTATACCTGGCAATTTGTGACACTACATCCACATTTGCATTAAGAATTACTGAATTAAAACCAAGGATTTCCCACTATCAAAATAGCTGAAATTTTCTGCAACTAATACTTGAATTTCTTTTAGTCTAATTGTTTCTCAAAGTCTTATGAAATATGTATTTAGGCCCAATATTTTTTTAAAAAATGAGAGAATGCTTTCACTAAATGAAAAGTTGGTAAGCATTATTTAACAAATATAAAATGACCATAAAAATTCGAAACAGTAAAGTGGTAATATAATACGTGTAAGAGAAAATCTAGGCTTGAGAAACTATAATAGATGAGCAATAAATAAAGTTTTTACTGGGCAGTGAGAGTAAGGATGAGAATACAAATGATGATATTTCTCCGAATCTATTTAAAAACAGACATGCGAATCAACCAACAAATTAAAACCCAATAAATCACTCTTCAGTCTTTTCTTCCCACATATTCTTGCCTTTTCTTAAATTGTAAAACTTATTGGAAAAAAGTCTTTATCAATCTCTAATTCCTCTCCTTTTATTTTCTTTTGCACCCAGTCTTCTATTTTCTTTTGCATTCTTCCCCTCTACCTCATACCATTACTATAGGAAATATTCTCCTTAAGGTCATTAATGATTCTTAAATTCCAGGGTCAGTTCTAATTCCACATTTCACTTGACTTACCAGTAGCATTTAACACAGCTGGTAACACTCCATAATACTGTTAAATATCTTTACTCCTTTAGATTATTCATTGTCCATTATTCTCAGTCTCATGTTTCATAGTTTGCCCAGCATATATTATAGCATACCGTATCTCCAACATATAGTCCTTGGTGTCTTTTCTTTTTTATATTTATTAATTATCTCATTCAGGCTCAGCGCTTTAAATACCATGTACTTGCTGAAATTACCAAATTCCCATCTTCAAACTTGACTTTTCTACCAAAAACTCTACTCCCATGTATTTAAATACATATTTGACTTCTCCACTTGGATACATCTCAAATTCAAATATCTAAAAATAAAATTTTGATATTCTTGGATTTGAGTCCTCCCAAATCCAAGTTTTTTTCTTGCATAGGACAAGTCTGGAGACACCCCTGAATTCTCTTTACCACTTTCCATAGTCCAAGTGTGAACAAATTTTGGTGGTTCTGCTTCAAAATCTAACTAGAATTTGTTAGATCTCATTGAATTTTGAGACCAATTAAAGAATAATATCTATTATTATATCTATTATTCTATAATTATAAATTATTTATAAATATGTATACAGAATTCAAATGCTAAAAGTAGTTACAGGAAATAAGAGTATATAATACACTCTTAATAATGAATATAGTAGTTAAGTCTGTAATCACACATGAGAAGAGTCAGCATTATACTAAATAAATCATTCTAAATGTCTTGTCATGGATGGCAAAAATCAGAAATTATAGATTTAAGTTTGAAATCAGATCAAGTAAATTATAAGGAGATATATGAATCATGAAAAATTATAAACAAGGCTGAGAAGAAAGTCTTTACTTAGCAGTTGATAATCTGAAAGGAGACCGTTGTAGAATTAACTTATGGTTCCCACTTTCTAAATCACTAAATCGTACTTAAAAAGACAAACAAGAATACAAACAAAAAGGCATATATAGCAAAAAAAAAATTAAAGAAGCATTTTAAGGCTAGGTTAAATGTATATAGGAAAAGACTGTGTTGCTTCAGCTAAAAATGTTTACAAAAGGATGTCAATTAAATGATACACATTTTCTTGATCACTACAGTCAGAGTGGACCTGAATGAGGAGAAATCACAAGGATGGCAGCGTTCACCTCCTTCCCCATGGGGTAGTAAGTGGCAGAGCCCTTGTCAGTTCAGCACCACAGACCAGCCCTCAGCCACTGTACTGGAATCATTCACATTCACAGCACAAAAAATGTAGATTCTTGAAATGTATTCACTCTAGTGCTGAACACAGTGATAATATGCAGCGAATGTTTTGATGGATTTAGATTTTTGACTGACTGATTAAATCCTTCCCTTATGAATTTTTCATTTCAGTCATACAAACAGGGGAGAAACCTGGAATTTTAATATTTTTCTCACATCATCAATTATAGTAAGTGGTTTTATCTCTAGCTTTGGATGACCCCCAAATTACATCTTCTTAATTTTTTCAAAATTAAATGAATGTAATTATTTTAAAGTATACATAAGAGACATAGAACACAATTATTCTTAAATGTATAGTGTTTTATATTTATCTTCCCATTGTTTTTTGCCTTTCTCTAATAGAAGATATTGTTAGAAAAGTCAATGTAACATGGAGATAACTGCAAGTGAGAAGAATTACTGTTAAGAAGAAAACAGTCATGAGTCAGCTTTTCCTAGCAAGTGCCTAAAGGTTCAAGGCAGAAGGTTGAACCTTTCCTGAATATCTTTGATCCTTCCCTTTGTAAACATCTTTAATTAAGTAGTGTCAAATCTTCTGGATGCTGATCCATCCCCAACATTGTGACATGTTGCATTAAAAAAGATCATACCTAAAATATCTTTATTTATAAAACTAGAAAGTTTGGCTAGATGATAATGAAGGGAAATTCTTGCTCAAAATTTGTAGAAGACATGTGTGTTTTAGCCATCCAGCAACCATTTCCCTTTTTCCTGTTAACAGTACCTGATTTCACTAGGAAAGGGAACACCCCCGCCCCTCCAGCATCCCACGCTTCCACTTCCCAGTGGTTGTTGTTTCATTCTCTCTCTGTTTCCCCTAGATTTATTGATTTATTTATTTTAAAGATTTATTTATTTATGCATACAAGAACTGGGGCACAGGCCAGAGGTGTGGGAGAGATGAGAGGATTCACTGGAGACAGAGTGGGGAGCAGAACAGGCAGATCTACTGAAATGCACTGCTGAGGTGGGCAGTGGGTGAGAAAGGAGAGGTCTGCTGTCCCATGTGGGTAGCTCCCTGGCTGGGAATCAAACTCATGCCATGCTCCAGTGGCTGAGGATAGCTTCATAGTGCTGAGACTTAACCCCTTGTGCCCCCAGGTAGGCCCTGATTCCCCTTGATTTAAGCTGACCTAATTAGAGAATTATTTCAATTTAGTCATGATGCATTATGGGTGTCAACCTAACCCAAACAAAGTCAACTAGATTACGTCTAAAGTAATCTTGGGATTTAGACTTGAGCAACCAGAAAAAAGAGAGGGGGCCTTCCATTGGAGTTGAGCCTAGTATGTTACAGGGCTGGAGTTATCAGCAGTTACCTTGCCACAGGAAACTTGAAAATAGGGCCAACCCAAGTAAGAGTATGGAGTTGGAGACAAACTAGATCCCAATAGCAGTACTGAATTCAGGTATTTATATAATGCATTTCTAGATTTCTCAGTTGTTGGAGCTAAAGACTCTCTCTCTCACCCCTTTAAAACACACACATTTATTATTTCATTAGGTGACATTTTGTTTCTTACAGCAAAACAAGCTCTGGATAATACAACAGTTCTACAATCCTGATTCTACAGAGCTGTTCCCTGATTTATTATTAAAATGTGCTATACATACATAAATAACAAAATGTTACCCAGCTATAGAAAACGATGAAATCTTGCCATTCAGACAACATGAATGGAAGTGGAGGGGATTATGTGAACTGAAATGTCAGAAGGAGAAAGACTAAAATGGCATGATTTCACTCACCTATGGAATACAGAGAAACAAAACAAAGGAACTAACTAAATAAAACAAAACAAACCCTAGAAATATGACTGACAAATTGAGCCTAGTAGAAAGGGAAGGTTGGGGAGGGAACAAGGGGGAGATGGGATACCCACTGGGATATGGGTGCTTTGGCAGTGAGAATGTTACAGTGACATACATACAACTTAAGACGTGTGAACCTATTCCCCTATGTCATATACAGTTTTATAAACCAATGTTACCCCAATTAATAACAGTGGATCATAAAAAAGTGGATCATAGACCAAAAAGCAATAGCTTAAATCATAAAGTCTTAAAAGAAAATAAAGAATTAAACCTTTACGACAATCAATTTTTAGATATAATTCTAAAAGCATGAATTTTCCAGAAGAGAAAATCGGGTAAGTTTGCCTTCATTGAAATTTAAAACATTTGTACTTCAAAAGACATCATGGAGGGTCTCCCTGGTGGTGCAAGGGCTTAAGACACAACCTCTGAAGCTGTCCACAGCCACTGCAGTACAAGTTTGATGCCTGGCTGGCCAGGGAGCAACCCACATGGCGCAGCAGACCTCTCCTGACTCGCCTACTGCTCCCCTCAGCAGTGTATTTCAGTCATTCCTCCTGTTCTGCTCCCCACTCTGTCTCTGGTGAATCCTGTCAACCCCCGCACCTCTGGCCTGTGCCCCAGTTCTTATATGTGTGAATAAATATATGTTTAAAAAAATTGAAAACAAAAAACAAAAACAAAAGACACAATCGAGAAAATGAAAAGACAGCGTACAATGGGAAAAATATTTGCAAGTCATTATTTTATAAGGAATTGTATCCAGAATATACAAATAACTCTTATGCTTCAAAAATAAAAAGACAGGGCCTCCCTGGTGGTGCAAGGGGTTAAGTACCACACTATGAATCAGTCCGCAGCCTCTGTAGCATTAGTTCGATCCCTGGCTGGCTAGCCAGGGAGCAACCCACATGGCACAGCAGACCTCTCCTGACTCACCCACTGTGCCCCTCAGCAGTGTATTTCAGTCATTCCTTCTGTTCTGCTCCCTCCTCTGTCTCTGGTGAATCCTGTCACTCTCCGCACCTCTGGCCTGTGCCCCAGTTCTTGTATGCGTGAATAAATAAATATTTAAAAAATAATAAAAAACAGCTTAACCAAAGATATGAATAAACATTTCTCAAGAAAAGATGCACAAATGGCCAATAAATAGATGGAATGATCCTCAACAACATTTGTCATGAAGGAAATACAAATCAAAACCATGGTGAGATACCATTTCATTCTTACAAAGATGACCAAAAGCAAAAAGTAAGATAGTAAGTGTTGACAATGGTGTGTAGAAAATGGAACTCACCATTCATAGGTGGTGGGATTGTAAAATGGTTTAGTCATTTTGGAAAACTTTTGGCAACTCCTTAATATATTAACATAGAGTGCCAGATGGCCCAGCAATTCTACTCCTAAATTTATCCCCAAGATAAGTGAAAACATATGTTTGCACAAAAACTTGTATAAGGATATTCATAGCACCATTATTCATTACAGTCAAAAAGTGGAAACAACCAAGAGATCATTACCTGAATAAATAAAGAATAAACTAAATGTGATATAGCTAAACAAGAGAATGTTATTTAGCAACTAAGAAAGGAAGTATTGATACAAGCTATAAGATGGATAAACCCTGAGAACATAGCATTAAGTGAAAAATGTTAGAAAATCCACAATTGTTGGATTCTACTTATATGAAAGGTACAGAACAGGTAAAGTCATAGGGATAGAAAGCAAAAGTCTGGTTTCCTGGTACTTGGGGAAGAGGAAAATGAGTGGAGTGTTTCTTAGGGGTGATGGAAATATTCTGAATTAGATGATGGTAATGGTTGTACGATTCTGTAAATATACTAAAAACCTTTGAATTGGAAACTTAGAAACAAATGCAGACAGCAAAGTCAGAAGATAGTGAAGCAAATCAGTGATGATCACATGTCAATTTTTCTGTTAGAGTACATTTAGGATTAAACATTAGGGATAGTGTTATACTTAATGTTATAGTATCAGAGTTAATTTTAAGGCTAGAGTAAGAATTAAATTTAGGATTAACTTTATTCATTTATTTATTTTTTAAATATTTATTTATGCATACAAGAACTGGGGTATAGGACAGAGGTGCTGGAGGGTGAGAGGATTCACCAGAGAGAGTGGGGAGCACAACTGGCAGATTGACTGAAATATACTGCTGAGGGGAGCAGCAGGTGAGTCAGGAGAGGTCTGCTGCACCATGTGGGTAGATCCCTGGGCGGGGATTGAACTCGTGCTGCAGTGGCTGCAGATAGCTTCATAGGTTGCATTTTAACCCCTTGCACCACCACCACCAGGGAGGCCCCCTCAACCATTTTTTATATTTATTTTCTTATATCACTGTTAATTTCTGGGCAGTATTTGATTTCTTCCCTCAGGTGTAGTCCCCGTTAGTTTTCCCACCACCACAGCACCTGTGACCCATCACTACAGTTCCTCGTGGTTTTCCCTCCCGTTTTTTTCTGTTTTTCTTTTTTTTTTTTAAGATTTATTTATTTTTAAATAAAGAACTGGGGTACAGGTCAGAGGCACCAGAGGGTGAGAGGATCCACCAGAGACAGAACGGGGAGCAGAACAGGTAGACAGACTGAAAACACTGCTGAGGGGAACAGCAGGCACGACAGGAGAGGTCTGCCGCAACATGTGGAAATCTCCCTGGCCAGCCAGGATCAAACCAGGCTGCGGACAGCTTCACAGTGCTGCACTCAACCTGCTGTGCCACCTGTTTTGACCCGTTTAGGGTTAGTTTTGGAGTTAGAATTGGGTTAAGGATAGGCATGGGGCTAATGTTATTCGGGTTAGGGACTTAGTAGGTCAGGTTACAGGGTTAGGTTATTTTGAGACTCATTGTTTATGTTATCTATGTAGTGGTAATACTATGAGTAGTATTAAGGTTGCGATTGACAAAAGGGCTGGGGTTAATTTTAGGGTTAGGGTTATGGATAGGATTTGAATCAGGTTATGGGTAGATTTTGGGGTTTATTAAGATTTTAGATGAATTTCACATTATGTTTTATTTGGGGTAAAAGTGCTTGCAGTACGCTGAACTTTGCTTTGTAATTAAATAAAAAATAAAAATAAGTGAAATTAGGATAACAAATGGTTTAGAGATAGGTTTAGGGTTGATATTAAGGTTAAGGTAAGAGAAAGGAATAGAGATAAAATTTGGGTTAGGATAAGTTAAGGGTTTGGTTTAGAGATATGGTTGGTTAATTATAGGACTTTGGATAGAAATAGTGTGGTTAGTTTTAGGATTAGAGGTACGACTGGGTTTAGTTACAATTGACACTGGAGTCAAAGTTAGGGGTCATGGGATTATGACTATAGTCAGAATCAGAGTTAGTATGGGCACTAATGTTGGGTTAGGTTTGGAGGTAGGCTTGTTAATATTAGGGTATAAATAGCATTATAGGTAGACTTGGTTTTATGTTAGTATTACCGGATGGTTAGACTTAACAGTGAGTAAGGTTACTAAGGGAGCAACATACTCCTTGATTCATTCAATCAAAACTTCCTGGAGTACCTATAGGCATGCTTATCACTTTCATCATTCTACATAAACTTTATCGGGGAAAAAAATATTCAGAGCTTCCCTCTTTATCCTTCACTTTTTTCTTAGTTTTTTTTTTTTTTTTTAAGCTCCTTTTTCTTTCCTCCTTACCTACTACCCGTATAACACAGGTTGTTTACTATTATAATCAGTTGCAAAACAGTCATCCAAATCTAAGGAATATAAACAGAAGGAAACCCATGTACCTGGGAAGGGGTGACCTAACTAAACCTAGGGATTTCAACAGTATCATGACTGTTCTCTCCATATTTTTATCTGTATTGTTGGAAGTGGTTCTAATTCACCAGTTATAGTTTCCTTCAATGTGGGAGCTCTAGGTCTAATTATCCCAAGGTGTAAAATCTTACAGGAACATTTATTTCACTCTCATAAGTTAAATGTAAAATGGAACAATTCCTGATTATTTCCTTTTGGATGAGAGTATCTCCACTTAACCGAGCACTGTGGTTGAGGAATGGGTCTGGGAGATGAGCCAATTTTGTGCCTGATTCTGAGCAGTGGGAATTTTGTGATTGACAGTTTCTTTCCTCTCCCCATGGGAGCGAGAGGAATGTACATAGAATAGCAAAGGGACAGTTTCCTTTAAAAAGATATATGATGTGTGAAGAGGTATGAAAAGATACAAAGAAAAAAAGAATGTGGTTGCTGGAAAGTAAAAAAATAAATAAATAAACCAACAAGTTATCTATTATAGATCCCTATTTTATTGTGAAGTTTAAATTTCTTAACAATTTAGACACTGTTGAGATATACAGCACTGTGTTCCTTGTTATGTTCTGTACTATTTCGACATCTGTTTCAGTTATACTAGTTTTTCCTGATTTTAATTTAAGCCATTTCCTCTGGTTTTATCTTCAAGGGTCCCCTAAAACAACTTAATATAACACTTTCTTTGTGATTACTTTACCTAAATACATTTTGAAAGTTTTAGGTTAATCCTAAAGTTATTTGGGCATAATTTTTTTCTTATGTATTACTTTTGGGTTATTATGGATGTTTCCCTCTGTGAGGTATTTTGTATCAAGATGTTTCTGTCTTTAAAAACAAATCAATAGCCTATTGATTTTTCATCTTCATTTACCCTTTCCCTTCAATATTGTTACTGGGTTTCCTCATCATTCATTTTTAGTCTTCCTTCCCTTTATTCTGAAAGTTAATGACTTTATAATTATCCTTTTCATGGTGTTTCAGTGATAATTTTTGTGGAAAACATGATTAGAAAGAACAGTATGTCTCTGTATTATCAGATTTTTAAGCATTTTACATGAATCATTCTTGTTTGTTATTTGATATAAACTTTACTTCCCATGATTATATTTTCATTAAAAGCACATATTTTTATTTTATAGAAATTCAAGAAATTCATTTCTTTCATTAAAAAGTACCAGATTCAGGGCCTCCCCGGTGGCGCAGCCTCTGCAGCGCCTGTTCGATCCCTGGCCACCAGCAAGGGTGCCACATGGCCCGCAGACCTCTTTTGCCGCCTGCTGCTCACCTCAGCAGTGTACTTCATCGGTCTGCCTGCTCTGCTCTCCCCTCTGGCCCTGGTGAATTCTCTCACCCTCCGGTGCTTCTGACTGTACCCAGTGCTTGTATAAATAAATAAATAAAACTTTTTTTTAAAAAAAGTACCAGATTCAAAGATAATGAACTGTCATTAATATCTCATTGTTTGGTGTCCCAATAGTCATTCTTCTAGCCCACTCAGTGACAAAGCACATAATTAAATATCAAACTTACAGAAACTGAATATTATGAAACTGAATAGAACAGAACAGGATTTCCCAAAGTAAACTTCAAATTTATTTCTCTGACTTTGTTCCTTGTGTTTAGTATAAAATTAGACTCGAATATTAATATTTCAAGTTCTCTAGGGTTGATGGCAAAGTAGGAATAACACATCATTTGAGATTAGCAAGCATCTCAGATAAATTTTCTGATTTGAAATTTGAAAATGAATATCCATATATAATTATAATATCCATATATAATTACATATTGAATCATTTTAAAAATTCACTTAATGAACAGGGTTTCCAGTGACATGCTCACTTTCTTTAAAAGAATGGGTTATAATATGAAAGTACACATTTACAATGATTTTTACTTCTTTCATTATTCAAAAATAAATTATTATCTTTTAAAGGGAAGTCATATGGTAACCTAGCAACATCAATTTTTTTCCTATTCAAATTTTAAATAAATGAACTTGCACATACTAATGTTTCCAATAATGTACATATGCTGAAACTATGGCAAATAAGCAAAACCCAAGCATTTAAGCTAGCTACAGAAACCCCCATTCTAAAATGTGTAAGATTCTACTCCCCTTTCCTAATAATGTTAAATTAATAATACAAATATAGGAGTTCTGTCTTTTCAACTGAAGTATCTATGACCATGTTAAATAAAGGGAATTTGGACAAATAAATCAAAAGCCTTATTAAGGACACTCTTGAAATTCATTATGAAAAACAGAACTTGCCCAGTGTTATAGGAGCAGATATCCCCCTTGAGGTTTTTTGCCCATTTGTGTTTCATTTCTCACATGGTAGAAATTTGAGAATCACTCACAAAGGAGGAAAAGAGAAGGAAAGGACATGCAAATGTCAGAAAGCAAATATCAACTGACTCATTAATAAGATTAAATCAGTGGTATTACTGTTCTACATTGATTAAATTAGTGATGATAACCCTCAATGGCATATATTTCAAAATCAACTTAAAATGAAATAATAATAAAGCCAAACCAATGCATTTGATAAGAAATTTAGACATAATGATACTTTCATTATGTCTCATAGGTAAACAGCAGCATGGACTGAAGGGAGTGTGGATTTCTCCATCAACTGTGATTTGCTAGAAAGGTTAATAAGCCCTGTTTTACCACTTGGAGTGGAAGGGAAAATAGAAATCCTCAAGGGCAAAGACATTTTTTTTGTCATTCTGAGGATACTAAAGCTAGAGTTGACAAAAGGTGACCTTCTTTGTGCCGGTCTCTGTAACGCCTGTTGCTTCATCTTTCCTCCCTCCTGTCATTCACTTTTCTGGTGCCCCTATTTCCAATGCTAATATTTCCTTCTTTTTTAAAAAAAAAAGATATTTATTTATGCATACAGGAGCTGGGGTGCAGGCCAGAGAGATGCAGAGGGCTGAGAGGATTCATCAGAGATAGAATGGGGAAGAGAACAGGAGGATTCACTGAAATATGCTGCTGAGGGGAGCAGCAGGAGAGTCAGGAGAGGTCTGCTGCACCATGTGGGTAGCTCCCTGGCCAGGATTGAACTTGTGCTGCAGTTGCTGAGGATAGCTTTACAGGGCTGCATCTTAACCCCTTGTGCCACCAGGGAGGCCCGCTAATGTTTTCTTCTTCTTTTTTTTTTTTTTAAGATTTATTTATTTATACAAGAACTGGGGTACAGGACAGATTCGCAGGAGGATGAGAGGATTCACCAGAGACAGAGTGGGGAACAGATCAAGCAGACTGATGAAATACACTGCTGAGGGGAGCAGCAGGCGCGACAGGAGAGGTCTGCTCGCCATGTGGGACCCTCACTGGTCGGCAGGGATCAAACCAGCGCTGCAGAGGCTGCGGACAGCTACAGCACTGTGCTCAACTGCCTGTGCCACCGGGGGAGGCCCAAATGTTTTCTTCTTAATCATTAAGCTCTTTTTATACACATGATCTTATCGTTCAGTATACTGTTCATATCTCCTTTATAACAGATGTCACATTGTGTTTTTCTTTACTATATTGTATACCTATCCTTTCCAATAGACTGTTAACTTCTTGAGGAAAATAATATCTTTCAGATCTTTCTTCCTTCTAGCAGTATCAAGGACATTTTCTTTAATAAATATATACTCAATCATTTCATGAATGAATGGATGGGTATTCTGTCATTATTCAGATTAAAATTATACTCATTCCACAGTATCACACCACCCCAAAATGGATGTATGGAAAACATCAGTGTCGGCACTGTAAGATGCTAGTATTTTCTCTTGAGTAAATAGTGTCTATGGCCTTCCAAAGGAATCATTTCCCGTGACCTTAAAATCATTATCCAAAAAACTGTGGAAAATTTTTTCTACTTCTTAAACCTCAGCACAATAACATTATCTCATATACACCAATAAAAATAACACTTATTATAATGTTGAATAGAAAAATAAGCATAAAAACTAAAACATATATCCTCTTCCTGTGTTACATTCAGGGTATATAGGCTAACATAACACTTAGAGATCACTGCAAACAAGGAAGGAAATTTGATTTGGTAAAGAATGAGTTAAAGATAGTTTACCAATCAATATATATTTATCAATACTCTAGTAAACAGGGCAATATCTTGGGATCCAGGTATAGGAATGTGTGTATCCACAATATTCAAAAGAAAATTTCTTTTAGATGGATCCCAAATATTTTTCATGAAATGAAAATGGAAACTTTAAATTTCAGCGCTTGAACTAAATAAAAAAATTATATTATCTACAATTAATGCCATTAATAACTCCTTAAAATACATGTGAGTAGATTTTATGTATATATAGAACACGTAAGTAATGTAAGGGAAAAATTTATTTTCATAAATTCCAAATCTAAATTTATTGGTGCCCCAAATAAAAATGTCACCCCTCTAATCTATTATAGCCAAACATATCTCAAGTCTCATAAATCTTTCACAATATTTTTTAACACCTACTCTTTGGAGATATAATATATGCAAACTCCACAATATTGAATAAAAGGGTAGGTAATCATATGTCTGCAGCCGTTTAGATGGAGCTTGCCAGAATTTATGCTTCTTCCTTGTTTTCATATGAATGGTGAAGGACATTTCACTGAAAAAATGCATCTTTAAAACCTTGGTGGAAACAAGTCTTGGAGGAGAATTTTTATTCCTTGTTTTAATCCATATTCAGTATCTCCATATATTCGATATTATTACCAAAAAAGTTTTTGATGTTTTTAGAATTTCATATGATCCTTGTATCTGTTGTATAGCTCCTAAATTTATCAAAATCAGAGTCCACATACTTTTGTGTTGAAAACACCTTTCAGTTTCATAGCGAAACTCTAATTCTATGACACAAATTATCAACTACATTTATTATGTATAGAGAAATATTGTATATTTTTGTTTATTGGCTCAAGGGGCACACAAGGAAAGGAGATAACATCCATTTTAATCACAGTGACTTCAGATAGAAGATCATCCATTAGAAAATACAGGAAAGTCTTTGCATTATTAATAGGATTTTTTTCTCTAGAATTATTCTCATTCTTCATTTTACAGGGAATTCTACAGTGAATTCTGCTTATTATCCTATACTACCAAAATGTCATTTTTGATAGTTATATAACAAAAAAGTATACAGATTCTTACAATAGATTGAGCTAAAGTATACACTGATGATGATGTGCAATAAAATGTTACATGACTTGAGTACAGTACTTCAAAATTTGTACTAAGACAACTTTTTGAACTTCCTTTAAGTCTTTGGACCTTTATTCCTTCTTTTCATTTTTCTCCTCTAATTCTTCCTGTAAGTCTTTTTATTGTATTTTCTTATTTTTCTGCCTAATCCCATTTCAAAGCAGGACTTTTGATTTAACACTGGGAGCTCTTTATTGACACAATTGAGTTTGTGTCAAATGTAAAAGCACTTGGCTTTCAAATTAGTGTCCATGAAATAACAGAACACATGCTTTTAAGTTTTCCTATGGCAGAAATTCAGTGTTCTAGGGCCGTAAGAAAGAAATGGTCTCTAGAGTGACTGCTCCTGAAGTTCTAACTCAGTCAGGCATGGGTTCTGAAGTAAAATTATTTTATCATCTATGCCATTTTTTGGTGTTTTTTTTTTAAATGCACCATTCAAGATGATCCATTTCAAGTTTTAAGCAAATACAGCTGTGATGACTTCATAAAGGAGAAATTCAAGAGTAAAATAATATGTAAGAAAGCAATTATCACTTAACTATGAATAAAAATAGTCACTATTCCTCCCATAGTCTTTCATATCTGTGAGGAACACATAAAATATTAAAAATATGGATATAAAATATGGTGATATGTCCAAGGTTTATTTCTCCTAGTTTGACTTCTTACTTAAATGTCAGATTTTATATTCAAATCTTACCATGCATCCACATATACCATCTCAAGTTTAAAATGTACAAAGTCAAACTTTATTTTTTTCCCTTTCAAACCTGCTACTCTACCAGAACCCAACAGCTCAGTAAGTGATGCAAGGGTCCATTTACATGGCATGAAAATGTTGACTTCTCTCTTCTCATTGCTTCTACTATCAACATATAGCCTAATTATCACCTCTAGGATACACATTTGCTAAGGAAAAGAGCTTTGTCTATTTTGTTTGCTGTTATCAGCATACAGTAAGTTTTTTTTTTAACTAATCAATTTATTTAGTAATGCTAAAATGGTCTTACAACTTGATGCATCCAATTTATATTCCTTTGTATTTTTTTAATTATTTCAGAAGACTGTCTAAAGAATTCTCACATAAACTAAATGGCTTGCATAACCAAAAAGAAGAAAAATATCTGAGTGCAGCAAAATAATTGTGAATAGCATGTAAAGGAACAAGTGTACTTTCTACTCAACAGCTCCACACAAGTACTCCTCTGCTAATTCAGACTCAGCTGCCTTCATTATGGCCCTCTACTGAGGACACTTGACTTACTTTCTATATTTTCTATGTTAAGAAAAAACAAGACAATCAGTCTACTTTCCTTAACAAAATTTCTAATCATCAGAAAGCTATTTTCTGTTCTTATCAACTTCCTACATTTGATGACGTTTCAATTTCTATTTGCAGAATGTCTTTCATATTTGTTTTATTTTTTTCCACATTCAACTTCACTTTCCTGAAGAGCCTTGACAGGCTCCTAAATGGCTTCCCAGTATTTAGAACATCAGCCTAATCTTACCATTGTCTCAGAACAATCCTCCTTTGGGTGGTTCTTTTTTTTTAAAGATTTATTTTTTTATGCATATAAGAACTGGAGTACAGGCCAGAGGTGTGTGTGTGTGGGGGGGGGGGGCGAGAGGGTTCACCAGAGACAGAGTGGTGAATAGAACAGGCAGATAGACTGAAATACACTGCTGAAGGGAGCAGCGGATGAG
The DNA here is from genome assembly GCF_014898055.3 of Talpa occidentalis. Lineage (NCBI taxonomy): Eukaryota > Metazoa > Chordata > Mammalia > Eulipotyphla > Talpidae > Talpa > Talpa occidentalis. The sequence continues at coordinate 74,384,135 of NW_023602073.1, read as the reverse complement.
ACGGAGGCATGGCACTGCTGTGCCATGTGGGTAGCTCCCTGGAAGGCTGGAGATCAAACTCGTGCTGCAGAGGCTACAGATAGCTTCATTGTGCTGTGCTTAACTGCTTGTGCTACCAAGGAGGTCCTTTGGGTAATTCTGGTATATCAGAAATAATTTCATATTGACTTAGAGGCAGAGATTCACACTTCCTCAGCTGTACATCATCATCATTCAAACTTTTTAAAATCCTATCCACCATGACATAACATACAGGCAAGACTATGGAAAATAAAAATATAAAGACCATGAGAGCAATTCAAAAAATTAGTGGAGATAACTTGAAGTTTATATTACTTGGCATTACCCAAAAAAGTACATGAGAAACATGGAAAGTTCATGTTTTATTGAAATTTGTCAATGACTTCTTCAGCAGAGTTACTTACATACCTGCAAGTCATCACAAATCTGCTACTCCATCAACATGGGCTGACTTTCTTCTTACTCTTTGGAACTTCTCAAAGTTATACTTACATTTCAACAACATTTTAAATGCCCCCTCCTCAGCATCCTACCCCAAGTAAAATCCAACTCTTATGTTTCTATATTCTAACACATAACATAAACCTCTTCAATAATCTCAGACTATAGTCCAATTTTACATGTTACTCTCTCCCACAAGATTAGAAATTCCTTGTAGGTAAGAACCATGCCTCATTCACTTCCGTATTTCCTCCACAGAATGTAATAGAACAGATTACATGTCACGGGTGTTCAATAAATATTTGCTGAATGAAATAAGAAAAGGAAATAGCTCCAAATTAGATAAGCCGTAGAAAACCAGTGTGTTGATTCTGGCTACTTTATTTTCTGTGTGTCAATCTTTTGTTGCTACAATTGGACAGAGCCTTCTGTTTCTCTGCACTGTTCATTCTTTTTTCTTTTTTTTACTTCCATCTGGATGATAAAGATATTTGTATGACTTCAAATATCAATCTAGATATTTCCATTGTTGCTGATGGTGACTCAGCACTCTAAGAAGTCTTATGAAGATCTGTTTACCAGGAGATAAAATCTATGCCACAGTTGACTTGTGCTGTTTCTCCTTTTTCCCTCTAGTTTCTATGGCCAGATACCTCCTGCTGAGTTATATAGATCACTGAGACATTGGTGACTATTTATGGAAACTCAAGTCCTTTTGAGTCATCTTTATCAGAAAATGTGCATGAGAATTCATGTTTCCTTTATTTTATATTTAGGAATTCTGTAATTCCTAAATTCAAACATTATAATATTCAACATGCTATGCTCATACAGATGATACTACCATGAGCTCCCATAATCATTTAATAATTATAACACTTATTTTAACATGTGTGTTTCTTAAAATACTGATCATAATTATGACAAAGTTTAAATCATTGGAATGTTGGAATGGAAAAGGAGAACAGATTCTGCATTTACTTGCTACCCAGGAATGAGGATCCTAAGTGACCGCATAGAAAACTATATAAACATTTAACACAATAGCAGCTTTATAATACTGAATGTCATCATTCAGGAAACAGGAACAATTAATATACCTATCATATATGTTGTTATAGGATTAACTAAAATAACTGATGACAAATGCTCTTGTTGAAGAGTTATAATTAGAGTAATATAACAACTACTCCAAACCTAGTAAATATTACTGTTATTCACTTCATTCACAGTAAGATGAAATATTGATAAAATTGGTCCAGTTGGCCAAGGGTCTGATAGAATTAGCAGTATCTCCCATCTTTGGTCAAGATTACACTTTGACTTTTTAAAGTTTATAATCTGAGAGCTATTTCAAGAACTGAAGACCAGAGTTGGATAAAAGGGTTTATTGTTCACTCATTAAGTTTCTAGAATTATCTTATTATTACCAACACTGTTCTACCAAAAAGCATGGTTATTATTTTTTTTACAGTTTTCTGCACCACCTAGTGAACCAGAATTGGCATAAGTCACTCACATTGAGAGAGATGGTAAAGGATTGCTAACGCTAAAACTGTGAGCATTTCTGAAACATCCTGGGCTTAGTGGGGACCCAGCAGGCTGTATTTGCTGTAGAATATGGAACAACAGTTCCATTCAGTCTCCACTCTCTTACCTCAAATATTTCCTAAGATTGTTAAAAAAAAAAAACATAAAAAGCTAAGAATTAATTAGAAACAAAGTGGTTAAATAAGGGTTTGGGGCATTGCATATTCTTAGTTATTTCAGAAATGCAGTATGCTACTTAAAGGATCTTGGAATAAGCTTCCTTGAGGAAACTGAAAAAAAAAAACTGCCACAGATTGTAAATATCACATGCATTTCATAAGAATAAGTAGTTTTAATGTAATGTGCAGGGAGAAATTAAGGTAACCCAGTACTGGGGAGAGATTTACCATATGATCTCCCATAATCATTAATCTAGTAACTATATAACACTTATTTTAATGTGTGTGTTCTTTAAGATATTGATCATAATTATCACAAAGGTTAAATAACTGAGGTTTTATTCTAACTTTTATGTAGAAGACATTTAAAGCCTATAATGTCTTCTTTAACAAATATCTGCTCATATGTAAAGTATTCCTTTTGGTAAAAGTATTTTCTTAAAAAAGATTTATTTATGCATACAAGAGCTGGGGTACAGACCAGAGATGTGGGGGGGTGAGAGGATTTACCAGAGACAGACTGGGAACAGAACAGGCAGACTGACTGAAATACACTGCTGAGGGGAACAGTGGGCGAGATAGGAGAAGTCTGCTTTGCCATGTGGGTTGTTCCCTGGCCGGCCAGGGATTGAACTCGTGCTGCAGAGACTGCAGATATGCTTCACAGTGCGGTGCTTAATCACTTGCACCACCAGGGAGGCCCTGAAAGTCTTTTACTTTAATTAATTTTGTAGCTAAAAATTGCTGCATGCAATATCTCTGTTCTAGGCAGTGGAGATGCACACAGATATAAAAAGGACTACTCTTGTGGAACTTATAATTTACTTGAGGGAAACAACAGGAAAATAAATCATAAATATGATTGCAAATAGTAATAAGTTCTATGACAAAAAATAAAACGTGATATCATCATAGTACATGAGGGAGGCAGTGATTCACATGTGCTTACTATGACACCTTCTTTGAAGATGTGACATTTGCTCTGAGCAGAATTCAGTCATGAAAGGGTTAAAGGGCTTAGAAACTGCAAAAATCCTAAAGCAGGAATATATTGGGCTGTTCAAGGAAATGAAATTATGCTACAATGATCAATCACTGAAAGGATGCTCCTTACATGAATGCTAATTCAAGGACTTACTCATCTATAGTCTGTTTATCTTTTTTACTTCCTCAAAGGCTAGTTTATTTACTCAGGAGACAGCTGAAACTTTTGACTTTAGGAAAGTCAAGGCCTGATATGCAATTTTTGATATTTGTAAGTTTAAATAGTAGCTTCTTAATCTTACATAAAAAATAAAGACTGTGCCAAAAGCTTATTAGTCTTATTATCAGTTCCCCAAGTTTGCATGCATGTATGCATGTGAATACACATAAATGCAGTTTTTTAATGTGTTTTTAAATTCAGAACTTAATTAATATTATCCACTTTCCTACGGAGTGGCTTCTTGTTTATGAACATTTGCAAAGTCATTATGCCTGGAGGAGACAAAAAAATATACATTTATAAACTAGGGTAATCTTACTGGCTTTCAGGAATCTATGAGTCATCTTCTCCATCTCTGATGACTTCAAAGAACAAGGGTTTTCTAGGCTTTCTGCTGTCTTAAATATAGATTAAGTCCAAGGACCTAAATGTCTCAATAACTGTAAAGCTTTTTTCCTGTTCCAGGTGGTGATATTTGTTTATGTTTTTGCTTTTGAGCTTCAAAGTTGGGGAACTTTTTTATTAAGTATTCTAATTAGAGAAATTAAGTTTATTGATATTTTTACAAAGAAAAATGGACTTGGTTTCACCCAGTGACAAAACGATTTCATAAACATTTAACCATACTTCTCTACTCCTATTAAAGAAAGATTAGTTCATTGTGCACATTTTAGGAAAGACAAGTTGGCTTGAGAATGATATTTATAAGCAATGCAGTTATCTAGCAAAGTAGATGACTCATCAAATTCATTCTGAATTGATGAAAAAAAATTATTATAGGCAGTGACTTTCTGACCCTATTTCTAGCAATATTGTGATAAAATCAAGGCCCCATATAGTTGGAGACTTTGTTTTGTAAGTTCATTTTAGAGTCATTGAGTAGGAATAAAAATTCACTGAAAATCTAGAAAAAATGATATTATAATTTTTAATAACTATTATATTCCATTGTGAGTTAGGAACAGTATTTTAAAACTACTCACAGTGTTTGAAATTTTGAAGTGTTACCCTGTCAACCTGTAGAGAAACGTCCCTGCAACCTCCAAAGGGCTGACCTGAGGGTCAGTGTAATATGTAATATCTTCATTGATTATTTGAATGATAAAAATATCATTTAAGATAAATTTTCAAATGAGCATATTTAGAAAGTTACAGAGAATTAGGAGTCCAAATTAGGGATTTAGTCAGAAAATATAAATATTTTCACTAGATCTCACTTTTCATCTCCTGTGTTCAATGTAATGTGAGACTCAACATGATCAAAAAGTTAAAATGATGAATAATTAAAAGTATAGTGACCCAGGGCCTCACGGGTGGCACAGGGGTTGAGCACTGGCCTGTGAAACTGCCCGCAGCCTCTGCAGCACCGGTTCGATCCCCGGCCGCCAGGGAGGGTCCCACATGGCGCGCAGACCTCTCCTCCTGCACCTGCTGCTCCCCTCAGCAGTGTATTTCATCACTCTGTTTTGTTCCCCGCTCTGGCTCTGGTGAATTCTCTCACCCTCCCGCACCTCTGATTGCACCCAGTGCTTGTATAAATAAATAAATAAATATTTTTTTTTTAAAAAGTATAGTGACCCACTAAAGCCCTCCAAGAAGTTATTTGTAAAATTATTTCAATGAAAAACTGCATAAGATATTGGAAAAAATATTAAAACAACTATGATATGCAAGAATAAAAAGTATATCTTTATGAGATATGAAAGATTAATTTAAACAGAAATTACTTCTCAAATTTAAATATTCAGTAACACAAATATAGGTTTTCCTATATTTGTTGACTTTCTTTTCTTTCTTTCTTCTTCCTCTTCTCACTTTCTCCTTTTCTTCTTTCCTAAATGCTATACAACACTAAGCCTTCTAGAGTAAAAATATAGAGGATTTTGTTTAACTCTTTTACTATCTTTTTCCTTCAATTAAAGTAGGCTTAATTATGTCAGCCCTAAACAAGACACAAATCCCAGTGTGAAAATCTACACTTACATTTCTCCCTTTGGATTTATTCTTTTTTTAAAAAGATTTTATTCATGCATACAAGATCCAGGGTACAGGCCAGAGGTAGAGGGTTTGAGAGGATTCACCAGAGACAGAGCAGGGAACAGAACAGGCAGATGGACAGAAGACACTGCTGAAGGGAGCGGAGGACAAGGCAGGAGAGGTCTGCCGCACCATGTGGGCATCTCCCTGACCAGCCAGGAATTGAACCCAGGCTGCAGAGGCTGCGGTCAGCTTCACGAGGCTGTGCTCAACCCACTGCGCCATGGGGGAGGCCCTGGATTTAATCTTTACCACAAAATGAGCTCATGAAAATGCAAACCAATGAAGGCACTAGCTTTAAACTCTGTTTAGGTCTCCCTTTAAAAGACAGCGTCAAAGCTAGCTGAGATCTTCGGAATGTTACACAGGCTTTTCATAACCCAGTTCTAATCTAATGCTCCAGTATCATCTTCAGACTCCTCATCTGCACTGGAGTAACCTATCTGATTGTTTAACATTCTCTTCATAGGCCATGCTATTTCACACCTCTTTGATTTTGCTCATGCTGTTTTCTCTGCTTAGAATATTGCTACCCAATTTTCTTTACCTGTGTAGCTTGAAGTTATGCATGGAGACTCATATTGGGGATCATCTCCTCCTGGATCCTTCTCATATCCCCCAAATGGAACTAAGTGTCTTTCTTTTCATGCTTCCACTACATACTATACACTTATCTATCAGGGTACTTGCCACAATTTACAGAAATTATCTGTTAACAAGTCTGTCTCTTCAATTGCAACCTTGGTTCCTTGGTTTCTATTCTAGTTGTCACAGTCTCCCAATAGTAAAAGCTAAATCTGTAGGTAGAGAACTAAAATGTGAAGTTCATGTATCTATCAGTTTATTTAACCTTATACCATTAAGTACTTGATTCCTCTAAATGCTCTTGCTCTGAATCTATACAAGTTTTTTTTTTTTTTTTAAAGAAAACTTTTATGGTTTCTACAACAAAAATAGTTTTCACTTACACTTTCCATCCTTGCTTGCAGTTTGAATGATGTTGATACAATGTGATTGGTTTGGGCCAAATGACTATGACTGACAAGTGTTGCCTTTTGACAAAGTAATTAAGAGCCAGGTTTTTTTTTTTCCCAGTTATTTATTCTCCTTTTCATGACAGCATTAGCAGTTCTATAGCAATTTATCCTAAATTTAAAACAACAAACATTTATGGTCTAATAGCTTTGAAAAGGTCAAGAATCCTTGAAAAGCTTAGTTAGATGCTTCTGTTTCAGAGTCAGTTATTAAGCTGCAATCATCTTGGGGGTGAGGGGAGAGTACTACTGCAGTCTAAGATTCAATTTGGCTGAAGGATTTGCTGTGAGATCATAAATGTGGTTGTTAACAGGACATATTTCCTATTTCCTCTATGCTGCTGGTTAGATATTTCAATTCACACCATGAAGGCTGTTCACAACAAAGCAGCTTTTTTTTTTTTTCCAGATCAAAGCATTCAAGAGCAAGAGAAAGAATGGGTTGTGAGGCACAGGCTGTAATCTTTATAACATAATCTTGAATGTGACATACTATCCTCTATGTTGGATGCTGTTGTTTACCCAGATCAATTGTGACACAAATGGGAAGGGGCTATGCAAAGGTGTGATTACCAGGAAGTTGGAGAGTCTTGGGAACCACCTTGGATACTTGCTAAGGTAGAACATAAAATATAGAGGACACCTGGACTAAAAGTCACGAGATAAAACAGATTCTCGAGCCCACATTAAATAATAAGCAAGAAATAAACTTTCATGATGTCAAACCAATGAGAATTCAGGGTTTAATTTTCACTCTTCCAGAGCCTAGCTATTTAGACTTACAAAGTTCTTCATATTCATCGGTCTACAAAGAGAGATGGTAGTGTTTGAAAGCACCTCAAGAATTTTAGGAGTTATAGAAGTAACCTCTTATTTTTAATCAAAACATTAGAATTTTAAAAATTTTCTTTTTTATTCCAGGTTCATAAATTTGATTAATGTTAGTTGTACTCAGAAATTTGACAAAATCCAGTATCAAAGACATCACAGCTCAAGGTCAAATATAGGTCATTAGCTTCCTTATCCTGGCCTCTTACAATGTAGGAAATCGGCAAGCTTTTCTCAGGCTGACACAACCTCCTTGTAAATTCCAGTCACTTCAAGTACTTGATTTTTTTTAATTAAATAAGACCTATCTCATAAGATGAAGGAGGTAGTATTTGTAACAATGTCTTCTGAAGAGTAAAACACTATATAAATGTTAAACATTGTCCATACATATTTAATGTTGAAAGCAACTTTGTGTGTGTGTATATATATGTATAGCTGAAGCAACATTGTTTCAAATACTGTATATGATTCAGAGGTGTACATAACACTTCTTCAGATATGTATTACCACACTCTATCACCAATGAACAGTTTATGATAAAAGAGTTCCCTTCAAAAATAATTGAATGCTCCTTTAAATATATACCTAATCCATACTTTGTTAAGAGATCATCACTCACTGAGAATAAAGGCAAATAAATAAATTCAGTCCTAAGAGTCAAGTATTCAAAAGATTGATCATATATGGCATGTACTTCATCTAATACCTCAGTGTGTTTCACTGTTAGTATGCAAACATCATTCGATGTCTGGTGTGTTGGGTAATGCCCACTTGGGAATATATGATACCATTTTGCTCGAGGAACCCTAGTATGTGACCTAAAGATTGATCTATTCAATCAAATAATAGAAACATGACTCTAGAGAGTTAACATTAATTATATCAGAAAAAGAAAATAAAATGCAAAAGTGTGAAAACCAAAAGAGGTAAAAAGATCTTTAGATTACCTGAGGTATTACATGTTCAAGTCCTTGGTTTTAAATATTGACTATAGACAGCACTTTCAATAACAGAATAATCCTTGGTCACAATTATTTAGCATTTATCCAATGAGTCACTCCCTGAACTGGCAAAAGCATATTTTACCTTGAAATTCTCTCTTGTAAAGTAACCCTAGCGTAACCTTGATCCGCTTATCAAATGAGCTCATCCTAGCTGGACACTGTAGTCTATCAGAGAAGTAGCGTGGCATCATGCCAGAACACTCCAAATCATCTAGAGCACGCACCTAAGCATCATTTCAACTCTCTTTCTTTTCTGTTTCTCTGTCAGGATTAGAAGACAGGGAAAGAGACAGGATGACGTAAAGGAACACGGACAGACCATATAATGTGATAATCCATATTTGAAGTCCAGTACTGTTACCTAGTGTCTGACTAAACTTTAGAAAAAGTTAAAATAACTTTTTAAATCTGATGTTTTTCATTTGTAAAACAAAGCAATTAATCTCCTTGTTAGAACTTTGTTGTGAAGCATCAATGAAATACAATCCTGAATTGTAGAATCTTGCATTCAGACCTGGCACATAGTAGTTAATAAATGTTGCTTATTTTTTCCTTTGTAATAAGAAAAGTAACTAGAGATGAATATGCTCAGTTTCACCCACCACAAGTAATTAACTAAACCATACCAGTGAACCCTTGTTTAAAACTAGTCCATATCATTGAGCCATATTTAATAAAACTTACATTCCTCTGCTATGGAAAGATGGAATGATTTTTCATCAGCAAATTAGTGCCAGTGGTGGAAACTCTTTAAAGTTGAAGAGTTGAGTGAAAAGTCAGGGTTTTGAAATGCAAATATAGCTGCAGTATTATGATTTGAAAATATACTCTAAAAATATACTCTAAAATACAAAATAAGGAAAATTCATATAAATACATAAAATAAATATGTAACTCTACTAAAATGAAAGGAAAGTTTAAAAACTAGAATGTTGCATTTGCATTTAAATGCTGGATTTGGTCTTTTTTGAAAATTAGGATCATTTCAATTTTTTCTTAATTTTTTCAAATATATGAAAACCCATTACACTTAAACTATTAGTAGTTCATGTTATCTCATTATTGTCTGCCCATGATGAATATCTATCATACAGCCATTTAAAAAGTTATCACTGGGATCCAGTTCAAGTTAAAAACATGATTAATTTTATCACGTAAAACTGAGTGGTTATGGTTTTAGCAAAAATGTTTAGTAGTCAGTTTAATTATAATTCACATAATTATGTTTTCATTTTACAATGAAAAACACACATATTCAAAATATAATGGCTAATATTACCTTTTACAGTCACTATTTATGTCATCCACTGAGTCTTGACAGAGACAAGTGGTATTATCTCCAATCTCTCTCTCTGCTTCCTGGGTAGGAAAGGTGGGTGTTTAAACACACACAGGATTGAACTGGGCATTCAGAGAAGTAGAAAAGAAATGTCTCTTAGACTTAGGGATGGCAGGAACTTGCAACTTTCCCATTTTCATACCTGGGACATAAGACATAGAAATAGAACTCTGCAACAGATATTCCTCCACCCACCCACCCAGATTTACTTTACTGATACTGTGTTAATTCCTTGATGGATAATGCATATCACTGAGTTTTAAAAAACCTATTACATGTGTCTGTGTGTTATTTAAAACATTAATAGTGATATGCCAACAAAGACCTCAAAAAGTCTTGAGTGAATGGAAGCCAGTGTAGGCAAATTTAAAGTGAGCAAAAATGACAACAAATTATAATGATAGTTAGGAATGATTTACACAGAGAGGAGGGAGGGTGATGTTAGGTAGTATATAAGCACTAAATACCTGTCGAGGGATGTATGGTAGAAGTTGCTATGTAAAAGGAGAATAACATGTGTAAGCTCCTTATTATTAAATGTTTTTAAGGAAAACACTCAATTGGGAAAAAGACTACAGCAGAGGCCATAAAGAGCTACTGAGCTGGAGATTGCCCATGGGGGCAGAAGATGACTGTCAGCTTCCTCAGGAGAGATTTCAACACAAACATGAAGGACATGAAAGGACAAAAATTGGGGTTTATTGTCTACTCTGTGTCAAGAAAAAGTACATATATATAGATGCACAAATATATACATATGCATATATATATATGTATATATATATATGCCTTCATCTATATAGAGGATATCTATTATATCATCATAATATTTCTACAAGGTAGGCATTATCAACCTTAATTTTAAATTGTAAAGAACAGACTTGGAGAGATCAATAACTTACTAATGGTCCATAAGAAACAAGAAGCACAGACTGCCATTATTTATTGAGTGTTCTCTTCATTTTGCATATGAAAACAACAGAGAAGACAGAAGCAGTCAATTGAAAATCATGGTATCTTTAAATGCACAAATAAGAGGGTCAAAGAACAACTCATTTCCTTCATATATTTCATGTTTGCACTAATTGGAACCCATCTTCCAGTTTTAGTTCAAGGAAGAAGTAGGGATATAGAAGTAGGAATAAAGAAAATAATACAGATATATTTTCTTTGAGTGTTCCCAAACATCCCCAACACACACACACACACACACACACACACACAGTAAAAACATAATATTGCTAAAATATGTATTTGCCAAATAATTGGATCATCTATATGGCTATATAGTCTGGGACATACTATGGAAAAGGTTATTTGTGTCATGATTTTGAAAAGACTAGAAAGCCCCTCCTTCCAAAAGAATTATGTCCCATCCTCCCTCCTAAGACTTGAAATTCTATATTTAGACATTTATGCATCTTTTAATACAATGCATTCACTGATGAAATCCCATGTAAAGTAATTTTTGTCTTATTTTGAATGACTTGTCACATATTTCCAGAATACTGCTTTCTGTTTCTGAGAGAAACCTCTGATAGTGGACAGGGGATATAGTGAAAGAAAAGGACTTGGGGAGAAGAAATAAAGGTGTGGAAAATTAAGATTTTGTCATTCTTTTCAGGGCATATCCTGTTATATCACTTAACAATAGGGCATTGTGGGGAAATGACTTTCAACTTATTACATTATATTTGTAAGTGCAGCAATGTTGAGAGTTTCCAAGTAGTCAGTGACATGAGAGTGAAAATAATGAATGGACCTGATGCATCAGTGATTACATCTGCTGTCTACACTGTGATATTTCACCTTCATACCTAATGTTGCCTCTTTATCTTGCATGAATAATGAGATCTCTTGTCCTGCCATTCTGTGCATAAAATTACTTATACCAGAGGGGCAAAAAAGCAATTCTCAATCTAATCCGTTTTGCAAATTTGACAGTGACATCAAAGAGCAGGAAGTTGTCTATGAGTAATGACACTGCTCATTTGTTTAAATGTCAGACTTAAACCTCATCAACTTTCAGGGAATATGTCAGTAAAGAATGGATTTCAGTTCAGCTAGAGAGGATTTCAGCGTTACTCAGTCCTGAGGAAAATAGTTATCAATATCTTAAGAGCAGAGCACTTTGAGTACATCTTTCTTTTTAAACTGAATGGAATTGGTCATTTCAGCACTTGGTGCTGTGGATAGTAGTCTCTTCCTTGATGTTATGAAATAAGTAGCTATATTGCAGAAGTTTCCTTATTGAAACTAAAATATCTCCTAGGCTAGCAAACATGTACCTTTAAACTATGTAATTAGGACATGAAGACCATGCAGTCTGTGCAAATCCAGAATGAAATAAAAGCAGAGAGGAACAAATTTTGTCAGAGACTAAGTCTTAAATAAAAGTAGGAAATGGAGAGTTATGATTTGTAACCATTCCTGCAGAAATTGTCAAATTTTTATTGCAATGCAATAATATTCCTCTGTGGGTAGGTTTTTGTTGGAGAGAATGGCAAAGCCATTAACCCCTGATGGTAATTTATTAACAGTGGACTTAGATGCTGTGGAGAACAGGAAACACACTTAAGAGGCTTGCAAACAACCAGTGACAAAAATTAATTCTCTATGTGCTTTCTAATTCTGGAGTGGAATATCAATAGAGAAATCTGGACCCAAGGTCATAAGAAATAAAATGGAATCTGAATAATGATTCTTAATAAGTCATTTCCTATCTCTAAGACTTGCTTCTTGTATCAAATGTGTGTTACTTTTTGGTGTAGATGAGAAAGTGTATGTAAAGGGGCTGGCATACAGTAGCTATTAAACAGATGTTTAATTTTGATATTCACCAATCACTAGTGCTCATAGAATGCAGTACAATATTTCTATACTAGTGGCCTGTGTATTAATATTTGTAACCCTAAATATGAATGACAACAACAAAAAAAGGAAAACAAAAAAATCATTATCAGTGGGCTTATCCATATAACATATAGCCCTACTCATGTATATTTTCACCTCACCCACATTTTTTCATCTCATAAAGACTTCCTTTCTGCTAAACTTTAAAAAATCAACCAAAGAAAAATAGCCTGAAAGTAAAAAAGACTTAAGTTCTCAAAGGATTCTTATTTCTCTTATTACTTATTAAACCAATTCTCTCTAGAATGTCACAAACTCTCAGTCACATAATACTAATTACTCTGCCTGCTGAATTGGTGAGAGACTGCTTTGAATGCTTCCTACCCAGAATGATACACAAGGAGGAGAAAAGGTAAAAATCAGGTTAGTGCTGCAAGCTTGAGAAGTTCCTTGTCATCTTCCATTATAGCCATAAATTCTTCCCTTTTGACTTCAAAGCCTCCCAGTCTATCACTTCACTCTCCTCCTCCCCTTTGTATAACTAAAAATCAAGAACATCTTCTCCTAGCTTTTGCCATCTCCTCATTTCAATAGAGATTCCCTCCACACTGCCCTCTACATTTTAAAAGTCTCCCACTCTCCATTCATCAAGGTACAAGCTCCTTCCATTCACAATTCATGTGAAGTCTTCGCTGCTTTCTTAAGCTCCTTTTCTTTCACTGGATTCTCCAGCTGTCCTAATAAACTGTTACTACAGCCACCATATCACCACTGCATTCCCTCCTCCAGCAGAGGTGGGGAAGGGGCTAGGAAATAATTGCATGCAAACCTAGGTGGACACAGATAAAGAGCATAGCATTAAACTTGGTCTCAAAAAAAAAAAAAAAAAAAAAAGGCAGTTACAAATATTTCCCGAGCCCAGCAACAAGCATGATCTGAAAATATTATTTATTTATTGCTCGGGTGGATGGATGAATGAATGAATGTAATGATGAATGATTGCGATCTCGTTGACACTTTTGTCTCACGCCCCTCCTTGCTCGCTCCCTCTGGACTCCCATTTAATTCAGCTCTGGCGAGTGAGTGCGCCTCCACGCTTTGCCTCGGGCTCCACTCCCTGCCCTTTCGATACCACCTCCAGACACCTTCAACCCGCTCACCACAGGGCACGCTACCTAGTTCACAGCCCTTCCTGCTTTCAACAGTCACAGAGAGCGTGCTCCTCAGGGGCGCAGCTTTGCATTCTGCCAGCTTTTCCCCTTCCTGAAATCACCCCTCCCCCCAAACACCCAGGCATGTTATTCAAAAATAAGACTAATTTCCCCACACTCAACAAAATCCACAGGGAGATCCCCCGTCACTGCCCCTTTCCTGGAGATGCTAGCCTAGGTAGGTGCTCGCGAAAGAAACGTGGTTTCCAGCTTCTCCCGGCAGAAAAAGAAACAACCATTCCAGGGTTTGGTCCTGCTTTGCAAAATCAGAAAACTTTTTTTTTTTTTTTTTAAAGAAAAGAAAAGAAAACCCCCACCCCGAGAGCAACGACCTCTTTGTTTGCATCCCAGGGGGAGGGAGGGGTCTTCAGAACCTTTGCAGCCTGAAGTGGAGGGGACTTGACAGCCCTCTGGAGGGCTTCGGCGACCACACTCACCCAGGACGTTCCCAATAAGAGCCACCACGAACACGATGATGTACCCAGCGATCAGGACCCACTCATATTCTTTCGGGTGTAGGTATTCCCTCCACAGGTACCGCAGGAATTCCTCGTCGTCATAGTCGGTGGGGGTTAAAAAGGGCTCTTGAGTTTCATTCAGCTCCAAAGCGGATGACCAGTTGCGACAAGGGGGGGAGTCCTCCAATTTGGTGCCGGACATCACTGGCTTCAGTCCGGTTTCAGCTCAGTGCTGCAAGCCTCTCTTCCCCTGCCCCATGAGCACTGGTGATTTGCGTTGGGAAAGGCTGCGCGGAGAGGCGAGAAGGGGCTCCGGAGCAGAAAATGACGTGAAAAGTTACTGAGCCAATGCCTCCGGACTCTTATGCCCGGCAACTTCTGCGGCGGCTTTGCTGTCTTCACAGGCGATTTTGCACCGGGAAGAGAGGCTGCCGAGGAGCTAGGGACCCGGCACTGGAGGCTGCTGCAATGACACCAGGAGGAGAAAGCTACCTCGGGTTCAGTTCAAGCTCAATTACTCTCATTCCAGCACCGAGTCCGCAACCCACAACCTCCTCCTGCGCTGAGGGAGAGCTGCAACTGAAGTGGGGGAAAAAAAAAAAAAGTAATGAAAATTATTTTAACTTGTTTTTCTGTGGGTTAAATCTCCTCTTTCCTACTTTCTTTCTCCATTCCCCCCTTGCAGTTTCTATAAAGCACACGCAGACATATGTGGGTCTGTGGACATGACAAGCATATCAACACATGGTTAATATTGGCTTATTGATGCACTTGACTTTGTAATGTAAATATGAAAGTAATAAGGAGGAGCCACTGTGTTCCTCAAGTAGGATTATGCAAAAGTCATTTCAGGCAATTATATTAACATTATTTGGCTTTGTCATCTCAGCCCTTGCTGAATTTTTAAAGGGATCTCCTCCCTGGCCCCCCTCCTTCACCCCACTTCGACTCCTCTAAACTGGAGAATGAGACCATTTTGTGAACTGAAGGATATATTTAGTTGGAATTTGAATTTACAACAGCAAGTATCATATGAGATACAGTAACCAAACCTTGAAGGACACCAAGGGTCATTAATGTAACCTTACTTAATACTGTTAAGCAAAAGAGACCACAGACATTCTAGACAGTATTAAACTGATTCTCAATAGGATGGTGTAGTGGTGGGAGCAGAAGTCCTCTCTTCTCACTGGTTCGGGACGGCTGTCACCTGCCATTCTCTTAAGACTTGATATTTGTCTCTAGGAATGGTATTTTGGGATTTGTCATTGTATCAGTTCATGATCCTTTTCAGGCTTAATAACCATAATAAGAATATTGAGTTTGATTGATTATAATCTTAAACAGGGAAAGGGTCTCAGAATCAGCTAGCCTACAATTCAATTTAATGTTAGGAGCCTTCTGATAACTTTGCTAGTTTGGGTATTACATCACAATTCACTACCGCCACCACCATGAGACTGCTCTAAACTGTTCCTGACTTTAAAATAAGGTCTTATACTAACATTTGTCTTTCTCAGTTTTTACCCTCATCTCCTAGTTTGCATTTGGTACTCATGGAACAAATCTTTCACATGATGATTTTTCACATATTTGGAATAAGCGCTCATCTGCCCCCCTCCACTTTTTTCCTACAATTTCTATTTTTTTTTTCACATGACATCATTTCCACAACCTATATTCCCTGGGTTTTTCTTAAGACAATTGTCAATATCTTACATAATATGCAACTAGAAGGAAATACAGTAATCTAGTCTTGGTCCTGCCAGAACAAAATGTACACTATTCTTTGGATGCAGCCAATGCTTATATCTAATTATTTGTTCAATAGTCACAACATATTTCTGTTTCATAATAAGCATTTAGCCAAATGTCCCATACCCTCACCCTCAATCCTTATTCTTCACATTTGTCTTGTACTTTACAGTTTATAAAATTCCTTCAAACAGTAATGTTTGAATATATATATAAATATATGAAGATGTATATTTGAATATACATATATGTAAAATTGGTTTGCAACAGTGTATATGACTAATGTATATGATCAGGGATAGGATCAACCCCCTTCAGGGTATGTTATCACAACACACACCCACTACCAGGGCACCCACAGTCCTCCAACATAGTCCATTGAGCACCCTCCACATTTTGCTTTCAACTTGTTCTCTCACCCTCAGCCAGCCTCAATTCTACAGTCAGATTTCTAGGAGTTTTTATTGGTTTGGTTCTGTCTGAACCTTTGTTTTGTTTCTTCATATTCCATATATATGTGAAATCATCTGGTAATTGTCTTGTTGCTTCTGAATTATTTTATTTAGCATTATGCCCTCCAGTTCCATGCACACTGTTACTAATTTCAAGAGTTTTTTTTTTTTTTTTTCAAGCTGAGTAGTAGTAACCCATTATGTATATATACCACATCTTTTTAATCTATTTATCTGTCTTTGGGCACTTAGGCTGTTTCCATAAATAAGCCATTTTAAACAGTGTTGCAATGAAGAGAGAAGTGCACTTATCCCTACAAATTAATACTTTTGAATTCTTCAGGTGGATACCTAGAAGTAGAATTGCTGGATCACGTGGAAGATCTATTTTTAACATTTTGAGAAACTCCCATAGTGTTTTCCACAAAGGCTGGACCAGACTTCATTTCCACCAATGGTCACATACAGTATTTTAAAACCCTAAGGGGTTTTCTATTATTGGCCTGGTTTATAGGGGAGAAAAATTGTTCCTGAAGAAAAATGATTTATGAAAGGTCAAATGACAAATCAGTGGCAAAAACATCCATTTCTTCTGAACCCAGCATGATGCTTCGGTTATACTAACAATGTCATGTTTCACAAGAAATACTATTCTTATGTTTTCCCAATCTGAACTAGTGAGTCTTTTAAGAGAAGGGAATTAATAGGAACATAACTGCTTGACAAATGCTTACTTAGTGGTTCTAGTTTACTCTTAGTGATATACGTTAAATAAGGTTGCTCTTTTCATGCATTTTAATTTTCAGTGAAGTTAGAGAGAAAAAACTTCAACTAATAAATATTTAAGAAAAATATTGGGAAGGAAGAAGTGCTGTGATTAAAACTAAATAGGGTGGGCCTCCCTGGTGGCTCAAGGGGTTAAGGAGCAACCTATGAAGCTGTCCCCAGCAGCTGCAGCACAAGTTCGATCCGCGGCCAGGGAGATAACCACATGGCTCAGCAGACCTCTCCTGTCTCACCTGCCATTCCCCTCAGCAGTGTATTTCAGTGGATCTGCCTATTCTGTTCCTTGCTCTGTCTCTGGTGAATTCTCTCACCCACCACACCTCTGGCCTGTATTCCAGTTCTTGTATGCATAAGTAAATAAATCTTTAAAAAAAAAACCTAAATAAGGACAAGGGATGGTGATTGGAGAAGTCTAAAGGCCTTCTTATAAAAGAATGGTCAAAAAGCTCTCTGTAAACAGGTGATGTATAAGAAAAAAAATCCAAATGATATATGCATTATTAATTTAATTTTATTAATATGAGGTTTAAGCAGATCTTCCTAGATGATGATACTATTAGCCAAAACATTAGCCAGTTTGCCAGACCTCTTGTCATCAGTAAATTTGACAAGCAGGACTTCTGTGACTTCATTTAAGTTTATTGATAGAAATCTGCTAATTTTATCCTGTGGTATAATACATTCCTCTGATTTATCATATATTTTATTTTCTTGTCCATATACTTTTCTTTTCAAAATGGGAAGGTGTTTGCAACCTTAGTTTCAATCTATATTCATTAATGTCTATAAATTCCTTGCCATCATCACTCTTTACCAAAAGTATAAATAAGGGAGAAATGAAAATATTTTCGAAATTTTGCTCTAATATGTGCTTTGTTTTGTGACAAGCCTGTATTCATTTTAATCCTGTTTTCTTCTGTCCATGATTTATCAGGTGATTTATTTTATCTTCTTTTTTTAAAAAGATTTATTTATTTATACAAGAACTGGGGTATAGGCCAGATGTGTGGGAGAGTGACAGGATTCACCAGAGATGGAGTGGGGAACAGAACAGGCAGACTGACAAAATACACTGCTGAGGGGAGCAGCAGGTGCAACAAGAGAGATCTGCCGCGCCATGTGGGACCCTCGCCGGCTGGCCGGTATCCAACTGGTGCTGCAGAAGCTGTGGACAGCTTCACAGCACTGTGCTCAACCACCTGCACCACCAGGGGAGGACCAGGTGATTTATTTTAAATATATGGTACTGCAATGCCATACACAATACTGCAATCAGATCTTAAAAATATTGTTTGTTTTCCTTATTGCAAGTACATTGAAGATACTGAATATTTCAGTACTTATTTTTGATAGCATCTCCTTCCTTATATCTTTTTATACTTTTTAGGATATTTGGGTAAATTTTTTGTTTCTGTAGAGATTATTATTCTCTTCCAGATCTTTCTGCTAGATGTAGAATAAAGGAGTTATCTAAATATCACAAAATAGTAGAGAAAGTTCCAAATTTAGTAATGACCTCTTAAGGTTGTTATAAGAATTAAATGAATTGACAATTTTAAAACCATGTCTGGTAAGCATACAAAAAGTTACCTGAAAATGTTTACTGAATTAAATAACAAGTAATATGACCTCACAATATGAGTCTTATTTGTTATACATGTCAATTACTATATGTGGTTATTTTTTAAAGGAAACGCAACACAATTCTGCCTAACTAGTCACCTTAATTTTTTTGTCATTTTTATTTTAGCTCTGCCCACTACTCTGAATATATTAATAATAAGACAGAAGGAAAACAACATTAGAAACCAGAATTTTTTTCTTCTGTCAATGGGTACAGTTGGTTGTTCAGAGATTTAAACTGTATAGGTTGTCCTAGATACTATATATGACAAAAGAGGGTTCCTGATGAGAAACCTCTTTTTCTGAAGGCCTATAATAATGTTATAGATCCATTTTAATAAAGACCTATGTGTCAACTATGCAACCAGGAGTTTACCTAAGAGTTAGGGGCATAAATATCAATAATACATAGTCCTACTTCAATGACCTTATAGTCCACTAGTAAATTGGAAGTGTTATTATAATATAATAACTCTGTTAAGTTTCCAAGATAGAGAGATGCATATACTATCATAAGAGCAGGAAAGAACACCAAACTACACCTGGGGAAAAACCACATGGATGGAACCCCCACACAGAAAGTCACTAGAGCTGATTCATTAAAGAGGAGAACCAAGGGGTTAAGGAGCAGTGGTGTTTAGGAAGAAGAAATAGCATTTTGTGAAGCCTTAAAAGCAGGAGAAAACATGGAGTATAAGAAAGTAAAGTGAGCAAGATCAGACTTTTATAACAATGTCTGGCAGTGATGTCAAGAATAGATAAGGGGACGAGAAAAGAGACAAGTATAATGATCCTGCAGGAGAAGCAAGGTAGTGGTTGTGGGAATAGATGGATCTGGCTATTACTCAGAACACAAACATGATGGTTATTACTTCCTGAGGGAGGCTGACTGCATGGTAAGAGTATGTTTGACATTCATTTTCTGTTTCCCTGTGCATTTTGACGAATGAATTGTTTGAAGAATGAATTGTCTCACTCGTTTTTCAATACTTGAAAAGAAATTGTTTTCCGTCCTTTTTTGTCAGACTGAAAAGAAAATCAAGTTTTATTTTATTTTTTTAAAAGATTGATTTATTTACACATACAAGAACCAGGGTACAGGCCATATGTGCGGGAGGGTGAGAGGACTCACCTAAGCCAGAGCGGGGAGCAGAACAGGCAGACTGATGAAGTACACTGCTGAGGGGAGCAGTGGGCAAGCCAGGAAAGGTCTGCCGCACCATGTGGGCATCTCTCTGGCTGGCGGGGATCGAACCAGCACTGCAGAGGCTGGGGACAGCTTCACAGTGCTGCGCTCAACTGCTTGCACAACCAGGGAGGCCCAAAATCAAGATTTAGCACTCTTAAAAATGACTTCACTGAGCTTATGTATCACCGAAATAAATATATTAGCTTACAGGAATGTATATCACATCTCTAAGCTCCAAAAGCCACATTTTCTTACCATGTGGTCTTGGGCTAAATCATTCTGGAAAGTCCCTGAATCATGGGAGTTCTGGATACTATTTTTCAGATTAAAAGAGGGGAAAGGGTCTTCTGATGACTTGTTATTAGGAGTAACTCTTAAGTTGGTTCTTGAGAATGTAACAAAATTATACCTAAAATACTCAGACACTGACAAAGTCACTTGTCATAAATTACTACAAATTATTTCTGTCTCTGCTTATTTTTCCATCTGTCTTTTAACCTCTTTCAGTTTTAATTATGTTTCATTTCAGACAAGGTTCTCTGCGTTCCTTCTTGCCTTCTATCTTGCATTATCAGGTCTAAAAATTTTCCTCCATGGTTTTTTTTTTCCTTTTATTTTTAAAGATTTATCTATTTACGCATACAGGAGCTGGGGTACAGGCCAGAGGTGTGTGGGGTGAGAAGATTCAAGAGACAGTGGGGAGCAGAACAGGCAGACTGGCTGAAATACACTGCTGAGAGGAGCAGCAGGCGAGACAGGAGAGGTCTGCTGAGCCATGTGGGTTGCTCCCTGGCCGGCCAGGATCGAACCAGGGCTGCAGAGGCTGCGGGTAGCATCATAGGTCGCACCAACAGGGAGGTCCCCATTTTTTTTCCCAACAATATACGAAGCTTTTCCTCTATTTCTATCCCATGATGAGCATATGCAGATGCTGTTTCTGTCATACTCAGTTTTGTCTCCTTAGAGCATAGAGCAAGCAAGTGATTTAACTGATATGTCCTTAGGTGTACACCTAAAATGTCTGAAAATCTAAAGGAGACATCAATTCTATACAAGGCTATCCAGAAGAAAATATCATCAAAACCCAGATCTGAAGAACAAAGAGTAGTAAGGAGATTACAGAAAGTTTGGAAGAAACAGTAACATTGAAAGCCGGTGACTTGTTTGTGAGACAATCTGAACATTCAGCACTCCTGGAGGATTTACCTAGGCCAAACACATTATATGCATTAACTCAATTGCTCTTCACCACTCCAATGGGTAGATTTTATGAGTCATTATGCTAATTTTACAGATGAAGAATCTAAAACACAGAGAGATTAAGTGATTTGCCCAAGGTCATACCACAAGGAAGCAGCAGTCCTTGAACAGAGTTGTCAATCTCATTCTAGAGATTTTTTTTCTTTTGCCATTACTCTATTGTTTCCATTTAAAGAACCAAAAAACTTTTCAGCTGTTTAATTTATTAGTAGTAATAATATTGCAAAATTTTTGATTCTTAAAAACATTTATAAAGTTATATAAATTTCAAATTTTTAAAATTCCTGTTACATTTTAAGTAGTGTTGAAGAACTGAATTGTGAGAGAAGTTGCTATACCCCCTCAGGTGATATTTCCCACAAAACAAATCAATTTCCTCTGTTCTTTCAGGAACAAATGTTTCTGTTCATACTATCAATTTAAGGGCATAAACATTGTCTCATTCATCTTTGAATCCAAAGAACTTAGAACAGCACTTGATTGGTTTTTACTTCATGATCAACCCTGAGGTGAAAGGTGGAATTCCTTTTGAAAAACTCAATGTTTTCAAATGTGTCACCTTGCTTTATATAAAATCATAGATATCCTTGGATATTGTTGCCTGTTGTTATTATAATATGTACCATTTTCCATATTTAATATGAAAGTGAATAAGTATTAACCTTGTGTTTTGCAACTGTGCCATAACTGCTTATTATTTACAGTAATTTCCAGGTTTTTTTGTTGTTGTTGTTGCTAGTTCTTTTAGATATTCTACATAGACAATCAAGTCATCTATGAACAATGGCAGTTTTATTTCTTCCTTCCCAATTGTATACATTTCCTTTTCTTGTCAAATTGCATTTGCAAGAACTTATTTTCAATGCAGTGTTAAAAAGCAGTGGTAAGAGTGGGCAAATATACCCTGTACCTGACCTTATAGATCAGGACTTCAAGTTTCTCACCATTAAGTATGAGGTTAGCTCTACATTTTTGTAGGTATACTTTATCTAGTTGAGGTAGTTTTCCTCTGTTTGTTGAAATTTTTTATCATGAATGGATGTTAGCTTTTGCAAAAATGCCTTCATGAATCTATTGATATAATCATATAATTTTTTAGTGGGTTGATATATGAACTATGCTGATCAATTTTTCAATATTAAACCAGGCTTTCATACCTTGGGTAAATCCTACTTGGTTGTGGCACATATTTATTTTCAGTTTGTGAATTTAATATGCTGCTATTTTTGAATACTTTTACACCCCTATGCTAATGAGAAATATCTGTCTATAATTTTCTTTATTTTAATGACTTTGTCTGGCTTTGGTACTAACTCTCCTAATTGTTCTCATATGATGGTCTCACAAGATATACTAGGAAGTATTTCCTCTGCTTTTATCTTTTGCAGATATTGTAGAGAATTATATTTAACTTTGCATTTTTGGGACAAATCCCACTTGCCTATTGTTTATAACTATTTAATATATTGCTGGATTTAGCTGACTAGAATTTTGTCAAGAATTTTTTACATTGGGCCTCCCGGATGGCGCAGCGGTTGAGCGCTGGGTTGCGAAGCTGCCTGCCGCCTCTGCAGCGCCTATTCGATCCCCGGCTGCTCCCTGGCCACCAGAGGAGGGTCCCACATGGCTAGCAGACCTCTCCTGCAACCCACTGCTCCCCTCAGCAGTGTGTTTCGGTCCTTCTGCCTGCTTTGCTCACCGCTCTGGTTCTGGGGAATTCTCTCACCCTCCCGCGCTTCTGACTGTACCCGGTGCTTGTATAAATAAATAAAAATAAATCTTTAAAAAAAAAGAATTTTTTACATCTACAAGATAATTGATAGCTTTCTTCTTTGTGATATATTTGTCTGGGTTTTGAATCAGAGTAATAATAAACACAAAGGGAGACTCTGCTTTTGATTCCAGTTTTATTATTAAATATCTATTTCAACCTGAGATAGTCACTTGATAAAAAAGTTTTTTACTCTTTATCACTAGCTTAGTAATTCCACATAAATTATTGTGAGGATTAAGTAAGATTGTTATATGTGCTTTGTAATGATCATGGTATTTATATGAACTTATAAAGAAACATTGATGGGGGTGTTAGAACTAATAGCAGCAAGGAAGGGGTTAAAATGAGAAACAAATGTACCTAAACTAGGAATATTTATAGATTAGTTCTTTTGGTCCTCACGAAAGTATCCATAAAATGAATTATACAACCATTCCAGATATGCTACAATAATATAGCAGTAATATTATAATTATAGTGTAGTTATAATACAAATAGTAAAAATGTAATATTAATGATATATAACCATCTATATATGCATTTGTACTGCCACAAGAATTTGACACTTGAAAATACCAGTTTATATCATACAACCAAATTATATCATCCGCAATACCATGATGAAGATGTTGGTGTCTTCCTCTATTTTCCAAGTGAGGAGGACAAATAAAGTTGGGATATATGTCCAAAGTTGACATTTTAGAATCCAAAGAACAAGTTCAGTCTGTCACCTAGTATTACTCCTAAAGTAAGTCAATTTTCAACCTCTGTAGAAGTTGCTCTCATGTTTATTTAGATAGAATGATTCAAATTATGCTCAAAATACTCTTCAAAGCTATACGCATTTTTTGAAACAACTAATAGATTTAAATGAAAATAAAGTAAGGATGAATCAATCTAATTTCTTATGACCTTGAAAACACTGTAAGAATTTCTCTGTATTGCTGGATGAGTTAACATTGTGCATGCTAAGAATGTCTAACTACCTCTTCTTATAACTCTATAGTGAATAGCTATTAGACTTGGCAATACAAACAAATGTTCCACAATAAAACACCATACATTTATATAAAATGTTTAATATCAATGGGTGAATATCTCCCCCTAAAGATAATAACAAAGCTATTATCTATTTTTTTAATATTTATTTATTTATACAAGCACTGGGTATAGTCAGAAATGCGGGAGGGTGAGAGAATTCACCAGAGCCAGAGCGGGGAACAGAACAGGCAGAGTGACAAAATACACTACTGAGGGGAGCAGCAGGTGTGGCAGGAGAGGTCTGTGCACCATGTGGGACCCTCGTCGGTGGCTGGGGATCGAACTAGCACTGCAGAGACTGCGGGCAGCTTCTGCAGCCCAGTGCTCAACCGCTGTGCCACCAGGAGAGGCCCTATTATCTATTTTTTTAGATCTCTAGTAATTACGTGAATTGAGGTTGATTTCTACATTGTTGGCTGGTTTTTGGGCTAACATGAAAAGATTAATACAAAGGTCATTATTCAAGAAGTTCAAATTCTAAAATATTTCTGTTGTTAACTTGGTAACTTGGTATTTAATATAAATAATAGAGATAGGCTGGGAAATTTAGTAGACAGATTCAAAAAATTGAAAAAAAAACAACAACATATAACTTAGCAACAAAACCTGTGCTTTTTTCAATAAATTTAAAGATATTGTGTTACATGTATGTAATTAATGGGTTCCCAGTAGAATGTGAATGAGGTGATAAGTGTATTCTGAGGTTGCACCTTGGACAAAGTGACTTGCGAGAGACATCAGGACTGGTAATGTTCCTTAATGCCACTATCAAAGACAGGGTGTTTATTTGATTACAATCTTTTTTTTTCCATTTTTATGAATGTTATTTCTCAGAATCAAGAAATTTATAGTTTAGAAAAGTACAGCATTAAAATGTTTTAACCTTACCAAACATTCTAAGTGAATTCCAATGAGAAGTTCTTGAAAGCAAGTGCGTTTGTCTTATTTAAATAATATATTTCGGGCCTCCCGGGTGGCACAAATGGTTGAGACACAATCTATGAAGCAATCTGCAAACACTGCAGCATGAGTTCTATCCCCAGCCAGGGAGCTAACCACATGACATAGCAGACCTCTCCTGACTCACACACTGCTCCCCTCAGCAGTGTATTTCATCAGTCTGCCTGTTCTGTTCCCCACTCTGTCTCTGGTGAATTCTCTCACACCCCACACTCTGGCCTGTGCCCCAGTTCTTATATGCATAAATAAATATTAAAAAATAAATAATATATTTCAACCATTTTCTGAAAATATCTAAATTTCATATACATGTAATTAAAGATAAACAGATATAAAGCAGCTAAATTCTTTTTTATAGATGCCTTACATCATTTAAATTCACTTTCATATTTTAGAATTTTTAAAAAAAAATATGGTTTAGACATTGATATCATGATGTCAAAATATGATCAATAGTTGGCATGTTTTGTTTAAAATTTGTGTTTAAGGAGTTTATGTTTAATTTTTATTTGTTGGTTTATGGATGGCATATTTTAGCTTTGCCAAGATGTTCTGATATGTCCTCATTTGACCTTTCTTGTACTCATATTTGATAAAAAGAAAAAATAAAGCACAGCTAAAATAAATCATATTAGCAATTCCCCCATCTCACTTTCTAACCTCAGCTGTGTTCACTTGCACTTGTTGGTAAGATTCTAGAAAAGACTGTCCACATTTACATTATCTTAAAGAAAAACCCTATTGTATAATATTAAAGACAGTTGGATACCAACAGCATTGATGACCTCTTTTGAAATAAGGTAATACTTTAAGCAAATAGATTTTGGACAGTTAGCATTAAAGTGATTCTTCCACAAAATATAAATTATGTATTTCATTGAAAGAAAAATCAAACATAAGAAAATGACAGGGAAAAAAGGACTTGAAGGTCTATTTGAAAAGGAAGTTTTCTTTTTTATAAGGTCTACTGACTGTGTTCACAATAGATAACTACCTCAAAAGTAAAAAACTAGATAACTGTCCTTAGGCTATAAATAGTTATCCAAATTTTTTGAATGACAGATACTAACTTTACCTATTAACAATATCTAGGTTCATAACTAAAAGACAAAGGGAGGGAAATGGCTATCTTGCTTTCTTATACTTCAAGTTCTCTGTGTGTAAAATTATATTTTAATGCAGTTATACAGTGACTGTTACTAAATTTGGTGATTCCTCTATACATTTACATACTTAATGAAATGCAATAGATGTTTGTTTACATATATATATATATACACACACACACACACACACACACACACACACACACACTATCTGCAAACCACACATGGACTTTTCAAGTTCAGGACCCCAACTTTATAGTATCTTAGCTACTGGAAATATTTTAGATATATACCATCTTCCTGATATAAATTACGATGTACCCATAAATTTAAAGCATATAGGAGGGAATGACTTCCTGTTACATACCACAGTTAGGTTTCCCTAACAACCATGCTGCAGACTATTATAGTCACCTGCATCTGGAAGGACTGTTTCACTTAAGTTTGATAGTTTGATATAAATACCTGGAGAAGAGGGTGGTAGGTGAAGGTTAAGTCCATCAATGCCTGATAGTCATTTGATAAGAAAAAATATGTTGCCTATAATTTTCAATCAACAACTAATATTCCAGTTAATGACTATTTGTGTGTGCATGTATATGTGCACACTTCTCATAATATTATTAAATAAGTTTTACTAAAGTAACATTGGTTTATAACATGATATAGGTCAGGTGTACATCATAATAAATTGGCATCTGTATATTTTACCTTAAGTTCACCATTCAAAGTCCAAATTAATGCTTCACCTCTTTCATCTGATGTACCACCCCCTTTTTGTCCCTTCGGGTAAACATCAATTAGCTCTTATAATAAAAATGTTTATTTTTAATTTTACTTTGTTCATTCATTAAGTTTCTCTTTATACCACATGAGTGAAATACAATTTATCTATGTGTCATTTATTTCTTTTTTTAAAAAGATTTATTTATTTATACATATAAGAACTGGGATACAGGTCAGAGTTGTGGGGGGGTGAGAGGATTCACCAGAGACAAAGTGGGAAACAGAACAGGCAGACTGACTGAAATACACTGCTGAGGGGAGCAGCGGGTGAATCAGGAGAAGTCTGCTGTGCCATGTGGGTAGCTCCCTGCCCGGAGCTATCAAATTCGTGTGGTAGCAGCTGTGGATAGCTTCATAGGTTGCATCTTAACCTCTTGTGCCAGCAGGGAGGCCCCAATGTGTCTCATTTATTTCATTAAGCACACAATACCAGACCTTCCTTGTGGTTAAGTCTCAGCACCATCATTGCTACAGCCCGAGTTTGATCCCCAGTCAGGAAGCTAACCCACTTATGGCACAACAGACCACTCCTGTCTCACCTGCTGCTTCCCTCAGCAGTGTATTTCAGTAAATCTGCTTGTTCTGCTCCCCAGTCTGTCTCTAGTGAATCCTTTCATTGCTTGCACCTCTGGCTTACACCCCAGCTCTTCTCTACAAAAATAAAAAAAAAAAATTAAAGAAAGCATAATACCATCCAGGTCCATCTATTTTACTACAAATGTCAAGATTTCATCATTTGTATAACAGTATAGCACTCTACTGTTTACATGTTCATATGTATATATAATTATATACTTATATATTGATATAAAAGGATACATAGATACACATATATATTTTCTTTATCCATTTGCCTCTCAATAGGCACTTAAGTAGTCCAGTTCTTGGCTATTGTAAAATACTGTAAAAACAAACAACAAATATGTGGGTACTTATATCTCTTTGAATTAGTGTTTTGTATTGTTCAGGTAAATACCTATAAGTGGGAAAACTGGATCATATGGAATTTATGCTTTTTGAAAAATCTCCATAGTATTTTCCAGAATTTTCCATAGTATTTTCAACAATTTACATTCTCACCAAGAATGTTAATGGGTTCCATACCTTCCACACCCTCTCCAACACATGTTATTTCTTATCTTTGAGATAATAACAATACTCTTAGGTGTGAGGTAATATTTCACTGTTATTTTGTTCTGCATATATCTACTAGTAAGAGATAATATCTGTTCATGTTCCTGTTGACCATCTGTATGTCTATGAGACATTTTAGATATTCTGCCATTATTAAATTAGACTTTTTTATTATTGAATTTTATGAGTTCTTTATATATTTTGGATATTAGTCTCTTTTTGGACTAATGATGTGCAAATATCTTCTCACATTCAATATGATCTCTTTTTTGTTTTGATGATAGTTTCTTTTTCTGCACAGAGTTTTAGTTTGATACAGTCCCACTTATTTTTGATTTTGCTTTCCTTGCTGTTAGTCATAGCCCCAGGCACATATATAATGGTTGATTCATGAACCATATTGCCTATGTTTTCTTATATTTATTCTGTGATTTTAGTTCTTACCACCAAGTTTTTAATCTATTTAGACTTATTTTTTTGTATATGGTATTATACAGTGATCTGATTTCATTCATTTGCTTGTGACTGTCCTGGTTTCTTAGCAATTTTTTTTTAAATATTTTTATTTTTATTTATTTATACAAGCACTGGGTACAGTCAGAAGCACTGGAGGGTGAGAGGATTCACCAGAGCCAGAGCAGGGAACAGAACAGGCAGACCGACGAAATACACTGCTGAGGGGAGCAGTGGACGTGGCAGGAGAGGTCTGTCACACCATGTGGAACCCTTGCTGGTGGCCGGGGCGGGGGATCGAACTGGCGCTGCATAGGCTGTGGGCAGCTTCACAGCACAGTGCTCAACTGCTGCACCACCAGGGGAGGCCCTCAACACTTTTTTTTTGTTAAAGATTTATTTATTTATACATACAAGAACTAGGGTGTAGACCAGAGGTGCAGGGTGAGGAGGTGGGGAGGGGTGAGAGGATTCATCAGAGACAGAGTGGAGAGCATAACAGGTGGTTTGATTGAAATACACTGTTGAGGGGAGCAGAGGACAAGCCTGGAGAGGTCTGCTGTGCCATGTGGGTTTGCTCCCTGGCCAGGGATTGAACTCATGCTGCAGTGGCAGCCCACAGTTAAGTGCTGAGACTTAACCCCTTGCACCACCAGGGAGGCCCTTAACACTATTTTTTGAAGAGACTTTCTTTGCTCTATTGTATGCTCTTGGGATCTTTATCATAAATAAGTTGTCAATATATGTGTGAGTCTATTTCTGGACTCTATTCTGTTGATTTCTGTGCCTGTTTTTATTCCAATACCATTCTGTTTTGATCATTATCACTTTTTTAGTATGGATTGAAGATAGGGAGCATGATATCTCTACTTTCTTCCTTCAGGATTATTTTTACCAATGCCATTTTCATTAAGTCAACAACTTTATTTGGTCAATAAGCACACACTTCTCTGCATATTCACTATAAAGAGTCATTATATATTATTTATTTTCATTAATTATGTAACATTCTGGTGAAATAGCATTGATTAAATATTTTATACTTGAAATATTGACTCAAACGTACATATAAATATAATTAATTTATTAAACAAAATAAAAACTTAACATATGTTTTGTGAGCAAATAGGTATGCAGTAGTTTACAAAATCTCTGCAACTGATGGTTTCCCAAATGTGCTGCCCCTAAGAAAAATCTGGGATTTTTAAAAACTCACAGTGCTAAGGTAATCTCCCATTCCAATTTAACTGGAATGTCTTGCAATGAGAGTGAGACATCAGCAATTGTTAAAATTCATCTGGTTTCAACCATTTGCAACAACTTGGAATCATGGTCCTAGTATTCTTTATTCAAAGTGTGGTCTTCAGACTGGCAGCACTAAAAATATCTGGGAACTTTCTTGAGATGCAGAAACATGGGATCTAATCCAGACCATTAGAGTTTCTATTACTAGCAAGATCTCCAGGATAGTCTAGGCATGTCAAAGTTTGAAAAACCGTGATTGACATTTGAAAGATAAACAAAATTCCTAAGCCGGATAATATAGAGAAATAGTTTTGGCAAATACACAGACATCAAAGTTTGCTGTAACGCTAATCTTCAGGAGACAAGAAATACCTTCATTTATTTTGACTAACCTTTGCCCTATCCTGATATTCTAATTTTATTAATCAAACGACAGGTGGGTTATCTGCAAGATTAATTATTCCATCATCTTTCCAAAAAGGTGTCTTACAGTTGCCCATGACTCAATTAGCATTTTTGACCTTGAAATGTCAGTTTTGTTATAGAGAATTAATGTCTGCCAGTCTTTTTCACTGCATTAATAAGAATTCTATAACAATGTGGTATTTGTTACTATTATGTATTTAAATGATTAATTTTGCACTAATGCAAGTATCCTTTATACAGCATTTATGCCATCCAGACTAAATATTTTATGATGCATATTGTTGCTTTCTGAGACAACTATTCAATATATGTCAATTCCATACAAATCTCATAAATATTTTGTACTATTCAGTCATTTATTAGCTTGGTGATATTTGTTTCTTATTACTATGTACCAAAAAATTTTACTATATAAAACTAATACCATGAAATGTTCATCTCAAGCCTAGGTATATATAAAACAAATATTAACAGATCTAAAGGGAGATATAAAGGTAATATAATGATAGGAGTGGAATCACATATCCCACTTTCATCAATGGATAGATCATGTAGCCAGAAAATCAGTACAGAAACATTAGACTTAAATGACATGTTAGATTGGGTGAACTTAACAGACATTTGCAGAACATTCCATCTAAAGCAGCCTAATACACATTCTTCTCACTTACATATGGAACAACATCCATGATGGATCTTATGTAAGGTCACGAAACAGTTCTTAAAAAATTTTACAAGAGTGGCATAATATCAAGCATCTTTTTCTACCATAGTTACATGAAATTTTAAGAACAGAAAAATTCACAAATTATGATGATTTAACAACATGCTATTAAACTATCAGTGGGTCAAAGAAACCAAAAACAAAAATTAAAAAATATCTTGAGACAGATGAATATAGAAATATAACACAACAAAATTTATGATATACAGCAAAGACATTTCTAACAGGGAAATTCATAGCAATAAATATCCATATTAAGATTGCAAATAAATAAACTAACTTTACATATTACCTCAAGGGACTAGAAAAGATGAACAGACTCTACCTTCAGTAGAAGGAAAAAATAAAGATCAGAGTGAAGCTAGTAAAATAAAGACTGAAAAATCAAGAGAAAAGATCAATGAAACAAAGAGCCAGTTTTTAAAAAAGATAAGAAAAATCGAAAAACATTTGGCCAGACTTAAGAAGAGTAAAGACTCAATTAAATAGACTCAAAAATTAAAGAAGATATTATAACTGATATCCCAAAATACAGTCGTAAGAGACTATTACATATAGATAATTGCTTGTCAACAAATTGGACAACCCAGAAGAAATAGATAAATATGGAGGAACATGCAACCACAGAGGATGGAAACATTAATAGAATATCTAAACAAGCCAATTACTATAAGGAGATTAAGTCAGGAGATTAAAACATCTCCAAACAAACAGAGGCCCAGGACTAAATGGCTTTACTGATGAATTTTATTAAACATTTGAAAAAATAATATAGATTATTTTTAAACTCTTAAAAAAAAGGGAATTTGAAGGATTATGGGCAAACTCGTTTTAGGAGGTCAACATTAACCTGATACCAAAACCAGACAACATTACCACAAATAGTAACACTGATGAACATAGATATAAAAAGAAATTTAGGTTGGAAAAACAAGCAAATAAAAATATTCATTATGCTATCTGAAACAGTTGATAAAAGAACAAGATATCATCACAGAGAAAGGAATATTTTCCTTATTCTTGGGTTGTGATGTATGTAGGTGGAGATATTTTCTGGCTTAAGTAAATGACAATAAAGAGTGCTGAAAGCTTGAGTGCCAGTTTTTAGTTTTGTTTCAGTTTTTAATAAGAAAAGGATGTCATGTTCAGAGAAAAGGAGGAGGCTTTATGTGGGTATAGTATAGTTGAGAGGAGATGGAGTTGAGGTAAAGGTGATGACAAAAGATTCGTGGCAAGATTGTTGAGCGCTTACATGTCAAATCAAAGAGATAGGACATTTTCTATGGGTTAGAGTTTACAACATGGAATAACATCAGGGAGGGAAGGTGGTTTTTATTTTTATTATTTTAAAAGATACTGGGTTTTAAAGTGAAAAATTGAACAGGCTTAGGCAATAAATCAATGAAGACCAAGTAGGAGTTTATTGCAATAGTCTACCTATCAGAATATAAGGACATAAAGTACACCACTAATAAAAGGAATAGGAAGGATAAAGAACATTCAAATGGCATTTGAGAAGTAAATACACAGGGCTTAATGTCTGGAAGAATATAAAAAGGAAAAGTACTAAGGTATAACGGTGGCTTTTATTTGGAGTAACCTGGTAACAATTAGGCTAATAACTGAAATGGAGAAAAATAGAAGTTTGATTAGGGAGAATATTGGTGAGATTAACTTTGATATTTTATCCTGGGGAAGATTTTAGAATAATCCTTAAAGAGACAATTTATATATATATATATATATATATATATATATATATATATAAATACAGAGCTCACAGAAAAACATCTAGGATGCCAAAAGGATTCAGAAACCATTAATGCACACAGATGGTCACTGATGCTGAACAACTCATATCTTTCAGAAATTGGGGGAGAGGAGACCTGAGCCTAAGCTCTAAAGACTATCAATATTTGAAATAAACAATTCTGAGACAATAATGAAAAAAAGAGCTGTAATAAAGCGAGAGAGGGCCTTCCCTGGTGGCACAGCAATTGAGCGCTGGGCTGTGAAGCTGCCCGCAGCCTCTGCAGCACTGGTTTGATCCCTGGCCGCCGGTGAGGGTCCCACATGGTGCGCAGACCACTCCTGCCATGCCTGCTGCTCCCCTCAGAAGTGTATTTTGTCAGTCTGCCTGTTCTGTTCCCCGCTCTGGCTCTAGTGGATTCTCTTACCCTCCTGAGCTTCTGACTGTACCCAGTGCTTGTGAAATAAATAAATAAATCTTAAAATAAAATAAAATAAAATTGTTAAAAAAAAGCAAGAGAGACAGGAGAGAACACAGTATAAACAGATTTTTAGACGAGAACTCAAAGAAAATATTTGCCAACTATGACTATTGCTGCTTAGTTCTTCCATACATGATGCCTGACTACTGTGTGAATTCTATTCCTTTTTGGAGGGAGCTGATAATTACGTAAAGCCAATATAAGTTCCTCGATATGATATAAATGATTACTGACTAACTCAATGCTGCTTAATACTTTGATTTGCTTTATGACAAAGAATGCAGTGAGGCTTTTAGGCAAGAAGACTTGTGCCAAGCTAAGTAGGTTCATAGCTTGACCCAACCAAGCTACAGTGGTACCTGAGTGATCCTTAGAAAGGGTACTCTCCTAACCATATGTCTCATTCCCCATGTATTAAATGAAGATCATTGTTATTTACCTACATATAGTTGCTTTGTGTGGATTAAATGAAATGCTAAAAGTCAGGCATTTAGAAAGATCTGGCTGGCACAAAGTACATGCACTACATAAGTGTTAGCTGTTACTATAAACAAAATGTTTCTTTAGCTTGGCTAAGATCTTCCAAGGTTATATCAGTCACAAAGATATATAATTCCAAATCAGACAAAAAAACAAAAACAAAAAAGAAATCAAAAGCATTTTCTGAGCACATCAGTAAATTTCTGGCAAATCCTCCCTTTGAATGATTTTTTTTTAATCTTACATTAGGAAAAGCAGAAACATTTGGGATGATGAAAGCCCACTCAACTGTGAGTCTGTGGGTTCCATTGTACAAAAATAGTATAGAAAGTGGGAGAAAGCGATTTATTCTATCTTTAAGGAAAAATAAAAAAAGACATGGTAGATAAGGATGGCAGAGTTCCTAAACTAAAAAAACAAAAGAATATCTAAAACAGAATATAAGAAGTTAAAATAATACAAAAATCATCAATTTTACACTAAATATGGGTAGTTATTCATATATCAATACTATCAATATAATATCAATGACATCAATAAAATAAATTGTTCAAGAAATGACTCCTTAGTACATTATTTAAATAATTGATAGTTAACTGTTATTCAAGTAGCCTAAAATTATACTTAAGATGACATAGTTTACCTAATAGTTCAAAACTTCTTCTGACTAACTTGAAATAACAGTTTTCATGTATGATGTTTTACATATAATGCAAAGAGTTCTTCACTCATCTCTCTATCTACCTACCTATCTACTTACCTACCTACCTAAGTACCTATCTACTGCCCCTATTTATATATAAATTGTTTCTAAGTTCTGAGATGTTATGTGAGTAGAACTATGAGCTTTTCAAAAATGTTATCTCTTTACCTCAAACATTCCTTCTGTTGCCCACATTCAAAGGATTCATATCATAGATGTTTCTCTGAATAGGAACAATGTGAATGACTCAGAATTATGAGGCTAGCAACACAGAGAGCTGGAAAAATACACAACATTATTAATTCTTGATGTGTCCATCTTAGCTCAGTGATACTTCTTTAAATTAAAAATATGTAAAATGAATCACTTGTAGACCTATGCAGCAAAACCAAGAAAAATAAAGTAGTGCAACTTCTTTCTACTGATTAATTATATATTAAGGCTTTTAAAATCCATACACAAGGGCTTATGTCCAAATATATGTCATTAATGTCACTTAAGAAATTAAATGGTCAATTTAAATGTATGTTAGAAAATGCCACCAAGTTCTCTTAAAAGTTATTTAACCCATTCTCTTAATTAAATTTGGGGTAGTTAAATTTCCCTGTTTAATTTACCTTATGCATTTTTTTAAATTTATCATATTGTGATTTTACTATTTAACCACATTGGAATTCTCTGTGCTTTATTTGATAATTATAAGGTGAAACATTTCAATGACACAATTTTACAATGTATTTCTCATTTATTGGTGCCCTATGTCCTATAAGTTATGAAGAAAAAAAACTTGGTTTTGATAGCCTTTGCTCTTATTTTTGGCAATAATTTATTTGTGTGTCATATTTTCAATGTTCTAAATGAGAATATTTAAGTTGATAGTCACCAATATGTTCTATATTAAAATATTTCTTAATCACATGCCTTATTTCTCCAACTTCAGTCTATTTGTGATTGTTTGGGAACAGGTTTCTTGAGGAAAAGAGACAGTTTCTTTAAGAACAAAATAGACTTTTAAGCATCAAATAGGTAGATCCAAAAGCTCTATAAACCATTACTTTTGAGATATGCTTCATTTAAAGAAATCAGTCCTATAGAAATAATATTTTTTGCAAAGTTCATATACACAAATAAAATTAGTATTATCAGCAATAAGAGCATAATATGAAATAAGGATGGAGAATTAAATTGGTATTCAGGAGTATTCCCTTCTCCTTCTGACTTCACTTTGTAAACATAGGCAATTTGCTGCTCTTACCTGGCTTTCTAATCAAGAAAATGAGAGCTGAGGAGTCTGGCAACATGGTTACAGAATGAAGATGCCAGGTTCACCTCCTGCATATACTCACAACTAAATTGCAGCAGAATGAAGTAAATAACCTCTGACTAAACCCCTGAAAGTTAAAAAGATCACTGCAGGATATAACAGAAGCAAATGTCTAGAGGAAAGTTAATTGGACTGTGTTTGCAGCAATACTAAGACAGAATAACTCATGAAAGGGGGGTGCCTGTAGCTTGGAGTCCCCGGCAGTTGCTAACTCAAGGACACATAACCACAAGAAGAACTGTGGAGTTTCAGCACAATGCTAGAGAACTAGTGCACAGAGCTGACAGCCAAGACAGAGGGTACACTATTGGAAAAAGGGGTGCAGAGTGACAATAACTAGCTAGAACCTCAGACTCACAATACGGAACAGCTGGAGCCTGAGCCTGCAATAATGACCAGATCATGTTATATGTGTGTTCTATCAGAAGAAGGTGGTACTTGTGCATGATGCTATGATAATCTACATGCCTGCAACCCCATCATTCAGGACCAAAACTGATACAACTGGAAGTTTTCACTAACCAGAGTTTAAGCACGTGGATCTTAACAACAGCAGCATGCACACTGGGCAAGTCTCTGGAAAAGCAAAGAGAACACCCAGCTTATGGCCTCGTTTCAACTATAATCCATGCCCAGCAATGCATCTATAGATCAAACAGCCTAGAGGTTGAGAGTGGCAGAAGACTATATAGATATTTAGGTTGAAGAATTGGCCTCAAAGAGGAGCTTATTGTGGATCTCCACAATAAAACCATGGTGCCCACAGCACAGCAGGAAGTTTGAATTTCTGATGCTCA
Source organism: Talpa occidentalis (assembly GCF_014898055.3). Taxonomy (NCBI): domain Eukaryota; kingdom Metazoa; phylum Chordata; class Mammalia; order Eulipotyphla; family Talpidae; genus Talpa; species Talpa occidentalis. The sequence continues at coordinate 74,347,744 of NW_023602073.1, read as the reverse complement.
TTGGAAGTGATCTTTCAGTACCTTACTATCCTAGTTCCTTTCTATTACCTCCTGCCTTTACCGAGTTATTAGCCATCTGAGCAAGTGCAAAGGTAACAGTCTGAAAGTTTATCCATAACACAACCAACAAAAAATAAAACCTATAAGGGAACATTAGGTTGTCTGTGGATTTCTCTTGCCTTTAGGAATCTTACAGGCAAGGAGGGATGGGAAGAATTTCAAAATACCTAAAGAAAAAGATTTCCAGCCTAGAATCCTTTATCCTGCAAGATTAACATTCAAAACAATAGAAGGATAAAGCGCTTCAATGGAAAGTAACAACTAAAATAATTTATCAATACCAACAAAAAAGTACCTAGAGGGGTTGTTAAAAGCAACAGAACATCAAACATGAGGCAATAGCCATATGAATTCTATAACATGGCAGAAGAGGAAAGCAATAATGCAGAATGCATTTGGGAACAGAATCAGAATGCATTTGGGAACAGACTGTCCAATGGGCTGCACAAATATTCCATCATGTACTAACCTCAGCAGAAGGTGCAAACAAAACTCAACAGAAGAAACACATCTGATATTTAAAACTGATCCTAAGCAAAACACAAAATGAAGATGTCAAAAATTAAGTAGACATAGATAGGAAAAAACTCACAGTCCCCATGAACACTTACATCCCCATGAACACTTACATTTAACACCATAAATGTAAATAGTTTGAATTCACTAGTTAAAATTTATGGAGTGACTGGGCAGAATTCAGAACAAAGTCCAACCTTCTGCTGTTCACAGGACACCTATCTTACCAATAAAGGCAAGAAAAGACACAGAGTTATATGCTAGAAGATAGTTCTATAAGCAAATGGTAATCAGAAAAGGTCTGCTACAGCAGATAAAATAAACTTCCTATTTAAAAATGTGATAATGGATAAAGATATAGTACATTATGATTAAGGATCTAATATAGCAAGAACTATGTATGTACCAAATGATGGAGCACCAAGATACACGGGAGACAATTACTAACAAAACTCTAGAGAGCTATTGACAACAACACATTAGGGGATCCTAGTACTCCATTTACAACTAGAGACAGATAAACAGAACAGGGAATAAATAAAGAAACAACAGGCTTAAATGAGAAGATGGACCAAGCAGACTTACAGATATCTACAGAACACTCTGCCCTAAAACAACTGTATACATATTTTTCTTCAAGTGTATATGTAGTATGTTCTAGAAAAGACCATATGTTGGGACAATATAATTATTTATAAAACTACAATTTTTGTTAACATACCAAGTACTTTTTCTATACAGCTAGAAATCAATTTTAAAAAGCCTGAAAAGGCTTTAATCATGTCTCATCTCGTACTTATTTTTCCTATGGATCTTTTACCACTTTGGTTAATTCTTAGATATTTGACTTTTTTGAAGTTATTATGAATAAAATGGTTTTATTGTTCAGTGTTTGTATATAAAAATGTTACAAATTTTTGTATGTTGATTCTGTAATCCACCACTTTGCTGTATGTATTTATTGTTTCTAAATGTAGTTTGGTGAAGTCTTTAGGGATATATATGTATATAGACCATATTGTACCTATGAGAATGACATGTTAAAAAGATCCCTCGAAAGTACTGGACATGAATGTGGAGAAAGAGCAACGCTATTGTCAGTGAAAATGTACAGTGGTGAAACCATTATGGAAAGTTATCTGGATTTACCTAAAAAAATCAAAATGGAAATATTGCATTGTCACACGTGGCATTTATCCAACTACAAGTTTTTATTACAGCACTATTTACAATAATGAGGTAACAGAACAACCTATCTGCCCAGGGATAGAGGAGGATTGGATCAAAAAGATGTGGTATATCCACACGATGGAATACTATTCAGTCATTAGGAAAGATGAAATGCTGCCTTTTACAATAAAATAGAAGTTTGAAGTGTTTATATGTAGTAAATCTAGCTAAATACAAATACTAAATATTTACATAGCTGATGATTCAACAAAGAAAAATACTTATAAAAACTATTATGTGTTAATGAAAAATGTGAGATTTCTCTAAGATGGGGGGGGTCAACAGAATATAACAGATGGTGGTAGTAGAAAGTATATAAAAATAATAGGGATAACTATGTTGTGATTATAGAAAAACAAGAAGAGATAGCCTTGGACTTCTCAGAGAAATACTTGGTTAAAAAAAAAAAAAAGGAAAGAAAAAGAAAATGAGACCCTTAGCTGTTTACAGCACATTCTTCCATCACAGTGCCCATCAGTTGACAAGTGAATAACAAATATTTGCTGAATAAATAAACACTTGTTAGAAAGCCAGTGAGGGACCTCCCAGGTGGCACAGGTGGTTGAGTGCAGCGCTATGAAGCTGTCCACAGCCTCTGCAGGGCGAGTTCGATTCCCAGCCAGCCAAGCAGATAAGTACATGGCACAGCAGACCCCTCCTATCTCACCCGCTGCTCCCCTCAGCAGTGTATTTCATGTATTTCAGTCAGTCTGTATGTATAAATAAATCTTAAAAAAAAAGGAAGCCAGTGAGAAGGGAAAGAGATTTCAACCAAGATACAGCCACCTCTTAAAACTGTTCCTTACTCTATACTACTAAACTCTGTCAGGACAGATTGTATGTAAAATATTAAATTTCTTGGGAGTGTACATTTGCAAGATTATACAAATTTAATTTTTCTAGGCAACTTTGAGTCAGTAGAAGATACTGGAATTAAAATTGAAATCTATTGGTTAATTTACTGGTTATACAACTTACCTTAGCATATGTTTTTCAGTTTCTGCATCATAAAATTGTTAGGTTTTTAACTGTAATTTTAACTATACATATATATATATATGTGACATAAAGAGCATATTGTAAAAACCTAAATCTCTATAAATACTAGTCTAATTGTGATTGCAAATAATGTACTGTGATGCTATTTTTAAAAAGCCTTGATGGGAGGGAAGGATAAAATTTTAAAAAAGAATCCCCCCCTCCCCCCACTGCCCCGCATTCACCTTGATCTGTTCCTGAAAACAAAGGCTTCTGACTGTGAAGTCATCTCCCAGGAAACCATGGCAAAATGATCAGAGTAGAGTTTAGAGAAGGCACTGATTCTAATTAGGAAGAAACAATTAGTCAAATAAAGAACAAGGGGTAACTAATAGACAAGAAATCTTCAAAAATAGGCTGGAGCATCTTCACCAGTCATTTCAACTTTTAGGCCTTAATATTTTCAATATAATAAAGAAAGAAAGGTGAGTGGACAAGTTGGAAGGAAGAATGGGGAGATTGTGAGAGAAATGCTGGTAGTTCTCCAGTCTCTCAAAAAAAGATTTAAAAAAAAAGTATTTATTTATTTATTTTATTTATTTATACAAGCACTGGGTACAGTCAGAAGCGCGGGAGGGTGAGAGAATTCCCCAGAACCAGAGTGGGGAACAGAACAGGCAGACTGATGAAATGCACTGCTGAGGGGAGCAGCGGGCGGCAGGAGAGGTCTGCGCGCCATGTGGGACCCTGGCCGGTGGCCGGGGATCGAACCGGCGCTGCAGAGGCTGCGGGCAGCTTTGCAGCCCAGCGCTCAACCGCTGCACCACCAGGGGAGGCCCTCTCAAAAAAAGATTTAGATTAGATTAAGTTCTACAAATATCAAGAGTACCATTCACTTTGTTGTGTAGTTCGTCAGGGTGTCCAGATTATATATTGGTGCCTGAGTAGCCTGAGAAGCAGTTATAATCGTCAATATATTTAACTAAACCACTATGGTTCACTTTCATAATGAAAACAGTGACATTTCATAGAGGTTTTTTTAATTCTCCCAATGGCTTTAAGTATTTCAAATTGGTCAATTTTATGCCACCAGGATTTGAAGGAAAAGCTACCTTTCCATAAAAAAGTCTAAATTATCATCTTCAGATTTTATCTAATTTGCTTGGGGTACTAGGCAGCACCATGTAGTTGTGGTTTAGTAATGTAATGTCTGGTTTCTCTTCAACTAATCTAGAGAAAGCAAACATCTTCTTGCTGAAAATCAAATCAGGATTCACAATTACCATAATAACACCAGGCATTTGTAGAGCACCATGCTTTGAAGTTTGTGGTGTTCCCTGTGCTTTTATTACACATTATCTCCTTTGATCCTACCACCACTACAGGTAGAGGGAGAGATAGATAGTGCTCTATTTTACTTATAAATGGAAATGAAACTTTAAAGATTTCACAGCTTGTCAACTTTCTCTTGAAGTATTAAGCAGATAATCAGTCACAAAGTTCAACGATATCAAAACTGGGCTTCCTGCCCTTTCAGTCCTTATTTAATTTTGTGTATTAATATGTCCCTTAAATGACAATCTTTAAAAACCTCTGGTACATGAAATGGGCTGGCTTAATATAGTTATCTCCTAACTGCTTTCCCTAGTTGCTTGTAGACTAATCCTCTTTAGTCTAGTCTTCAGATTGTGACCAGGGCTGTCCTTAAAACACAAATGTAGTCATGTCAGTCTCTTTTGCACCCAAACCTCCAATAGCAGGCATCATTTCTAAAAGTGAGTCTACAACTCTTATTATAACCTATGAGACCCTCCAAGATCTATCTTCTAGGTCCCTTCTTTCACTCCTCACTACAAGGTAGCCAAGGCAGACACTGCTTCTTTCTCAAATACATCACTGGCACCCTGACAATGCACTTTTGTGCAGAATGCCAACCTTCTAGACAAAATTGTGATTTGTCCATCCAAATTTTCACTTCCAATTTTGAATGGCTGATTGATTTAAGTCTCAACTATCAGCTCTCCAGAGGTCTTCCATATCTAAAGCATCCCCACATTGTCCTCCTATTCTCTTACCTATATTCCTCCTAAATGTTCTTAAAATGGCTTATGGCACACTAATTTTATGGAATATCTTCACAGGCAAAAGTTTCAATCCCAACCAAAAAACTTCAACTGCTTCATCTTTTCAGCATTTTGGGAAACTTAAAGTTTCTTCTTTGTTGCCTTTTTTATCCTTTTCATTGATAAAATGTAATCAGTGACTTTCTCACTGATTATGTAAAATGATTTTTAAAAAACTCATTCTAATAATTAGACAACCATGCTGCTATGACTATAAAATGATCTCTAGGTTTTTTGCACCTGCACAGAGGAAGAAAAGTCATCCATGTTTAGAATACCATCAAAAAAAACTAGGATAAAGAAACTTGAGGGCAGAAAGTTACTCTGGTCACATTTTTAACAATCAGACCCTCAGTCTTATGCTTCATAGAACTTGGTCTTTCTTTACCTCTATATTAATACAAATTTTCATTAACAACTAGGTTTTATTTTACTGCTTTACAGTAAAGAGAGTGCTTTCATAAAAATTATCACATTTGTTCCTCATAATTACTCAGTAAGACAGGTGTTAATATTTATATATATTTTTTTTACATTCAAGCAGACTCGAGGCTCAATGAATGGCATAATCAAGAACCAAAGCAAGGACATTTCACTCTGTAATGCATCCCTTTTTCCATTAAATCATTCTGTCTCTTTGATTTCTAATGCAAAAAAAATTGTTCTGGTCATTTACTCAGCAATTCTTTTAAGCTTGCAGTGTTCAGGGAAATACTGAATGATAAACTGTTCCTTATAATTGCCAAATAGTCTAACAACCAAATAAATACATGCATACATATATACATACATACATCACAGCTCTAACTATCCGAAGTAAATCTATTCCAGTAGATCTTGAGAGTTTTATTTTTATTAAAGATTTATTTATTTATTTATTTATTTGTTTGTTTGTTTATTTATTTATTTATACAAGCACTGGGTACAGTCAGAGGTGCAGGAGGGTTAGAGAATTCACCAGAACCAGAGTGGGGAACAGAACAGTCAGACTGAAGAAATACACTGCCAAGGGGAGCAGCAGGCAGCAGAAGAGGTCTGCTCACCATGTGGGACCCTCACCCAGCAGCTGGGGATCGAACCTGCGCTGCAGAGGCTGTGGGCAGCTTCACAACCCAGCGTTCAACCGCTGCGCCACTGGGGAGGCCAGATCTTGAGAGTTTTAATGTCTGGCTATCAGGGAAAAAGTAATTAAACACTATGCTACTGTAAGAAGCTCAGTCCCTAAACAAGAATTGTCAGTAACTTTAGGACAGGCTGCTGTATTCACAATGTAAGGATGGCTTTAGCTGGATGCCTTTTGGGCTTCTGGCATTTTAAATATGACCATAATACACCATGTATTTTGGATTTAATGGAAAGTGATTTTATCCCCTGATTCTGTCTTCTGTAGAAACAGATATTAATTGTAGAAAACCCAGACATGTTTAAGTTATTTTATAATGGTTTTAAATGGACATTTTCATACCTGCAAATATTACACATTTACAGTCACAATAACAGAAGACTTCTGGTGCTCATCCACAGGCAAATTTCTTGCCCATCTGAGATCACACAAGGCTGAGATTTCCCACCCTGTGACTATTTCTAGATAATGGTTTCTGAGAAGAAATGATGAAGTGTAACTGTTGCTATGAGACCCTTCTGGGCCTTTTCCCCTCCCTCAGCAACTGAGAAGACACCAAGTTGCAGATGATGGAACTAACCTTCATAGAGTTTTGATTCCTTTGAAACTGTGATTTCCTGACTAAGGGGATTTCTCTTTCTGATCCCCTACATTCTATCCCCACTGAAAAAGCATACAAGGAGACAAAAGTTAAAGAGTGAGAATGAACAGCATGCTTTCTTGTTTTAACCCATTTTTATAATCATTGGTGACTATGGTAATAAGGTACAAGATTTCTTAAAATTAGTTATTCCAGACTTAGTTTTAATTCCATAATACCCATCTCTTTCACATTTTTCTACTTGTTTTCACTCTTTAACTTTGAACATCAGAGAACTTTTCTATAAGCATAATCTAGAATGCAAAGTAAACTATGTGTTAAGAGAACATCAGATCAGTTTCTATTCTTCCTAGGATTCTTTTTTTTTTAATAATAAATTTTATTTTTATATTTCCCCATACAACTGCACATGCCCCATTCTGACCCCAATCCCTCCCCTCCCGGCCCCCACCCCCCAAAAAGTGTCTCTGGTTCATAGTTTTTTGTTGATTTTGATTTTCACTTTCTTATAGTTATTCATTTTCCTGATCCCTTATTTAAGTTTTCTAGATTCCTGCTATAAGTGAGACCATCCGGTATTTTTCTTTTTCTTTTTGGTTTATTTCGCTGAGCATGATCCCTTCCAGTGCCATCCATGTTGCTGCAAATTGCATGTGTTTATCTTTTTTGAATGCTGAGTAATATTCCATGGTATATATGTACCACATCTTCTTGATCCAGTCATCTATTTTTGAGCATTTGGGATGTTTCCAAAGCTTAGCTATTGTAAATAGTGCTGCTATAAACATAGGGGTGCAGGTGTTCTTTGGAATTTATGTTTCTGTGTCCTTTGGGTAAATACCTCTTCCTAGGATTCTTAAACCTGATTCACCAGTTTAGCACAGCAAGATGGTAGGATATCTCCTTTATTGATGGGCACAATAAGTTGAAGAGCAACAAAAGAGGAAAAATAGGTATACAGGCACACATTAACATTCTACATTTTAAGCCATGAAATGTGACATATTTTGTATCCTCCCAAAAAGGGCACAAGAGACAATGGAGACATAGTAGAGACTAGTTATCACCTAGTCGCCTCCAGAAAGGAACAAAGACGGTGCAATCTTAAGAGCTACACACTCAGTAGTGATGAAAAGTTTATTCTCTGAATACAGACTATTTACTGAGTTACTCTGAGCATGTAATTTATTTATGCTTCAATTTTCTCATTTATAAAGTGAGCACAATAGCAGATAATTTGCACAGCTGTTTTGAAAATTAATGAGTTGTTTTGAAAAATAACACATGTAAAGTGTTTAGAAAGACCCAAGACACTATCTAAAACTTATTTGGTATTGTCTCCTTTTTTTTTTTAAGATTTATTATTTATACAAGAACCAGGGTACAGGTCAGATGCCTGGGAGGGTGAGAGGATTCACCAGAAATAGAGCAGGGAACAGAACAGGCAGACTGATGAAATACACTCTGAGGGGAGCAGCAGATGAGACAGGAGAAGTCTGCTCACCATGTGGGTTGCTCTGAGGCTGGCGGGGATAGAACTGGCACTGCAGAGGCTGCGGACAGCTTCACAGTGCCGCACTCAACCCCCTGTGCCACCAGGGAGGAGCTGGTATTGTCTCCTTTTAACTAAACTCCATACTAGTCTAATACAAGCTGAATGCTCTAAAAGATGGGGAAGATTTTGTAAGAAGACAAAGGACTGAGTTTTTGAGCAAGTTCCACAAACACATTGAACTTAGAACATTGGAGTAAATATGCTGCAAACATTTTATGATGTTATGGTTGACTAGAGGCCTATAGAACTCTTCATTTTTTGTGGTTCATATTTGTTTTTCTTCCCATGGAACACTACCTCTAAGTGATGGTGATTGTCTAAATTGAAATCGAACTTGCAATTAACCCTATTAACATTCATTTTAAAAAGTTTTACCCTTGTACACTAAGATAGAGGAGGGCAACTTCTTAAAGCAGAACTTTTTTTTTTTAAGATTTATTTATTTATTTATTTGTTTATTTATACAAGCACTGGGTACAGTCAGAAGCACAGGAGGGTGAGAGAATTCACCAGAGCCAGAGCAGAGAACAGAACAGGCAGACTGACGAAATACACTGCTGAGGGGAGCAGTGGGTGGCAGGAGAGGTCTGCGTGCCATGTGGGACCCTCACCTGGCAGCTGGGGATCAAACCAGCACTGCGGAGGCTGTGGGCAGCTTCGCAACCCAGCGCTCAACCACTCAGCACCGGGGAGGCCCAAGCAGAACTTCTTTGTTGCTGATAAAAGTCTGTTTTTCTAGTTATTCAAATATGTAACCTCAGTGTCATGTTTTGGTAGTTTATTTGATACTGTACATGCATCTCCCTCCTTCAAGCAGAATCAGTGGTCAAACCTAGCCAAATATTTCATACTGGAGACTTTTCCAGTCTTTTCCTGTTACCATTTTATAAACCAGGCCCTCATCTCATTGCTTCATTGCTCTGGATATTCTACCACACATTTTGCTATCAATGAACCTCACTTCACACTTGCTAAACAGAAGAGTTGATTTTTATTTTCCTTTCAAGGATACAGATTTCAGAGAATAGCTATTTGGGTTCATTCTACCACTAATTGTTACTTTAATTGTTTACAAAGAAACAATTAAAGTAACATAGTGGAAACTATATTCCTAATATAAGCCACCCATGTAAATTTAAACATATGTATAGATACATCTATCTATCTATATCACTATCTACATTTTTCTATCTACCTACCTACATATCTATTTACCTATCTACCTGTCATTTATTTGGTCATTTCTTTCTAGAAGCTAGTGTTTCCTCATCAACAGATATTCACACTAGCATCAAAATGGATGATGGATATTAGCAGTGAGTTTAGACCAAGAAGTAATTTCTGATTTTAAGATCAGTGTGCAATTAATAAAATTTTGGAATGGATATCATGTTTACATTTTTAACAGATGCTATTTCTGACTTGATGCATACCTATTTTGAATCTTATAAGGGCCTCCACAGTGTGTGTACACACACACACAACACAGAAAGAAAACAAGTGGGAGGAATATGCTTGTCAGCTTCAATTTTGTATGCATAAAGATGCAGAGAGAAGAGATTGAAAAATGTAGGAGCAAAGAGACAGGAAATGTCAAGCTTGATAGGTTATGTCTAGGGAAAAAATTTACTCTAAAAATAAGTCTTACCATTTAACCTGCTGGTGCTAATTTGATTTTATATTCAACGTGAAAATGTTGTGTCTATCAGCGATTATATCTAGTTTGTTATTTTACCAAGTCAAGACTTTGGTTGCTCAGTGAAGTTCAGCACTTCAAGGCTCTAATTCTGTGATTGTGATTCATGCCAGATTTTAAAGAATTGTTTGAATATATCTGTCCCACACACTATTTTGTCGCTTCTATTGCCCAAAGTTTCCTATGACTTAAAAGCTATAACCATAATGAATCTCTGGTGTCTAGGCTAAAAGCTGTTTTTCTTCCTTAAAGGATGACTCATGAAAATCAACCCCAACAAAACATAAAGCATCATGCCTTCAAACTTTTTTGTTGTTGTTGTTTGCTTCTCTGCATGATTTGTAGGCTGAAAATAAGAGTGGTAAAATGATGTTGGTCTGCATCAGGGCCAAACTCTCCCCTGCCATTGTCCCTCAACCTATCTTCCCTTAGGCATGAGTTGATGTTTCCAGTCTGTAAAAGGTGTCCTATTGGAATACTTCACCTTTGAGTGACACCTAGTTTTCCCCAACACATTTAATTTGCTGTACTCCTCTTGTTTCTTTGTTCTTGACGCTCATAATGTAATACCTCTACTGTTAACCCTGCCCAGGGAGGGACTGCACCTTCCTTTTCCTTGTGCCCCTAACACATATAGATGTCCCTGTCCCACTTAGCCCAAATATCCTTAGAGTTCCTATCATATCTGTATGTAATTAGGTTATATTAAAAATAGCAAGTTAGTTTATTTAGTTTATGGCAAAACCTTGCTGAGTATAAATTTTAGGCAATATTCCTTTCTTTACACTCCTGAAATGTACTGAACTTATCTTGATTATGACACTTGTGACACTGTTTTGTCCATTGACTATATCCTTGGAAAATGGAGTGTCTTACTATTCTTTGCATTCTCAGATTTCTCACATACTATTGCTGTGGCAGATGTTTATAGAATAAAGAAATATATGATTGAATGATTCAGTTATATTTTAACAACTAGTCTTTTATTACTGCTGTCTTGATATTTTGATATTAACTTTATTTTTAGAATATTCTAAACATTTAAGTTTTCTTATCAGGCTGAAATTTGGTAAAATGACTATTTTCAAATTCATATTTCATTTTAAGAAAATTTCCTACTTATTACTTGCTAAAAATTAAATAAAGCTACCTATTGAGTCTCCTTTTCAGTCTCCTACTGAGTGGATATATTGTGTCTAATTAGTTTAAATTGTTAAATTAACATTTAATGACTATAATTCTTAAAATTATGTAGGTAATCACATTGATATTATTTTAATATTCTCAGAAGAATATTAACTTGCAAACATCTTTAAAGGATTTCAAAACCTATTTCAAATAAATTAAGTCATCTTTGGACATACTGAGACACACAAGAATTTAAATTTTTTTTTAAGTAAAAGTTTTCAGATAAATTATAGTCACACTTATTGTCATAAACTAAACACATTCATATAACAGGAAAAATCTGAAAAGTCAGAATCTTATAAAAGTTGAATTGCCATGTATTCATTATCAGTAATAATAATAATAATAATAATAATAATAATAAATGTAAAGTCATTCACAGTCCATCTTTAAAGGTTGAATTTTTTTTATAATAAATTTTATTTTTATATGCCCATACAATTTCAACCCCCCCATTTTGACCCCAATCCCTCCCCTCCCTCCACCCCCCCCCAAAGTGTCTCTGGTTCATAGATTTTTGTTGATTTTGATTTTCACTTTCTTATAGTTATTCATTTTCCTGGTCCCTTATTTAAGTTTTCTAGATTCCTGCTATGAGTGAGACCATCCGGTATTTTTCTTTTTCTTTCTGGCTTATTTCGCTGAGCATGATCCCCTCCAGCGCCATCCATGTTGCTGCAAATTGCATGTGTTTATCTTTTTTGAATGCTGAGTAATATTCCATGGTATATATGTACCACATCTTCTTGATCCAGTCATCTATTTTTGGGCATTTGGGCTGTTTCCAAAGCTTAGCTATTGTAAATAGTGCTGCTATAAACATAGGGGTGCAGGTGTTCTTTGGAATTGATGTTTCTGTGTCCTTTGGGTAAATACCTAGGAGTGGAATTGCTGGATCATATGGAAGCTCTATGTTTAGTAGGTCCAGAAATCTCCACACAGCTCTCCATAGTGGTTGGACCAGTCTGCACTCCCACCAACAGTGCAGTAGAGTTCCTTTTTCTCCACACCCTCGCCAACATTTGTTGTTGCTAGTTTTTTTAATATGTGCCATTCTCACTGGTGTAAGATGGTATCTCATGGTAGTTTTGATTTGCATTTCCCTGATTACAAGTGATGTTGAACATTTTTTCATATGCCTGTTGGCCATTTGCATTTCCTCTTCAGAGAAGTTTCTTTTTAGCTCTTCTGCCCATTTTTTGACTGGATTATTTTCTTTGTTGTTGAGTCTCATCAGCTCTTTGCAGATTTTTGTGATCAGTCCTTTATCATTAGTGTTGTGTGCAAAAAATGTTCTCCCAGTCGGTGGGGTTTCTCTTTGTTTTTGTTATTGTCTCTTTTGCTGTGCAGAAGCTCTTTAATTTGATGTAGTCCCAGCTGTTTATCTTTGCCTTCACTATCACTGCTTGGGTGATGTGTCTGTAAAGATGTCTTTGATGTGCAAATCACATAGTGTTTCGCCTATATTTCCTTCTATGTATTTTATGGTTTCAGGTTTTATGTCTAGTTCTTTAATCCATTTTGAGTTGGTTTTTGTGTATGGTGTGAGGTAGTAGTCAAGCTTCATTCTTTTGCATGTAGCGGCCCAGTTTTCCCAGCACCATTTATTGAACAGACTTTCTTTGCTCCAATGCATATTCTTTGCTCCTTTGTCAAATATTAGTTGACCATAAATCTGTGGGTTTATTTCTGGATTTTCTATTCGATTCCATTGGTCTGTGTGTCTGTTCTTGTTCCAATACCATGCAGTTTTGATGATTATGGCTTTGTAGTATAGCCTGAAATCTGGGAGTGTGATCCCTCCATTCAAAGGTTGTATTTTTTAACATCATCAAAGAAGAGTCATTTTTTTCCCCAAATGTGGAAGTATCATTAAATATATATCAAGCTATCCCTTAAATCTTGTTGATTAATTACACATTGCTAATCTTTCAAATCAATCTCTTGCTTTCTGATTCCTCAGCCTAAACTCAACATAATAAAAAAGAATCTTATTTTTTATTTATAGAACATTGGTTTACAATACTGTACATGGTTTAGGGATCTAGGTTAATAAATCTTAATATGTATGTTAACACACCATATCCAGCACTAGTGTACCCATAGTTTACCACCATAATCCATTTACCCTTTCCCTCCTTTGCTCCACACCCTTTCCCTATGGCAGTCTTAATTTTATACTCAGATTTCTGGGGTTTGCTTGGGTTTACTTTTGTTTGCTATTTTTTTTTGTTTCTTTATATTCTACATATGAGCTAAATCATCTAGTATTTGTCTTTCTCCTTCTGACTTATTTCAGTCAGCATAATTTCCTTTAGTCCCAACCATGTAGTTGCAAATGGTGAAGCTTCGTCTTTTTAATTTTTTTATTATTATTTTTTGTAGCTGAGTAGTATTCCACCGTGTGTATATACCACACATTCATAACCACTCATCTGTCCTCGGGCATTAGGTGTTTATATAACTAGACATTGTAAACAGTGCTGCAATGAACATAGGAATGTATATGTCCCTCTGCATTAGTGCCTTTGCATTTCATGGGTAGACATCTAGGAGTGGAATTGCTGGGTCATTTGGTCGATTTATTTTTAATATTTTAAGAAACCTCCATATTGTTTTCCACAAGGGCCAGATCTCCCACCCCCAAGGGTGTTAGTAGGTTTCTCTTTTTCCATATCCTCGCCAACACTTGCTGTTTCTAGAATTTTTGATATGAGACATTCTCATGGGTTTAAAGTAGTTTTGATTTCCACTTTCCTGGTCTTTCCTGGTATACTGGCAGTGGTCCTTTCTAGATTTTTCTTTGATATCTAAAATTGTTAAGTCCTTAAGGATATGATTCATGAAACTCAAGGACATTCCTTTCACATATAAATATTTGTTGACATCAGAGATGTTTTGAGGAACAGCTGATATATTTAAGAGTAGTTTTAAAAACATACAAAATGTCCAATTATGGGATGTGAGGGAACACTGGGGAGTTTTAAAGGCAAAAGAAAAAGTTTTAAAGGAAAAAGAAAAATACTGGATGTCTCTGGTCTATAGTTGCCTGTTGATTTTGATTTTTACTTTATTATAATTAGTTTTTTCCTGTTCCCTTATTTGGGTTTTCTAAATTCCTGCTATGAGTGAGACCATCTGGTATTTTTCTTTCTTTCTGGCTTATTTCATGGAGCATGAGTCCTTCCAGCTCCATCCATGTTGCTGTAAATGGCCTGAGTTTATTTTTTTTTGATTGCTGAGTAATATTCCATTGTGTATATATACATCTTCTTGATCCAGTCATCTATTTTTGGGCATTTGAGTTTTTTCCATAGCATACCTATTGTAAATAGTGCTGCAATAAACATAGGGGTGCAGGTGTCCGTTTGAATTAATGTTTTTGTGTCCTTTGGGTAGATACCTAGGAGTTGAATTGCTAGATCATATAGATAACACTACAGTGGGGGGAGAAGAGAGTAAGATAAAACAAGGGTGGTGGGAATTTTATGGGGGCTAGAAGATGAAAATGCATATATTGTACAAAAATGAAAAATGATGTAAAATATATAAAATAAAAATAAATAAATAAAAATACTGGATGTTTTCACTCATAGGAGGAATATAGGGGAACCAAATAAGGCATTAGGGAAAAATAACAATAACAAAACATAACAAAATAAAACAAAAATAAACAGACAACTATAAATCAGAGATATTCTTCAGGGATGGGGAGGGAAAAGCACAAGGGACTATGGTCATAGTGCGCAGGTGAACTGGTAGTGGAAATTCTATGGGGACTACACCTAAGAAAAGAAAACAGGGCCTTCCCAGTGGCACAGCCAGTTGAGTGCTGCTGCGCTGTGAAGCTGTCTGCAGCCTCCGTAGCATGGGTTTAATGCCCTGCAGGCCAGGGAGAAACCCACATGGTGCCGCAGACCTCTCCTGTCGCACCCGCTGCTCCTCTCAGCAGTGTATTTCAGTTAATCTGCCTATTCTGTTCCCCACTCTGTCTCAGGTGAATCCCCTCACCCTCCTGTGCCTCTGGCCTGTACCCCAGCTCTTGTATAAAAATAAATCTTAAAAAAAAAAGCAAACATTGTAAAAAAATGAACAATTTGGTAATATATACATATGAATAAAATAAATAAAAAAAATAACTGTTTCTGCTTTAAGAATAATGAAACACCATTGAAATATTATAAGCAGGGGGTTGAAACCATTAGATTTTTAATTTGAAAGTATATTTCTAACTGAAATATGGGAAATAAACAGAAGGGAGAGATGAGTGAATGAATAAAGTCATTGTCCCAGGTGGCAGATGATGAGATTCTGTTGAAAGAAATAGAAATTAATTCAGAATATACTGGAGATGAGATGCATAGTGTTGGGACACTGAGATTCATCTAGTGTTGGGGATATTTTTAGAGAATAAAGAAAAAGAAAATGCCCTATGTGTTTCTAGCTGGTACAAGTGGCTACATGGTGGTGACATTTATCACACTGGACACAGGAAGAGGATCAGAATTGGGAGCAAAGAATGCAAACTAAAAAAACACTCACATTGAATTTGTGCTGATGCTGAGATTCACAAATGAAAAGATCATGTAGGATTTTAGCTATAGAAACCAGAATGATAGAGAAAGATCTTAGATAGAGATCAGAATTTGTAAGTCACATGATCCTAACTCGATTGAGGCAGAGAGTACTGAAAAATGAAGTAAAAGATGGAATCCAACTCCAAGATACCTACATGGGTTTTTGAACATACAAGGGTTAATCAAGTGGTGTGATTAAACCCATAGTGGACCCCTGAAAATACACATGGTCTGGTATTACTAGCATAAAGTAAGGGGAAGTCGTGGAAATATACATGGTAAATTGATGTAGGATTTAAGGATATGTTGCTATCAAAGGAAACTTGCATAGGAGTCTGAATGCCATCTTGTAGGTAAAGTGGAATGATAGAAAATTATCGGCTAAGAAGATACACTGCCAGATTTATAGTTTAGATAGCACACACTATGGGGTGGATGCAAGTGCAACAAGATTAGATTGAGGAAAACCTGATAAGAAGCTATTGAATTCTTCTGGACAAACTGATGAGAGAGGGGATAGCTAGAGTAGGAAGCAGACAGGAAAGTATTTAGAAAACACAACTGTCAGGATATGGAGAGTAAAAAGTAAGATACTATGTCATACCTTGCAGGTATATAATTTTGACAACTAAGCACATTAGAGTGTCATTTATGGAAGATGGCATATTTGAGGAAGATGGAAAATACCCATTCTGGATATTTGATGGTGAGAAGAGTGCATGGTAGTCAAGGAAATATGACTAACCAACATTTAGATACATGAATGAGTAAACTTACCAGGATATGGTTTGGATGGAGAGAATTATTTATGAGTCTTCAGCACATAAGTTATAAAGTCAGAGAGTTCATGAAATTGCATAATAAGCACCAAGAAAGCAGTGGGTCAGATAATTTACAGGGAAACATGGATTTCAAGGATTTGAGAGTTTAGGTTGAAACGGAGATGGCCAAAAGTGAAAACAAAACAAAACAAACAAACAAAAAAACAGTTGTTGAAGAGAAATAGAAGAATCCAAAATTTTTCAGGAGTATGAGGTAAAGCGTATCAGATGCAGAAAAGCAGCACTGAATTTGAAAGTTTGGTGTGAGGGACATTTGCATGTCTCCTGTCTCATGAAGGTTTCCAAATCTCTTTATGATATTGGGATTGTACTAAATTAATAAGAGGGAGTTCTAATCTGCTGTAATGGTATAAACCCACCACATCCTATTCCTTTTATTAATTTATTTTTAAAGATTTATTTATTTATACAAGAACCGGGGTACAGGCTAGATGCACGGGAGGGTGAGAGGATTCACCAGAGACAGAGAGGGGAACAGGAAAGGCAGACTGACGAAATACACTGCTGAGGGGAGCCACAGGAGAGGTCTGCTGCGCCAAGTGGGATGCTCGCCGGCCGGCCTGGATCAAACCAGCGCTGCAGAGGCTGCAGACAGCTTCACAGTGCGGGACTCAACCGCCTGTGCCACCAGGGAGGCCAGCATTCTATTCCTTATATATAAAACAATCTATATTTAAAAATTCAAAACATCTACTACCTAGGAACTCCAAAAGGTAAATAAAAATAGGTGGCATGTGGAAGAGTCTAAATGTGTCAGGAGCTACTGACAAGGGGGTGAACTTTCCATCTCTATTTGAGGCTTAATTTTCATGAGCAGATGCTGGTCTCACAATGGCACAGAAGCTGTTGACTAAAATCTCAACACAAACTGTAGTTTTCATACAGAGGAACTAGGAAATGAACTTCTCTGGATGGGACTATCATAGATGATTATTACAGGTTCCATTGTTCTAGTATTAAAAAAGAGCACTTATCTGAGACTCAGGAGACTCCATTCTAACCCCGGGGCTTAATAATTTAGATCTGTTTAATTCAACCTCTAATCATTTATGTTACCCTGTGGAAAAATAATGGCTATTATGACACTTTCCTGTCTAATTTATCAGAACTGTGATAAATATCAAATGCAGCAGTGTACACAAGAGCACTTTAAAATATCATAAATTTTTACTTAAATATAAGTCATCAGTATTACTCATATTTACATGTCTGTTGATTTAAAATCTTTGACATTTTTACAATATGGGTCCATATTCCAGACACTGCCTGAACAGTGTCCAAGTTCAGATAATTATCTTGACTTAGTTTATCTCAGCACATTTAATGCAATTGCTATTTGATCAGCTGACATCATACTATAAATGCAATTTTTCCCCTTGATTCTATCTTTTATATGCAATTGTAAATGTGGTGTCTGAGTCTTTGTCAGATGTTTTATTTAAAGCCCAAGGTCTTATGAGCTAGGAAAACCCATTTAGCAATGATGGAAATTTGCTTTCTGTGGCCTGTGACTTCTTAACTTTTTCCCTTTTCCATGTAATTATAGTTCTGAGAGGTTTGTGAACCAACTTAATCATTTGGAACTCATATTATTTAGACTGTTAGTAACCTTTATAATTATGACCTTTGAGTAGTGATTTTTGAATCACTGCCACTGGGGTGAGCTCGATTTTTTTCTCTGACTTGGAAAAATTACTATTTTTTTGTTATGATTATTTGGAAGATATCCAAGTCGAATTGAATATATCACTATGAGTTCCATTTGAATCAACAGTATTCTGGGTATCAAAAAAAATAATTTTAATTGCAATCACAGATTAGGTTTCTATTTTCTCATCCCCATTGCTCCTCCCCACCTTTCTCTACTCATTTTTTCTCTTCACTTCTCCTCCTCTTTCTTTTTTCCTTCTTTTCAACCTCATTCCCGCCCCCCTCTTGCTGCCTTTCCTCCCCCTCCACTCCATTGGATCCTTTTCTTCCTCCTCCTTCATTTTTCCTCCTTTTGTCTCTCACCCACAGAGTATTTACCCTATTTTTTTTTTAAACACGGGACCAACCACTACAGAATATTTATTATCCCTAATAAAATCCAAAAACACAAAGTATTTTCAAGATTATTCAGGCTCAAAAGTAGTGGGAATAAAGATAATTTGTAGTAATAAGATAATTTAAGTTCCATATATACCAGTGACCTACATAATTTATTCTCTCTTACTCACTGACCATTTCATATAAAGAAGAGCATCTTTAGGCTCCAATAATAGATTATGGAGAAGAAAATTTTCTCAAACTTTGTTATTCTATTTCTCTTTGAAATATTATATATATATATATACTGTTATTGCACAAGTAGAACTATATCTTCAAACAAAAATTACATATGACATTCTTACCGGAAGATTAGTTAGGATTCAAGGACAGCCTTGAATATCTGAAACATGTTCAAACTCTACGAAACATAAGCATAGGAAATTTAATACATAGAACACACTTTCCTCATAGAAACAATCAATATAGACTGAAATAGAAGCAATACTGAAATTAAAAATGTAAATAAACATAAAACTTAAACTTAGAGTAATACTGTGAGTCCATATCTTTTCTTGGTTCAGCTATTACCACATTCAGATTAAGCAACAACTGAAATACCTATAAATCTAAAACATATATATAGTAGGTTGACATAACGATTTCTTCCCACTTAATAAAGATTACTGAATAATATTAACACCAACAAAAAAATGGTAGCCACCATTTTAGAGAATATGCCTGTCAGGTTGCCAAGGAATTCATCTACCATACACACCAGTGCACGTGCATGTGTGCATGTACACATGTGTGCACACACGCACAAAAAATTTCAGCAACAAAATGAACTTGATGTTATTATAGTTATACTACATGTAATTAAGCTGAGATTGGAAAATTTATCAAATGCCTTATTTTAAATAACTACTGCAGCACTGGTGAGATTTGAAAATTGGCCTTTACTTTTTTTCACAAAAGTGTCCCTACTTTGTATTTACAGCTAAAAATACAGAAATGACGTACAAAACTCTGGACTGCCAGTCTGTATTCATAGTCAAAATTGAGCAGGTAGTTGGGGATTCATAAGCCAATAAAATCTCAAGAGCGCATACACTCTTGCATATAAAAGCAAGCAGAGATATTTACATGATAGGGCCTCCCTGGTGGTCCAGGGGTTTAAAGTCTCATAGCTATCAAACTATCACCAGCCACTGCAGTGACATGGACAAGTTACTTGGTTTGTTGGGTAAAACCATGTGTACAGGAATTATACATGTTATTATTAAACTTATTTTTCACTTTTTCTCGTATCAAAGTCTGATGCTTGTTCGATTATTTGGCAGCCTAGAAGAATCCAGAGGGATTTAGGATGATTTCTTATTTGGCCTGACATTAAATTCTGGGAAAAAGAGAAAAAAAAAAAAAGAGGGAATAAATATTCAGCTGTGTATAATCATACACGCATATGTATATATGTATTTATCTATCTATTTACCTATCTATCACTCTTATGTACGGAAAGACACAAATACAGAGTGAGGTATCTATCTGTCCATATATGTATAGGCTATCTATGAAACAAAAACATGAAGCTAATAGTAGTAGCTTGAGAGTTGGTTTGTTCACATATCTCCTTTGACAGCATTTGAATATATTAATCTTTTTAAAGATTTATTTTTTTTTTTTTTATATAAGAGCTAGGGCACAGGCCAGAGGCATGGGAGAGTGAAAGGATTCACCAGAGAGAGAGCGGGGAGCAGAACAGGCAGATGACCGAAATACACTGCTGAGGGGAGCAGCAGGTGGGACAGGAGAGGTCTGCTACACCATGTGGGTAACTTCCTGGCTGGCCGGGTATTGAACCCATGCTGCAGAGGCTAGGGATACCTTCACAGCACTCTGCTCAATCTGCTGCGCCATGAGGGAGGCCCTGAATATTTTAATCTATTTCAAAACAATGATATAAAACTATACAAATTAACAATAAAAAGATAAAAAAAATTTTATTGAAAAATGACCAGACATATTTTTGCATAGACATCTATACTGAAAGCAAGATAATGACAAATATAAGTAACCATAAATCACAGATTTCCTTAAGTAGTCTTTTCTGCCACTTGCAGAGCCACTAGGAAGAAAAAGCTACCAAGACAAAGTGTTTTGTTGATTCCTTCAGCTGTAGAAAGGGTCAAATCTATTTTTGGTTGAAAAACAAATCAAGTATCTTTTAAATAGACAAGCTAAGCACATAGTCTCCCAATGTCTTAATGAAAGATGCCAACCAGCCAATGGAATATCTGGACTTGTACAGGAGACATGTGTGAACTTGCAGTAGATTAGTTGAGTTTAACTTGGTGTTTTGTTGGAACTTGCTGGGTATATTTATCATAATGGTGTCTGAGAAAAATTGAACATGCAAGATGTTTGGTGGTGAACAGCAATTAGTAATTAAAATTAATATTAAAATATTGCATAATTAGTCTTAATCAGAATACCACTTAGAAAAATTTGTAAAATACAGTGATTGTTTAATAAAGATTTGTTGAATTGATTTTTTAACACACAGGGAAAAATATATAGTAAATGAATTAAATATGTACCCTCAAATTTCAAACTGCACCTTTTTAGGAGAGCTCCTCACCTTAGCCATGTTTACCTTTAGATTTGTTTCATTGAGTCAAAAGGAAAAGATATAAAACTGTGTCTTTTGTTACAATTAATAGGTTCTTTTGGAATTAGATGAGGGGTAACTTTGCAATCTCACTTTGCTACCTTGGCTTAACATGGAGAAGAGCTGGTAAGAGTTTTTAAATTCAAGGTTGAATTGTTATCTGTCTCTATGGAGGAAAACAATTAGCACAAATAGGTAAGACTTGTGTCAGATGAGTAACTCAATGCATTTTAAGGATGAAAAGTGACCCAGAGTTGACAGACTCACCAGACTTTTTTCTGACACTGAATTTGCATCAACACTACAAGGCACCATAATATTTTTTTTCTTTTATTTTTGTTGGAGGTGTACTTAACAAGATGACGCCAATGAAAATGAAAGCTTTAGATTTAGATACAGAAAGCGCTCTCTGGTGCTGTATTTTGACTTTTCAAATCCATGTATTGAAAAATAGCATAAACATTAATCTGATTTATTTAAGAAAACATGAGTTGAGATTTCCTTGGGTTAACTTTAAAGACCAACAGGAAGCTCCAGGACCATTTTCCCTGTTATATATAAGGATTCTATTTGCCACAAGAATGTATTTTTTGGCCTCCCTGGTGGCATAGGGTTTAAGTCTCAGAGCTACCACACTATCAGCACTGAGGCCAGGGAGGTGACCCACATGGCGCAGCAGACATCTCCTGTCTTACCCTCTGCTCCCCTCAGCAGCATATTTCAGTAGATCCTCCTGTCTGCTCCCCACTTTTTCTGGTGAATCCTCTTACCCCTAGCACCTTTGGCCTACACCCCAGTTCTTCTATGCATGAATAAATAAATCTTTTAAAAAATGAATGTAGTTTTAATTTAAAAAAATTAGTAATAGTCTAAAAACATTCATTTATTCATCCCATGGTACTTATCTTTCTGAACATTCTCTTCCATGATCACTGTGATATGTTCATATATCAGTAAAAATCATGACATACTCTGAGTCTACATATTTATACACATGAGAATTCTTAAAACACTATGATACCAAGACAGGTATTAGGAATTTCTTAGATGCACAGTATATGGTATATGAAGGAGACTCAGTTACCTGCAATACACATGAAATATTACCTGATCTTTATAAGGAAGCTCGACAGTGTACTAAACAGTATAGCATTTGGCATAATTACATTGAAACTCCACAGCAACATTTTCCATGTAGTAAGCGCTGTTTCCCTCCAGACTATATAAGGAGAGCAATCCAAAATAGCATATATATATTTTACCCCTGATGTACAAGTAACTAAGGTAAGTGATGAAACCAAATTTGACCCCAAGAAGTTTAACTGCCTGTTCTAGTTACTGCAAGTCCTGCAACACTGAAAATCCCTAGGATGGGTAGGAAACTTTTGTTTTCAGTGTAAAATACATAAAAGTATATTAATAAAGAAATACTTGGAAGTGTTCCTAATCTCTTCCAATTTGATGCTGCTTGATTAGAACTGATATTCACACAAATAGATTCTTAAAAATTTAATATGTCTCAGTTCTATTCTTTAACATTTTGCTATCAGAACAGGAAACCAAAGGAGACTGCCAACAGTCCACAGAGCAACAAGCATCCAGGTTTAGGTGTCTATTGAGCTCCTTGAGCTCACTGCTTTCTTATTGCCTCTAGAAGTGGTAGGTAAGTCCCTCTGGGACCCTGAGTCCCAGCTCTACAGCTTTTGTGTGATGAGTTTGCAGACTTTATCTGATAATTTCTTTTTTGGACTGGGAATGGAAACAGGCTGGAGTCAGCCTTCTCCCTAATCTAAAATGAAACCATGTACCCAGAGGGAAATAAAACCATTCTGAATCCCTTGTAGAAGGACTTATTAAAACATTTCAAAGCAAGAGTTCCAAATCTAGAACACACAAGTCGTTTGACTTCCATTGCAGTTGAAGATTTCTCTCTGTGATATAAAGAAGCAAACTGAAGACATTCAGGTTGCCACCCAATTCTTTGAGGAACTAAAAATAACTATACTTGGCTTATAAATACAGTCTGCATAAGACGGAAATGCAACTCTAGAAACAATTCAAAGCCTACCAAATCCCCAAATCTTCCCTATTTACCTCAAAAGGCTTGTAGAGGCGGATCGGATCGCAGCTGCCCAGGTCCCCGCGCCTGCGACCTAGGCTTGCGGGGAGACGACCTAGGCTTGCGGGGAGACGCGCGGAGGCCCTCCCGGAGTGAGCAGGAACCAGGCGCCCAGGCAGGGGAGCGGGATTCAAAAGGCGCCATTCCCGTGCCACTGATCTGGGCTACAGCCCGCGTCCTGGAACTGAGGGCTTTGGAACTGAGACCCGGGGCACGAAATTAGGGGCGTGGGTTCCCCACGACGGTGGGGCACAAGGCAGACACAGCACCCCAAAGCCGTTGAGGTGTACCCTACCATCCCTGCTCTGCTCCCTGTCCCACTGGGTGGAAAATCAGCTCCCCAAGGGCTCCAGGAGAGATCTCTGGCGCCACCTAGCGACTTGAAGCCAGCACAGGCTCCTGAAGGAGCTAGTGGCCAGCTGGGGAGTTAGCCCACGCCGGGCCCCTTCCGAACAAGTAGTCTGAGCCCACAGGGAGAGCGAGCACCCACAGCCTGGGCAGACCAAGTGCGCAGAAGAGTGTGCCTGAGACCGGACGCGCAGGGAGTGTGTCCCACATCACCATTATAGAATAGGGACATTTCTTCAGTAAAGACTACCTGCAGAAGGCTTCCTCAGGAGCCAGAGGTGAGCGGGGGAAGTTCGCCCACGCCAGACCCCCTCTGGCCTGCAGTCCAAGCCCAGAGGGGGAGCAGGAACCCACCGCCGGGGCAGACCAGGCGCACAGGGGAGTGTGTCCCCACATCGGCATTTTAGAACAGGGACCTTTCTCCAGTAAAGACTGCTTGAAACTGACAGATGACTCCTGGAGGAACCAGGGGGGAGCAGAGAAGCCCACCCAAGATGCCGGCCAGTCCCAACTACACAGTGTCCCAACGCATACGGCAAATTAGAAAACAGACAGTAGGGAGGAGAAGAACCACACGCAACCTAGCAACTCTCCAGAGAAAAAGCACACCACAAAAAGAAAACCAGCCCCCAGATGGCAACGACAGTAACTTGGAAGAACTTCTGAGCCTTCCAGAAAGAGAATTTAAAATTGCCGTGATTAAAAAACTGACAGAAGTCATAAAGGAAAACAATGATAAGGGAAAAATAATCAACGATCAGAAGAATGAAATTGAGTCCCCAAAGAGGGAAGTAAAAGAAATGCAGGAGATCAAAGAATTAGTGGAAGAACTAAAGAATTCTGGGAAAAGCAATGAAAGCAGAATTGATGAAATGGAAGAACGAATAAGTGCTCTTGAAGACACAGAAATAAAAAGAACCAAAACAGAAAAGGAAAGAGAAGTACGAAGGAAAAAGAATGAAGAAAGACTTCGGGAACTATCTGACTCCATGAGGAAAGGAAATATAAGAGTTATAGGAATACCAGAAGGAGAGGAGAGAGAAGTAGGAACAGAGAAAATATTCAAAGAGATAATTGAAGAGAACTTCCCAAATGTGAAGGAGGAGCTGAAAATTGATATACAAGAAGCAAGAAGAACACCAAACTTCCACGACGAAAGGAAAAATACAGCAAGACACATAATAGTAAAGCTCCCAAGAATCCAGGACAAGGAAAAAATAATGAAGCTGGCAAGAGGGAAGAAACAGATAACATTCAAAGGAAAGCCAATCAGGCTGACATCAGACTTCTCCGAAGAAACACTACGGGCAAGGAGAGAGTGGAGGGACATAGTCAACAGACTCCAAGAAAACAGATGCCAACCAAGAATACTCTATCCCGCAAAGCTCTCCTTCCTCTTTGAAGAAAGAATATGGACTTTCCCAGACAAACAGAAACTCCGGAATTTCATTGCAACTAAACCCCCACTCCAAAAAATACTACAAGGAGTCCTAAAGCCAGAACCTCAGAGGGACGAATAACAATGAAAGAAGGCCAAAAAAAAAAAAATTTATTAAAAGAATAAATAAATAAAATCAAAGGAAAGACAAACACAATGGCAAATACAGATGTTAACATATCAATATTAACTCTAAATGTAAATGGACTAAACTCTTCAATAAAAAGACACAGAGTTGCAGCCTGGATTAAGAAACAAAACCCAACCTTTTGCTGTCTCCAGGAAACACATTTAGCTACAAAAGATAAAAACAGGCTCAAAGTTAAAGGATGGAAAACAATCCTACAAGCAAATGGACCAAAAAAGAAAGCAGGAACAGCTATACTTATATCAGATAAAACAGATTTCAAACTCAAAAAGATAAAAAGAGACCCCAATGGTCACTACATTATGATCAAGAGGACAATACTTCAAGAAGAAATAACACTCATTAACATATACTCACCAAACGAAGGAGCACCAAAATATATCAGACAACTGTTGTCCTCTCTGAAAACAGACATCAGAGAAAACACATACGTAGTGGGAGACTTCAACACACCACTATCAACAATGGATAGATCAACAAGACAAAAAATAAGTAAAGAAACCAAAGCTCTAAATAAGGACCTAGAGCAATTGGGCTTAACAGACATCTATAGAACACTAAACCCCAAAAAAACGGAGTACACATTTTTCTCAAGCGCACACGGATCATTCTCCAGGATCGATCACATACTGGGGCACAAGACAAACATCAACAGATACACCAAGATTGAAATCATATCAACCATCTTTTCTGACCATGAAGGCATCAAACTAGAAATAAACCATAAAAAGAAGGCAAGGAACTTTCCTACCTCATGGAGATTAAAAACCACACTACTGGAAGACCACTGGACTAATGAGGAGATCAAAGAAGAAATTAAAAAATTTTTTGAATTGAACGACAAGGAGGACACCAATATCCTAAATGTATGGGATGCAGCAAAAGCAGTAATAAGAGAAAATATATAGCAATAGAAGCTCACATCAAGAAACAAGAAAGAACTCAAAGAAACAACCTAATCTCGAAGCTCAAAGATCTAGAAAAAGTACAACAAAAAAACCCCAAAACCAGTAGAAGAAAAGAAATATAAAAACCAAAGCAAAATAAATGAAATTGAACTAAAAAAACAATCCAAAAGATCAATGAAACCAAGAGCTGGTTCTTTGAAAAAATCAATAAAATAGACAAACCCCTAGCCAGGCTCACAAAGGAAAAAGGGAGAAAGCACAAATAAACAGGATCATCAATGAAAGAGAAGAAATCACAACGGACACAGCAGAAATCAAAAGAATAATCAGTAACTACTATGAACAGTTATATGGAAACAAGTTTAACAATCTAGAGGAGATGGACAAATCCTACAACTCTACAATCACCAAAGCTAGATAAAGAAGAAATAGAAACCTAAACAGACCATTACAATTAGCAAAATTGAAATGGTAATCAAAAACCTCCCAAAAACAAAAGCCCAGGACCTGATGGATTTACAAATGAATTCTACCAAACATTCAGAGACAAATTAGTGCCTATCCTTCACAAACTCTTCCAAAAAATTGAGAAGGAAGGGACAATACCAAACACGTTCTATGAAGCCAACATTACACTAATACCAAAACCGAACAAGGACAACACAAAAAGGAAAACTACAGGCCAATCTCCCTAATGAACACTGATGCAAAAATCCTCAATAAAATTTTAGCCATCAGAATCCAACAATGTATCCATAAGATAATTCACCACGACCAAGTAGGATTCATTCCAGGGACACAAGGATGGTTTAACATCCAAAAATCAATCAACGTTATCCAACACATCAACAAAAAGAAATATAAAAACCATATGATAATATCAATAGATGCTGAGAAAGCTTTCGACAAAGTGCAACACCCATTCATGATAAAAGCCCTTGAAATTCTTGGGATACAAGGAACATACCTTAACATCATAAAGGCCATCTATGACAAGCCAACAGCCAGTATCATTCTCAATGGTGAAAAGCTGAAAGCAATTCCATTAAGATCTGGAACAAGACAAGGATGTCCACTCTCACCACTGCTTTTCAATATAATACTGGAAGTCCTAGCCAGGCAATAAGACAAGAGAAAGACATCCAAGGAATCCAAATAGGAAAAGAAGAAGTCAAACTATCACTATTTGCAGACGATATGATATTATACATAGAGAACCCCAAAAACTCCACAGAAAAGATAATTCAACTCATCAATCAGTTCAGTAAAGTGGCAGGATACAAAATCAACACGCAAAAGTCAGTAGCCTTCCTATACACAAACAATAAATCTGAAGAAGAAGAAATCAAAAAAACCATCCCTTTCGTTATTGAAACAAAAAAATCAAATATTGGGAATAAATCTAACAAAAGAGGTAAAGGACCTATACAAAGAAAACTATAAAACACTGTTAAAAGAAATAGAAGAAGACACAAAGAAATGGAGAGATATCCCATGCTCATGGATTGGAAGAATAAACATTATTAAAATGGCCATCCTTCCAAAAGCAATATACAGATTCAATGCTATTCCAATCAAAATTTCAATGTCATTCTTCAAAGAAATAGAACAATTATTGATGAAATTCATATGGAATCACAAAAAACCCCGAATAGCCAAAGCTCTCCTGACAAAAAAAGAAGGGAATGGAGGCATCACACTCCCAGACTTCAAACTATACTACAAAGCCATAATCATCAAAACTGCATGGTATTGGAACAAGAACAGACATACAGACCAATGGAATCAAATAGAAAATCCAGAAATAAACCCACAGATTTATGGTCAACTAATCTTTGACAAAGGAGCAAAGACTATGCATTGGAGCAAAGAAAGTTTGTTCAATAAATGGTGCTGGGAAAACTGGGTTGCTACATGCAAAAGAATGAAGCTTGACCACTACCTCACACCATACACAAAAATCAACTCAAAATGGATTAAAGAATTAGACATAAGACCTGAAACCATAAAATATATAGAAGGAAATATAGGCGAAACACTACGTGATTTGCACATCAAAGACATCTTTACAGACACATCACCCAAAGCAGTGATAGTGAAGGCGAAGATAAACAGCTGGGACTACATCAAATTAAAGAGCTTCTGCAGAGCAAAAGAGACAATAACAAAAACAAAGAGAAACCCCACCAACTGGGAGAACATTTTTGCACCCAACACTAATGATAAAGGACTGATCACAAAAATCTGCAAAGAGCTGATGAGACTCAACAACAACAAAGAAAAGAATCCAGTCAAAAAATGGGCAGAAGAGCCAAAAAGAAACTTCTCTGAAGAGGAAATGCAAATGGCCAACAGGCATATGAAAAAATGTTCAACATCACTGGTCATCAGGGAAATGCAAATCAAAACTACTATGAGATACCATCTTACACCAGTGAGAATGGCACATATTAAAAAAACTAGCAACAACAAATGTTGGCGAGGGTGTGGAGAAAAAGGAACTCTTCTGCACTGTTGGTGGGAGTGCAAACTGGTCCAACCACTGTGGAAAGCTGTGTGGAGATTTCTGGACCTACTAAACATAGAGCTTCCATATGATCCAGCAATTCCACTCCTAGGTATTTACCCAAAGGACACAGAAACATCAATTCCAAAGAACACCTGCACCCCTATGTTTATAGCAGCACTGTTTACAATAGCTAAGCTTTGGAAACAACCCAAATGCCCAAAAATAGATGACTGGATCAAGAAGATGTGGTACATATATACCATGGAATATTACTCAGCATTCAAAAAGATAAACACATGCAATTTGCAGCAACATGGATGGCGCTGGATGGGATCATGCTCAGCGAAATAAGCCAAAAAGAAAAAGAAAAATACCAGATGGTCTCACTCATAGCAGGAATCTAGAAAACTTAAATAAGGGACCAGGAAAATGAATAACTATAAGAAAGTGAAAATCAAAATCAACAAAAAACTATGAACCAGAGACACTTTTAGGGGGGCAGGGGCGGGAGGGGAGGGATTGGGGTCAGAATGGGGGCGCTGCAATTGTATGGGGAATATAACAATAAAATTTATTATCTAATAAAAAAAAAAAAGGCTTGTAGAGATTGCAAACTATCTGGATTTAGAACACAAAACAAAAGTCTTTCTTGGAGTAACATAGACTTTCTCTGTGCCATTGAGATACGAAAGTGATCCATGTGGTCTCTTCTAGAAACCCAAGGCCATATCTTGAAATACTAATTTCAGGGAGTTAATTCTTTTTCACAAAAATATATGCTGTTTGGAAATTAGATGAATGAAAAATCTTAAGTCATCCACAAATACTGGTAGAAAGTTTTACCAGTAAATTATTCTGACAGAAATGCAATTCAGATACATTTTCTATATAACTACTGAATTTTGTATTATCGTACCTGTCACGTGGCTAAAATTTTTTTAAAAAAGCTTTAAGATCTCTCTAGTTCGTCAGTATGTTTATGTACATCTAGGGATATTTTTAGGGGTAAGGGAAAATCCCTCACTATTCTGGGTAATTGTTTGACAAGAAATCAAAACAGCATTAGGTGAGGTAACAAAGGAAAATCCAATTTAATAACACACATATGAAGAATATAGATGGTTTTAAATTGCAAAGATAAATGGGGTTGACCAACAATATAAATCCTGTGTTAAAGGACCTGGTGCATCAAGGAAATAGAAAGGGGGAGACTTCACCTGAGAGGGACATGGCCTTATCTTTTTAATCTAAGAATAAGTTTATCAGATAGGAATAACTATTCACTGATAAACTACTCTATTTGGATGACATTCCAAACTACTTTCTTCTAGATCATAAAAAGGGGAAGCAGTGATTGTTCCTTTGAATAGAAAAAAAGAACAAATGAGTGAGACAAGGATTAAGCTTCTAACAGCTTCTATGGCCTTCAATGTTCTTAAAATAATCTGCATTCTTTAAATAATGGAAATAGTTACTATATGCCACAGAAATAACTACATTTCCTTATCAAATGGATTCTCATCAAGTCTTTAAACATGGCCATTTTTTAAGTTTATTGTCATTTCCAGACAGCTAATATTTTGCAAAGGGGTTTCACCTTCAGAGAGATTAATGGAATGGATACTGACAAGTACTCTAGAATGTAGGCTTATGATAAATTTAAGTTCATAAAAATGAATTTATTAAGAATTTCTAGAACTAATGGAAAATTAGATTGAAGCAGAGTAAGAATAAAATGGAATTGAATGAACTAATAATGATGATTATCATGTTTGTACAATTTTTACTTTGAGACATTGCTGGCTCCTTGATGTTTTATTTTTCCAATTTAAGAAAACTTTTTTCTTGTTTCTTTTGAGACAACTATGGTAGTTTTGTACCTCTGGAAACACAATTAATTTACTTGTTCTTCCCCTTCTGATCGCTCCAGCATTCAGAAACTTACTGAATATTGTTTTATAGCAATATAGTTATTTGCATACTCAGAATATGTGCTCTTTTTAATAGCAAACAATTGGAAACATTGATTATAGTGCTAAGACTTTGAGTAGAATGTCATATTTGAGAACATGTGCAAAATCAGATATACCAGATAGGTTTAAGGAACTACATTTACTTTATGGAGTCAGTAAAGTCCCCTTTTAAAAACCAGCCTCATACCTTACTGGAAGGTTCTTGGAAGAATTACCAAATAAGTATATCAGGTGACTTCCTGGAAGGCCCAGGAACCACATGAAATCTTGTAAATTTCAAGAAACATGAGATTCACCCATTTCTATAAGTACTGCATATGAAGTCCAATGTCAAGTCTCTGGTGTCACTTCTTAGATTGAGGAAGTTTTTAAAAATCCAATCTAAGTTCCCTTATGAAATGTTCCAGCAAAGCAGAATAAAAAGAACCTATATGGTCAATCACCATTTTTGTTGCACTTATATAAT
Organism: Talpa occidentalis; assembly: GCF_014898055.3. Taxonomy (NCBI): domain Eukaryota; kingdom Metazoa; phylum Chordata; class Mammalia; order Eulipotyphla; family Talpidae; genus Talpa; species Talpa occidentalis. The sequence continues at coordinate 74,316,647 of NW_023602073.1, read as the reverse complement.
TAATAAGACCAATGAGATTAGATTTAGTTCACAAGTAAATTAGCTTGTGATTATAGCTCATAGAAATGAAGTAATAATGGAAGAAAATTATGTTTCAGTAGAAAATTATAACACAATCTTGTAACTATCAGAACCTATTCCTGTTTCTGAGTTTTTGTTATATGTTTGTAAACCAAACTAACTTCTTTAAATATTAGACTGCAAAACTTTCCATATGAACATTTGCAATTTTGTTCCACTATTGAATCACTAAGAACAAACCTTGGAAGAACAAACCATTCCAAGTCTTCCCCACTATCCAGATGTCAGCCAACTTCAGAGACTTGAATTTTGGGTCCACATCCCCCAATTAAAAAGGATTCCTCCAGACTCTTGGAGCTGCATACCAGCTGGAGAACTAAAATTAAAATTGACCAGGCAGGTTCCTCCCCAGAAACAGACAACATCTTGAAGTAGACTGCTTTCTCAGCATGGCAGATCAAGGTCTTCATATCCAATGTAGAATCTTTATTTCTTTTGCCTTTTTGCTACTTGTTTTTTTGCTTTGTTATTGCTAACAGGAAGACAGTGGTCATTAACTCTGCCAAATATCTTTGAATTAACTTCTAAGATCAAAACTGACAACAAAATTTCCTAGATTTTCTTTGCCAAGGTGGTTTTATTTTTTTAATTTTTTTAAAGATTTTATTTTTATGCATACAAGAACTGGGGTTACAGGCCAGAGGTGCAGGGCGTGGTGGGGTGTGAGAGGATTCACCAGAGACAGAGTGGGAAACAGAGCAGGCAGATTGACCAAAATACACTGCTGAGGGGAGCAGCGGGCGAGTCAGGAGAGGTCTGCTGCGCCATGTGGGTTTCTCCCTGGCACGAGCCGAACTTGTGCTACAGTGGCCACGGTAAGCTTCATAGGTTGCATCTTAATCCCTTGTGCCACCAGGGAGGCCCCCAAGGTGGTTTTAGAAAATGGAATGGCTTCAGATTACTTACTGGGTAGATGAGGAGGAATCTGTGCGATGACAAATACCTCCTATTGTACCTGGATCAACACATCTGCTACTATAGGAAATACAGAGAATTAACAAACAAGCCAGTTGGCGAAAAAGGTAGATGCCCTTTTAGTTATATTTTTTGATTTACTTGATATCATCTAGTTTCTTTTGTGGAATCCCTGGCTAAGAAATATATTTCAGTCTCTTTTACGCCTTTAGTAATTATCATTATAATCTCCCTGGTACACTCTGTCCTTTCAATGATCTTAAAAACATGTTCATAGCCATCAGCAGTACATGAGATTGCCTACTGTGGTTGGAAAAAACAAAAAACAAGATGAAAAGCAAGAAACAATTCTTCCATGGATATGACATCATACGAGTTTCACAATGAGATACGGGCAATTTAACTCAATGGTGACTGAGAGTAATGTTCATACCAAGTTTTTGGTCAATTTATCAGGTACCAGTGGATGACCAAAATGTGAGAATCATCACATTAGTTAAACAAGAAGGCCACTATACGGAGGTGGCTGAAATGTTGGGCCAGCCTATGTAAATAGATCAAAGTCTAAGCCTGCAAATGCTTCAAGATTATGAAATGGAAAACCACGGACAACCAATTGCAAACAATCAACAAGGTTTTTACTCTATAGCCAATCAATACATTCCTTGCCTCTGCCTTTTGTCTATAAAGGTCTCTCCCTGAACTTCTGACAGTGAAATGCTTCTGTTTTGGCTGCTTCCAGTTTGGCTCTACCCTAATCCAACTGATTTTTGCTCAAATGAACTCTTATAGTTTTTCAAAAGAAATCTTTATATTGCAGTGCAACTATAAAATAATGCAAGTTTCATGAAGAAACATGGAACATTAAAGAAAATTAGAGGTCTATGCATTCTTTCTTTTCTGCAGCCTAGTACTTCCAAAAATGGACTGAGAAGCACTGCTGCTTGGTTATGGCTTGATATCACTGTTGCTTATCATCCTCTCTGACCCATTCCCAATTTGAAGAAGCATATCAAAATAAAGATAAACTTTTCCCATGCTATGAAAATATGTAGTAACTCTGCATGTATGAAACTACAGTTTGAACCACATTTAAAAGATAGTAAAATGTATTTAAAAACATATGGTAAGAACATATGATGATACCATTATGTCTAAAAATGGCCTTGACATGAAAGGAAACAGCTATTCTTCCTTCAAGTGCATGACTTTCAAATAAACTATTTAAAAAGTAAAATGAGAAGCAGTTCTCTTAACATACAAACCACATGATCTTTTCATTCTCTTTTCTATGAAAGAAATGTTTGCTTAGTAAAGAAGCTGTTTTTTTCCCCCGAGGACATGTTATTATTTGTTTCCACTTAAATACATACAGAATCACATCCTTTATTCTTCATACACCACGGGATTTAAATTGTGAGACAAAGGGAATAAACTAAATGTACATGGTAGATCAAAATGTGTGTGTGTGTGTGTGTGTGTGTGTGTATTTCAAAGTTGTTAACTGGAATTAAGCCAAAATTACAAAAAAGGTAGATAATCTCAGTACCTTTGGTTGTATAATATATTACATTTGAGATTGGAGACAAAGGAATGAAAAACCACTCAAAACTGAAAAATATTTTGTAACTTCAAAGAACAACAAAAAAGCATGTAAATGGTTTTGTTTCTCTTTGTTCTTGCTTTCTTTGGTTGTGAAATAGAAACTACTGAGTCCCATTAGGAGCCAAGTCTGAAAACCACTGAACTAACAGTATCAACATAGAGTCCTAACAACAGGCTCTATTCCATATGCCAGGCATTAGCTGGCCACCAAAATTTACATGAGATTTAGGGAAATACATTATTTGAATCACAGAGTGTTGGCCTTTTCTTTAAAAAGTAACTATTTTCCAACATTCAAAATGAGGACATTTTCCAATTTTCAGATACTTTTGGCAAATCAGGTAATCTGATAACTTGATCCATCAATGACTGTATCTCAATAACAACTGCCCCTCTTAGCTTCCCATAGGCAGAAGCTACAGCATTAAAGCCTTATAAACACATTTGGGATTTTGGATATGATTTTTAATGGCAATAAGAACCAAATTACTTCAAATTTGGAAACAATGTTATATTTACTTCTGTTATTTTTTTGGAGGTTTTAAATGGTTTTATTTTGAAACAATTACCATGATGACTTTTAGAAATGTCTTTTTCTTGGATAGAGAGGAGAAATACTGAATGTGAAAAGACATAGACAAAGGATTATGATTCAGGTATTTTTTTTTTATTTCAGATATATTCCTTATTCTCTGAGGGTGACCATCCATACTGTTCCTATCCATAATTTGAGTGGTGTGCATGGAGCTAACTTCATTCTTTCTTTGCTGTGGTTAGAGGCTGAGACTAGCCACTTTTCTCACCGCTGTATGAGGCCTGGAGTGAATGGCACACCGAAAGAGCGCAAACCAGTTCGTTTCAAGTGGCTGATATGGGTGCTAAGAGAGAAAGGATTGTGATTCTTCTCTGGGGAAAGCCACATTATAAAATCTGAATTTCTGGGGCATCTTTGCTGAAGCAGAAAGAGAATTCTTAAGACATTAAGAAAGCCTAGCTAAGTGACAATTTGAATTGGTCACCTGAAACTACAAAGTTCTGACTAATAAATTAGGTGAGTTTAGTTGATGGTAGCTTAGATCAGTCGTGGTAGGGAGAATGAAGAAAAGAAAAAGAACAGTATATTATATTGTGTGTGTATATATACATATATATATAATTAGCTCAGATATATAAATTAGTTAAAGCAGCTATACTCAAATTTAAAATACTGCACGTATGTGAGTACTTATCACTTGTAATAAATAAATATGTAATACATAATTATTTAATTTTATACAGGAAAGAATGAAATTTGAGCAGAATATTTATGTTGATTTATTTTGTTACCAAAACTTTGTCATAAACATGATATTAAAAATGTCTAGCTTTAGCTTTAGAAAGCACAGATGGTGTTCACAATTTTATTTTCCATTTTCCTGTCTTTTTCATACAGCTCTGAAGTGGTGTTCTACCCAGGTGGCAAAATCCCATCACACTTCTGCATTTGTTCTAAATATAGGCATTCCTGAGGCAAGCTGCTACTTGATTCTGGTCTTTGTTGGGTTTGGCAATCACTCTCTGTTGATTCTGAAATTATGAATTCAGTGAGTCCATGTAGCAACAAGTTACATTATTATGTGGGCCCGTATCCAAGCTACATGATATCTATTATACTTTACAAAGAAGGAGTCACAGAATGATTTTAAAATAGGTTCAATAACTAGTAATTAGATTAAGGCAATATCATCTGTAACAATTCCATGCTTACTGTAACGAAACATATTTCCACTAGGGCCTCCCTTGTGGTGCAGTGGTTAAAGTCTCAGCACAATCAAGCTATCTCTAGCCACTGAGACCAGAGTTCCATCCCTGGCCAGGGAGCTAACCCACATAGCCCAGCAGACCTCTCCTGTCTCGCCTGCTGCTCCCCTCAGCAGTGTATATCAGTAGATCCACCTATTCTGCTTCCCAGTCTGTCTCTGGTGAATCCTCTCACTCCCCTACCCACCCACACACCTCTGGCCCTCACCCCAGTTTTTGTATGCATAAATAGCAAAAAAAAAAAAAAAACTTTAAAAAAAATAACATATTTCCATTAGATTAAATATGTGGGCAATGAGCTGAATTATACCTAAGTGTGTCAAAGTAAGCAATCTAAATTTTCTTTTGCCTTCGGGATTGTTTTCTCCAAGAAAGACAATATATCTCTATAGTGTGTTAAGTCCCAAGGATTCCATTGTCACTGACCTAAGCCCAACAGTACCTTTGTAAGGACATGTGATGATCTATAACCAATGTATTTTTTTTGCTGTTGGAATCTTGAACCAACAGCAAATCTTATTAACCCACTTGAATAAGTACTCACTTCCTGCAATTTCTGTGACCCTAAACATTTCTGATTATCCTGCACTATTAACACTTTATCTTTCATTATGCCTTCTGATTCCTGACCTCACAATTCTATTTGAAGATTTGCATACCTTATATTCCACATCTAGTCCCCCTGACTTTAGTTAAGGTCCTTATTTCTCACTATCAAAAGAAACTCCTATAGATATCTCTCCATCACGTTAGATTCCACATCCTCAAAGTAACCAATTTTCATTATAAATGTGCTTTATATATTTCTTCAAATAAAGCAAGTCACAAATAAGACATCATTTATTGTGAACACCAAAAAGAAAAAAAGGAATACATTTCAATGTTTCATTTTCATAAATGTGGTTAAATTAAGTTTCTCATAAAAAGCCATAAATTATGTTCAGAAAGACATCCTCTTCTCATTCACATTAAATTATATTTAGAAAAACAGAAAATGATGCACCTGTTATTTTCCTCCCACATTGTTTTTGTTGACTTAATGATCTGCATTTTCATAATTGATTTTGCATGATGGTAGAAATATTAATGTAACTACCATTTTCCAAAAATTAATCTCCAGCAATCTATAAATTTTTCATCTGTATTTAACTGTAAGATGCTCAACTAACTATATTCCTTTACTATTTTGCTTTGTGTTTGAGTAAGGAGGACAAATATTAATTGGTATCTTCTGTGTGGTACTAAGTCCATCTTTTTTTCCTTCTATTTAGGTAACATTGGTTTACAACATTGTATCTGATTTACAAGTATATGGCCACACATTTCAGGTATATGTTACCATATTACCAAGGTACTTAAAGTAAGCTAATAATTTTAAATGAGCAACCTACTTTAGTAATCATGATGATATGAGATGATATTTACACCAAGTGTTGCAGCTAATATTTTTGAACTTAGGTAGTTTAACACAGTGAAATTATTTTATTAACCTAGTCTGATAACACAGTTTCTTACTTTTAAATTAGAAAGTTGCTTTTTACATTTGAAACCATATTTAAGCACACCAGCCTGTGTCTTAAATAAATGAATTCATGAAACTGCAAGAGATACTAAAGATTCCACAATGAAATGAATCCTGTTTGTCTTCACTATCTGGCAAGAAATATTGATAAAATCACCTAATTTGTTGCTTTACTTTTAACACCTTTGCTAGTAGATGTTTTGATGTGAATGTTCGTAAAATATCTGCTCTTAATATAAAAAGCAGGGATTGTGCTTTTTGTCTATCTCCATATACGTTTTAAGATGTCAACTTTATAAATAGCCAAAATTCATATCGAGAAATGTAAAATAATGCAGTTGATCTCTTCATCAAATGTTTATAAAATAATACATTAACAAGGTTAAGAAAATGTCACAAAATATATCATCACAAATCTAGTTAGAGGGGTAATAAAATATCATGTACTGCCACTGGCTTAATTCCTCGGTAATAAGTCCTATAATTACATATATATGTAGCTTTACACACACATACACACACACACACACACACACATACTTAAGAATACCGAGTCACCAATTTTAAATAATATAATCGATCCCACTATAAAAGATGAGGAATTTCTCTTTCTACAATCTTTTTTTTTTAATGAAGGGATTTTTTTTTATAGAGGCATGTTTTTATTTATTTATTTGTTTGTTTGTTTTGTTTATACATGCACTGGGTACAGTCAGAAGCGGGGGAGGGTGAGAGAATTCACCAGAGCCAGAGCAGGGAGCAGAGCAGGCAGAAGGACCGAAGTACACTGCTGAGGGGAGCAGCGGGTGGCAGGAGAGGTCTGCGCGCCATGTGGGACCCTCCTCCAGTGGCGGGGGATAAAACCTGCACTGCAGAGGCTGCGGGCAGCTTCGCAACCCAGCGCTCAACCGCTGCGCCACCGGGGAGGCCCTCTTTCTACAATCCTAATTAATCTAATCAATCTCTCTCCAGATGTAAATAATATATTATACACCATGATTTACTAAGCATTTATATCAATGTTTTGTTATTTATTTATACTTATTTTGATAGTCTTTGCAATTTAAAATTATATTCTTAGAGCTCTCTTTTTACTGCATCATTAACTTTTACTGCATCGTTGTACTTTTTATCACCGAAACTGAAAAAATTTATACTGTCTTCTATATCCAGACATAAATAACTTCTTAGTAGATCAGTTGTCTCTAATTATGGAAAAATAGAAAAATGTCATCTTATTTAAATTTTGTTCCCTCTAAACCTAGCCTTGAAAATAAATATGAACACACTGAATGTTAAAACAAAATTGGAAGGGAATTCAAATACTAGCAAAACCTCTTTTTAGTTTTCTCCTCCCTAAAGCTATTGCTCAGTGTCTTAACATGGGATAGTCATATAGTGCTAGGCACTAGCATAATGGATATTCTGTGAAATTTTGTTTTCCTTGTTTACCCAATAAATTGCATTTTAAAACCTCTATCTGAAGACATCTCAATTACAGACCATTTAGCTTCTCTTGGGAACAAAGATAAATGAAATAAAAAAATAGAGGTTATTCCTACCTCATCTATAAAATCTAGGTAATTTATGACATGAGATTTAAGATAGAAGGTCACCAAAGTGGCTGACCATGGACTTTCAGAAATAAAAAAGAAAGAGGTCCTTGGAAGTGAATAATGCTGTGACAAAGACATATCCCCAAAACCAGGGCATGGGAATATTTTGTTTTATACAAATGGTCCTCAGCTTCTCATAGCTAAATGACTCATAACTCATGATATTCTTTCAAGAGATCCCATGAGTCAAGACTACAAAGAACTTGCTCTTACCAGCTAGAGGCAATATGGTTAACAAATGCTGACGAGATGAAAAACATCACTGCATATAACAAATAAAGTGACTTTGTCAAGTCCTAACAGAATATCAGAGTAAATTCACAACCTGTAATACTACTACAGGTAAGACACAAGGCATTAAAGGGCATCTCTACCAGCATCTTCACTGTAGTTCAAGCATTTTCTATTCTCCACCTCCCATTCCTACATATGGATACACACAGAGATAGTGTTGACTTGAAAGTAGGGATTCAACTTTGTTAATTTCCAAAATCAATTTGAACGTCATTAGCTTTACTTTCTGCATGTGTCTACCAATGTATTCAATTCAGAAAAGATCAATGATAAAGTTAAAATGAGTCATTTTTTAAGGATATCTAGCTTGACATTTCTCATCTGTTATATATACTGCAGTATGTAATCCAATCATAATCTCACATTTGTCCTGACATGGAATAGTTGGATATATTAGAGGATCAAGGGAAATAACTCAAAAAACAAAGAAAAACTATTTATCTCTGCATATACCCATGTTTCTCTTTTGATATATAGATACAGCTCCACAAGCAATGACCATGTAAAATAGTCCATCTATGTGATTAAAATAAGAATGAATATAAAAATTTACATTTATAACTACAAATATTAATCTAATATAATTTTCTTTGAAAATATCAAGTGGTTGTTGAGAAGCCCACCAATAATCTATTAATTAAAAAATATATCAAATACTCCACAGGGAAAATGACTGAAGAATCTATGACAGGTAAGAATGTAGGTGGGTAGGAAACAGATTTTATTCTTTATTATATCATTCCACTGAATATGTTATTTAATATGTACAAATAAATCAGATAACTGAATGACTGACCATGAATTGGGTAGGGAATCAAAAAGAAGAGGAAATTAGCTAAGCAAGTGATTATCAATTTAAGCTGACGAGAGATGAGTAAGATATACATTAAAGAATTGTAACTTGCACAACACAAGAGTCATAGCAAATTTATTACATGGGTGATCTAGTACTCACTTGAATCACCACCTCCCAAAGTATAGGGATTCTGCTGTTCACACAGGCCAAGCCTTTCTAAAGCGCTTAAACTATCCCATGCAATAGCTATCCTAGATTTACTCTAAATATAACTTAAAAACAGGATTCAAAGGATCAAGCTGAACAGCAAATAATTTATCTGTTAATCAGAAAAAAATGTCAACTGGCTCTCTTGAAAATAAGAAGCCAGAACAAAGCCAGACATTCAATAACACAAGATCTCTAAGGTCTAGAATTTGACCAAAACTAACATGTATATTAAGAAGCATGAAAATATGACCCATAACATGAAAAAATTATGTAATAGAAAAAGATGAGTAAATGACAGAAATGATGGAATTAACTCAGAAGGATGTTAGTTTAGCTATTATAACTATGTTCAAGTATGAAAGGAAAACATAAGGATAGAAATAAAAGCTATAAAAGATGAAAGTAAGGAACTTCCAGGCAAATAAAATATCTGAATCAAAGATTCACTAGGAAAGAGTAATAACAGATTGGACATTACAGGACTAAAAAGATCAATATACTTGAAAATACAGCAATATATGCTATTTAAAATTAAACAAGGAAAACATGATTTGAAAAATGATAATAGTGACTTATAGTACAGTTCCAAATGACCTAACATATGCATAATTGAAGTACAAACAAGACAAGTTGGACAGAAAAAATATTTGAAAGAACAGCAGCCAAAAATATTCCAAATTTGATGTAATTTATAAACTCACAGTTATAAAAACCTTTGCTATATAAGAAACCTATTCTAAATATATAGATGTTACAAGCAAAAGTATATAACATGCAAGCATCAAAGTTAAGAAAAATTAAATGGCTTTATTAGTATCAATAGAGATTTCAGATTCAAAAATGTTTTGTAGTTATAGAAATATCAATTCATTAATGAGAAATAATCTGAAGTGTATATTCATCCAGAGTTTAAAAACATAAGGCAATAACTGAGAGATGAATGGACAAATACAGAAATCTAATACATTAATAATCCCCTCTTAGTATTTTTAAAAAAACAAGTAGATAGAATTTCAGTAAGAATATCAAAGACAATAATCCTCTCAACCAACATGATCCAGATGGCATTTAGACAAGTCCTTCCAACAGTAGCAGGATGCCTATTGTACTCTATTTCATATGGAACGTTCACCAAAGCATACTATATACTAGGCCAAAAAACAATCTCATTAAGTTTAATAACAAGTGCAACTGAAAAAATTTTTGCACACAATACAACTGATAAGAGACTATCACAAAGATAGACAAAGAGCTCACACAACTCAACAAAAACAAACAATCCAGTCAAAAAATGGGCAGAAGAGCTAAAAGGACACTTCTCCAAATGCAAACGGCCAACAGGTATATGAAAAAATGTTCAACATCACTTGTAAATAGGGAAATGCAAATCAAAACTACAATGAGATACCACCTTACAGCAGTGAGAATGGCACATATTAAAAAAAAAAAAAAAACAGGATGCTGTACAAAATTAGTACCTATAGTCGACAATAAGTTACAGTACTCTTTAAAATTTGCTAAAAGGATAGATCTCACTGTCTAGAAAATTCTGTTTGTCCTGTACCCTCACTATCACAATATATTTAATACCAAATGTGTAGGTTTTCTATAACAAGCAGATCTCTGATGCCAGCTGGAGAGACTACAATTCTGTTCTGCCACAAATAATAGGCATTAGTACAGAACTCATAGGTTAAGGACTTTGTCCCATGAGATTGCGCCCCCCACTTCAGAAGCCAATGATATTCCTAGTCCTAATCTGTGCTTCTGACTATCTAACTCTAAATTGCTGAAGTTCTCAGGACCCCTACATGTGTTTGATCATTTGCTAGAACAACTTATAGAACTCAGGCAACTGCTTACTTCTATTTACAAATTTATTATATAATAAGATGGAGATGAAGAGTCAGATAGAGACACATAATATAAATACATATGTCCAATAGGACATTGAGCACAATAACATCTGTCCCAGGGGATTTGGAGAATACTACTCTGCCAGCATGTGGTGTGTTCACTAACACAAAGCTTTCCAAACCCCATAATTTGGGGATTTTTATGGGAACTTCTTCAATTAAGATGATTGCTCACTAATTGAATCAATAACCCCAGTCCCCTTCCTGGAGGGGCTGAAAGCTCTAACCTTCTAATTATGGACTGGTGTTCCTGATGACCAACATATATGCTTAAGCTATCCCAGAGGCCATCAAGAGTCACCTTAATTAGAACAAAAAAAAATCTTCCTATCACCTAAGAAATCCCAAGGGATTTCAGAGTTCTGTGTCACAAACCAGGGTAGAGACCCATACGTATATATTTTTATTACTTCACACTTATGTTAATTACTCTTGCTACAAAAATTTAGAAACAAATTTTTGAAGGTGATGAATATGCTTATTTCTTTGATTTATACATTGATATATGTCCATACTTATCAAATTGTATACATTGATCATGAACATTTTTAAAATCCAATTATACTTCAATAAAACTGAGGAAAGAAAATAAGATTATGTCTTCCTGGTAAAAGTAATCAGCAAGTGGGTAGTAGGATATGCAAAGCAAAAAAAGCATTACACAGACGGAAAGCATTATAATTAAATTGCATTAGTTTTAGAAATATAATCTTCTAAATTCACATACTGTTTGTATTTGGGGGAAAGGTTTTAATTAAAGAGGTGTTTGCTTTAAATTTTCAAACTATTTTGTCACTATGCCATTAAAATTCCCTCACTTTATTATTTTTTTTCTCATGTGCCATTTAAATGCAATATAGCATCAGTCTCCAGGCATAAACATTTAAATAGGTGTCTAGCCACTACCTAATTTTTTTGTCTCAGAACATTTCGGTACTATTTAAGCTCATCTTCTTATTTCCCTATTGGGTTTGGAATAATTATATTAGATGATGTAAATTCCATAATGAGAAATAAAGCAAATGGGCCATGAGAGCTACTAAAAAGTAGCTATACTAAAACTGTTTATCATCACAAATATGTTTAGGGTCATTTTATTTTTTTCTATTCTGCTTTTGATCCCTGTGTTTCTGTACCTTTTTCTGATTCAACCTTCCTGGAAATCCTCAGACACCCTTTTATCTACCTTTACTACAAACAATATAACTGGGATGAGAACAAACAGCCCAGGTCCTAAGATTCTAAGATAGTGATTTACTAGAGACATTCTTATTTGATTAGCTACAGTATGACTTTTTTGGAAAAGGTTAGTCAATAAGTACACATATAGGAAACTATATTAATTAGCTAATCAATCCTTCATATACTAATTACTGATTTACTGAGTTATATGTTAGACAGTGTTACAAGAAGTCAGATGTTTTAAGAGAATGAGGTTATCAAATTCCTTGTCCACATAGATCTTATAGGGTAGTGGGTATAGTTTACTTCAAATACCTTAATTAATTCCCTAAATTGACAACTTGGCATAGAGGCCTGTATTAACTTTTAAACTGAACAGTCACAGCTGACACTTGCTGGGAACTTTCTCAAATGTGTACTGCAGCTTGCTAATGAAAAAAGGCAACATTACACATATGATCCACTATTATAGAAACTTCAGAGGGATACAATTCATACTCTGCAGGATGATGCAGCTCTGATCTCTGAGCTAGAGAGAGCCTGTGAAGCAAGATCCACAACAATGCCCTACTACATCTCATCTCAGCTAAGATTTCATGAACCCTTTCAGGGAGTGCTAACACTCAATTATTCTATTGATACGGTTAGCATGCAAAGACTTGACATAATAGAAAACAGTAGTTTGATAGCTGAACTCTGAGAGCAGTTAAGAATCTCTAACTCAACTTTCATGGACTGAGTTTTATGTGTTATATTTAGGTCTATGATCCAATTTGAGTTAATATTTGTAAAGGATGTATTTTCCATTGATATATGTGTCCATTCTTTCACTAATACTAAACTGTCTCGATTATTGAAATGTTGATTTACTGTTTTTCATTCAAAAATATTCATTGATAGTTTAACTTATTTATGGAATATAAACAACAAAAGAAAAAACTGGCAAGGCACTGCAAAAACAGTAAGACTCTGAAAAAATATACTGGTTGCTTGAGGGAACAAGCAGGGAGGGAGGAGAAGAAAGAGATCAGTATATTGCCATGGGAGTTTTGGAGGGGGTGATGAGTGAAGGACATGCACATAAGACGATGGGAAGATAGCTATGGAAACAACTGAAACAAAATTTGAGAAAAAAATTAAAGCACTAAATTATGTAAATGAAAAAAAACTTATTGTAGACTTGTAGTCTTAAGTCACATATAACCAGGCCTCCAACTTTGTCCTTTTCTTTCAGTATTGTGTTGGCTACTCTGTGTTTCTTTGTTTTTTATTTTCATATAAACTTTAGAACCAGCTTATTTATATCCACAAAATAACTGACTGAGATTTTGGTTGGCACTGCACTTATGTCTAGGATAAAGCTGGAAAATACTGGTATTTGTCAATATTGAGTCTTCCTATCCATGAATATGGAATATCTAGTTGTTTAGTTCTTTGATTTCTTTCATAAATTTATAATTTTCCTCATGTGGAGATAATATATACTTTGTTAGAGTTATACCTAAGCATTCCATATTTTGAATTGTTAATATAAGTAGTATTGTAGTTTGAATCCAAATTTGACTTGTTCAAATTTGTTTTATTAACATAAAAATTGAGTTTTTATATTCTTTGTATTTTACAACATTGCTATAATTGCTTACTGGTTTTAAGAGGCTTTCTTTTTTGATGATTCTTTCAGATTTCTTATTTAGATATCATTTGTGAACATATTTTTTTATATTCCTTCTACCTGATTGTATTGCTTTTTCTTGTTTTACTACATGTACTACAACTTTCAGTACAATATTAAAAAGGAGTGGTGACAGGGGATATTCATGACTTGCTCCTAGATTAATGGGAAAGCTTCAGATTTTTCACCATTACATTTGAAGCTTGCCATAGATTTTTGTAGGTATTCTTTATCAAGCTGAGGAAATTTCCTTGTACGCCTAGCTTACTGACAGTTTTTATAAATAGGTGCTCTTTTGTTTCTACTGACATGATCATGTGATTTTCTTCTTTAAACTGCTGGTGTGATTAATTGATTTTTGAACCAGCCCTGTATAACTGTAATAAATTTTATTTGATCGTGATTCTTAATATACAATGTTGGATTTGATTTGCAAAATTTTTGTTGAGGATTTTTGCATCTTTGTGTATGAAAGATAGTGATTTGCTGTTTTCTTTTCTTGTAATATCTCTGTCTGGTTTGTTATTAGGTTAATACTAGCATCACTGAGTTAGGAAGTATTTCCTCTGCTTCTGTCTTGTTTAGAATTATTATAATTTCTTCTTTAAGTGTTGTATAGAATTTACTTGATAACTCATCTGGGCCTGGTGGTTTGTATTTTGGAGTGCTATCTATTATTGATTCAATTTCTTTAATATAAGCATGTTACCTCAAAACAACTCAGTGGAAAAATATGTTATTTATCTTTTGTGAAAAAATAATTTTGACAAATTAGAAGTTCAAATATTTTCATTATGGAAAGTAGTAAGATTTGAAGTATTACCAAAATAAAAAAATTCTTTCTAAAGGAAAAGCAACCAAACGTAACAATAACAATCCAAGGAATGTAACACAATATGCAATAGCAGTTGGTTGATTTTTTTGAAGTAGAAAATGTTTTCTTATAACATAAATATTTTTGTAATAAAAGTTGTTTCCTATGTAACATTATTCTGAGTAAAAGAACATTTACAGAATATGTGCTAAATTTTACCCCAAAACTTCTCCATAAACGTAGAATTAAAATTCACATTTTTCTCATTAGCTTGATATTTTAAAGCATCACTCAATTTGAATGAAAATGTGTAATCTAATTTATTGGGGGACTCCACCTTCATATCTAAAATTCTGTACCCAAGTCATGACTAAAAATCGAAAAACATATTGTCTATCAATGACTACCCCTAGGTAGTCATTAGGCCCTTTACCCAAATCCTTTTGACTTCAGGATTCTTCTTTTCTCTCCTTATCTGCTGTCAGAAATCTCAGATTTTAAAACAAAGAATGTATACAATTAAACTGCATAAGGAAATTTGGACTTGCAAATCTTCCAGGGTTAGATATTTTTTTAAGTATAATTTCACTGTATTCATTCTGTTTTGCTTAAATTTAAAGTAGTACATCTTACCTACTTTGACTAGACATTGTCATAGGGTTTAAGGAACTAAGATGATTCTTAGATATATAATAATTTGCCGTTTTTCTGCAAGTGTTTTCCAAGGTGTGGTGCAGGGACTGATTTTCACTAAATCTACAAGGTCAAAAATAATTTAACAATAAGAAAAAGATGTTTTCTATGTTTTTTACTCTCTTACTCTCATACAGTATAGTTTTCCAGAAGCTACAGTGTGTGTGGTATTTCAGCAGATAATGTACTGAAACAAATATGAGATAATAAATTTTCATTAAGCCAAACATTAAAGAGGTTTGGAAATATATAAAACAATTCCACTCTTCTCACTCAGGGTTTCACTTGGAAGGCATAGTTACTGTTCATACAAATGTGAACATATAGCAGATTGTTTGGTTGTATTTTAAATGAATCAGTACATAAATATTTGAAAGTACATTTCCATTATGATAAATAGCAATAGATTTAATTCACATTTTTTTAAAAAAAAAGGCTGTTTGGGGCCCCCAATCATTTTTACAAATATGAAGTCATCCTGAGGCCAAAAAAGTTTTGAAATGTTACCAAGTTGCATTACTTCTAAGACTTGCCCTGGCTTGTTCATTCTAAGTTTAGCTTATATTTTTAAATCTTCTTCCCATACTCTAAGAGCACAACCATTCTATAAAATTCACCAATTATCCTCACTGGCTCACACCCTTTTGTCACGATCAGTCTAGTAAACCTAGGTATATTTTTGGTTAGGCACCTGGGTTTGTAGTCTCAGAACACTAAGGAAGTGTGTTCACATACCTAAGTCACAATATAGTCTATATAAAACAACCAGATAAGGGCCTCCCCCAGTGGCACAGTGTTGAGAGCTGGGCTGCAAAGCTGCCCACAGCCTCTGCAGCGCAGGTTCGATCCCTGGCCACCAGGCGAGGGTCCCATCCCATATGGCACACAGACCTCTCCTGCCGCGCACTGCTCCCCTTAGCAGTGTATTTCGTCAGTCTGCCTGTTCTGTTCCTGGCTCTGGCTCTGGTGAATTCTCTCACCCTCCCATGCCTCTGACTGTACCCAGGGCTTGCATAAACAAACAGATAAATAAATAAATAAATAAATAAATAAATAAATAAATAAATAATCTTTTTAAAAAATAAATAAATAAAAATTAAACAACCAGTTAAAATTTAAAATAGGCATGTCCTTCCATTGCCCTGAAACTACCTATGACTTCCCACTTCCTTCCCACATCAATATTACAACAAGAGAAGCCTACACGTGTGGGCCACCGTCCCTTCTCTCTCCTCTCCCACTACTCTACACTGTCTCTGCTGTTTCTCCCACTATATACACTGGCTTCCTTTGAGTTCCTTGAACATACTAGGCTTGCCACCACCTCTGGATTTTTTTTTTCTGCTTTTCTGTTTAGTCTAGAACACTATTTCCCAAGACAATACTATTTCCCATGACTGTTTCATTTCCTCAAGTCTTTATCAAAATGAAACCTGACCACGGAAACCTACCCTACCTACCACATAAAATTTAATCTTCCAGACAATCCATATTCCTTTTCTTCCTTTATTTGTTCTCCTTGTTAGCAGTTATCTCTAACTCAAAATATATTTTCATTTGTTTTTTATTGTTTAAAGTAAGTTACCTGAAAGAGATTTTTATGGGTATTGATTATAACTAATTAAACAATATACACTGCCTGGTGGTTATCATTGCTAGTGTATGTCTTAATATCACTAAGTAACCAGAACCCCCCCCCCCCAAAATAAGAGGAAGACTGTTTATAACCACCAGGTGGCAGCACAGATAGAGGGAGGAGGAGGTACCCAGGAGAAAGGACGTAATCGGTGCAAATAGAACAGAACTCCTGAAGAAGGACCTTCCCAATCTCTAGATCCTGTACTTGGAGGGAGGAGAAAATGTGGTGGGCACACTGGAGTATATGGGATGAAGAGAAAAATGTCAAAGAATCCAAGGATCCAAGCCAGAGAGGTCATTGATGACCTTTCAACGGTTTTCAAAGCAATGTGTCTGCCCAGAAATTAGAGAAATCTAAAAAAACACTTGTAGAATTATAAGTCAACTAAAAGTCAGAGACTTACTTACAGCAGTTGCAGGATAGCTCCACTTAGAAACCTAAGGGTTGACAGTTCATAATGGGGAAAGACAAAAAAAAAAAAAATGCATGGCAACAATGGGTGGATGTGTAAAATTCTAAATAGTCTCAAATTATGACAACAATGGGTGTGTGTGTGTGTAAAATTCTAAATAGTCTCAAATTTTGCATCTAGAATCCAGATGCAAAAAAGAAGCCAGCATGAAGGGCAACAAATATTGTATCAGACAGTGGATCTTAGACATAGTCTGTGTGCTGATTCAAATTTCTATTCCTTCTTCTCTAGCAATGAGTTCTACCAGTTTGCTATATTGCTCTGACATTAAATAGTATGATTTCCCCGTAGAATCTTTCTCCAGACTGTGCATCCCAGTGTTCTGTTCTTCTTTACTATGCCAAAGACTATTTAGACTGTTTGTGTTGGTTTAACTCAGTTAACTTTGAATTGTCTATCATAATCCCTCCCTCCTTTTTTCAGCTGACTGTTCACAATTACTTTGTGTCCTTTCTTTTTCATCTTCTTAGCAAGCTTTCAAAGACCTTGAGTAACTTAATCACTTGTATGAAACCCAGAAGATCCCTAATAGTCTTAAAATCTGAACATTTTTCTCCCTTTATTATTGTACATTTCTGTTATCAGCACTAGAATTTGTCTGTCTTTTAAAGCCAACCATACTATAAAATGCTGAAAATCCTACATTTATGTTTTCGCATACATACTTCTGGGATTCTGGTAAAGGTATATATCCCAGATTTATTTTCACTCTTAGAGAATATGACACTGCTTTCATTATCTTCCTTCTGACATGGCATACAATAAACCACCTGATATTTATAGCAATGCTTTTTCTCTACATACAAACCGTCATTAAGAGAATTTTGTTCCATATTCTATGAAAAACTGGGTTCTTAGTAGCATTTCTAAATTGGAGAATTAAACCTTTCTCTATTACCCATGTTCAATGTCATCTTTCAGACTGCTTTTCAGCATGAAAAATTCCTACCACCTGTCTTCCTGCCTGCTGCCAAGTCTAGAGTATTAGGTGTTGCTTTTGTCTGACTTTCTTGTCCAACCAATGAAATGTTTCATGAAGTGACCTGCAGCATTCAGCCAAATGTGGCTTGAATCAAATACAAGTACAAATGTAACTAAAAAGCCAGTGACTAATTTTAAGTGCTTGTCATATTAAATTATGTATTTGTATTTGATGAATGGTTTTGACCTTGAGTATAATCACTGCCCAAATTACCTTTAAGAAAGGTCAACTCCTACACACACATGCACACACTTATGTGTGCGCGCACAAACACACACACACACAGATGCTGAAAGTGCTTGATTTTTTTTTTTTCAAGTTGAAGTTTCAGAGGATCTGTCTACATTATTTATCTCAGGGCCCTCTATTTAAATTTTGACTCAGTTTGTGGTGTTTCACTATAAAAGTATAGCTTTCTCTAATTTCAAACTTTTACCCTGTGGGTAAGTTATAAGTTTCACTGAAATTTGGTCTTTGTTTCTCTTATAACATCATAGATTCCATTACTCTGACTCAATAGCAGTTCATTAAGCTGAGCATTAGGGTTTGGATATAACAACACATTTTGGGTAAGTCCCTACAGCCACTGTTTGTTGTCTTTCCTCCTTCCTACAGGAGGAGCACAGTGAATCCAAGGTTCAGTGAGCTACTGTGGATGCCAGTGAACAGATTGACAGCTCCAGGACCTCATTATCTGACACTTTGCCCATTCATTTGGTGCTAAGCATGGCAGGCAAGAGCACTGGCAAAACACATCTGGGAGGTTAATACAATGCCCTACATCCATATGAGAGACTGACCAGAAGCACTGCTTTGTAGGCCTAAAGCAGAAAAGTCACAGAAAGAAATACATTTCAGGAAAACTCCCCTAAATTACAAATATGTTTTGCCTCAAATACTTAACCTTTCAACATGATCAACAGATCACAACTCCTTCTGAGCCAGGTGCTGATAGGAAATGTTGGAGGATGGGAAGACAAATGTCATGAGAAGTTCAAAGTGATTATCACTAAGCTGGTAGTAGTCACTTATATGAATGAAAGGAAGCTTTATCCCTACATGAGAAAATCACCAGCAAAGGACTAGATGTGTATTTCCATGGTTCCCTTTTGGATTTAGGGAAATTTGAACAATAAGGGTGAAAGAAGTAAGAAAATAAGAAAGGAGTTAGTTGTCTTTCTGCCCAAACCAACAAATAGAGGAAGGGACTCATTTCAAAGGGTTATAAAATAAATTGATGTCTTAAAGATATAGCAACTAGGTAAACTTGATCAATGCATAAAAGAAGAAGACTGAAGAGGAAGATGTGTTCTGTCCATGGACTTGGGCAACAACAAGAAAAATATGTACCTCACTTATTTATAGATTCAATTTTATGTTAAAAAAAACTTAATTTTAGGGCCTCCCTGGTGGCGCAAATGGTTAAGCACAGCACTATGAAGCTGTCTGCAGTCTCTGCAGCACAAGTTTGATCCCTGGTCTGCCAGGGAGCTACCCACATGGCGCAGCAGACCTCTCCTGTCTCACCCGCTGCTCCCCTCAGCAGTGTATTTCAGTAGATCCACCTGGTCTGTTCCCCACTCTGTCTCTCGTGACTCTTCTCACCCCCTGCACCCCTGGCCTTTGCTCCAGTTCTTGTATGGATAATAAATTGAGCTTTAAAAAAATTAAAATTGGGCCTCCCCAGTAGTGCAGTGGGTTGAGCGCAGTGCTGTGAAGCTGTCTACAGCCTCTGCAGCGTGGGTTCGAGCCCCGGCAGGCCAGGGAGATACCCACATGGTGCAGCAGCCCTCTCCTGTCTCGCCCTCTGTTCCCCTCAGCAATGCTTTCGGTCTGTCTACCTGTTCTGCTCCCCACTCTGTCTCTGGTGAATCCTCTCACCCTCCCGCACCTCTGGCCTATACCCCAGCTCATATAAATAAATAAATCCTTTTTAAAAATGTATCTGAGACACTTCTGGTGGAACACATAAAACTTTAAGACCCATATTTGAGAAAACACTTGAAAAATATACTTGTTTTTATATCTAAAGGTATAATATTAATGTAGGACTAGTCTCCATTTCTCTCTAAATCTTGATGACCATGGAATCAAGTCTGCTGTTAAAAGTGGTTATTAAATTTAACACAATAAGGAAAACTGAGTGATAGGACCATGTAGATATTATGGGGCACTGTGGTATTGTTACAGTTCAGGGAGAGGGACACCCTAGAACCCCCAAACCTGCCCACTGTAAATAGGTTCTGCCACTCACTGCATCAAGACAAAACATATAAGACCTTTAATGGAAAGAAACTTTCATACAATTAGTGTGCAATACAGAAAAGACAAAGAATATAGTTTATAGTTTTCAAATCGAGCACCCAAAGTTACCCATTCCCCTCATGGGTAAAAGTCCACCCAAACAAGACTGGTCAAAAGCAAGGCCTGAAAGCCTGCCACAAGTCTGAAGTACCCTCTGGCAGGGACCTATAGAAAAGGGTCAGAAATAGCCAGACAAGTCTGGGAGTAGAAGCAAAATCAAAATCAACATAAAACCTGCCATTGGTAACCTTCGCTCAGGTCTCTCACCCATGTCTGTTTTAACTAGTCCAGGACCAATAACCAAGTGCAGCTTCTTCACATGTATCTCTACTCCACATGCCTCCTTCAGGTCTCCTTCTTGCGCTCCATTCTGTTTCCCTCCAACTCCACTTTCCCCTCCAGCTTCTCCTTCTCCCAGCTCAGCTCCACCCTCCCATGGGTGGGGTGGGGAACCTGGAACCTCCCATTTTCCTGAGGACCACCCTGTTACAGTATCATAAAAGGCCTCTACCAAGGCTCAATGGATTATGATGGATGACTGAGAGACTTGGTGTTGAGTGTGGTTTGGTAACATATCTGAAGAGGTGTGAACCTCTATATCATATGCAGTGCTTGAAACAGATGGGACCTCAAAAAAAAAAAAATGACAGAAAATAATGAGCCCAGGTCACTCTAGTGGAAGGAACAGACCTAAAGAGGAAGATTCAAGGTTCTAGCTGAGTTTTAAATAATCAGTTATTATTATCCAGAATGAGATGAGGATAAAAATGTTTCTGCTACAACAAAAGCATTCTCAAGAACATCTAGGCAGAAGCTAGCTAGCACCTCTGGTGTTTGGAGTTGCAAAGGGAGAGGATGAGGAAGAGGTGAGAGTTGGGAGTTAAGTAGAAGCCCCATCTGTAAATCACTGACAAATGCTGTGAGTCACATTAAAAGGTGGGGCCTATAATCGGCAATTACCATTGTACAATAGTTGGAACCATTGTACATATCAGGATGCTTTTGTTGGAAGCAGCAGCAGCAGAGCTTCAAATTAGATTTAGAGCACTAAAAGAACCACAGCAGTATGAACCTGGGGCCAGGCAACCAAGACCTCTTCCCCTAACTGCCACACCTTCTGGTGACCCTGGGCAAATGCTTAACTCCCTGAAAAAGGAAATGGCGATACTACTACTACTTAGGATTTCTTCAGGTGATTTACCTGGTACACAATAAGTGCAGGGCAAATCCTCGTCATTACTTGACTATAGGTAGAGCCACTTTATAGAAAGACATAAGATTGATTGGCAGTAAATGTTGAGGTAGAAAAATTGGCTAAGAGTCGATCTGAAGTATTTTATGTTACATACGACACTGCTATAAGTAAAGGTAATAGAGTATAGAGTACAGGTAGAAAGTGGCAAATGAGATATACATATATATACACACACACACACATATTCATCACTCACCTGTTTTTTAATCTATGCTTTGGTTTAATCTAGTTTGTCAGGTGACTATGATAACTAGGCTACAGATACTGTGTTTGATATAATTTGTATTGTCACCTCGTCACTTAGTGTGACAATTCTGACATTTTGATGACAAAATTCACGATTTATTATTGAACATTATGGTTGTTCAATAAAGTCTCACAGAAGGACAAAAGAGTGAGGTGGAGAGAGAAGGAATAAAGGCAAGGAAGAGAGAAAGAAGAACAGAGGAAGGGAGACTTGGGAGAGGAATGAGAGTAAGAAAGACAGGGAGATTATTTTAGCATGTATCAGATTTCTTCTTTTTTTAATGTATCAGATTTTTCCATCATTTTAGTCTTTGAGAGCAATTGGTTTGGGAAATGAAGGCTGAGAGAAGAGTCAAATTATGGTTGAATTTCTTTGACAAATTTGTATTATGCTTTAAATACTCAATTTGACCAGCTCCCACGACAATATCCTCTGTAAGACCAAGAGGCGATTCAATTGTTCTGGGATACCCTGGAGTGTATGAGGAACCCCTAGAAGAATTGTGAACTATTTTAGGGCAATCATCTTCCCACCAATTCCAGATAATAATGGTCTTGGTTATCTTTTCCCTCTTCTCTAATATAAGCCTATGATAGATAAGGCTAAGGTTTATTCAGAAGATTTATTTTTTTTTACCTCTGAATATATACCCATCTGGAAAATTATAGTAATCATCTATTTTAATAATGAAACAATGTCCTAGACTAATTAAGAATGAATTATATTATGATGTTAACAAAAAATTTAAAAAATCAGATCATAAATTTTATATACCATTCTCCAAGATAAAGTATATTGTTAACATTTAATGTAACTAATTTGAAACTTTAAACAAGTAATGTAATATCTCCACAACTTGAATTGTCATGTCTTAAATTCTTTCACTGTCATAGCAAATACATGAAATACTAAATATAAGTTGAAGAGGAATATACCTGCTATATTTTTTGCTAGTCATTCCAGAAGTGGATAAAATGATCACATAGGGTCAGAACTGTGCTCTAGACAAAATTAACTTAAAAGAAGCTGTGTGCACAATAGACTTACAAAGTTCACTTGAACCCACATGGGTTGTTTTGCCTTTTCTGGGAAGTGTGACACCATTCCTCCAAAGTCTCTATGGCCAAAACCTATAGAACAATGATATCAAATAAATGTCTTCATTTTTTTATGCCCAAATTATTGTGAAAATACCCTACTGGCAGAAATTTAGCCCCCATCAAAATGCACTTAAGCTAATTTTGAAGGCTTCCCAGGAAGCTCTCCTTATATGAGCTCAGAAGTAAACCCCTGAGAGTTTTGGCACCATTGCTACATCTGCTAGTATGCTGGCAACTTTGTTGGTCAAAGTTTTTGCTACTAATGGCTATCATTGCTATTCCATCAATACCTATGCTCCAGAACCTGAACAAATCCTAGTCTGGCCCCCTGGTCTCCCCACATTGCCAGAAGAAAACTACCACACTCTTGAGAGTAGATCTCTCAATTCCTGGTATCTGGACAATACTCTACTCAACCATAAGCATCACATTTGTCCACGCTTCTTTTCTTGACTCTTACAGTATAAAGTCTGCTAACCATAATCCTGCACCACAATTAATTTTTTCCCAGTAGGAGCAAAAGTAAAAACATTTGCTTTCTTTAGGGTAGCTCTATTCCTCTCCCATAACCACCCAGATCCACTGGAACTATACAGTCAATTGCAAAAATATAATCATATATGACACATGTTCTTAGTCTTTCCCATGGCTACCTTTTTATGTTTCTTTGACATTTTTCATACCTCTAAAGGATGTTATAATTTTTACTTACTCTCTGTATCTTCCAAGACTATTTACATGACTCACAAAATCCACTGAAATCCTGTACATTCTTAGTCTCATTATATTAATTTGGCAATTACAAATTAAAATAGATATTAATGTAGCTGACAGTGAGAATAACCTGTATTCAGTGCTTTACATATGTTAACTAGCTTATAACATAAAACTATAAGAGAGAATATAATTTTCATCACCAGTTTAAAAATAAACAATAATTGGCAATAAATGATGAATACCTTAATTAAAGTGACATAGCTAGTAGATGGCAAATATGGGCTTCAAACTCCCACTTGTACAGTTTGGCTCTATAACCTATACTCTTAATCAACTATATTATAGCACTAATTTTTTAAAAGAAACTGCCTTTTTAAGGGAACTAGTCATCCAGCTGACCAAGAGTCCTCTATATATTCAAAATCTCTCTTGGAAACGACAGAGGAGAGCGAAAAGGTTATTGCACTGTAGACACACTGTCATTACATCTGCAAACTTCTGATGCCCCCTCATCATTTTCTCAGGGTGACATTTCCACAAGTGTTTTTGAAAGGAAACAACTGCATTCATGGTAGAAGTGGCTGGTAAAAGCAATTCGAAAGAGAGAATCACTAGAAGTAAAGTCATGGACAAATTAAAAAATATATACACACAACTATAACTATAGATATTATATATATAATCTAGATATATGTATACTATCTCTCTCTACATGCATACACACAAATACACACAAACACACACACACATGCTCACTCACTAAGATGAAGAATATAAAAGCTGACAGTCACCTCTAAGAGGAAAAGTGTCATAGAATACCTCAGACTGTGGTGTAATTTAATACTTTAAGCAAAAAAATTAGAAGGATGAATCATTTTTATCTAGTGCCAGATTTCCTAGATACAAAATAAAATATAACTGAAAAGTGACTCCCTGTGATCCAGAAACCCATCATATGAGAAAACCCATTATCGTACTTGAACTTGGACACCAGGCACAGACTCAGCACTGAGTCACATTAAGTTGGAATGAAAAAAGGCACCAGAGAGAAAGGAAAACACTGATCTTAAAAGAGTCCTCAATACCTAAGACCTTGCTGCCACCTTCCTTGTTTGAATTTGCCAAAAATTATACGGCAGCACAGAGTTACAGTCCACATAGTTTTGTCCCATATTGTTTCCAAAGCAAGGATGAAAATTGGGCCTGTGTGAGTAGAGAAAGAATTGGCTACATTCTTAATGATCTAGAAGGGCACCCAAATCTTTCTTTAGCTAACAATTCTGGACTCCCTACATGTATAAGAAACCGTTTGGGATATTTTAAAATACAGGCTACACCCAAGAAAAATTCAGAGAAAATCTCTGAGGGTGCCATCTATGAATCACTGTCTCTCCTTGGCTGTCAAGGCTGAAACTATTTCTGTGCGTTCTTCAAACATTAGCTTGCATCAGAATCAACAGGAGGGTTTATTAAAATGCAGATTGTTGAATCTGTGCCTCAGGCCTGGTTTGGGGTCCAAGAAATTGCATTTCTAACAAGTGCCAAGGAGATTTTGCTGATGACTGGATGACTCAATTTGACTTCTGCTAATAGAGGACCATAGCTATCTTAAGAGACAGTTACACTGAAATTTAGATGGACTATTCCTGCACTGCCCTAACTTTTTACCCAAGCACCTTGGGAGTCCTACAGAAATTGGGGCTAAATACATACTATGCTTGCACTGTAGTTCCACCTGAATCTCTTTCAGTATATTATCTTGACCCTTGAATGGCTATCATCTTTAACACTGATTTTCCAAACTCATTTGTCAACTCTGTGACATTTGTATCATATTGGTAGGCTTATTGGAAATCACAGCCAGAAAGCTCAACACTTTGCCTTCCATTACCTGTAGGGCAATGATGAGGTTTGAAGTTGTAATCTTAAGAGCTTTAGAGAAGTTTGACATAAAAGGCTCTGATTGCCTTTTCTCTACTTCAAGCTTTAACTGCCTTTTTCCTCACCCACCCCTTGGCCAAAGAGCTATAGCTGCCTTTCAAAAACTTTAAAATAAAAGACATCTAATCTGTTCTTTAAATCCTCTCCTGTTTTCTTTTACAGAATATCACTTTTTAATTTTCTAACCAAGTTAAAAATGATAGTGAATAGAATTCCACTGTAACTTGAAGATATGTCATTAGGAAAACTTGAATAATTATTTCCATAATAATAATCATTTTTCCCTTTTCAGCTTCTTCAAAACATTATTTCTATTATTTAAATTATGTCCTAGTGGGCCTCCCCAGTGGCGCAGCGGTTGAGCACTGGGTTGCAAAGCTGCCCGCAGCCTCTGCAGCGCCGGTTTGATCCGCGGCTGCTCCCCGGCCACCGAAGGGGGGTCCCACAAGGTGCGCAGACCTCTCCTGCCGCCCGCTGCTCCCCTTAGCAGTGTGCTTCGGTCCTTCCGCCTACTCTGCTCCCCGCTTTGGTTCTGGTGAATTCTCTCACCCTCCCGTGCTTCTGACTGTACCCAGTGCTTGTATAAATAAATAAATAAATAAATAAATAAATAAATAAATAAATAAATAAATAAATAAATAAATAAATAAATAAAAATAAATAAATAATGTCCTAGAATTTCTCACTCTTCTTTAAATTCCCTGTATCTTTCACTGCTTTATATTATGAATCATTTCAAGAGAATGAACTAAGAGTAAATTTAAAACTAATTTAAATAAAATCTACTTTTAAAGAGAAAGATATAAACTAGATTCTCCATGGGGTTACAGATGTAAAAAGAATCATACAAAACCTAGATAAATCAAAACTCTTATGCTTCTCATTTATCCAGGCAGATAACTTCCCTTGAATTCCTAAGAGTTTCAATTTGAAGACCAAAAAAACAAGCAATAGTTGTACTTATTCAACTTATTCTTCAACCATTCTTAGGAAAGGATGTTTTCTAATTTTTTTTTCCAAAATGGAGATAAATGAATTAATAATCCACTACTTTTTCTCATTGTAGAAATTAAATGAAGAATGAAGCTAAAATGCAGTTTTATTGACTAGTAAGACTTTCTCTTACTTTAACTGTGTGCTTTGTTATTTCAAGTGAAATCCAAAGTGGATAAGGAACTTATTTTTTCACCATTGTACAACAGCATAAAAATAAGCTTTTAAAAATATTTAATCAGGAACACATCTGAAATCCAAGAAATTTTTTTAGTAATGATATATTTATAAAGAGTCTATGACTTTGGTTGGAGCACTTAGAGGAATGATTCATGCAATCAATTCTAATGTTGAGTTACTATATTTTTTTCTTAGGAGTGAAAAAAAATAAGATGCATTCTAAATGTTTGCTTTTTTTTTTTTAATAGAAAATGTTCCTGTTATACATCCATTTCCTTTTGGTCCAAATGGATATATCACTATTTGTCCATTGTATGTTGGATACTACTATTTATGTTTAAAAGGGTTTTGAATAAGAACAATTGAGGAGCAAGACCCCAGCATCATAAAGCATGCTTTCATTTATTTGAAAAGATTCTAAAGTAATAAGGAAGTGAACAGGCACACAAATTATGGGATTCTTCAGCGGAAGATGTAAAGTTTTTTAATGTAATTTTAGTTCCCATACCTGATTAATCCTTAAGTCCTTTTAATTTTATCCCCAAATTGGCTCAATCCAACTCTTACCCCTACTACCATTCTCTCCATGCAGCCATTATTTTCTTCTTTAGAATGTTTCTGGGGCCTTCTAAACTAGTCTTCTTGATGGCACTCTGCCTAATTCTTAGCAAAAGGATTTCCTTTGCAAGAAATCTAAAGCAATTTTTTGGGAAGGATTCGAGAAAGATAGATATTAGCACATCTTTGAAGGTCTGGTAGAACTCACTAGTAAAACCATCTGATCCTGGACTTCCATTTTTTGAGAAACATTTGATCACTGTTTCAATGTCCTTGTTTGTTATTGACTGTTCAGGTTTTCTGTTTCTTCCTGAAAGAAATAAATGTTGTGCATTTCTAAGAATTTATCCAACTCTTCTATGTTATTCAACTTACCACTATACAAATGGTCATAGTAATAGCTTATGATTCTCAGAATTTCTGAGATGACTGTTGTAACTTCTCGTCTTCATTTATGAATCTATTTGTGTTTTCTCCTTTTTTTCTTTGTGAGCCTAGGCAGAGGTTTGTTAATTTTTTTTTCCCAGAGGGATAACATTTTTTTCATAACTCTTTTGTACTGTCTTTTTGATTTCTATTTCATTTATTTCTGATAATATTTTTATTATTTGCTTCCTTCTACTAGCTTTTGGTGTTGTCTGGTTATCCTTTCCTAATTTCTTGAGGTGAGAGATAAGATGATTTACTTGAGCCCTTTCTTATGTCATCTGGCCCTGTGTTGCACTGTACTTTCCTTTCAGTATGGCCTTAGGTATATTCCATAGATCCTGGAGGATGTATCCTCATTTTCATTTGTCTTGATGTATTTTTTTAAAATATTTTATTTATTTATTTATACAAGAACCAGGGTACAGGCCAGATGCATGGCAGGGCGAGAGGATTCACTAGAGATAGAGCAGGGAGCAGAACAGGTAGACTGACAAAATACACTGCTGAGGGGAGCAGCGGGTGAGACAGGAGAGGTCTGTCACGCCATGTGGGACCCTCACTGGCTGGCCAGGATCCAACTGGTGCTGCAGAGGCTGCGGACAGCTTCACAGAACAGTGTTCAACCACCTGTGCCACCAGGGGAGGCCCGTCTTGATGTATTTTTTAAATTTTTTCTTTGATCTCCTCATTGGATCAATATTAATTCAATAGTGTGTTGTTCAGTCTCCACATATTAGAGGTTCTTCCTGATTTATTTTACAGTTTATTTTTAGTTTGATACGACTATGTTCAGAGAAGATGCTTGGTATGATTTTAGTCTTCATGAATTTATTGGTACTTTTTTGGTGATCCCCATTTGTGGACAATACTTGAGAATATTTCGTGTGCACTTGAGAAGAATGTGTATTCAGCCTTTCAGGGGTCAAGTACCCTATAAATATCTAACACAGAACAATGGAATAGAATTGAGAGCCCAGAAGTAAACCCACACCTAAATGGACAGTTAATCTAAAACAAAGGAGTCAAGAATATACATTATAGAAAGGAAATCCACTTCAATTGGTATTGGAAAACTAGATAGGCACACACAAAAGAATGAAACTAGACCAGTCTCTCACAACATACACACAAAAATCAACTCAAAATGGATATAAGCCCTGGACATAAGCCCTAAAACCACAAAATACATAAAAGCAAACGTACACAAAAGACTCCACAACAGTGGTTTCAGAGATGTCTTTAGGGATTCATTTCTAACAGCAAGGAAAACAACAGGGAATATAAACAACTGCAAATACATTAAACTCAAAAGCTTCTGTACAGTGAAAGAGACTGTCATTAAAACAAAACGACACCCTAATGAATGGGAGGAAATATTTGCACACCATACATCCAACCAGGGACTAAGAACCAAGACCTACAAAGAAATCAGACAACTGAAGAAAAATAAAACAAATAATCCAATCAAAAATGGGCAGAACAACTAAACAGGAACTTCTCCAAAGAAGACATACAGGCACATAAAAAAAGCTCATCACTTATTGTCAGGGAAATGTAAATCACAATCAGAGACCTCCTCACACCTGTGAGAATGGCACATATAAAAAAGACCAGCAACAATAGGTGCTTGCAGGGCCTCCCCAGTGGTGCAGCAGTTGAGTGCTGGGCTGCGAAGCTGCCCACAGCCTTGCAGCACCAGTGTGATCCCTGGCCACTGGCGAGGGTCCCACATGGCACGGCAGACCTCTCCTGCCACGCCTGATGCTCCCCTCAGCAGTGTACTTTGTCAGTTTGCCTGTTCTGTTCCCCACTCTGGCTCTGGTAAATTCTCTCATCCGCCCACACTTCTGACTGTTGCAAAGGATGTGTAGAGAAACGAACCCTCATATAGTGTTGATGGGAATGTAAACCATCTAGGTCATATGGAAAACAGTATGGAGTTTACTCAAAATATTAAAAATGATCTACTATATGATCCAACAAATCCTTTTATCCTTTTCTCATTTTCTAATCTCTTTTCTAACAGAGGACTTTTGCTAGGAACACTTTTTCTGTTTGGGGGACTTCTGTTTATCATTCAAGTCTCAAATTAATTATCATATCTGGTTTTTCTTGTCCATGATATCTAAAGTAGTCTCCCCTGTTTTATAAACTGGTATGGTATTTTCTTTATAATTTCTTTCATAAAATATTTTCAAAACAATTATGTAACAATTACGATTTTAGTATTTGACCTTAGAAATCACATTTTTAATGCTATTGCTATGGTAGAGGTTACACAATTTTCATTAATTATAAGTTTATTTGTTGATTAGTTATTTGTCTATTCCATTAGATTATAAGTTTAATGAAGCAGGAATCACCTCTGTTTGGTTCACCTATTAATATGCAATCATTAGTTCACTACAGAGTCTATAAAAATGTTTGAATAGATTACCTTGAAGATAAATTGATAATGTATAACACTATAACTCCTTTCTTTCCTTAAATATCATATAAGTTCTTGGTTTACATCCATATATTAAGAGGTAATTTTAACCTCTAAGGAAAAAAATACCAGTTAAATATTAACCAACGAACAGCTACATTTTATCAGTTGAAAATTGTATTAATCAAATATCACATTCAGATTGATACTCAGATAGCCTAAATAACCAACTGTTACAACATAATGGACCATTAAATCACTGTGTTAAAGAAAAATTCCATATGCCATTAGATAATGTTTGATTTTTTGGAAAAGCTTTACCTCTAAAATAATGCCTTTATGTTGTACTATAAAAGAGTATACTCATCGGTCTTACTCATAATATAATTTATAAAAACAATCCTCAGTTGAAATTATTTAATGTAATGTATTGTGTTCTGTGGAAATCCATTATGGTATCAAATATAAAATGTAAATAGCTCTCTGAAGAAGTTATTACTGCTTTATGGTATGTAAAATTTTAGAGGCATGTTCTTAAATTATATTATTATTAAGGGAGTAGCTATTCTACACCTAAACCTATAAAATCATATCATGACTAGCATTTGGCAAGATTTCTGAGGATAGTAGAAACTTTCAAAGGACCTTGGGAGATCACTTCCATTAATGCACATGCTTTACTTCAGCTTTGCAGACTTGGAAACTAGATTTAATACTTCATTAAAAAAAGACCCAGTAAGCAGATTCAGTGTGCCCTTATTTGTGCTGGATACATGAATTTATTTTATTCCTTACCTCCTATTCTCATTTATATCTATTATAATCAAACTTTTACCTCTGCTAATTGCATTAAAACGTCTCCTGATGACATCATTAATGATCTTACCATTGCTAAATATAATAGACAATTCTGTATCTTTTTGGTGGTTTTTTTGTTTTTTGTGTGTGTGTGTGTTTTTTTTTTTTTTTTTTTTTTTTTTGGTGAAGAACTGCAGTGTAGACCAGAGGTGTAGGGGATGTGAGGATTCACAAGAGACAGAACGGGTAACACAACAGGCAGATCTACTGAAATACACTGCTGAGGGGAACAGCTGGCGAGACAGGAGAGGTCTGCTGTGCCATATGGAACTCAGGCAGTCATGGTGACAGCACTGAGCCCTAACCCTAGGTCACCAGGGAGGCCCACAGTAGATAATTCTCAACCACCAATCTATTCAACCTATCAGTAGTATTTGAAATACCTAGTAACTCTTTTGTTTAGGAAACAATTTCTTGACTTGTTTTTCAAATCACATTCTTCATTTTCTGACTGGTCAGTCTTTTTCAATCTCTTTTGCTGAGACTCTCCTTCCTCTTACTTTATCCCCCTAGTAGGGGGGTATATTTCTTGGCTATCATCTACTCTTTTATCTACTGTTATTTTCTTAGTGATATCACCTAGCTTAATACCCTTAAATACTGTCTACATGACAATGATCTCCAGGTTTATATCTCTAGTGTAAATTTCTTGCATGAATTTATTTTTATTTTTCTTAAAGATTTATTTATGCATACAAGAACTGGGGTACAGGCCAGAGGTGAGGCTGGTGAGAGGATTCACCAGAGACAGAGCGGGGAACAGAACAGGCAGACTAACTGAAATACACAGCTGAGGGGAGCAGCGGGCGACACAGGAGAGTTCTCCTGCACCATGTAGGTAGCTCCCTGGCCTGGGAGCGTACTCATGCTGCAGTGGCTGCAGCGAGATTCAAAGGTTATGTCTTAACCCCTAGTGCCACCAGGGAGGCCCTCTTGCATGAATTTAAATCTCTGAATGTCTACTAGACATCTCAAAACTCAATATTCTTTATTAGTTTTCTAAGGCTATCATAATAAACAGAATTTTTTTTTTCCTATTAGAGGTTAGAGGTCTGAGATCAAGGCGTTAACAGATTGGTTTCTTATGAAATCTCTCTACCTTGCTGGTACATGACCACATTTTCTCCGTGTCTTCATGTCTCCTTCTGCATGTCTGTGTTCTAATCTCCTTCTCTTATAAAGACTAAAGTCATATTATATTAGGGTCCATCCTAATGACGTCACTCATGTTATCTTTTGTTTTTAAAAAGCCACACTGACTTAATAAAATTCATTAAAGAGTTTTACATGCTTAGATTGTATATAATTGGAATAATCTGTGAACCTGTTTGATATTTTTTTCTTCACTAATAGTTTTAAGCTTTTAAAAATATTTTCAAAGTTATTGGCCATTAAACAGTAGTTGATGCCTATGATCAATTTAATCCCTCCCATATTTAGGGTCATTCCTACTCTTATAAACACTCTCTTTTTGTACTTTTCAAAAATTTCACTGTTTTATTTATTCTGCTCTTTTGGTTTCCTACTGCACTCCAGGTATCATTATCATTATTTTCTCTTAATTTTTTTTGTTTTTAATTACTTTTAGTTTTTAAGGTTTCCTAAAATAGTCACTAAATCACTTATTTGTGCCTTATGAAAACATTTAGCCATAAAATATGGGTTTCTGTTGCTTTGAGAGTATGGAACATCTTATTTTTCTTTCCTTTCATTGAAAATTTTCTATTTAATTTGTCTTTCATTCAAATTTTATCTAGGATTTTGATTCTCATTTTTATTACATTAATGAATCACATTATTTATTATTTCCTTCTAACTTTAAAATAATTATTAAGGGACCACCCTAGTGGTGCAAGGGATTAAGTTTCAGCACTATGAAGCTATCGCCAGCAACTGCAACATGAGTTCGATCCCCAGCCAGAGAGCTAACCCACATGGCACAGCAGACCTCTCCTGTTTTGCCCGCTGCCCACCATAGTAATGTATTTTAGTCAATCCACCTGTTCTGCTCCCCACTCTGTCTCTGGTCGATCCCCTACACCTCTGGCCTACACTCCAGCTCTTGTATGCAAAAATAAATAAGTCTTTAAAAAATAAAAGGTAAGATAAACTAATTATTTGAAAATACATCAGAATAGGGAAGCCCTTTGTCAAAGTACTCACATGGTTCAGCTTATAGGGGAAAACAAGAACCTAGTTCCTTTAGCTATGGGAACTCCCATAGAGCCAAGACCTTATCACATGCCCCTGTAATAGGATACATGGTCAGAAAAGACAAAGTAGAAATACTTCAGCTGTGGAAAGGAGCCAATTTCAACGACTTTTTTCCAAAAATCTTAACAAATATTCAGTCATGGTTTTTTAATGGGAAGTATGCATTTTTGCCCCTGTAATATTAATTTCTCTTTATAAGACCTATGTGGGATGTATCTTAAATTTTTCTATATAATTATAATCTTGGACCATTAGAAACCCACATATTATTGCTAGCAAAACAAAACAAAACAAAACAAAAAACAAAAAACAGAGCTAGGACTTACCGGGAAGTTTTCATTACATTTTATTTGTTTCTACCTACCACAAGAAATTATCCTTGTTCCAGATTTATGTAAAAACTTCAGAATATAACTTTGTGTCATGAGTCTTATCTGATAACAGTACTAGTAATCATGTATCTATTGTTTTTTTTTCCTTCAGTGTTAGATTGAAATAATATTGTTGTTAATTAATACCAATGCCTCTCTCAGTCATTTAAACAGTGGATAAGCAAGTTAAAGTTATAGATGCCTGAGGATAGTCCCTCAAGTTCTCATTCACAATTCAGAGATTTGTCTTATGCATCTTTATTTTTAATTGTCACCCAGATTATTTTCATGTATAACAACGTTTGAGAATCATTTCACTAAGAAAAACCCTTGCTGTTATTACTAGTAATTCTATTTGAAAGTCAAATCCCTAGGGTTCAGGTTTACTACTTCTGACCTGATTGGGTAGTGTGATTCTGTAGCCTGTAGCTCAAGTCCTCCTTTATACTTGTTTTGCAGATTGAATTCATTTAAAAAGTCATTTAGTTTGTGTGAAACCTTTAATTCTTCAGAGCTCCTAGTTTGAATAATAAATTATAAAGTAACCTTAAACATGGGTCACAGCTGTTGGTTTTGTCTTATCAACACACTTTCTTCTTCTCATGAATAAAAAGCTCAATTCTTTTTGAAATGACTTCTCATTTTCAATTTCTATAATTAAAGAGCTGAATATCACCTGCATTCCTGACCTCCCCAATCCACATTCCAAGAGTAGACAATGATCCTCCAGTGGGTCAATTAGAACAATTCATTTTTCAGTTTCCAATGTTGATTCTAAGATGTTTGTGCCACCCAATCCAGCACAACAGCCATATAACCAGAGATTCAGCAGAAATTTTATTCCCCCACAAAGATATTAAACTGGTCCAGGCAAGCCTGAAGATACTCATTGACACTTGCTGATGTACTACCTGAGAATGAAGCCAATACCAAGGAAAGTAGATTTTTTTCAATGACATTATTTGAACATCTAAATTCATTATTAAATGTAGAAAACCGCACAGTTGTTCCAAATAAGTGAGGCAACAAGTTTTCTTAAGAGGCCTTAAAATAAACTCTAAGATTATGCACCAAAAACTATACATGTTGGGACCACCCCACTACACCAAGTGAAAAAGTGTTTTTATAGTGAAAGAAATTATCACTAAAACAATAAGACACCCTGCCATATGGGAGAAAATATTTGCACACTATACATCTGACAAGAAGCTGATAGCTGAGATCTGCAAAGAACCCATATAACCCAACACAAATAAAATAAATAACTCAATAAAAAACAGGCAAAAGAGCTAAACAGAAACTTCTCCAAAGAAGATATACAGATGGTAAACAGACACAACAAAATGTGCTCATTATCAATTTTCATGAGGGAAATGCAAATCAAAACCACATGAGACATCACCTCACACCTGTAAGAATAGCCCATATCAAAAAAGACCAGAAATAGCAAGTGTGGTGATGATATGGACAAAAAAGGAATTCTAATACACTATTGTTGGGAATGTAGACTGATCTAGCCCCTATGGAAAAAAGCATAGAGTTGTCTCAAAACATCAAAAATATATCTACCCACCAATTCCTCCCCTATATGAAGAAGTCAAAATAAAAACACTAATTTGAAGGGAAATATACACTAGTATGTTTAATGCAAGACTATTTTTTTTAAAGATTTATTTATCTATACAAGCACTGGGTACAGTCAGAGGCGCAGGAGGGTGAGAGAATTCACCAGAGCCAGAGCGGAGAGTAGAACAGGCAGACTGACAAGGTACACCACTGAGGGGAGCAATGGGTGGCAGGAGAGGTCTGTGTGCCATGTGGGACACTCACCCAGCAGCCAGGGATGGAACTGGTGCTGCAGAGGCTGCGGGCAGCTTTGCAGCCCAGTGCTCAACCACTGCGCCACCGGGGAGGCCCCACAAGACTATTTTTTTTCAATGCAAGACTATTTAAAGTAGCCAAGCTAAGGCAGTAAACTAAATGCCCCCAAAAGGTAAGTAGATCTGAAGATGTGCAATATACACATAATGGAACATTACTCAGCTATTAAAAAGATAAATCTTGTCATTTGCAACAATATGGATGGAACTGGGGGGGATGATGCTACCTGAAATAGGTCAGATGGAGAAGAGAAATATTGGATGGTGTCACCAGTATGTGGAATATCGAGAAAATGAAGAGTAAGATAAAGTCAAACTTATAGCAAATCTGAGAAATCTGACTTTTAAACTGAGGAGGAGAAGGTAGGGATGGGGGAGGACGGAGAGGGTAGAAAGCACAATGGACTATGAAGGTAGACTATGGGTGCGTGTGTGGTGGGTGTGGTATGGAACAACACCTGAAGAGGGAAAGCCTATAACTCCAAAACACAAAAAACATTGTAAGCCAATGATACCTGAATAAAAAGCAAAATTTAAAAATACTAGTAATAGAAGAAAACTAGTAATCATAATAATAACAAAAAGATTTAAAATAGCTATCTCAACACCCAGATTTGAGGTCTGACATTACTGTTTCATAGCTTTGTGCTGATGGACAATGACTTAATTGTTCTGTCTTTTACCATTTTTTTAAAGTGGGGAAGAACCTCCCCAGTGGCGCAGGGGTTGAGCGCTGGGTTGCGAAGCTGCCCGCAGCCTCTGCAGCACCGGTTCGATGCCCGGCTGCTCCCTGGTCACCAGAGGAGGGTCCCACATGGTGCGCAGACCTCTCCTGCCGCCCGCTGCTCCCCTCAGCAGTCCTTCTGCCTGCTCTGCTCCCCACTCTGGCTCTGGTGAATTCTCTCACCCTCCCGTGCTTCTGACTGTACCCAGTGCTTGTATAAATAAATAAATCTTGAAAAAGAATCAGAATCCTATTGTTAAAATTATTAAAAAAATAAAACTGGGGAAGAAGCTTTAGAATTATGTGAGAAGTTTTATAAAATGATAAATTTTATTAAATTTAAATGAATAAAAGTTTTATTAAAATGTTTTGTTAAAAGTAAACAATCACAGAACCTAACCATATGCATTAATTTTCTCTCATTCCCAAAGCTTACAATTCAAAATAACATTTAAGTATTAATTCATAGGGACAAAGAAAACAGAAGGGCCATAGAAGAGAAGAGAGTTCAACATTACTTAGAAAAGCGAAACTAGACATACAGTCTGGTTGTAGCTGCTTCATGAAACCGGCAGCACAGCCATCCATTCCTCTTATCCATTCCTTTTGGGAATGTGATTGCTTATACAAGTTAATCTCTTTTTTTTTTTTGCTTGCTAGGATTTCTTAAATTATATAGAACCAAAAAATTCTACACTGGGGAGCCAACACTGCATAAAATAGTGCATTACATCATTATATATACTATATATGATGGAAAAAACTGAAATCGACTTAAGTGTTTATCAATAGGAAATACTCAGTAACTTTGGTAGAAGCATCTTAAAGAAAATTAGAATGATTTTTGAAAAACAAAATGCACCCAGACTTAGAACCATGAGGGGATATCCACGTTGTGTTGTGTATTTTTTTTTTTAAATACAAAATTCTCATTGTAGGCCTCCTTGCTGGTGCAAGGGGTTAAGCATAGCACTGTGAAGCTATCTGCAGCCTCTGCAGTTCAGAGGTGACCCAAGTGGCACAGCAGGCCTCCCCTGTTTCACCCACTGCTCCCCTCAACAGTGTATTTCAGGCGGTCTGCTTGTTCTGTTCCCCACTCTGTCTCTGGGGAATCCTCTGATACCATCCCCTCACCTCTGGCCTGTACCCCAGTTCTTGTATGCATAAATAAATAAATCTTGAAAAAAAAATTCTCATTGTGGAAAAAAAGAGGATATTTTGATTAGGAAAAGCTAAGCTAAAATAAGCCACATATATATATATATATATATATATTTGTGTATAAATTTATAAGAATATAACAATATTTTCAGATGGGTATCAAGTGAAAAAAATGAATTAATTCAGACAGGGTTGTACATGGAATAGAAGTACTAACTTATTTTTTACAAATCTCTATGCTTATTTTCTATTACAGAAAGTGTGCATAATTTTGTTAATTAAAAAATCCATGCAGGAGGGATTAAGGAAGAAAGACAAAGAGGACACAGGCATCCTGCATGTTGTTCTTGGACATTCCTGGGTTTTCACCCAAGATAGGGGGCCTAATCAACTTGAACTCAGGAGGCATGATCAGGGCAGAGCCCTGCCATTCATTCTTTTGTATTGAATGGAAGAGAAATAAGTAGTATATGTGAAGGTATAAGTGAAGTGATATAACTAAAATGAAGGGTACCAGTGGTTTGTCAGAAATAACAAGAATAAATTAGGAATCAAATGCAAATTAAGAAAGATGGAGAATAATACAGGCAATAATTACATATTTAAAACTTCTCATTTTGAAAGCATAATGCATAACAAAAAGGCAAATACAAAAAGTCATTTTAAGGGCAAGAAATGTAGAGGAAGGCCAAGATTAACATATGTAGGTCTGATAAGGAAGGAGAGGCTGGAGAAACTTCAGAGAGATAAAATGATGAAAACAGCTAGAAAGGAAATTTTAGATTAAAGCAACTGAGTAAATGAAGAAAATGAGAAAGAAGCATGAAAGAGGATTATTTTATCTTTTACTTTGTTATAAATATTCAGTACAGACTGATAAAAGCTAGAGTTTCAAGAGAATAAAATTCCCTCCCCAAGAAATAATAAGTTTCAGATAAAGTGATATGAATGCCTTATTTATAAAGTATTTTGATTTCCTTGCACATGTACTTATTTTCCCAACTAAAATGTAAATCTTGGGCCTCCCCGGTGGCGCAGCGGTTGAGCGCTGGGTTGCAAAGCTGCCCGCGGCCTCTCCGGCGCCAGTTCGATCCCCGGCTGCTCCCCGGCCACCCGAGGAGGGTCCCACATGGCGCGCAGACCTCTCCTGCCGCCCGCTGCTCCCCTCAGCAGTGTACTTCGGTCCTTCTGCCTGCTCTGCTCCCCGCTCTGGCTCTGGTGAATTCTCTCACCCTCCCGCGCTTCTGACTGTACCCAGTGCATGTATAAACAAAAACAAACAAACAAATAAATGAATAAATAAATAAAACATGCCTCTATTTAAAAAAAATAAAAAAAATAAAATGTAAATCTTTTTAATGCTGGCACCATATCTTCATCACATTTGCTTCAGGAACTTCTAGGAATACCCATGAATATAATAGGTCCACATTAATTGTAATTGTTAAACTTCATTTTACCTCTCACCCATTATATTAATTTGCATTATTTCTATTTTTAAAAGAAAAAAATCTCCAAAAGCCTAAAATATAACTTTGTACAGAAGAAATTTTTGAAACTAGTCGATAGTAAGCCATGTATTATTGCATTTGGAATGCTTTTTAAAATCCTTGAGAACTCCATAGAATTTAAATATTTCCTAGTTTTATCTTTATCCTTTATAGCTAACTTTTTTCCCAACAGTTTTCATGCCAGTGCAATATGCCTTCTTATTAAGGATTTTGCTTTTCTCACATTCACAAATCTCAGAGGGTATTTCCATACCTTATAAAAGTACTTTGCATAATTAATTTGATTTGTTAATTAGAAATGACTGGTAGATGTCACTATGTACTCTCCCCTTAAAAATATATTTACTAAGTACAATGTATACTTATTTATGCATATATACCATATCAAAATACATACCTATGTGTTAGTTATGTTCCTATACATAAATATTATCACACAAATATGCAAAATAAAACTGTATCTAAGGCACAGAATGGGGACTCTGTACATCAATAAGAGGACTGATTAAGTAAACTCTATATATAAATAAGAGAACTGATTAAGTACTCTCATGTACAAGGGAGAAATCCCAACTTATTAAAAGGATAGGAAATGGCTTTGGTTTTGTCTGTCAGCCCATTTACCCCTATGCATATATTCATGAGGAAACTGTGAAGTAATCCTAACATTCCCTGCTCTTGTGCTTTTAACCTTTTCTTCCCACTCTTGCTCTTCCCTATTCACAGTTCAGTAGTCATTAAAATTCTATAAAGACCAGAGAAGAGGACACTGGAAAAACAGAGACCATAGTGGTCAATAACCTCAAAATGGTGGAATCCCCATGCCACACTTCTTTCATAGTGTGGAGAATCTGATGATTTAATTAGAAAAGTGTTCCACTTGACAAAGAAAAGAGACACTAAGTCAGGGTTTTCAAATGCTGCTATTCAGAACATTTAAGACCATATTTCTCAAATTTCTATTTCAAAAGTAGAAAAAACAGGGGCCTCCCCGGTGGCACAGTGGTTGAGTGCTGGGTTGAGAGCCTCTACAGCACGGGTCCGATCCCCAGCCACCGGGCGAGAGTCCCACATGGCGCGCAGACCTCTCCTGCCACCCGCTGCTCCCCTCAGCAGTGTACTTCGTCAGTCTGCCTGTTCTGCTCCCTGCTCTGACTCTGGTGAATTCTCTCACCCTCCCATGCTTCTGACTATACCCAGTGCTTGTATAAATAAATAAATCTTTTTAAAAAAAGTAGAAAAAACAAACTTATGAAATCCCCTTAGGTAACATTATTTTAATATATCATAACTCAAACAGAAAAGTGTGAAAATATATATGTGCATATACATGCATATATAAACTCTATATTTTATAGCACTTATATAACTATGTAAAAACAAAGCATCATCCTTTCTCTTCTTTGGGACATCACTATACCCTCCTGAGTTCATAGACTGTCTTTATTTAAAGGCACTAGACCCCTAAACAACAACTCTGTTCGCAGTTTCCATTCACTGCAGGTTCCACCTTACCAATGAAATTCAGACACCAGTAAGTTTTGACTTGGAGTAAAAAGTTTCCAGCCCAAACTACAAATACTTGCTGTAGCCTATAACGTGGAAGGCAAGATATTTTTGAGTCTTTAAAGTCACCTACAATAGTAAGACAAAATTAATATCTCAAAGAAAATCTTTCCAAAACCTCACAGACACAATCCATTTCTAAGCCAGTCTAAATATTTCTTACCTCCTTCAAGACTAGCTAAAAGAATAAAAACTATTGGAGCTTAGACAATGTTTTCTGCAAAATGAGGGTAATTTACCAATGTTGTGAAGATTCATAGAACGAGTATAAAAATAAATTGATCTGCCAGGGATATGATTAGTGGAGGAAATAAAGATGTGGTAAAATTCCTATTTCCAGGCAAAGTTAAGTATTTTTGAAAATAACATTAACATAAAAATAAAATCAACATTCCTAAACCACTACATGAAATCAAAGTAAGTGAACTACTCCTCGGATCACCTGCCAGAAGGCAGAAAATAATGGAATAGGTTGAAATAGTAATTACTATATAAAGTGAAAAGAAATATCTCAATGTTACTGCCAGTTACATTATATTTTATACTTCAAAGGCATAAAATGATCTTATTATTCAGTGTGAGATATCTATAAGAATAAATTACCAAAATTTATTCATAAATATTAATAAAAATATTAAGTGTATACCCTACCTGACTGAAGCATCTTGATTGCAAAAAGTGTACCTATGATGATAACTGATGTGTCACCATGTAGTCACATAGTGGATACTTAGTGAAAATGTGTTTTATGAATGAGCACACCAGTGAATGAGCAATAAAACAAAAAATCAATTCTTACCAAAGTAAAAATATGCATTTCTAATTGAAATATCACTAAGACACAATTTAATATATGATTGGATGGTAAAATGGTAGTAAATTTCATCTGTATGTATCTGTATTAATAAATAGGTAAGAATGCTAGAACCTATCAAATAAAGAATGGCAATAAGAATCTTGTGGCCTATCACATATCAAAATAGGCCTTTCACATATTTTCATTTTATGAAATTATAATAATGAATATGTCATGGTATTACTATGAAATTTAAATTAACAGACAAATTAATGCAGCAGGATAAACAAAAATTCACACATCAGTGTATATACACATGATTTTACAACTGTTCCATAGATACCGCTAAGATAATAGGTTTTTTATTTTGAAAAGCAATTTAAATCTTCACCTTAGAATAAATTTTATTAAATATATAAAAATTAAGATTTTTAAAATATAGGAGAATAAAAGAGATCTTTAGATATATCATATTAAGCTTTAAATCTATGGAAATATTGGGCCTCCCCGGTGGCGCAGCGGTTGAGCGCTGGGTTGCAAAGCTGCCCGCAGCCTCTGCAGCACCGGTTCCATCCCTGGCTGCTCCCAGGCCACCGAAGGAGGGTCCCACATGGCGCAAAGACCTCTCCTGCCGCCCGCTGCTCCCCTCAGCAGTGTACTTCAGTCCTTCTGCCTGCTCTGCTCCCGGCTCTGGCTCTGGTGAATTCTCTCACCCTCCCGTGCTTCTGACTGTACCCAGTGCTTGTAAAAAATAAATAAATAAATAAATAAATAAATAAATAAATAAATAAGTCTATGGAAATATAGAAGACATTATTGAGGAAAGGATTGATATAATTTCTGGCTTCCTGTTAAATTAGCTTAAACATAAAAGGCAAGCAACAACATGGGAAACCTTTTCATATAAAGTCTAATATAAATAATATTTTTAATAAAGTCCTCATGAAAAATTTTAAAGCCCTAAAATCATAAGTTTGGTGATGAATTTTTGTATGCAAAACTAAAAAGCATGATATAAGAAAGAAGAATTGATAAATTGGAAGTAACTAAAATTAAAATATTTGTTCTACAAAAGATAACTTTAGGACAACAATAAAAGAAGTAAGACTGTGATCAAATATTTGCTTGTCATGTACAAAATAAAGGACTTGTATACAAAATTTACAAAAACCACTTTAGGAAAGACCTTAAAAAAATGAATCAATTTAAAAAGTGGGCAAAATACCTAAACCATTACCTCACCAAAATAAACAAACGATAAGTAAGCAAGTGAAAAGAACAAAATCATGTGTAAGAAAAATGCAAATTAAAACAAGCTACTACTATATACCTATTTGAATGAAAATAAGTTCAAAAACACTGAGTGGCTCAGAGGTAGAACACTTTTGGTGGGAATGCAAAATGACATAGCCAATTTTGAAAACAGTTTGGCAGTTTCTTTCAAAATTATAAAGACTTACATTATGATCAACCAACTATACTACCAGATATTTACCCAGCTGATATGAAAACTTACACAAAATTTGCTTTCATAATCACCCAAAATTGGAGGTTACAAAAATTTTCCTCTGATGTGGATACACAAGCAAACTGTTATACATCCATACAATGGAATACCAAAACACTCAGCAATAAATAAGGAGCTATTAGGTTATGAGAAAACCTGGATGGTCATCAAATGCATATTGGTCAATGAACAAAGGTTGGAAAAGATTAAATCTGCATCATTCCATTTATATAATAATCAAAACAGGACAAATCTTTGCTAACAATAGTGGTGGCATGATTACTGGCTGCAGAGATTTGGGGAGGAATGAATATGTGCAGCACCGAGGAATTTTTAGTATAGTAAACCTATTCAGTATGAGGCTGTAACACAAGGCCCATGACAAAGGCCTTTGTCCAAACCAAAGAACATTTAAAATACAAAGAGTAGACTTTAAAATATACCAGAAATTTAAAAATAATAATTCAGGAAATCTGCTGTAAATGACATTTTTTTTTCTTCTGTCAGCTGACTGGTATTACATTGTGTGGCTATACCTCATCTTCTTGATCCAGACTATACCACATCTTTCTTGATCTATTCATGGGCTTTTGGGTTTTTTCCATGTTCTAGTTATTGTAAATAGTGTTGCAATAAACATTGTCAAGAATATAAATTTTTTGATTGATTGTTTCAGTTCTTTGGATGGATGACCAACAATGGGGTTCCTGGGCTATACAGAATTTTCAATTTTAAGGTAAATCCAGATTGAGCTCCA
The DNA here is from genome assembly GCF_014898055.3 of Talpa occidentalis. Taxonomy (NCBI): domain Eukaryota; kingdom Metazoa; phylum Chordata; class Mammalia; order Eulipotyphla; family Talpidae; genus Talpa; species Talpa occidentalis. The sequence continues at coordinate 74,272,941 of NW_023602073.1, read as the reverse complement.
AGATGGCTGCCTCAGTTTACATTCTCACCAACAACTTATTGTATCCTTTTTCTCCACATCCTGTCAGCACTTTTTGTTGGGAGTCTTTTTAATATATGCTATTTTCAAAGTGTGAGATGAGGTCTCATTGAGGTTTTGACCTGCATCTTTCTTATGAAAAATGACGTTGAACATTTTCCATCTCTCTATTGGCCTTATGACTATTTGGTGAAATGTCTGTACAGATCTGCAGCTCATTTATTCATTGAGTTGTCTGACTTTCTTATTATTAATTTGAATAAGTTTTTTGTATATCTTGGATATTAAGCCTTTGTTGGTTGTGTAATATGAGAATATTTCCTCTCAATCAGTAGGATGTCTTTTTCATCTACTTCTATTTTCTTTCTTTATGAAAAGATTTTTAATTTAAAGTAATCCCAATGGTTAAGTATTTCCTTCTATTCCCCTTGTCAAAAGGGTTGAGTCTTCAAAAACATCTTTATCACTGATGTTATGAAAGGCACCAGCAATTTATATTTTATGACTGCAGGTCTCATAACCTAAGTAGTCTAGTTCAATTTTAATTTATATTTGTGTGTGGAGTTAGAGAGTCATCCAACTTCATTCTATGACATGTGCCTGTCCAGTTTTCCCTACACCATTTGTTAGAGACTCTTATTTAGTCATTGCATGGTCATGGCCCCTTTTCCATAAATTAAGTATTAATACATATGTGGATCTATCTCTTTCAGTTCTGCTTCATTAATTCATGTGTCTAAAATTATCCCACTACCATATTGCTTTAATTACTGTTGTTTGATAGCCTAACTTAGTCAAATAACATGATGCTTCCATTTCTCTGTATTTTAAGTCTTTTATGGATCCAAATAGTTAAATATAAATAAATATAGATATATTTCTCCCATCCTTGAAAATGAGGATATTTTCCATCTTCTTATGTCTTGTTCTGTATCTTTAAGTACAGCCTTGAGTTTGCATTGTATAAATCCTTTACCTTCTTGATTAATTTAATTCCTAAGTAACTGATTCCTTGAGGTAATTGTAAATGGAATTATTTTCTTAACTTTTCCCTTATTATTTGCATATAAAAATGCAACATATTTTGTGTTTTTTAATTTAGCAACCTGCCATTTTGCTGCATTCATTCACTGTTTCTAATAGCTTTTTGATGGATGCTTTAGGACTTTCTATACATAGAATCATTATCTGCCAATAATGAGAGTTTCACTTCATTTCCAAACTGAATTTCTTTTATTTCCTGTTGTTATCTAATTGCTATCTAATTGCTTTAACTGAAACCTCTAATACTAAACAGAAGTCATAACAGCGAATATTCTTGTCTCTGATATTAAAAGAATATATACATATTATCTATAGGTTAACCAAGATCTAATTTATAGTTAAATATATTGTTTTGCATATAGATCACTTGCTGCCTTGCCTTAATGGCTGCATGTGAAATTTAATTAAGATCTAGGTGCAAGAAAAGATGTGGGGATTTTAATATAAATATGTAATTGAAAAAGGAAGAGTTGAAACCACATAAAAGTGATATTTAAAAAAAAAAGTACAGCAGCTATCTGCAAACTTAATGCTTTAGGATTTTTTTTGGACAATAAACTGGTTCCATATAACTACTGCTACTTATAATTCAACACATTGCCGAATGCACTAACATCTAACCATTTTTAAAGCATATATGCAGTGGGTATGTCACTTCTGTTCTCTGTGAACGTGACCATACAATACTCTAAAACAAATATCATTGAGAGATTTATTTATACAATTTATACAATTTATTATATAATTATTATGTTATTTAAAACTATCACTTAACCTATCCAACTAAATGAAACATATATAACAATAGATATCCATATAAATAAATGCTTGTATGCAATTTTCATGAATTAACATTTAATTTTAATATTCAAATATAATATTTACTGATTTATTTAGCAAGCCTAATGTTAAGACTGAACTTTAGATGTTATAGTGAATTTTTGGGGGACGAGGGGGAAACCAAAAAAATATATATGCCAATATTTTCTTGGTGGTAGCTGTCTTTCAATACGTATACACAAATTGATGCTTTAAACAAATGGTTTGTCAGATTTAATGTTCACTACACATTAAATGCTTAATGCTCTTTTCTGTATTTTTTATAAGTACTAACAACAACAATAGAAATTTTACAAAGTACTTCTGCTTCTGGGTCATAAAATGAAGTATATAATAAAGCACGGTGTTGTTATTTAAGGTTTCACTTCATGCTAGGAAAACAAGAGAATTTTTAGGGTGAAGTCATGATATTTGGAACACTGATAGGGTCAGAGGGTTGGCCAGTGATGCTCCTGACACCTAGCAAACATTTTCCCACCTTAACTCATTATCTCACCCTGGCTAAAGTTCCTCTTACTCAAGAGGCAGAGGGAATCCATTTGTTAAGGGGCTATGTAATTGTTTATTCATTCCATCTGCTGTCTTGTCACCTCACTGGCTCATTACAACCCAGAGCGAGATAATGAGTTTAGAGCTTACACTGCGAGCCAGAAAAGGCACACCTCAAGAATCAGTGAGGATGATGAGGGCAAGAGTGTCTTTTATATGCATTCCTCTCAAACCACTTTTCATCACCCTCTCTATACTTCTCTATACCTCTATACACCCTCTCTATACTTCTGCCACAGTAGAAATAGTGTGTCACAGACTTGCTATTTATTAATAGACTAGATTAGGTGCCAATTTATTATACCAAGAACACCTATACAGACTTTGTAATCATGCTGGACAGTTCTAGAAGAACGTATTCCTTCCCATGCAACTCTGTCATGATGCGGCTTCCTGACTAGAGAAACACAGAGAACTTCCAGCTGGCTTATGTTTTCATTAAATGAATAGTGAAAGGCAAATATGAATAAATTAAACAAAAATATGAACATGGCATGACCTAAAATTTCTGAAATTCAATAACAGAAGATTTGTAAAAATCCAGTTTGGCTGGCATCAGTGAAATTCTCTAACACAACCAGAAGGAGTGGTGCAATCCATATACAGATATACCTGTCTCAAGTAAGTTAAAATAGGAATAACCTTGTTACTAAATTTTAACTTTATCATAAAATACACCATACAAAAGAAAGTGAAGTCTGTGATGTGTCTTCAGTATCACTAATTGCTAAACATATTGATACCTAAATTTACATGAAACTTTTTAACTTAATGAATGCAATGCTTTCTCTTTAATATTCCAAAGGCGCTGCTAACATTTTAATAGCTATCAACAGCTGCTACAAAACCATTTAGCCTTAGCTCAGAGAGCTATTCCATCAACTTCTTTTTTAATTCTGAGGCTGTAGCATGATCTTCTTGAATAATTTAATCTTAGCATATAGTCTGTATAGGGTGTGTAATTTAAGCCCGTACAACACAAGCTAACAGCAGGAAAACCTGAGTAAGCTAATATTATTTGATTTATTCAGTTTTGTAAGTATAGACTTTTTTGCAGAGCCTTAACACTTTATTACATCTTATAAAAAATGTGAGAAGTATTTAAGGACACAACTTTTCTAAAGTGACTTGTGACTTTCTGCTCACCTATTTGAGATTAGGTATCAAGATATTTTAAGAGTTAAACATGTAAACAAACTCATGAATTGTCAAGTTTCATTTCCAAAACACTTAAATATTGCCATTGTGAATATTATACTGAAAATAAATGTTTTAGTAATATGTTGATCATGGAAAATGAATTAAAATCTAAGTTTTTCTAGACAGAAATATGACTTCAATATTGTTGGGTTCTACTTTAAATCGAAACATTTATCAACTTGAATATTTATATTTAATATAACATCCTGGCTTTTAAAGACGACACAATTTATAAAAATAACATGATCCTTAAATACCTAATTTTTCACCAAGTGCCTTTGATTCTTAGGTATGACCAACAGAAATCATCTTACAGGAAATACCAGTAAAAAAAAGTGAATACAGTGATGCGTATAATTTTCTAACTCCTGCTATTTCCCCTCACAGATGTAAGAAGGAAGGTATATTCTAGGATAACTAAACACTGTATCTGATAAGGTTCATTATTCTATTGGTGTATTTCTTAGTCACACAACTAGATTCATTCACACATTCATACACGTACACATAACTAGATGATAAATGAAGACTATATGACAATGGTTATTGATTGTACTATGTTCAAGATGACAATTAACTATTGTCTTCATAAGATCTAACTAAAAACATTCAACTCCAGGGCCTCCCTGGTGAAGCTGTCCACACCCTCTGAAGCGCAGGTTCGTTCCTGGCCGGCAGCAGAGATGCCCACATGGTGCAGCAGACCTCTCCTGTCTTGCCCGCTGCTGCCCTCAGCAGTGTATTTCAGTAGATGCACCTGTTCTGCTCCCCACTCTCTCCGATGAATCTTCTCACCACCCCCACCTCTGGTCTACACCCCAGTTCTTGTATGCATAAGTAAATAAATCTTTAAAACAACATTCAACTCTATTTATAATAGACCCCTTTTCTCACTCTGCCATCGAGACACTATATTCTAAAAGCAATATAAGATAATGGAACCTATAAATATTTCTATGGAAATTAAGGTTTCCAGTATGTTTTTTTTAATTATAAAATCAATTGCAATCATGTAACTTTCTTTTATAACACTTAAAACTTTGTCATCTGTAAGCTCTATAAGAATGAGACCTTTTCTGCTTTTTTTGCATCTTATTTCCCTGGCTCATAAAACATTGATTGGCACAATGTCTGTGTCAATGGGTATTTGTGAATGAGTAAATGAACTTTTCAAGAATGCACTGATTCCATTATTAATTGAGTACAATGATCTAAGAAGGTTTCATTGATATAATTCATTTTTCCATTCAATTTTTATTGATTTGCTTCTCATTTCATAACTTTATGACCTTCCTATGTGTACATGCCTCTCCCTCCACCAAATCTCTAGTGCCACAACCCTATCATATTTCCACCCCTATATTTCAATTTTTTAAATATTAAGAATTAGCTACATGACAAATTTTGATATACAAAATACTGCTATTCAAATTCATCTTTCAACCCAAAGGTTTCTGCCACCTGCATGATAATTCTACTAATTTTTCTTCAGCACAAAGCATTTTGTTAACTAAACTTAATTACTCTATCCATTTTTCACACTGATGCCCTTTGTCAGCTCCCAGGTGGTAGGTGGAGAAACAAAAGAACACTCCAGCTATCAAGGCTGGAACCCATATCAAATACTGTACTTTAACATATTAATAATAATAATAATGACCATATTTACTAACTTATTCCTGTGCGAGACTGACATTGGCTAATTTCTATATATTCTTACACTAAACCTAAAAAATGCTGCAAATACTGCAGATTGAAGTTAAGGAAGACAGATTTAGTAACTGCTCAAGGTCAGACAGCTAGCAAATTGCTATCTTCAAGCATATTCACATCTATTTGATTTCAAAGTTTTTGCTTTTAACATCTTGTTCCAGGCACCAACTTACAAAAACACAAGAACTTCTGACACGATAAGACTTATGTTCCGAGACAAGTGAATGACGCTTTATTCCTTCACTGATAAACCATCTGAACTAAGCCTGTACATTAAAGCCTACCCTTTTCCCTCACCTTATCACCAACACTCCTCATTTTCCAATAGTGTTTCTCTCTTAATCTTTCTGGAACTTCCCAGTTCATTTCCAAGTATGAATTGACAATGTGTCAATAAATTGCTCTTCCCTTCTAAGGACTAAGCCCAGGCTTCTTCAAGTGCAGATGTGATTCACCTTATTTAGAAACTCCTAACTAATTCTGCTGAACAGTCATCTTTCCATTCCTTTTATTTCTCTCATCAGTTCTGAAGATAGTCTATACCTTACCTGCTGGCAATTCATTTTCTTATGTTTATTTATTCATTTATTTTCATTCTTTGTATATTTACGGAAAATCTACCTGGTACCTAGTAGTGATAGAGATGCTAGAAATAGAACGAGCAACAGAATGAGGTCCCTTTAGTTGTAAAATTTATTAAACAATCTTATCAAGAACACCTAGATATTAGATTGAGAGCTAGAAAGGTCTCAGTGAAGAAGATATTTTTGAACGTAGACATGAATACTAAGAAGAAACCAGTTTGTGGATTGGAAGGAGAGTATGATAGAGTGTGATGGAGGACTGTGAGCATTTTGACGGTGGAAAAACTGTGGTGACTGCACCTGAGGGGAGAAATCCTATTTTGTGAAAAAATAAATATGTATGTTTAAATAATTAAATAATAATAACAACAACAGCAACACAAAAGAAACCAGCCTGTGCAGCTATGGAAGCAAAGTATTTCAGATACCAATTATGAAGAATTTCCAAAGAAATAAAGCCCTTGGTATGTTGGAGATACACCAAGAGACCACTGTAACTGGAACATGGTGAGAAGCAATGGTTGAAGACAAGGTTAGAGATGGAAATCATAACAAGGAGTTTTTGCAGTAAGTCACTAGAGGATGTCATAGTATTTTTAAAATTCTTTATTAAGTTTTGTTTATATCATTGTGTCTTTGGGGGTTATAGGTTTAAAATCTCTACAATTTAAAATCTTCACACCATGTCCACCACCAGTGCCCCAATATCCTCCACCATGTTCCATTGAACTCCCTTCCTCTCTCATTCCACCCCACCAACCTCCCCTTCAAGTTGGAAAGCATGATTATTCTAGAAATATCAGTCTGGCAACTAAATAGAAAATGACCCATATGGAAGCAAAAAAATGGATGACTGTCTTAAGGAAGAAGTGGAGCAGGCTTACTTCACTGCAAAAAATGAAGGAGAGGATAAATACCTTAATAATGTATGCTGAGAAGTGGGCATTATGCCTTGCTGCTGAATTTAGTAAGACCTAGGTTCTTGAGCAACTGGTTGGATAAATAAGTTATATAGAGACTTGGAGGAATGATTAGGTTATATACAAATGGAGGGCCAAAAACAAAAGTTATTTTTGATAGGTCTGGCATGTCAGGTAGATATAAATAGGACAACAGTAAGCAGAGAGTGGCATGTAACACTATAAGCTACAGAAGAATAGTGAAGATTAGAGAAATACAACAGCAATTGTCTGACAATTGAGGCTATGGGACCTGACACTGGGAGGAAATCAATGTAGTGATCCCAACCAAGGGACCATAATTAGAATTTCTCGATAGATTTTCATCTATTTCCAGTATTTCAAAGGCTTTCCATGACATGCAGTGATAGAGATTTCTGCTTCACTTATAATATTTACCCCACAAATAGTCATAAACTCTTCCAAGAAATTACTAGCATTTGCTTATTTATTTTGGTATTGTCCTCTGTACTGGGGTTAAATAAAAACTTGAATTGAAATGAAGTAATTTATGAAATAAGCAGCCAATAGGATCAGAAATATTTTTGTCATTTAATGAGAGCATTTTCATTTTTTTATTTTAAAGCCCAATTGAAAAAAAAAAAAAACAGGTTCACATAACTAATGTCACTACCTCTACTGAGTTTGAAAAGAAAATAGTTATTTTAAACAACTCTTCTCACTTTTAATACATGGGTACTTATTAAAATAGTATGGAATGGAAATTTTTTTCTGACTGTTTTTAGTTACAAAATTATTATTTCACCATTTCCACAAATATTTGGGATGAGACAGCATGAAACTGTTAGTTTGAAATTCTGATAAAGTAAACCCTGAGGTAAGATTTGACTGGAAGTGGTTTATTTGGCAGGCATTCCCAAGAAATACAAGGGAGTGAGGAAGTGAGGCAGAAAAGTAGAATAGGAAACTAAATGCTTTATTTTCAAGAAAATTACTATTGTGGACAATTAGAAAGTGATCTTTCTGGGGAATATGAGGAACACATGTAGAAAATTTGATTCAGGGCTAATGGAGTTTTCAATATATGTATGGCTTCTCCTGGACCTACTAAGTTTCCAGTTCTTCCATCAGTGCTGTATTCAAGCTGAGTGAGCTCCTGTGTCAAGGAACACCCACAAGCAAGTAGTATCAAGTACTGGAAATTGGAAAGTTGAGGTCATGACCCAAAGACTGAGTGTAAGAAGGAGAAGGATGTATATGAGGCATTGATCATATTTTCTTCAACAATAAAATGTAGGGGTGACGGGAATCTGTTTAAATAAGGTTTTAAAAAGCTAACAGTTTTTATACATTTGGGTTTTTTTAAATATTATTTTTTATTGAGATACCATTGATTTATAACACTATGTGATTTTATGTCCTCGGTTTATGGTTTTCCTGTCCAATGATGTCAACATTCACATATCTTTTTACCCTATGTATTATATTATTATTGTCATGTTGGCAAATTCAGTTACTGTGATTACAATATTTAATGCCACACACTGAATGCCCACATTTCACACTCAGTACTGACTTTATTCTTTCTATTCCAATTTATATTGTGCTATTAATTCTATTATGATAATTATCAACATAAAGCCACAGGCTTTTCTCAATAAGTAACAACCATTATGCTCAGCTCTGCTTATAATTGGGAATGTTGTATTCATAGTCAAGGAGTTTATAGCACCTTGTCATTTTTGATAGTTAGGCACAAAATCCAGCTGCTGACCCTAGAAACAGTAATATCCTCTTCTCTGTGGATCATTTTTCCTTATCTCTTCAAACTTTCTTCTTTGTCGTATTTGACTGACAGAATAATTCTGAAACTTTGCATACATACATAAAATGTGGTCCATTTGGAGGAGGAGAGATACAGAAAGAAACTAACAAAACTTTTTATTTTTAGTCCTCCAACTCTGGATTTTCACTCCTCATTATACATAGAGAGACTTCATGTGCTTCTTGGAATTAGACAGTTTGCTTCTGTATAACTACAGGCTTTTGAAAGAATTACCTATATGAGCAAAAAAATTTCAAAGTGTTTTCAGTATACCTGATTATGCATTTTATTTTTGTAAATGAGCAGTCTGAAATTTTCTGGTACTATATTACCATCACATTAGCTATTTGAATAATATTAACTATATCACAATGCAATAGTGCTGGAGCTCTGTTTGAAGGGATTTCTTTGAACCTCACTCCACTTTCTCAATGTAAAAGACTTTTAAAAAATTAAACATAAATCAAATATATTGCTATATGTTACAGAGATAAGAGGCTGAGAATTGGAATGCAGACAATTGGATATTATCTAAAAAAAACAATACAAGCATTATCTGCAGTCAAAACTAAATTTACATAGGAAACTTTTAAGCTTTAGTTTGAGAAGGAAAACTTTTTCTTTTTCTTTTTTTTAACCAGAGGCTAATAAGTATATATAGTTGCATATATCTATGAAGATCCCTTTTTGGAGAGGTATAAAATATAGATGATTATGTAATCATTGAAGGTCAGCATTTATCTTTATACTAATGAATTATTTGGAGATTATGGAAAGAGAAAATATAGGGCAGAACAAAAATCATCTAGGATTCTAATGTTTAAACTGACATTTATACCAAGAAGGTAATAATTCTTTCATGAATAAAACAAATACCAGTCAGTTACCAAGACAACTCAGTTATTAAGAATTTTGACACAACTTAGATATCTACTTTAGAATCATTTCCCAAACTATTTTTAGCTTGGAATTTGCTTTTGAAATCAGGACAAGAGAAAAAAGAAAGGACACCCTACCTAGTCATTCATTCCCTTACATCTGTCAAATCTCAAATCTCATTCCCTTACACCTCAAATCTCTTCTGCACTATCCTTCAATACTCCAGCATGGTGGTTGTCTCAGCATTTTCAACTATCTTAACTGTTCAAAAATAACATATTCTGGTAAGACTATAGAGAAAAGGGAGCACTTGTGTACTTGTGTATTGTTATTAGAAATATGAAGTGGTATAGTTAATATGAAAAACATTATAGAGACTCCAAAAAATATAACTACTATATAATCCAACAATTCCACTCTCTGGATAAAAATCTGAAGGAAATGACAGAACACCACCATGCTTGCTGAGCATTATTCACAACAGCCAAAGTAGGGAAACAACCCAGGTGTCCTTTGACAGATACTAGGATAAAGAAAACACAGTAGATATGCACAGTGGAATACTATTTAGCAAGAAAAAAGGAAATCCTGCCACTTATCAATGTATGGATAAACTTGGAGTATACTTAGTGAAATAAATCAGACAAAGGTAAACACTCTATACTGCTACTTATATGTAGAATCTAAAATATTCAAACACATAGAAATGCAGACCTGAAAGGTAATTGACAAGACCTGAGAGGAATGAAATAAGAGATGCTGGCTAAAAAGCACAAACTGAGCCTCCCTGGTGGCTCAAGGGGATGAGACGCAACCTATGAAGCAATCCACAGACACTGCAGCACAAGTTCAATCCCCGGCCAGGGAGCTAACCCACATGGTGCAGCAGACCTCTCCCAACTCTCCCACTGCTCCCTTCAGCAATGTATTTCAGTCAATCTGCCTATTCTGTTCCCCACTCTGTCTCTGGTGAATCCTTTCAACCCCCATACCTCTGGCCTGTACCCCAGTTCTTGTATGCATAAATAAATAAATCTTTAAAAAAAAAAAAAGCACACATTTTCCTTTATAAAATGAGTAAATTCTGAGGATCTAAAGTACAGCATAACTAACATTATTACAGTATTTCATACTTGCAATTTGGTAAGTGTGTAGGCTTAACTCTCTTACCTGTCCTCCTACCCCCACCTACCACCACACAAACAATGATGTGAGGTGATGATGTGTTAGCTAACATTATTGCGGTAACCATTATATCACTATGTATACATACATACATATAGACTCATGTTGCAACTTTTAGATCTACTTTATTTCCTACCATTTCACCCCTCCGTCTGTAATGATGGAATCTGAATTTTTTAATTTGATTTTGTATTTCACTGATTACCTTTTCATCTGAGCTCATTTTTATGTTCCTTCTATCTTTGAATTTTATTTTTCCTAAGAAATTTTATATTTATAAGATTTCTCTATGGCATTTATTTTGTGGACTAAATTTCCATTTCATCACTTTGAGGGAAATGATTTTATCTATTCCATAATTTTGTTCTTTGTACTTGAATAATATTATTTCATTAGACGTTAGTCTATTCCTTGAGAGTCATATCTCTTTTTCAAAGGTTTTTCTTACATGACTGGAAATTTTTCATTGTGTGTTCACTTTACTGGGCCTACTGGTAAGGGACAGGGTGATGTAGGAAGGACCTCACCAGGAACTAATTTTTTATTTCTTCTTGAGTGTCTGGAGCTACCAGGGCATTGTCATGTCTCTCTGGCCCATTTGGATGCCCAAACTATTTTTGTTTGACTACAAAGATTTCTATGAATCTTGGGAAGGGAGAAGGTTGCATGCCTTCTGGGGCAGTTCCATCCACCAAGCCTCTGGCAGTTTGCACATAGTGCCTTCCTTAACACTGGCATCACATCCAAGCTCTGAACACCTCCCTCCCACCCTTCCCCAAAACCCTCCAACTGTCTTTCCCTCTTCACTTCAGTTTTTTCATAGATGACTTTTGAAAGGACTCCCTCCTTTAATCTGCTCCTATCAAGTGATCCTTCCAGGGATTTATTTCTGGTCTACTGAGGGAATAGCTTTTCCATTCCTAGTCTGTAACTGATTTTTAAAAATATGCTGTTGATACTGCAAGAAACCCTAGATTGTGAAAATATAAACAAGGATGTTTTAAAAACATATACTGTTATTTGGTAGGGGATTGTTGGCTCAAGTGTGGATATAGTCAATCATTTCAAGGTAATCCTGTAATAACTTTCTAAGTTTAAAACTACCAGAAGAAATTATAAATCAAAATAGCTTTAGTTTTGACTTTTAAAACTATTAAGTTGCTCTACATAAAATAATAAATATTTGGATAACGTTAAGGAAAATACAAGACAGACAACTAGAATAAATAAAACAAAGAGATTCCATATAAATCTATAAGAAAATGTCAAGGTCTCAATAGAAAAAAAAATAGCTATTAAATGATAAAAATAAGTGTGAATAAACATGAAAAATTCAACTTAGAGAATAATATACAATTAAAAACTGATATTTCACATTTGCCAAATTCATAGAAAAATGATTTTTTATTTTAATGCCAATAAGTGCTTTGCAAAAATACAATATTATATGCTTCTGTTGATTATTGGAATTCAGTTATTTGTCAATAAATGTCAAATGCCCTAAAAGTTTCTTAGGTCCTAATATGTGAACAGATCTTTAAAATACTTTAAATAAAATGTTACTTTATATAAACTTTATAAAGGAAGAAAAATATCTAATGAGAGAACAACTGAGTGCATTATAGGTTAATACAGTGTTATCTTGGAGGCATTAAAACTGATGTTTGTGAAGACTGATTTTATGGGGATATGCTTTAGTAAGTTGTTTTAAAGTATGTCCTAATTATTTGCATAGCTTATTTTTAATTTTAAATACACACGTGTGAATAAGCCAGAAACCGACAAGACAACTATTGAATACTAAGAAAGAACTGAACATTAAAAAAAAATATTTAGGTGATAAATTTATTTTTAAGTATTTTTCTGTATTCCCTAATACATCTGTAATGAGGAAGTAATAATCTGATGAACAATAAGACCAGTTATTTTAGAATTAATGACTGAAAGCTACATTATTTTTCACTAGCCTCCCTTTTTATTCCATATCTGGTCATTTCACCCCTTGTATTAGCTTGCTAGAGTTACTGTAACAAAGTGTCAATAACTGAGATGATTAAAATAATAGACACTTATTGCAGTTCAGTTCTGGAGGTTTATATCTAAATCAAGGAGTCAGTAGGTCTACGCTTACTCTGAAGTCTGTCATGGAGAATCTGCCACTGCCTCATCCTACTGTCAGATGGTGCCTGTCAACCCTTGGTGTTCTTGGCTTATCACCTATAGCTCCAATCTCTACATCATGTTTGCATGCCACTGCTCCCTGTGTCTGCATCATCTTCCTTTTGTGCATGTTTATCTCTGTTTTCAAATTTCTCTCTCTTATAAGAATACCAGTCAGTGGGATTAGGGTTCACCCTCATGGCTTCATTTTAATTTGTTTATCTCTGCAAAGACTATTTCCAAACAAAGTTATATTCTGAAGTACTAGTTTAGGATATCAGACACAATTCACATATTTGTACAGGTTCAACAACACTGATGCTTATCAAATTATGATGTTCTACCAATTTTTGTCTTCAAAGAGATTAACTTTTAACTTAGAATATCTCTGTAAAATCATCTCAGTTATCAAATATACTGAATTATGTCATTGCTAAAAGACTTCTCAATAAATTGGAAATTTCCTTATAGGAAAGGGGTTTTTTTTGGGGGGGGGTTAATAACCAGCAATTTTTCACTGGGTCAGGTTTTTGTGACACAATGGTCAATATTTTTCAGCACCTGTCCAATCATATCATATAACGAAAGTGACGGACTATTTCACCTAATAAAGGAGCAGCAGAATCAAGACTCTGTCACCACTGTGGCTCAATGCAGACTGCTAAGGGAAAAAAGATCCAGGACCACTGAGAAGGAACAGAAATGTCATGGTGGGTAATAAGCCTAGTGGCCCTTAAATTACTTCCCTAATTTATTATTGTTGTAGTTTGCTTAGAGAAACCTCTCTTGGAAGCAGAAGCAACAATTTCAAAATAATAGCATAAAGTTAGAGCCAGTTTTCTTGCTCTCTCTTCAAAGCCTACATTAAAAATCCATGAAGGGAAATGCGCAATAAATATGGTAATTTAGGTGGTCTTGGTAATTCTCAGTAAGATACATTAACTAAGCTATCAATTAAGTACTTGAGGAACTATTACACATTCACTGAATAGGTTGGAGGTATAATTACCAAAGTAAATATCCCTACTTAATTTTGAAAATATTAAGGAAATATGGGAATAGTGAACTATTAATAATTTTTGTTTTTCCCTCCCCTTCCCCAAGACTTGTATTCCTTTGACTGTCCATATGAAAACAATTGTTCAGATAGGCATCATGAATTATATGCATGGAGATTTTTTTATTTTAAAACTGTTTTGGGTTTAGTGTCAGCATCTATTATTTAGATCTATATGTAAAATTACTTGGCAATTTATTCTACTTCATGCCTGCATTTAACATGCGTGCATTGTTCAGTATTTCATCTCCAGGCAGACTCAGGACTACTTCCAGACCTCTAGAAGAATGATCCTCAAACCATTAGCTCAGCATGTCTTTGTGGTAACCACTGGGAAAAAATGCCATTTCTTTGAGGGACAGTGTGAGATTTTGAGGCCTGTCCATTCAGGCTCACTATAGCAGAATGAGTAGCTTTCACATGGTGAAGGTTATTCAAACCAGTTCTAAATGACAGACTGCGTCCTTTCTACTTCTGTAAAACTGCTGACTGTCCTATATATCAAATTTCCTACAAACAAATATAGGGACTATTATTATATTCAAACCCAGATTATATTAAAACATATATATTTTTTGTTTTTCTGACTACAATGAAGATACATATGTAATGAAGATTACAGGTGTCATATCCATAAGTACAATTCAAGCAAAACTGGCATTTGAAACAGATGGTCTCTGAAATTAATATGTAGACAATCATTAAGGTGGTAAGGTAAACATTAATGCTGCATTACTCTCAAAATACGGTTTTGTTTCTATTTTTACTTCCTACTCCATATATGGCTTAGTTTCTATGATACTGATTTCAGCAAAAATTCCAAACAGATTACTTATATGTATGAATTAGTTATGAGGCCTGCATTGTTTCTTAGCAAACCTGTTTCAAATCTGCTGGTTTATAGACCCAACTTCCTCCAAGATTAGTATTCTGGTATACATTACTCCCCTATGTTGAATTTTCAATACTTGATCATTACTGGGGAGATAACTGTGGATGCAACATTAACTTTTGTTTTTATCTAAATGTCATTTTAAACTTGTTGGTAGTTTCTCTTTCTTGTGGTGGTGATATTAAGTTCTGCTTTTTGGAAGAATACACTGCATAGTTATTATCCCAAAATAAATCACCATGTATGTTTCGTGTTGATGGAGACTTTTGATTAAGGTGAGGGTGTTGGATGATGGTGTATTATCAATGCAATGCCTTACCTACAACACGTATTTGCAACTAAGGGTAAAGATGATGGAAAGAGCTGAAGGATCAGGAGTAGAATTATACTCCTTCCCTTTGAAGTTTGAATCTTTTGCTGGATTGGATAAACATATGCTCCCATGAAATAAGAAAGTGACCCAAGATGAAACTGGCTTATGCGAGGTTTGGCCAAGACTCCAGTATCATCATCAAGAAGACCTAGTTTATAATTCTAAAACACAAACAACATTGTAAACCACTCTTACCTCAATTTAAAAAAGAAGCTCTAGACTGTACATGCAAGTTATATGTTATTGTCCCTCTTACCAAGACTTTTACAAAGCTCGGATGGGTATCTCTTAGGAAAGTGCCCATATGTATTAATAAAAGAGCTACTCTATAAGAACAGAACCTAATCCTGGAGCCAGAAGCATTTTTTTCTTGAAGTTCTTATCATTTGAAAATGAAAATACTCCAGCAGCAGTATGAATGAAACATACCAGTTACATTTATAGCAGATTCACTTGTATTTTTGTAGATGGTTTATATATTTTAATTCTTCAAACAGTTTATTATCCTCCTGAGAACAGGAACCATATATTCTGCATGTTTTTGTATTTTATGATAGCAACATTAATTGTAGAATTTATAGAATAGTAAACTCCTGATGTGTGCTTTTGACTAAATAGTATTTTATCTTTATATGCCTTACGGTTTATGATGCACTTTCACACACACATACAATCTTATAGAACAACTGCACAGGGAAGCAGTTGTGCAAAATAAATCTATTTCATTGAATAGGGGAGTTTTTAATGGATAGTCTTGTATTTAATAATTGGGAGAATCAAAATTCAAAGACAGGTTTACAGAATCTAAATATGTCACTATTCCAACAACTCCCAAACATGGCAATCTGGTCGCCCTTGAGTCACATTTCAGCTACAGATTTATTGTATTTCTTTTTTCAACTCACAACTAGATGAGACACTCTCACCTTTTGACCACACTTGTGGTAGAGCAGCACCTGGCAGCCTCAATGACTCAGATGACATGCATATCCTTAAAGACTTGTCATCCTACATCATAAACTATGCAATATGGAGATATTGTGTACCAGCTTAGGGGATGATTAGAAGTTATCAAGGGTTAGAAGGAAGCAAAGTAAGCAGAAAGGGAACCTGAAGAGATAGAGATATTAAGAACTTTGTTATTATGATTTCTCCATTATATAGCTGTAGCTCCTTTACCAAAGATCAACTGTTCATATTTGTATGGTTTTATTTCTGGGATTTCTATTCTCATCCATTGGTCTGAATTCCTATTGTTCCAATATCATACTGTTTTGACTACTGTGGAAGTCAGGAAGTGTGCTACCTCCATTTTTCTCCTTTACTTTCAGGATTGCTTTAGCTATTTGGATCCTTTTGTGGTTTCATATAAATTTAATAATTGTTCCTTCAAAGAAGTGACTGGTATCTTGACAGGTAATGCATTGAAAATGTAAATTGTTTTAGGTGATATGAACATTTCAAATATGTTAATTTTTCCAATCCATCAGCATGGTGTATCTTTCCATTTCTTTCCATCTTTTATTTCCTCTAACAAAGTTCTATAGTTTTCAAGATATAGGTCCTTCACCTCCTTTGTTAAGATTATTCCAGTCATTTCATTCATTTGAGGTTGATTGTAAATGGAATTGTATTCCCCATTTATCTTTCTGATCACTGCTTGCATATAGAAATGCAACTGATTTTTGATGCATTTATTTTATATCCTGGATGACCTCTTCAGTAAATGGTGCTGGGGAACACGGATAGTGTCATGCAAAAAAAATGAAACAATATCCATGCTTAACTCCATATAAAAAAAAATTCAAACTGCATTTAAGATCTGGATATAAGAAACAAATTAATAAAAAACTTGAAAGAAAACACAGGGGCACCCTAAAGGACATCTACCACAAAGATATACTTGGGGATTCAAACCCAACAGCAAGGGAAACTAAAGCAAAAACAAACAAATGGGACATCAAACTAAATAACCTTTGCACCTGAAAAGAGATCATCACAAAACAAAAAGGCAATCTACAGAACTGAAAAAGTATGTGTACAACACACATCTGACATGGGGCTAATCTCCAAAATTTACAAAGTGTTTATCCAATCCAAGGACAAAACAAACAAACAATCCAATCAAAAACTGAGCAAAAAACCTAAATAAACACTTTTCTAAAGTAGAAATTCACATGTTCTACAGATGTAGGAACTACAGTCTACTGACATCATTTATTATTATAAGGGAAATGCAAATCAATACCACAATGAGATGTCACCTCACCCCTGTGAGAACAGCCCATACACAAAGAATTAAATAAACAAGTGTTAATTTGTACATGGATGCACTGAAAAGGAACTCTTGACCACTGTTGGTAGGAATACAAATTGGTTCAGCCCCTGTAGAAAATAGTATGGAGATTTATTTAAAAAAAAAAAAAAAGGAAATGCCAAATAATCCAATAATACCACTATTAGACATTTATCCAAAAATTATGATAACTCCAATATGAAAAGAATTATCTACGCCTATGTACCTAGAAGCACCGTCCATAATTGCCAAGTAATGGAACCAAAGTAAGTGCCCTTCCATAGACAAATGGAAGAAGAAATTGGAATATATCATCAATACTACACAGCTATGAAAAAAGAGTAGCAATTGGGATAAAATGGATGGAACTCAAGGTGATTACATTAAGTGAAATAAATGAAAAAGTGAAAGAACTATCAGATCATTTCACTCATCTGTAGAATATAAATAACCAAAAAATATACACAGGAAAAATTCAGTAGAGATGAATCTTGAACTCTGTGAAAGGATATAATGGTTATCAGAGGAAACAGAGGGGAGGGAGTAGAGGGTAGGAAGTCAAAGCAGATGGGATACTGGCATGGATGGGTTGGTGGAGGGTAAATGGAACATATGCACACAGAAGAGCAAATATGTAACCCTAAAAATTAAAATAAAATATAAATAAAATTTATAAAACAACTTTATTATGACATCCTCATAAAAAACTCCATAAACCATAAACTTCTATCTTGTAATGACCTTACTTTCTTACATAACACAAAGGAATCACAAACTGCAAATTTGATTGTTAAGCAAGTAAAAACTTTAGTACCCCTTTTCAAAACATAGTTAGCATAAAAAACAAGGGAAGGAATTGTGTAAATTATTTTCTCTCTCCCTCTTTTGATCGTTTGCTTGGTTTATTGCATGTATATTTTAGAAATTAGAAAAATAACTTGTTCCTCTGTGATGTAAATCAAGGGAATTTTGATAAAAAAGCACTGAGGATTTTCAAAATCTGCCAAATAGAAGTCAGAATGTATCTGCACTTTAGAAAGAGATCTCAGAGGCCCCCAATGACCACATCTTGCAATAGCTGCCAATTTCCAAGTACTTTTCTGTGTTCCCATCCCCAATTACTGTAAGAGCAAGGTGAGCCTCGGGTTCAGAATTTACTGGACAAGTAACAAATTAAGATCAAAGCTGGTAGCAATTCTATGATAGATTCAGATTGCTTATCATCATATTTAATAGGGAACTGAAGGACAGGATAGCCTTTTGGCTATTCTGTGTCTCTAATTTTCCTAACATTCACCCTCTTTATGCTCTTAAAATAATCAAATAAAGCTCAAGCTCAGAGAAGGGAATCACCCTTAATTATCACAGATCTTAAAAGAGGATTAATGTTCTGATGCATACTGAAGGTCTTTTAGTCACTGAACTCTCTTAAATTATATCATCTATATTAAAATTCTGTTCATCTGTCCTTGTCTATCTTCTATAATTCCTGTGCCACTTTTCAAGACTAGATAAGAAGGGTCTATAAGCTCCTTACAGAGTGTTGTATCAGCAAGGCACAGAGGTTTTCGAAGATCCAGGCAGACAGGTAGGTAGAGGAGGAGTCCTGGATTCCTCAGTGGCTTTTCCAGGCTTTTAATGATCCTTCTACTGCATTTGCACAGAGGCAACCAGGTGCAGGGCGGGGATGGAGGTGGGAGGGGGGAAGTCAGCAGGGGGTGGTGCAGGAGGCTGGGAGGCCTCCTAGGCCCTGGCAAATCGTTACTCTTTCTGGACTTGCTGGCATTCTTTAGTGGTCTCTTCTGCAAGCCACTGCATGGCCCTCTGCCTCCTCCTGTCCTCTGCTGCTGCGCTTCTGCACAGCTGCCCTTATACACTCAGTCTCCGCTCAGGTGTGCCCACTTACACACACCCACACCACACTCCAGGTAGTCACCATCAGGCTTGTGTATAAGCCCTCACTGATGCTAATGGGGGGAACCTGCTAACTTCCATTTACCTCCACAGAGTTCTTTGCATAAAACATTCTCCACATGGAAAACAGGTTTTTAAGATTTAAGACTTTTTTTCCTCTTCTCATGTATTGGTAGTAATTTGCTAAGGCAGCTAGTTAAGATGAGCTATGAGTTTATGTTGCACTCACAAAAAGTTTTGAGGTCAATTCGTGGTCTTTTCCGTAGACTTAACAAAGTGACTATGGAAGGACCAGGTAATTTCCATGATCACTGATAACCTTTCCATAAATAACGTGAATCACGAGCTTAGCTCAGGTAACAAGGCTCACACTAGCTGAAAGTGCAATAGGAAACAAAGGCTCAGGTCTTGATCAACTCAACTATAAAGCTGACAGATGACAATATTTAGTCAATGCGAAGAGCACAATTTTAGCGTGCAAAGTTTTAGGGGAAGGAAGTTTAACCAGACCTGCTCTCTGGGGTCTGATTTGGCAACTATAGCCCATTCAGAAGTCAAATCCCACTAAAGAAAATTACTTAAGGTGAGGCAAATGATCTTGTTGGGCACCTGGTTAATCTGTCTGTTTTTTCTCCCCTTTGGCAATAATTTACATATAAGCAATGGGGCACAGTCTTGGGCATTGTGGGGTTCAATTAGGTCAGGGCTCAGTCAAGCAGAAAAATAGGCTGTGAAAGAGAAATTGGGAACATTTGGCCAGCTGCTTAGGGAATATTTGCAATTTGGTGAGCCGAGCACACAGAAACATGGCTGCAGAAAAACTGCGGGTCCCATGACCAATTCAACACAGTTCCAACCTTTCTCCTGTCAGACCCCTGTCTCCTGCCTCATGCTGGCGTACAGGCTCAGGATCCTACTTAGGGTTCTAGAAGGTGAATGTGAGCTCCCTGAGAACAACATGTTGGCATCTGAGCTAAAACATCTCAACTGACCAGGGGATGCAACCACGACAGTCCTAAATTTGGGATAACTATTTTGATAAGATATAATACTTTAAACTGCAAAGGCTCAAAACAAATACTTTGCTTTTATCTTTCATACTGCTCAGTTCAACATCTCTAGTGCATGCCAACATACAATTACCCTTACCAAAACCATTCTGATTTCTTTTTATTCTTTTGAGGGGGGGGGGCTTCTTGGATGTGCTTGCTTCTTTCGCCCCAAATATAGTCTTAGAAACAAGAACACCAACTACAGTGCATATAATTCATTGCTTGACGAATCACAGCAAATCATTACTTACTTGTCCCTAGGAACTTCTTTGTTTTAGTCAGTTGTCTTAGCAGTCCAGGGACCACACCGCAGAACTGTTGCTGGCTGGAGCCCAGGAGCGGTGCAGGCACCCATTGGCGCATGCGTCTTGAGAAGAAACCGTCTCTTGGACTTTGTCCTCATTATAAAATCTGCCTCTGGGTGGGGTTTGCTCTTCTTTTTCTCCGCTTGCTTCGCTCAAGAACTTGCTCTCCTAGTGAGGCTGCGCAAGACTGCTCCAACCCCTCTTCCCTTTTCCCTCACTGTAGAATTACCTCACCCCACTGGTTAGGCTCCTGGTGCTGTTTACAAAGGAGAGGCGGCCTTCTTGGGGGAAACTCTCACCCTTGAGGTTCTGTCGCTCTATGGCTTCAGCAAATCTCAGCTTCAAAATCAAATGTGATGGTTAAAGTTCTCATTTCATTCCTGAGTGAAGAAATCAAAACCCCACTCCCACTGACAATTAACCAAGCGTCTACACTAAAAAAGGGAGGTGCTGTGTTCCCTGTCCCACCTAAAGATGGGTGGAGCTGAGGAGCCAGGGGAAGCTTGAGGCTAGAAACACTAGAAGGTGAGGCACTTAGAGACAGAACGGAGTCGGGGGTGGGGGGCTGGTTGGGAAGAATGCGGGGGGGGGGGGGGGGGGGGGAAGACACACTTTCTTCTTGGCTTTGGACTTGACTTGCACCAGGAACTTAGGGGACTTGGAAGGGACACGTGGGTGGAAGCAAACCTGCAAGCTGACCATGGCAGTTGTAATCTTGATATTTACTTTAATTTTGGTCCTTCAGTCCCCGACTTGCCTGGCCCTTTTTGCCCCTTTCCTGTTGTTCCCCACAAGAAGGTGCCTTAGACTGGTAGCAAACTTTCAATCCTCAGAGGCTCCACTTTGAGCCAACCTTGTTTGGATGGGCATTTACCCACAAGGGGATGCACAACTTTGGGTTTTATTGGGAAACTATTATCCTTTCTTCTCTTTCTGTGCACATTAATCTTATTAAACTTCTTTCACACGAACAGTGTGCTTTGTCTATGCAGTCGGTGGCACAGCCCATTTAGAACATGCAGGTTTTCTGGCCGCACATTCTGTGTAATAACAGTATGGCTTAAAAAGAACAGGCCCGATAAAAAAACTGCCAAGTGACAGGGAACACATATTATGTGTTTTTAACATATTTGTTGAAAGACTGTCTATTTTCTAAGAAGACTGTAACTGCTTTGTAATTATTTTTTAACACCACTGGAACAATGCCATTAAAATAAGTGACATGATATGGATGTGAATTTTATGTAGAAAAGTAGATATACTTTATCAAAATATAAGGGGTGAGCAACGGCCAAGGTGGCAACATAGAAGGCCACTAAGACCGCCTTCCTGCCATGGAACACCTAAATTTATAACTACACATACAGAAATTCCCCCTAGATCAACTGCTAGCTGATTAAGTGATATGTGTTATACAAGTGAAAAAATACCCACAATGAAATAGGTAGGAAAGGCTGAGGTAAACTCTTATCACAAACGCAAACAATGGCACAGCTTCATACAATTCGAAGGAAATCTCTAATTCCAACTTCTTGGGGAGTAAAGACTTTGTAAGCCACATCTTACAACCCCAAATTTAAGACTCCTGCCAGAGGAAAGGACTCCAAAGACACCTAACTCTGAAAATCAGAAGTTGTCTTGGCTTAGGTGCACAAAGCAAATTACTGCAAAGCAAATAAACACAGTTCTTAAAGGGTGAGACAGGGCAAGCTAGGGTTATTAGGCAGTTTTAGGACAGTGCAGGAGGGGACCTTTGAAGAATTCAGGAAGGCTTCAGAGATAAGGACAAGCAAGGAAATGAAACCAATTCCACTGGGAAAAACAAACATCCTAGCACCACAGATAATCTTGTTAAGGATGGTCCTGGTTTTCTTCAGATGATAAGATAAAGTGTAAAGATGCTCACCCGGAGGGCTAGACCATAAAGATAAAGATGTAACAAATGGGGAAAGACAGACCTGTTAGATAAGGAATGTGAAGATCTCCCACTCAGTAGCAAATTAAGTGAGACAGCCAAAAAAACTGACCAATCACAAAGAGACTGGTAGAGCTTTAGAATAATCAGGGAAAGAAAGTATATATTCCCTGAGACATGACTTCACTTTGGCTTCCTTGTCCCTCCCAGGCCTGGTTCCCTGGCCTGGGAGTCCCACTTTATTTCTGCTCTTTTTCTTCTCAATAAACTTTTATTTTTTTTATTTTTTTTATTTTCTTGCAGATTTTTCCTTTATTTTGTTGCTTTAACAATTGTTCCTCGATCTTCTGTGACACGCGAGCACTCCAGTGCGGGAGCAGCGGTCAGTGTCTGTGGTGGTCTCAGGTGCCATGGTTGGGAGAACGAAGACCTCCTGCAGGGCCTCATCCTTCCAGCCCTTGCATTTTGAGTAACAGTAGATAATGACTTAGGCCTATGTCTTTGCTTTCCTTCGGGAAGATTCCAATAGTGGAACATGGGTTGTAATTTGACAAACTGCTTTCCTGAAGGCTGTGTTGAGGACCCTGACCTCGGCCAGTGCTGGGCCTCACGGTGAAGGCAGCTCTGATGATCTCGCACCTGAGAAAGGATTGCTTTCACCCCCTACGGCGGTTCCCAATGAGCCCAAATATGGACTGTGTTCCATGGCTTTTTCTGGCTTGTCTCTGCATGTCTTCCTCTCTTCCTTTTGGGAATTTTGGCCTTTTCTACCCTGAACCCATGTTGAATCATGTGAACGTTTGCTTATTAAGGATAACCCTTTCATGTCTGAAGTGAACTTTTCCTTTAACGAGATGCTTGCTTTTATTTTTATTTTTTTTAAATAATAAATTTTGGGCCTCCCCAGTGGCGCAGCGGTTGAGCGCTGGGTTGCGAAGCTGCCTGCGGCCTCTGCAGCACCGGTTCGATCCCCGGCTGCTCCCCGGCCACTGGAGGAGGGTCCCACATGGCATGCAGACCTCTCCTGCCGCCCGCTGCTCCCCTCAGCAGTGTACTTCGGTCCTTCTGCCTGCTTTGCTACCTGCTCTGACTCTGGTGAATTCTCTCACCCTCCCGCGCTTCTGACTGTACCCAGTGCATGTACAAACAAACAAACAAACAAACAAACAATAAATAAATAAATAAAAATACATGCCTCTTTAAAAAAAAAAAAAAAAAGTTAAATAATAAATTTTATTTTTATATTCCCCCATACAATTGCAAACGCCCCATTCTGACCCCAATCCTTCCAATAAACTTTTTCTAAACAAACCTGCCCTGCCTCTTCTCCCTTGCTTACCTGAGTGTCTGCGGAAGTTCCTGCTGCGGCTTCCTGAGACACCAACCCGTGGGGGGTCTAGCGGCTGGGGCTCAGCGCTGCCCTGCAGCCTGGAATCCGTTCCTGGCTGGGAGACTAGACCTGACAATTCCGGTATCAAGGGTATACAAGTATTTCCCATAACCAGCTTCCCAGGGCTCAATGCAGAGGAAGCAGATTTAAAAAAAAATAAAGCTTATCTGTCAGTATTTCTTCAAAAAGTGGTTTATTTGCATACTTGAAAAGTTGTCACCTGAGCGTCAGACTTAAAGTTTTGCAGGCCTTTAGGGGCCAGTTTGCAATCCACTCCAGAGATCACCTTCTCCCTCCATCCCAGTCAATAAAACCAATTTACCAACATCCTCCAGAGAAATTTGTACATATATCTGGTACCGCACGTTTTGTGATTGCCACCCAAAGGATGGGCCCCATCACCTGACTCTGATAACCTATGGGGCTTACATTCAGAACTCCAAAAGAAAGGTAACAAAGAAACATTTCTTAACCTGAGGCTATATATGAAGTCTTCACAAAGAAAATTGTAAAAACTGCCTATCTCACAGTTCTAGCTGCTGCCTGAGGGTACAACTTCTAATCAACCTGCAATCATCACACAAAATCAGTTTTGTTTCCACATACTACCAAGGAGCTATCAGAAAGAGAAATAAATAAAACGATTCCATTTACAATGTTATGTTACATAATGGACAAAATGCTTAGGAATAAATTTAAACAAGGAGGCAAAAGATATGTGCACTGAGATTTATAAGGTATTTTTGAAAGAAATTCAAGGCACAAATAAATTGAAAGATATGTATTCAAAGCTTAGAAGAATTGTTATGGCTAAAATATCAGTACTACAGATCCAGTAGATACTACTGGATCTACAGATTCAGAATTATCTCTATCAAAATCTAAATGACTTTTTCTAAAGAAATAGAAAATAGAATACTAAAATGTGTATGGAACAACAAATTGTCAAGGAAATCTAGAGAAAGAACGAATCATTATAATTCCTGATTTCAAACTATATTACAAAGTTAGAGTAATCAAAAAATAACCCAGAAATAAACCCATGCACATATTGGCAGTTAATTTAGAATCAAAGAGTCTAGAATACAGAAAGGAAAGAATCATACCTTCAATTAATGGTGTTGGGAAAACTGGATAGCCACATGCAAAAGAATGAACCTATACCACTGTCTTACACCTTACTAAAAATTCACCCAAAATGAACTAAAGACATGGATGTTAGACCTGAAAAATACAAACCATGTAAAAGAAAACATACACAAAACACTCCATGACATTGGTTTCAGAACTGTCTTTGTTCTTTCCTCATCGACAGCAAGAGAAACAAAAGAAAATGTAAACAAATAAAACTACAACATAATAATTTTCTGCACTTCAAAAAATAAAACTATGATTAAAACAAAACGTAAGCCTACTAAAGGGAAGACTATTTGCACAGCATACATCTGACAAGGAGTTAATAATCATCTATAAATAACTCATATAACTTAACCAAAAAACCAAAAACAAATAACTCAATCAAAAAATGGGCAGAAGAGCTTAATGGATACTGTTCCAAAGTAGACTTATGGCTAGCCAACCTGCACATGAAAAATTCTCACCATTACTTATGATCAGGGAAATTCAAATCACAACCGTGACATGCCCCACCACACCTGTGAGAATGGTCCATACCAAGAAACAAACAAACGCAGAAATAACAAGTGTCGGTGAGGATGA
Source organism: Talpa occidentalis (assembly GCF_014898055.3). NCBI lineage: Eukaryota > Metazoa > Chordata > Mammalia > Eulipotyphla > Talpidae > Talpa > Talpa occidentalis. The sequence goes on along the minus strand of NW_023602073.1, from coordinate 74,247,111 downwards.
AAAGGGAAAGGGAGAAAAGGGAACTCTTCGACCCTTCTACACCGTTGGTGGGAATGTGGACCTGTCCAGCCCTTATGGAAAACAGTGGAACATTTTCAAAATATTAGAGGTAGATCTACAGTAAGATCCAGCATTTGTAAGTGAAGTAAGTCAGAAGGAAAAAGATAAATATTGGATGGTTTCACTTATATGTTGAATAGAACAACAACAAGAACAGACAAAGGGCCAAAAAAAAAAACAAGCCTTGAAAGAAGATCTTAGATATGTGGTGTTGTGGTTTTTGGAGTCTGTGGGTTTGGAGTGAGGGGTCCTTGGGTTCACTTTGGGAAAGATTTCAACAGAGATCCCGTTCCGGGGACATGTTTCGGCGACAAGCGGCGAGTTTTCCAGGTGAGTTTCTCCATGAGGCAAAGACATTAGTTATATTTAAAGGGCAAGTTTATTAGGGAAGAGATAAAATAGTTAAAGACACTTGCATAGACACAAGCGGCCAGGAAGAACAGCCCCAGAAGGGACAGGTTTGCTAAGAGAGGCCTGATGGTTGCAAGTGGGCGGCCTCGATAGGTCCCGGGCAGGCAGGAGGCTGCTGCCCTGCGGAGGAGAGAGTTGGTGAAAAGAGGCACCTGCACAGACACAGGTGGGCAGTTGGATTGCTGCCCCAGCCTGTGCAGAGAATGCACTGATAGTCTTCTGTTTGGGAGGGCTCACTCACTTCTTGTGAGTCCTCAGTTAGTTGCTAATTTTGGATAACTATGCAGAATTTGAAAGGGACTGGAGATTCCACATTGGGCTCAATCTCCATATCTTTACCTTTGGGGTCTGTTGAGCTCAATCTCCATATCTTTACCCTTGGGCCTGTGCTCTAGCTTGGATGTTATGCTTTGTAATCTGGGCGTCCATGCTTAAGGATACTAGTCTGCGCCTAAGGATACTAGTTTCCATAACTGTGTCCACAACTGTGTCTTAGGATCTTAGTTTCCATAGCTGTGAAAGATCTTGGTTTTCATAGTTTCATTGGCTATGTTAATCTCTTCTACCCCCACCTCCGTGTGTGAGACAGGTTTTTGGTCTTGTGGTGCACCTCCTTTTCAGTTTTTTTTTCCTATTCCTGTCCTCCATCAGGTGGCTTCTGGGAGGGGTAAAAATAGGCAATGGCAGGGAGCATAAAGGAATATAGTGATGGGTTATGGGTGTTTTGGTGGTAGGGAAAACTATGGTGACCATACCTGGGGGAAGAAATCATATATTCTCCAAAAATTAACAGTGATGTAAGACAAAAGTACTACATTTCAAAATTAAAAACAAAAACAACAGAAATGATCCAGTATTCCCACTCCTAGTTATCAACCCAAAGATTGCAAAAACACTATTGGAAGGGTACACTGTATGTTAATTATTTCATTATTTATAATAGTTAAGTTATGGAAACCGGGCCTCCCCTGGTGGCTCAGCGGTTGAGCGCTGAGCTGCAAAGCTGGCCGCAGCCTCTGCAGTGCCGGTTCAATCCCCGGCCATGGGCGAGGGTCCCACAAGGCGTGCAGACCTCTCCTGCAATGCCCACTGCTCTCCTCAGCAGTGTATTTCGTCGTCTGCCTGTTCTGTTCCCTGCTCTGGCTCTGGTGAATTCTCTTACCCTCCTGCGCTTCTGACTGTACCCAGTGCTTGTATAAATAAATAAATAAATCTTTAAAAAAATAAGTTATGGAAACCATCCAAGTGTGCAAGGACAAATGAATGCATTAAGAAGACATGACATCTACACACAATGGAATACTACTCAGCAATAATAAAGATGACCTCATGTCACTTGCCACAACATAGATGAAACAGAGGACAAATATAGCATTGTTTCTATCCATGGAATATAACATGGTTTCTCTATAGATGGAATATAGATAAACAAATAAATAGGCAAAGGAACTAAACAGAAATTTTTCCAAAGAAGTCAATCAAACGACCAACAGGCATATGAAAAGATCCTGAGTATCACTAATCATCAGGGAAAAGCATATCCAGACCATATTGAGATAACAACTCATACCTGTTAGGATAACTATTATGAAAAAGGGGGGGGTAACAAATATTGGTAAGCAAATGGAACAAATGGAAACTTTGAACACTGTTTATGGGAATACAAACTGATACAGTCACTATGAAAATCATGTGGAAGTTGCTCAAAAAATTATAAATAGAACAACATGTGATCCAAGAATAGCACTTCTGGGTATATATCCAAAGGGAACAATCTTTACCTGAAGGAGGTATTTGTACTCCCATGTTCATAGCAGCATCATTCACAATAACAAAAGTGTAAAAAGAATGTAAGAGTCTGCATATGTATGTATATATATATAACTATGTGCATGCACTGTATGTGTGTATACATATGTGTGTTGTATATATATGCATATTATTCAAACTTAAAAAGAAGGAAATCTTGCCAAGTGTGACATCATGGATGAACCTGGAGAGGACCTAACAAGATAAGCCAAACAGAAAAAGACAAATATTTCATGGTATCACTTATATGTAGAATTAAAACAAAGCAAAACAAAAAAAAACAACACTAGAACTCTAGAAAAAAGGATTAGAAAAGTGGTTTGCAGGGGCAAGGTTTGGGGCAAATCAAAGTTGGAGGAAGGTTACAAACATTACTATAAGATGAAAAATATCTGAGAATCTAATGTATAACTTGGTGACTACAGATGCTTACACTGTATTGTATAAATGAAATTTCTTGAAGGTAGAAAAATATGTTTAACTATAAAAACAAAAGTAAATAGGCGACGTGATAAATATGTTAATTAATGGGATATTCCTTACACAATGTATACATATATCAAATCATCATGTTGCCCACTTCAAATATCTTAGAATTTTATTTGTTCACTATATCTCACTAGTGCTGAAAAATAAATAATGAGAGAAAAGAAGATATCATGGTAAGTACTGCTACAGTTTCTCAGTTACCATAGTATAAATGTTTCTCAAAATTTATTTACTTATTATTTTTTAAAGGCTTTTGTTTTTAAATAGAGGCATGTTTATTTATTTGTTTGTTTGTTTGTTTTTGTTTATACATGCACTGGGTACAGTCAAAAGCGCGGGAGGGTGAGAGAATTCACCAGAGCCAGAGCGGGGAGCAGAGCAGGCAGAAGGACCGAAGTACACTGTTGAGGGGAGCAGCAGGCGGCAGGAGAGGTCTGCGCGCCGTGTGGGACCCTCCTCTGGTGGCCGGGAGCAGCCAGGAATGGAACCGGTGCTGCAGAGGCCGCGGGTAGCTTCGCAACCCAGTGCTCAACCGCTGCACCACCGGGGAGGCCCTGTTTCTCAAAATTTAATGGTATACAATTATCTGGAGATCTCTCTTTTTTGAGTCATAATTACAGTTTGAGAATTGCAGATTTATTAAATTTAGAAAATGACCTCAGGTGGGATAGTTTCCCTGATTGATTCTTAAGGAACTTATGAATATCAAATGCAAGCTATGTACAGGAAGAAGTTATAAAAATGTTTTAAGTGGTGTATTATACTTTTAAATTATTCTGTATTTCAATGAAACAATTAACTCTTTCTTTAGACATTTAATGACATTTTGTAAAAGTGAATGTGAAATTGCCCAATTAGTAAAACACTTTCAGTATTCTTCAGTACTGGAATACAGGTTTGGTTTGGTGTTTTGTTTTACTTGTTTATTTTTTGTGTGCACATTCATCTCTGTCATTAAAAATGTGAAAACTATATTTCTAGACATCTTTAATTTACTGGAGAAAATGTGTTGCCAATCTGTAAATGCTAGGACATACATGACTTCTGAAAGAGATGGATATTCATTCATTCTACTAAAATATATTTTTAACAACTAGTTATATACAACAGAACAAAACATTCAAACAAATGACACATTCATCATCACTACTACTAAGATATTTGTTTATTGTGTATGGATGCAAATGCAGGTGTTTTATATTCAACCATACAAAAAGAATGTGTTTTTCTTTTTATCATTAGCTATGAATTCAGACATGTAATTTTAAACAAAATATAATTGAAAATGACTTCCTGGGTGTACAGTGCAGGGGTGGGCTTGTTCCTTTATATTTAACAAAGCATCAGGAAGTAAGTTATAGATAAGACTACCTTGAATTTTTAGGCAGTTGTCCTCTGAAGAACTCAAAATTACTTGCATTTATTCTTGTAAAATGCTTGCCAGGCTGTCAGTCTTCATTTTTCTTTCCGTTCACTAAGATGTGCCTGGCAAAACGAATACCCACTCCTCAGACCTCCTAATAAAAGTTGCTGAGCAGAACCAAGTACATCTGTATGGGTTATGATTCTGATTTATGCACACATTGAGCCTCATACATCCATTTGTGGGAATCCTATTAAAGCTATCACATGGGAAGGATAAACATGCCATGAATTTGCTACAATATCAAATGTATTTCTTGTGGGTGGTGTTGCCTTCAGAGCTGTTTGAGACTTTTGTAGTGCCAGCAGCATTCAGATTCCACTTTCAGCAAATATCACTCCAACTTATTTTCACTGTTTTTTTTTTCTTATTATTTCCATCTATCAAGTTACCTCCATGATGACTATTTTGTCATCAATGTAAATATCCAAAGAATGAGATACCAAAATTAACCTCTGCCTTTCAAACATCTGTTCTATTAAAATGATGTTGATCAAAGTATTAGATAACATTTACTGAAAATTTCATGTAAGTCAGAAGTAGTCTGTTTTTTCTTTGTATAATCCCACTTAATGCTCAATACAACCCATATATTTTTAATGAGACATTAAGAGATCATATAACTTGCCTGTGGCCAAACCTAGTAAAACGCTTTTCATATGCAAGTTTAACATGGTCTATTTCCAAGTCATTTATGACCAAGGCAAGGAATACATGAGCAACAGACACAAGCATATTACTAGCAATAGAAAGATAAAGATAGACTTAAGGTATAAATATGAAATAATTTGCAATAGAGTATGTATGATAACTATTTAATCAGAGAACATATTTGCGCTGGGCACCATTATGCATGTAAAAATAAACTTTACCCTTGAACTCAAGCTGATTTAGGTTTTGTGATGCTTGAGGCAGATTCAAATTTGGGATCCCTATATTCCTCTAAGGAAAAGTTTGCAAAGTTGTGAAAGAAAGTGCATATTGTTAGGAATGAGAAAAGAAATCTAAACAAATAAAAGAAACATTAAACCACTTAGTTCCACAAGCCTCACAAAATTCAGGAAAAAATAACGCATTATTACTCATTAACAACCAACCTGTGATCTTTGACTGCCTCTTTTCATGATACTTATTTTTGTTATGGAATTTCTAAAAGGAGAACAGAAAGGTAATATTCAATTGCTCCCCTAGTTGGGTGCAATTTAAAAATTATTCAAAAATTCTTTCTGTGTCACATTTCTTTAGCTTTAAGCCCACACGTGCTCTGATAGTACTTCTTTCTAGGAGGCAAGTCATCAGAGATCTAAAATGACAGCTGCTGGTACAGGTTGTCCACACCCTCCCTCCCCATACCAGCCCTCACCAGGCCACTAACATGCAGGGTATGATGTAGTGATTAGTCTGTCATGGGAACCTCTGGGCAGGAGCAATGGAGCAGACTTTGAATAAATGCCTTCTTTAACTCAAAGTTGGGGTCCAGCTGCATGATGAGATCTGCCAGGCATAGATCTCATAGTTGACCTGTCTTCTGCCCCAGGACCACCATCATGAAATAAAGGGTGTTCCCAAAGCTGGGCAGCATGCCTTGCACCCAGCCCCTCTCCCCATCCACTATGGAAAGGGGTCCATGTCATACTCAGTGAACTTCCTGGTAAATAAAAATATATTTCTGACTGTAGTACTTTGCATATACCTTGGTCCGCAATAGAGAGGTAGGAGAGAATAAATAACACTCCATGGACTACTCAACAATGGAAATTACCTAAGTAGGAAAGGCCTGCTAGAAAATTTAAAAATCTAGGTGAGTCTGAATGCTGACATGCCTTTTTCCTAGAGACCTTGGGTTCTTCCCTTGAATCAGCTTAGTCTTACTAGTCAACTTCTGCTAGGTCACAAAAACTTAGAAAGAGAATGACAGAGAAAACATGGCATTTAGAAGAAAAAAAAAGTCTTTCCTCCATGCTATGAAAGAGTATATGGATCCAGAAAGACCATGTCTGTCTCTACCATTTGTTATTTCAACAAAACAGGAGTAATAGATATTCTAGACTGTTGAGTAAAGATTAAATGAGATGTAATGCAAGTGTGAGTACATTGCTTGATTTACACATGTTTAATGCTCAATCTCTATTACATTTCTGAACCAATCAAGACCAACATTTTCACTAATGGAATACATTTTACCGCTGCAAGCTTAGGTGAGTGACTGGTTCAAGCATGCATCAACACCCAGTCAACATGCGTCTTTGTATTATTTGTCTAATATAACATTTTTTTCTTTATCATGTCAGATCCCAACTGGATTGCATCATTGCTTTAAATATCTTCCCACTTTACTAATTTTGAATCTATTTATAATGAGGCTGTTTTGTATTGATCACTTACTGACTTGAACACTTATTAATTTGAGTGACCCCTGCTATTTGTTCAACCCATTAAATTGGCTCACCTTTAGCACTGTGGTGGCTGTCTGAAACCCTGAATTATCCTAACTCTGTGCCACTGAAGACTAGCTATAGAACTGTCATTTGATTTCATATGGTGCATTTATGCTTCTCTTTCCTGCTGGCTCATGCTGCCAAGTTCTCAGCAAGTAGGAATGTCTAATGGGGTCTCTTTAGCCACTTCTGAAAGAGGTACACAAAAGAATTCTAAATAACAACATAGTTAAAAAAATATATATATATATAAATTCCCAGTATGACTAGACTAGAAAAACACATTATTTAAAGGCCAAAATAATGCTAAGAATTTTCCTACATTATCTTTTTTTTTTTTTTTTTTTACTCTCCATCAGAACTTAATACAGGAGCTACTATTATGATATCCGTTTTTAGAAAGTATGAACCATGGGTCTGGCTTATCACTTTCTTTACTGTGGCCCCCGAACTAAGGGTAGCTCTTTACATTTTTAAGCAATTAAAACTTAATCAAAAGAAGACTATTTTGTGACATACAAATTAGATGAAACTCAAAGTGCACATACATAAATGAAGTTTTACTGGAATTCAGCCACATTCCTTTTTTTATACACTATCTGTGGGTGATTTTGCTCTGCAAGTCTGAATTGGGTCATGTACAGAAACCCTATAGACTGCAAAGCCTAAAAATTTGCTATCTAAGCATATATAGAAAAACTTTAATGATAATAAACCTGAAGACCAGATAATTTAGTAACTTATTCAAATCAACCTTAAAAATAGGTGGCAAAATTTAGATAAATTTAGTCTGATTGATTCAAGAGATTATCTATACCTCAATATCTATGCACTGTTGCTTATAGTTCTGGTGGTTATAAACTTCAGTGACTCTCTGCACAGAAAGTAAATTGCATTTTGATGACTGTAGTCAACATTTTCTATCTTGACCACTGCAGATTGGTTTGGCAAAAGGTGACTGTTACAACTCTGTAAAATCATGTGCTACTGAATTTATAAGGACAGCATTTGCTTTGCTGACATCTGCATGGCACAGTGAATTCTGATCCAATTTCAAGTGGAATGATTGCCAACCTCCATAATATAAGCATGTCTACTTCTAACCTAACTTCAAAAGCACAGCACATATGCTAAGCTTTGGAATTGGATGAAAGGTATGGGACTATGCCCAAGAAATAATTACAAATGATTATTCAAAATTATACATCCAGTTAATTGCCAGTAAAGAGAAAAAAATAATCCCTTCCTGGTTTCAGGCACCAGAAATAGTGGCAAAAGATTTAATCCATTAAGTGAATGAAAAAAAAAATGACATCATCATAATCATTATTTCAGAGTAACATTTTACTATCCAATATCCATCTTAAGATCAATTTTTAAATATATTTATAATATTTTACTTAATAACTGCTAAATTTCAGATGCAGTGATTAAAAATAACTGCATAAGGAATCCAGAAAACCTAAATAAGGGACCAGCAAAAAGAATAACTATAAGAAAGAAAAAATCAAAATCAACAAACAACTATGAACCAGAGACACACTATGGGGAGGACAGGAAAGGAGGGATTTGGGTCAAAATAAGGGGGGGGGTGCAATTGTATGGGGAATATAAAAATAAAAAATAATTAATTAAAAAATAAAAAAAATAACTGCATAGTCTATTTTGTTCCTTTTCATCATAGTGGCACCACATAAAGCTAATATTCAAGGATTTTGTATACAATAACATACAACTAGAATCATGAAAGATTAAGGTATATCTGTCTTTAAATCTTTGCAGAGATGAATAGACTACATATCTTTGTGTATTATTATTATATATTAACTTATAAATTAACAAAATAATTATTGGTATCATGTGGTATCCTCACTGTCAATGGTATTAAGATTACTGGACTAAAATACTTAGTTGAATTTGTGTTATGATTGCTGATTCTGGATGGCTTCATCCTCCAATTATCATTATGTTGGATCTTAGGATAACTGTTGTTGTAACTTGGTAGTAGAAGTAAATGGCACATCTTGGAACAGCACAGCTTTTGCAAAATTACATTTACCTTAAATAGAGAAGTGAAAGACAGTAAACCTTTCTTAAATTCTAGATACGTATACAGGACATATATATTAGAAAATTATGAAGTATGAAGTTCTTGCTAAAAATTAAAGCTGTTCTTTGTGTCTGTTTATTCATAAAGTTGCCATTCCATCCTCACAAATAAAAAGCTGCACAGACTGATATAAATAACTCTTGTGAATCCATTAGAAAGGGGAGAACACTGAAAAAATTATTGCTCCAAAGACTTCTCAAAATACAGGGAATACAGGGAGTCACAGCTTACCTGACCAGACTCACAAGTGGAAATCACCATGGGAACCAGTGCCAGAGTAGGAAAATCTCAACTACAATTGAAGAATTTTTGGAGTTTTATTTTGGAAAACTCTGAGAATTAAAAATTCCAGGGTGCCTAGTAATATGGATGCATCCCCCTATCCCAATGTTGGGAGGTTTACATAGAGAAGTTCAATCAGGTTAGATTAACACAGGAAGAGGGGGAAAGTAACCATTTTGAAATAAATACTTTGTTCTTCTTAACAAGGTCTGAATTTGGAGGGAACTAGTTAACTAGAGTTTTATCCTCTTGGGGTATTATCAGAGCCTGAAACAGCTGGGTAAAGGAAATGCCCAAACCCAGCCCACTCCAGCTTTTGTCCCACCTAAGGGAGGAAATTAAAAAAACTTACAAATTGTGACATTTATAGTCCAGAGGCATAGACTCATTGAGAGCCTGAGGATAAAATACTGTTTGGTGAAAGAGCAGATGAAGAAAGACAAACAGCATATTATTTCATTCAAATGTAGTATATAGAGAAAACAAATGAATCAGATAAGTAAAACAAAAGTAAATTTTGGACTGTAATGCCAATTAGTAGTTCCAGAAGGAAAGGGGAAAAGAAGGGACTGGTAAATCAGATAAAATAGGTCAATTATGTGGTAAAGGACAAACTTGAACTTTTTGTTGTAAATTTATGTAATTTATACACATGTTGCTTTAATGATGCACACCTGAAACTTTCTGTAATGCAATGCTACTTCAATTAAAAACTTATAAATAGCTGGGGCCTCCCTGGTGGCGCAGCGGTTGAGCGCTGGGTTGTGAAGCTGCCTGCAGCCTCTGCAGCGCCAGTTCAATCCCCCGCTGCTCCCAGGCCAACAGAGGAGGGTCCCACATGGCGCACAGACCTCTCCTGCCGCCCGCTGCTCCCCTCAGCAGTGTACTTCGGTCCTTCTGCCTGCTCTGCTCCCTGCTCTGGCTCTGGTGAATTCTCTCACCCTCCCGCGCTTCTGACTGTACCCAGTGTTTGTATAGATAAATAAATAAATCTTAAAAAAAAAAAAAAACTTATAAATAGGGCCTCCCCGGTGACGCAGCAGTTGAGCGCTGGGTTGCAAAGTTGCCCGCAGCCTCTGCAGCACCAGTTTGATCCCCGGCTGCTCCCCGGCCACCAGAGGAGGGTCCCGCATGGCGCGCAGACCTCTCCTGCCGCCCGCTGCTCCCCTCAGCAGTGTACTTCGGTCCTTCTGCCTGCTCTGCTCCCCGCTCTGGCTCTGGTGAATTCTCTTGCCCTCCCGCGTTTCTGACTGTACCCAGTGCTTGTACAAATAAATAAATAAACAAACAAACAAATAAATAAATAATCTTAAAAAAACACCTTATAAATAATAAATAAAATTAAAAAAATAAGAATGAAACCTAATTATAGGATACTAGAATGCTGTCATTCTCTCCATACTTCGCCACCATATTACTAAAGGCCCATTTGTAGCAGTTCCTTTTATCTAGCTCATCATTTCCTCTCCAAAGAAAAAAATAAAAAGGCAAACCAAAAGACAAAACAAAAACAAAAAAACCACCAAACACAGTTTGAAAAGACTGAGTAAGCATCATAACCACACATAAGAGATGTTGGAATTATCAGACCAAGAATTTAAAAACAAACTATGATTAATAGGCTAAGGGTTCTAATGGATAAAGAGCATTCTTGCACAGAATACTAGAACATATGGGCAATGAAAATAGGAAGATGGAATTCCTAAGGATTTAAAAAATATTAACAGAAGGAAGAGTCTAACAAAAGGGGAATGCCTTTAATGGGCTTATTAGCAGACTGGACACAGTTCAGGAAAGAATCTCTGAACTAGAGAATACACCAATAGAATTCTAGAAAATTGAGAATGTGTCCAATTTAATGTCAGAAGTCAAATCAAAGACCTGTCAAGCTAGGAAAAGCACCAAGCAGGATCAAGGCCAATAAAACTATACCTCAGCACATATTTTCACAATAGAGAAAATCAGAGATATGGGGCCTCTCTGGTGGCACAAGAAGTTAAGCACAGCAGCACAGCACTGTGAAGCTATCCACAGCCTCTGCAGCACGAGGAGGGAGCTACCCACATGGTGCAGCAGACCTCTCCTCCCTTGCCCACTGCTCCCCTCAGCAGTGCATTTCAGTCAGTCTGCCTGTTCTGCTCCCCACTGTCTCTGGTGAATCATCTCACCCCCTGCACCTCTGTCCTGTACCCCAGTTCTTGTATACATAAATAAATAAATCTTTAAAAAAAATACAGTGGTAAAAAATTCTGAAAGGAACTGGAAGAAAAAAAACAAACCTGAAAAACCTACTGGGAAATGAGGAGAAGAAATATATCCAATTCTCCTCTCAGAAATCATAGTGAGAAATCAAAAACTAGCTCTTCGAAAAGGTCAAAATAATTTTTGGCAAATTAAAACAATAATGAGATATCACTACCTTATTAGCACAACGACAAAATCCAGACCACAGACAAAATCAAATGCAGTTGAGAATGTGGGGTAACAGGAATTCTCAGATATTGCTGATGAGAAAGCAAAATATTACAAATTGAAACACAATTTGGAATTTTCTTACAAAGTTACACATACTCTCTTCATATGTTACACCCTTTGTATTCCTGGAAGATAAGTTGGAAACTTACCTTCAAACAAAAACTTGCACACATATGTTCATAGTAGTTTTATTCATAATTTTTAAACCTTGAAGGTATCCAAGATGTTCTTCATCTTGGAAAGATGCTATGGATTAACTGTGGTACATCTAGACAATAGAATAGTATCCATTGATAAGAAAGAGCTATCAAGCCATGAAAAGACATGGAAGAAACTTAAATGAAAATAAGTAGAAGATGTCAATAAGAAAATGTTACTCACTATCTGATTCCCCGTACGTGGCATTTTGGGTAAATGAATGGGGATAATAAAAAGATCAGTGGTTGTAGTGGGCTGGCAGAGTAGAGACCAGTAAGGAGAGCCCAGTAGGTACTGAGGATGATGAAAATGCTCTGTCTGCTATTATAATGAAGGGTGTGTGTCATTACACACTTGTCCAAATCCATATCCTTTCCTGCACTGAGCTGAACTACAAACTTCAGATGAGTTTGATGTTTCTTTTTCTTCTTTTTTTTTAAGATTTATGTATTTATGAATACAAGAACTGGAGTACAGGCCAGAGGTGCAGGGCCGGGCAGAGGGTGGTGGTGAGAGGATTCACCAGAGACAGAGTGGGGAACAGAATGGGCAGACTGACTGAAATAACTGTTGAGGGGAGCAGTGGGCGAGACAGGTGAGGTCTGCTGCACCATGTGGGTAGCTTCCTCGCTGGCTGAGGATGGACCTCTAACATGTGCTGCAGAGGTTGTGGATAGTTTCACAGTGCTGTGCTTTACTCCTTTCACCCCCAGGGAGGCCCGAGTTTCATGTTTCAATGGAGGTTCACCCTTGGTTAAAAAGTGTACCATTCTGGTGAATGATGATGATAGGGAATGGTATACATGTGTGTAGTAGGGGATATATGAGAAATACCTGTACCTTCCTTTCAATTTTGTTATAAACCTACAACTGCTCTTGGAAATTAGTCTTTGGATGAAAAAGTGAAAGCAATGAGCTATCTTTTTACTTGTAATGTCTTTCATTAATTTTAGGGAACAGCTTACAGAAAAGTTAAGCCATTTCAATACAGTGAATCAAGTATGTGACCCTTCACCTGGTTATGTTTTCTCCCACCTTGAAGTCCTTTTAGTGCTTTCTGTACATGCCACTTGTGGCACTTCTGTTTTTTTAATTATTGCTGTTTACTTACTTGAGTTTTTCCATATTCTCTACCCCCATCTTTCATCTACATCTATATATGTCACACAGTTTCTTCTGTCAAACTAATGCAAATCTATCTGCTTTTAATGTCTGATTTGTTTTGATCCTTTGCAAAGACAAAGATTAGAAGGCTATGTAGTGGGAGGAGGATTCATTTTTTAGGAGAAGGTAAGAATATTGGCAACTTCAAAGTGGTGTAATATTAGACCTGAAAAGAACTCAACACCCCAGGCAAGGGAGTTACAAAGTATAATGTTAGACGCATTGGAGAGAATGTCCAACCTGAACATAATTTTTTGCATTATCTTTCTTTCAGATATAATCACATCCAAGTAAGTTCCTTTCTTTTTCTCTGTGTCTAATACTGATTAAGTACTTATTATATACAGAACGCTACTCTAAAACCTCAATATATTATATTCTAAGGGGCTCAAATTAATTTTGCTGGGGCGGATAGATAAATATGATTCTCTATTCTAATTAATAATAATAAATCTGGTGTGAACAGACTTTGTGGTAAGATACTAATGGGCATGTAATGTGTTTTGAACCATAGTCAATTAATCCAATGAAAGATGAGTCAGTGTTTAAACACAGTATTTTTTCCATTATAGGCCTTGAAGTTAATTGTTTCAATTCAAATTCTGATTCTACCATTTACTAGCTCTTTACCCTCTGAGACCATTAAGAAAGTTTTGAAAACTTCAGTTCCCTCCTTGGATACGTGGAAGTGATAGCAGAATTTAACCAAAGAAAATCCTGTGAGAAATAAGGCATTTAAAGCACCTAGCACAGTGTATCCAATCAATAAATACAAGCTATTAATACTATTGTAACTAGTGTTAATCTTGTGTGTGGATGTCCCTATTATGCATCTTGACCTCTAGAACAGACATTTTTGAATGGATAATTAATGCTGATTAAGTTTGAACTTATTAATTGGACTTCAATAGCAACTGCATATTCATTCAGAATGCTTTATATAAAGAGAAAGCTCCTAAGTCTGCTGCCTCCTACAACTTTCTCTGTATACCTAATAAAGTACAAAATCTCACCAAACTTATCATCTTTCAATTTTAATTTTTACCAAGCTCTAAATAATAACATATCCAAATATGTCTTAAAATATATTAACTGTCTAAATTTAATTTGACTTGAATTTTTAAAACAATGATTTTTAAAAAAATATAATTCTTATGTGTTGTCTTATAATGGCATTGATTCAATTCCTCAATGTTTTTTTTTTTTTTTCCTCAATGTTTTTTTATTGTGATTACATGACAGTGATTAGAGAATCACAAATGGGAATTTATTGTCTAGAATCAGTAATTCTATTATTATTTTTGAAAACGAAGTATTAGTGAGGAAAAGCTTATTAGCTTCAAATTTGTTAAAATTATCATTGATATTAGAAATTTCAAGTGAAAGTTAGAATTTATAATTTCAGGTATTTTGATGATGACTTTCTATAAGGTAGCCAGGTAAAAATGATTGCAACCACAGAACTCTAGGACAATAGCAAATTAACTCCCTTGTCACTGAATACAGTAATACATTTAGAAAAAAAATTCATTTTCAAGTAGTATATTAAATTTTATTTTGATTATTTGCAATGGTATAGAGAATATAATTTCCAATCCAATTTCAAAATTTATGTATTAAAAATAATATATATTGGACCTCCCCAGTGGTGCAGCGGGTTGAGCGCAGTGCTGTGAAGCTGTCTGCAGCTTCTGCAGCGCCAGTTTGATTCCCGGCCGGCCAGGGAGAAACCCACATGGCGGGGCAGACCTCACCTGTGTTGCCCGCTGCTTCTCTCAGCAGTGTACTTCGGTCAGTCTGCCTGTTCTGTTCCCCGCTCTGTATCTGGTGAATCCTCTCACCCTTTTGCATCTCTGGCCTGTACTCCAGTTCTTGTGTAAAAATAAATAAATCCTTAAAAAAATAAAAATAGGGCCTCCCTGGTGGCACAACAGGTTGAGCAGTGGAGCTGTTCGCAGCCTCTGCTGCGCCAGTTTGATTCCCGGCCGGCCAGAGAGATTCCCACATGGCACATGGCATGGCAGACCTTTCCTGTCGTGCCTGCTGCTCCCCTCAGCAGTTTGTTTCTGTCCTTCTGCCTGTTCTGCTCCTTGCTCTGTCTCGGTGAATTCTCTCGCCCTCCTGCGCCTCTGTCCTGTACCCCAGTGCTTGTATAAATAAATAAATCTTTAAATATATATATATATATTAACCTAATGGCAAATAACATTTATCTTAGTATGTAAATTCCCCATTTCTGATATACAGGAAAGTAAGGACATGAATTTGAATTAAGTGAACATATTAACTAACTTCGCTCAAGTTGAAGTGGAAACATTTTAGTGGGAAGTATGATTTCCCTAAAAAGGCATATCAATGGTCAAATATAAGACACAGAAAGGGTGTGTGTGTGTGTGTGTGTGTGTGTGTGCATGAAGATGTTGGAGGAGATTGCTAGATGGCAAAATATTTCTAAAGAAATAAGTTTTAATATCATAATTTAGTAGATTATATTATAGTTAGATATTGTGATTGCAACATTAGATTCAACATTCAATAAAGATAGTGTAACCTTTCCTAAAATTATTAAGGATTAAGAATTTTCTTAGATGCATTAAGAAATTTAGCATTCAATGGTTCCCAAATTTGATCTCCAGACTAGCAATGGGGGTATCACATGGGGAATTAGAAATGCAAATTTTCCAGCTGCACCCAGACCATCTGACTCAGAAATTCTGGAAATGGAATCCAAAAATCTGCATATTGATGAGCTACTTAACAGATTTAGAATTATGTTAAAAGTTTGAGGACCATTGGTCTAATTCTTCACAAAAATGGGAAACTTAACAGACATAGAAGCAAACAAATCATTCATATGTGAATCATGTTTGTCACAAATACCTTTGTCAAGTATTTTTCAGTTATTGTCTAGTTATCTTATTCTTTAGACTCAATTATAGAACAATTAATAGAGTGTCCTATCTATTCTACCTTTTGCTCCTTTAAAAGCTCAAACTCGACATAAGAAGGATTTATTCTTTATAATAGTTCTTGATCATAATCAAGGATAAGCAAGTAACTCCAACAGTTTGAAGTTCAGTGTTATGACATTCATTGCCAATATGGTTCA
The DNA here is from genome assembly GCF_014898055.3 of Talpa occidentalis. Lineage (NCBI taxonomy): Eukaryota > Metazoa > Chordata > Mammalia > Eulipotyphla > Talpidae > Talpa > Talpa occidentalis. Next base: position 74,231,143 of record NW_023602073.1, on the reverse strand, counting down.
ACATAATAGAGTTGAACTTTGTCTAGTTGCCAAGTTCTTCTTTCTCAAAAAGTGTAAAATATGTATGCCCCTCTTTTCAGATTTCTACCTCTTACCACTATGGATAGAATTCACAAGCATATGCCTCTGAGCACCTCCTTATTAGCTACCCTGCAACCCTGGATTGGTTGGTATGATGATTAGTGAGAGATAAATCATTGAATGGGGTACTTTTCACTATGTGCAAGAAAACTGTGTGTTTGTATAAAGATGAATCATTTTGAATCACGAAATGGAGGCAGAGAGGGATGAGAATGCTGTTCGAAGCGTCTAACAGTCTCATCTAAGCTTTCGGAGTGCTTCCCAGCCAAGCCTGGAATGTAGAGAAAGGTTGCCGGTATATCAGGCACATCCTTATCAGAGAACCCCAGAAGGTAGGAATATAGCACAGGATTCACACACTAAAAATTCACTTTCCTAAATCATAATTCTATGTAATCTAGTCATTGTAATTTGGTTTTGTTCTATAAATTTGGATTTCTGCAGGGATGCCCACCAAAGTGACCGCTTAACGGAAAACATAGTTGCCTTAGTAAATCCCAAAGTTGACTGGAATTTGTACCTGCAACCCTGTCAAGAACAGGTCGTTGTGGGTAGTCATAACTATGCCATCTGTTTTCAGAAAAATGAGAAGATATATGCTCTACTTACCAACATTTGGTGACTTCTCAAGTCCTTGAGGAGTTGTTGAAGTCCGTTTTGGACCATCGATTGTGGCATCTTAGTACATTTCTAATATTCTTAAGTTCTACTTTCTTCTCACATTGCCAGTTGGAGTTCATATTCTCATGTGATAGAAGTGATTCTAGTTCTAGCTCCTAGTCTTACAATTCTGTTGTACTTATTTGGTTCACATCTGGTCATATTTGAAATATAACTATTCGGTAAATATTAACACATTTACATGTTAACATAAAAGAGATCCTCTGTGAAAGTAGAGCAATGTTGAGTGATAATTCTATCACGAAATGCTATCTGGAATAAAGAGAAATTCAACAAATGACATATTTCAGATGTTACATTTAGTCTAAGGTAAGTTCATGGTTATTACCATCTAGAGAAATGCTATATAGATTTATAGTTTCATAAATGTGGAAGGAATTTTTAAGTAACACAGCCAGCTTCTTGGATTTAAGTCAGCGATTTTCAAGGAAAGATTTCAGAAAAGGTCTTATTGACTATTTAAAACTCATAATAAATAGCAAAATAAACATATTTTTTAACAGGGAAGACATCTTAAGGACACTAGCGGAAAAAAAATGACTAAGTAAACTACCATTTCTCTCCTCTCCTCTCTTCTCTTTTGTCTCTCTCTGCAAAATCTTAACCAAGTTTAATTATCCACTTCAGTTATCTACTCCATTGTAGATTACTGCCACATACATCTCATTATTCTCCCAAGTTCCAGGTACACAATATTAATGGCTACCTACAATTTGGTGTCACAAAGGCATGCAAAACAATACAACTATAAATGGGTCATCATCACCCCCCAACATTTCCCCTCCTTTCCCGCCACCACACACATACACCAAGCTTGCTCCTCCTTCTCCTCCTATGTGTCTTATTTTAGCTTGGGAGACTGTACAGTCCAAAAGTTGTAGAATGATCTGAAACTCAACTTTCTTTTAATAAAAATCTTACATTTTTTTAAATTTTAATTTCAAAATATTTTCTAATTTTCCCACTTACTCATCTCCTAGTGTCACTACCTTGGTTTATCAATCATTAAAAATTCATAAGATTAATAAAATAGTTTCCTAGTTAGACTCTATGTCTCCAAGTTTCTTCCTTTTTTATTTTAAGATTTATTTATTTCAGATGTGCAGGAGGGTGAGAGGATTCACCAGAGGCAGAGCAGGGAACAGAACAGGCAGACTGAATGAAATACACCGCTGAGGGGAGCAGCTGGTTAGCCAGGAGAGGTCTGCTGCGCCCTATGGGATTCGTCTGCTATGCCATGTGGGATTCTCGCCGGCCAGCCAGGATCGAACCCGCACTGCAGGGCCTCCCTGGTGGCGCAGGCAGTTGAGCACTGCACTGTGAAGCTGTCCAAGTTTCTTCCTAATCCATCTTCAGTATCACTTTCTGAGATTTCTTTTTACAAAAAAAAAAAAAAAAATTAAAGGTCATTTCATATATAAGAGTCTTCAAGATTTCTCACTGTTTCCAAGTCTAAACTTCAGTTTGGCACATTGGATTCTTTATAATTTGGCATTAAAGCATCTTTTCTGACATTTATTGCTGCTTATTTGCAACCCCATAAATGCTAAAATCACATAAACCACTTCATTGTTTCAGAAAAATACCATACCTTCCTTTCTTTGCATATGCTTTCTCTCTGTCACTTAATATTACTGACATACAGCATCTCCACGGTGACTTCCCAGGAGATATTGTGACTCTTTGCTTATTAAACTGTCTTCATGGAGGGAATGGATTATGATTATACTATCAATGTCTAGCAAGTAATAGACATTTAGTATCAGTGAATAAATAAATAAATAAATAAATAGGCACATGCATAATTATATTCACAAGTAAGAATCTTAATGATGTAAGGATAAGGTTGTTAAGTTTTAAGAGTAAATCATTCAAGAGGTGCAGATTTTAGGAAGGGTTAAGCAATTGGAATGACATCATTTTCTCATTTACTTGAAGAATGAAGAAAATGTTGATTCTGCACTTAAAGAACTCAGAGGATGCAACTATACCCCATCAAAAAGTAATTCGAAAATTGTCAAACGTTTCTCACATTTAAAATCAAGTGCATATAAGGGACATCTTTTTCTTATATGCAAAATGACAGTAAGAAACATATTTTTGGATCTTTGATGATAGCAAGGAATAACTTATAGTCATTGTAGGGAAAACGGTTTTCAGGCTTTTCTGCCCTCCCACCATTAGGATTGCCCTGTCTGATGGGGCACCTGCAGTTGTTACATTGTTGTGTTGTTTACTTCTGTGAGCAATGGGAGGAATATTGAGATAGTCACCAAGAAAAGCAGAAGCAGAAGAAGTAGGAGAGAGAGGCAGGAGAGAGAGAAAGAGAGAAAGAAGGCCAGAGAAACCCAAACTGAAGACTTGCTGAGGGCTTGGAGGCCTCCCAGCCTTCTGGCCCCCCTATACCCCTGCCTGCCTTGTACCTGGTTGCTGCACTACATGTAAGAGCTCAATAAAAGCCGGAGAAACCCCACCGAGGGCTAGAGGGTTCCAGGACTCTCATTACCCGTCTGCCAGATCATAGAAAACCTGCTCAGTGGCCATCCTGCCACTATAGTCTTCTTATACTTATATTACAAAATAATCCTAAAATTGTGGTGATATTAATAAAAATACAGGTGATGGATAATGGGCATTCATTAAAATATCTTTACAATTTCATTTATGTTGAAAAGTCTCAATCAAGTTTAAAAATAAATATATTTTTGATGCTGACCAAATGCCTATACAATTATGAACAATTAAAGTGATATACTTATTCATTACAAGAAAGTGAAAATCAAAATCAACAAAAAACTATGAACCAGAGAAACTTTTGGGGGGGTGGGGGGTGGGAGGGGAGGGCTTGGGGTCAGAATGGGGGGTTGCAATTGTGTGGGGAATATAAAAATAAAATTTATTATTTAAAAAAAATTAAAAAAAAGAATCAAACAATTGGAATATAAAAAAAAATAAAGTGATATACTTGTTTTTGCTCTGTGAAACACTATATGTTGTTATATTCTCTCTCCTGTTCCATTTTTTTCACTTTATTATAAATAAAAACTTATAATGATGTACAGTAGATTTATTTATTTTGCACATGGGTAATGGAAAACACTGCTGTATAAGATGGATGAGTTATACATATTTATTTATTACTTTATTAATTTATTTATTAATTTATTACTCTGACAAGGGGAGTTGTAAAGACAAATGGTTTCTAGATGTGGGAAAAAATAATTTGTTCAGAATTTGAAAAAGTAGACATATAAGTAGTTTTTGATGATTATATAATATTAATAAATATAAATTAATAAATATGGGACCTTATGTAGAACATTTATAATCAAACTAAAATCTATAGTGTATATAATAGTCTGGTTGCCATGTTTTAAACACACTATTAGCCAAATTGAGATGTATTGTTATTGTGAAAGCCTGTCAGAATTCCAAATATCCATAAAATTCCCTAACATTAATTTTTCTCAGATTCATTAGACATTAATCTTAGAATATCTTAATCCATTGAATAAGGATTCCAATAATAGTAAACAAGAATCTTCTGACTAATGGAACAGTTGTTACTCCACACAGGTCACAGAGAGGCTGCATTAGACATGCCCAGGCAAGATGGCACTAGGAGTAGTGCCTGCTGCCCCATGGAGGGACAGTCTGCCTCCAAGTCACTCTATTTCAAGCCAATCTCTGACCTCTGTGAATTCTGGCTTTATATTTCTTGGAACGCACACAAAAAATATTTTAAGCTATATGACATTTAAAAATGTGTTTTATTCTTACATACTTAAATTTTTAATTCCTAGCATTTGGAAATCAATCTCTTTCTCAAACTGAGTTCACTGTACAGTACTACTAAGAATTTTAAAGTTATTACTACCTTTAGCCAACAGAGATGGTAATCCTAATGTGCTAATACTTACTTTGTGCCCTTCTTTAACAGGATTCAAATTACAAGTTCGATGTCTTTAATATTCACATAGTGCTATGGAGAAAAAAAATATCATTTTCATTTAATATGAAGGAAATCAAGCACAAAGAAGTTCAATGTCAAAAAGTGGTTTGTTAGAAGATAGAAGCAACATTTAGCTTTCCAGTTGCTCTCTGCGTTCATTTTTATTTAATTTTAAAACAAATTCTTTAACCTTATTTGATTAGAACGCAAAATATATCTCTCAAATTTTTCTTCATGCAATAAAATCTGATTAGCACTTATAGTCTTTTCTTTGTGCCAAGCACTGGAAAACCTCTTGATTTAAGTAGCGTTGTTTAATTTTCAGTCACATGAAATAGCAAAACTAAGGATTTTTTTTCATACTTGAATTAACAAAACATGCAATAAAATTTCCTTCTGTCCTTAAATGAGCAGTGTTATATTCTCTCTGGGGAAAAACAAATGAGAAATCAAAATTCAAATATTTCAGGTTCCCTATAATGGAAACACATTTAATTCTGAGGTTATGCTAGATCCTCCTTAACTAGAACGTTTATTTTAAGATAATACCTAACTGATTTAGCCTTATAATTTTTGCAGTTTATAAAACCAAGTAATAAACTCAAAAAACACAAAAGAACTTTTTTTCTAATATATGGTCTATGAAGTCTAAGTGACCCTGGTAATTGAGACACAGTGTTTTATCCTATACCTAGAAAAAAAAAATAGAAAAAAAAATAGAAAAAAAAAATAAGGATAAAATATGCTAATATCAGGATGTGCTCTGAGAAGCTGTTTTTTAAAATAAATCCTAGATTACAGGTTCTTATTTTTGACTTTTGGGATGTCTGCTCCCATCCTTCCTCCCCCTCCCCCTTATTAATGACATTGAAATAGTGGGGGTCCATTCTGTCAAATACGTTTTATGAACTTTATACTTGGAACAAAGTGGATTTCCAGTATGTGCATTAAATAAACACCAAAGATTGTTGAAAAGGATTGTAATATGATAAATGTTCAATATAACATGTTATATTTTGTTAACTTGTATTATTTTATGTACCTCTTGCTTCTGTACCTTACCTGTTTCAGTTCAGGTAGTTTCACCTTCATGATGCATTTCCTCTGGCACCATACACACCCAAACCTTTCCATGAACTTCATCTTTCTCCGGCTCAAATATCTTAGGATGGTTTTTGACTCCTTAAATCACCTGAGATTATTCCTTTTTCCTTCATGATGGTCACAGAAATAAAACATTATCTATCTCCCTTTGAAACCTTATCCAATTCCCATTGAGCTAAGTTTTTCTTAAACATCAATGTTTATGGTAAATGGAGAAAATCAAAATTTTTTTCATTACCTATTTAAAATTGTATGCAACTACTAAACATCAAATTTGCCTTTAAAAGGACACTGATTCCCAATATGCAATATTTCAATTGTATCATAATGTGTGCTATAGGATTTTTTTCTAAGAAAAATGCATTTTGGATTTTAAATAACTTTTAGGATCTAGCTTACTTAATATCACTGATTGATCTAATATAAGTGCACCGTTAGAGAAATTTTACTCAAATTAAATGCCACAAGTTTAAAAGTCAGCTACCAATTTTTTAAAGAAATATATTTCCTTTTTTCCAAAGTCACAGTTATATAAAATTACTATACTTCAGTAGAATTGGAAGATAAAGAGAATAGGTATATATAATATTGTAGATAAGGGAAGAGTACTGTCACTAAATAACAAATGTGGATAAATTATTGTATGAAATATATGCAAAGTAAAAATAAACATTTTAAAGATGATCTCAAAATTCATGAATAAATATTTAATATGTACAAATATAAATCTATGATTATAATTAAGTGAAAGCATGGATTTAAATGGAGAAATCCCAGTTATGAAGATTAAAAAAAACAACTTACAATGTTTTGATGTTTGTACAAAATTATTCAAAATTTATTAAATTTGAAAACAAAAATAAATTTGGAAGAATATTTCTTTGCTAACATAATGTGTATATAAAATTTACTCTGGTTTATAATTTCATCCTTTTTGTTTTAAATATTCTAGGAACAAACTGAGTATTATGATTTTTTTTTAAACAGCATCACACATAGGTACACATATTTAACATAAAACAATGATTTTACATCATATCCCTTAGCCAGAGGCATATTAAATATCAACGGATATTTAAGGAGATCAAATACTTATGGAACAATAGTTGAGTAACTGGACAGATCTTGAGTAAAGTTAAGTTGAATACAGTCAGAGTTCAACCTTCTATGCCTATCTGGATCACACTAGATATCACCTAATTAAACAAGATATTTGCTACAGAAGTGTAGACTGCCAACACTTACCCATTCCTCAACATATCTCATCAGGATTGTGGCTAGTTCCAATTACTATAATGGTGGATGTCTGTAGTATACTCAGCATACAGTCACTTAAATTATTCTGAACCTATTTGCTAAGATATGCTCTGAAATGGTAACTTGTTTTCTTGACTGTCTACTTTTAAACTAATATATAATGTAGAGAGTAAAATTTGCATTACAGAAATTTAATATGGGAGTACAGCTAAGTGACCTTTCCACCAATATGAATACGGGAATAAAATGAAAGTTTGTTGCTTGAAATGATTATATCCATGAAGTTTGGGAGAGTCTGTTTAAAACTTAAATTCAGAGCAAGTTATTAGAAGTATTACATCCTTACTCAGTCTTAATCCCGAGATGTTTCTCAGCTATGGACACTTTAGAAAGTTATCTTGTATAGATTCTGACATATAGATATTTCTGGAGGAAAAAATAGCAGGAAAATGAGATGGAAAGGCAGATAATATATCTGCCATGTAAAAGCCTAACATACTTGTCACAGGAGGATGAAATACAGCATTCTGTACTCCCTAATTACACTTGAAAGGAGCTCAGGAATTGATATGTTTCCAGAAATGATGGCAGTAACTGTACAAAAAGGCAACTGACTTTGCATGTAATTAAACATGACAAAAACAGATATTTAGCTTTAAAGTTTGGCTGTTCTAAATCTGAAGACTTTGAATTTCATATATGCCTCCCATTATCCCCTTTACTCTAAAAGATGCCCAATCTATTGCAAAGAAAAGGTAATATTTAAGTCAACAAGTTTGTTCAAATGTAGGTTCTGCCATTTGTAACTGGATAATGGACTATAGTACAGTATTACAGAAGTGAATACTTTCTAAAGGCAAAATGAAAAATCTTTCATTCAATGGATCCCAATACTAGTGCTTTCTAATAATCTTATGTTAATGTATTAAGTTCATAAAATTGAGTAGCAATTAGAAACAATTTTCTTATAGCCACTAAATTCCTTATAAGTAAATACATATTCAAAATACTGCCTTTTTAATTAAAATTTTCTGTAAACATACTTGGATACCTTTCTGAGAAACATGATTGTTTTAAAATTTAATTTTTATTCTATTAATTTATTAGGAAGTGTGCAAAATTTCCAATCTATTATACTCATTTTCCCAAAACAATAAAAACAGAGTTGTAGTCTTAGAAATTTCTTATGTTGTATGGGAATTACATAAGAATTATTAATGAGAAAATGTGCAGATGACCCATGAACAACCCAATTTGAACTTTTCAGGTCCATTTAAACCTTTCTAGCTGTGGGTTCTGTACAGATATGTAAGTTGCCTCTCTCTGAGGACTTGAACAGGAAACTTACTATAGGACACTTGAACATTTGTGGATTTCAACCCCCCACCATACCAAGAGGTAACTGTAAGTCCATCTTTGGGGAGTCAAAAGTTACATTTTGAATTTTTACAGGGGTGAAAATCTAATTTCCCAAAGACACTACATTCTTCAAGGGTCAACTGTATTTAATATTGATCGCCATTCCTTGCCTGGCTTCCTAGCCTAATGGACTTCTTTTTCTAGCACAGAAACAGGTTATAACTCACTTATGGTTCCTTTCCCCTTCTTACTGCTACAACTCAACCAGAAGGACATAAAAAATGACTGCCTAACAATTAAAACTGGCCTGCTAGGTTGCATCCAGAAATCAATCTTAATTTAAATCTCTAGTGCCAACTACTATGATTATTTTAAGTCCTGTGTGCTCTTGTGTCTGGTGGAATTCAGCTAAATCTTTTCTAGGTTGCTCACTGGTGAGTCAGGAAATAAAAAAGATGTTCTCTCATTTGATACACAGCAGTTTGGGCAAAGCAGATATTGAACACAGCCTGGAGGTATTGTGATATGACAGAATGTAATATACATTTTAGACCACTACTTATGAGTTATATGACTTGACCATTACCTCTTTGAGTTTCAGTATCTCAATCATTACCTCAATAATCATCTACAAATAATGAAAACAATGGTATGCACAAAATATTGCATGGAACTTTAGGATCCAGGTTAAGACCTAATCTAGAGTAAGTGCTCAGTAAACACTAGGTTTTCTTTCCCCTACTATTCTGTTGTCTCTTGTTATGTTTCTTCATATGGTTTAAATACAATGGAAATTATTTTAATGACATGTATGCATATTAATATTTGACTGAATCTTAAAATTTTAAAACAATGACATAGTGCCTCATAGAGTAACTTAGAGAATGTTGAATAATGTACTTCAAGAGTTGTGCAAACACTTGACATTTTTCAAATAATGCATTGTTTCTTGAATTTCTGTTCTTTATTAATAAAGTACAGACAAATTAAGATTTCTGGAATGGATATGGAGTCTAAGGAAGGCAAAGTTTGTCTTATGATTGGGATATCATCATTAAATTTAAATATAGATTTAAAACCTTGTTCCAGGTCTTATGGTGATGGAAGAATAAGCCAGGAACCCTTCTCCTCATTTCAAACCCGGTGCTCTTAATAAAACTCCAGGAAGTTACACAATGTTTGATAAGAGTTTAAAAAGAGCCAAGACTTTTGTAAGCAAACCAACTAAGTATTGTCAGACTTGTTTACGTAAAAAAAATTGTGCACAATTTACATTTCTAAATTTTTTATATTAAGGAAAGGAGGAGACTATTCCAAGTTTTCCAAGTTCCTTCTGACTTCTTTAAATTTGAAGTTAAGGAATGATCTCAAAAGACCAGCTACAGATGGGTGAGTGGAGTTTATGCTCGCTGGAAGGAGTGGTAAGAAGCACATTCTGGATGATTTTCAACAGATTAGGATAATCTATATCTATGATGTACTGGTATACTACATGAAGCTGATACTTTGCCAGCAACTGAGTAAAATTGAAAATGTATGCAACTGTAGTTTAAGTTGTATTGTGTGCTGCCCAACCTGTTGTCTATGTGCCACAAGAAAATAAAACATTAATTAAATATAGCATGTTGTCCTATATAATTCAAAGGTAAGTAGAAACAAAAAAAAACCTTTTGTCTTATTTTCTTGTAAAGATATGAAAACTTCATATAAACATTCTGATAAAGAGACATGGATAGTAGTATAATCCTTTTTTAAAAGAAAGACTTTGGAATGAATTGTTGAAATCCATATACCACCACTCCTCTGTGTTTTTACTTAAGATTTAAAGATTTTCAGTCTAGAAATACAGTTCAATCATTTTTCACCATTACCATTTAAAAATCTTATGTTTATAAGAGATACCATCTGTAGTGTAAATAAGCACAACTAACTGTCACAGAAAAAGAACTTTACTGTACATCAGTATATCGGTAAACACATACATCACCCCAAATCACCCCTACATAAATTTATTGGCATGTTACAAAAAAAGTCTATATTGTTCATGTTCTTTGGACAAGTATCGCCACATTCATTTTGTATTTTAAAAATCTTTTGAAATTACAGTATTTCATTTATTTTTGTGTATGAAGTTTCCAAATTTCTGCATAAATCCTCGAAACTTGTTTTCATTTGGCTGATATGAGTGATAAACACCAGTATTGTAATTAAGCATTGGGCTGGACCTGCCATAACTATTGCCCATAGTTGTGGATTTTATTTCTGGGCGGTGTATGGTGGAATTTGGCATGTGGCTTGTTGGCTGAACAGAGCTCTCGATCTTACAAAACGGCTCAAAACGACTGTAAACACGCCGATCAGTTGACCGAGATCTTAGAAGCTCACTGGGTTTGGGTCTTGGAGAAGCTGGTTTTCTTTCAGAAGCAACACCTGCATTAATCTCCTTAGAATCTTGGTACTGGATCTGTTCGGTGTTAAATCTCGGGGCAGAGGCATCTCCTGCCCTTTCCAGGAACTTTATTTCAGGTGCCCCTGGTGATGGGATTAGTTTACTGCTTTCATCACATGGCGAGCTCCTCCCCTGTGATGAGCTAACTGTTACATCTTCTTTACTCTTGTGAATGCTGCCTTGTGAGTTTGATGAGGAAGACCGCTTTCGTCTAGGAGAGGCATCAATTTTGGGTTCTGATTTTTTTGGTTTTTGATTCTCTTCAGTCTCAGAAACCAAAGTGTCAGAGCTACTACACATTTTATAAAAGGCAGGTCCCTTATTTTTGGATAGACTTTCTTTCTTTTCAGGGGTAAGGCTAAGTAATGACCTTAGCTTCTGAGATCCCTTTTTCAAAAAACTTGGGGAACCCTTAACTTCCTTCTTTGAAGTGAGTTCTTTGTTAGGTTCCTCTTTATTCACATCATGCAAAGCAGCAATGGAAACAGACTTGGTAGCAGCGCTGCCTGGAGGATCCCTCTTGATATCTTCTCCCTCCTCTTCCATGCTGTGGGTCACATTGTGCATGCTTTTGGAACCTTTCAGCAAATCCTCTTTGGGCTTTTCTGGTTGTCTAATCCGATTCCTAGTAAGTGTACTATAGACGTAATGCTTATTATTTCCGTGATCTAAATTGGCTTTTGAATGGTCAAAGTATGGGAAACTTCGCCTTTTAAGCAGGTTCTCATTTTGTTGATTCTTTAGGTTTTCTGTCTGCTTATTTACACATAAGGTCGAGTACAAATAGTTGTTTGTCTCTGCGTGGCCATTTGTACTTTGGTTTAACACTGGGGAGTGGCTTTCAGGAACCTGCAACGTGTGCATTTTGGGTGGCTCTGATGGCTCGTTGGGGATGGATTCTGGCAAGGGTTTATCTGTCGAATGCTGTACAGGTGTAGGAGTGTCTGGAGCCTCTTTCGGCGTGTGGTCACTTCCCTGAGAGCCAATGACAGTTGAATTTGAGGAGCCAGTTGTACAGCTGCTCACTTCCTGCTGCTCAGGTAAAGTTGGTTTAAACACAAAAGAGGAACGGAGTCGAGAATGATTATAGAGGGCGTTGGCTTTCAAAGTCTCATTCCCATCGTAGCTCTCCAGGCGGTCACCTAGAGCTGATCCGTTTGCATCAGGTGCTGCTTCGGAATCATTCAAGTAGGATTCGATTCTCCAGTTACGCAAGAATGACTTGGTGGTGTGTTCAAGGGTTGGCATTCGTTGTTGCAAAAAGCGAATATGATTATCGGTTCCGTTAAAGGACCTCCGCATATTTGAATTCCTCTCAACGAGGTTTGTTGTTTTTCTCTGTGCCAGCCGGTCAGCAAAACTCTGGGCAGGTGTGTTATGGCGGCTGACATAGCCTCCCCGCGATGAGGACGCCACGCTGAGACTATCCGAAGGCCTCTTCCAGGTACCAGGAGGATTCATGTTTCGATTCAGAGCCCTGTTAAGCATCAGGTATGGCGCTGTCTCTGGCTGTTCCCCGGCATAGCTGTGCCTCTTCCAGTTCTCACTTACCTGATTGGGTTGATGCTGACGGACTGCGTTTGGACCATTAAAGTTTGGAACAAAATGTGGTTTGTATCCATGATTTCTTATGCCATATTTGTCGTGTTCATTTAGAGCATATATCCCTCTATTTTTGAAGTAATTAGAATCTAGTTTGTGACTGATCTCTTGTCTAGCAAAAGGGTTTCTTTGGCTGGAAACAGACGCTAACGAAGAAACCGAACGCTGGTAATTGCCATTCTCCCAGAGTGTTTTCCCACGCTTTACCCTTGCTGATTCTTCCTGAGCGAATGAACTGGGGACACAGGATCTGGCATAGAGGGTTCTAAATTCTTCATCAAAGGACTCAACAAGTTGTCCTGTGATTATCTGAACCATGCTGAGATGAACTTTTTCAAAGGACCACATGTAGCTGGAAAAAAATCAGAATTGGAAAATATTAATTTCGCTAAAAGATTAATGATAACATATGATTCTACTAGGAAAAATATATTATTTGATATTGGTGGTGAAAGATTATTTTTGTTTTTTCCTTGGCTACTGTAATTTAGAAGCTCTTCCGTCATTATGTGCTTGCAATAGATATGTTCCCTCTCTTCCATATTTGATTTTAAATAACAAAGCATCTCAAGTTCTGGCTTTGACCATACCCCTAATTTATTGCCCTACTTTCCAGGAGTCCAAAGAAAAGGCTGCAGTACAATTTGCATTTCTGGCTATGAACATTTTATGGGATAAACAATGACATTATATTTGATATATATATACATTCTGGCATGGGGTAGGGAAGCAAACACTGGAGAAAAAACTGAGAGACCTGACTCTGGTTCTGTTGCCCCATGAACAAGGGCCTCAGTTTCCTCATGTCTAAACAAGAGAACGTGGATGGCATACTTGTTATAATTTCTGATAGCTCCAACATGTCAATACAAGATAGGTCTGTGATAATACCTGTATTTTACCTCTATGACTTAGTATAATTTTGGAGGTCAGCTGTTATAAACAGAGAATTTGTGGGTAGCAGCCGCAGTCACTGAAGGGCATATTCATTCATCTAATATACACAGGATGGATAAATTTAATTCGCATAAACCATGCCAGTTAAAATGTAAATTAAGGTCTTTTAGTATAAAATACAAATTCTAGGAAATTAAAGTTCATAGCTCTATTACAGTACTTAATGGAACTCCAATCTCTTTCCTAGAGTTTACAGGTGACAGCTGACTTGAAATTTCATATAAAATATCAAATCCCATCTTAAAAAAACTCAATAAATCTAGACAACATAGAAAGTCACTGAGCTAAAGAAGGAATTGCTAATACATGGGTGCCAATAATAAATCTGATACGAGAAGGCTAACACGAAAGAAAAAGACAGAGATATTCTCTATGAATCAGCTTTCTGTTTATACAGGGGAGACAATGACAGTCAGGTGAATATAATAAAAGAATGTGTACTGTAATAATGTATACAAAATACCATAAACAACACTGTATAACTTACGGATATTATTATTTTGATATGCTTAATTTATCTAGCCTGCTGACTGAGTGCATGCTGTGGAAAGACTATTTACTTGGTTCCCTTCATGGACAGATGAGTGGCCCTAGGGCTGGTTTAAAAAAAAGTATACAGAGTGAATCATTAAAGGCATTTTCATTCCAGCTGAAGATATCAACATAAAATACAGTAGACACAGCAACTAAAAGAATGGTCAGCTATAGAATATGAAAAAATCTTTAGAGAAAACTTTGAGAGTTTAGATCCCCAGAAGTTCAGACCTGAGGGGTAGGGAAGGATAATTTGTATAGAAGAAGAAAACAGAACTAGGAAGGAGGCAAGGAAGGCCATGTTTGGGTCTAACACAGAAAAAAAATTGTATTTAGCTGAAATAAAGAAGTTACATAAGATTGATGAACTAGTGGGGAAAATCCTGAAAGCAGTTTGTGTAGGATTTGTTACCAAATCTGGATAAATTATAATAAAAAGATATTTGAGGAATGATTTTTTCTAATAGATATTTGACATACAGATTTGAAAGATAAACTGAATTCACTACAAATTAAAATAGTAATAATAAGGTGGAATGAACCAAAAACAGAGTGAAAACTGGAATGATGAGCAAAAATTTAAGCCAATAACAAGAAGAAAGAATTGGCAGATCTGTATGTTATGAAGGATGTTTATAGGTTAAAAAAATAAAAAACCTTCAAGTGTTGAGCTTAGGAAACTGAGAACGGTGCCAGTAAATGTGTTGCAATTAGAAAAGATTTGGTAAATCAGAATTTACCAAATTTAATCAAAATTACCACTTTGGTAAATCAGAAAATAATATCCTAATATAATCTCAGGTGAAAGAAAAGGCATTCAAATGGATACATTCAATTCAGAGATTAGTCTCAGGAAATGCTGGACAGCTTCACAAAAAAAAGAGCCATTTATATTGACATTTAGAGAACTTTCTGTAAAATTTTCAGGATAGCAGTCAATCATTCTGCTCTAAACCCAACTGTTGATAAGCATTTCCTACATAATTTTCACTCTATTTCATAGAATCCAATTCCTAAATATCAATACATAACGAAATATCAGCAGACATTTGAAGAAAGTTGAAGACAGTTTATAAAGTTTGGTAGCTTAGATGGAAAAACAGAGACCTGAAGAAACAGAGAAAAAGTACAAAGAAGAGTTATGAACAGTCACATAAACTATAATCATTATCTTCAAAGAAATTAAGAGAAAATAATACACTGATAAGATGTGAATGGGACATTATGAAAATGGTGAAAGTAGCAAATATTCAAAATATTTGCTTAGCAAAATTTGAAAAGAAATGTAACTCCTCAATTATCATAATATAAAGTCAAGAGATATAATCTAAAAATGATGAATCAGGAGATACCAGTACAGTCATATGGTTACAAAAATGGAGTTAACTATCAGAAGAAATCGCTAAAAAAAATCAAATAATTGAATCTGGAGGGTAGGAACCAGGGGTAGAGATGGAGAACAAAAATGAATACTTTGTAGTGCATATCTTTTAATAATAATTGGTTTTTAACTTGTAATATATTTACTAACTTGTAATATATTTACTGTAATAAAAATGAACTTACTCCTTTCACCCCCTCCAAAAACTATGTCACGTACTAATCATGACATTCAGTGGGTGGTTATGAATTCATGTTTAAAAAAAGTGTCTCAAAAACTCCGAGTTCTTGGCTCAGGGTTATAAAGACATCCATGAAGTGAAAGTGGTTCCAGGAAAGTGGGTGAGTGTTTATGTCTAAATGCAATGATCATTAAGTCTGATCAAAGATGGCACCACAGATGTGACAAATTTAGTGTAACTTGTCTTTTGATTTTTTGTTTCTTTTGTGTATGGAAATTTTTTTTTTTTTTGGTTTAGACAGATAATAAAGCTACATGATTCAAATTATAAATTTTTTTTGAAGGTAACTTACATGGAGATCATAAGATCAATAAAAAGGTTTAGAAAATTCTTTCTCAGCCAATTTCTGGATAATCCCTTACTAATTATCTCCCTTACTAAATACCTCTTAAATAAGGGTATTCAATTCACAATATGATTTTTACACATTAATTAAGAAGTACATAAGTGTTGTTTCTCATCATTGTTAGTATGAATGTATGACAAAACACCTGTTGTATTTTCCTGATAAACCATCACCAAGACATGTGAGTTGTCAGATGATGTGTGACTATGGTGAGGACAGATGCCAGGCCTCTCTGGAAATCCTGGGAGATTAGAACATGAAGATATATGGCAAATAATTTGATTTAGGAGGAAGATATCTTAAATGTGTCTATGAGAAAATCAACGGCTAGAATGTGAATGACTAAGGCTGTTTTTAACCATGGGAAGTAAAAGTTTATTCAGTTTCTACAAAGATTGGCTTACAATTGTTTCACCAGATCCAGTTAGAATTTTGTTAGCAATAGAAAAAGTGCATGATAACTCATCAGTAAAGAATGACTATAGTATAGCTGAGATCCACTAATTCTTTAAAGAAGTATATTTAAGATTAATATGAAATAATAAAGAGAATGGAGTTGGTTTATAAAATTCAATGAATATTTATAATCTGTGGTCTGAGGCATTCCATATTAACTTCCATAAACAGCAACTTCAATTTTGTATCTGGCTTATGATAAAGATATAAAGATAAAGTTTTTGTTACTATTGTATTTTTCCAAAATTCAATTCTAAAGTAATTCAGGTACAGACACCCCAAAATAGAGCACTTATTAATACCTAGTAGACAGCAAAACACAGTTGAGGTGACTATTGACAATCATCCTAAAAACCAAGTTACATAATAAAAATAGAAAGCATTAATTATGATAAGAATAAATAATATGCACCATTCTATAAGTAGAGTAAACTCCCAATTTTAATTAACACTTCAATTAAAAACCCACTAAAACCAAGTGGGTCTGAACAAGTATATACACATTTAATGAGTCTTTAAAAGGACTCATTAATTTCAATCACTAGTTGTAATTTCTGCTCTTAACAAGTTTTCCTTTGGAATGCCAAACAGCATTTTCAAAAGAGGATTTTAACAGATAAAAACAGTTAAAGCAAGCCCTAAAATCATAGTTAACATTAGAGCTTGGGATGCATTAACTCATTTAGTTCTCACAACAACTTGAGGTTGGTGCTATGATTATCCTTATTTTATAGAAAAGCAATCTAAAGCACAAAAAGTTAGGTAATTTGTCCACACCATTGTAACATGTCACCTCCTCTTGTGACCTTTTAGATTGTTAAGAGAGGAGGTCAAAATCTCCCTCATAATGTTCTGCTTATGTCCACCACTTTTCTGGCTACTTCCCATAGCCCTTGGTTATGAGTCTCCTCTGCTCTGGTAACCTAGCAATTCACATGTGTTTGGTGCTGTTTCACTAGCCTCTTGATATCACCTCACTCTGTATCCCATTCATGACTGATGTCCAGATTTATAAGGGACTACTAGTGTAGCAATCACTTAAAGGATTATTCTTTGCGATCACCCAGGCCAGAATTGTCTCTGGCCCTTAGCTATGGGTATTTAGACAAGTCACTTTCAAGAATTTCAGTATCAACATTTGTAAAATGTAGATGAAAATGCTGCCTTGTAGATTAGTTGTAAAAGACTGGGTGTGAAATAGGTGAAAGAGCCAAACTAGAATAGGGTAGATATTTCACCAGTGATAAATTAGAAAGTTTTCAGGGAGCAGAAACTGGGCCTAGTAACTTTTTCTACTATCTTCCAGGGCATTTTTAACAGCCAGACTCTTGAATTCTTTTTTGGTGGTGCTATAGTGACTATGTGATAATTATCAAAATTTTAATAATAATAAGAAAACTCCATTTGACAGTTTTTATAATGTGATAAACAGCTTCTATTTTTTTTAAAGATTTATTTATTTATACAAGAGCTGGGGTACAGGCCAGAGGTGTGGGAGGGTGAGAGGATTCACCAGAGACAGAGCAGGGAGCAGAACAGGCAGATGGACCAAAAGCACTGCTGAAGGGAAGAACGGGTGCGAGAGGAGAGGTTTGCTGCACCATGTGGGTATCTCCCTGGCTGGCCGGGAATCGAACCCACATTGCAGAGGCTGCTGACAGCCCCACAGCATGGCATTCAACCCTCTGTGCCACTGGGAAGACCCACAGCCTCTATTTTTTATGGACAGTTGTTATCAAGTCCACACTATGTATTATTTTCATGAGGAGCAAAAACACTTTTCCTTTCATAGAGTTATAAGGAAACTGAGATATTAATCAATGACCTCAGTTAGGAAAGAAGAACTTAAAGCCCAAGGAAGTTATGTCATATGCCATGTAGAAAGGATCCCCATAAAAAGGGGAGGTTCCATGTTCCCTGCCCTGCCTAATGAAGGGTGGAGCTTAATGGCAAGAAGAAACTAAGAAGAAGACTTAGAGGAGACATGTGGAGCAGAGAGACATGGGATGGAGGGCAAGCTGGCTTCTCTACCCTGAATTGTACCAGGGACTTGAGGACATGGAAGGAGACACATGGAGCAGAGACTAAGAGAGATATTTGGATGAGATGTGAGTGAGAGGCACGTGGGGAGGTTGACAATGGCAGGCTTTAACTTGTTATACTTTGATTTTGTTTCCTTCCTCCCAGAATTGTTGGCCCCCTTCTGGCCCTTTCTGTTGGTTCCCTGTTAGAAGGTGCCTTCGATCTATGGCAAGCTTTTGGGGCTCACTGGCCCTCTTTTGTGCCAACCCTGTTTGGGCATTTAACCAAAAGCTGACGGGTAACTTCGGTGTTTTATGGAAAAATATTCTCTTCTCTTTTTATGCACACTATCCTATTAAAATTCTTTCATGCTAAGAATATGCTTTGTCTTTATATGGCAGATGGCAGAACCCATTTAAAGCATGAAGATTTGAGGTTGCTGAGGTACCTACAGTCTGCTTGCTAACATTCTTAATGTCTTAATGTTCTCCAGAGGTATAATCATGACTAAAACCTAGATCGCGAAGCTTCCATGTGATCTTTTCTATTTATTTTTAAGAATAAACAGATTATATTAAAGCCTGAAAAATAATCAATTTGATAAAAATCTAAAGCACTGGAGGGAAACACAATGGTCTTTCTTACCTGTAGGAACCATACATCACTTTCTGGCAGTCAATTAACAAAAATTTCTGTTCCAGTTTTCCATGAAATTTTGCTCCTGTTTTTGAAAGATAATCTTGACCCTTTACTGTCCGCACTCGAATATTCTAGAATTATATGTAAATATAAGTGAAAATTATGGCTAGAAAGGAGATAGTTTGAAAAGTAAAATATATGTCAATATAAAGCCCTAGTACCTAATATAATTGAAATAAATTTTTAAACATATACCAAATCAAGAGTAAAAATCAAATTTTAAAATTTACTGAAGAAAAGAAATACTCAAGGAAAATAGTCACTTAAAATATATATTTTAACTAAACTTAAATAGCAAATATTACCTTACATTTACACAGATGGTCTCATAAATTACTTAGGATCCTACTGCAAGAAACTCTTTCAGGTTATAGAAGCCTGAAGCCAAAACAAGTAAAATTAAAATCCACCTTTCTTTTAAAATGTTAAGTAAATTATTCCAGTCAAGTCTGTGGTTTTAAGGTTTGGCATGTCAAATGAGGCAACTTTAACTCAAAAACTTAAATGTTCCACCATGAAGTGAACTACAATAACAGCATGTTTTCAATTATATTCTGAAAGTACAAGGTGACGCTACATATATTACTTTCCAATTTTAAATTTGAATAGAAATAGTTTAACATGCCTTAAATTTGACTGAGATAAAAATAGTACACATTATGCTTAAAAACAAAAACATGCAATTCTTACCCTGAGACGCTGAACTTGACAACCCTGTTTTTCAGTCATAGTTAAAAAATGATTAAAGTTGAACTCGTCGAGCAGAATGTACACGGATACACCACGAGTTGATGCCTCCACTATTTCTTTGAAAATGTCCACATCTGTAAATATATCCATCACTAAAGCAATGACCTGTTAAAGATAAGATTATGAAACAGCTGTTGATACTCAATAGGGAAAGATACAGAAATTGCTTTCTTTCAGTAAAAATTAAACAAAAGAGAAAACAATTAAATACATTATATATATATATACAAACATCTGCAGTTTTCTAAGAAGATTAAAAGGTATATGAAAAATAAACAAGTGACTATTGACAAATTTGTAACACTCAGAAATTTCATACTATTTTCCAAAGGGAATTTGCATTTCAGTAGGATGTTAAGCACAGGGCAAATCCAAATCGTGGCTTGCCCTACAGGGCAGATGGATGGGGCAGGTAGATGAAGGAAGAAATAAGTGCTAGAATTTTTCACTGGAAACATTTCCATGGGAAAGCAACATTTCTTTAAGCATTTGTTAAATGCTTAAAGAATAAAATGCTTAAGAATAAAAATCTTGAGGAAATGAGAGAAAAAACAATTTAGAAATAGAAATAAAAATAGGAAGGGAATACATATAAGAAAGAATATAAGAAGAAGACTTGAAGGTCAGAAAATTAAATACACATGCCTCAATTAGCTTGACAAAAAAAGGTCAAGAAAAGTGATAATATTAAGGGAGGTAAATGCAGAGAAAAATAACCTCAAGAGCAGGCCCTTTAACAGGAGAGAGTCCAGGTTAACTGTTAGAAGCAGAACTAGTATTGATTCTTAAAATCAATGGGAGTGAAATGGTGCAGAAGAAGGTAAATCACTGAATGGGCTACCTGCTTGTTCCAGAAAAGGAGGCCACAATCCTTGCCTCTTATGAAACTCACATTCTAGTGGGGCAAGATAACATAAGCAATAAACATAATACACAGGTAAGTTAGGGAATAAATTACAAGATGATAAGTTTATTGGGAAAAAAAAGATTAAGATAAAGGGGATCATGAAATCCTGCAAATGAAGGAGGGGTTTTGGGTTTCAGAATAGGTCTCTTTGAGAAACTGTTCCTTGAGCAAAGACAAAAAAGGAATTGATTGGGTTATCAAAGTGGATATCATGAGGAATTGTGTTCCAGACAGAGGGAACCTGCAGTGCAAAGGCCCTAAGTCAGGAGCATGGCTTGCATGGTCAACAAACAGGGAGAAAGCAGGAGTGAAATAAGATAGGGTTAGAATCATCACAATGTTTTCAAGGTATTAAGAAGCCCTCCCTGTTTTTTTCTGAAGATTGTGAGCTGTTAGAGGTTTATAAGTTGAGGCCATGGAATGTAATCTGATTTATCTTTGAAAAAGATTGCCTGACTACTGAGTTGAGAAAAAACCCTAATGGTGAGAGCCAAGTGGAAACAAGGAGGCCAGTTATACTGGAGCCATACAAATGGGTGGTGATGGTGATCATGAGCAGGATGATCCTGGTCCTGGCCATCATCTGTGATGAGGAGAATGACCAGATACTGAATCTCTGATCTGAACAGACTGAATGTGGGATGCAAGAGAAAAGCGGGGAAAGGAGTAGGTGACTCTTAAGATTTTTTTTGGCTTCCTAACCTGAAGGACTGAGTTCGTATCACTTGAAACAGGTAAGAGTACAGATAAATTTTAGGAAGGAGATGAGTATGGTGAGTTAATTTTGAGGTGCCTCGCTATCAGTGGAATGCTGAATAAAGGGCCTTGTCTAGACATGTCAATCAGGTGCCAGTGAAGATAACAATTAAATCCAGTCATCAAAGGAGAATGGATAAAAAGAAGGATTGCACCCCAGGACAAAAGGAGGTACTAGCAAAGGAGACTGAGGAAACCAAGAGGAGGAGGCACCTTAGAAATCAAGATAGTGTATCAAGAAGGAGGGTGTGCTCAAGAAGGTTATACCCTACTAACAGGTCAAATAATGTGAGGGTTAACATATCACTGAATTTAGCAGATTAAAGATTATTGATGGCTTCCACAAGAGCAAAAATCTTATCGATAGAAACTAAAGAGGGAATGAGAGGGCAGGTACTAGAAATAGCAGGAATAAGCAACTCTTTTTTGAATGATCTGGCTTCGATTAAAAGCAAAGTAATGACAATATCTATGGGTAAAACTGGGCCAACTTGTATTTTTGTCTTGTTTTAAGGTCAGAAGAATAGCAGCAGCACATCTGCATAGTAATGAAATGCTCCATTAAAGAGAGGAAATTAATGATGCAAGAGATGGTAGGAGGTGGCATGGAGGAGAGAATTTCCAGAACAATGTCTGAGTAGGCAATAAGAGATAGAATCTAGTACAAAAGTTAAATAATTAGAGCACAGAGAATTAAGACAAGTAAAAGATCATTTATAACATCAAATCTGGAGACCAAATATTAGGGTGAGATGCTGGTAGATGGGCAGAGGTGGCAGTGGATATACAGTAGTCAGTTCTCTTCTGATGTGCAAATTTTCTCAGTGAACTGGAAAGGCAAGTTTTCAACTGGAAAGACTTTGGAGTATGGGAGAATGTTAGTGGAAGGAGGAAAGTGGTATTAACCAGTCATCTAGAATGGGGAAAGGGAACAGACTACGTAAGTATCATCAATGACTAGGCAGCATTAAGGACTCACCAGGTCACAAACTTAAAATGAGAACAGTCAGTGTTATTGTGGGTTCTTTTGCAACTTTGTTTAGCTGCAGGGGCAGAGGTATGGAGCAGGCAAAGTGCTTTAACCATGGAAGTGTTTTCGCCATGAGAATATAACAGAGAGAGAAGGAAGTAGAATTGAGGGTGAACGTAATCTGGAGTGACTAAAATGACTGACCTTGGGATTGAAACTAAATAGAGGAGAGAGAAGGTCAAGGATGTGTGAGGCAGTGAAATGGAAGTAGAGTCAATAGATCTGAGGTCTTGCTAGGACAAATCAACAGAAAGTATTATTATTTTACATTGACAGTACTAGTAAACAATATATAGTGTATCTTTTATTTTTTTAAAGATTTATTTACTTATGCATACAGGAGCTGGGGTGTAGGCCAGAGGTGTGGGGGGTGAGAGGATTCACCAGAGACAGAGTGGGGAGCAAAATAGGCAGATTGACTGAAATACACTGCTGAAGGGAGCAGCAGGTAAGACAGGAGAGGTCTGCTGCGCCATGTGGGTAGCTTCCTGGCCGGGGATCAAACCTGTGCCAGGGATAGAACTTGTGTTGCAGTGGCTGTAGATAGCTTCACAGTGCTATGTCTTAGCCCCGTCAGCCACAAGGGAGGCCATTATACCTTATCTTTTAAATGTAACAGTTCAGATAAAATGATATGCTGTTGTATTTATTCAATACTACAATAAACAAAATTGGCAATGAATGGATAATTATTAAAAGACTGATTGTTCTATACGTTATTTTTTTCTAGTTTTGAAAATTTTCATGGCACAGTTTAAAACAAAATGTAATAAAGGAATATTGAATACTAAGCAGCTAACAGAGGAAGTAATCCAGAAGTGTAAGCAGGTGCTTGTCCCTTTGGGACACATGAATTAGGTTATACAGAATTTTCAGTTATTGGCTATAAGAACTAAGGATAAGACAGGGAGTCACAGACTGAGATACAGAAAGAAAGATCATGGCAGAAGTGCAAATAACTTGTCTTTAGGGGGATATCTTAAATGTTTATTGAAATTGGTAGGAATTGAGAAAGGACTAGTGTTGGAACATTATAAGATATCAAGGAACAACATTATTAAGAAATGAGAGGGAAAGGGATGACCTGGGAATAGACATAGGGCAGTAACAGTCCAAATAGTGTAATGAATATATTGTGAATACATTAGAAGATGAGCAAAGCCATAGATTAGACATCAAATCATTTTCATTTATTCTAATGACATTAAGATATAATAAGGGATCATGCGCAAATTATACAAGTTGATGACATTCTTCAAGCTACCTGTGAAACAACTTCAAATAGGTTTTTCTCTAGGAAGAAAAATTTCAATTTTTCTTGTGACTTTGTATAAACATTTTTTTATTTATGAAAGGTATGAGATAACAGAAGAAAGGAGAAACTATAGATAATAACCTCACTATTGTCTTGTGAAAGTTCATTATACCATTAAATATGTAAAAAAAACCTTCAAATCACATCCACAATTGATTAATGCAGTGATCATTCACTAGTGAATGGTGTGATGATATACGGGCATCGAGATAAAGAAACGAAAATGCCTATATTACAAATGTGACCAAATATCTTAAAAATATGGCTGGGGGCTAAGGGTGATTTTGGTGGGGGGTGCACTATGATGGCAATATCTGAGTATCCCAATATCACTTCAATTAAAATTAAGTAATTGATAATAAGCAAAAATATATTTTTGGAGCAGCCTGGCATTAACATTCTTTTAAACAAGAAAACAACTCTTTTAAGTAAGCACTATTATACAACATGATATTCTTTAAGAAACTAATCAGCATATCTAAGGAAATTATTTTCAATTTGCTGTAGTCTCATTAACAAATTACTTGGGACTTTGGGAATGAACAAAAACACATTACCAGCATAAAGAAAGGTTTTTGCTTGTAAAAAGTAATTGAAGTCACTTAGCCAATGGATGATTCCAGCAACCAAAGATAGAAAAAATGGGTCTCTCTTGCATGACATATAAAACACTGAATCAGGGTCCAGGAGACCAGATTACACATCTTTGACAAGCTTATCTAATGTCAATTGAGTCAGAGGACTTATTAAGACTTCTGGTTCCCTGCTCTCTTGCTTGATATGTTGAAAATCAAGGTCTTATGGAAATTCCAGCTGAGCCAAAAATGGTGAAATAAAATAAAATAAATAAAATAAAATCAGTTCTTTTTTTTATATTATTGTGTATTATGTTCCTGGACAGGAAAAAGAATGAAAAATGAGGTATGCCAAAATTTACCTGAAGGTATTTCATTCCTGGTGAATTATGTAAATCACAGTGCAATAGAAAAGACCACAATTACTATATATAAAATCAAAGAAAAACTAGAACCTAATTAGTGTAAGGCTTTTCAAAAAGGCACATCAATTGATTGTATAAGTCAATACAGAAACTAGTTACATAAAATGATTTCATTAAAGTACCATGCCATACACTAAAATTTTCCTCTTGCTTCGTCATTAGTCACTGTTTTTTTCCTTGGTTTTAAATTGAAAAAGTAAATAAAAAATTGTACTCATCAGCAACATGAGACACAGAAATTTTTTAGAAATATACTCCAGGTTGTTTTTAAGATTGGAGTGAAACTTTGCATCTTTTAGTAGTTTTTGAGAAGCTTACTCAAGGATGTTTGTTTTCACTTGTTTTTCTCATGGCAGTAAATTTTCCTGAAGTGACCCAGGCACTAGAGGTCACACTGAAATAAAGCAATATAATTACTGATGAAGTTACGATAAGTTCATAGTCATAAAATAATTTAAGGCCATTAAAGAGAGTACACAGGTATTAGGTAATATGTTATAATAGTAATTCAGAGAAAGAAAAACAACATTGTTATGTACTTGGTTATTAGGGGTGGGTACTAATAGAGCGAAATAGATGGACAGTGCTTCAAGGATAAGGTTTTTTTTTTAAGATTTATTTATTTATGCATACAAGAACTGGGGTACAGGCCAGAGGTATAGAGAGGTGAGATTATTCACCAGAGACAGTAGGGAACAGAACAGGCAGATTGACTGAAATGCACTGCTGAGGGGAGCAGCAGGTGAGACAGGAGAGGCCTCCCTGGCCAGAGATCAAACTTGTGCTGCATTGGCTGCGGATAACTTCACAGTGCTGCAACTTAACCCATTGCACCACCAGGGAGGCCCCTTCAAGGATAAGGTTTAAATAATGAATACAGAATATTTTTTAGTTGCCCAAGGTGGAAAAATAGCATTGTAAAGACACATTACGCAAAAGTTAGAATAAAGATGATAGTAATATTTTAATTAATCTTTATGAACTAATCTAAACCATAAAGATCATTATGCTTAGAAACATGTAACACATTTTTGAAAGAATTTATACAGATTATGAAGAAACTTGAAAATTTAACACAAGTTTAGATTTGATCTGAAGAGCCATATAAGTCCAGAAATAGAAAGTTTCTGGCCACAATGTTGGGGAAATGTGACTAGTAGCAATATTCATATTGGAAATATCCAAATTCTAATGAGTCATACTGCCTGAAAATTATGAAGTCCCATTATTATTTTTATTATAATGTTCACATTTATAAATGTACTGTAATACCAAAAAAAAAAAAAAAAAAGAGGTAGAAACCAGCGATAACAAAGATGTGAAGTGAAAAGTTGAAAATCAGTAATAGATTCGATAGAAAATACTCATCACAATGCTGGGCATTGAATACTTGCATTTCCTTAGAAATAAGTTTCATGATCCTCAGTATTTTAATTTTGAGCCCTACATTGTTTTTCCCTTTGCAAGCTATTAAGAAACAAAGTCATTAGCAATATACTTTTATATGACCTAGATATTTAGTGAAATGTAAGTATACCTTGGGTTAGTTAATGTTCTGTTGTCACAGAACTGCAGTTATCATCCTCAGAATGGAGAAATTGAATATTATACCTCTGATACTTTAAAATACTAAGCACCATTTGAAAAGATCGTACTTTCTTGGCAGTTGCCTGCTCAGAGACAGGATTTACTATTTCCACCAGAAGAAAAACTAAAGAGTACAAATTAAAAAAAAAAAAAAATCAATGGAATTCTGTAATAGCTGTATTTATAATAAAATTCAGTACATCTAGAAAACTTAAAGACTTGAGTAACAGAAATAAAAGGAAATGATCACTTAGAGGATATGTGTCTTTGAATCTGTAAAAGCAATGTGCTAAATGGATTGCAGGGAAAAAAAAGACTGGTATTAAGAATAACTACTTTTAGTCCTTAAACTTTTGCAGCCTAAGTACAAATGTCCATTTTATGAAAATTTATATATACTATCATGTGTCCACTGCATATTATTAAGGTATAGTTTAACATTATGAATATTTTAATTTTATAGATATTTAAGTATATAGAGTAATAGTTATATGAATATAGCATTTGGTTTTGGCTATACTTTTCACCTGGGGTTGAGAAGACATAAGGCAACTTGCTAAAACATAATTTACAATTTCCCTCCTGATTTGTGAAACATATGTTTTGCCATAAGCAAATGTTTAAATCAGCTCTGTACAAATAGGCATCTTTGCTTTCTAAAATAATTTTTACTCCAATGTTTCAAGGAATGAGTAGGAAGAACAAGGAGCAGACCTAAAAGAAAGTGCAAAAAGTCTTAGTCTTTCACTGAATTCGCTATTAATCTGCTCATAAGTTCTCATTCCTCAGCATTTCCCAAAATGACTTCTTGGCTCTTGGCCTGGTACAGGTCCCTAGCATGGATGCCAAAAGCCAAGGCGCAATGGAAGCTATACAGAGTCCTCAGTGGTGGAATAAAGGTGCTCAGGTCTTCCCAGGCAAAGTGATCACAGCAAAAGTGTCACAGAGCCAGAGAGGGGGTATTTTGTAGGGTCAACCTGAGAATTGGGAGAGAGGAGTGTACATGAAAGCCAGTGCCACTCATTCAACAAACAGACTATTGGCAAAATCCAACTCGTGGCACATAAAAGCCATGCTCTTCAAAACAAAGAGCCGTGTTCCACCATTGTAGCCCTAGAAATTCTTGTCTATTCTGTATCACTGCTACTAAGGAATCTAGGCCATGTTTTAGTCAAATGCTCACACAACATTTGTACTATAGAACATTATGAAGCATTCATATTTTTTTTCCTCTTGTACTTTTGTACTTTCACATATGCATTCATAATTTTCAAAGACAGTACATGGTACAGTATTCATATTCAAGGCATATAGGTAGACAGTAGCAGTATCTCACTAGGAATGATTTTAAATACCAAAATGTAACATTTATATACAACTATTTCAAAACTTCATCCTTTAAAAATTGCCAAACACAAAGAAAAGTAGAAAAAATAATACAGTGAATAACCATATTAATAATATTCAACAACTGTAAATTTTTTTTTCATATTTGGTTAATTTCACATAAATATACTAAGAAATCTAGGATCAAAATTCTGAGTAAAAACACAGACAAATTTAATTATGGCTCTAATATTCACTCAGGGTTGGGGAGATGGCATGGGGAGGATACATACATTAAGTTGCTAAAATAGATTTACTTCAGACCAAATATAAACCAACTTTACCTTAATAAACATAATTTAAAAAAAGTAATAAACATTTTCCTATTTAATTTATTTGTAGCTTGATGTTAGTCTTATAATTTTGCACTAAAATTACATGTGCAATTGTTTATTTTCACTGGTGATATTTAAAAGCAAACTTATTATGGAGAAAGTAACATTATTGTAGTAACAATAATTTTAAATCATTAATTTGAACCAAGCAAAACTACTCAAAATTCTAAACAAGAAGGTAAAAAACAGCAAAAGGTAAAGCATTTTTATATTTTAATTTTCTTTGACTTTTTAATTTTCATGAATCATGAGTACAAGCATGACATTAAACATGAGAAATAATTTCTAAATTATTTTAAATTTGAGAGAAGCCAAATTGAAGGAAATAGGAGTGGAAATTTAAAAATAAATCATTTTAGAGTTTTGTGAAAACATTAACTCTAAGTAAAACTGCTATTTTAGACAAAAAAAAAATGTATTCTCTCTTCCTGAATGTATTTACTATAATTACTGGGTTAGTTAAATCATTCCATAATTAACTGCACAAAATTTGAGTATACTTACTCTGTTATACCTGTCTCCCAAGATAGGTATAACTGAAATATATCAAGGCTTGAGTAAATTTCTGTTAGGATACAGTGCTATGTAGTCTCAAGGACCATGCAATTTTATGAGAGATTTGTTCATTGAACTATAAATCAATGTGACATTTTCTATAATAAAATCATGATGAACAACTGTATGGGAAAAATTGCTTCTAAGGATTATGTCATCAATACCTGAAAACCTACAGCTAGCTGCAGTGAGGTAGCCTCTTAGATCTTGTTAAATAAGAGTCTACCTTCTAAGAACGAAATGTCAATTGGTAGTCTTATCAAAACACCAAACAACGCAGACTCCTAGAAGAGATTGACTTTGATCTGCAAGATGTATGAATGACAGTATCATATATAAAAGTAGAAGCTTCAACAGATGAACACTGTCTGTTGGCTGGTAAGCTGTGGAAATAAAGTAGAATCACAGGGACAAATATTCACATTCATTTAAATATTGTCCACAATGGCTGGTGGGTGCCCAAAGGCATAAACTTGACCTGTCTGTATTATTGGGCAAGTATATACATGGATAAGTAATGTCATCTGAGCCTGATGTATTTTAAACATCACATAATAAGTTCTGCTTATTCTGATTTTCTGGCCTTCAAGTATATTGAAGCTTATTATACAGGGAGAGAATGAAACAGTTGTAGAATTCAAATCTGCAGGACATTAAGTCCCTATAATTGACAATGTAAAATGACATTCTGTTGTCAGACACAGAATATTAGTCAGTATGAATTTATTTTATTGAAATAGATCTGATCTTTAATTCTTCAGTTTAAGATCCAGACTCTAAGTCTTGATAAAATGACTAATGTAACTTGTTTCCCTGAGCTCTCGGGAGGTCACTTTTTTCTAGCAATCATATATAGGGTGGTGATAGCTATAATCTTATTTGAAGCTTTATAATACAAAAAGGAATCAGTGATGAAGAATGAGGGAACTGCAAGAAAAAGAAGAAGGAAGGACAAAATGAATAAGAATCTATGCACAGCAGAGGCTTGGATAATGTCATTTCTTTCAATGTTTGAGAGAAGAAAAAAATGTATTCCCAATTGGGGTGCCTCCCCATCTGTGTGGGGTTTGGTGATGTTTTTGAAGTCAAAGCTATGTCACAGAGATTGAACTCTTTTTATATCAATTAGCTGATGGCAAAATTGTTTTGTTGTGCATTTTTTAAAATCACAGTTTCCAAGAATCTATTGCAAACATAAGGAGTGGACTTCACTATATTAGGGAAATTGTAAAATAGTGCCCAAAAAGGAGAAAGCGTTTGGGTTTTAGGAGCTGAAGAACTAGCAAGATTCAGAGGCAAGTCAGCACTATAGTAGGCATAGCTAATAATCCAGTTTTGCTTGGATATGAAAATCTGTTGAAGAAGAGTTAGCCATAAGACTAGAAATATTAGAATGGTCAATTCAGCCTATTTTGCAGGGGCAAGTCCCTGAATGTCAGGCTAACTACAGATCCCATAAGGCACAGTGGGGAAACATTTAAAAATTTAACAACAGTACAACACAACAAAGCAAAAACAGACAATTATAAATCAGAAGAATACTGCAGGGGAGGAGAAGGGACAGGGATCAGAAGGAGGGAGGGAGGAGCACAGGGGACTGCGGTGATGGTGCACGGGTGCATTGGAGAAGGAAACTCTATGGGGACTACACCTGAGGGGGTGGGGGGAAGCAAATAGTGTTTAAAAATGAACAATGGGGGCCTCCCCGGTGGCGCAGCGGTTGAGCACTGGGTTGCGAAGCTGCCCGCGGCCTCTGAGGCGCCAGTTCGATCCCTGGCTGCTCCCCAGCCACCGGAGGAGGGTCCCACATGGCGTGCAGACCTCTCCTGCCGCCCGCTGCTCCCCTCAGCAGTGTACTTCGGTCCTTCTGCCTGCTCTGCTCCCTGCTTTGGCTCTGGTGAATTCTCTCACCCTCCCACGCTTCTGACTGTACCCAGTGCTTGTATAAACAAAACAAACAAACAAACAAAATAAATAAATAAATAAATAAAGCATGCCTCTATTAAAAAAAAATAATAAAATAAAAATGAACAATGATGTAAAAATAAAAATATAATAAAAAAGCTCTTCAAAATTTAGAACCAAAGAATCATGTGATTAAAACAATATTAAGAATAATAATTGTTAATATTAATATTAACAATATTAACATGTTAGTTTTTATGGGATGTGTTAGAAATCAGAACTCTACCAGCAGGTAAAGGAGTTAGGGGAGGCTAGTCCTAATGTTAGCATAAACATATACTACCTCAATGTGGATGGTGATAGCAGGAATACAAGGAAGAGATGAGGGTAAAGTTGTAAAGGATGATTTGGTAAGACTCAATGGCTGGCTGACTGTAAAGGACAACAGCGGCTAGTCAGGGATTCTTAGGGATTAGCAATCTAAGCGGCATGGTGAATTAGTTACCATTAGGAGAAAACTTAAAATTTAAAAGTAGTATTTCACCAATGTTTTGTTCTTTGTTTTTCTTTATACCTGGCTATTTATCCATCTGCCCACTCTTTATTTTCACAATTGAAATGAGCATTTTTAAACATACAGGAAAAGCTGGATGGACATCACAAGAATAAAATGGGAAAGAGGCAACTTTGTTGATGGCATAAGAGCTCAATGGTATCGGAGAGAGGTGGGATGAGCAAGGGAGGAAAAGTTGACTTAGAATTAAGTTATGCAAATGTGCTTAGACTACATGGAAGGAGAAAATGGGTGACAACTGAATGAAATATTTGGACCTGTGGGGTATGATGAGAGGAAGAAAGGAAAACTAGGTACTTCCAGTGGATGCCTTTAGCATATAATTCATGGTTGAAGATAAAGTTGTCCCTAAATATATGGTCAATGAGGGCTCCACAATGAGGATTGTGGGCTTGTAAGGGAATTAAAAATTATTCAGAATAGCTGATTTGAGGAATACAGTAAGAAGTTAATGGGAAATTAAAAGAATTTTGTAGTGCAATAATGAGAACCAATCTGCAGTAAAAAAATTAAACATTTTTATCAAGTTTTTGATATATTTTCCAGCAATGTTCAACAACTATTAAAACACATTTATGTAATTAGGACTGTAATTAGGAAAATTTCAATACAGACTGGATATTTTATAATATTAATGAGTTTTCTAGGTTTAAAATTACATGGATTATGCTTTTAAAAATGCTTTAAAAAGTCATATTGCAACAATTACAGAGGAAATGAAATGATTTGATAGCATGATATTTTCTTTAACTTAATTCAGGAATGGTGAGGGATGTGGAAGAAACAAATTCAACCAGAACTTAGTAATTATTAAAACAGGGTTGTGGATCCAGAGAAGGCAGAGATCTCCACTGGTCAACAAATGGGGTAGCAACAAATGTCTTGCATTTCAAAAGTATCAAGTCCACTTATGTTCTTCTTCCTCTGTATTTTGGCCACAGACAGTCTTAAATAAATAGTCCTACTTTTTCAATCTGTTGAGTGGATTTTGTTTTATAGTGGCTTCTACATCATGTTTTTTCAATAAAATCATATGACAACTTACTCAGCTAAATGTGTTTTCAAAATATTTATGGCATTAGGTCTCTTATCAAGCTATTATAAAAATGTGTTAGCATTAGAAATTAATATTCCTTTGAATGAGCACATTCTCTGAAATCTAGTCAATAGTACAGTGTTTAACTATAATCTTATATATGATAGAAGAAATTCATACACTGAAGAGAGGTATAAATTGGATCAATTCTGACTCATGAGGTTATCTTCAAGCTCTTAAAATTCTATGTTTCTGTTAAAAAACACTTCATAAAACATTCCTTATGCAAATATTACTAAGATTACTCCTCTACTTCCTTGGTCTCATGCTATCAGAAGGCTCCTTATATTGCAAGCTAATGAGATGTTTGGTACAGAAGTTAAAAGTATAGGTAATAATAGAGCAAAGAGAATAAGGAACTGAAAAGCTACAGCACTCAGTTTATGAGAACGGCTATTAACATTATTCAAATACGTTAGTCATACTGAAAATTATTTACTTTTATATTTTAGCAATATTTAACAATGCTTTGGAATCATTTGGTTGTTTTTCAAAGGTAACATTTCTAAACAATTGAGATCAGTAAATAAAATCATACAATTTAAGAAAAATTACCATTTGATTGAGTAGGAATATCTTTTCCAGTTTAATTAAAAATATGAGACTAATCTAGATAATGGCTTTGTTACACTAAAGACACAACAAAAAAGCTGGAATATATTTCTAAAATTTGTTTTTGTTTTTATTCATATTAGTAAGCATTCAGGAAAAGGCACAGGGTGAAAACAGATATACAGTACATATTAAAAAGCAGGCTTTCTCCATAGCTGTAATGAGGTTTATGTCAGATGGTGTTGTTCACTCTAAATCCATTACAATAATAGGATAATATGGAAATGTGCACTTCATAAAGCAGAATGAATTTTAATACAGGAAAGAATGTCTACCAAAAAAGGTTCACGAATATATATTGGATGGAAGAGATTGTATAATATCTGCTGTACCTGTGAGTGGGCATTTTAATATGGTGTTATTTATTCATGCCATTTTACAAAGATTTAAAGTAATTCTTTGCAATACTATCATAAGGCAAATCAATATAGTGTTAAAATCACCTATTAGCTATAAGGATAGTCAATAACTTGTCTTGCCTTGACTATACAGTATGCTACATTAAGTCCTAAATTTGAATGAATTTTCTCTTTATTTATATTTAGATGATAAAATTAGATAAAGTATATAAGGAAGCACCCGCTTAATTCAGTGCAAGTATGTTACCTATGTGGGGTTATTCATCACAGTTTCTGGTACTTTTATCTACTCTGAAATTATAAATAACCTAGCAAATTTCTAAATTGAATCAGATATTCTATATTTTGTGGTCCTTTGAAAATTCCATTTCTCCATAGAAACAGAATGGAATGGTCAATTAAAACTTTCAGATTCTTCACTTAGTCCTTTTCAGTATATCACACATACACTGAGGACTTCATATTGGAGCAAGGGAGTGTCCTTCTTCCTGAGAAGCAGATTCCTGGCACATGATCAACAGGAAAACCACCATGAGATGCACAGCTGGAGACAACAGTGGTTTCAAACCAGTTGCTTCACAGCCCTTTCTCTGCAAGAAATAAATGCTTCCTAGTCATACCAGTCCTCACCCCTCTCTCTCATAAAGAGCAGAAGCAGAGAAGAGAAGCATGACATTAGTAATTGGCCTGCAGTTACTCCTATCTGTCTACTCCACTGCTGCCTTAACCTCATGGCTACTGCCTCTGGGAATCATTTCCATGCCCTGCCAGTATGTCCTTCCTTTTCTTGAAAGGCCATTAATCTCCCCTCTTCTCACTGTGGATTTCCTATTTTTATCTCCTCCTTTCTCTTGCCCTTCTCTCTGTCTCTCTTTTTCCTCTTTTGTTGTCCCTCTGGATGTACAATTCTTTGTCTCTCTTTGTTTGGATTGTCCATTAATGTTCTTGGTTTCCTCCACCAGTTCCACTCTCCCACCTTCGATTTGTGTGACGTTCATGTAGTCAGAGCTAGACTCTGCTTCTTACCACTTCTTGGTCTTAAAGCCCCAGTGCTAATGATATCTACTGATTCAGTCTCTGTGTCTAGAATCTCTGACCCACCCATGGAACAAATGCTAAAAATTGGGGCAGGCAGAGGTGAGGTGATATCCATCATTTTATAGATTTTATTAAAAAAAATGCATAGTGAGCTTTCATTCTGTGTCAAGGACAGTGTAAGGTTTTTAAACAGGGGTAAGGGGTGGGGCAGGGTACATGGTGAATGAGTGCTAATCTTCAATTACTGAGAGCTTATAAAGGAGTGGGGAAGCAATAATCTAGATTAGAACAAACTTAACATTTAGAGGATATTATTTCTAGATATCTAGTAGTATCTATAAATTTACTCAACACAGTGTCATAGAACTTTTAGAGGTTAATTTTACTTACTGCTTTGGAGCAAGTTTTGTTTGCTCTGGTAAGTTTGCTGATGACTGCCTGCATATGGGCATACATACTTATCTTCACTCCTTAACCCTACAAAATATCTAAGAAGATCAAGTACTTTGTAGAGAATCTTAGAACAGAAATACAGTCTTTCAATTATAATATTTTTAGAACACTGACTCATTACTTAACAATTAAACACTGAACAACAGGTAAACATAGAGTTTAAACTATATGTGATTTGTCATAGAAGCCTTAAAATATGAAGCAAACATTTTGGCCAAATGGGTTGGGATAATAATAATCTAGGGTACAAAGGTTTTCAGCCTGATAAAGAACTCTTCCCCTCCATGTACTGTAAGTGTTGACACTAATTTCCTAGTGTGGAGAGGATGGGAATTAACATTAGAACCCACTCTATTATGCGTGACAGAAAATTATATAAAGCAATGATTACTATATATGTGAATATGAAGAGAATATAAAGAAAAATTCAGAGACATGGTAACTGGAAGTATATCATTATGACAGAATAAAACAGTATGTTATTGGCATATAAACATAGGACAATAGAAAGCAATGGGGAAAAATTAAGCAGTAAAAAAGTATATTCAAGGTAAGTTTTTTGATAAAGATGGCTTTAGAGCAATTAAGAAAAAACAATATATTTCATTAATGGAGTTAGGATATGAGAAAACAAAGACTAACACTCCAACAGAAAAATAATTAAAACCAATTCATATGGCCAATAAACATGAGAAGATGTCCAAGATCTCAATAACAGGCAGAAGACTACAATTAAACTATTATGTTTTCCCTATCATCTTGTCAAAAAAAAAACAACTCAAGTGATTGAGAACAGTCAATAATGGCAGGAGGTGAGCCAAATAGTAACACACATGACATCTCAATAGGATTTCATGTGTGTACCACACTTGGAAATTCGATCATTCTGAGAGCACAATTTAGCTTTTATTCCTGAATGTCACACTTAAGAGTCCCTCAAGATTCTTATACTTAGAGATAGCAAATGTAGTAACCAGAATACCCTGAAAAATTCTCTTTTTTTAAAGATTTATTTATGCATATAAGAGCTGGGGTACAGGCCAGAGATGTGGGTGGGGGGGGGGTGAGAAGATCCACCAGAGACAGAGTGGGGAACAGAATAGGCAGATTGACTGAAGTACACTGCTGAGAGGAGCAGCAGGCAAGTCAGGAGAGGTCTGCTGCACCATGTGGGTTGCTCCCTGGCCAGTTGGGGATCGAACTCATGCTGCAGAGGCTACGGATTGCTTCATAGCGTGGTGCTTAACCCTTTGCACCAGCAGGGAGGCCCTTAAAAATTCTCTGAGACTTTTTTTTTTTTTGTCTGAGTGAGCAATAAATTGGTATTTTAAATAGAGACCGTTTTCCTGGATGATAATCTGGTAATGTTCTTTACAGTTAATTGGTGACAACCATACATCTTTACCACACCAAACCAATTCTCAGACATATCCTAAGGGGAAACATTATTCAAATGTAGAAATGGATGTATGCCCCACCACATTCTAAAATTGATATGCATTTGTAAACAACATTAATACCCAATAAATTCTAGGGCATTACAACCATGGTTCATCTATAAATGGAAAAACATGGCAAAATAAGCCAGATTCAAAGCATTTACTGAAAGATAAAGGAATATATACATAGAAAAAGGTAACTATAGTCACCAAAATTATTTCAAGTTATTTTTATTATCCTCTAGCTCTTATACTAACATTATCATGATTAGTTCCATACTTCACATGATCAAAATTCATTTGTTTTAAATATTTTTGACAATAAACTATGTAAATTTCACCTTACATATTGGAAATTCAGTAATTCTGTACTAATCATTTTGCTTTATTCCTAAAGGTTGAAATTAAAGAGCCCCTCAAGTTTGTTGGGCTTAGAGAACTAAATAGAATAACCAGCGTTCTTTTTTTACAAAAAAAGTCTTAATGAGACTGATTTCTATCTGAATGAGTAATAAGTTACATGAATATAAAATTTTGGACTCACTAGCAGAGTACTACAAATGAAAAGAACATGACTCATATAACATAAAGGAGGCTTTCTTAGAATTGTACAAATCTTTTTTCTTAAGGCTAGATATTGTCAAAAACAAGGTAACTAAAATGATTAAAGAAGGCATATATTGCCTCCAGAATATTAAAACAAATTGATTAGTATTCACAGAAAGAATAAGATCACAACAGATATGAGGACTGAAATCAAGAAAGATATGACTATCTCTTCTAAAGATTTCCCAGAGAAGAAGAAACTCCATGCTGGACTTGTGAAATATCTACCTCTGGATGTAGGTATAGTCAAAACAATGGAAATCTTTTCCTGACTTACTAAATGTGACTTCCTGATTTATGGATTCACAAATGCCTCAAAAATAGAAGACAAGGAGGCTTAGAGACACATTCCATTTCTGAGATCAACATTATGGAACACAATTACTCTGTTATCTTACAATATGTAATGTGAAGTCAATGTCAGAAATAAAACACAGAAATGTAGGAAATAATGTTCAAACAAGTAAGGCATACTTTTTGCTATGATTTAGATGAAATAAACAATTGTGCTGAAGAAGTGACTGAGACAAATGGTAGGAAATTCTGATATCATAGAAAGAAAATAAAGTCAGCTCATAACATCCCTAAATAAGAAAGAGCTATGGATCAGAAGAGAGATGATCTCTAAAGATTTGAAAGGAGGCAGAAAATTTCCTCTTGTTGGGAGATACAGTCTGTCAAATTAGCTATTTGCCATACCTATGACATACCTGTCACTAAACAACATCAACCTGTCAGAGTTAAAGTGCTTAATTACCTTAAATTACTTCTTTATAAATTGAGTTAATAAAAATGATCTGAATATAAAATACTGACTTCTCTTCAAAGTCATTCCAAGGTAGAACACAGTACCTCAACAACATAACTTGAACCAGCAATGGTTGTTTCTTTTCTTTATGTTTCTATATTAAAAGAATGAATGAAGGAAGGAAAACTATCTTTTTAAGAAACTGCTTGTTATTCAATTATCTTTCTATATTGTGGTAATATTGTGTCACCATAACATTTTTAAAAGCTCCTTTCAGTAAGTATGCACTGTGTTATGTATTCTTTCACAAGGCAGGAAATTCTTTAACATAATATTTTCAGGGTATAAAACTCTCACTTTTTTGCCATATTAATACAGGCATTTATCACATTTGATTCAAGAGAAGAGCAATATGCAACTTTTTATAATAGTGAGCAACATTATAAATGTGACATGTATAAATGTGACGATTTTACTTCTAGAATTCTATATTTTTTTAAGATTTATTTATTTATACAAGAGCTGGGGTACAGGCCAGAGGCACAGGAGAGTGAGAAAATTCACCAGAGACAGAGCAGGGAGCAGAACAGGCAGACGGACCGAAAGCATTGCTGAGGGGAGCAGTGGGCATGACAGAAGAGGTCTGCCGCATATTCCCCAGCCCCACTATTTTTTCCTGCCTAGGCAAGCATAACAGATGCATTAAGGGCGGGGAGGGAACAGGTTGTAGCAGAACTCAAGGCCACAGCCTAAAAAGCAGGATTGACAATAGAAGTTGTATGTGGAGATACTTGTCATCGTTAAGCTTCAAGCTTTTTGCTTTCTGACTATTTGAGAGTTCTGATTTGTCTAAATAGACAGATTTCCAGTTCCTTCCACATGTGTGTCATCAATAGCCTTTGTAGCTAACAACTCAGTAAAGTTGACTAGTGTCAAAGAATAATCATGTTCTATTGAAAAAAATTAAATTCTGCCTCCGATTGCCCTTTAATGTCTGAATACACAATTAAAGTTGCTTTGATTATTGATGATACAAGTGTCTGATATTATTTTGTGGTTGCACATGTGGTTAAAAATTGTGGTCATGCACCACTATTTCCCAGTCATTCATGTTAAGTAGAATAGGGTGGACTATCATCTCATCAGTTTTGGAATCTTTCATTTTCTTATTAAAGCACCTTATTTGAAGCACAAATTTAGGCACACATATAAAGTCAATCCAATTTAACTTTCACAAGTCAAGAACTTTGTCATACATATAATGTAGATATATGTATACATATATTTGTAGAAAACATACGTACATGTCATTGACATGCCCTTATTTTCCCCTCAGTCATCAATACTTACATAACAACAAAGATAGGCTCTGTGGCACTATAATAAAAATTCTGTGTTGTATATTAAACAATATAAATGTTATTTCATTTTTGGTATTTTTGAAATATGAAATAGAAATCATATAGGTTGTTGACTTATTTCTTCAATAATACTCTCATTTCTATACTCTCAATATTCTTCAAGAATAGTACACTCTGATCAAGTAAAAGTTTTCATTACACATGGTTATCTTGCTGGGATGGGCAGAATGAACTCTTTGGGAAAGCCCCAGAGATTCTGAAAGGGTGAAAGGTGTGAAATGAGGTTGGGGATATCTTTCTCTCCTTCCATTACACCATCCCACCAAAAGGTAATGATCTAAAGATCTAAAAGTTCTTTGTTCTTAGTCTCATGTTACGCTTTGTGTTTATACAAAGATACCAAAAGCTGGAAAGTCCCAGCATGAAGCTGATGACACTATAATGATAATTACATTAACAACTTCATGTACACAATTATATTTTCTATCTCAACTTCAAACTACTAAAATCTCAGCCCATTTTAAATGATACTGCATTTTGTAGTCATCCAAATAAACTATGCATCAAAAGATAAACTACATTAATCTGCTTCATATGCCCTCAAGTTCAACTTACCTTTAGTCACCAAAATCTAAGAATGAACATTTGAACATTTTATTTGGACATTTCCACTAGTTTTTGGATAGAACACTGACGGAACGAAGTTGAAGAGAGCATGAGAATTAGAAAGTATAACCAATTATAAAAAGCATATTTTGAATCAGGTGTAGGCTTGCTGCATTTGCTAATATTAAGGAATCCTGAAATCCATGCAAAATTACCCTTGTTTTTGATTTTAAAAATGCTTACAAGAGAAATATTGGAAAACATCTACAAAAATGCTGTATGTCGTGTCCATTTGAAATATAATAATAAAGACTTCCTAATTTCTACTTTATTAATTTAGTCTAGTTTTGGGTTCATAACAAATTACAGCCTTTTTCTATTTCTCTTTTTTATTTAAGAAATATATTTACTATACACTAGAAATTGAAAGTATATAAAATAAAGTCCTTCTCTCAAGGATTGCAAAGTCTAGTTGGAGAAACAGGGATAAATAAAAATTAGAAACCCAACAGGATAAAGTGTTAGTGGATGTGCCTGAGGTATGGGCAGTGGTACAGAACTTAATGGAGAAGTTCAGAAATTGCTTAGCAGAGAAGACACCTTAACTTAAACTTGGAGACTAAGAACAAATCAACAAGAAGGATCAGTTCAAAAGAGCAGAGAATAAGTTAAGAGGTCCCACTAACAGTCTGAGCAAGAGACCACACAAGCTTGAAGTAGAGTTGACAACATTGGAAACTGAGCAGACAGAACCAATTTCACATATGTTAGTGACAGGTTCAGCATGTCTTAATAAAAATTTGGGTAGGGCTAGGTGAAGGCGTGTGGGAAAGGAAGGAGTTAAATGATTTCAAGTTTACTATTTTGAACACATGGTTAGATAGTGATAGCAGTATTCTATTGAAAAAATATAAATGTTATATCCAGCTTAGAGCAAAGGAGATCAGTTGGGTAAGTACTATGTTTGGGCTATATGGGACACTCAGATCAGATCTCTTTAGAGGACAATGATCTGTGAACTGCTGCTGATAGGCAGCACCTTTTTCTTTCTGGTCTTCACCCCAGTTTTGCACAAGTAACAAATGATTGACAAAGACTAGCCATCTCCATGTGTGAGTCCCTGCACAGTGTGGCAATTCTGCCATGAGACCTGAAGAGCTAGTGATGCGTCTCCCAAGGATTCCTATTATTTTTGTACAGCTGCGGGGCGGGGCCGGGGGGGGGGGCTGGCAAGAATCTTTTCTGCACCAGCGATAGCATGGGAGGAGAAGAACATCAGAGAGCAACAATGAGCAGGTAGAGTATGCCAGAAGCTTCTTGTTCATCTCAGGCAACACTTCTCAGAGGATATATAAATTTACACTGAATTCTTGAAAATCCTATGTAAGCCAAAAATTTTAGCTAAGGACCCAGAAAGGGAGGAGAGCTAAGAGAAAGAAAAAGGGAAGAAGCAAAGAGAAAATGTGTGAGTCCTATACAACCAAGCTATCCAAGTGATAATGGATTTTAGGATTTTGGATAATGCTAGATAAAAATGTGTAATAATTCAGATATTTTCCTTATTCTGGATTTCTCTTTAGCCTCAATAATTCATTGTCTTACTCGATTTTACTATAAGATTGATGATTAGGGAAATAGTTCAGGTACTGAACTATTTTGTACAGCTCTATCTGCTACCTGCTTGCCAAAAGCATTGCTGGCTGTGAACTAACATGTGATCTGCCTAATTCCTTTTCTGCTAGATAGCTTAGTGTTACTTACATTTCATTTTTTACTGACACATTATCCTACTAGTCCAGACAAAAAGAGAGTGACTAAGAAATTCCAGAATATAAATCTACTAAACAAAAACTTAAATGCTTTGACCTCTATTTGACAGCTAACTTAACAGTTAGGTTTTTATTTTCTTTGGCCTTTTTCCAGACATCCACAGAACTGGTATGAGAATTTCTGTCAAAAAGTCTGAGATAATTTTGAATCCTTTGTCTCTATATTTGATTCGCAGAGAATAAAATAATGTATAAATAAATGTCATAAATTTTAACCTCACGTAAGGGCTTTACTAACATTTTAAACTACACAGAATAATAGCAAAGCAATCAAGGCTTTCATTATTAGCAAGAAGATTCTCGCTATTACTTTAGATAAAGCATAGTCTTTTATACTATAGCTGTTTCCCATCTGTAGTTTCCCTACTATCTAGATATTGTGGGGTTTTTTTCCCCCTACTAGATCACATGTTGGGTTAATGCCACACAACACAGCAGCAGTTATTAACTGGCAAAATGGTCACACATCTGTTGGAAGATAGTTAGTAGCCTAAATGATATGGAAAGGAATGTAGCAGTGTTGATTAGGAAAATAATAAAATACAACAAAGACCCAAGAAGGAAAAATACAGAGACAACTTCTAGCTAAATACTAAATGTCAGACTAGTGTCAAATATGTATTTATACTCTTTTGCATTTCCTTTGCTTCCATCTGACATCTAAAAATCTAGATTTGACTCTAATATTATGTTCAATTTTTAACAAAGAGGATATTTTTAAAGAAGTTCCTTCCAAGGATTTTGGCTAACCCGTTAAACACACAAACCAGATAAGTTTTCCTTATAGTTGTAAAAATGGGCTTTTTAGACATCCTGAAGTAGTGAAATATTTTCGTTGCTTTTATTCCATCAATTTTAAATGGAAAAAAAGATTCTTAAATATGGAATCATCTTTCCTGATTTCTCAAGCACAGTATACTGAATTTAATCTAAATCTGGCATTATTTAATGTGATTTATGAAGATGACAATTTTAAATGTTGACAGAAGCATTCACGATATTCTAGGGTCTTAGCTGTTATGCTTATGGGTGGTATTATTTTCCTCAGACTACCAGGATATCAAGCTAACCCTTTTCTTCTCAGTGTGATTCCTTGTATTCCAATTTAATAATTACAATCATGAGCTTATTTAAATTGTATACAAAGTAAAATAAGGATAACAGAGTTCAGGCATAGGACCTGGAGGCCACACCCACCAATAAGCCACAGTTTTCTTGATGTGACTGTTTTGGCTACTCTAGGGGCTGTTTGTTTATTTCTTGGTTCTCTGCATCATTCTAGATAGATGATGCCTATAGTCAAAAGGCAGCCAAATCTGGATAAGTATCATGTTAAGAGTATACTTTTGGTTCAAGCAACTTTAGCAGTATTTTAACCACTGGTTTTTGTTTTACCTACACTTTATTGGTTATCAGTTTCAGAATGCACTTTTTCCTAACTCACTTGACTCCCCTTTTAATAGTAACAACCACCACATACCACACAAAATATAGAGTAAGAACTATGAACTGAACATCACCTGTTTATTTTCAGAATATATGATGCTTTGATATGTAAATATGTATTAAAATTCTATGATGCAAAGAATTGTGTTTGAACAGAAACTGCTTGTGAAAGTAAAAGCTAGAAAACAAATTGACCCATCTACCTAAGGAGAGATAAAGACACAAATATCATAAAAAGAAATGTACTAGTCTCAAGGATGTACAACAAAGTATAAAATAATTTTATGCAAGCTTAAATAAAATGATTAAAACAAACTGAATGGAGCTTGACATGGGTTTGAATCCATCCCTTTACTTCCCAAGAACATGCCAGCTCCCATCACACCAAAACTTGTCCTCTCCAGGCTCAACAGTGATCATTCATCATTATCTCTTTATAATGCTCATTGTCACTTATCCAGATTCTGGGTGTTGCTGTTGTTGCTTTCCCACATCCCCTCTGAATGACAGCATCCACAACAATAAGGTCTTTGTGAAGGCCTGGCAATAGTCAGAGACTTAGGTCCCAGTCTTGGATCTACTATATATCAGCTGCCAATCTTGCTCAAATTACTTAACTTCTTGAAATCCCAGTTTCTTTACTTGAAAACTGGGAAAATAAAACATACCCAACAATGTTTTCACTGTCTATTTCAAATGAATTTTTTTTTCAGGTACATAACTTCATATCTGCTCATAGTAATAGCCAAATGATGGAACTGAGATTCAAATGGCTCAGTCCAATCTACTGTCCATGCTTATGATCAACCCTTTAAATTACCTCATGCATTTATATATCCTAAAGTTTCTTTTCAAAAGGTACAATATCAGCTAGTTCCTGCTTATTTCTAACACCTTTCTGGCCAAGCAAAGCCAATGTCCATTGGAATTCTAAATTCCAAGGGCCTGTTATACTGCTGAAAACTTAAAGCTTTGTATTCTAAAATATTAACATAAACCCCAATGGGTGAGGACAAAACCTGTAGCGTTCTCTTTCTTTTTTTATATATATATATTTATTTTTTATTTTTATATTCCCCATACAATTGCAACCCCCTTATTTTGACCCCAATCCCTCCTTTCTCCGACTCCCACCCCCCATAGTGTGTCACTGGTTCATAGTTGTTTGTTGATTTTGATTTTTTCTTTCTTATAGTTATTCTTTTTCCTGGTCCCTTATTTAGGTTTTCTAGATTCCTGCTATGAGTGACACCATCCGGTATTTTTCTTTTTCTTTCTGGCTTATTTCGCTGAGCATGATCCCTTCCAGCTCCATCCATGTTGCTGCAAATTGCATGTGTTTATCTTTTTTGAATGCTGAGTAATATTCCATGGTGTATATGTACCACATCTTCTTGATCCAGTCATTGTAGTGTTCTCTTTCTCAGTTTCCCTCAGATGGCACATACTTAAACTCTCTCCAAGTATTTTCTCTCAAATATAATACCTGCATAAACTAGATGCATTTGTAAATTTGTTGGCTTGTTTTTTATATTTATTGGCAATCCCTCACACATATGTTAGATTCATAAATTAGATTATATCACCCCACTTCACTTATGAACTGTCATCTTCAACAGAATCAAGAGATTCATTAGAATCCAAATAGACTACCTGTACCATCTGACTACTGCTCTATTAAGAATACAGTTATAGGACTCAGAGTTTGAAAATTCTTCACAGATCAACTGTTTCTTCTTTTTGGGTGTGGAATACATAAGAGAGCCATTTAAACCAATGGACATCATAGTCATATGCAGTCCGTGGTTACAAATATTTCAACATTTATGTGATTATAGTGTAAAAGTCACTATTAATCATGAGCCTAGAAATAACTTTCCTTCCTCACTCTTAAATTAACCCTCTACAGACAAGCAGAAAGGACCAAATGAAAAAGAACAGTTTCTTTCACGGAATAATTAGAGAGTACTGTTCTTTCACCACCATAAAACATACTGATTCAGGTTAAAATAAGGTGACAAGAAACCAATTAACTTTTAGCACTTTTAACACTTAAAGTAATTAGAATATGAGATCACTTCAAAATGGAGTGAAGTAAGATGACTACGGTAATGAATATTGAAGCCTCACATATACACCCATATGCACTATAAAGTACTCTCTGGGGATTCATTTTATATTACTC
Organism: Talpa occidentalis; assembly: GCF_014898055.3. Lineage (NCBI taxonomy): Eukaryota > Metazoa > Chordata > Mammalia > Eulipotyphla > Talpidae > Talpa > Talpa occidentalis. The sequence goes on along the minus strand of NW_023602073.1, from coordinate 74,186,144 downwards.
TGCATGTAAATATTATTAAAAGTGAATCCTAAGTGCTAAACTTTAGAAGGATTTTAGTAAAAGAATCACTTTCTATCTATATCATTTTGTTCATGTATTTGACCTTAGTTTTAATTTAGAAATTGGTTCTGTACAAAACTGATTTCGTAAATCATAATATTTTAATTAGTTTATGGATGCTGGAAATGTAATCTAAAGGTGAAACTTAGATACTGAAAATGTCTTAGAGAACCACCAGGTGATGGTAAACATTCACATGTAGATATTTCCCAAGACATAAATTGCTGTTACTATGAACTGATAATCAGAAATTTGATTCATGTTTTGAGTACCTTATTCGGTTTACTAGCAGTTCTGATTTTTAAAAATTTCCCCTATGCCACCAAGTTATTAAATGTATTACCAAATAATTCAATATGAAAAGACGGTGCCAAGGAACATGCCAGTGATACAGATCAAGGAAATACTCAGGGTAATCTCATCTCACTGGTGGAAATCAAGTTTTCTAGAAAATATACTGTATTACTTACCTATTGCTACCTCAGAAATTATCCACAGCAATTTAGTGAACTAAGACAGTGCTTTTTCTTGTAGCAGTTTAAGTGGGCAAAGAATTTGAAATTGGCTTAGTTGGGTTGCTCTCACAGTCAAAGTTGTAGTTACCTGAAATTGACTGGCGGCCTGTTATATAAACTGTTGATGTCACAGCAGCAGCTTTCCCCAAACTAAGCTTTCCCCAAACCCAAAAAAAGGAAGGAAGAAGAACATCTTTTATAACCTGTTCATACTCTCACTTCTGCCATGTTTCATTCATTAGGGAGTCAATATATCTAGTCACATTCCAGGGGAAGGAAATTCAATTCCACCTTTTTGAGCAAAGATGGCTGAAGAGTTGTGATTTTTTTTAATTAGTACATGTAATATTAAAATGTGCATTAAAGCATGTAAGATGATATATGATAGATAGAGAGGGAGAGAAGTATTTCTAGAAGAGGGGAAGGCAAAAGCAAAGATTTAGAGGTAGAAAACAGGAGTATGCCAACTCAAGAAAAGCAAAAGCTGGACGAGGTTAGTGCTTCCATGGCACTTGCAGAATGAAAAGATACAAAGGCTTATATTCAAAACAGGATGACAGGGTGAGTGATCATTCTGGCAAGTGATTACAGGAAAACTGGAGAAAGCAGAATTATTACATAACAAGGTGAGGTAAAGGGACTTTCACAACTAATCATGAAAAGTAGAGAGCAGAACATGGGTGGGTGGTAGCAATGGAGAGAATTAGGAGGAGGAAGACTTGGCAGGAACCCAAAACTGCCTGATAACAAAACACAAGGTGGAAATGAGAGAGGGATGAATCATACGTGACTCCAAGGTATCATGGGTTTGGTGTCTAAGCAAGTGATGATGCCTTTAACAGGAAAAAAAAAAAAAAAAAAAAAAACCAGGAAAAAAACTTTAGTGAGCATACTCTGCAAATGTAGCTAATGTAGACAAGATGCATTTGAGAGTTCGATGGACCACATAGCTAAAGAATTAAAGGCTTATGTTTAGAAGACTGGCCACACCAGTGTTATAAGAAGCAGTAATAGCTACAGGTTTGGTAGCAGAAAGCTGCACTGAGAAGTAAAATGCAGATAGAAGCAAGGACAAACATACCACAAATACCCACTTTCAAGAGATGGAAAGAGAGTTACAAAGAACATTGAGTAATAAGAGTTAGAGGGACAGAAAAAGAGGTAAACAAAGAAACCACCATAAGATGATTAAAGGCAAACACAACTCACTGAGAGGTGGAAGAAACTGAGTGTTATTAAAAAGCCACTGGTATGTACTGGCCTTGGACAACACAGGTCAGGTGAGGAATAAAAGTGAAATCCAGACCCGGGAACTGCAAGAAGAGAAAAACAAGAAAATAGAGACATTTGATGGAAACTACGTAAAGTGGTAAAAGTAAGAAATACAGAATGGTAGCAACACATGACGTTAAAATAAGTTACAGGGAAGTGATGTACGCATGTGGCAACAGTAAAAATATGTTGCTAATTTGAAAGTTACACTGTGTGGTGACAGTAACTAGATCTATTGTTAGGATCATTAAGCAATGTCCAAACACATTGAATCATATTATTGTACATCTGAAACTAATAATAGTTTTCTGTGTCAATTATACTTCTGAAATAATGAATGGCAGCAACATATGATACCAGGATGGACACAAGCAACTCACTGGCCCTGGAAAGGGAAGGAAAATGATCATAAATGCAAGCTAAAGGTATAAAATTCAAAGTAAGAGAACTACATGAGGGGACTCAAGACCACAGCCTTTATTCTCCTTGGCAGAAGATAGATTAGAAGAGAGAGTATCTGAAATGAGGCATTTGAGGTGGAAATGCTGGAAATTTAGAGGAATTCAGCTGGAAAGTCCCAATCAGGAAGGAAGCATCAGGGATTATCCAGGAAACTTTTGATGGCCATTTGAGGAATATACAGACATCGCACCCACTTTAAATGTTAAGCCACATGATAACAGGTGTAATTAAAATTGCTTTTGATCATTGTTTCTTCCCATTCATACAACAGATGTATAGAATGCATTGTTACATAGGCTAATGCAATCTGTAGCAGTTTCTGCAGCAGCACAGGGAAAAAAACATAGGGTCTTTTTCTTCTTTGGGGTTGAGGGGCAAACTTTCACATGTGTAACGGATGAGTGCATTCTTTGGGTCACATTTCATGAAGTGTTATTTTGAAATAATATTTTGTGCTCTCAATTTCTTTGATCTCACTCTTAAAAATGAAACCATGTGGACATAAACGTTAACCTGAAACTAAGCTCTGGAAAAATCCATGATTCTGAGCTCTAAGGATTTTGCTACTGTGAATCTATGTAAATAAATCCTAAAAGCCCCAATGATTGAATCAGAATTGGTCTATTTTTTTTTTAAAGATTTATTTATTTATTTATACAAGCACTGGGCACAGTCAGAAGTGTGGGAGGGTGAGAGAATTCACCAGAGCCAGAGCAGGGAGCAGAGCAGGCAGAAGGACCGAAGTACACTGCTGAGGGGAGCAGTGGGTGGCAGGAGAGGTCTGCGCGCCATGTGGGACCCTCCTCCGGTGGCCGGGGAGCAGCCAGGGATCCAGCCGGGGATTGAACCGGCGCTGCAGAGGCTACGGGCAGCTTTGCAACCCAGCGCTCTATTGCTGCGCCACCAGGGAGGCCCAGAATTGGTCTACTTTTACAAAAACATAAAAGACAGCTGATAAGACAATCTTTTATTTTAGGAATGAGCTGTGTGGTTTTTCAAGTTGGATTGTCAACTGAAATAAACTAATTGAAATGTAACTTAGAAAAAGGTTGTTAAGCTTGGCTCAAGGAATATATTTGTTGTTTGAAAAAATAAAAGGAAATGCTTTTTAAAAAAAATGATCAAATGAATAGACAATGGAAAAAAAAAAACAAACATATATTTGGGCCTCCCCTGGTGGTGCAGTGGTTGAGCGCTGGGCTGCAAGGCTGCCCGCAGCCTCTGCAGCGCCGGTTCTTTAGGGTCCCACAAAAAACAAAACAAAACATATATTTCACTTCATCTGGAATGTTATTTGTATCTTCATGTTCTGGATAGATTATGACATACACTTTTATTTTAAAAATTAAGTTTATTTGATTGTTAAGATATGTTATATCTATAAATGCATATATAGAATTTAAATTGCAATGTAGGGGGCTTTCCTGGTGGTGCAAGGGATTAAGACACAAACTATGAAGCTATCCACAGCCACTGCAGCACGAGTTCAATGCCTGGCCAGGGAGCTACCCACATGGCACAGCAGACCTCTCCTGTCCCATCTGCTGCTCCCCTCAGCAGTGTATTCAGTCAATCTGCCTGTTCTGTTCCCCACTCTGTCTCTGGTGAATCCTTTCACCCCCCACATCTCTGGCCCATACCCCAGTTCTTGTATGCATAAATAAATACATCTTAAAAAAAATATTTTTTTTCTTTAAAAAAATAAATTGCAATGTAATCCCAATCAATTTCTCAGATTATTTTTTTTTGGGGGGAGGGGAGGATTGATTCTAAAATTTCTACAGGAAAATAAGGAATTCAACACTGAAGAACAAAAGTGAAAGACATTCACTGCCAAATAGAGAGATTTACTATAAAGAGAGACTAACAAAAACACTGTGGTCTTGGAACAAGAATAGAAAACAGATCCATGAAACAGAATACAGCCTAGAATGCATCCTCCGTCAGTAGTCCCTTGGGTTATGATGATGACACTGTTGTCCAGCATAGAAGGGGTGATCATCTCAATAAATGGATATTCATGTGAAAATTAAGATGGATCCTAGCCTTATATCTTACACATAAATCAAAACCAGAATCTGAAAACCTCAACATGAAAGAGAAAATAGAACTTTTAGAAGCAAACAAAGAACATCTTGATAGGGTAGGCAAGAATTTCTTCAATGAAATCACCAAATTTCTAACTGTAAGACAAATAAGAAAGTGAGCTGCATGAAAATTAAGAACTTGTTTGTCAAAACATCATTATCAGGATGAATGAGTAAGCCACTGAATATATTCACAATACATGTTATCTGACAAAGAATTCATATGCAGCATAAACACTCTTACAAATCAATTTTAAAAAGACAAAAATCCTATATTGAAAAAAAAATAAAGAATCCTAGGCCCTATAAGAGAACAGAGAATATATATCTCATCTAAAACTAGAGAACAAGTATAAATGTGAGAATGACACAGAGGGTAATTAATCAAAGCCTGGCAAGGGAATTAATTATTTATTACTCAACCCAACAATTACAATTTAACATGGATTTTAGAAATTAGTGAGAGATAAACAATATGGGAAAGGAGATACCAATTAGAGAAATAATCATGTACAAAATGGAGAAGGAATAAGCTACCATGGAAGATCCAGACAATGCAGTTCAGTAACACCAGATTATGAGTCCTATGGAGAGGGAAGTAGACAAAGTGCTGAAGTAGGGATGCAGGAGGAGCTTCTTTCATCATAAAGTCACATATATGCTAGGCTTACTGAATTGGATTCTATCTGGTAGAAAACCATGAATCACATGTAGTAGTATCTGTCCAAAAGGAATACCATAAGAATTCAGTTGGTTTGCTTGCTGCTGGCATGGGATGGTCTATGCAGATGCTACTTACTGATGGTTAAATGCCCAGGCTCTGTCTGAGCTCACTGCATGGTCTCAAATACCAGCCCAGCTATTGCCTATGTTTAAATCCTAGGATAAATTATTTAACCTCTTTGCTCTTTAACTCTGGAAGGGGGAAAGAGAGACTGTTGTGATTATAAATGCATTCATACCTATAAACAATTTAAAACACTGGCTGGATATAGCACTTACTAAATGATAGGTAACATTGATGTCATTAACAAATCTAGTGTTTCAAGTAGAATATCAACATGATATAAAAAATATCTCAGAATGGAAGTAGATACACAAAAATACTATATGTCTGAATACTATCTGATAGTCACCCTACTAATCAACTGGGTGACTTTTGACTTTTGGACCTTGTGAGTTTCCTTCTCTCTGGCCATTTTAAAAAAGGTTACCTTACCACAAATCTCAGGTTCTTTTTTTTTTCTTTAGTAACTGCTCCAGAATTCCAACAGGCTTAAATATAACTAGTGAGACTCAGATACTGATTTTTTTTCATGATTATTAGATTTTTCCAGTTCACATATTGGATTGATATTTAGCCAAATGGCAATGCATTTTCCCTCACATTTATTTACTTCTTGAAGATACTTGTTTGAGTTTATGGGAAGGGGATTAAAATGTGATTATTAATAGGAAATTATTATTTCCCAAAGGAAAGTTTTGGTTTGTGAAAAAAATGTACATTTACATTTTTATCTTTAAAGAGTCCAAAATCAATTAATTACTAAGTGCCTAATGATTATGTAAAAACAGTTATGAGGGTTTCTTCATTTCTAATGAAATGTTATCCTGAGACTCTCATCCTACCACCACCAGTTTATCAAGGGGTGGGGGAGGAAAAAGGAATGGGTGGAGGTAGCACTAATCTGTCATACCTACAGCAGGGTCTACCCTGGTAAGGAGGAGCTTATTACCACAGATATTATTTACAATCTCCAGCACATGGTGTAATATAAAGCAGAGTGCCTTGGAGTCATTGTTATTATTGTTTTTAAATTCCCTGGAAACATGAACTTCCTTATTACTTGCAGTCAGGATGGGTAGTGTGCACCTCCCCCTGTTTCATTATGTCACCGCCGATCTGTACAGGGAATCAGTTATTTTATTATGGGAAAGTCCTTAGTGAAAGTAGCAGGAGGCAAATTTTTAAACATAATCTTGAGTCTGAGCTCAAGTATATTAGATATGAACATTCTATTTCAGAGATCTGTATCTGCACACATACTTGTATGCACATGTACCGCTCTGTTCTTCTACTTATCTAATTTTATTTTCTTAACCACTTGATTTTTTTTACATATTTTCTATAAGGAATATATGTACTCTGATGATAAGAAAAAAATAAATATTTAATATAGACATCTGTGGGCCACCCTGCTGGCCTGGAGGTTAAGTCTCAGTGTTATCACTGCTATGGCCTGAGTTGGATCTCTGGCCAGGGAGCCAACCCACATATGGTGCAGCAGACCTCTCCTGTCTCACCTGCTGCTCCCCTCAGCAGTGTATTTCAGTGGACCCACCTGTTCTGCCCCCAACTCTGTCTCTGGTGAATCTGTTCATCTACTCCCCCTTCCCATACCTCTAGCCTGCACCCCCAGTTTGTCTATGCAAAAAAAAAATACATGTTAAGTTAGTAAGTAGATTTTGTCAGAATTAAGAAGATATTTTATCTATATTAATATATTTCTATTTTGAAATTCCAGGAAACTTTAAATACCTGATACCTAAAATGCAAAAATGTGGTGGTGGCTAGGGAGTAGAAATCCAGACCTTTTGTAATACATGGGTCACTCAGATGGTATTCTCATACTCATAGCATTTTGTCTCTCTCTTTATATATAGATAGATATATAAATCTCCAATGAATCTTTTAACCCATCTCCTAAGTATTAGACTATGAACCACATGAAGAGTTTATCTATTTGTATGACCTAACAGAGAGCCTTGCACATAGCAGAGATTCAACAAGTATATACAGAATTAAATTTCATGTATATAGTTGAAACTTTTTGTACAGAAACAAAATTTGACTGAAAATCAGATAATTAAGACATATTAAAAATAGCTTTGAGACCCAAAATAACCTTCATTAACATACAGAATTAAGTAGTATATTATTCTATTCTAGCCATTAATTGAAGGTATATTTTTACTTCAAAAGGACATTTTCTTTCAGATTGGAGTTTAGTCAGTTCCAGGCTATCCTTTGCCTATTAATGAGCATTATCCCAACATGTGTTAAATTTTTTTTCATATTTTTCTTATTTTTAACTAACCAAAATGAAAGTTAATATGCCCTTAAATGGTTTAATGGCATCAATAACTTGCTCAAAAATAGGTCATGAGTTTATTCCCATCTACATAGACAAAATTTGAATGAAAGATCTCCACATTTGACCTCAATCTTCTTCTCTCAACAAGCCCTGGCATCCTTTTTTATTTTACCCCACTCTACTACTCTCACCCTCCTGAAAATGCAAGTTTTCCACCATATATCTTCTACTCCTCAAAAGTTATTCATCCAGAATGTCCTATAAATAAAGTGACCTCCTGAGTGACTCCTATCCATTTGTTTATTATGTATCCCTCACCTAACACAGTATATGGGAGTTGCTTAGTAATTGCCTTTGGGAAGGTCTATTTCTAAGCAGGTTATATAATCTCCTGTCCTGGGTCAGTATCCAGTCAGTCTGCTCCTTAACTCACACAATGTATTTGCCCACCTGTCCAATTCTGAGTCTTATCCACACTATTTCCACTTCCACCCCTGACCAAGGTGCTCAGGATCAGGACTGACCTCTAAATCCAGTCACTCTGTGTTAGATTCAAATGTGAACCCTCATCTCTACCAAGACATATCTGTAGGTGTTAGTGACTGGGGTTACTCATCAATGTGGCAGGACTGGTAAAAAGTCCTCTTTAATTTGGTCTCTGCCTGCTTCTTGATTCCAGCACTCTGAAGCCACCTTCAAATGACAATGCCATCACCCCAAGAGCTCCAAACTATTGGAATAATCTTATCTTTTCCAATTTATTTTACACCCTACATTTTTTTTCACTTCAAAATATACCCAAAATCTAATCATCGCTGTTACCACCATAACCATCATCTATGGCACCATCATCTCACACTTCACTTACTTTAATGGGTTCTTATACAGTTAATCTTCAGTCCCTACAGGCAATTTTTTAATACTGCCATGATATCTGCCCTTTTAAAAGACAGTACATATGAAATTAATCATGCTTTTTTTTTCTCAAAATTTTCCAGTGTTTTCCATTTTACACAGAGCATAAGTCAAGGTCCTTATGGACCGGCATCATCTACCTTTAGGAACCTCTCTGAACACCAACAAATAAGATGTCATATTCCTACCCTAAAGCTTGCTATGTATCTAGTGTGTTCTGCCCACCAACAGACACATAACTCATTCTCTATTTCCTTAAATCTTTTTTCATTAATTAATTAGTTAATTAATTTTCTTACATTGTTGTTTATTGTCGGACATTATTTGATGTGACATTTGAACTACATTACTCCCATAGTTCTCCTACCACCATAGCACCCATAATCCAGCTCCCCCATCACTTAGGTTCTTCCCTCCCCTATTTTGACCATTTCCCTACCCCCCTCCCCTGCTATAAGCAAAATAAGTAAGAGGGCAAAAGATAAGTATTGGCAAAAGATTGGCACAAGTATTGGCAAAAGATTCCTAAGAGGGCAAAAGATAAGTATAGATAAGTATTCCCTTATATGTAGAATATGAGAAATCAAACAATGGGTTAGGAAAAAGACAAAACTTGCAAGGTGACCAAAGATCTTTCCTTCAATTTTGACTTCAGTGTCACTATGTGCAGGATACTATGAGTACCCTATTTAAAATTGCAAACTATTCCCCCAACACTCTCAATCTTCCTTACCCAATCTTTGTTTTATTTTTCTCCACAGCGCTCCTTATTTATTATGTTTATTATCTAGCACTCCTTATTTGACTGCAAGTTCCACTCAAGGACAGGGCTTCTTTTATATTTATTCTCTTATGTGTCCCCAGAATTAGAACAGTACCTGATACAAGTAAGCACTAAATAAATCTTTGGTTAATGAATGAATAACCATACTTTCACCTGTCCAGTTTGACGAAGGACAAACTAATTCCACTCATTGTTGAACTCAACAGAGGCCAAAGGACAACATCATTGTGTGGCTACCCTCTTCCCTCTTCAATTTTCCCTATATTTAAATTTAGAAAATGCTTTTCTTTTTCGATGTCTGCTGACTTAATCTGCATTCTAGGTGCCACATCTCCACTGCTTAACATAAATTTTCTGTGTCAAATATGTTACTTCTTACTTCTGAAAGCAGTCCCAAAGCATCCTTGTTCCTGACCCATTTAGAGCCAATGATTCGGTTTCTCTACCAATTGGTCTCAATCAGGTCTTCTGATACTGCTATTAAGGAATATGCAGCCATTACTACTTTCCAATTATGATCATTTTGGTTTCATTTCTCTTTATACTTATTATAAGAAAGCAGGTTATTCATCAGTAAAATATACATTAAAGTGCATATTTCACAGGATGGTTATAAAGGTCAATTTATGGTAATACATGTAAAGTACTTAATAGAGTGCATGACACAGAAGTGTTCAATAAATAATACCTATTATTTAGATTATATAACATAAATTTATTACTCAAAATAAGGTGCCACTTCCAGTCCTGATCACAAAAGCTATCTTCACAGTAGGTCTTATTTTCAAGTATACTTATGTTAAATCAGTATTTTGCCACTTTGAGATATATATGTAATAATTTCAGGGAATGCTGTTTTGTTCTACAACTATTACAGTAGATGTAATTATTATGATATCTCAAAAACTTGGGTAAGTCTTTTTAACAACATTAATTTTTGAGCTAATAATCCTAGTGGGCATTCCTAGTAAAACATTGTCTTATTAGACACTGAACTGGGCCAGATGTTCCTCTCCCTTTAAAAGAATCCATGACAAATCACAGTGATACAAAAATACAGACTGATGAACTTTTTGATAAAGTTCTGAAACAAGCTAGTAGGAGGAAGACGTAGAGAGTAAGGAAAATCAGAATGAACAGGGAAGGAGGAAGAGAGTCTCAGCACCACATATTAGTTTTAAATGTGTGGTAAATGTCAAGTGAGATATATCATTACATTCAAACAGGGTCCTAATGGAGTATTAGCAACTCCATTTACCCCCATGGGAAGAATTGTAAATTTGGGATATGGAAAATGGAGATTGCAACTTTTTGTCCATAAAATTATCAAGTCAACCAAGAAGACACAAACTCTTGTCATAAAATTAAAAAATGCTCTCATGGCATAGTAGGTCTTTCCTCTCTCCTTTCCCTTAAGTAACTATGTTAAAAAACTACATACTTTATATCATTAGGGTTATTATAATAGTGAAGGAAGTGAGTGAATGAAGTGAGTAGAACACAGACCGTGGTCTCTATCTGCATAGCATTAAGGATTTGGCACAAATAGAGTATTCCCACAGACATAGCAGGAGTAGCATGGTGAAGTTAGAGAAATTTTAACAACAGTTTCTCTCTCTCTCTCTCTCTCTCTCTCTGTCACACACACACACACACACACACACACACACACACACATATAATGCACTTCATCCAGAGAAGAGGTGTTCAAATTAATAGCATAGGAGAGTAATGTTATTATTATTTTTAAAGATTTATTTATTTATTTATTTATACAAGAACCGGGGTACAGGCCAGATGCACGGGAGGGTGAGAGGATTCACCAGAGACAGAGCAGGGAACAGAACAGGCAGAATGACAAAATACACTGCTGAGGGGAGCAGCAGGCATGACAGGAAAGGTCTGCCACACAATGTGGGACCCTCGCCGGCCGGCTGGGATCTAACTGGTGCTGCAGAGGCTGTGGACAGCTTCACAGCGTGGTGCTCAACTGCCTGCGCCACCAGGGGAGGCACAGGAGAGTATGTTATTAAATCTAACTAAGCAAAAGACATTTCCTGGAAGAAACTGATTTTGATTAAAATTAAAAGAATAAAAATATTCACAGTGAGAGTTGAAAGAGGGTGGAGGCAAAGAGGAAATTCTTCATAAAAATTGGGAACATTAGGAGAAAGATGATCCTAGTCTAATGAAATCACTAATAAATACACAGGTATCACTCAGTGGGCAGCAGATGGGTGTAAGAAAAGTGACACACGGAAGTGACACACTATGACACAATAAAAATTATTCATATAATGGACTAATTCATAAGGAATATAATCACAGACTATTATATTGAAATAATCTTAAACTGGTAAGCACTATTAAAGATCTGAACAGGAACATTAGGTTTAGAAACCACTAGAAGGTTTTGCTTCCTATTTTTCACTCAATAAATGAAGATACCTGAGGAGGGACAATGTCTTGTTCAATAGCATAAATAGTTGGTGAGAGAGCCTTGGTCTCCTAGTACTTATAATGACACTAGCAAAGTCCAGGAGAGCCTCAACCATCTGTTAACCTTCCCATGTGCAACCACGGGGCCAACGAGTAGTTAATGTTTGTCTGCATTACTAACAACTCCCTAGGCCATAACAGACACACCCAGGCACAGTGACTCAGGGAGGAACCAGGACCTGAACTCAGGAAAGGCAGTGCAGAGTGCCTCAGGAATTACTCCGGCCTAATTCTCACTAGACTTTTGCTTATGTGTCTTCATCTTTTCATATTTCACAAGAGTTAGATTTAGATCTCACAGAAGAAGCTGGTCTAGAATTAGGAAACAGATGCAAGTAGCATGCTGGCTAAACATTTACATGGTTAAGATATCACAAGTTATAACTTTATGGATATCTATCACTGAGTGGCTAGAAGAAAAATGACTAATGAAAGATGACTTTTTTAAGTAATTAAAGAGGATACTTTTATAAGAGGTGTTCACAGTAATTAGAATTACATGCCTATGTCATCTTGGGAACACTTCTTGAGAGACAAATAATTACCTGGGAAAAGTCTTGCTAGACAATATCAGACTTTGTACAGTTGACCCAAATGTAATTATGTCAGTCACATAGAGAAAAACAGAAAGGGGTTAGAAAAAGAACAAGTAAATAAATATATAGCTCCTTTAGAGCACAAGATACTATTTGTAATTGAATTATCCCAAAGGAAAATTCTCAGATTCCAAACATACCAATGAAAGAAAAGAAAAAATCTAAATAACTACTAAGTGACAATTTTCAAAATGAATAGAAACAAATTTTTGAATTTTTGAAATAATATAAGGATTATATTCTGCTTCTAAAAGCAGACTGAATCAAAGATTATATAACAAGATAGAAACAAGAGCAAACAAATGAGTAAAATTCCAAAACAAAACATTACTGGTAAAGATAGATGAGATATTGTATTATTTTTATTTCCTTTCTCAAAGAACTGGGAGGTTAACTTGGGGGTTATGATCACACTCAAATGTTTGGACCTCTATAAGAAAACTACTTTTGGATTCTTTTCATTATTTTAAGATTTTTTTCCATAATATGACATTTATTTTCATAGGTACTTTATCTCAATTGCAAACAGAACAGTGAAATGGATTTAAATTCTTCTCTGAAATAGCTTCCTAGGTTCTGCTTTGCTGGTTCCCAGCCATACTTGTTTGGCCTCATATCTCCATAGAGTTTCACAATGTTGATTACCAAAAATAATCTCCCTGAGAAATCTGGAGGCAAGAAATTTTATTCTATCTATAAAATGTATATTATTCAAACACTGTATGGGGTAAAACAGAGCATCTTCCTTATAATGCCATGATAATTCACTGATAGATGCTGATATAGAGAATTTGTTCCTGGAAGATAGTTGCAAAACAGTACATTTATCCTAATATCTCATGTGCTTCCATTGATTCTGAGGGATTAGAAAAATCTGACTTATCTGCTAAGTAAATGATAGTCATGAAAACTGCACTTAATCTTTAAAAAGCAATGTGTTCTATCAAGTTTTATTTCATAGTAATAATGGCTCTTCTAATAATATTTCACAGGATCATCCAGTTATGAATTGAAAAGTCTATTTTTTTAAGAATGAGGTTAATACTTATTTTCTGGAGTACTTTACCCTTCAACTTTTAAAAAATATACAAGTAATACATGAAGAAATTTCCAAAATACTTGAGAAATATAGATCCCATGCATTAGGAGTCCATTTGACTTCAATATTTATTGTATTCCTCAATGCTTTAGGGGAAAAAAGCCCCACTGAATAACATGTTGTGATTTTATATTCAACTGCAATATACTCAAAATGTAAGGTTCAAATAATTTTCTGTCTTTGAATTCAGCTTGGATATGTAAATATAAGTCAAATAAAGGTAAAATTCTTTTTCTTAATTATGGCACTTTGATTTTGTGGAAAAGAAGCAGAATATTACTTTATTGTTTTACTGTATGGACTTGTAAGTTCCTTGGCTTGCTAATGCAAGTGGGAGTTCCCAGCAGACAAAGACCAGGCAGAGGATATTACTTTTAGAGGCTCACTAAATAAATAGCTGCCACATTACAAAGAAAAATACATCAAACAGTCATGACTAATGTTCAGTTTCCAGTGAGTGCTGGCCTAGGAACTCATGACATCTGAATTTCATTTTGCGTCAGAAATATAATGCCCCAAAGGAAACTAGCTGGGATGGAGGCTGATGAATTCATAACTACCAAGTTAACATTAGTAACATTAATTTTCAATGTTTTTTTTTTCAATTTTCACTTAACATTGGTTTAAAAATATTTTTTCTCTCCAAAGAGAAATTAGCAAATGTAGTATTTGATACTTTACCTTCAAAAAGACTGATAAACATTTTTGATTTTAGTTCTGTTAATATACAAAACACAATTGTATGATTTATTCACACAGCATAGGACAGTACTGTTTTAAGACTCATGGTTCGATTCAGAAAATTGAACAGACAATTCAATTCATTCAATAAAAATATGGACACCTACCGTGTGCCTGATTTTATAGCTAATTTTTAACAATTGGAATAGATTAGTGCCTTTGTTCTGTAATCCTGCTAACAGAGCTAACACAGATAAAACATCAGGTCCTTTGAGCTCAAAAGGCACTAAGAAAACACCTTACTTTCACAAAGTCTGCATTTGACATTAGCCTCAGAACATTGTGTCTCTTTAACATGATTGCAAGGCTTTTAGTTGCCTATCCTGCAAACTACCATGTTATTGAGGATTTCAAGGGTCCTATATATCTCTTCTTCACAAAAACATGCTTTTTAAACCATGCTTATTGACTTGGAAGAAAGTAATGCCATGTAGGTATACATCCTAAAGTCCTTTTTTCAATCTAAATTTCTCTATCACATAGAATCTGTAACTAAGAAATAGATGGGTAAAAAAAATCATAACTTTTTGCCCATTTACTTTAAAACTCTAGACTACATCTCAAAAATCTTGGAAGGTTTTGTTGTTTCTAAAGTGACTATCATGGGGCTGAGTATGTAGAAAACTCATTTTTTATTTGACTGATTAAAAATATTTGCAGCTTTATCTGAGCTCTGAAATTGTATTTCTGTGATTTGCAAGTTAAATAAAGAGAATCAAGGCACTAAAATGCTAAGTTCGTCAGCACCTTTCTTTTAGAATTTGACATTGTCATGTTTGATTGTGTACTGTAGCCACATGGTTCAGGAAATAAATAAATATTTCTGTGATTTATTTAATGGCACAAGCTATACTTAGAGCAAGAATTTAAGCTTGGTTGTATTGATAACAAAGGATAGTTCATCGGATTGATCAACTACATGGTTCCTTTTGGAGATTAAGGAAAATTTAATTGTTTTGGATTTATAAATGTGTCCAATTACTTCATTCCCAGTCTACCCTGTTAGCCTTCATAGGTTAAGTTTCTAGGGTATGTATACATTATCAAGAGAAGGATGGTTCAACCTTTAGAACCATCAACAGAAATCAACAGAAATCAACATCATTCTATTAGATATATGCAAAGCATAGGAAGTGTAATCTTCCTATGTACCCATATGCTATCTTATTTCCTGAATATAATAGGAGCGATCCATAGATACAGACTTTTGAAAATGAAAATACACATCTTTCATGCTATTCTTGGGCAAAATCCCCATATCTTAAATATTTCACTAGAAATAGAAATATTATTACCTTTCTTGCTTCTTTCACCATCTTCCGAATAGTTTCCTTTATGGTAAGTAGCTGTGCTCTTGGTGGATGAAAGAGGAGGTCTATATGGGTTCCCCCTAAGAGTCCAGGCATCACATATGGCCAGCCTAAATCAAGGTTTGGAGCTTCCACATCAGACTCAATGGGCCAGTAAGTCCCGGAAGATGACGTATCATCATAGAAATTATCAGTCCCATGTGCTGTACTTTGTGCAACTTTCTGAACATTTTTCAAAATATAATTAATTTCTTCCTCAGCTAGAAAGTCTGACACTCGTTCTTTGGCAAGAAATTCTTGGTATGCTTCTAATCCATGTTCAATCAACGTATCCGTGGCTAATCGATACCATTCCTTGTAGTGAGGTTCAATGTAATTGTCTGATTTACACTCATCATTCAATGAGGATAACATTGATGAGGTCTCCATGCTTACAAGCATTTGATAACAGCACTTTCAAATGTCCATTCACGCAGTGATAAGAATATCTGGGAATTTGAAAAGAAGGGAATAAGATCCATTAGAATTCTATAATCTAATATTTTCTGATACATGTCAACTATTGCTAGTTTTATATTCACTCATTTCCATTATCAATAGCTCAACATGACATATGTTTCACACCCAAAGGAGAATCAATAATACCATAATTAACATATTTATAATAAATGAGCTAAAGAGATTTTCTTTTACTCAGGTGAAACAAAATTCACCTAAATTTCTCACCTTCTTTGGCCTCCAGAAAGAGACTCCTTTTTAACTTTAACCTGGTACTCCACGTGGTGGTATCACCAAAGGCCTTTCCAAAGGCCTTGTTGGTTTAGGTTTAGGTTTTTAAGTATTGTAAAAAAGAATTTGAATACAATGAATGCTTGGCCAGTCATTAATACAAGTCTTTACTGAGTACTCATCACTCATATCATCAGAAAAATGAAATATAAAAAGCACAAAACACTGCCCTCCAGGAGCTTTTAATTAGCTGAAGAGGTAAAATGTAGACACAAAATTAAAATCACTTTGAACAAAGTCATATGTTGCTGAGGGTCAAAATGAGTACTGCCTGGGGCCTTCCCCGTGGCACAGCAGGTTGAGCTCAGCATTGTGAAGCTGTCCACAGCCTCTGCAGCGCGGGTTCGATTCCTGGCCAGCCAGGGAGATACTCACATGGCGCAGCAGACCTCTCTTGTCTAGCCTGCTGCTCCCCTCAGCAGTGCATTTCGGTCCGACTGCCTGTTCTGCTCCCCGCTCTGTCTCTGATGAATTCTCTCACCCTCCTGCACCTCTGACCTGTACCCCAGTTCTTGTATAAAAATAAATAAATCTTTAAAAAAAGCATGAGTACTGCCTATAGTCAATGCTTTCAGAATAAAAGCCAGTGGAAATAAGGACAGAATCAATGAGTTATGGATAGCTCCTGGGCAGAGGTGGGCTTCACCTGAACCTGGGTAATAAGTTGGAGTATGTTCAGATGGCTAGAAAAAATAACATTTTCATCTCACACAAAAATGAATACATAAATGAGGGCACAGAACAGAAAAGGGCTTGGTGTCTTAAGGAGTCAATAAAATAAATAATAAAAACTTGCCTGCAGGACATAAGTTTCCCTTGATTATGCATAGAAGATAAGGTATGGAAGGGGAAGGGCACAGGAGATTTTTGTGATTCAACAAAACTTAAAATAATTAGTCTGGCAGTATCTAGGCAAGGAATGGAGACTAGTAGCTAGCAGAGTCTTTCAGCATTCAAGCACCCAGTGAAGAAGTGACAAGAATATTTGAGAGATGGTTCAAAGCAAACACTCATAGGATTTGATGACTTCATAGTGGAGGTGATGGAGATATTTAAGAGACCAAAGAAAATTCAGGGATTTCTCTTAGGAATCAAAATGTGCCTATCCTAGCTCATATCCCATTCCCTCACAATACCCTTAGAATTTTATTTATTTAGGGGCCTCCCTGATGGTCCGGGGGTTAAGTCACAGCTCTATCAAGCTATTTCCAGCCACTACAGCCTGAGTTTGATCCTTGGCCAGGGAGCTAACCCACACGGTGCAGCAGACCTCTCCTGCCTGGTCTGCTGCTCCCCTCAGCAGTGTATTTAAGTAGATCTTCCTGTTCTGCTTCCTACTCCATTTCTGGTGAATTCTCTCACTTTCCCACCTCACCCCTGGCACCTCTGGCCTACACCCCAGTTCTTCTATGCATAAATAAATAAATATAAGTCTTTTAAAAATGCTATTTATTTAATTATTTACTGTATGTGATACAGTATTGGACTTTATCTCAAACAAAGGATTTTCCGGTCTTTGGAAGGCATGTTCTTCATTGTGTGGATTCAAAAAAAAGCATAACTCTATGATGCACTGCAGTCTTAATGGGCTAATTTAACCAAAAACATCTTTGTCAGTGGCACTGTTCTAATTCAAAATTTTCCATTTTACTCAGTCTCTTTGGTAGTCTGTTAGATCTACCAAAATTCCAACCTGATTTGGGAGGGCAACCCAGGAAGCCATAATTATTTATTAAATTAGCTCAAAATATGTAAAAAGAGTTACTATAGAAAAAGTCAGGAAGAATGGACAGAGATATAGCTGCACTGTGGGGGTGGGGGTGGGTGGCAGATGCATAAGGGGGAGGGGATGGATTAGAAAAGATTCAGTGCATACTAAAGCAGAGTTGAGGAGTAAGGAAGATAAAGTGTGGTGGATCACTTTACTACTTTAGTGCAGACAACCCTTTCCCCATACCAAGACTCAAAAAAATTTTTTTCAAAGATTTATTTATTTATTTATACAAGCACTGGGTACAGTCAGAAGCGCGTGAGGGTGAGAGAATTCACCAGAGCCAGAGCAGGGAGCAGAACAGGCAAACGGACGAAGTACACTGCTGAGGGGAGCAGCAGGCGGCAGGAGAAGTCTGCACATGCCATGTGGGACTCTTGCCCAGCGGCCGGGGATCGAACTGGTGCTTCAGAGGCTGCGGGCAGCTTCGCAGCCCAGCGCTCAACTGCTGAGTCACCAGGGGAGGCCCAAGACTCAAAATTTTTACAGAGGAAATCTTACATTACAGAAAGGAAGAAGGTAAAATATGATACAACAACAACAACAATAACAAAACATTTCATTTTCTTTTTTTGTCTCCTGGAGAGCCTTGAACTTGAGTCATATCATAACTTAATCCAAACCTAGGCAACTAGAACTGTCCCTGGATCCTAGGGGTGATCCAGACTCTGCCATATAGTATCCAAGTTCTAGGGAAAACAGTTATCCTGCCCCAAATGGTATCAAGGATTAACTTCGCAGAAACATACTCTCACATACATCCAAGGGCAGGAGGAGGAACACCAAGTTAGTCTACAAGTGCAAGTGCTAGCATACGGAGAAATAAAATGTATTCCTTTTATTAACTAATTAAAATTAACTTAATCTATTGATAGGCATGGGATACAATACTAAAACTTTTATAAACTTCTCAATCATGTATAAGGCATAAACTTTTTCCTAATGACATTTTATTCAAGTTCAATGGTCTCAACAGGGGGATTTGCCCAGCCCCTGTCCGCAGAACCATGTGTGGACACATTTTTAATTGTAAGGATTTGTGCAGAGGTAAGCTACTGGCACGATGCAGTGTGTAGGCAGAAGTCAGGGATGCTGCTAAACATATTTCAATGCACAGGATAGCCACCCACACTAAGGAATTATCTGTTCCCAAATGTCAACAGTTGCCAAGGTTGAGAAGTCTTCATCACATTGCTGGTATGATTCATATTTCTAATGAATGACCTTTGCAAAGTCCATTAAAGTTCTCTTTTGCACAAAATATTAATTTTTAACAAAGAAATAAGGTTGGTATTCACTGGACAGGATTAGCTCATTTGATCAAAGTGTAGCTGCTTAAGGGTGTGTGAGGGATAGATTTTACCTGGTAAATCCAGTTTATGAAGAGACAAGTATCAGTGATCACATGAAAATCACTCCATCTATTTGTAATAGTTAAAATGGCATATAACTGGTGGTTGTTTACAAAAATCTCAAATTTCCTGAGGACTCAGATCTTAACTTTCAAAAACGGTATTACATTCTGAGCTTTAATTGCCACTGTAAATAATTCATTCTCGAACAAGGGATAAACTGAAAAATCAGATATCAAAAGCACTATGAATGCAAAATGAAACCAAAGGCATAGATGAAAAATTAATTTAAAAAGAAAAAAACAGTTGAAAATGAGGAAAGAGTGAAACACTATAGAACTCATCGAATAGAAATGCCAGATGCAATGCAGAAAAACCTATCAGGTGAAAAATGCAGCAGCTGTGAACACAGAAGTTAATGTATTAAGGAAAAGGGTTAAAATAAATAAATACACTTGATATTGTCCTGCTGGAGAGATTATACTATCCAGGGATATTTATTTATTACAAGAGCTGTTCACACAGATACTTGCAAGTGAATTATCTACAAACACATTATAAAGGAAAACAGCAAGGTAAAGACACTTGCACAAATAGGCACTGCAATAAAATGGCACCTGTATTTAGTTAGACTTAATATTGCACTCTCAAGAGTTCAACACTGAACAGTTGAAGGGTTTTATTTGAGGACAAGTTAATTGGATATGCCTTATATAATGCATTATTTAATGACTATCACAACTCACAGATAGAAAGCACATTCTTGTAACACTCATGATAGAGTTAATGAATAGAGAAAAATAAAATTGTGTTATGATATAAAAGCTGAATAGACTGACATGTTCATCTACTATTTAAGTGACTCATTCCAGAAAAATAGCTTTATAAAATACGTGATTCAAATTCATGCCTCATAATCATTACAAATTGCATTTGATATTGAATCTTTAGGGTCATTTGTATAAAGTCCAACTTTTAAATCTGTAAATACAAAAGACAGAAAATAAGTTATAAAAATTGATTTAAATCCATGGGTTACTCTGGAAAAAAATTTTGGTAGTTTCATTTATAAAACTAAATATGTGACTAACACTTAATGCAGCAACTGCACTCATGGATTGATTCCAGGCAAATGAAAACTTATCTTCATGCAAAAACTTGTACATGAATGGTGATAGCAGCTTTATTCATAATAGCCCCAAATTGGAAACAACTCAAATGTCCTTCAACAGGTGAATATTACAACATTGTAGGACACTAAAAGTATTGAATACCATTCTGCAATAAAATGAACTACTGACACATGAAATGACCTAGATGAATCCATGCTGAATGGGATAAAACAATCCCTAAAGATAAACCTGTGTGATTCTAGAAATGGAGATCAGTTAGTGGCTGGGGGAAAAAAAGGATTGAGGTAGGAGGAATCTGGATGCAGGCAGGATGACAAGAAGAATTCTCTTGGTGACATAAATGTTCTGTATCTCGACAGTATCCGTGTCCATGTACTGGTTGTGACTGAGTACTATGGTTTTGCAAGATGCCACTACTAGTGAAAACTGAGGAATCCTTCTGTATTATTTCTCTTAACAACATGTGAGACAGCAATTATCTCAAAATAAAAAGTTTATTTCAATTAACTTAAGTTGAAAAATCATATTGATGAGCAATTTCACATGCTTTGACTAGAAAACGAGAACAAAACATCACATGGCATAGAGGCGAGAGGTTGTCTGTAGGATAAGGCTACTGGGTACAAAGTCAGCTTCCTCAGTTATTTTTTTAAAGATTTTATTTATTTTTACATGCAAGAACTGGGGTACAGGTCAGAGGTGAAGAGGATGAAAGGATTCACCAGAGACAGAGTGAAGAAAAGAACAGGCAGTTCTACTGAAATAACTGCTGAGGGGAGCAGCAGGCAAGACAGGAGAGGTCTGCTGCGCCATGTAGGTCACCTCCCTAACCAGGGATCAAACTCGTGCTGCAGTGGCTGCAGATAGCCTCATAATGCTGAGACTTAACCTGTTGTGCCACCAGGGAGGTCCCAGCTTCCTCAATTTTTGTGAACCTCCTGGACATTACCTTTGTTGCAAGTCTCAATTTGGTCATACGTAGAAAGACAGACAACAGCAGTTTTTACCTCACTGGGTCTTTCCAAGGAGAAAATAAGGTAATACACCTTTAACATTATCATGTTAAAGGTTATTATTTTATCATTACTAGTATTTTATAGTTTAATAACTTCTTAGAGTATAATTATGATAAAGATACAAGAACATTTGATCACAAGAGTTTTTCAAGATTCATAAAAAGATAGTGTTTTTGTTACACCATAAGTAATTCCATTCACTATTTCATCAACTACACTCAAACCTAGTCTCAATTTATTTATGGTTTTTGACCTGAAAAGATTCATTGCAAAGGTTTCTGAAATAAAACTGGTCAATGAAAAAATAATCCAAACAGAAATTGTGACTTTCTGGGCCTCCCTGGTGGCGCAAGGGGTTAAGCACAGCACTGTGAAGCTATTGGCAGCCTCTGCAGCAGGAGTTTGATCCCCAGCCGGCCAGGGAGCTACCCATATGGCACAGCAGACCTCTTCTGTCTTGCCCGCTGCTCTCCTCAGCAGTGTATTTCAGTCAGTCTGCCTTCTCTGATCCCCACTCTGTTTCTGGTGAATACTCTCACACCCTGCACCTCTGGCCAGCACCCCAGTTCTTGTATGTATAAATAAATCTTTTAAAAAAAATTGTGACTTTCTTATATTACAAATAACCTGGGGTTATAATTACTTAATGTGCAAGCAGATATTACAAGACTTGGAAAAAAGATACAAAAGGGTTATAGCTGTTAATATTTCTGAAGCCCTTTCCTTAACTAATGTCTTAGGCTGTTTCTATTCAACCACTGAATGCCATTATAAGTTGAACTGAGTTCTCCAGCAAAGTATGTTCAAGTACAACCCCCTGTATAGATGAATGTCATCTTATTTGGAAGTGGAATCATCTTTGCTGTTGTAGTCAAGTTAAAATGAGGTCATATTTGATTAAATTGGGACCTAATCCAATAAGATTGGCCTCCCTATAAGGAGAGAGTTGACAGACCTCTATATCAGCAAAACTGCCAGTGACTGCAGAGGCAAAGTTTGGAGCAAGAAGGATGGCTGGCAACACCAGAGCTAAGAAGAATGGCAAGAAACATATTCTTCCTTGACCCTTTAAGGTATTCAGATGACACCTTGATTTCCCACTACCAGTCCCTACCAGACTTGTGAAAAAAAAAAAAAAAAATTCTGTTGTTTTAATCCAAAATCAGTGGTATGAGGTTATGACAACACTAGAATGCTAATAACACATGCTTATAGCAAGTGTCTTAAATTTCTAAACCTTGAATTTTTAAACAAAGGAATATAATAAAGAAAATATAATTTATCATGCAGGTGTTTTATCAAGTTCCTATGATAATATAAAATTAGTTCTCTGACATTATTTCCAATTCAGCAAATTATATTTAGGATCAAATTGAAGAAAAACATATCAAATTAATCTTTCCTTTTGGTAATTAACTTTCTGACATTATCAAGTTGTCTACCTACAGAATATGAGAAAATATTTCAAAAAGGATTTCTTTAGAACATCTGTCTTATAGTATCACAATCCATGGTTCACAGTAGTTGAAAATCAGTCATCTCTTCTTTCTTCAAATTTTAAGCTGCCAAGATTATGCTTGACTTTGAACTTGATCACCAGAGAAAAACCATTAAAGAAATTACTATTAAATTAAAAATTCACTATAATACTCAAACTGCCAAATATAATTTGTTATCTAATTTTGGTATCCAAATTTATTACAAGATTCTAAACTGACTTCTTAATAACACTTGTAACAAAAATGCCCAATAGCACAGATACTCCATGGAGTATGATTTTGGCAGGCCAAGGAATACACAAGGCACACACAATCACAGCATGCTGGGCACAAACACCTTTATATTTGGCTCACCAATAAAATCACCCTACATATCAAAGTCATTAAAAGGATAAACCTATATATCTCCAATGTATTGTATAAATTGAAAATGAAAATTCTATTTGTTCAATATATAAACATTTCTTAATTTCTCTTAACTGGGGGATAAGGTGATGTTATCACCTTCACATCAAATTAATTCCAGGATTTATTTATATAGGCAATATACTTGCCATCCCCAGACTAAACTATAGTTCAGATATGAGTTTATCAGGGCTCTGATTTATGTTAAAGACATTAAAACATAATTTTCTGTCATTCGGAAATAATTCCTGGAGAAAAACTGATAGGAAAAAAAAAGCTCTTTATTCAGAGAGTATATATTCAATAGTCAAATGACTGACTCTGCGTGACTTAAAATGCAACTGAAATTAAAGCAAATCACTTCTTTACCAGCACTTAAACGACACTTCTTTTATATTCTATCACAATAGTACTGCAGAAGTGCCAATGAATGGGACAAGGTCATCCTGACAGGGTTGTAGTTTTGCTCCATCTTGTCTTGGTGCCGATCAATATGTGAAACAATGATTTGCATCAATAGAAAAACACTGATGCAGTTTGGAGAATGGATTATATGCATATACATTAGATTAGCATATACATTAGATGACAGAATCACTATTCAAAATGATCTTTCTTTTTTTTAAAGATTTATTTATTTACACATATAAGAACTGGGGAACAGGCCAGAGGTGTGGAGGGTGAGAGGATTCACCAGAGACAGAGTGGGGAACAAAACAGGTGGATTGACTGAAATACACTGTTGAGGGGAGCAGCGGGCAAATCAGGAGAGGTGTGCTGTGCCATGTGGGTTAGCTCCCTGGCCGGGAATCGAACTCATGCTGCAGTGGCTGCAAATAGCTTCATAGTGCTGAGTCTTAGCCCTCTGCACCACCAGGTAGGGCCCCAAAGTGATCTTAAAGTAGTGAAACAATAAACAGCAATGCAATACAATAAATCCAATACAATAAATGTAAAGATTTGAATTTACATTAAAAATTAACAGAACAAGTACAGGATTAAGCAGAGTTTGGAGGAGAGTACATCATGAAAGATTTTTGAAAAATTGGGGTGCTTAAGCCAAAGAGAACACTAAGAGAGAGACACACACACAGGGCCTCACTGACTCTGCTCTGCCAGATATTGGTTGTAAGACCTTGGTGACATTATGTCAGGGTGCAAAATCTCATTTTCCTCTTCAACAAAATGAGTAAGATAATAGTACTGACTAAATAAGATAAAAATTGTTACCTCTCTATCAGTCATAAAAACTGCTAAAAATTAAAAAAAAAAAAAAAAAACTGCTAAAAATTATTAGCTAATAACATAAGATGTTTTAATTAATAATAAGGCTCTGTTTTTCTCTTATTTTCTTACTGAGCACCCTCTTTATGTATAAAATCAAGCTGATAACATTATTTTTGTTTTTTTTTTAATCTTATTTTTTTTGAAAGATTTATTTATTTATTTATACAAGCACTGGGTACAGTCAGAAGCACGGAAGGGTGAGAGAATTCACCAGAGCCAGAGCAGGAAGCAGATCAGGCAGAAGGAACGAAGTACACACTGAGGGGAGCAGTGGGACCCTCCTCCGGTGGCCGGGGAGCATCCGGGGATTGAACCGGCACTGCAGAGGCTGCGGGCAGCTTCGCAACCCAGCACTCAACTGCTGTGGCACCGGGGAGGACCAAGATAACATTATTTTTGAACAGAGGTTTATTATGGGTGACAAGTTGGGCTCTGGGGTCACTCTTTGGTTCAAAATACTAGGATGATATTTATTTTTCCTGATAAAAAAGATCTGTAACACCCACAAACATGCTTATTTTGCATGGAATTAGTGAAGCAGTTAGGAATGTTTCTTACTCTAGTGTGACAAGGAAATGCCAATTTTCCTTCTCCTGAGTTTCTCCTGAGTCAGCCTTCAGAGCTCAACTTCATTTATTTAATTTAAATTAAGAATATATACAGCCATTGTTTAAATGAAAAATAAAGTCAAAAGTTGCCTCTAGGATATTAATAGTGTGAAAATACTATTATGATACCATATAAATTACATAAGGACAGAAATGAAATTAAATTCACTTTCCCCACAAGCAAAAAAATGAAGTGTTTGTGTGTAGTTGTTTCTGTGGGCAATTTTTAAAAATTTCTTTTCACTTTTCTGTAATTGCCAAATGCTTAGCAATGAATATGACCAAAGAAAAAGAAAATTTTATTTTTTTAAATTAATTTTGTATTGAGATAACACTGGTTTACATTTGTACTCTGGAAGTGTAGGACAGTGGTGTTACCACAGGGCTCCAACAACCAAGACACCCACAGTTCACCACCACAGTCCATTGTGCTCTGCCCACTCTTTGTTCTCCCTGAATGTCCCAGTTCTATAGTCACCTTTCAAGGGCTAGGTTTTGAGTTTGGCTTTATCTGATGCTTTTCTGGTTTCTCTATATTCCACACATAAGTGACACATCTGGTATTTGTCTTTCTTCCTTTGACTTATTTTATTTCTCTTAGAATTATCCCTTTTAGCTCCATTCAGGTTGCCATAAATGGCATGGGTTTATCTTTTTGATTGCTGAGTAGTATTCCATTATATAAATCTACTATATCAAAAAAAGAAGTACCTCCATAGTTACTTTTTCTTACTTTAGAGTAACCTCCTTTTTTCCCCATTCATGTACAAAATTCATTGTAGTTGATAATCTGAAAACCTGTATCTATAACAGCTTAATAACCCCTACAGAGCAGTGCATGAATAAGCAGGAAACATGTAGAAACTAAAACTGTAGGACTACAGAGACCATAAGGTAAGGGAAAAAAAACAAATCTACAAGTGTTTAATGAAAATTTAGTAAGGAGCTCACTGACACTGTGGCATCCCTAGCTGGCAGGGGCAGCCACTGCCCAGGGCCCCCACAGTGCTTTCTTCGTGTCACCACTTTGCTGCGTTATTACACACATACTCTCCTATATCTTCACTAGACTACAAGTGCCGTGATGGTGGAGGCTGCTCTGTTTAGCACAATTATTATGCTCAGTACATAAGTGTTAAATAATAACCTAAAAATATACTGCCTTAATGTAATGTAACAAAATGAGAGTTGATTAAAGCATGATTAAAAAATGTTGAAGTAGAACTTTTTTGAAAATGGTAATGATGCAGAAACTTTTGAAGATTAAAATACTTCTTTGTTTATGTTGAATGGGGGTTAGTTTTTTTGATAACATATTACCCATTTGTGAAGGGTTTTTCAGAGAGTAATTAGAAGCATACCGAGTACTATAAAAGTGGTTAGAAGAACAATAGGTCTCTATCAAAAAACATCAATTCTAATTTCATATGATCACTGTTATAAGAATAGACATGTTACCAAGTCTTTTGGAGAATCTCCCTAAAATGTGTATTTTTAAATGCTTAATTATGTTAAAGTAATTCTGTAAATAGTTTCAGTGCACTTAAACTAATCCAAATGAAATAAAATTCTAAATCTTGTGTTTTTCCACAAAAGTAGTGACATAAATTAGTTGTAAAGCATGACTCATTTCTCCTATGTCTGAAATATCACTTGTTATTATATGAACTTCTTTCAATGGGAAGGAAGGATACATGGGTGTTTAAGTGAATTATCATTACAGATGTTTTTCAAATCATTAAGGTTAAATTAGAGTAAACTATATATTTTAAAACAGCACTGAGAATTTTAAAAGTCTGTATTTTGTGTCTTGATAAAACAAGCAGTGTGAAGTTTATCTTATAAATTATCCAGATATAAACCCAGGTACTACTTACAAGTAGTGTATACACACAGAAAGACACACACACACATATACACACACAAATATATATAATAGACACACACGTATTCTAAATGTAGGCAACAGTTTCAGCACCCATTTTTTTTTTTTTCTTGAGAACATACCAGACCATGATGGGGGAAATGATTTTTAATAGTGGCTTCTGTTAGTGTCAATGGTGTCTGAAAATCATTACTGAGGTATAATCTGTGCTGGACTCTAGGACAGGAGACTAAGAATTTCCTTCAAATCTATCAAAGTTATTTATTTTCTTGTTGTCCAGACTTGGACTTTGGAGCTGTACTGATCTCTGTCTTCACTCTACTCAGTCAAATCTCTCCTTTATTTATTTTTTTTAAGTTTTTTTTTTATTTATTATTTATACAGGCACTGGGTACAGTCAGAAGCGCGGGAGGGTGAGAGAATTCACCAGAGCCAGAGCGGGGAGCAGAGCAGGCAGAAGGACCGAAGTACACTGCTGAGGGGAGCAGCGGGTGGCAGGAGAGGTATGCACACCATGTGGGACCCGCCTCCGGTGGCCAGGGAGCAGCTGGGGATAGAACCAGCACTGCAGAGGCTGCGGGCAGCTTCCCAGCGCTGGCTCAACCGCTGCGCCACTGGGGAGGCCCCAAATCTCTCCTTTAGATGACCTCAACCAGTCTTAAGGAAGATAAGGAAATATCTTATCTCCATACGGGTTCACCAAACTTCAGACTTGAAAGCTATGGTAGGGTCCAAACAATTGGTTCTGGACATCTTCTCTGGATATCTAACAAGTTTTTTTTTTTTGTTTACATTTAATATGCTGAGTTACTTCCAATGTTAAGATCCCTTTATTAAATTGTCTCATCTGCCTGGAATGTTCCTTCTTTTTATTCTTAACTTACACATACATCATCTGCTTCAGGGAGATCTTCCAAACTATCCATTTAAAAAAGAACCAACCCTCTCTGCCTACTTAATTCTAATACCTGATTGTATTCATTTATTTATTTTTAAAGATTTATTTATTTATGCATACTAGAGGCTGGGGTACAGGCCAGAGATGCCAGAGATGAGATTATCCACCGGAGACAGAGTGGGGAACAGAACAGGTAGATCTACTGAAATACACTGCTGAGGGGAGCAGCGAGTGAGACAGGAGAGGTCTGCTGTGCCATGTGGGTTGCTCCCTGGCTGGCCAGCGATTGAACTCGTGCTGCAGGAGCTGCGGATTCCTTCATAGTGCTGACACTTAAACTCTCACCAGGGTGTCCCCTGACTGTATTTGTGTATAGTATCTATCAATATTTAAAATAATCAGAACATTTATTCACTGGCCACTTGTATCCCCTCACTCAGATGAAAGTTCCTCAAAGGCCACCAAGCTGGTGTATTCTAATTCATAAGTGTCCTGTCATACTGGTTATTCCATATTTTGAATATCACCTTTGTCTTGGATAAAGCTTATTGTTTTACATACTATGGAAAAACCTATTTACTATTATGTAAATATAGAAGTATATATAACACATATGCTATGTTTCATTCTTCTATCATTGTGTAATCATTGTAGAGAAATAAGTAGTAATCAATTGATGGATCTTTCTCTTTCTCTTTCTCTCTTTCTCTCACATACTCCCTCTCTCTTGTTGGCCATATTTCTCCTTCTCTCTATGTCACAATACCCACCCACAGATTTTGAATACCACAGGAAGTAAGGTTCAAGATCTTGCAACCTCAGTTTTAGAAGTTTAGTACAATTTATAACAAAAACAGAATATATTTAGATGAGGACGCTATAGGTAGCAAAGGCCCCATGGAGTGAAATGTTGAATATGTCTTATGCAACTGTGTTTCACTTTTAAGTCTATTTAAGATAATAAAAAGTCAATCTTGGTACATGCTGACATTTACAGAGGGACAGGTGATGTAGAAAAAATATAGTAAATATATGTTCCAATATGAACTGTTAAAGAGGCTTTCCAAATACATTTAATAAAAACAGTGTGCTTTACCTGTGAAAATGTGAAAGTTTGTAAATAAAATGTCTTCAAAAAATGTATTTTACTTATCTATGCTGGAAACAGCTATCAAAAGTGAAATTACGATATATATTCAGCAGCAAAAAAAGCAATCTTGGACTGTGAAAAGTATAAGTTTAAAAACAGTAATAATATTGTGGGCATTGTTCAAGTGAACACAATTTATTGAGTTAAAATACCAAAAAAAATTAAGTGTTAATAATATATCTAGCCTGCAAAGATTTTAATTTTAGTCTGTGTAAAAAGTCATATAAATTATCAGAAACACGGAAAATAATTTCAATGTCTACCAATCCTTTATTAGTTTTTTCTTTTATGATCTTTTAATCAAGCCTGCTTAGACAGCTATAGTACAGCTGCAATAAAGTGTTTTCCTTTTATTGTCCTTCAGCATTTCCTCCTAAATATATGATTGGAAAACTACCCCACACTAATCCAGATCTTTTATTGTTTTCTACATAACCTTCTTCATGGGTTCCTCTTATTTGTAGACCATTTGCATATATAAAAGTTGATCAGTAAGTTACAGTATTCAAATATGTAAAATGCTACTGGATTTGCAGAAAGAGTTTCTAGGTCTGGTAGATTATATATGAATAGTAACTTGTATTCCCTGTAATCTTGCTTCATAACTGTGCTTACTTCCTCTGACAGTGGTTCTAACCTGGGAGACCGTAATGACTGATACATAGTTGATGTTCATAAAGTTCCAGTCACCCTTGCCTAAACCAGACCTGAACCAGAAAGTGTACCTGGTAGCTCCTGTTTCACTTTCATTTGTCCTAAGGCCTTGTCAGTGTAACACTGAGGGAAAGGGGATGATGTGGCCACATCATTGGAACTAGTGACTTTTTCTGCTGCATAGTTTACCTGTGCGTGTACCTGTGTGCAACTGCGTAAACCTTACTTTTGCTAGTCCACTCCTTCTCATAGTGTTAAGTGACTTCAAAGACAGAACTCCTCTCTTAAACTCTCATTTTAGCTTTCCACCTAAGAATTTGACTGATATTTAATAATTCCTACAACATGTATTTTTTCTAATTTTGTTGTTTTATTCTAATATACAGTCTTAAGTGGAAAGAATTTAGCACTCTTTCCATAGTTTTATTATTGATCCCATTATCTAAAACTATTTTTCTCTTTGCTCCAATTTTAGCCATCCTCTGTACAAATCAAGGAAATTACTCACACGAAACACCTGAACCTGAAAAGTAAACTGAATTATTTGCAGTTGCCCCCAAATAATAGTATTACCATGTTGTGAAATTAAAATCAAAGTCAGTGCTTTAAGTCAAATAATTAGTGATTTTGGCAAGTCATTTACTCCATGTGATTCTTGCACATGCTCAGGAGTTCCTGTCCCATCCTTGTGCAGAGTCATATTTTGGATCAAATAGCCATGGGAGATTTCATGACCTTTTCTTGTAAAGCTCCTGTCTCTTATTCTAACTCTTCTAATAACAAAATTCAACCTGATAAATGGGAGTAAATCTACTCCAGAAACAAAATATAGAATTTAAAATAGTGTGAAGACCCCATCAGACTCTGAATCAGGGCTTTGAGCATGTACTACATGTGACTGATTTTCTAGAGAATACCTTAAGATATGAATGTATAGGAATTGGCTTAATGTTACACAAATGTTTATGCAATAAACAGTTTCTATGCTGCTTTTCACATATAAGGGTTGATGCCTTCACCTGACATTAATAGATATAGAAATTATAAACATATTCTATAATTTTAATTTTCTTTAATACTATGTTCTCATTGAGATTTTTTGTGGTAAATACTGCCTTATTGGTGGCTATTAGTACAAGTCAATAAGTATTGATTCCCCAATGAGTCAGATTATTTATCAGATTAGTGGTCCATTAAGCCAGCTGATTGCTGGAATGATAAACTGGTCAATCCTGCTTTATGGGAAATGAATTCATAGCCATTTGATATATGGATTGGCTCTTCCATTAACTGTAACATGGACATCAGCCCACCCGGTAGATGCAGGAATTCCATGTCCTCCTGAAATAGCTTTGTATTCTCAATAACTTTATTTTTCCACTGTCTGTGTGAAGCAGTACTAAGGTTGTATGGGTAATCTGACAAAGAGCCAAGAGATCCTGTTGCACCCTGGCTCAGTTTACTATCCACCAACCTCTACAAAAATTTTTTTTAAAGAAACTTCCATGGTATGTGGAAGCGGTCCCCTCTAGTTCTTTTGACTTTTAAAGTTTTCTATATTAAAACTGACACTCAAATACTTTCCTGTGGTGTAGTAATCCATCAGTTAATATACATATATATAAATAAACCTGCTCTTTTAGTATATATATATATATACACACACACTCACATGAAACACCTAAAAAATAAACTGAATTATTTGCAGTTGCAATAAAGAGCAATATTTAAAGAGCAATAAACCTGCTC
This sequence comes from Talpa occidentalis, assembly GCF_014898055.3. NCBI lineage: Eukaryota > Metazoa > Chordata > Mammalia > Eulipotyphla > Talpidae > Talpa > Talpa occidentalis. The sequence goes on along the minus strand of NW_023602073.1, from coordinate 74,154,513 downwards.
TTTAAATACTGCATATATATATATACACATATATATAGTGTACATATATAGTGTACATATATACATATATACACATACATATACATATATACATATATATACACTATATACATATATATAGTGTATATATGTATATATACATACATATATATGTGTGTGTATATATATACATATATACATATATACATATATGTGTGTGTGTGTATACACAGTATTTAAAGAGCAGGTTTATTGGGGAAAGAGACAGAAAAGTAAAGTACACTTGCATAGACACAAGTGGGCAGGATGAGCTGCCAATTAATATATATTTTAATTTACAGGACAAGAAGCTATCAGCATGTAAATCTGCAGTTCAATAACATCATTATCCTTCTCTGTCTTATTTCCACACTTAATTTAATATTTTGTTACAACCTGAAAATCTACTTTGTAAGTTTTTGGAAAATGGACAATTTTAATTCTTTTTTTCTGAATCTTGGTTATAGTCCCCATATAATTCCCATGTTTTGATCCTACTCCCTCCTCCAAAGACGTGGTATATATACACAATGGAATATTACTCAGCAACCAAAAAAGATAAACTCATGCAATTTGCAGCAACATGGATGGAGCTGGAAGGGATCATACTCAGCAAAATAAGCCAGAAAGAAAAAGAAAAATACTGGATGGTCTCACTCATAGCAGGAATTTAGAAAACATAAATAAGAGACCAGGAAAAAGACTAATTATAATAAAGTAAAAATCAAAATCAACAAGCAACTATAAACCAGAAAAGTTTAATTTTTAATAATGATAAAATGCATATTTCACAAATTGAGTATAATCAGGATAAAGATGAAAATCACTGGACATGCCAGAGAGGCCTATCTTTATATTTGAATCAGCTCATCAATGTACACATGTCCCATTGTGAAAGAAAAGGAACTTAAAAAAAAGATAAAATGTTAAAAATGTATTGTTGAATTTTGTATTTAACACTCGAAGGGGAGCTTTATGTATATTTTAATTATTAGACCATAGAAATCCCCTGTAATATATTTGTTACTTAATTTTCATATAATTTGATTTTTATAAACCTGTACTGTTCTAAAATAGAGAAGTACACCGAGAGAAAAAACAGATAAAAAATAATAGAGAGGTGAGTAGACGGAGAAATAGACAACAGGTCGCAGTAGGAAGGGGGTGTAGATAAAGGATAGCATAGAAATAGAAGGAAGATAGAGAAAGGATGAAAAGGGATAAGGGGAAAAAGAACCAAAAAAGAAGAGAAAGAAAGAGTGAGAAAGGAAGAAGTGGGAAACACAGCATATGGAGAGGGCAGGGAGGAACAGGAAGTGCCACTAAGAGACCAGAAAAGATAAGATCAAACAAAAAAGATAAAAGGGTTAGTAAGATAAGTAAGGAAAGATTCAGACCAAAAAAAAAAAAAAAAAAATCATTGGGGAACACTGACAATAGTACTTTATTCTTAAAAAACAAATTAGTTTTACTTTGCTCTTCTCTAGTAACTTCAAAGCTATATGTATTTAAGGGAAACTATAATTCCTTTAAAGTATCAGTAAGCAACTGTTGAATGTGTCATAGGAAACTAAATAATTGGAGCCACCTCATATCATAATTGCATAGCTTTTGCACAAACTCTTTAAAAGGGTCCCTGACCCAGTTCTAGCATTCAAGAGGTGACCACTCCTACCTCACTCCCCAAGAGTGGATGCAGTCTGTAAACTGACACATAACTCAAAGGACAGTGTGAAAATAAAACAGTACAGACCAGGTAGTAATTAGATGTTCCCAAAGGAAAAGTTTCCTCATATCATTCAGACTGATGTGATCCATACACTTCCCAACATGCCCAAAGGGTGAATATCCCTTACATTTGGATCTGCAACCCAGCTTTACCACCCCTAAGGCATCAGAGCAGCTGAAAAATGTTTGCCTCTCCAATCCCCCCACATATACCTCCAGCATGTGTAAAAACTCCCAATACCTTAATAACCAATCCTGGAGTCACTCTGCTCCAATCCACTTCCACACATACTCTTTTCACTGGAAACCATCAATTCCCTGGCTCCTCAGCAGCCCATAATACCAAGATTAGCAGTGCCACCCCCTCCACCCTCCTAGGAAAGGGAAAGTTCTCCACCCTTGTAGGCAGTATCAATTTTCACTGGCTCGCCTCAGTAGGAAGGACTAGCCACCTGACAGAGGCACTTTTTCAGAGTGGACCTAGTTCTTGGTGGAGCATAGTGACGATCTGTATAAAATTTAACCCATGGTATTTTTTTTTAAGATTTATTTGTTTATTTATTTATACAAGCACTGGGTACAGTCAGAAGCACGGGAGGGTGAGAGAATTCACCAGAGCCAGAGCGGGGAGCAGAACAGGCAGAAGGACTGAAGTACACTGCTGAGGGGAGCAGTGGGTGTGGCAGGAGGGGTCGGTGCTCCATGTGGGACCCTTGCCAGCAGCTGGGGATCAGCGCTGCAGAGGCTGCAGGCAGCTTTGCAACCCAGCGCTCTACCTCTGTGCCACCGGGGAGGCCCTAACCCATGGTATTTTAAAAAATGGTCTGTGAACATAATTCATCTAGTCTGTGTCCATGAAGGTGTGAAGAGGGAATATATTCAGATTTTCAAATGATATGCTCACCAACCAAAATTAAAATGTATTCTACTTCCAGATTAGAAATAAATATACAGAAGTATATTTCGAAATGAATAGTAACAGACTGAATTGTGAAACATACTTGGAACATTCCTATTTTGCAAGTTACAAACCTGCAAACTTACCTAACTAGCTAAACAAGGACAACTTGTAATTTTACAAATAATTAGTTAAATTAAGCTACGTGGGACCTTTTCAAAAGGCCCCCTCTAACCAGATATCTGTTTTAAAACAGGTCTGCTTTACTAGGATCACACTTTCACCTCAAGGCTCTGAGGATACAATGTACATCTTTCAACTCATTGTTTTATAATGTAATTGAATGGGGAACAGGTAGGTGAATTGCTGCAGGGTGAGTAAGCACTGGTCAAGAAAATGATCAATGAATGAACCTTCACCACAAACTGGAAGGGGATATGGTAGCAGGAAGGGATATAATAGAAAGAATAATAAAAATTAATTAACCCACCCCCAAAAAGATTAGGCAGTTAAAGTAAAAATCTCCAGAGAGTAATCACAAAACACATCACTGAGTCAGCAACCAGAGGTGTGGTTAGTCTCCATCTATGCAACCCCTTTCAGCAACTATTCAATTGGTGATGCTTCCCACAATAAACTGTGAGCGTCTGCGGTCCAGAGTGTGCCAGCTTTAAAGGCAGGATCCACCCAGGCCCTCAGGCAGGCTCTACAGGGTGCAGCCAGCACTCCATACCATGTGTGTCCTAAGCCCAAAAGCAAGGGGGTGGATTTTGGAACTGGAAGGTTGGGGACTTCTATCATTGTGGGAACTGTAGGAAGGCAGAGAGAAAACAAACAAACAAAAGAGCCACCCTCACCCAGATTGCTTCATCCTGTTTCACACCATTCTCATTCTTCAGTTATTTTGAAAAAGACCAGCCTTCTCCTCTAAGTCGCTGACATCACTGTCCCCTTTGCTATTGCTTGTCAGGACTGATTCAGCCTCAGTCATGAATTTCCCTTGGGCTCTGGCAATTGCTGGGGATGAGAAAGGGAAAGAGGGGCGGTGCCTTGCCAGTAACCTGGCAGAATATCTAGAAAGTGGGAATCAGGAAATGAGCTTTTGGACATCACAGTCTAAACTCGAATGCTTCCCACCAACATGGCTTTTCCACTGTGTTCTGGCTCCCTTGGTTCTCATTCCTACTCTGGGTCAGAGACCCTGTAACTAACAACCTCATCACTTGGAGCACAGTCAACACGCCACCTATCCTGTGATCCCATAACATACTGTCTCCTTCCTTAAAACACTATTGTCTCTTTACATACCCATGATTCCAGCAACCAACACTTGCACATTCTCTGCCTCCTCATCCACATTTTATAGATAATTGCCCTAATGTGTCACAAAGAATATGCCTGAAGTCTCCAAGGACCTTTCCAGGCACAATTCCCTCTAGTCACAGTGTCCTTTTTAAGTCCACCACAGCCTACAGCAAAGATTCTCAAAACTTGCTGTGCACCAGAACCACCTGGTGCGCGCCTCAAGAACATTGATGCAGGCTCAGGCCTAGCCAAGTTTGAACAGCTCAAGTTTCCACTGAACTGGGAGCAGAAGTGGTATCCGGCACAAAGAAGGAAACAGACTGTGGAGTAAAACTTTGCCTTCCCCTAGGAATTCTGCTCCAGCCTGGAACTCTGTAAAGAACACCTAAGCCCCTCTGCAGCCTAAGCTCCCACATCCTCAAGCCGCCCCTGGAATGCACAGACTCCCTCCCAACCCCACTTCCACCCTTTGCTTCCTCCCACGATGCGCTCCCCGACCCTGTCTGCCTCTTCTCGGGGGTTGTCCACGGACTCCCAGAGGGGGGACACAAAGCCAGCGTCCACGATGGGCGGCGCCTGTCCCTCCGCGAAGCCGAAGCCATCCCGCTGAAGACGGAACTTTTCAAACGTCCCAACTCGCTCTCACTCCGCGATAATGAAAGAAAAGTAGACAGGACACAGGAAAGCGAACTCCGCATCCTGGTGAATTTCCTATCCCGCGCGCGCTCCCAAGAGGCGGCCCCCTTCCCGGCCCTCCGCCCGGCCAGCCCCAGACAGGTGCAGCCCCGGGCCCCCGTCGCGAGCCCTCCACGTGCCCGCGGGTCTCCCGCCCGCCCGAGCCCGGGACGCGAGCTGGAGGCCCCACTTACGGTCTGAAGCGCCCGGAGCAGCGCGCAGCCGCGCCCGCCGCCGAAGGTTCGTCTCCCAGGAAGCCGCGAGGGCGAGGGAGGGGAGGGGGAGTTACCTGCCGGGCGTCAGGTCGGCGGAGGGAAGCTCGTTCCGGCCGGGACCGCACCTGCCCGGGACTAAGTGCAGCGCTGAGCGGAGAGGCGGGTGTGGAGGCGAGTTGCAACAGGTCCAAAGTCGTGTCACACCAAACCCCTCTCAGCCAGAAAGCGCCTCAGAACCTGTCTGAACCCAGAATCCCAACCCTCTACCAGCAAAGTAAGAGGCTTTCCTTTCCCGTCCGCCCTCCAGGCTACCGGGCGTTTACAATTCCAGCTATTTCTGCCAAGCACCCAGGAGACCCGGAGGAGCACTGTGCTCACCTGGGCAGCTCCCACTCGCAGGTGCTCCCACTCCCTGTCATTACGGGGCTCTGGAGTGCACCAGGAAGCCAAGAGGGCCGCAGGGTGAGAGTGAGCCTTGTACCACCCTCGGGAGAGTGGGGCGCTTGTAGCCACACAGCACATAGTTTCACGCAGCAGACAGCAAAATAGACCCCTACCTGCCAAACCACCGAATGGCCCAGCCTTGGCAAGGGCCAGGAAGTAGAAAGGTGAATAGTATAAAAATCCCTGTGCATTAACTTTTTATATGAATAAAAATTTTTGCATATCACCAAATATTTGGGACCCAATTTAGACTGTCCTGGTTATTTACTTGGGATGAAAAAAACACCCATTTAAAATGGGGACACCTGTGTGAAAATCTAGTCGCTAGGTAGGATGCTGTGGAACAATATTATGGAAATGGAGACATTATAAATTGGTTTTTACATTAAATAAAGCTTTCAATAAAATTCATCTTGATTTCCTCATCTACATTTCACTAAATCTCTTATGAGTGTTTTCAATAATTGTATAATCATGTAGTCCTCAAGAGCCAGTCATTTCCAACAAATGTTAAAAATGTTAAAAATGCAGCCTAGTATGGGTAGAATGAAACTTAAGGCATATTTTAAGCTTCTGACATAATATGTACGTAAATTATGGTAAAATGAAATTGACCTTAAAACTGACTTTTATGGCTCCCCCCCCCCCAGTAAAACAGCTGGGGGAAATGCTAACCTACTGAGATCTGAGTTAAGTCCTGACTGATGAGTAGACTTGGGAGAATGAAATTTACATGTTCCAGAAGCTGAAACAGCAAAGGTCAAAAGTAGAAAGTATAAGCAAGTTTCAGGATTGTACAAAGCGAAGCTTCCAGATTGTGGTATCTCTGAGCTTTCTTTTCTTCAGCATCATGTAGAGAATTATTTTATATATTTAACTTTTTCTTGTGTTTCTGCTAATTCCCATGTCTCAATTCTGGTTGTTTTGATTTTGCAATTCTGGTTGTTTTTGACTTACAGTCATCTGACTCACTCACTTCATATTTGCTATGTGATATTTCATTTGCGAGCATGCTTATACAGTTTTCAAAAAGTAATTCTGGGCCCTTCTTAAAGTAGCAATATTTATGAACATTTTGGGTTGCACTATAAATATATATTTAACCTATTTATAAAAAAAGAAATATTTAGACTAAACAAATTAAAATGGGCCCATTGGACATCTAATGTTATTAATATATGTATTCCTATATAATCAAATGAAATTCAATTTCACAAAGAAGGTATTACACTCTTAAAAGCAAATAAAAGAGAGGAAAATCTAAGTGAAGAGGGAGAATCCAGTAACGGCAGTGTGTTAAGGATTTCCCATCCTTAGTGGTAGGAGGAGGGAATATATAAAATTCATCTGACCTATTAAGGTACCTACAACCAGGTAAGCAGAGGAGACACAAGGAAAAGGGAACTAATAGTACAAACCAGTGTGAGGGACTTTTAGTGGAAAGGTCCTATGAGCTTTAAGAGATGATTAACTGCTTAGATAAGCTAAGCAGGGGACTGGTGAAAGAATTTAACTGAACTGTTGGAATTTGCTTTGTATCCTGACTGATGAGCAGAATTGGCTGGAGACCAAAGTTGAGGTATGATAGATATTAAAAGAGCAAAATGAAGGCTAAATATTGAAAAATAAAAGTAAGTTCTAGGACCATACAAATCAACTGTCAGATTTGACCACAGGCATGGCCTGGTTGTATTGCAAAAGTTAGTTCAGAAGTAAAGCTTGGAGTCACTTTCTTACCCACAAAAATGTATATATTACTTACATTCTAGGATTATTATGAGAATCATGAATTAGCTATAGTATATGTAAAACTCTAATTAAAGCATCCAATATGTAGTATTACTGTATTAAGTGGCCACTGTCATTACAGTGGGGGTCAGATTGGAAGAACCCTAACTGCAAGCTGAAAAATAGGGTTTTATGTCTACTGGAAGTGATGTAACAACTAATCTAACAGTTGGTGTCTTTCACTGTAAATTGTAGGGAGTCAGGAAGAGCAGTTAAACCCAGTGTGGTGTGAAAAGGATGCCAAGGGTGGAAGTAGTGAAAATGGGAGAAAGAGACCAATTTGAGAAACAGTTAGATTGAAAATCAATCATGATTTGGGGTCAGACTGGAAGTGGAAGTTAAAGGGAAAGAAATAAGTGGAGTTTCAAGCTGTTAAAAAGTTATCAGTTGAAATAAATAAAATGGCCATGTATCGGAGAAGCAGGAGGAAGCATGAACAGGGTCAAGTGAAAGGTTATTACTTCTTAGAAGTTGGAGGCCTCCCTACATCTCTTGGTACTCAGGAAAGAAAATAGCAGAGAAAAAGAAGAGTAAGTACCAAGGCCCAGATGATGTAAAAGGAAGACATAATCCTCATTCTTTTCTTTTACAAACTGACTAATAAATTCTCAATGCTTCTATTTTAAAAAACTGATAGGTTATATCAGTTATATCAGTTAAAACCAGGAATAAAAACTAGAATTTAACTTATAAAATCACCAACAAGATGAGTGAGAAGATTGTAATCATGATGAAGAGGCTCCCAAGACAATGTTTATTGATAAAAGAGCATGTCAATATTCATTGCATCATTACCCCATTCTACAAAATTTATTGTGCAATCCATGAACAAAACAGTGAAAGTGTTAGGTTACCTTCAACAGATCTTAATTTATTTGCCATTTTGAGTTCAAATACACAAGGGGATTAGAAAATAGCATCTAGTAATTTGTTTCCTTTCCTCAAAGTCAATATAATTTCGTGAAGATATATATGAAAACATATACATTAAAAAGAATAATAGGGTAATATACATAATACAAAGATATAGGTAAAATAGATAAAATCATAGAAGAGAGAAAGCAAATAAAAGTTATGGGATAGAAGAAAATGATATTCATGGAGAGATTTTTCATTTTTAATTGTGTTGTTTTCAACAAAATGTCTTACTTCAAATATCCTCAGAAATATAATAAGTAGCTATTATAATTGGTTGCCAAGACTCAGTCATTATTTTTAGACAAAGGGAACACTAAACCTGTAGTCCTTTCAAGAGCTTAAAATATACATGTTAGAGTACTTGAAGAGAATGGCTTGCAAGCAAATAGTCATAACACAGAAAGAATGTCATATCTAACAATAAAAAGATGTGCTTATCAAAAACTTTTTTCCCAAAGTACTTTGGGGAAGACTAAGTCAATAACTCACATTAATATTTCCAATATCTGTTAGAAGATAAATCAATGTAATATTGTCACATTAATGTCATAGTTTTATGACATTTCATGAAGAACTAGGAAAATTACTTAAGTGTACTTCATAATCATTATTTGTATCAGCCACACATAAATTTACATATGTCATCTTGTTAAATATGATATTATGTCATTAATTTATTTGTATTATGTCATTACTTCAACATATATTTATTCTATATTCTATAGAAAAGATACTGTGGCAGGTACTGGTTGGAGTAGAGGTTGAAAAAATTAAGAAAGCACAGTAGATAATGTAACTAGAAATCACGTGTGTTTATCTGAACCCTTCACTTCATGTGATTGTGTGTTCATGTGTGTGTAAAGATGAAATAAATAAAATTTAAAATCCAAAAACATGGTGTATTTGTGAAAAAGTGATATGGAAGAAAATGTAATTAAATGAAGTTAGAGATATAGATTAATAGTTCTTTTTCTGCCTCCCCCCATGGCTAAATTTCTTTAGAAGACTGCAAAATATGCTGTTATATATCATGCTTCCTCCCCTCTTCCAAATATGGCTTAGTCGTGTATAATTATTTTATTTAATCTGTATCTATAAAAGGTTAGATAATTGTAACAAATTATTTTAGGAAGTGAGGTAAAGAGAAAAGAAATGACTATTTTAAAACAGTAGAAAACTATGTTCCTTTATTTTATTTTTTTTAAGATTTTTATTTTTTTATTTATTTATACAAGCACTGGGTACAGTCAGAAGCGCAGGAGAGTGAGAGAATTCACCAGAGCCAGAGCAGGGAGCAGAACAGGCAGAAGGACCGAAGTACACTGCTGAGGGGAGCAGCGGGCGGCAGGAGAGGTCTGTGCGCCATGTGGGACCCTCCTCTGGTGGCCAGGGAGCAGCCAGGGATGGCACCGGCGCTGCAGAGGCTGCGGGCAGCTTCGCAACCCAGCGCTCAACCGCTGCGCCACCGGGGAGGCCCAAAGAGCTAAACTCATTACACTCTCCTGCATGCAGCCCCTCTTATTTTTCTGTTGGGATGATCAAATAAATGAAAATATTAAGTTGCTTACATTTTTTTCATAACATATAAATAACTAAAAATCTTGCCCGTATTTACTGGTTAAATGATAGGCACACAACTAGGTGGATGGACAGAACGTGAAGTGATACTTGAAGATATTTGATACAAATGACTGATTATTCTAATTATTCATTTTAAAAATATCCAATACTTTTTGTTACCGGTATTTGCTAAGACATGTGGAAATTGTCCAGTTAATATATATTTTAAAATATTTCACCTAACAGCTGAAAAGATTTTAGCTAATTATCATTTAGCTAATTATTATTGGTTTTAAATTAATTAATTTTTTATTGTGAAATGTGTGGTATTTGAATACTCCTATTAGCTATTGCCACCCTGATGCACCCACCACCATATCACCCCTTGTCCTCTGTTGTGAATGAATATGAATAGCCATTTTGCTATCTTCAAGGATATTTTATAATGACAACACGTAATGGTCATTATCAGCAACATTGTGAATACAGTCACAGGCATCCATTACTTTCTTGTGTTGTATGAATTACGTAGAAATACATCAGGAGTGATCATTGTCGGTATCCTCAAAGTGGATCATTTTCTGATCTGGATTTCACCTAGGTCAGCTGAGGGCTAGGATATAATTGTATTTATGTTGGGAGAGAGGGGAGAATGAAACAGTAATCTTCTGTCTCCAACTTCCTTTTCTGGAAGGTCTAAGTTAGAGAGGCCTGCAATTCTCTGTCCCTGTCCCAGACATTTTGTGTTTATTTGCCTCTCTTCCTTTGCCCATCTCTGCTCAAGGGATCTGTATCCTGGGATGCCTCCCTTGCTAGTGGGTTAGCCGTCCCTCAAGACACATCTATCCCTACCTTGTCTAATTCTAGCTTTGACGAGTGTGAGCTCTTTTAAATGCATAAGCCTTAACACTTTTACAGCCTCTCTATTAATAATAAGTGTCTTTATAATATCCCTTTGTTTTTCTCAGTTGTGATTGAGGTCTTCTGATATAATTTAACCTTCCTGGTGTCCTGTCTTTCAACCAGTCAAGTGTTTATCAATGAAAGGGATATCAACCCAAAGGGGACATTTGGAAAGTGCTTGCATGATTAAAGGTTTCACGGGTCTTTGGAGGGCAAGGACCTGAAATGATGCATGTCCTGCACAATGGAAAATTACCCATGTCCTTTGCAAAAAACAGCAGTCATGCCAGACATAATAAGGGTAAAAAAATTCATTAATAATTACCTAAGCAAGAACTCCTTTTTGTTTTACATACAACTACAAGATTTTTTTTTTTGCAAAGTTTTAATATACAGAATTCCAGAAATACACTTATGACATATTTTCTTCAATTAGAAATTTTCTAAGAATGCACTAGTTTGGATATAAGGGTTATCTTATTCATAAACTTCATTTTGTTTCAGTATAACAAAAGGGCTAATATTAAACTTATTAACCTTATTTGTTCAAACACAGATGGGCATTGAGTCTAAATGTTGAGAATTACAAAGCCAGATTACATCCTTTCATGGGAGAAGCAGGAGGGAAAGTTGGTATAATTGAAGTAGAAAACTAGGAGTTATTGAGTAACTCCTGTGTACCAAGCATAATATTTTAGATTCTAATACACACTCAGTACTCAGCAGGACCTCCCAGTGACGGCATGCAACCACTAAGTGACAAAAGAACAAACAGTTCATGAGTATAAAGCATTTACTGAATGAAAACAACAAAGTCCTTAATGTGGCCAACTCTTGCATTGTGAGGCCTGTTTACTTCTCTGCTTATTCAGCAGCCTGAACCCCCTGGCCTCTTTTTCTGAGTTCTAGAGCCATCAACCTTTTTATAGTTTATGTGATTCACTAGGCTTTCTTCTTCCTCGGGGCATTTGTAAATGTTCTACTTTCTGCCAGGAAACCTCTTTTTCAACCTGCTTCCCATCTTTTTCCTTTGAGAAATTATTCCCCTTAGAATTATTCCCACTTTGGCCTCCCTGGAGGCGCAAGGGGGTAAGACGCAGCCCATGAAGCTATCTGCAGCCTCTGCAGCACAAGTTCGATCCCCGGCCAGGGAGCTACCCACAATGCGCAGCAGACTTCCCCTGACTTGCCCGCTGCTCCCCTCAGCAGTATCTGCCTGTTCTGTTCCCTCCTCTGTCTCTGGTGAATCCTCTCATGCCCCACACCTCTGGCCTGTACCCCAGTTCTTGTGTGCATAAATAATTCTTTAAAAAAAAAGAATTATCCCCACTTTAAAAATACAGGTTCCCTTTTTTACACAATATTACTTTATGAAAAATTCCTCCTTATTAAAAGTCAAATCTCTAATTGATTCCTTCAGTGGTATATGATATCCCTTTGAGAGAGAAACTATATTATATATGTGGATTCCCTATTGATTAGAATTTTATAACCAGGTTATATTTTTCTACATTTAAGAATGTTGCAGTAAATGTCCTTGTGCATTTGGAAAAATATGTACATCATAACTTTTTCCATAGAAATATCCCCCTGGCTTCTCACACCTGGTAAGTTCTAGGTTTATAAACTTTCATGTGCTTTTTCTTCTTAAAGTTATCATAGTTATAATTTTAGATTTACTTCTGCAAAAGTTTAACTCCCATGGTTCCTGGAGAACTCCCAATAATTCCCAGAGAGCAAGTACCATCTGTTTACACTCACCACTGGATCTCTAAGTGCAGAGTAGGGACTTAATAAATCTATGATGAATGAAAGACTGAATAACGTAAATGAATTCATAAGATAGTACAACTTAGAATACCCTGTCTTTAACAGCTCTAAATAACCCTTGCTTACTTTCCCTCTGTCTCTTAACAACTCCTGTAGCTGACTTTTCCTTCTAGAATTGAGCATATATAAAGCATTAGCTTCAAATATATAGCTTCAAAGATCCAACTTCTGCATGACTGAGTTTTAGACTTCCAATATCAAAATTTATCTCTTTTTTTTTAATTAATAAATTTTATTTTTATATTCCCCATACAATTGCAATCCCCCCCTTCTCTAATCACTAACATAAAATTGTCCATATTTAAACACAGGTAGACCAGTTTTCTGCCTTTTCTACCCCACATATTCCAGCCAAAAGTCTATTTTGCCAGTGGGGATTAAGCAAGAATTTATTTTAAATACACAAAACTTCATTTAAGCAGATGTTTCCTAATGCTCCAATTCTGCTACCAGACATTGGAAAAATAAAATTCGCCATCACTCTGATTATCAGTTGGAGAAAGGAGTTAAAAGAGAACGTTTAACCAAAGAAAAAAATTACAGAATGGTATATAGTGCTATTGTTGTAGACAGTCAGATTACATTGTCACCTGTTGTTATGTAAAAAATACAGATTTTTAAATTAAAAATACTTTGTTGTAAAAAGCAGCTGGGATATAAGAACATCTGGAATGAGAAATGAGAAGAAAATAGAAGTTCAAATGGAATAGAGATCCAAATCCAACAGCATTACCTACATTTATTGTGTCCAAGTTTTAGTGCCAACTGATTTTCATTCAAATCCTGAATTTGCCATGACTACTTAGAAGGGCATCTTAAATTTCTGTGTCTCCAAATTCATATCCCTACATCTGGGATAATTATAATAATACTGATCAACCTTAAAGACACGTTGGGTAGCTTAGAAAACCTGCAATTATCATGCAAACATCCAATAATACCACTATGGTTATTGTTACTGCAGGTATTACATGCCTATTTCAAACATCAAAGACAAGATAAGCCTTAAGATTAATTTGGACAGAAACCCAATCTTATTCTTTCCTTAAAAATTCCATTTTGATGACTGACCTTGGATGCCTGTGTTCCAAAGATATAAAATGTTTCAAAATAACCCCTCAAAATTAAGTTTTCACTTAGTACAACCAGATTTTCTCTTGGACTTCAGAGACAACTTCAATAAAGTTCTAGAGCTATAAAATCAGTCTGTGCAGTGACCCATATTAAGTCATGTGGTTAGAAAAGCAAAGAAAATATATGAAGAGGAGGAGGATATAAAGGCACCAGGCAAGAGGTGCTGTTAAAGGTTTGAACAGTATCCTATCTTTGGGTGTTAGGAGATACTCACCCATCTTTATAACATACTTTCTGTTCCTACATTTGTGGATACCTACTGCTTTCTGTTCATTGCTTTCTAAACAATTGTAACAAATCAATTATTTTAGTATGTGATGAGGAAGCAAGAGTAACAGACCCTCAGGGAAGGTGGGGTTAGTTAAGGCAGGAGTGCCAAGTACAGACAGGATTTTCCTATGCCAGAGGGAGAAATTGATAGTCCATACCATGCCACAATAAAATATTTTATTAAGTTAGTATTTGTTGACTGCTGAGATTTAAGATGAATCATGAGTGAAAATAGTAGCAAAAGGTAACATATCTGTGAGAATATTTTTTGCACCTTGACATTTTTAATCTCAGCTCAGGAAATGCTCCAGTTCTGCATTCAACCACAAACATATAAAAAATACCAGGGTCATTCATGTAAACATTTAAGATCTAGGCAAAATTTTAAATAAATAGATTATGAATCATATGAACTGCATTAGGTGGATAAGGTACTGTGGATTAAACTGATACTCCACTTTAAAAAATTATGGAATCCAAATATTGGGCTTACATATATATAAACTGGATGTCTATAAAAATACTAGTCCTATGTCACACATTCCCAATAGTAATGATTCCTGCATTTCACTGTAAAGTTTATTCTATCACTACATACCCCTCCGTGGCATATGGGTGAGGTCAGTCAGCTGAGAAAAATGGGGAAGGTTAAGCACTGGTGAAGGCTTGAAGTCATAGACAGGGAGATTTTACGTTAAAATAGCTTTTAGAGAATGTCTTGACAGGCGGTGTCTTATGGAAATGTTTTGTTTTCTGTAAACTGTGTTCCTTTGAGTGACGTCAAAAGACAGCCCATGATGATTCAGGGAGCTGTGAAACTCTGAGGAACAGTGGCCCGTGATGATAGTGTGACTATTGTTATCTTACCTGGGTCACTCTCAGATCCAAATCCAAACACTGCTAGGAAGTCAGGTAATGTTTGCATACCTAAGTGTGTGTGTGTACATACACACACACCTCCCCCCGCATACACAGCAAAGCCTTCCTCATGTTCCTCTGGGGGTGGGGGTGGGGTGACATTGAAAGGTACTGCACTGAATAAGGATAATATTTAAATTTACTTCATTAAAAATACATTCAGTTTTCTACCCTCCATTGTTAGGTTTGTTTATAATTTTAGGTCACCATTATGCGGTGGTGAAATTCCATACCTGGACAGATTGAAATGAATTGGAAGCGGAATGAGTTTTACTTATGGAAAAGTAACTCATTAAAATTTCCCTCAGTTGTCTCTGCCCAGGCCACAATCCTTTTTGGAGCTAGAAACCGTATTTTCTCTGTACTTTTCATTTATAATAGGGCTAATAATAGGGAGAGCCTGTAGCTCTCCACACAACACACAGTTACACTGATCAGCACATGATCTAGTCTTCCATAGTTTAATTATATATATATATACACACACACACACACACACACTCACACACACACACACGTATGAGAAGTCAAAATACTCAAGTCATCTTAAATGGGACCCATCATAGATAGTCTCTGGAATCAAAATGCCATCATTAATGACAACTTGTTTCCTCTTTAAAAATTACTATCTGGATAATACTAACATGCATAAGGAATAATAAAACAAGGATCCATGTAACCAATAGAGCTAAAGTTACAATATATCCACAATAGCTCATTTTCTTGTGTTCTTGATCAGGTAAACAATGTCCCCAATTGGTATTTACCATGACCATATCTGTTATGTTTTTTTTTTCACCTATATGCATCCCTAAATGTTATCTAGGATTAAGTTTCAAATTATATCAACACATCCAAATGCAATTAGCTATGTTAGTGACTATCTTTCTTTTGAGGTATTCAAACTGAGTTCAAGGAATCTGGAGTATCAGCCTCCATCTTTCCTGCTTACCTGGAGGAATGCTGGAAGAGGAATTTAATTTACCTAATGAAGAAAAATGAATCATAAACACTGGGGGGAGAAGAAATTTTACTGAGTTGATTGAATCCTGGATACAAGGATGTCTAAATCAACAATCAGTTCCTATTTTAAATTTACTCTGATTTTGGTTGGGTTTTATCTCTTGAAATTCAAAGAATCCTCATATACAAGTTCATACCTTGAAATGAAATATCATTGGGGGCCTCCCTGGTGGTGCAAGGGGTTAAGCACAGCACTATCAAACTGTCCTCAGCCTCTGCAGCATGAGTTTGATCCCTGGCCAACCAGGAGCAATGCACATGGTGCAGCAGACCTCTCCTGCCTCACCTGCTGCTTCCCTGAGCAAAGTATTTCAGTCAGTCTGCTTGTTCTGTTCCCCACTCTGTCTCTGCTGAGTCCTCTTATTGCCTGCACCTTTGGCCCGTATCCCAGTTCTTGTATACATAAATAAATAAAATCTTTAAAAAAAAATGTCATAGGTAACCAAACCACCAAAAATGTGAGTGCAGATGTCACTGTGAACAGCAATGATCTTTGTTTCCAGACAGGGATTTGGAAGGGATTATAATATCTCTGGTGGATCCTACAACTCAGACCCCCTGCTTTCTTTAAGTGAAATTTAGGGAGCCCAAAAAAAATAGATAAGAATGTTGAAAAATATTGATTGGTTTCAGAAGCCTTGAGTAAGCTCCCACAAAATAGGAACAAGCTTAGATTCCTAAGTCATTTATCTGAAAGTGGGAAGGGAACGACGCTTAGCTTTATTAATAAAGCAAAGCACAGGAATCTGAGATGACTGAGGGTCAAAAAAACAGTACCTTGTAAATTATAAAACTAAACAAATTATTTGCTTAAATAAAGTTACAACAAGCAAAAGCAGGGAGGTGAGAAAATAAGATTGGTAACCAAGAGTAGCAGAAGTCACACACTTCATCTCTCTCTCTTCGAAACACTCTCTCTAGGTAGTAAGTAGTGGAAAGCACCATCTACTGGGATGCAGTTGAGGGCTCTGTGGAAGTCATTTTGAAGTGACTTTGAGAGATCAGAATACTAAAGACCCTGTTTGGGAGCAACAGCCATGGGTTTAAGATTCTGTGCTTATTCCAAGATTCCTAATGCTGATTATCAATCATCCTGTGCAGCTCTCAGATATAAATTAACAAGTAGAGAGTGGAAATGTAATTTCTAGAGAATCCTCAAGTCTGGAAAACAGGGAATCTATTATTGCTTGGCCATTAATTCAACGATCAGGTCATTAACCATATCTACAAAAAGCGAGTGGACTAAGCAATTATCCTACAGAGGAATTACCATCATAGGCTTCTTTTAGACATGGCCACTGAGGAAAAATATGCACCCTGGCAATTCTCCTAGTAGTCAGAAAAAAGAGGCAAATGTGTCTCCTAGAACTGATAAAATGATGATATTCCTATGGAATGATTTGTGTTAAGTTTCAGCAGCAGCTATCTGGTGTTTCTCCTCCCCCTTTACACAAATGACAGGTTTATTGCAATTATCTATTATTTTCTCCACCCAGCCTGTTGTATTGTATTAGGGTGGTTAAACACATCACAGAGACAAACATCTGGA
Source organism: Talpa occidentalis (assembly GCF_014898055.3). Taxonomy (NCBI): domain Eukaryota; kingdom Metazoa; phylum Chordata; class Mammalia; order Eulipotyphla; family Talpidae; genus Talpa; species Talpa occidentalis. The sequence continues at coordinate 74,137,337 of NW_023602073.1, read as the reverse complement.
CCTAATCAAGGGGGGATACACATCAGCAGATGTGTCATCTAGAGATAATATAGATTTGTTGCCCTTTGAAGAAGAGCTAAGTATATATTTGGTGATATTTGGGGTTATTAGAGAATGTTAGGTGAGGACATTTCATAATTGGTCATAATACAGATGATGGATAGCCATGGTTGAAATGGAAATGGGTTGGGGTTGGGAAATACTTTTATCAGCACTTCTACCTCTCTGCAACCATTCTTTCCTCAGTCATGTGATTCTAGTGGGGCTGTCAGTAAGACAGCATGTCCCTAAAGTTATCTGTAGGTCCAGCCTCAAAAGTAAACACATGACATAGTTGTGGCAACAGAGAGAATACCATTTTTCTTAACTAGAACAATTGGTCCTAAGTGGGACTACTGCTAGAGGAGGATCATTCACAACTAAAATTTTCCTCTTGGTTGCATATTTGGAAGATGAAGAGAAAACTAGTACAGTATACATTGTGAATCAAAGTGAGTCCTCTTTCCCAGACACATGGAGAATGGCCCTCTCATGTATGGAACATGAAGGTTACATAGAGAGAGAAGCAGTGTGTGTGTGTGGTGGGGGAGGGTGGAGATATGCATATTAGAAAAATGTTTTAATTCTGGAATCCAAATCTAGAAATACTTTTGGATTTTTCTATGAAGTGATTTAATAAATTTCCCTTTTTGCTTTAAGTTGGGTTGTTCCTGTCCAAATACATCCTGATATATGCCCCCATGGCATGCCTTTGGGTAAAGGAATGTTTATTTCTTCAGGTTCCCTCTAGTTTCAGTACAGTTGAGTGTTTGTTATTATCCAGTGGTTAGTAGGATTATGGATAGGATATATTTATATATATGGAAAGACATATGTGCTGAGAAATACAGAGCAGGACAGAGTAGCAGTTGATTTTTTTTCCCCCCCTCAATGCTAACAATAATCCTTCTTCCTTTGGAAACTGTCAGAAGCATTATAGGGTGAGATGTAGCCATTTTTAGATTTTTATCAACTCCTCAATCTTAACAAAGTCAGGAAGAGATCATTGAGCCAAATTGGACTGAACACATTTTCTCTCCTATTTAGAAATGTTCTAGAAAATTGGTTTGTTAGTTCTGGCATGCGACAGAGACTACAGCTTGTAATCTTGGGGATAGTGGCAATGCCATTCTACCTTAGAAATGAAAAGCAAAGAAAGCTATTACGAAGATATGGAAAAACTGATGTGGATGTGTAGAGATAAACAAGAGAAATTGGAAGAGAATTTCAATGGCTCTGCTGGGCCTAATACCATTGTCTTTTGAGTTTCAATGCTGCTCCAACTCTAAGGTCACTCCTCCATGTCTGCAAATTCAATTAAACTTTAGTGTGTATTGCACTATTGCTAGTTGGGTTTCTGTTTACTTGCAACTGTGTATTAAAAGAAAAAAATAGCTGTGCTGCTATAATAATAATTTTAATGGCAATAATAATAATGTTACCTAATAGTTATGGAACATTTTTTATAGTTTTATAGAAATCATTTAATCTTCATTATAAACTCATGCAATAGATATTATCCCTAATCTATATAGATGAAATGAATCTTAACATCTATCGTTACATATTTCTTGAAAAATTATTCAAGAAAGTTATTTCTAGAAATTAAAGAACAATAAATATTGAGTTCCCTGAAATAACTTGTGATATTATATTAAACTTTCAAGAGAAAAGGTGAGGAATAATCCCAGGAAGAGAACAAGTTCTCTTTTTAGTCTTGGTTATTCATTGGCATGGTATGATACTTATTAAGAAGTAAATGCCAACCATCAGATGACATCATGAGTCATTTTGACAGATACTATTATTTGATCCAAAAATCTCCCCAAACAAAAAATGATATCCCACTGATACCGAGCCTATTTTAAATTCTCAGAGAAAGTCTTGTGAATATGTTCAGAGAGATAACACAGTGCATTCTGTCTTCAGTATCCAGTTTTGTTTTCCCCTGATATTTTTCTTAGCTGAAGCTCTGGCATTAAATTTTAAACAAATACTTACATGACTCAGACAATTTGATGTGACATGAAAGAACAACTTTGCCCCCAGCTGAATAGAACTCACGTGGCTGCCTAAACAAAATGTCTAAATGCCTAAAAAACATTAACCATGGGAAATCTTACACATGACATGATCTGCCATAATGCAATTAAATGTAAAGACAGGGTTTGATTCTAATATATCATTGTGTCTTCTACTGCACTTGTACACTTTTATATAGTAGTACTCACTAGATATTTTTGAAAAAAAATCAATGTAAGGTGGATCTAAATTTAAACTGCATCCAGGGACAATTTGTACATGATCCAAAAGGCTTTCATTTCAACAATTCGCCGCTATCATAATTTCTTGTTAATGTTCCACAGATTGCTCAAATGCATTTTTACCACATTATCATTAATTTTCATGTTGGTGGCCCTGATTAGACTGACTTCCTTAATATCAGAGACTGCACATATTTCTTTGCCTTTCTTTGGTGTCTGGTACATTGTAAGCACTTGATAAAAACTGGTAAAATGAATCAATATTTTATCAAACACAGGATTATTTCAGGGTTCCAGTGCTTTCACATACATACTTCAATTTTAAGGAATATATGAGTAGTTTGGCTACCTATTATCCCTCTTTGCTGCTGTCATCTACATAATTCTTAGTTACTCTTACTTCTTGAAGATTCTAACATCTAGTTTGCTCTCTAATTCTTGGTTAAGTGCAATATCCACACAGATCATCTTCCTGTATACCCTGGTCCCTAGACCTGTTATCTCTTTTCCAATCATCTTAGCCCCCAATTTACCTCAAGTAACCACTCTCATACACATATCATAGACTTAGCAATTATCAAAAATGATACTCTCTCTGTAATATTAATTTTTAACATCACACTCTCTGATAACTATCTTCATTCCTCTGTCTATCCCCACTAGACCTCTAATACATGAAACCTCAACCACAGTGAACATTCAATTCATTACTTTAACTTCTTTCACTCCTCTGTGATTCCATTACTTTCACTTCTCTCCTTTGATTTCATGGTCTATCATTACAATAATCTATAATCTATATAGACATGTATATGCTTAATTCCTTTGTCCTTCTTTCCCTCCACTGTATTCCCCTAACCAAGTGCTCAGGCCTGGGTGAAAACAGACTTCCATCATTTCTTCTACACAGCCACAGAGAAACTTACCACAACACTAACTTATCCCAGTTTTTATTTGTGATCACTAATCCATCACCTAAGAGAATCCCCCTTCTTTTTTTTTAATTTTCTTTTATTTTTAAAGATTTATTTATTTTATACAAGAACCAGGGTACAGGCCAGATGCGTGGGAGGGTGAGAGGATTCACCAGAGACAGAGTGGGGAACAGAACAGGCAGTCTGACGAAATACACTGCTGAGGGGAGCAGCGGGCGTGGCAGGAGAGGTCTGCTGTGCCATGCGCGACCCTCGCTGGAGGCCTCGGATCAAACTAGCGCTACAGAGGCTGCAGAAAGCTTCACAGCGTGGTGCTCAACCGCCTGTGCCACAAGGGGAGCCCCCAAGAGAGTCCCCCTTCTAAACGTCCCTTGTTCAATTCCCTCTTGCCACTGTTCTCCCTATTTTGCACCTTTCTACTCTGTTCCCAAAATTAACCTTTCTTTCCCCCTTCCATTCTCAACTACTTTGTTTCTTATTTTACTGAGAAAACTGAAGAAATCATTAGAAAAATATCCTGACATCCCCCCAAACAAATATAAAAACCTAAAAAATATCTTGTTCTAACTTTAAAATAATCTATTCTTACTCCTATAAATGACTAATTCCTCCACCTGGGCACTAGATTACATATGCTGTCACCCATTCAAAGACACGGTGTGACTCCCTCTCTCTCCTTCATCATTTTTTCTACCAATCCCATCTATTGAATCTCTTTCCACGAACACAGAAATATGTTAAAATATTTCCCACCTGAAAGGAGGGGAAAAAAGAAACACTTTGTCATTTCTCTTGCTCTTTGCAGCAAAGCTTCTAAAATGAGTTGTCTATATAGGAGTCTTCAGTGTTTAATCTCATAGCTTCTTGAATTCATCCAACGATACCTTTCTCCCCCTCTCAATAAAAAGTCTTGACAAAATTGCCCATATTATTCATAGTGCCAAAACAAGTCATTTTTTAAAACTTTCAAATATATATATATGCATATCAACAATATTTGTCACAGCTGACCACTCTTCTTCTTGAAACCTAACTCCCTATCCCATGTGCTTTGCCCTCCAAGATACCTCCCTAACTGCTCCTTTTCATTTCATTTGCTGATTCAGCCCCATCTTTTAAATTTATAAGCACTAGTGTTACTCAGCTTATCTTTTGACTTCTTCTTTATCTATACTGTATTTATTCCCTAGGTAATCTTTATCCATACTTACTCCCTAAGTAATCTCTATCATTTTATCTCTGGCCCAGGCCTTTCCCTTGAACTGTAGAATCATTTATCAAATGTCCCCACTCTATTTCAAATTGGAAATATAATAGCATTTAAAATTAATATACCCAAAGTAAGTTTTGGTAAGGCCAATCCTTTGAAAGCAAACCAAAACAATTCAATGTCACTTGTAATCTTCCCAAGTGTAAAGAGTAAGTCCATTCCTTTGTATTTCAGCTAAAATTATGGATGCATGCTTGATATTGCTCTTTATAACATAATATGCACCAAACTCACCAAGAACTCCTATTGTCTTTTAAAGTACTTCCTTAATCTCTCCATTGTATTAATCCACTACCTCTTAAACCTAGTCATTTCTCATTTGGATTATTATCAACCTGTTTTCACATGCCCTCTTATGTTCACTAAGCTTGGAGTCTGTTATTGATGGGAATAGACAAGCAATGGCATGAACAAGATATAGGAATTTTCAGATCACATATTCCTCCGGGACCTGAGATCCTTTTATCTAGTTGCTTCACCTTAGTAAGATAATTGCCCCACAATCTAAGATATCTGCTTAGTCCAGGCACTTATCTACATTCTTGGGAGCAAGAGAGGAGAATATCACAAAGAAGAGGCTGTCCTTATCCCTTAGAGTGTTCCTGTTAAGTCTTTCCTTAACAGGAAATTTTTATTTGTTACTAGCCAGAAATTTGTCATGTGGCCCTGACTGACTGTATGGTAAGTGGAGAAGTAACTGAATCCTGTCCTAGGAGGGTGGAGCTGATAATCAGACTTCTGTTATCCTTAAGTAAGAGAAAAGTAAGCATTGGGAGGTATCTAGCAGTTTTCCCTATACATTCCTATAGTGTATTCTTTTTTTATTTTTAAAGATGTACTGATTTATACAAGAACAGGGGTATAGGCCAGATGTGTGGGAGGGTGAGAGGACTCACCAGAGACAGCACGGGGAACAGAACAGGCAGACTGACTGAAATACATTGCTGAGGGGAGCAGCAGGCGAGACAGGAGAGATCTGCCACTCCATGTGGGACCCTCCCTGGCCGGCTGGGATCTAACCGCTGCTGCAGAGGCTGTGGACAGCTTCACGGTGCTGCGCTCAACCTGCTGAGCCACCAGGGAGGCCCTATAGTGTATTCTTGTAGGTGTTTTTGTTAGGGGAAAATGATGTCCTGAGTCAATCCCATACAGGCTTTGCGGACCCCCACCCCCACTCCAGACTAAAGCCATCAAAACATTGGGAAAGACAAATCCCATCACCACCAAAGGGAGGGTGGCTGGGACCTGAGGGTGGAGTTGGGCAGCCAGGTTGGGTATAAAAACCAAACACGTGGGCCTTGGGGTCTCTCTCCAGCTCGCAATTGCTCGCCTCCTGGCTTCACCGCTCCTGGCTGGCAGCCAACTCTGAGAGAGCCATTTTGGGATTCCTGATCGGCGGATCGGGTAGGACTCATCTAAAACTTTGTCTCCCACTTTTCTCCCAGAGCTGTACATTTCCTCATTTCCCCTTCCCTTGTAAATAAACCTTTTATTAACCTTTCACGTGTGCCTACAGTAAAGCATTAATAAGTACTTTTAAGCGCGTGGGTGAGGACCCACAGTCAGGCACCCCGTTTTGTATCGGGGTTGCTCTACAACAGTAGGCACCCCGTTTTGTATCGGGGTTGCTCTACAACATTTTCAGCAAGAACAATTATCTTAGTCACTGTATGACTGGAGATACCCTACCGCCTTAATTACTAGAGGCCTCTCTTAGTTGGCCTCTCTACCCTTGCCATAGAATGTCTAATTTCATGGAAAAGCCAGAATGAAATTTTATTTGATTTTTTTAAAGATTTATTTATTTATTCATACAAGAACTGGGGTATAGGCCAGAGGTGTGGGGGGTGAGTGGATTCTCCAGAGACAGAGGGGGGAGCAAAACAGGCAGACTAACTGAAACACTGCTGAAGGGAGCAGCGGGCGAGCCAGGAGAGGTCTGCTGTGTCATGTGGGCTGCTCCCTGGCCGGGGATTGAACTTGTGCTGCAGTGTCTGTTGATTGCTTCATAGGTTGTGCCTTAACCGCTTGTGCCACCAGGAAGGCCCCAGAATGAAATTTTTAAAATATATTTTACATCATTCTTCATTATAAAACCTTATAAAGGCATCTATTTCCACTTAGAGTAACTTCCAGAGTCTTCACCATAGCCTGCAAGGTTCTATACCAATGATCCTCTGGCTGCCTCTCTGACTTCCCCCACACCCACTATTCTATACTCACATTGTCCACCTCACCATTAATCATGCATTTCTCATATAGTGCCTTTGTACTCACTTCTGGCTGGAATAATCTTCTCTCAAATAGTCATATGGCATACGAGATATGACCTCAGTAGTGAGGTTTTCTCTACCCACTCTACACAAGAGAAATACCCCCAGTCACATTTAGTCTCCATTTACCCTCCTTTATTTTACTTTCCATACTTACTCTTATATTACATTTTTTGGTTTGCTTTTATTATTTTTATGCTCTCTCCTATTAGCATGTAATCTTGTCAAGGTCAGGGACTTTGTATTTGTTCAGTATTCTATCCACAAACACCAAGAATGCTATTTGGCACCCAGAAAGCACCTCATATATAAAGAAGGAGTAAATTAAGTCAGGTTAGTTGATGGGGAAAAAAGTTGATACCTATTATAGGAAAATTTTCTTGACTTCATTAACTCTTTTTCTGTATACACTAAGAGTACTAATTAGTCATTTAATAATGGTTTCATGTATGAGATTAGAAGACCTGCTACAGGAATGCTCTTGATCATTCTGATATCCTGGTGTGAAACAGGACTATTAAACACATACCTCCCAGAGTAAATGCTTATGGAATTTGAATAGATTTTCTTTACCATGGGGTTTGCTCAAAGCAAGAATCATTCTTTAAGTTAAGGAGACTTCTTAGAATTACACTTAGTTACAAGGCTTATTACTATAGCCACGTTTCTCATGTAGTCAAACTCTTCTAGAGAGTTTTATATATCTGAACAATGTGGTTAACTCTTTCAATCTCTGATGAGAAGGATATTGAAAGATATTTTAGTACATTTTCCTCTGATAATTTTCTATCACTAGTATCCAAAAAAGTTATAAAATTTCTTCTTGGAAACACTCCCATATATTCTCTCTGTAACATCTGTTCTGAGTTACAACTATACTGACACTAAAATGACTTGATTCAATGCAATAACCTGATTTTTATTTTAATACTGGCTAATTATCTCTTAGACTGTAATTCTGAAGAAATTAATTTTTTTAAAGATTTATTTATTTATTTATACAAGCAGTGGGTACTGTCAGAAGTGTGGGAGGGTGAGAGAATTCACCAGAACCAGAGCGGGGAGCATAACAGGCAGACTGACAAAATACACTGCTGAGGGGAGCAGCGGCAGCAGGAGAGGTCTGCGTGCCATGTGGGACCCTCGCCCGGCAGCCGGGATCAAACCAGCGCTGTAAAGGCTGTGGGCAGCTTTGTAACCCAGTGCTCAACCTCTGTGCCATCGGGGAGGCCCAGAAATTAAAATTTTAATCCAATTTTCAAGTTAAGAAGTTTATTTTCTCCCAAATGGACATTTCTATTGTGTACATTTGTCCCTAGGATAAACAATAATGCAAGTGGATTTCCTAGAGACTATCTTTAATTAAAATACATAGAAGTTATTCATTGAGTATTTACCATTAAGTGCTTCCTTTGAATTTTTACCTAATGAGTAGATATCATTAGACCATTTTGAAAATGGGTAACCTGGGACTCAGATAACCTCATCAAAGCCCACACAGCTAATACATTGAAGAACTTAAACTAGCTAATGTTTGACCCCCTGAGACAAGGTTCTTAACCACTGCTGTAGACAATGCCTTTGTCCTCACCTTTTTTTTTTCTTTCAATGAAAGTTCTAATTCCTTACATTTTTTATTTCTGGCATTAGTCTAAAATGATTTCAGAAGTAATTTCATTTTCATTTTTGCTACTTTTTCCACATTGTGTTAGCACTGTCACCCATCAGATCCACAATTACTTTATATTGCGAACACATTAAATATCATGTATTTAAATAAGGTATTTAAATGTATGTATTTTAATGTATGTAATGCAATTAAATAATGTATTTAAATGTATTTGAACAAACTCCTGTTAATGGACTTTTTTTGCTGTATCTATTTGTCTCTATGATAAACAACACTGTAAAGAATAATCTTAAACTTATAGGAAATTCTACTAACATGAATCCTGAAGTGAGCTAATTAGGTGAAAGGGTAAATTCATTTGCAAATTCTGTAAATTGTCTTCTGTTCTAGTTACTGTAGTTGCATAACAAACTGCCTCAAATATTAAGCAGTTAAGTCAGAATGTGTTATTCTCATGATCTCTGTGTGTGCAAAATTTATGAAAAAACTGGAAGCTTTTACTGGCATCACTCAGATAGTTGCAGTGAAAAGTAGTTTGGCCACAGTGATCTGAATGCTTCACTGGGACTGTACGATCTACTTTGATGATTCATTCACATGGTTGAGCCACTGCCTATTGGATTCAGTTCCTTTCCATAGAGACTTTCCATGGAGCTGCTTGAGTGTCCTCAAATGAGGATAGTGGACATAATCAATAGTGAAATATCCATGGTATTAAGGCAGAACCTATAAGGCATTTCATGATATGGCCTCAGAAGTCATGTATTATCACCTCCAACAGAGTCTATTATTCAAATGTCCAGAAACCACCTAAAATAAAAGAAAGGGAATATAAGCCCTACTTCTTGAAGGGGAATTGTCAACACATTATAAGAAGAGTATCTGGATGGGATGTTGGTACAAACAATTTGGAAAATATAACCTGCCAAACCCTCCCTAGAGTTTTGCACATTTATACTGTCACAATCAATGAATGAAGATGCTGTTTTCCCTAAATTCACTGAACGCATTTTGCTACCGTTTTTACTACTGGTTAGTCTTATGAAAAAAAAAATTCCCATATAAGTTATCGTTTGCATTTCTCATACTGTCTGTTTTGCATTTCTTCTGTTAACTTTTTATTATACCCCTTGTCCACTTTATAATTGGTTGGTAATTACTTCTTTATTAATTTGAAGATTTTTACAAATTAGAGGAATTAATTCCTTGAAACTTGCAATAAACATCTAGTTTGTCTCTGTATTAATTTTTCTTATTATAGTTTTATCCATGTAGAAATTTTAAATTTTAATTTTGATGTAGTCAAATGCATCAACATATTATCTCATGGTCTTCATTTTTGGCCTGATATTTTCAGAAATCCCCCTAATTCTGAGATTAAAAAAAGAATCAAACTTACACACTCTTAAACATTAAAAAAAATAACAATTGTTGAAAAAGATAGAGAACATGCAATCACTGAGCTTTGTTGATGGAAAATAATACTGCTGGTGTAGAAAATAGTAACAGTAGTTCCTCAAAAAGTGAAACTGAGAATGACCATATGATCTAACAATTGCCCTTCTAAGTATGTACGTACATTGAAAGCAACCATTTGAACAATGAGAAAAGACAGAATAGTGATAAGACACGATAGTGATAAGACAGAAACAACTCAAAAGTTTACCAACAGAAGAATGGATAAACAAACTGTGGAATATATGTGCAATAGAAAATTATTCAGCATTAGAAAGAATCAAATTCTGATATGTGATACAACATAGATAAACCTTGAAAACATTGTACTAAGTGAAATAAGCCAGGCACAAAAGGACAAATATGGTGTGTTTCCACTAGTATGAGATAACTATAATGGCTAAGTTCATAGACAGAGAGTAGAATAGTGGAAGGAGGGGAGTGGAGAGTTACTGTTTCATGCTTAAGGAGTTTCATGACAAAATAGCTCTGAAAATGGATTTGGCTATGATTGTACAGTGATATAAATTCACTGACTCGTACACTTAAAAGTGTTTAAATGGCAAAATTTAAGCAATGTCTGTTTTACCACAATTGAAAAAAATATTCTCCTATCATTTAATAGATTTGAACTCTGACGTTAGATCCAATACTGGATCCATATCAGTTACAAGAACTGGTTCAATTTTAAAAAAACACTTATACAAACACTTTAATTTTGTTAGTTTTAAACCAGCTAGTTTAGTATTAAAATAGAATTTTTAAATTTTTTTAAATGCTAAAAAAATTATGGAGACTTTTCTGGCATATATATTTAAATATAAAATAAAACAAAATGAACTTTACTATCTATAGTAATTTTACTCCAAGAAGAGAAAAGAAGGGTCAACCCCCTAGGCTCACTTTTTCTAGCAAAATTCAAATTGGACAAGCCTTTCAAAGATAATTCAGGTTCTGATTTTGTTTTCATGAATTGTTTCCCTTTAGAAAAATTTATTAGTATCACTGGTGTTATGTCCTTTATTAGTGGCACACTACATTCAGCTTAAAAGACTTATTTCAAAATCCATTAAAGAAACCATGTAAGGGTACCCCTGTTCTTACTAAGAAGTATAAACATACATGTAAAAACTATTTCCCCAAGAATTACAACTTCAACTGTAATGACCATTATTTTTACCTCCAGGAATTTCAACCAGTATTTTTATATAAAACCCAAGGTTTCTCTTATTTTATCATAGTGCTCCAGAATGTGATACTCTAATTTCAGAAATTGCTCCTAAATACACACTTACTAATAATACTACTACATACCAATGTAGCTGGTATAAACTTATTAAGTACCAGAGTGGAAAGAGATGAGGTCAGAGAGATTGCTGGGGTCAGGCTGTATAAGGTCTTCAGGATTTTTATCTTGTGACAAAGCAATACCGGGGGGGTTTAGCAGACGAGTAATATATATTAAAACAATGTTTGGAGGATTCAGTAGAAGGGTAAAGGCAGAAGTAGTTGGGCCAGTTATACAGCTATGTCAATGGTTCAATCAGGCATGAACATAATGTGAGGTGGTGGTAAAGGTGTTGAGGAGTGACATTTGGGCTATATTTTGAAGTTCAAGTAGTGGGTTTTACTGACAGATTGGCTACGAGGCATTAGAGAAAGAGAGGAGTCAAAAATAAGTCCAAGTTTTTAGAATTAGGAAATTTGTGTTTGGAAGAAGTAGAAGATTAGATAGAGACAGTGGAGCTGAATAAAAAGAATCTTTAGTTCCAGACGGAGTAGTCCGGACTTGCTCCTGTTAGCATTACAAAGTCAATTTAGGTTCTTGGTAGGAGAATAACATGAAGTAAGAGGTGCTGTCTGAGCACCTGGCAGCTTTGTCTAGAGTGAAAGAAGGGTGACAGGGCAGGGCTAAAGAAACAGGACTCTGCTAGTTTCTGTCTGAGGGTGGTAGGACTTGTTACTCCTCTTTCCTCTTTTGGTAATGGAGGCCTTGTAGTTGGTGGTTTCTTGTCTCTGTCAACTACGTCCTCTAGTTCCCTGTGGAATCTCTCAGAGTGAGAGCAAGTTAGAGTGAGTATGATGTGTCACACCATCCCCCAAGATAAACATGGGTTCATTGGCCTCTCATAAAACTTTCCAGGCAGCATAGCAAATAGGCTGGTAGAAATTCTCAGCACAGATGATCTGATTTAGAAGTCTGGCTTTACTGTCTATATTTACCCAACCTTAGACAAATCATTTAACTTGCCTACATTTCAGTTTTCTCATCTGTGAAATGAGGTTAAAACAGTACTTAATTCTTAGGGCCAGGGTGAGAACTACGTAGAGTTGTACATTTTAAAGCATTAATATTTGGAATTCTGTCTAAGATATGATAAGCTGTTCAATAAATGTGAACTGATTTTTCCTCTTGAACTTACAAATAAAAAGCAATAATGTAGATTAATCCTTAAGATTTGTTCTTATAGTAATTCTCATATAGATTATTAGGGTTTATAGTAGTCAACAGTGAGAATATCATTTCAAATGAGGAAAATATTTTGAAAACTGAATAAGGGAAATAAAAGTGTAAATGGTAACCTTCAAAAACAATGAGAATCTATATTTTGTAAAATAAATTGACAAATTCCATTAGAATTTCTTTTAGTCAATATATTTGGATAGCCAGGTGATATAAATTACAATCAAAAATGATTATATAATTGCCTGTAACAAAGTTTCTCTCTAGCATTAAAGCAGAGGTTTATTATTTTTTAAAATGAAAAAAATCTTCAATTACATACAATGCTGTGGACTACTTTAAAATAAAAGTTTATAAGAACGGGACTGATTATTTTGATAGACCTATGTTTTCTGGTTTAAAATGCCCAAAAACATTCCCTCTGGACTAAGCTTCTATTTTTATCTATCTATCTATCTATCTATCTATCTATCTATCTATCTATTTAAAGATTTATTTATATTTGCATACAAGAGTTGGGGTACAGGCCAGAGGTAGGGGGGGGGGTGTGATTGTGGGTTTGAAAGGATTCAGAGACAGAGTGGGGAACAGAACAGGCATATCGACCGAGGCACACTGCTGAGGGGAGCAGTTGCCAAGTCAGGAGAGGTCTGTTGCACCATGTGGGTAGTTCCCTGGTCAGCCAGGGAGCGAACTCGTGCTGCAGAGGCTGCGGATTGCTTCGTAGTGCTATGCATAACCCCTTGTGCCACCAGGGATGTACCAGGCTTCTATTTTTTATTATATTAACAAGCAAATTTGGGCTATTTGTGTTGGGTGACTATTGTCATCGTTCACACATATAATTTCATGATATAATTTATTGTGTTTTTAAATAAATTCCAGCCAGAAATATTTTCTTCTTCATTAATGATAACAACAACAAAAAACCCATAAGGTACAAAGGCTTTGATTTTCAAAAAAAAAAAAAAAAGAAAAAAAAAGCTAAGTAACTAAAGATGATCTAAAGAAGTTAGAATTATTAAGATGAAAAAGGTTATTTATGCCAACATTTTCCTATACCTAATATTTGAAGGTTTCTTTCTTTCTTTTTTTAAGATTTATTTATTTATGCATACAAGAACTGAGGTACAGGCCAGAGGTGCAAGGGTGGTAAGAGGATTCATCAGAGAAGAGTGGGTAACAAAACAGGTAGATTGAGGGGAGCAGTGGGTAAGACAGAAGAGGTCTGCTGTGCCATGTGTGTCACCTCCCTTGCCAGGGATTGAACTCATGCTGCAGTGGATGTGGATAGCTTCATAGAGCTGAGACTTAACCCCTTGCACCACCAGGGAGGCCCCCTGTGGGTTTGTTTCTTAGCATCATTGGGTTACAGTGTAACGGCCCTCCAAGGATGCCACATCTTAATCCATGAAACCTGCAAATATCTTACTTCACAGGATAAAGAAATATTAAGGATGTAGACGGAATTGTTATTTTGTTATCTGACCTCTAAGTGGGAAAATTATCCAAGATTATCCAAGTGGTAGTGGTGGTGATGGTGGGGCAATATTAATCACAAGGGTTAGGAGATAAATGAGGAAGACTCAAAGTGAGAAAAACTAGACAGATCATCATCACTTGAAGATGAAAGTGGACCATGAACCGGGGATGTGGACAGCAAGCAGGAGTTGGAAAAGGCAAGAAAACTTATTCTCTCCTAGAGCTTCCACAGGGAATGTTCCTGCAGACATCTTGATTTTAGGCCAGTGAGAACCAGTTTTGTATTTCTGAGATCCAAAACTAAATTTGTGGTAGTTGGTTACAGCAGCAATAGAAAACTAATATAAAACTTAATAAAGATATAGTAGAATGTACATAAAATAAAGTTTGAAGAGTTTTGGATTTGAAGGAATCTCAGGAAATGAAAAGGGTGAAGAATAAATGTTCTAGTTCAGGATATATACAATACCTTTCACCAATGAAAGTTAAGTTATGTGTTATACATACTGTTTAGTGCTCAACAACATTTTCAACTTCATTCTCAGATCACTATCTCATTCTGTCTTATATTTTGACAAATGTTGGCACACAACTGCAATATCAGTAAATATAAAATACAAGAGCTGTAGAAGAAAAATATTTTATAATATTCTCATGTATGACATTAGAAGGTAGTATTTTACAACTTACCAAACCAGTAAGAATGCTTCACCTAAAACAGGGATTATCTTTGATTCCATTCAGATTTATACCTGCAAATATCATAATCATTAGATTATATTTCTAGCACTATCCCTAATTTACATTACTTTCAACACATCACTTAACCTCATCATTTCTTAGATTCAACATTCACAAAGAAATAATTAGAGACGCTTTATCTGAAGTGAAGTGATAGCTAATTAGATTATATCTGTAAACTATTCTGTGCATCTAGTAATATCTTTCATCTAAGTATCCTGAAACACAGCCTATAAACGTTCATGAATATTACCATCTCAGTTTTACAACAGGAACAAAAAAGGTAGAAGAAATTAATGAGATAAGAAAAAGCCTTAAATTACCAACTGGTGGTGGCTGACGCTCAGGGATGTGTGCCCCATGCTGTTGCTGCATGCCACCATCTCAATCTATTTTATGTCAGTAGGAATTATTAATAGAATCCGTAACATCAGAAGCCCTAAAACTCAGAAAATGCTCAAATCTAGCCTGTGTTTTACATGATGAGGAAAAACGTACTAATCTGTATAATATTTCTAGGAGTATTGCTCTCAGACATAAGCATAAGATAGATGATCTTTTAATAATTGTGTCATTAGTTATTTTAGCTTTGCTAAAATTGTGAAGGGCTCTCTCAGTAGACAATTCATGGATAAGGTATAGCAATTGAAACCCCTTCTAAATGCTCTGATAATTAATTGAAGAGACTTGACTCTTGTATAAAAGCAGCTCCTGGGCCAAATTGCCATTGAAGTCAGTGGCATCATATCTGAGATGCATGGTGAAAACATATAGAAATAGACCGATATTTAATAATTGCATATATTTATATGCAATTATAGACCGATATTTATATAATTGCATATATTTGCAAAGTTTTGCAGTATATTTTGTGGAAGTAAGGAGGGGAGAAATATAACTATATGACATATAGCATCAGGAGTAATAAAGACTAATCAGGACTAGTAAGTGGGAAGATCTAATAAAATTTTCCAGACTCATAAAAATTGGGAAAACTATAGACAGTGAAAGCAAAAATAGACATGTGGGACTAAATTATACTCAAAACCTTTTGTCATATACAATGGCATGAATCGACTTTGAGAATATTATGCTAAATGAAATAAATAAGTCACAATAGGACAAATACTGCATGATATAATTTATATGATATAAAAAAAAGCCAAACAAATAGAAATAGCAGAAGAGTAGCTACTAGGGAGGAGAAGGCAAATTGGGAATTGCTATTCGGGCCTCCCCGGTGGTGCAGGGGGTTGAGCGCAGCACTCTAAAGCTGTCCGCAGCCTCTGCAGCGCGGGTTCGATTCCTGGCCGACCAGGGAGATTCCCATATGGCATGGCAGACCTCTCCTGCCTTGCCCACTGTTACCCTCAGCGGTATCTTTGGTCCATCTGACTGTTTCTCTCCCCACTCTGTCTCTGGTGAATCCTCTCACCCTCACACGCCTTTGGCCTGTACCCCAGTTCTTGGATAAATAAAAATAAATCTTTAAAAAAAGTTATAAATGTTCAGTTATATAAGATGTTTACATTCTGGAGATTTTAAATATTAATATATATAAACTTTTTTTATACATACTAGTTTTAGGTTTGACTGCAAATAAGAAAAAAATAAGAATGAATTAAACAAGACAGAATTTTCTTTTATACATGAATAAAAGAAGTTCTGGGATGGTATCATCTCACAGAATCCCAGCCCTTACCTTTTTCTCAGACTTCAGAAGCAGTGAAGTCAAGAGAGGAGAGAAGATTTCTCTCACGCTGCATGTACCATTCTTATCTATATCTGAAATGTAGAACCTAGTTATATGGTCACACCTAACCCTTAGAAAATCTGTAAAAAAGTTCTTTTTTATTTCAATCAACTGAGGATCAGCTGAAAACTAGGGTTTTCATTAGTAAGAAATAGAGAAAAAATAGTGGACTATATTGATATTCTCTGTGACTGACACCCTTGTTTTCAGTCTTTTAATATGAGAAATAACATTGTGATGAAATGTATAGCTTTTGACAGGCAGAAAATAAGAGGATATTAGACACTGGAGCACATATAGGAAAACTTAGGAACTTGTTTAAGAATAAGTAATATAACTCCATATCAGTGCAAAATTATATAGGGGAATAAATGGAAATTTCATTTGTCTTTTCAAAAGTATCTTATGTGCCCCAAAGAGAACAGAATCCTGAGTTTCAAAGTCGATGGTATTAGACCCTCACTTTCAGATGAATTTCTTTTTTTAAAAAAAGATTTATTTATTTATACAAGAACCAGGGTACAGGCCAGATGCATGGGAGGATGAGACGATTCACCAGAGATAGAGCAGGGAACAGAACAGGCAGACTGATGAAATACACTGCTGAGGGGAGTGGCAGGCAAGACAGGAGAGGTCTGCTAGCCATGTGGGTTGCTCCAAGGCCGGCGGAAATGGAACAGGCACTGCAGGCGCTGTGCTCAACTGCCTGCGCCACCAGGGAGGCCCTCAGATGAATTTCTAATTATAAATGAAGTCTTTGTATTTGTGAGGTGCATTGCTAACCCAACAAAGTCATCCTTGAGAGTTTCTCTCTCAGCTTTTATCAAAAGGCAATTTGTTTTTCTTTTTCATATTAAAATAGAAACATTTCATTCAAATAACAAGTCATTTCTAAATATGTCTGTAAAAAATCTATATTTAAAAAAATAATTTCATTTATAGTAGAAATAACTTACATTTGTAGGGCTCTCTAGAGTTCACGGATTATTTTTACATAATTGATCTTGTATAATATTAATAGTATATCTACACAACGATCAAGCATCTTTTACACATGAGGAAACAAAATCTCAAGAAATATTAAACACCTTCCTTAATATCACACATCTAATTAGAGTAAAAGCTTGGAACTTATGCTAGAATCCAGGACTTATGACTCATACTACACATCACATTACATGGTTCTACTAGCCAGAAACATTTAATTTGAATTCAATGGCTTTAAAATGAAACATTTAATGACAAATAAATAGCAGATCCTTAATTAGAAACTATCAATAATTTAAAATTATTACCTAGAATAATATTATCATCTCAGTGGTATTAAATATCTCTTGAATTACCATTTAATTTTTGCCATGTGATATTAAATTAAAAAACCAGATAATCAGTCTTTCCTGTTAAGAAGTACTAACTTTATCCTTCTAATAAAGCCATGTAATTCATTGATTTAAAAAGAAATGCAGGGCATCCCTAGCGGTGCAAGGGGTTAAGCATCAGCACTATGAAGCTATCGGCAGCTACTGCAGCACGAGTTTGATCCCCAACCAGGGAGGAGACCTACATGGCGTGGCAGACCTCTCCTGTCTTACCTGCTGCTCCCCTCAGCAGTGTATTTCAGTCGATCCGCCTGTTCTGCTCCCCACTCTGTCTCTGGCGAACCCTTTCACCCCCGGCACCTCTGGCCTACACCTCAGCTCTTGTATGTATAAATAAATAAATCTTAATAAAAATAAAAAGAAATACAGTTCACTGACTTAAACACCAAAACAACTAAGGTGATTAAGCACCCATGAGTCTGGATCACTGTGTTGAACTGTTTTTTTTTTTTTTTTTTTTTTTTTTTTTTTTAATATTTATTTATTTATTTATACAAGCACTGGGTACAGTCAGAAGCGCGGGAGGGTGAGAGAATTCACCAGAGCCAGAGCAGGGAGCAGAGCAGGCAGAAGGACCGAAGGACACTGCTGAGGGGAGCAGCGGGCGGCAGGAGAGGTCTGTGCCTCAAGTTCGAAACCTTTATGTGATCTAATGAAGGTTCACCTTAAAGAAGATCAGGAGTGACTGTTATGAACTATTAAACTATTGAGTTTTAGGCTTCATTTAGGCTCCTCTGTGTGCAGATTGACTGTCCCTTTCCAGACCAATTGGAAAGACTTTGTAAAGTCTTTGGAAAGACAGTGACTCTTTCTTCCCTCAAAAGTAACCTTTCTGTCTCCACACACATGTAATCCTTTGGGTCCAATTCAGATGTTCCTTTTGCATTGGCAATCATTTGGTTCCTTTAATTTGTACCCACAGAGGTGGGCGGATTTTGAAAATATCTGATGAATGCGAGATACAATTGAAAGTAACCTTCAGAATGAAACGTCTAGATAATGAGGCCTTTTATCTCAGTGAGAGTGAAAGCTGCTCACCCAATTACTTAATTCTAAAATTGTCTATCCTCCTGTATTTTATTGAAATTATAAAAGTCTGTCAGTAACCCTAAATTATGCTATGGACCTTACCCTAACTAGATAGGAGAGAAATGAAAACAGAAAGCATACAGCCACAGAATAATGAAAGAAACTAAATATTATATAAAAAATGGAAATGTGTTGCTTTCATTAATAATACCTTTAATAATATTATATGGTTGCACAAAATCTCATTTAAAAAAGATTTAATATTTTCTAATTATATTTCCTTCTCAGAGAAGCATATTGACTTCTATTCCAAAGATGTTTTACAAACATCATTCACATTTGTAGCTATGTTTCTTAAAACTGATCTGAAATTCACTTGGAGAATGACAATAAGTCTAGTGATTTGGGTTTACTGCAATACAGGTTCCCAAGTATGGGCCTCGGGTCAAATGAATTAGAAAGTCTAAATAATCTACATTTTTAAAAAGTCCCATGTGGTGTATGCACTGGTATCAGAGAATTAGAGAACCTTTTCTTAAAAAAAGTAGACACTTCCAGTGCATGCAAATATAATCAATATTATAGGCAAAGGCTTTATTCATATAAATAATATAAATTCTAGTTTCTCTCAAAATAGTATAAGTTTGAAGAAATTCATCTATCTGTCTTAATAGTTAAATAGGATAAAATACTTGAATGTAAAATACAAAATCATAAAATACATGAAATAAAAAATAATAGGCAAACACTTTACAACAGCTTTGCACAATGACAGTGTCGTAGTCAATGAGGTTTATCTGAGGTGCGATTATTGCTAATTGAAAACACTCCACAGCATAAACTTCAGTGATATCTTTGTGGATCTGTTTCTAACAGCAAGGAAAACAAAAGAGAATGTAAACAATTAGGATGATGATACAAAACTCAAAAGCTTCTGGAGAGCCAAAGAAATTACCACTAAAACACAAAGATACCCTACTGAATGGGAGAAAATATTTGCACACTATACACCTGACAAGAGGCTAATATCTGAGATCTGTAAAGAACCCATACAACTCTACACTAATAGAACAAATAACCCAATAAAAAAAATGGTCAGAAGGGTTAAACAGATACTTCTCCAAAGACCTACAGAGGGCCAACAGGCAAAAATGATCATTATCAAAAAAAAGATCATTATCACTTTCACCAGGGAAATGCAAACAAAACCTCAGTGAGAATTCACTTCACACCTTTGAAAATGACCTGTATCAAAAAGACCAGAAACTATAATAATTGATCAAGATGTGAGGGAAACGAGTCTTTGCACACTGTTGGTCAAAACAGAAAACAGTATGGAGGTCCCTATGGACCAGTCCCTACGGAAATAGTATGGAGGTCTCTTAAAATATTAAAAATAGACCTACTATATGACCAACTATCCAACTCCCATCCCTCATCCCCTCCTCTCCCCCCCAAAAAAACAAACTAATTTGAAGGTATACATGCACTCCTATGTTCATTGCGGCACTATTTACAACAGCCCAGCTATGGAAATAACCTAAGAACCCAGAAGATAGGAGTGAATCTGAAAGGTGTGGTATTATGCATAATGAATACTACTCAGTGATAAAAAAATAAACAAACAAAAGATAAAGTGGCCTCCCTGGTGGCACAAGGGGTTAAGCACTGCACTGTGAAGCTATCTGCAGCCTCTGCAGCACGAGTTCAATCCCCAAACTGCCAGGGAGGTGACCCACATGGTGTGGCAGTCCTCTCATGTCTTGCCTGCTGCTCCCCTCAGCAGTGTATTTCAGTAGATCTGCCTTTTCCGCTCCCTACTCTGTCTCTGGTGAATCCTCTCAATTCAATCCCCACACCTCTCGCCTGTCCCCAGTTCTTGTATGCATAAAGAAATAAATCTTAAAAAAAAATACATACTTGTGTCTTTCGCAATGTGAATGGAACTGGAAGGTATTATGGCAAGCAAAAGTAAGTCAGAAGGAGAAAGACAAATATTGTAGTGTCTATTACATGTGAAACACAGAGAAGCAAAACATAGTTTCAGATAAAGTCAAATAGCAAACTTAGAAATATATCTGTAGGGGTGAGGCTGCCAGAGTGGGAGGGGAAAAGGTGAGAACAAAGCGGAAGGGAGCACAATGGACTATGGTGAAGGCCCACAGGTGTTTTGCTGTGGGGGTGGTATGGTAACAAAACCTGACAGAGGAGATCCCATAGCTCTAAATCACAGTGGTATAAACCAATGTTACTTCAATAAAAATAAATAAATAAACAGAAGTAAAATTTTACAAAAGTTAAATAGGAGTTTTGTTCTTTTTGTAAAAAAGACTATTATTTTAGAGCCATTGTAGGTTTATAATAAAGTTGAGAGGATGATAGATTTACCAGATACCCTGCTCTCATACTTCCTAAACCTCCCTAATGATCAACATCACTTAACAGAACAATACATTTATTTTTCCAAAAATGAAATGTCATTTTCAGTATAAGTCAAGAGTTTACCTAAGAATTCACTCTTAGTGTTGTACATTAAATGAATGTGTACACATAACACTTGTCCATCATTATAATAACCTACAGAATATTTCCTCTTTACTAAAAATCCTCTCTGCTCACTCTGCTTACTGTAGCTTTATATGGCTCAGCCTATTCATCTGCCCCTTTAATGACTGATTTTTTTTTAAATTTAACCCCTGCTTTTTCCTTTCCCAGTATTCATATAGTTGTTATGCACTACATAGTTTTCTCAAGTTGACTTGTTTCATTAATAAGATAAAAGAATCTTCCGTTTCTTTTCATGACTTGATAGTTTACTTCTTTTTAGTGCTGAACAATATTCCACTGTCTAAATCTACCAATATTTTTTTCATTACTGGAGGACATCCTGGTTGCTTCCCAGTTTTGGCTATTGTGAATAAAGCTGTTATCATCATCTATATGCAGGTTTTTGTGTGGACATTAAGTTTTTAAGCCCTGAGAGAATAATCGAGGAGTGCAATTGCTAGATCATATGGAAAGAGTATGTTTAGTTTTGTAAGAAACAGATTATTTTCCTAGGTGACTGTACCGTTTTGCATTCCCACCAGCAATGAGAATTACCATTACTCCACATCCTCACAAGCATTTGATGTTGTCACTGGTCCAGATTCTGGCTATTCTGATAGGTATGCAGTTATGTGTTGTTATTGTTTTAATTTATATTTACCTTATATATGATGTGGGACTTTTTTTTCATATGCATCTTTTTGCCATCTACTCATCTTTCAGAGGTGTCTGTTCAGATCTTTTGCCCATGTTATTATTTTTCTTATTGTTGAGGTTTAAGAGTGCACTATATTGATATATTTTGGTAAAGATTTTTATTTATTTATGCATACAAGAACTGGGGTGTAGGCCAGGGGTGCGGAGGGTGAGAGGATTCACCAGAGAGAATGGGGAACAGAACAGGTGGATTTACTGAAATACACTGCTGAGGGGAGTAGCAGGTGAGTCAGAGAGGTCTGCTGCGCAACGTAGGTAGCTTCCTGGTGGGGGATCGAACTCCTGCTGCAGTGGCTACCTGTAGCTTGATAGCACTGAGAAATTAACCCCTGTGCCACCAGGGAGGCCTCTATATTGCTATATTTTGGACACTTCCTTACCTGTTATTACTTTACAAATATATTCTCCCAGTCTGCAGATTATCTTCTTATTTTCTTAAGTATCTTTTATGTAGCACATATTTTTTTAACTTCAATTAAGTCCAACTTTTAATTTTTCTTTCATGAATCATATTAAATCTAAAAGTTATTGCCAAATCCAGCATCACCTACATATACTACATGGCATAACATAACTCAGTCTATAGTTGTTTTATAGTTTGCATTTTACATTTATATTTGAATTGATTTTTGTGAACAGTATTTTTGTAAAGTGTATGTCAGACTCATTGCTTTTGCATGTGGACATCCAATTGTTCCAGCACCATATTTTGAAGAAATGATCATTTCCCCATTGAATTGCCTCTACTCCATTGCCAAAGATCATTTATCTGGGTGGGTCTATTTCTGGGTTCTCTTGCTATTCCTGGCCTTATTTCTCTATTCTTTCACCAGTAACATGCTGTCTTGATTACTGTAGCTTTATATGGCAAGACTTGAAGTCTAGTAGTGTCATTCCTCTCTTTTATGCAACTTCACTATTGTGTTGGTTATTCTGGGCCTTTGTGTCTCTATATAAGCTTTAGTTCAGATTATTATATCCACAAATAACTTGCTATGATTTGCTTATTAGGTTTTTTGGTAAGTATTTATCCCTTGCATTTTATTTTACTTTTAAAAATATCTTCAATTTAAAACTTTATACTTATAAAGATCTCAATTATTTTCTCCAATAAAGGGATAACTTTTACCTTTTAACAGTCTGATTTTTGTATTGAGGCCACAATTTGTTTTGAATATCAGTTAACTATATGGCATAATTTATCTTCCCTTACTGCCAAGAATAAGATAAGCTCTGTTATTTTTTTTAAAAGAATTTAAAGATTTATTTATTTATGCATTCAAGAGCTGGAGTACAGGCCAGAGATGTGGAGGGTGAGAGGATGCACCAGGGACAGAGTGGGGAACAGAACAGGCAGATTGACTGAAGCACACTGCTGAGGGGAGCAGTGGCCAAGTCAGGAGAGGTCTGCTGCGCTATGTGGATTGCTCCCTGGTCAGCCAGGGATCGAACTCTCATGCTGCAGAGACCGAGGATTGCTTCAGAGTGCAGTGTTCAACCCCTTACGCCACCAGGTTGGCCCAATTTTTTAAAAATTTTATTTTAGGAGTCTCAATACTAAAAGAGGAACCCAGCTTGAAAAGGAAAATACACACACACAAAAGAACCAACAACAACAAATTACACTCAGTAGAAAATAGTAAAATGTAAGAGGTGGAAGCAGGCCCTTAATATTCCTCCAGTCATAGGGCCTCCCCCCGTGGTGCAGTGGTTGAGCGCTGGGCTGCGAAGTTGCCCGCAGCCTCCGCAGCGCCGGTTCGATCCCTGACCACCAGCGAGTGTCCCACGTGGCGCGCAGACCTCTTCCCTCAGCGGTGTATTTCATCAGTCTGCCTGTTCTGTTCCCCGCTCTGGCTCTGGTGAATTCTCTCACCCTCCCGCACTTCTGTCTGTACCCAGTGCTTGTATAAATAAATAAATAAATAAATCTTAAAAAAAAAAAAAAATTCCTGCATTCATGATTTCTTTGAATTGGTTTATTTTCCTGGACACTGATTAATTTATATACAAAATCTGTTACAAGATGTATGTAGCAGTACTATTTATAAAAGACCCAAGCTAGAAACAACTTGAATATCCATATAAAATATACATGAATAAATATATTCTGCAGAAAAGACAGTGAGCAAATTAATGTCATATGCAACATACAACATGGCTAAATCCTACATAAGAAAAACAAAGGCAAAATAATAAATAATGTGTAATTCCATACCTTTAATTTTCAAATAAGGAAAACCACAAGATATTACAAAAGTATACTACCATATGTATATTTTTCAAATAATGTCAAAAATAATTCAAGATGTCAGGCATCAGGAGAGTACTTATATACAATTTCAAAAACATTTTAATAACAGGGACAGAAAACCCAGTTTAGGAAATAAAACTAGCAGTATTCACTTTATCATTTCAGTCTTCAGTACACATTGACTTCAGTGCCAATTTAATTATGAAATGGTCTACTAAAATATTTATGGACTTGCAAAAAATTGGATAGACTAATAAAGTTAGTATATTTATAAATTTCTGACATATCTATCTCATAAAACTAATCATAGGGAAAATTCATGCTGCATGTATATTTTTGGTATGCGGGTTTATGGCAATGTTAGAACAATTACTGGAAAAAAAAATTCACCGTTAGGAAAAAAAAAAGTTCCAGGTCTTTTATTCCAAGCAATTTATATAGAGCAAACTTCCAATCTTTCTATAGTCTCTGCTTTGCTTGGGGAGTTTAACATATTGTACACAGCATTTTACATGTACTGGAAATCACTATATCTCTTTTCATTTTTAAAATGTATGCTTATTTTCTTTTTTCTTTAAATGCTATGATGTGGTGATGATGATGATGATGATGATAAATACTACTACAGGCTCAGAAACCATTTATTCTGTTTCTTTACTTGATTCTACCAACATCCTTATGCAGATGGTGTAAAAGGTATTTTAAAGGGTAGTTTTAAAGCTGTGTAACATGAGAGTAGTTGAAAAAAATTATATCACCATTCCATTTGTACAATGGTACTTATCTGTGTTCTATTTATTGTCTTCTAATGTTATAGAGAGCAGGATTTTTATTCTTCCTGAATTGTATACTTAATGTATACATGATCAATTAAAATATCTGCATAAAAATGTATTATATACTATTTCCTCAAAGGAAAGAAAGAAAGGAAATTAAATATCTTGCCCACGATTAGATAGTTAGTAGTCATCAGGATTAAGTCCAAGTAAACTTGGCTCCAATTAGAATGTTATTCTGTGACAGTATCACCAAATATGGCAGAGAAGTGAACTCACTGTAGATTAAATTTGAAGGCAGAAAGTACTCAGATTTCTTATTTATCTTTAAAGCAGAAAAGTGCTAGTTTATATATAAAAATTTACTCTGATTTCACAGTTTTTACATTAATATATCAAAATTTAAAGAGGTTATAAATAACATCAGGAAACATTTAGAAATCTGCTTTTCTTAGATGGGTAGATGTTGAGAAAGAAAATGTTCTGTACTGGTGGTAACCAGATGATCTATTTGGCAGATATTTGTTTATTCTAGTGACTGCTCTATACAAGATTTTCTATTCTCTTATGACTGCTGGTAATTAATTTTCCTTTGCTCTGTGTGTGTGTGTGTGTGTGTGTGTGTGTTGTGAAGTAACCAGTTTAATGGTATCAAGCCATGTGCTGAAGTTTTCATATAAGTTATTCCACTTACTTCTATCAGAAAGTGTAGAATGAAAGTTTGGAAAAGAAGAATAATGTTGACAGTATGGCCAGGTAGTACTGCGGAACACAGATGTGCCAGAAAAAAAAAACAAAACAAAATGTGACCTTAAATTCCTTAGTTTGAGGTGACTAGGATGGAAAGGTCAAGTTAGAAGGATTGTATCCAAATGCTCCAACTTGTCCTTAGCAGGATAAGCAAGAGTAAACTCATGGAACTATGCTGTGCACATTCTAGAATTGTAGTTCTCAAACTTTCATCCATATATATCACTTGGGTATAGTATCTACCTGCACAGGTATTGATTCAATACCTGTGGTCTAGAAAGGGTTCCAAGAGTGATATATTATCAGATGACAATCCAGGTAGACTATTGACAGGAAGGCAAAATAGCCATTGTGCAACCTGGAAGCTTTCTTTGCTCAAGTTTATTTGCACTGGAAAAGTGGGCATTTTCAAGTACAATGTTATTGAAAGTTCACAAGACAGATGACTTTGGAAAAAGACCAGCTCTGAAGCAATGTGTTCCATTGTCCTATGAATCCTGTAATTATGTTGAATCAGCAGCTTTAGTGACTAATTTACAATTATTAGGATGATGGCACTACATAAACATAAAAACTTCTGAAAAAGCAAACTTGAATCTTTATCTCTTTTATGAGAAAAAGACCATTTTAAGGGCCTCCCCGGTGGTGCAGTGGTTGAGCGCTGGGTTGCGAAGCTGCCTGCAGCCTCTGCAGCACCAGTTCGATCCCCAGCTGCTCCCCAGCCACGGGAGGAGGGTCCCACATGGCGCGCAGACCTCTCCTGCCGCCCGCTGCTCCCCTCAGCAGTGTATTTCATCAGTCTGCCTGTTCTGTTCCCCGCTCTGTCTCTGGTGAATTCTTTCACCCTCCCATGCTTCTGACTGTACCCAGTGCTTGTATAAATAAATAAATAAATATTTAAAAAAAAAAAAAGCACTTTAAAATTGATGTGGAGTAATTTCTTTGAATTCCTAAATTTTTCATGAAATCAGTTCTTCTCTGGCATTAATACATTGAAAACTATTTTATTTCAGGTGCTTACATAAGTGTTAATAACTCTCTTGGCTATTCTTATTCTATGGTGATTGTTTTCTTCTGTAGACTGTAATTCACTAGAATTCTACTAGATTCTTTTTTTTTTCTTTTGACTCATATACCAAGAATATTAACATCATACTGCTGAACTTTTGAATAAATGAATGACTTCCAAATAAACCTGAGCTTATGCTGAGGAGAGAGATTAATCCTATTTTATCTTTTGATAGAGCAGAGAGAAAATGTCAAAGACAGATTTTGTTTAGTCTTATTGGTGAATAAGGACAGCAGTGTTCACTCTGGACTCACCAGCAGTAGTAGGCCTGGGTAGCCCCCAGAGTGCCCTCCCTTTGACCAAGGCTATCCTTGATGCCCATTATGTCTGCCCCATCAACCCAAGTCCTGGGTCACTCTAACCTTTGTTTCCTGTTGGTTCCTGACCAACATTAAATCAAATGCAGAAATGACCAAACTCCAGGTGGGTCCTTCCACTCCTGTGCAAGGTTTTAGAGATTGCTTGGCAATTCTTCAATAAAGACACAGTGACTACCTAGACCTTCTTTCTCAACTCTTTCATCCACCCTCTCTCATTTTAGCTCTCCATCTCAGTTGATGTGTTTAAAGTCCCTCTGGAGTGAGCATTTATTTTTTCACTTCTATCCTGACATACTTTTTTCTATGAATATTCATTTTTTTCTCTTTTCTCTCTTTTCTTCTCCAAAGATTCCACTTGGTGTTTAAAGCTTCCTTAGTTGCAGTAAATACTGATTTTGTTCCTCCCTCACTCTTCAATAACTTGTTTGTCATCACTCCTACTATTTTCACTAGTGAATTTCCTTTCCCAAGCCTTATGCAGATATATTTTTAATCATTATAATAACAATGAACCCCTAATCTTAATATGGCCACCCTTTCTAGCTATTTTATTATAAATGTCATAAACGTAGACAGAATATTGAGCTTGAGCCTCAGAGCTGAAGTTTCACAGAACTTCAGTGTAAGAACTTATATTACCCATGTTTTTATCTCTAAGACTCAATATTTTAAAATATAAAAAGAACCACCTAGTACCTTGATCTAGCCAGCATTTTTAATAATTCCTTAGTTTAGGCCATATTTGTCCATTTCTGAATTGCAAATTCTTTGAGAATATGACTGAAAATATTCCTCTTTCTTCTCAGTAATTCTTCCTAATTGCCTTTTTTTCAATATAGACATTATATAAAAACTCACTAATCCATTAATTGATATCCTAGTACTTCAAACTTTTACTTAGGGGGAGAATGTGACTGATGTTTAGGTAAAAGCAACTTCTCTCACAGGAGCAAGCCCTGAACCCTTCTCCATCCTAGCTGGAAGAAAGGCCTCTACTCATGTATAAATAAGTTACAAAACAAATAATCTAGAGGTGATGGAACCATGATATCACTAAATCCAAATATGCAGTTTATTTTCTCAACAGGTAGATTTTACTCATAAAATACAATTTGATAAATAACATTACTTTATTGCCCTTTTACCTGTCATTCACTAATTGTGTGCAGAACACAGCATAGACATAATTTATAACCATCAGATACATATCTCACAAAGAGAAAATAGATAAAGAATATGGAGAAAGAAATATCGTTTTGTGCCAGTGCTGTAATAGATTGTTATAGTCAGTAATGCAGTCCTCTTTACCTTTAGAGAAGATCATGTTCAGTTTCACAAAGATATGTAACAAGCAGTAGATCTTCCAAGTGGGAAACATTTGTAATTGAAAGTGACAACATACTTAAACTGCCCTAGGAAAATTGACATAAAACTTAACAACAATCACTATTATAAAATGTAGTGAATTGGGAAGACCCTAAGAACATATAAATTAGTTGAAGCTTTTCTCTCTGGTTATAAATTTAAAAGTAAAATATTTAAAACAAATGTATAACAAAAGAATAAAATTCCAGTATTTACTAGTCAGCTTCACACATGCAATGAACAAGATATGATAGTAGCTGAATAATTTGGAATGGACTAGTCTCTTGCTCTGCCAACATGAAACTTGTTGGTGCAGCTACTCATAATTATGGGAAATGTATTATTATTTTTAAATATCTGCTACATTTCAGGCTCTGAATTATTTCTTAGATATACAGTAAATCAGATAGCAACCATACACTTTCAGGTTTACAATGGAACAGAATATGAAATGGGTCATCTTCAGTTTCAGAATTAAACACTAATATGTCAACATAAATTAAAAAAAATTATCTCATGTTTCATATTATCAATGCCATTGTTTTCCTCATTAACACTGAAAATTGATTAGCGAAACTGAGTAAGAGGGGTTAAGTCACAGCACTATCACCGATACAGCTTTGATTTGCTACCTGGCCAGGGAGATAATCCACATATGGGACCACAAACTTCTTTTGTCTCACCAACTGCTCCCCTTACATTATATTTCAGTAAACCTGCCTGCTCTGCTCCCTATTCTGTGTTTAATGAATCCTCTCACCTCCTGCACCTCTGGCCTACACCCCAGTTCTTCTATGCCAAAAACAAAAAATAAGAAAACAAAGCAAAAAAAAAAAAAGACATAAAGCTAAATATTACTATGCAATTTAAAAGCATTCATATTTAAAATATTTTAAGAAAACTTAGTCATTAAAATATTAATTGATACACTTATTAATCATTTAAAATATCTGTTTTTCCAGGAAATCTAGTCATGTACTCTACCAGTAGAATTGTCTCACCTGCCAGTCAAATGTATTCAGCTCAATTTAAAAATATGCCTACTGTCTTCCCATGCACACCAACCAATCAATAATATGAAAAATTTCTATGGAGTATAGGTATTGTAGGTAAAACTTTTACACTCTCTATTCCATTGGCACCAATGGAGATACTTGAATTTTCAAAGTAGAAAATAATTAGAATGTAACCATTTTTTGGATTGTTGGTCACCATGAAACAAAATTAACTTAAAAGTAGAAGGTCATACTATTATCATAATTTCGGCATCTTAAAAATAAAATGATTGTCCTTTCAACATTAAATTATAACTTTATATGACTTAAACTATGCAGAGTTTAAAGCACTAATACAATGTTTCATATGCTTCACCATTATGCTGCAAGTCTTATAACCACTGATACCTGGTCTACCTTACAGGAAGAGGGTTAATAATGAAATCAGAGTTTAAGAAGCTATGCCTGTTGGCAGAGTCATGTGATCTCCTGATGTCACAAATCTGTACTAAGCTTTGGTACTTCTGAATCATACTAGTGACCCATAATGAATCATGCAGGCAGAGATATTTCTACATCATTTAGTTAAAAAGGTTGTTTTTCTCATTGGTGAATGTTCCTAAAGAATATGCCTCTCTTATGAAGAATATGCCTCTCATATATAATTCATATTAATGAGTCACTCTTTTAAAAATTATATATCTAAGAGGAACAATATATTAAGAAATGATTGGCTGGGTTTGAGGAACTATATTTTTTACTTTTATTTATATACAATAATTGAAAGTAATAACATTAGTTCTAGAGAAATGGATATACCATCTTTTGAATCATAATAAATAATAAAAGTAAACTTGAATTATAAGATGTAAAGATTGATTTGAATTAAAATATATCAATCTTATTCTGGAAATATATTATTCTAAAAGGCAAGGCCAATGCATTATTACAGGAACCTGAATGGCAAACTTAATAATTGACAATGCTACTTCATTAAAGCAATCCATTGACCTCATATGCAGACCAAATGCTCTCTAAGTATAGATTCCTATTCGTAATTTACCAACAGATCTAGGTCTATTATTTATTCAAATAAATCATCATGTCTGTACAGTTTACATTTAAATTCTTCTAATTCTGTTATTCTCTCTAGTCTTTCTGTAGGACTAAAAGATAAGCCAGCAAAGTCTGCATTTGCTAAAGTGATTTAATAGCTTTTTAAGAGATCTTGAGAATTAGCTAATTTTTGTCTTGAAATACATTTAATATTTTAAATAAAAGAGGCTATGATATTAATGCAATTTAGAAACCACTGGAGAGGTTACATATATAATTATGATCAATATCTTATAGTCTGTCTTACTTGACAAGGGATTAGAAGAATGATTGTATCCTATAGTTCATTTGCATGTATTAAAGTGGGAGAGTTCAAACACTGAAGTCAGCTTTATCCCCAGTGCTACTGCCTCCTTCATATTTCAACATGGCTGAGGTAGTCTTTTCTTTCTCTTTTTACTATCAAAAATTGTAAGACTAAATTATTGCAGTAGGTTCCTTAATAGGGATTAAATATCTTTGATTTAAAGGGTTAAAAAAAGTTCAGCTGCCAAAAATACCTCTGGTGGCAGAAATGCCATATTTAGATCAATCACTCTTTCCAACTGGATTCTAATAAGATGGATGCAAGTTGCTATGGTAAATACAAGCAGCTTGGAGAAAGAGCATTTGTTAATGCACACTATGATCACAACTTTGAAAGAAGAACTGAGTGAGCCCTAAGTGAACATGATAAAGAAGAGCTACTACACTATTTTGGAATGGGCACAAGAAAGTTGGGTCATCGGCAAACAGGAACCATGTTTCATCCTTGGTGTCTTTCCACTGCTTCCTCCACATGGAGAGACACGAGAGAGAGAGTGAAGTCATTCAGAAAAGGCAATGAATGGAAAAAAGAATTCTTTAGGAATTAATCTGGAGAATTATGACCAACTCATATTCTACACATCTATTCAATTCTCATTTTCTAAAGAGTGTAGATCTCATCCAGATGCAATACCTTAACTAAAACATGTATGATTAAATCTTTGCAAAGAAAGGGAAATATTAGCTGATTATGAAAATTTTAAATTAAGTTTGGGTGGTAAATGTCACAGTGACCTTATGGTTCTTTAGAATAGTCTTGAATTTTGCATAGCTAAACTTAATACATAATATATAATGGCAATATTTTGCTCTAGGATACCATTTAATAAGTTAAACATATGCCATATCATATACAATAAAATTAAGTAACATTGCCAGTCAGAGCATGCTTTAAGACCAAGCAAATCATAGAAATAATGTGCCCAGATACAGAGTCCAGTAGATCCAGCAATTAATCCTAATTACACTCTTTGCAAACTTTGTCATATTGGTCAATTTGTTTAGCTTGTTTGATCCCTTAGTTTTCTTATGCAAAACAGGTAAAGCAGATCTACCCATCAGGATTAAAGATATATATGAATTTCATAACATGTGCTTAGTAAAATTATATCTTACTTAACAGTAGGTATTGTTGTTGGTACTACTACTGCATCTACAGAAGATGAAATAGTTGTTCAAAGAAAGTGAAAGGGACTCTGAACTTGAGTATTCTGGGACAGTTTCACAGAAGATAGAGGATTTATGCTGGTATTTAAATGTTGCCTAGAATATGTAAGAGCAGAAAAAATCTGAGTGACAGACTTCACTCCATGTAAGAGGGAATGGTATAAACGGGTTGTGTGGGCAGAAATAGTAGTGACATTATTTAAAGAAATAGTGAGTAGACTGATCTAATAAGAAATCCACTTAGGGAGACCTGGGTATAATAAAGGAGGAAAGGTTAAGTAGAGACCTGATTATGGAAGATCTTGAATATCTGCCAGGACTTCCTTAGGCTTTTTTTTCCCTGTAGATAATTGATAAGGGATTGGGTTATGACTAATGGGCCAGTGTCAATCAGAGACAGATATGTGGTTAAAATCTGTAGGGATGTTCTCATGACTGCTATTTTTAACGGGTTATCAAAGGCCTAATCAATATAAGGGATGAGAGACTCTCCCTGAAGCAAGGAAAATTGAGAGGTCCATTCTAACCCTCACCGAGAGAAGCCCACACCAGGAGGAAGGAGGCACATCTACAAGAAGGAACATGATTACTAAGAAACTAGATATCTTGCTGTCATCAAAAGATAGAAAGATCTGGATATTATCAAAAAAAAGCTAACAGTCATTTTTTGATAGAGAATTGCTTCTTCTTGTTCTTTTGTTCTCATATTTGTTTTCATCATATTGCAAAATGTAAGGGGATACAGTCTTCAGAATATTTTTGGACTCAAGGTAAGAATAGATATTCAAAGTATTTATGCTATATAGCATAAATATTATATTTTAAATTTACTCAAGCTAGTATACTCTAGTATACTATAATACTCTACCCTGCATTCTTTCTAGCTATTTAAAGTTAAAAATATCCAATTGGCTAATGTTTCAATCATTTTGGTATAGGTCAGGCATTCCTGTGTTTTATAACAAGAAAAAGGTATCTTCTGGCTTGTATCATGAGCCAATGCTATCTGAGTCTGTAAACCCAGTATTTTAGGAACATAAGGCATTTAGAAAGGTAAATCTTTCTGAGCTATGAAATGTGACAGGCTCTATGTCCAACCAGGGATGCACAAAACTAACAGCAAAATATCAATTTTACCATTTTCAAAAGACTACATATTTCGATGGGGAGAAGTATAATTAGGAAGAAGACCATGTTAGCAAATGTTCAAGTAATTATCATGCTGTCATGAGGTAAAGAATAGACATTTTCTTGGTAGTGTCATAAGATAGGAATAGTTTTGTGGGTAAAGATACAAAAAAAGGCAAGTTGTAGCTTTGCTTAAGAAATATAGAATTGCTGAAAACAGCTTAATTAGCCTGCTTTCATGGAGAAGGAAATATTCAAGTCAAATGTAGATGATTAGTTATTTGTGAGGCAAGAAAGGGCTATCAATTAGTTCCGGAATTTAGATAAATACTGAAATTTTTTCAGTGTGAGTTTGTCCCATGCAATATTTGGGACATATACTCAACAATCATTTGTTGCTTACCTGAAAATCATGTTTAATGAGGAATGTATTGTTATTTCCTAATTTTCCAACTCTGATGCCAAGATGATATCACTTGACTCTTTGTAAAGTACATTTTATACAATTTTCTCCGAATATTGTTCTATATTGAGCTAACATAGGAGAAAAGACCTAGTAAATGTGATGTAATAGTTTTCATAATATTGGTCTTGAAGAATTTGTCTTAAGGGAATCCATAAGAAAAAAACTCTCTTATGTATCATTACTACATATCTTTTTTTCTCACCAGTGTGTTTCCATCTTTTAGAAATCATAAATGAGAGATCTGCTATGGTACTACTTTTCTCTTTACAATTTCTTACAAACTTAGATGCAATTGTGCACAACTTCCCCCCCCCTTATTTTAACTTATCTCTCATATGTTCAAGTTATTTTCCCCTATGTTCATGGTATCTTTCCCAATATCTTCATTAAAAAAATATTTTATCCCTTCATTTTGTATATATTTTTGTAAGCACACTTTTTGGAAAAAGCAAAATAGTGATTAACAGATTAAATAATTAACAAAAATTTAAGAAACTTTCTGGAAGATTTACATGTGCTGGTAATATTAAATTTTCTTATTAATGTTAATGTCCCATGACTAATGATTTCACTATAAACCTATAGAAAGTAAGGATGCAGAACTGTTGTTGATTCAGCAAATTCAAATTTAAGAAAAATACTTAGAACAAGATCTCAGATAAACTTTATAAAAGCATTTACCAAAAAAAGGTTTTCAAAAATAGGAAAAACAAGTTGAACAACATTATTTAGAAGAAAGAATGAACTTGAAGATTAGATACTTTAAAGTATGGTAAGATCATACATATTTTGTCTTTATGCAATTATTCATGCAACAACTATTTATTATTGATTTTATTAGGAATGGTTAAAGTCAATAAGTATGTCAAGTATATTATGCAATTCAAAGAAAAGCATTGAGTAATACAAATATATTGTTGATCATATAGAACTGTC
Source organism: Talpa occidentalis (assembly GCF_014898055.3). Taxonomy (NCBI): domain Eukaryota; kingdom Metazoa; phylum Chordata; class Mammalia; order Eulipotyphla; family Talpidae; genus Talpa; species Talpa occidentalis. The sequence continues at coordinate 74,102,714 of NW_023602073.1, read as the reverse complement.
CAAACCTGAAAGCACTGCCTCATTTGTTTTATACAATAAAAATAGCTGTTTAGGTCAAATGATTCTTTCCTCTATCCGTACAAGATTGATTCAAATCATTAGATATTTAATGGAGCTTTCAATTTATTTGACTCTTCATCCAGCCAAATATTAGTAGTTATACATATTGGCTTATTTAAAACAGATTTCTGTCACAGTTACTCACATACAATTTTGTTATTTTCATTACCAAAAAATTTTGAGGGCTTCCCCAGTGGCGCAAGGGGTTAAGATGCAACCTATAAAGCTGTTTGCAGCCACTGCAGCATGAGTTCGATCCTGGGCCAGGGAGCTACCCACATGGTGCAGCAGACCTCTCCTGACTTGCCCACTGCTCCCCTCAGCAGTGTATTCCAGTCAATCTGCCTGTTCTCTTCCCCACACTGACTCTGGTGAATCCTCTCACCACCTCTGCACCTCTGGCCTACATCCCAGCTCTTGTATACATAAATAAATAAATCTTTAAAAATATTGTTTATTCAAAATCTCTTGAAGCCTTTCAGCAGTAAGAACAAACCTCTCCTATATACAAACAATAAAGAATTGGAATTTGAAATAAAAGTGCAATACCATTTGTGTTAATCCCCCCAAAAGAAATGATTAGATATAAATGCAACTATATATCTATATATAATGTACATAAGATATACATTTATATGCATGTGCTATAATCTATATGTGCTATAAAACTCTGATGGATAAAATCAAGGGACTAAATAATTGGAGAAATTGTCTATAATAATTAATAGGAAACTCCAATATAGTCAATATATCAGTTCTCTCAACTTGCCCCATCCAATCACAAAAGGACATGGAGAAATCTTATAAGCAAAATTGTTCAGTGAGAGAAACCAATCTGAAAAAACTACATGCTCTATGATTTCAATTGCATGTCATGCTGGAAAAGCAAGAGACTTGCAGAGAGTACATATCAATGATTGATAGAGGGTTAGGGAGTGGGAAAGAGGAATAAATAGATAAAGTATAGAGGATTTTGAGGGCAGTACAAATATGCTGTCAAGTTATCAACTATACTGTCAAGTTGGATACATGTCACACATGTATTCATTGTACACAGAATGTACAATGCAAAGAGGAAACTAATATAAAATATGAACATAGGTTAACAGTAATATATTGATAATGAGACTCAATTGTTGCAAATGTGCCACGTCAATGCAAGGTGTTAGTATAGTAGAAACTATGTATGAGGGGAAATCCAAGTGTATATGGGAAATTTAGCTTCTACTTATTTTTCTCTAAACTTAAAACTGTTCTAAAAATTGGATCTATGGCACTAAATTGAGAGCCCAGAAATAAACTCATACCTATATGAACAATTAATTTACAACAAAGAACCAAGCATATACACTGGAGAAAGGAAAGCTTCTTTAATAAATAATACTGGGAAAACTAGAAAACCATATTGAAAAGAACGAAACTCAACAACTATGCCATACTATACGCAAAAATTAACCTAAAATGGGGAAAAACCATAGATACAAGTACTGAAAACATAAAATACAACAGAGAAATCATAGGCAAAACAGTCCATGACATAGGTTTCAATGGTGTCATTGTGGATTCATCTCTAAAATCAAGAAAAACAAAAAAAGAATATTAATATTGGGGCAATATCGCACTTAAAAGTTTTGCACAGTGAAAAAAATTATCCCTAAAACAAGAAGACATCCTACTGAATGGGAGGAAATATTTGCATACCATCCATCTGGCAAGGGTCTAATACCAAGATCTACAAAGAACACATACAAATCAACATAAAGACAACAATTGAACCAATCAAAAAATGGGCAGAACAACTAAATGGACACTTCTGCAAAGAAGACATACAGATGGTTGACAGGCATATGAAAATTTACTACTCATCACTTACCCTCAGGGTAATAAAAACCACAATGAGATACCACCACACACCTGTGAGAATGACCCATGTTAAAAAGACAAAAAATTACAAGCGTTGGTGAGGATGTGGAGAAAAAGGAACTCTTATACACTGTGATTGGGAAAGTAGACCAGAACAGCTTCTATGCAAAAGACTATGGAGATTTCCCAAAATATTAAAAACAGATGTACAATATTATCCAGCAATTCTACTTCTCCCATCTTAGTACTACCGAGGCCTGATCGTGCTTAATTTCTGAGATCAGATGAGATCAGGCGCACTCAGGGTGGTATGGTCATACACTCCAGTAATTCTATTTCTAGGTATCTACCAAAAGAATGTGAAACCACTAATTTCAATGGATATATGTACTCTGGTGTTCACTGTTCCCAACCAGTTTGCCTTCTCCTCTCTCTAGCTTTTTTTTAATATTTAATTTCTATGGAAGTACTTGATTTTTTTAAGAAGTGGGGTACAGGCCAGAGTTGTGGGGGGTTGAGAAGATTCACTAGAGAAAACAGGGAGAAAACAGGGATAAAACCTGCTGCTGAGGGGCTCAGCAGGTGAGAAAAGAGAGGTCTACAGAGGTCTGCCATGCCATGTGGGTTGCTCCTGCTGGCCTGGGATTGAACTCACACCTCACTGTGGACAGCTTCACAGCTCTGTGCTTAACCCCCTGCACAACCAGGGAGGCCCTTCTCTCTCTAGTTTTTAAAGCTATGCCTGAACTCTAAAAATATTTGGTAGCTGTGTAGAGAGTAAGTAGTTAGAGAAACTAAGGTACCAGTGAATAACTGGTAATAGACAAGAGTTAACATGTGCAGCAAGAAGTGCTGCTGCAAATGAAAGGTTGTAATGATCTAAGAGATAACTGGGTAGTTAGATCAAATGAATATTTGCCTAGTAAATTCACTAGCCTATGTTTGGAGCTTCTGTGAAAAAAAATATAGATCTACTCTTTTAAATAATGATAAAATTAATATAATACAATTAGCAATCATGTATTGCTAATAATTATTGAAATGTTACTTTGTGATCAAGAGTGTACTAAATGCGCTAAATAGACAATGCCATTTGATCTTCTAACTGCAATAACTGTATCTAGTAGTTATGATTTGTAATAGTACATTTAAAATTAAAATATGGGGCCTCCCTTGGTGGCGCAGGCAGTTGAGCACAGCCCTGTGAAGCTGTCTGCAGCCTCTGCAGTGCAGGTTCCATCCTGCCCAGCCAGTGGGATTCCCACATGGCGCAGCAGACCTTTCTTGCCTCGCCCACTGCTACCCTCAGCAGTGTACTTTGGTCCTTCTGCCGTTCTGCTCCCTGCTCTGTCTCTGGTGAATTCTCTCACCCTCCTGCCTTTGGCCTGTATCCCAGTGCTTGCATAAATATATAAATCTTAAATAAATAAATAAATAAAAATTAATTATGCTACACTTTAAAGAGATTAAGAAATTTGCCTAAGTTCATGAACTAATAAGGAATAGGGCTGTGCCTTGAACTCAATTCTTACACTCTGGGTCACTGCATTAAATGAACACATAATTTGTTAAATTCAACTTGTTCATGACTTGAGGCTCAATTTTCAAAACAAAAATGATAAGTATATACTTCCTAACATTTTGATACTTCCTATTAAGAGCTCAAATATATTTAAACTGCTTATATTCTTAACCGCACTGAAATGATAATAATTTTTCTTCAGAGTATAAAATAAGGAGATTATATTCACAAGAATCAATAGATTTCATTTGATCATATTCTTATCATAAAACACGTTACTAACTCTTGCATATCTGTGTTAGTGGATAAATAGGAAGGGTTAAGTGAAATGCTATAGTTAATACTATCCTTGCCTGCTTGGCAGTCAAGAAGGATTAAAGGAAAACGCACAGTGTTATGGTCATTCAACAGCATAGTGTTACAAATTAGCATTAGTATTGCTCTCTCCTTTTTAGTGCCCTGCAGGTATAACAGACTTGCAGATCTAAGAGAAACGTGACAAAGTTTTCCATTGATTAAAATAAGCATTTGGCAATAATTAGCTCTTCTATTGTGCATGGTATAGTTTGAATTAGTTATTAAATTGCCTTACTAGATACAATATGTTCCTCATTCTACTTAATGATGCCTATTTGAAATGAGACTGAAATTCCAGTTCTATTTGCACTACTTTGAAAAAAGTTTCTGGAATGTTCTTAATGTCATTAGCTCTCAAAAACCTTCTTGATTATTTTAAGGGGGCAGGGAAAGGATAAGGAATCTAAGCCATTTACTATAATATGACCAAAGAAAGCACTGCATTTTTGGTCAGGTAAATTTTTATTAATATATTTCCAAAAATGTTTTCCTTGCTATAAAATGAAACAAGTATTAATTATATCATTAACTTTATTTTAAAATTCCACAAAGAAATGTTTGGAAGAGATAGGAAGAAAAGTCAATTTTTTTTGTTTATTTTTGTAACAGATCATTTAGTAATTTTTATAACTATTAATTTAAATAAAAATCATTTATATTGTTATAATTTATATAAATAGAAAGGTATTTGGGGTATGGTATAAAATTTGGTCTTATTAAGAATTACTTTTTACACTAAGAATTACTTTAATTCATAATATAGCTTAAACAATTTAGACATATACTTGTTTGACACATCAGATAATTAGGACTTACGAGTTGAATTTAAGCATTCAAAAAACAGATTTAATATCAAGAGTTTTGAAAGATTTGGTGAAAGTGAAGACTGCAATACAGGGGCCTCCCTGGTGGCACAATGGGTTAAGACACAGAACTATGAAGCTATCTGCAGCCACTGCAGCACAAGTTCGATCCCCGGCACAGCAGACCTCTCCTAACTAGTCCACTGCTCCCCTCAGCAGTGTATTTTAATAGATCCTCCTGTTCTGCTCCCCACTCTGGCCTGTACCCCAGTTCTTGATGAATAAATAAATTAAAAAAAAGACTGCAATACAAGTACAACTGCATTTAATCATGTTATTTAAATCAACATAAAACAATTTGATTAATGGTATCACGGGAGTGCCACTACTACAGCATGCACAGATGTATTATTTTTTTATCTCCTTGTAAGTATTGTCTTTTATGAGGATTTTTCTATACAGGAATATTAAGACGACAGTTTGGCAAATGGCACAGATGCCTGAGATTCTAAGAATCAAACACCTGAGTAATTTTAAAGGCAACTACTTCTCACTCACCAATAGCAAATATTTGCCGAATAGTTACAAGGTCACAGGTATAGTAAGCACCCAAGAAAACAGACAAGAAATTTGCTCTGAATCTTACTATTACAAGCCCCAATGCTCAAGGCAATCTTCAGTTCATTGGGCTCCAATCTCTTATTCTAATTATCCACAGTGCCTACAATTTTTTCTGAATATTTTCTACCATGTGGTGAGCTGTATGTTTCACTAATTTCCTCTTCACATTTTTTATCCATTGGAAAGGTATTCATTCTTTCCACTTTCAGCTGGAGAAATAAAGGTACAATGCAATTCAGAAACTTATCTCAGATTTCCAGACAAGTTTTTGTTGGGGCAGAAATACTACCTGAATAATATCCTAGGGACATGAATGATCTTATTCTTATGAGAAGTGTGTCAGCAGAGATGAGGGGAGAATACTGGACCAGGAGTTGGGAAGCAAGGTGTTCAGTCCTTCGTTCTTTCACCACTGCCAACAACTATTATACCAACAATACACCAATTTGTGGTAATAGCTGGTGGCCGCGCTTGGTACTTGGTTACCTTATCAATGAAATGTGGGCTGTGGCCAGGATCTTCAGCCATGATCTAAATTTTCATTTGTATGATTCTGTAACTTCAGACATACATGCAGAAAGAGGATGTATTGAAAAATTCTATGTCAACCATTTGGTAAACATATAGTTTACCTTATAGTAAATGTACTTATTACCCAACTTTAACTTGGAGAAGGAAGAGTAAACTTACTAACTTTTTCAGTGAAAGACTTGGGTTTTCAATGTTGGTAGAACCTACGAATACTGCTGCATTGTCAGTGATAAGAAAATTTGTTTAGTCAAATTAGTTTTTATTTACAGACTTCCATATAATACTTTAAAATGAAATGCCTAATTTAAGGAATAAAATTATTGTTGTGTGCTCACTCAGTTTCAGGTTATAATAAGCAATTTTTGAATACTAATTCTGATGAAAATTAATGGTGAGGCTTGTAGTTAAATATGGCAAGCAGAAAGTGTGAGATTTTGAGCAAAAAGTTAAATGAAATAAATGTACTGTAAAACCACTGCAATTACTTTTAAAAATAGATGTCTTTAATTATCAGTTACTTATTTTTGTGGTTCCATTTTTTCAGAAAAAAGGATATACACAAAGGGAGATTGGGACTCCTAATTTGGATGAACTCTTCAAACTGAAAGATAAATGAGTCCTGACTAAAAGCTCCAACCATTTCTTAATTTTCTTTTCCCTTTTGTGACTTATTTGTTCTCTTTTTCTTTTTTTTTAATTGAAGTAATATTGGTTTACAACACTGTATGTGATTCAGAGGTGTAAGGATCACACCTCCTCAGATGTATGTCACACACCACACTCATCATCAAGGCTTCCACAGACCCCCAGTACATGGAGTGCTTTCCCCATGTTTCTGCCTTGATTCTACTAGTGTCTTCCTGTTTATGATGACTGCCAAATTTATTTTACAAACTTTTATTTATTTTTAATTTGAAAATGAATAAATCTACTTTATTTTTCACATGTTTATGTAGTTAAAGTATGTTTACATAATTATAGCTGTTTTGGGGGTTTATAGGATTAACTCTCTACAATCTTTCTGAAAAGGCACTAACTTGAAGACACTATATGGAACTGAAATTGTTCTTCTTGTGAATATTTATCTCAAACTGTGATATTTTTACCCACTGGAGTCATAGCCTCATTTTATGCTAGATATACCTGGAATATAAATGAATAATCACAAATCCACCTGAAACTGTTCCTCTGTCATCCAGTTAAATCACTCCTTGTTTAAAAAATCTGTGACTCTTAAAGTACTAAGTCTGGACTTGCATCATTGTCCCCAAAACACAATTCTTAGCCTTGGCAATGCATTGTGAAATGAGGAGATAGTTCCATACATGAGAGGAGTAACAGGATTTAATATTTGCTTATTTTATTAAATAATAAATTTTGAAGAAATATAACTTTGTCATTTAATATCACAAAACAGAAGTAAATCAAATTGTCACACAGAATTTTTTTTCAAATATTTCATGACTTAGTAAAGCTACTTTGTGAGCAAATCATATATTGAAGTCTTATTAGCTAGTTGTCTATTTAAAATTTGTTTAATTAATACTAATTTTTCTCAACCACATTTCTATTTTGACACTTATCTTGCTCAGAAATTTTAATGTCTTGTTTTCTCAGTCTACTCAATGACTAATCCCTTGCACTAAAGCCTCCTTTATTTTCAGACTCACCCATTTCCCCAGTTATTTCAAATATTGCACCTCTGTTCTACTCAGATATTATTTCCCACCTTACACATGTAGATGGAGTATGGATGGTTTTCATTTTTGTCTTTCATCTTTTGTCCACACTCTGTCTCCCTTATGTCATGCTGAAGTGGAACTCATCTTATCCTCCATTATCCTCCACCTCTTCTATTCTGATCTCATGATAATCAGTTGGAAATACATCAACTCTCCCATTACTTTCTCCTTTTTCTTGACATCATAGGGGTTTTTACTTGGTATCTGCAAATGCAGAACCTTCCCATTAAAGAGATAACATTTTATTTTGCTTATTTAAAACAATATTATTTATCAACTATGGGTGATCTGGTAATGGGTGCACTATGGTAGCAACATATGATGAGGGCAACCACATATTACCTCAATTAAAAGTTAATTAATTAGCTAATTAATATTTAATTAAAATATAATCCAACCTTTTATTTCAATAAAATGTCTACAACTTTGAAATGTCTTTTAAAAACATAATGAAAGGTTCAGAGTTCATGTGGTATTGTTTTCAATTTTCACAATAATTACGACAGTTAATCTTAACTCTCCAACATATTGGAAAGTCTGCTGTGGCAAGCATTATGTTTTAGATTCATAAACAAAAATGCTTAGATAATAGGGATAAAAGAGTCAATCCCTGTCTTACATCTATTATGATTTAGTGTTATTATTCCTGTGAACTTGCATACAGTGTGTTGTGGGCAGGAATTTTTCAGTTGCTAACAAAGAGAGAGCTTGTCAGCCTAGAGGGTAAAAGGAAATAGCTTGTGTAAAGTTACATGGACATGAATGAATTTGTGGCTTTTTATAGATAACAATTCCTGAGAAATTGGCATGTGTGTTGTTTGTTTTGTGAGCTTTGGTTTGTGGCATGTGGAATTCTTAGCTTTGGTCTTCAACATGTGCTCCTTAGATTAGCACTATCATCTCATTTGGGAGTGTGTCAGAAACGAGGAATATTCAGCCACATCCCAGACCAATTGTATCAGAATTTCATTTTCAACAAGATCCCCACTCAATACTACACCTGGTTCTTAAACATATCAAGTTTGGGAAGTTCTGATTTATAGTGTCTGTAGTATATGTGTGTGTGTGTGTGTGTATAGGTCATGTGGTAGTTGATGGAGTCAAGACTGGATGTGTAATTGGAACAAAATATAAAGACATATTGCTCTGTTCAGAAATTAAATTGAACTGGACCCCCAAAAATGCACACCCACAAATTTGGTAGAACATTTCAGGGAATTGCAAAGCCTTCCTAAAGCTCCCAAATGAAATGCAATTGTTAGTTGTTACACAGGTAAGAAGCAAAATCAGATTTGTGGTAGTAAGTGGCAGTATTTTGAAGGAGAAAATAGTCAGAGAAGTTGGAGTTTTTTTTCTGGGATTCATACAAGTGCAATTTCTCAACACAGATGACATAACTTTAATATGCAAAAATCCAGGAAAGAACATTCAGATTTTAGATCTTAATGCCAGTGCTAAATATTAAAATTGAATAATGAGGGTCAGAAAGATCTAGCTAACTGCAAGGTAGAAATCTACATACTGAATCTAGTCCTTTTTTAAAAGAGATTTATTTTTATTTATTTTGTATACAAGAACTGGGGTGCAGGACAGAGGTAGGGGGGCAGAGGAGTGAGAGGATTCACCAGAGACAGTGGGGAGCAGAACAGGTGGATCTACTGAAATACACTGCTGAGGGGGGCAGCGCACTCCTGTTTTCTGCTCCTAGTCATGAATAAAATACATACTGCCTCCTTGTTCATCAGATATTCATCTTCATGTTTTTTTGTGCTGCGCTAGAGATTTGCAGTTTTACCTGGTATCAACCCTCTGCAATTACTTTTGCACCTCAGACATCAATTCTACTATTTCCAAAGACTCTTCATTTCTTTTTTTTAAACATTTATTTATTTATGCATATAAGAGCTAGGGTACAGGCCAGAGACCGGGGGGGTTGAGAGGATTCACCAGAGACAGAGTGGGGAACAGAATAGGCAGATCAACAGAAATATACCACTGAGGAGAGCAGTAGGCAAGTCAGAAGAAGTCTGCTGCACTATGTGGGTTGCTCCCTGGCCAGCCGGGGATAGAACTGGTGCTGCAGAGGCTGCAGATTGCTTCATAGTGTGGTGGTTAACCCCTTGTACCACTAGGGAGGCCCCCAAGACTCTTCATTTCTTGCAGAGATACCCATCTGCAGGACTCTTTGCTCCCTCTCCCCTCTTCCCTCTTACAGTTGGAAGAAACAGCCTTTCCTGTTGACAAGGTAGAAACTTCTGTGTACTATCCTGAAGGATGAAACCACATGATTTCTTTTTATTTTCTCTACAAAGTTTCAAACCCTTTTGCCTTTTGAAATTTTTAGGTGACCTCTTTCCATTCCTTTCTGGGTAGTTATCCAGTCTGATTTAAAAAAATGCATTTAAAGTAAAAATACAAAGTAACTTGATATATTATATCATAACTTGATATGATACTTGAAACAAAATCTTATCATAAAGGAAACTCACCCCAGATAATTCACTGTCACCCCAGATAATTTCACTGTCTGCAATGGCTGTAATTGTTGTTTATATTTTCCATCTTGGCTTTCTCTTTACTTCTAAATTCAGATACATAAATGATTTTGTGTCTACTCCTCTTCTTGAGTGCCTGACCTGTTCTAATGGTCTTCTTTAAATGAATTCACTCATTTAGTTCTGACAATAATTGACAGATATAATTACTATCTCCATTTGAAGGGGGTGGCTACAGCTGAAGTACAGAGATGCTTAAAATAATTTTTTCCATAGCACAAAATCAGAAAAAAGGTAGCCAAAATTTCCATGAAAGCAATGTGACTCCAGAACTCATCTTTAGCCATGACATCACACTGTATCTTAGTCAACAGTCTCAAAACTTCACTGTGGATCTGCCTCTCTATACCATTCTACCTCAAGCTGGCTCTTCCTCTGAGAAGTGTCTTCATGACACTGTTCATCTAGTTATCCAACCTAAAGTTGGATATCCAAACCTAAAGTTACATTGATATCCTCAACTTCTCCTTTGACAAATCCTTTTATCTCTACCTCAATAACATGTACTTATTGTCCATAATAAATTAAAATTTATATATGCATTTGTAATTATACCAATCTTTTAAAAGATTTTGTTGGAATAACATTGGTTTACACATATAGATATTCTTCACATATACAGCATTATAACTTCAACAGCTATATATGCTACAATATGATGTCCACCAAAAGTCTAGTTATCCTCCATTACATACAACTGAAACTCCCTTTACCTAATTTACATGCCCCATTCTACTTCCCCAATGATTAATAATATCATACCAAGTTAAGAAATTGAGACATTTTAGAGTAGGTTTTATTTTTTCTGTTTTCTGTAGAGAGTTGCTTCATATGCCATTGAATAAAAATACTAGAAATACTCATTACTAGTTATCCCAAAACATTCTTGTGCCATAACAATGGCATAAGAATGAAAAAAAATTATGGTGACAAATCTTTTTGGAAACTTCTTATTGATAATAAAATACCTCCAGAGGATTCTGCTTATTTCAAATGGCAATAATTCCAGTTTTCAAGGTAACGCACTGAAAGGTCTTTTCCTTTCTTAGAAATGTCTGATGGTTCTTATAAGAAAGAAAAAATCAAAATCAATAAACAACTATGAACCAGAGATACACTTTGTGGGGGAGGCGGGAAAGGAGGGATTGGGGTCAAAATCAGGGGGTGGCATTGTATGGGCAATATAAAAATAAAAAAAAAGAGTCAAAAAAAAACCTTAAAAAAATAAAATATGATCCAGAAATTCCACTACTAGGTATCTACCCAAGAGAAATGTAGACATGTGTTGACACAAAGACCTGTATGCAAGTGTTCATAGAAGCAGTATTATAACAGCCAAAAAGTAGAAACAATAAAATGTCCATCAACTGGTGAATTGATAATCAAAATGTAGTATATGCATATAATAAAATCTTTATTATTTATCATTAAACAGGAATGAATTACTAATAAGCTAGATCATGGATAAACCTCAAGAACATTATGCAAAATGAAAAGAAGCAAAGACCATAAATTGTATGATTCTATTTGTATGAAATGTTCATAAAAGTGGATTAATGGTTGTCTGCAGGTGTGGGTAGAGAAGAGGGTGGAAATATTCTAAAACTATATTGTGGTATTGTACAATTCTGTAAATTAACTAATAATCATTGAATAGTTTACTTAAAAATGGGTCAATTTTAAACTATGTACTTTATGCTTCAAAAATTTGCTAAATAATATGAAGGCAAAAAGTAAAACATATTCAATAGGAAAAAAAAAATGTCTGATTGGACAGCAATGCCAGACATTGAAGATTCGTTGTATTTAAAAGAACCAGCAAGCATAAGTACATTTTAACAGTATAGAATATACTAAATTGAAGATCATACTTTGTCTTGAAGTCATAGTTTCCTAAATTATAAAGGAGTAGCTAAAAAGCATCTTCAAGTAAGAATAATATTGTGAATCTTATTTTAAGTTTTAGGTCAGTTTTGCCATGATACATTGTTCATCATCTGTCAGCTTGTTGACATGTGAATGGTCTCCAGAGAATAAAGAATATTTGGTTGGAAAGAGTCTCTTCCAATTTTCTCTTCAAATAATGACTTAGGTTAAAATAATTCTTACTAGGTCACTGCTAAATAATATTTATGGTATGTGTGAGAAGTTATTCTGTATTGCATCAAGCAAAATTTGATCATTCTTTATAAAATTTCTGATAAGTATATAAAACTCCCAGTGAGCACTCTACTGTGGTAATTAATGATCTATTTCTCATCATTTACATTTGCTTAGTTTTCATATGCTATACATTTTTCTCTAGATCTTTGCATGAATTTACAACTTTATAGTTGCTGTGATCAGTCCCTCTGTTTCCTCATTGGGAATAAAAGAATAAAATAGCAGCTACGAGGACAAGATGAAGCAAGCATTGTGGGTGTAACAGCTTTATTATTAAAATATGGAGTTAATGGTCCAACCACTATGGAAAGCTGCCTGAAGTTTCCTCAGTCTACTAAAAATTTAGCTACCACACAACCTGGCAATTCCACTACTAGGTATCTATCCAAAGGACACAAAAACATTGATTCAAAAGAACATCTGTACATCTATGTTTATTGCAGCACTATTTACAATAGGTAAAACCTGGAAAGAACCCAGATGTCCAAAAATAGATGACTGGATCAAGAAGATGTGGCATATATACACAAGGGAATATTATTCAGCAATCAAAAAAGATAAATTCATGCCATTCACAGCAACATGGATGGAACTAGAAGGAATTATGCTCAGTGAAATAAGCCAGAAGGAAAAGGAAAAAATATCGGATGGTTTCACTTATAGCAGGAATATAGGGGAATCAAATAAGACATCGGTGTAAAAAAAATAACAGCAGTACAAAACACAACAAAGCAAAGCCAGACAATTATAAATCAGAGACATACTGCAGGGGAGGAGGAGGGAGAGGGATCAGAGGGAGGGAGGGAGGAGCACAGGGGACTGAGATGATGGTGCACAGGTGCATTGGGGAAGGAAACTCTATGGGGACTACACCGAGGGGGGGAAGCAAATATTGTTTAAAAATGAACAATGATGTAAAAAATAAAAATATATATAAAAATAATATAAAAAATAATTAAAAATAAATTAAAAAATAAAATATGGAGTTAAAAAATAAATTTGTTTTTCTGAACAAGACAGAACTGCAAATTTAAGGGGATTTATTTAAGTTCCCTACAAACTTTTATTCACACATTGCAGAAAAATGCATGCATGTTAAATTATGACTATGACTTTATCCACTAAGTTGCTTACTGACATGAGGCTCTTCGTGGCCCCAGGAATGTCTTAAACTCATGACATACTTTCATATTATATTCATATATCACATGATATTATTATGTTTCAAACTATTATAAATTACAATAAATTCTGTATTTATAGTGCTTATTTTCTCACCATATATTGCTTAATCTTAGTTCACATCATACTACTGCCTATGGAATATAGGATGGTTTTGTGCGCTCGAGAAATGAAATCCAAGAAAAGATTTTGTGATATGAAAACAATAATAGATAACCACTCAGATATTTATGAGCAAAGATACAAACAACACCAGCTGTAGGTATATCCTCAATTCCCACCCCCATCTTCAAACAGAAGCAATCAAGCCTTCCTCTATCCACGGTCTTTCTCTCAGCAGTGGCTTGCTCTAGATTATAATCAGTCTAGCTTGTTACTCTGATGTCCATCTGGAACAGAATCAATTCTAACTGAGGCCAAGAGAGATGACTTCATAGAAATAAATTATATTAGCCTGACATGATTGTTCTCCTTGTAATCTTTTCATTGATGGGGGGAGGTAAAGGGTAGTTTTTATTAGTGCATAATCTAAATCTCCTTCTCTCCACCCACTGCACTAGTGCAAACTACCCTATGACTTGCTCTAAATGATATAGTTCTTAAATGGCCCTCATTTTCTCTTCTGTGTGGTCTTATTGAATGAAAGCATCATATTACTGCAACTACAGTGAGATTTCCAAAAGCCTAATCTGGCTATATAACTTTCATCTTTAAAAGTCTTCAATGCTTTTCTGCTGCTTAAAGGATAAGGTCAAATCTCCTATACATGGCCTGCAATCTTCCCAATTTAGTCTATGTATGAACATGCAACCTTATCCCACTTTTCCCGGATTTGTATATTCTGGAATGTGACAAATTCTTTTTGCATGTTCTTGGTATGTCTATTTTAATTGCCTTCTTTTTGTGGAAAATGGCATAAATATCAATTGCCTTTAAACTCCTAAATCAGAAAATGTCATTAACCTTTCAGGTCAGAGTCTTCTGCCACTAAATTTGGGCCCCCAAAGAGAGATCTAAGGCCTTTGTCAGAGTTACTAATCTTGGTAAATTATATTTCTCTATAGATTAGGTTAGAGAATAAAAGGAATTCTTGAAAATTTTAAAGGAAAATAAAGAAAGGCACTTATGCATTTTTGTCATATTAAATAGAAAAGATATAAAAATGAAAATCTGGGAAAAAAAAGAAAATCTGGGGAAATGCTAAGACAGATGATGGGATCTAAGGGGGCTAGTTGAATAATTAACATTTATTAAGCATCTTTAAGCATCAGGCATTTTACTGGGTTCATTTTATGAGTCAACTCATACAATTAGAATAGTGAAGAACTTAGGCAATAATGATCAAAGCTTGACCATAAAATAAAAGAAAAAGTAGTTTTAGGACACAAATTTCTCAAGTGGGAAAACTTGTAACTGTTATCTCTATGTTCATCAGCTATTCAAGTAAATAAAGTACAGAAAGAAACAGAATGAGTAGGCCTCCCTGGTGGCACAAGGGTTAAGCACAGCACTATGAAACTATCCGCAGCCTCTGTAGCACAAGTTCGATCCCCGGCCAGGGAGCTGCCCACGAGGTGCAGCAGACCTCTCCAGTCTCACCGGCTGCTCCCCTCAGCAGTGTATTTCAGTCAGTCTGCCTGTTCTGTTCCCCACTCTGTCTCCGGTGTATCCTCTCACCCTCCCACACCTCTGGCCTGTACCCCAGTTCTTGTATGCATAAATAAATAAATCTTAGAAAGAAGGAAGGAAGGAGCAAGCTTCCACTTAACTCTTGTGTTTGTTAGCTCTCAGCTTTGAGGTCTATTTAGGACAGTTCATTAATTTATACAGATAGTGGAAACTACCTTAGTGTAGTTATATTATGAAAACTTAGGTTACAATAAATTGAGATATATCATGGCTGTGTTCTTAGTAAAGAAACTAGGTTCGAGTGATGCTGACTTTTTAAGACTTTTTACAAAATAATACTGTGGATCATGTATTAAAATCATTGATAATTTTTTGGGTCTTTTGGTGTGAACACAAGCAAGATAAATAATATATTTTTAGTATAAATTTAGTACTATTAACTTATATCTAAATCTAAGACTTGTGCTAATCTCTATAAAACATTAATATAAACTTAAGAGTTTATGTATAAGCTGAATACAATGCAATTTATACATAGTATAAATATAATTATGTATATAATTCAGTTTAAAACTGATACGCATATGTAGTCAGGCTTAATTATTTCTGTATTATGTTTACATTTTATAAACATATCTGTGCATGTGTGTGGAAAGAATCCACCTAGTATTATTTAACCGAGTGTGAGCCATGTACACTTATCCTGTAATTTTATGTTGAAGAATAGACAATTACATTATGGAAATACTGTTATTTAATAGATAAGGAGGATATCTATCTGTCAAAATTAAATTACCTGAAATGAAGGTATAAATTTAAGTTATATAGCTTGAAGTTTTAAGATCTACAAATGAATTATATGGTTACGATACTGTCTCAGATTCAGAATCAGGAAGTCTCTCCAGGTGAAATTCCTTTGAATATCAGGTTTCATGGATATGGAAATTAAGCTCTCATTTGTCCTTTTGTAACCTAAGTTTTTCTTTTTTAAAAGTTTATTTATTGGGCCTCCCTGGTGGCACAGCAGTTGAGCGCTGGGTTGCGAAGCTGCCCACAGTCTCTGCAGCACCAGTTAGATCCCCGGCCGGCCGCCGGGTGAGGGTCCCACATGGTGCGCAGACTTCTCCTGCCGCCCGCTGCTCCCCTCAGCAGTGTATTTCGTCAGTCTGTCTGTTCTGCTCCCTGCTCTAGCTCTGGTGAATTCTCTTACCCACCCGTGCTTCTGACTGTACCTGGTGCTTGTATAAATAAATAAATAATACTTTTTAAAAAGTTTATTTATTAATTTATGCACACAAGAACTTGGGTACAGGCCAGAAGTGCGCAGGTGAGAGGATTCACCAGAGACAGAGTGGGGAACAGAACAGGCAGATCCACTGAAATACACTGCTGAAGGGAGCAGCAGGTGAGACAGGAGAGGTCTGCTGAGCCATGTGGGTTGCACCCTAGTGGGCTGGGGTTCTCAAACTTGTGCTTCAGAGGCTATGGATAGCTTCACAGTGCTGTTGCTTAACCCCTTGCACCACTAGGGAGGCCCTGAGTTCGTAACATAATATGTAAAATGGTTATTTGAGTGAATAGTTGTATGAAAAGATATGAGAATAGCTGTCCTTCAAGATTGTCTTGTTTTATAGTGCTACTTACTAGAGATTTTACTCAACAGAGCTTAAGCTAGTGAGTGGATGGATGGATGAGTGGATGAATGGATGGATGGATATGGATAGGTGGGTGGGTGAATAGATGGACAGAGACATAGAGACATAGTTATGCTCAAATCATACAATCCCAAGCTCAATATTGTACAATAAGAATATATGAAAATTTATCAAATAGGTCTATCACCAATTTTGTAGTATAACATAAAAATGTGTGATGTCAGATCCAAAGGATGAGGTAGAACATTAGCAAAGAGAAAAAATATGTTTACCCAAAGAAACAAAGATCACTTTGAAATAAAATACTCTGTTGAAGGAAATTTATTAGAGCCTTTCTTTTGTCTATAAAACACTTGTATTTCAAACCAAAGACTATGTATAGAATGAAGAATTTTAGCATGTAATCTTAATCTAATTCACTTGACATGGATCAATAATCAGCTTGTTTTTTCCCACACTTAGAACATTCTCTAGCTAATGTCAATTAAGATATGATTAAGGTAAATTGTATAGAGGTGTAGAAATAGAAAATACTATAATTCATTCATTATTTCAGAATTTATTTCTGCAGATACCAGTAATGCAAGACTCACCATACTAATTTGTTTCCTGAAAACTATTGGGGGGGGGGAAATGACATATATTTGAACTAAGTCAATAAGTAAATGAAGTCCTACCAATATAAAGGGTCTAAGAGCTTCAGTGTCTATATAGACTTACATGGTGATGCAGCACAATATCTGAACTTCTCTTTTGACACCACTTTTTGACTAGTGTTAGAAAATATCATAAGTATATCAATGCCTCTAATACAGTTTTACTGATAGTCTTCATGTCCACATAAATGCATATTCATAGTTATTTATACCTGACCAAAATAATATTGGTAGCAGCTTGCAAAGGTCCTGCTATACTAGTTAATATATATATATATATATATATATTATGATTGAGTTAAAAATGAGTTTCTGAAGTTAAACTGGTATATAGTTCATTTCAGAAAGGAAAACACAAGAAGTTCTTCAGGAAAATAAACTATATACTGCATTACATTTTATAGCAAATTTATTTATTTATTTATTTATTTATTTAAAGATTTATTTAAAGATTTATTTATTTTTATATAAGAACCAGGGTACAGGCCAGATGCCCGGGAGAGGGGGAGGATTCACCAGAGACAGAGTGGTGAAGAAATCAGGCAGACTGACAAAATACGCTGCTGAGGGGAGCAGTGGGTGAGACAGGAGAGGTCTGCTGTGCTATGTGGGATTCTCACGGGCTGGCCGGGATCGAACCCGCACTGCAGAGGCTGTGAACAGCTTCACAGTGCAGTGCTCAACCGCCTGAGCCACCAGGGAGGCCCTATAATAAATTTTAATATGGAATAGCATATACAATTTTTCAGTGGGTGAACACATTTGCATTAGAGCAAATGTGGAAGATAAGTTTGTGATTTTTTCTATAGTAAAAATAGTATAAACTTGGATTGGACTTATGGTTCTGATACTTCTAAACACAAACTTTTGGGAAAAAAAATATTTTGGGAGACTTCATTTTCATCAATTATAAACTAGGGATGGTTAATTAAAAAGCACATGAATTTGAATGAATATGCACAGAAGACTTTTAAGAGCAGCCAGAAAGTAATCAAGAAATCATTAAAAAAAAAGAGAGAGAGAGATAAGGATATTAAGGTAAGAGAGCAGTGCAAGATGTAGAGAAAAACCCTCTGGGCAAAATGTAGCAGATTAGTAAGAAAATTAAGATAAAGGTGAGCTCCAGCAAAGATGTATAGTATATTTCAGATAAAATCTTACCTCATGGATATAGTTTCTACTTCCTCAAGAAAGTCAGACAATTTGAATTATCATCAGAATGAAAAGACCAATTATGAAAAGAAAGGGAGTCATAGAGGCTCAACAGAATGTTAAACTATTTCCTAATATCTCCAGTCACTGTGATTATAGTACAGACTCCAATCTCCATAGTACACCGGCTGTTAATAAAAGAGTTACATAAGACTAACGAATCTGAGTAATCACTAATATTGGGAATCATGTAATAAACAGTCATTGTTTTAGATATATACTTATTGTGCCATGTAGTAGTACTTTGGAGGAGGGGAAAAATTCAAACCCAAAAGAAATGAGAAGAACTGGATTGGGTGGTAGTAGAGAGGCTATCGGCCAATGGGCTGATGTACATCATTTTTTATACAAACTACTGTCTTCTCGATTTTTTTGAAATTTGTTCTTTTCTTTCATATCCACAGTTTCTATTTCTGACTGCTGTTTCTGAACAGTGAGATTATTTCATCAATATTTCACAGACACCTAAAATTCAATCCAGTCAAATTAAACTAATCCTACTCCTCCTTTCATTTTCTTTGAAAGCCATGCATCAATTTGTTGCCTAAGTTAAGGAAATTTTCCACATTGAGAGTGCTTGCTCTGGACCTGGCACACTTTACTTCTTGATCCTCCTAAACAAAAAGGCTATTATAATTAGGAAAACTACTTTTGAGCAAAATTTATATCAATTTAAGAGGAGATTCACTGACACACATTGTTGAACTATGTTCCAAAAATAAAGGTAAGACTTCAAATGAACAAAACATTTTAAATTATTTATTTTCTCATAGAAATTTCTAAAGAGAAACATTTAAGTAATCCACTTAATGAGTGAAAGGATAGAACTTTTATCTTCATCATACACGATATTTTGTTTCTACTTTATGTAACTTTTTGTTCATCTAATAAAGTGGGTTAATTACTTTCATATCTATGCAAGTAAACACAGAAGGGGGAAAACTAGAATGCTCTGGCTAGGTCTTAGGCTCTTGTTAACTGCAAGCTGGAGGAGAAGTTGGGAACCTCTCAGGTATATACTATGAAACAATGGGAAACACTAGAGATGGAAACTAATTTCTCAACAGCAGTACTTAGCTTAATGTTGCTGTACTTAGTTTAGAAGTACAGACTGAAAAGAAAACCCTTTCTTCAAACAAGGAACACATTATTCAGATCTCTTGAATCTCTGCACTTCTGTCACTTATTCTAAAACTCACTGCCTTTCTCAATTCTTAAGTTCCTACAAACCTCTATAATTCTAAGTATAGACAACCTAGAAAGCATGAAATGCAGTTGGCTATTGTCTGCAGTAATGATCAGTTCATATGACAGATCAGTTGACACTCTTCTTGACCATGTAAAAGGTTAGTGAGACAAAATGGTGACTACATCAGAACAATGACTGTCATCCTAAATATTCTCCTTTGATTCTTGCTTTATATTCTTCCATTTCTATCCTAATCTATTCTTTTTTTTTTTTTTTTTTGGTGGGACTCTCACCGGCAGCCGGGAAACGAACCGGCGCTGCAGAGGCTGCAGGCAGACTCGCAGCCCAGTGCTCAACTGCTGCACCACCAGGGGAGGCCCTATCCTAATCTATTCTAAACTGTGACCAACTATGAACCATTCACCAATTAGTGAATACAACATGTATGTCATTGAAATACAGTTTGTAATCCAAACACAAATAAAATTTTCTAAATTCTCTCTATTTTATTGTCATTGATAGATGATCAGTTTCTCATCATTTTCATTTTCAAGTTCTCATGAGTTTTCACTTGGAGTATTTCAAAAGCCTTACAATAGTTCTCTCTAAATCTTATTTTTTTATTTCCTTGTCAAATTGATCTTCCTAAAATGTAGATCAATCACTGCTCCTCTTAAAAAACTGAAAGTGGTTCCACAATACATAGATTAAAAATCCAAACTCCATTCCATACCTCAGAAAATCATCAAGATATTGCAAACTGCACTCCACAAAATCATCATTTATCATTTCCTTTCTTCTTCCCACTCTCTACCAAACTATTATAGTTTGCCAAATATGTGACATCATGTTCTTACATCTTTGCTGTTTCCTCTATTTTGGAAAGCTTTGCCTTTACCTCTTCCCTGCTCATCATTTCATATGAGAGGGAAATATTCTAAGTGATGCAAGGGAGACCCTCAGAATTATTTATTTATTTTCTCATTTGTGCCACAATGGAACATTGTGCATATTACTGTTATAGGACAGGGAGAGGGGTAGCCCAAGCCCCGCAAACCTGCCTATTCTAAATGGGTTCTGCCATCCGCCGCATCAACACAAAACATATGAGACTTTAATGGGAAGGAACTTAAATAAAACTAGGAAACAATACAGGTAAGGCAAAGAGTCTAGTTTCTAAATGAAGCACCCAAAGTTACCCGTCCCCTCGTGGGTAAAAGTCCATCCATATGGGATTGGCCCAGAACAAGGCCCCAAAGCCTGCCACAAGTCTAAAGCATCTTCCTGTGGGGACCCACAGAAAAGGGTCAGAAACAACCAGACAAGCCCAGAAGGAAAAGAGCAAAATCAACATCAAGATAAAAGCTGCCATTGTCACCTCCCCATGGGTCTCACCCACGTCTGTGTCACCCAGTCCACAACCAAAAGACAAGCACAGTTTCTTCACGTGTCTCTAGGCTCCATGCGCCTCCTCCAGGTCTCCTGGCTCCATCCTGCTTCCTTCCTCAGTCTCTTCTGCTTCTCCTCTTCCTGCTCAGCTCCACCCTCCCTTGGGTGGGGCAGGGAACCTCCCCCTTTCCTGGGGACCACCCTGTTGCATTACTAAATATTACAAGCCTTTGAATGTTATACACTTCTGCAACCCAGAATTTGTTAAGGAAATCTAGGCACACAGCAAAGCAGACCCAGTGAATTGCCAGAACTCAGTAAGTCATCCCACCATCACTTTGATCTTAACATGCCCAGATTAGAACACCCCACCTTCTACCTAATGTCCTCCAATCTTTTGTGATGCCAGTGTTGCTGTCATTCTTCTCGTCATTTAGGATTGAAATATTGGAATCTGCTCTGACTCAACCTTTTTCTTAATTTGAGCGTCCATTCAGAAAATAGTCTAATCAACAGTACACAGATCCTCTGAGGTTTATGTCTCAAAGGCGAGCCTTCTGAATAGTTCCCACCTGTCTTTGTTTTACTTTCCCTTGTTTTAGTCACCACAAGCAACAAAACACTGCTGAACAAAGAGAGGGATGCCTGCTTCCTTTTAACCCTCTGGACTAAATACCAACATACATCTTTCTCCTGATTTCACTGGAATTTTCAAAAGATTTAACTGCCAAGTTTTAAAAAGAAAATAGGCCTAATAATAAGAAAACATAAATACTCCATGACTTTACAACATATATTTCTGATGCCTACCAACAAATTTGCTTCCTATATCTGTAGGTTTTGCCATGCTTTACATATAGCATGAAATATCTCTATCAACCCGAAGGATTGTTATCACTCCATAGGCAACTGAGTTTCTTGCTTCCAAACTCTAAGCTGCTTTTAGCTATAGGATACCATCTTATCACCACTGTCTAAGAGCTGCTGTTAGTTATTCTGACTGAGAAGACTTCTCTAGTTTATTTTGGTCTTTTTCTGCACATTCTATTCTAATCTTGGTATCCCTATCATAGAGGCAACACAAATGGTAAATATGCTTAATATGAAATCCCCCCACTCTTCAAACATGATTTCTGTTTCCAATTCAAGAATATTTACTAGTCACATGGTCTCACATCATTTTTAGGGAGCTAGGTTTTCTATAGTCTTCTTATGTGTTCAAGAGTAAGAGAAAAATCAAATGTAAGAGCATGCTAGTCATAGCTCTAGTTGAATTTCATTGGTTTAATAAGGGTTGAAATAAAACTTCATAAACTATTTTATAATTGTGTTTTATAAGGAAATGCAGTTTGAGTTCAAAACAACTCACTTATTAAAGTCTTCTAACTTAATCTTTTGAGGCAAGGACATTGAACATATTTTTTTTTTAAATGAATGTCAAAGTGTTTTAAAGAAAAGGATCTTTCTTATGCCGCCATTATATTTTTAGAAAAGTTTTAATTGGACATAGATGATCATTTATTAATTCATAAGCTAGATTGATCAACATAGTCTAAAAAAATTAATGGCCTGTCCATATATGCACAGAAAAGAACTTCCTACTTTTAAATACAATATTTCTCTATAAAGTTTCCTATTCACAAATGGTTGTATAAGATACAGTAGTAATGCACAATCCATTGAATTGTCAACACCTTGAGTTAGAATTCAATGGCATTCAGTATATTTTTAAAATAAAGTTGACTGACATTGTTATTCTGCTATTTTGAAATGTGTATTCCATGTGCACAGACAATAACTGATTCCCCTCAGTGAGCATGGTCTCAAATTCACACTTAAGGTTAGATACCACTCATCAATGCATCAGTACAGACCAAAACGTAGCAAAGTTCTGTAGCATAAGACAAAAAAAAATCAGTAATTCTGATCCTATCTTTACTTACATTTTGATATTTTGGTCATAACAGATTTTTTCAGTAATTTTGAGTATTTTAAATATTGCATTAAGGGCCTCCCTAGTGGCACAGGGATTAAACACACAGCGCTGTCAAGCTATCGCCAGACACTGCTACATGAGTTCAATCCCCGACTAGGAAGATAATCCACATGGTGCGGCAGACCTCTCCTGTCTCACCTGCTGCTCCCCTCAGCAGTGTATTTCAGTAGATCTGCCTGTTCTGCTCCCCTCTCTTCCTCTGGTGACTCCTCTCACCCCCCACACCTCTGGCCCACACCCCAGGTTTTGTATACATAAATGGATATTTAAAAAATTATTACATTAATAAATTCAAACCCAATATGATATACCACCTAACATCTATGAGAATGGCCCTTATCAAAAAGACCAGAAACAGCAAGTGCTGAACAGGATGTGGAGAAAAAGAAACCCTCATAACTGTTGGTGGGAACATTGACTGTCCCAGCCCCTTTGGAAATAATACAGAGATTCTCAAAATATTAAAAATGGATCTACACTATAATCCAACAATTCCCACTCCTCGGTATCTACCCAAAGAATGAAAAAAACACTTATTGAAGATATATACGCACTCTTATGTACACTGCAGCACTATGTACAATAGCAAAATTATGGAAACAACCTAAGTGCCCAAGGACAGATGAGTGGATTAAAAAGATGTGGTACATATACATACAGTGGAATAGTACCCCACTATTAAAAAAATAAATGAACTCTTGTCATTTATATCAACATAGATGGAACTGGAAGGGATAATGTTAAGTAAAAGAAATCAGGAGTAAGACAAATACCAGATGGTTTTACTTATATGTGCATATAAAGAAGCAAAATAAAGGGTCAGATAAAACCAAACCAATAATAAACCCTAGAAAGCTAACTGCATAATTGAGGATACATGAAGAGGAAAAACATGGTGGGGAGGGGGCACCATGAACTTTGTAGAAGACTATGGGTGCCTTGGTGTTGGGTAAGGTGTGGACACATGCATTTGAGGTATGATGCTATGCCTCTGAATCACATACAATGTTGAAATGCAATGTTAATAAATATTGCACTAAAATATTTTTTTTTGATTACTAAGTTTTGGCAACCCTTAAGTTTTGCACCAGAAGCAACCGGCTCACTCACTTCACTTTAGTCCTAGTCATATGGCTATGTCTAAACTCTAGAGGGTGGGAAGTACTATTCTGTGTTATTTACTAAAAAAAAAGGAGATATTTGTGGGGAAAAAAAGGAGACTATGATAATGTCTAATATACTCAGAAAAAGTAATAGGTTCTAGTGTGGAATATAGATAATTAAGGAAAAAATGATAAAGCCAAACTCATAGGATCATTTTATTCTTTATCAAATAAGTAAATAATTCCTCATCAAGAGAAAATTTAATTCTACAGATAGATGGTTTATAGTCCCATCCTTAATCTCTTCCTGGAAATCTGCTGGATATTTTTACCCTGAAAGTTCTCAATTTGAAAATCAAAGAGGGAAAATGCTTTTATCTCAATGAGTTAAGATGCAATAATCGAATTGCTATTACCTAAAAACTTCATTTTAATGCTCAGTAATTCTTTAAATTGACTTCTTTAGATAATCTAAAATGTTTAATCTAAATTCAGTTTGGTTTTCTGTTTCTGTTTCTATAATGCTTTCTTTGTTATTCCTAGCTCACCTTTATTTTTCTTCTCTGACAAATAAAAGACAACCCCCAAGGAACAGCAGGAAAAAAAGATCCTAGAATTGTAAAAGTATCTGGGTTTTAAGAAATATATTTTAGTAATACTTATTCAGAATCTTTTAGAATTGTGTATTAAATGCTTTAGAAATTTTTTATTCCATAATGTCCTTGTGTTTTATTTTTTCTGAGGAAATGTTTATGATGTGTGGAGTAATATTTTTTTAAATCAATGTTACTAAAATTTGTGTTTGGTTAAAAATTTAAACTGTGGGGCCTCCCCGGTGGCGCAGCGGTTGAGCGCTGGGTTGCGAAGCTGCCTGCGGCCTCTGCGGTGCCGGTTCGATCCCCGGCTGCTCCCCGGCCATCAGAGGAGGGTCCCGCATGGCGCGCAGACCTCTCCTGCCGCCCGCTGCTCCCCTCAGCAGTGTACTTGGGTCTTCTGTCTGCTCTGCTCCCTGCTCTGGCTCTGGTGAATTCTCTCACCCTCCCACGCTTCTGACTGTACCCAGTGCTTGTATGTATAAATAAATAAATAAATAAATAAATAAATAAATAAATAAAGACTTTATTTCCCTCTTTAAAAAAAAAAAAATTTTAAACTGTGAACTAATATAGAACGTATACACTGCATCAATTTTGTCAACATACCTGGCTATTCTACATGAAACTTAATGATCTAGTAGAAGTTAAAATGACAGAAAAAAATACCTCTCAGATAAATCCAGCTTTATTTCCTGGAGAAGGCACTAAATCTTAGGACACATTTTTTCCTGTATAATCTTTTTGTTCTGTTAAATGTATTGAACAGGCCTTTGTGTGGTTGATCACTCTACCACAACATTTACATCAGCAATAGCAGCTCTCACTGAAGGGCTAGAAAATCTTAATTGCATCATAACGTTAATTTATTCTCTCAATTTCTGACTTCAAAATAGAGACATGAACATCAACCATAACTTGCGTGGTGACCTCTTTTACTTGCTTAGAGCCTTTGAGAGATGGTATCAAGGGAATATTTTTTGGAACACTTTGAAATTCTGTACCTTGACAAGCAAGAGACTGCAATTTAGTCGCTTGAGAAACACTCCCCCAAGCAGTTTTATTACAATAAAATGTTTGTTACAATAAAATATTACAATCTAAATGTGTGTTTTAGCTTGGAATGAACATCATTTGAGCCTGTCAAGAATAGGATTACTGTGACAGTTCAGAAACTTTGTGAGCCACGTCATTTATATTTCACATTTACTACATAATTTGTATGTAAAATAAAATTTATTATAAAAGTAAAATTTGAGATAATTTGAAACTGTGTGGTTTTAGGACACAAAGGTAAAATTTTTTATCTGTAGTATATTGTTCTGAACAATTACACCGACAGCTTAACGAATTTTTTTTTTATTCTAGGATTCATTTTCTAAATGGAATACGATGGCCTTTCATCCTGGCAAGAGGTCTAAAAGGATATTTCTTGACCCAAAAGTCACTGATTGGATAAAAGTTTTATTTGAATTCTCACCTAATTTAATTTATGGACAAATAACACTCAATAGACTTTTTTCTATTTTATTATTATTATTTAATGAAGTATCATTATTTTATATTCTTGTTATTTTTTTCACAATATAGGATTTTTCTCTTTCAGGTGTGGTCACCATAGTTCTCCTGCAACCACAAACACCCATAGTCCTCCACCATAGTCCCTTGTGCTCCCCTCCCGTTCTCATTCTTTCATCTCCTGCCTCCATCCCCATCCTCCTGGATGGCTCAGATCTATGGTCAGTTTTCAAGGGTCAGTTTTCAAGTTTCCTTTGATCCTTTGATTGATTTCTTGGCATTCCACATATAAGTGAAACCATACAGTATTTATCTTTCTCCTTCTGGGTTATTTCATTTAGGACAATTCCTTCCTGTTCTATCTATGTTGCCACAAAGGCATGACTTTTGATCACTGTGTAAGTATTCCATTGTGTGCATGCACCACATCTTCTTGTCTACTCATCTGTTCCAAGGGAATTTATGTTGTTTCCATATCTTGGCTATTATAAATAGTGCTGCTATAAACATAGGAGTGCAGGTTTCCTTCTGAATTGGTGTTTTTGCGTTCTTTGGGTAGAAACTTAAGAGTTGTCTGGCAGATCCATGATGAGTCTTTTGGGGAATGTCCACACTTCTTTTCATAGGGGCTGGACCAGTCTACATTCCCACCAACAGTGTACAAGGGTTCATTTTTCTCCACACCCTCACCAGCACTTGTTGTTTGTTCTTTTTCATATGGGCCTTTCTCACAAGTGTAAAGTGTTATCTCATTGTGGTTTTTATCTGCATTTTCATGATGATAAGTGATGATGAACATTTTTTCATATGTCTGTTGGCCATCTGCATGTTTTTTTGCAGAAGTGCCTGTTTAGCTCCTCTGCCCATTTTTCCATTTATTTTTAATTAACTCATTTGGCATGTGGTCAAGGTAGGAAGATTTAGTATTTATTTTTAAAGGAAAAATTTTTGAATGTGATTTTTAAAAAGAAAAACTAAGTTGCTATGAAAGGAAATGCCACAATAACTGTGAGTGACCAAAAAATGATTTTACTCTTTAGAGAAAGGCTAAAAATATAAGTAGCTATTTACAGAAAATTTTCCCTTTTTTGACTACATACTGACTCAAATTTTACTATTGGTATCTAACTAAGAAGCTTAAAATTGGCTTTTATTTTCCTATAAAGTATTCCTGGAAAATTGTGTTTAATTTCTTTAAATTAAAAAATAGCACATAATTAAGTTCTTTTGAAAAAATTAGTTGCTTGCCTTGGCATAAAGAAAATGTTAATGGATTTATCTTATTTTAGCTCATTTTTAACACTACTTTAAAACACAATTTCTGTTACTAAATGTGTTTTATGCTTTCTTTAGTATTAATCTAACACTTAGGTAAAAGTGGAAGAAATAAGTGAAAAATGATGTGAAAGTGTTTCTACAGCATGTAGTTATTTGAATAAAATTTACTTCCACTAATACTCTCTTCTAGAGAGATTTCTTAGATCTTAATTTTGAATGTGGTCAGCTTCAAGCACTGATGATATGGTATAATTTACTGTACTTTACAGTACATGTACTATCCTCTTTCATCTTCATAATAACCTATGAGTAGGTTATTATTTCCATTCTATAAATGAGGAAACAAAGGCACAAGTTAATCTTTCTTAAGGGTTAGTAATGACTTACTTTCTCCCGCAGGAAAATAGGAATAGAAGGAGTGCAGAGTTATTGATATTTTGATATATTGATATATTGATATTTTGGCTCTAAAATAGAAATGGCATTTGGAAATGTGATAGGATATCATATTAGTCAGCCAACTTACCTCAGTATTTCCCAAATTTGAATGTAGAAATGAAATTTTTTAGGTATGAAAGTTTTCTGGGAGAATGTTTACTTTAATGAAAATAAAAATGAATTTATTATGGATTATTCATATGCTAGATTTCTGCTAGCACTGTTTTGTGATGTCAGTGCTTTGGTCTGTATTCCTAGTTACAACTGCAATATCACCATCTAATTTTTGTAATGAACACTGTAAAAATAAAAGAATATATATAATATTAATATACAACATACAATATATAATATAAATAATTGATTACCACTAAATGAGAGTTAAATGATATTAAGGTAGGATGTACAAATAAACATTCCATCATAATTCAAATTGAGAGTAAAAGATCAGCATTGAGGCTTCCTCAAGCACATGAAGTAAAGGCAGGCCAAAGACAGAAGAGTTTGCACTATAGTAGATAGGACCATATTTTTGTTGTGCACTGTTAATATATAGAAAACAACATCAGCTGATTCAATTTGCATATGAACATCAAATTTCCTTTTGTTTCCCTTCTGAAACATTGTTTGCATGTAGAAATGTAAACAAATAGTGGTGAAAATATGGAAAGTCATATGCAAAAAAAAATGAAATTAGATTCATACTTAACTCCATAAAAAATCAAAATGGACCGAAGATCTGGATATAAGAACCAAAACCATAAAATACTTAAAATATAGGGTATACACTACAGGACATCTACTGCAAAGATATATTTAGGGATACAACTCTAATAACAAAGGAAACAAAGGAAAAAATAAACAGGTGAGACTATATCAAACTAAAAGACTTTCATACCTCAAAAGAAATCATTGCAAAAGCAAAAAGGCAACCTATAGAATCAGAAAGGATATTTGCACAGTACATATCTGACGGGGGCTTATTTCAAAATATACAAAATCCTTACAAAACAACAACAAAAAAAGACAACACCCCCAAAATGGAAATAAGACATAAATAGACATTTTTCTAAAGAAGGCATTCAGATACCTGCAGACATATGAAACACTGTTCAACATCATTTATTATGTTTTATATACATGTGTATATATATATATATAAGAACTGCAAAACAAAACCACAGTAAGATACCACTTCACCCCTCTGAAAATGGCTCACATCAAAAAGAATGGAAACAATAAATGTTGGTGAGGATGTTAAGAAACAGGAACAAGGAACACTCATTCACTATTGGTGGGAATGCAAGTTGGTGCAGCCTCTTTGGAAAATGACATGGAGATGTCTTAAGAAAATAAAAATAGAAATCCCTTATGATCCAGCAATATTTCTGCTAGCTATTTACCCAAAGAATATGAAAGCTCTAATATGAAAAGCCTAATGTACTCCTGTGTTCCAAGCAGCACTGTCTATAGCTGCAAAGTCAGAACCAACCTAAATGTTCATGGAAAATGAATGGATAAAGTAATCATGCAATATATATTCAATGAGATACTACACAACTATTTAAAAATGAAATTGTGTCTTCTGGAACAAAATGAATGGACTGCAAGATGGTTATGCTAATTGAAGTAAGTCAGAAAATGAAAAACAGATATGGGATGGTTTAACTTTATCTGTGGAATATAACCAAAATATGTACTGGCAAAATATAGCAAAACCAAATCTTGGACTTAGTGAAAAAATTTACTGGTTGCTAGAGGGAATGTGGTGCAAAGGAAAGGAGAAGGCTATGGCGGAGACTGATAAAAATTAAATAATAAATAATTGGATATTTTGTCAAACTTATGAAATACATATTATTTTCTCAAATTCTCAGTCATGGAGAGGTTATATAAATGCTGGAGGTCAAATGGCTAATGATGGTGTGAATTTAATCCTATTAACATTATGTGTGGTGAATACTAAGTGCTATATAAATAATAGTTATGATTATTATCATGAATTCCAAAATCATATATTACCTTGAGAGGCCTATTTCCCTTTTATTCCTTTAATACTGAGTTTTCATGTTGCTCTTGATCAGAATTCCTTTCTCTAATCCCCTTGAAACTAAATCATAGGAGTTCTGTGCCAGAAAACAATCATTCATAATTATTCCTCTGCTCTTATTCTGAGCCATTGTATTAACACTTTGATATTTTCTGAATGAACAAATGGCTCCTCTATCAAATACAAACAGTGATTTAACAGCATCCTGTCAGTCTCAAAAGTTTTACTTACTGTTTGAGAATCTCAGGTTTTCATCTAAATAGTTTTCCCCAAGTTATTTTGGCTGCTATGAACTGAATTGTGTGTCTACTCAAACTTCTCATGTAAAACCCTAACCCACAATCTGACTGTATTTGGAGATCCATAAAAAGAGGGAATTAAAGTTAAATGAGGCCATAAGTGTGCAACTCTAATCCAATAAAACTACACCCTAAGGAAGTGTAAGAGACAGAAAATATTTCTGTCTCCCCCTTCCCACCGCCTTCTCTCTTGTCGCCCACCATGTGAGGACTTAGCCTGAGAAAGAGGCCAGGAAAACAGTTCATGCCCAGAATCCAAACAATCGGCATCTTGTAAGCCTTGTCGCTAACATTGTAAGAAGATAAATTTCAGTTGTTATATCAGACCAAGCAGAACTAAGAACAAAGATATGGATATGGACCAAACACCTCACTGGAAGGAACTTAATTTTTTTTACTTAGCTTTGCTGATGAGGTCAAAGTCATTATATATATAATGTTAGGTGGAAACTTCAGGTTATAAACATTACCTTTGACTTTACCGAATTATTTTCTTACCAACCCAAAAGCCTTAAGGAAAGTTAGGATCATTTAACTTAAAAGCTCTCCTGACTTTCATCTCTCCCTCCAACATTTCTTTATTTCTGACCATCCTATAAAGTGCTGCTAGATTAAATGTTCCTAAAATATCATTCTCATTAATCATTACATTACCTCTAGTGAATCCTTAGGCATTTCATGGACCATATCCAGATTCCTCAATTCTGGCACTCAAAGCCTGCCCTCAAATGGCCCTTCATAAATAGCTAGTCTTATTTCTGATGTTTTCCTATACAGCCGTTCATTTGCTAAGACTGATAGTCTCATTTTAAAAATCATATGTATTTTCATAATATTGCTTTATTTATTTATTTATTTAAAGTGATTCTGATTTTTTTTTAAAGATTTATTTATACAAGCACTGGGTACAGTCAGAAGCACGGGAGGGTGAGAGAATTCACCAGAGCCAGAGTGGGGAGCAGAGCAGGCAGAAGGACTGAAGTACACTGCTGAGGGGAGCAGCAGGCAGCAGGAGAGGTCTGCGTGCCATGTGGGACCCTCCTCCAGTGGCCGGGGAGCAGCCAGGGATTGAACCGGCGCTGCAGAGGCTGCGGGTAGCTTCGCAACCAGCGCTCAACCACTGCGCCACTGGGGAGGCCCCATAATATTGTTTTTAAAGATCAAATGAGATACTGTTTGTAGAACATTTATTATAGTGTCCTGGGTCTAACAAGCACTCAGTTTATAGTCACCTTAATTATTCATAGTGAACACATATTGTTATTTACTAATAATAACAAAAGACATATCTTGACAATTTAATATGTATTAAAATTTACTTTCAGTTTTAATTATATTAAAAGGTTAGTAATAATTGATTATTTTTGTCTTTCCATTTTTTACACTAAGAAACTGAGTGAAAGAAAGGTTATAAAACTTGCCCAAGGTCACAGGGAAGACCTTTTTTACGCCTAGAAAAGCAAAAATTTGCTCTTACTCTTAACATTGCAAACATTTAAACCCAAACACTATGGTCCCTTTACTATGCCCTTTTTCTACACTGACTTACTCTATGTGCTCCCTCACACTTTCCCGGAATATTCTTGAATATTCTACCTTTTCTTTTGGAAAACAAATTTTTACATTTTTATCAATGTTAGCAAAACTCTTTTCTTTATTCTTATCTCAACACACTGTTTCCCCCTTTGCCTTATCTGGATCCTCCCAAATGCAGCATTTACCTAAACATAATATTTTACAATATGTCATCAAAATTCTTCAATGTGAATGTAAGTCTTAGCTGTATGAGCCATTTTATATTTTCAAAGTTCCTAAAGTTTTAACCATAAAAATTTAGAGTATATTGAAATAATGAATATTGAAATAATGAATTTGTTTTTAAGATAAAGAATTAAGGATGCCACAGAGAGGAAAATATATTTTCAATATATATAATTGACAATAACAAAAAAACCTGTTTGGAGTATATAAAAACTATATAAAACATAGGAAAAAGACAACCAATTAATACCAAGTTGAGCAAGAGGCAACACAGGTACTTCTTAAAAGAGGTTACCATGTTGGGCCTCCGTGGTGGCACAGGCACTTAGTTGAGTGCAGCACTGTGGAGCTGCCCGCAGTCTCTGCAGCACGAGTTTGATCCCCTGCCAGGGAGCTACCCATATGGTGCAGCAGCCCTCTCCTGACTTGCCTGCTGCTCCCTTCAGCAGTGTATTTCAGTCAGTCTGCCTGTTCTGTGCCCCACTCTGTCTCTGGTGAATTCTCTCACCCTTCTGTGCATCTGGCCTGTACCCTGGTTCTTGTATAAATAAAATTAAAAAAATAAAAAAAGAGGTTACCACATTAGTCAACATAAACAAAGAAAAGCTGATCAACTTCATTATACCTGATCAACTTCATTACACCTGTCAGAATAGTCAAAAATGTTAAAAGCTGATAAAGTCAAATATTGCTGAGGATATGGAACAACTAGAATTCTCAAATTCTTCTAACAGCAAATTCATTTCTAGATGTATTTACATGACATACATATTTTACATGTGTGTGTTGGCACCATTCAATCAAAATGATGAATGGAAACAGCAACAACAAAACACAGCAACATTCCTACCAGCATTATTTACACAACATCAAAGTAAATGCAACCCAAGTGTCTTTTAAAAGTAGAATGGGTAATTTGTACATATATTCAAGAGATACATATTCATATAGGAATGAAAATGAGTGACAGGTACAAGCAATAAACAGGACACAAATATAATATGGCATGAAAGAAGCCAGACTCAAAAATCTAAATGATCCCATTTAGTCAATCTAAATTTAAAACAGATTCATTCAATCTATTGTGTCGAGTGAAGATACTGCTTCCTTTGGGTAAGGAGAATGGATATTGTGGAGATGATGCACAAAGGTGGCCTCTGAAATACTGGCAGCATTTCATTTATTGACCTGGGTGGTGTTTATGTAGGTGTTTGTTTTGTGAGTCCTGCATTTATGTCAGTATGTGGGTAAGGTGAGCTCAAAATGACTGTTAAAGTGCTTAATTGGTTAATATAGATTAAGGATGCTTCTGAGCACCATGAAGAACAGTGCAGCAAAATTGTCCTATGTATTTATGCATAATGAATTATTAGAAAAGGTAATAAATAAAAATAGCCAGAAATACTATTCACACTAAAATAGAAAATAAATTTAAAAAGAAAAAAAGACTGCAAGAGAAAAAAAATTGGTGGGTAGAAGAGAGAAGACAGAAATAAACAAAATCTCCACTATCAAAAACAAAAGGCAAAGTATAAAAGAATAAAGGGCAAACTATGGACAATTTTGTCTGTTCAAGTGACTTCCCCCTCTTAAGTACGTATACAGCACTTATGTGTCTCTATAAATGCAAAGATATTCAGATCCTATTGAAAATGAAACTACCTAGTTAAATTCTATACTTAAAATAAGAGCCAAGTAAAACAAAAACAAAATGGTAAAGGACAGAAGAAAATCTTTAGTTTAATCATTGAAAACAAAGTTGGTACAGTTACATCATTTTATATAAAATTACACTCAAAACAAATGATTAAAAGTAGCTAAGAGAATGCTTTTAAGTTAGTAAGACAGATAATCTCAAAGGATGGAGAAGTTATGAAATGTATGCACTGATCAATGTACCATCAATAAGTACATAGAGCAACAACTGTGAGAAATTGATTCAAGAAAAACTTTAAAGAAACAAGAGTTAGCATGGCAGACTAACATTTCTGTTGCCTTTTAATCAAAGAGCAAAAAATATATAATGAATAAAATTGAATGAATGTTTTAAAGCAATGGTTATGGCCAAAAAAAAATCCAGAAAATAAAATATCACTAAGATATTAAGGTATAATCAAACTCTCCTCTGCTGAGAGGCAACATAAGAACTTAGAAATAATTGTTTACTAAATCTTCATAATATCCAGTCCTGTTCAAATACTCCTATTATGTGGGATAAAGACACAAAAGAAAAATTACACATGAATTTTATGTAGGTTTATTAAATAATATATTTGAAAGTAGTTTAGCACTATATAAACTTTTATCAGGTTTACTCTGGGGAGTCTACTAATGTAATATATCAACAAAAAATAAAATTCAAAATGAACTTGTTTTAAAAATTCTTATTAAATTAGGAAAAGTTAACTAGATAAAGCCAACTTATAAACAAACATAAGCTGTCAGCCTCAATGGTAAAATTTTAATCACTTCTCTCATTAAGCAATAAGATAGTGGTGTCAATTAAAACCACTTCTATCCAGCATACAATTATGTGTCACAGCTAATGAGATAAAGCTAAAAAATGATAGCTCACAAATAAATCTATATTTGTAGATGATACGATTGTTCACATCTAAAATAATCTAATTAAATTTATACATATTATGTGCAGTTACGGAAACTATTGAACACCTTCATTAATGTTACTACAATATTATAAAATTATACAAAAATCAATGGACTAATTTTACATCAATTAGAAACATTTAAAAATGTAAAAGTTTTTAAAAACATGCTGCAGATGTAATTTTCCTATTGTTACTCACACTAAGTATAGTTAATAGTTCTGGATATTATACATATATGTAATAAGCAAAAAGATACTGAAAAATGGAAGGAAGTCAGCATGACTTGGAGCATCTGACCTAAAGAATAATGTGATGGTGAATGCCTTGGAATTTCTTTTTACCTCATTTATCCCAGATTTTGTGCTCAAGAAGTCAGCAATCTAGAAATGCCAATATATGCAGAAAAAAAAAATCCCATGTAAGTCTTCTCTCACTAACCAGAGGATAAAGAAAGAGGCAAATTAGCAGGATAGAAAACTTTTTTTAAAAAAGATTTATGTATTCATGCATACAAGAACTGGGGTACAGGCCACATGTGCGGGAGGGTGAAAGGATTCACCAGAGACAGAGCAGGGGACAGACTGACTGAAATACACTGCTGAGGGAAGCAGCGGACAAGACAGGAGAGGTCTGCCGTGCCATGTGGGTATCTTGCCAGGTGGCCAGGATCAAACTTGTGCTGCAGAGGCTGTGGACAGCCTCACAGTGCTGCACTCAACCACCTGCACCACCTAGGGGAGACCCCAGGGTAGAAAGCTTTTATGTAATACTCTACTCCATCCAAATGCCACAGTAAAAGGTTTGACTCCAAACCCATCCCTGCTGATACTGGCTGAATATGAGCTCTAGACTTTCATCTTTTCAAAGCAGTAAAATGTGGCTCAACACTTTCTGATATAACATTAGAGAACACCAATAAGGAATAAGGATTTTTATCCCCACCTGCCAGTAACAGATCCATACCTGGTCATAATGAGGTATCCCTTCCCCTACACACTGTGGTGGAATCAGTGAGGACTATAGTACAGTGAAGAGTTTTATCATTGCCCAGTGATAGTGAAGCTGTCTCTGCTTTGTGGCAGTGAAGGCTATGTATAGAGAACTGGAAGTATCCCCTCAAACCCAACTGTAACAATAATGAGACTCTAAAGGTCAATAAAGGGCAGGAGGGAGATCTGGACTTATTCCTCTATCAGATGGTAAATAAGAAATATCCCTTTCTGCTTCTACCAGAGCAATATCCAAAAGAGCCAGAGTCTCAAAACATAATACAAAAATGTCCATAATTCAATGGAAAAATCACTCAACAATATCAAGATCTCAAACTGGATTTAAAAATGATAATCAATACATGTTAATGTTGAAGTGCAAAGATATTAAAATTATTATAGAAAGATTTTACAAAGTCACAATACAAATATCCAATGAAATTACAAGCAGGCTTAAAAATTAAGACCTCATTAAAAATTGTGAGTCTCAGCGAAGAAATAATTATCAAATTGAAATACTAAAACTGAAAAATACAATAAATAAAAAAAAGACCAGTGAATGACTTCAAAGACAGAGTAGAGGGGACATGAACTGGATAATAGAAAAGAGAAATTGTCCAGTATGAGCAAGAGAGAGAAAATAGACTGAAAAAAAAAATGAAGAGAGTCTCAGAAATGGATAGGAATATAACAAAAGAGCACTGTGTCATCAGAGTCCTGGAGAAAAGAAAAAGACTGTAGCTGAAAAAGCACTAAAAGAAATAAGGACTAAATACTTTCTAAATTTGGCAAGCAAAATAAACTCAGAGATTTAGGAAATGGAACGAACCCCAAAGAGATAAAGTAATCAATGGCATGATATGAATATAATTAAAATTCTAAACACTACAGAAAAAAATCTTAAAATTAGCTAGACCAACAGACACCTTACCTATAAAGAAAAAAATAATTCAATGACAACAACTTAAAATTTATACAAAAGATACATTCAAAATACTATCAATACATCAAAATAGAATTGTTAAAGATATCCATGTAAGGCACACTAAGGCAAGAAAATCAAAACAGAAATAAAAACAGAGAGAAAAATCAGAAAACACAAAACAACACTTCAAACTTAAATAATAACAGATCAATAATTACATTAAATGTAAGTGGCCTAAATACGCCAATTAAGAGAGATGGATTAAAAAGCATGATCCAACTGTGTACTATCTATATGAAATTGACTTTATATTTAACAACATGGACAGGTTTTATGTAAAAGAAGAGAAAGAGATATGTCATTCAAAATTGATCAAAGAAGACTGGTAGCTATAGTAATACAAGATAAATTGCAGGGCCTCCCCTGGTGGCACAGGTGGTTGAGCACAGTGCTGTGAAGCTGTCCACAGTCTCTGCAGTGCCGGTTCGATCCTGGCTGGCTGGTGAGGGTCCCATGCATCTGGCCTGTACCCCAGTTCTTGTATAAATAAATAAATATTTTTTTTTAAAAAAAAAGATAAAAAGCAAAGAAATGTACCATAGAAAAAGAGATCACATGATAATAATAATCAATCTACCAACAATTCATAACAAACCTAAATATGCATCACCAAACAACAGTGATACAAAGTATGTGAAGCAAAACTCATGGAACTAAAAAAAGAAAATTAAAAAATTTAGTTAGAAATTTTATTACCTCACTCTTCAAAAGTAGCAGAACAACTGAACAGAAACTCACCAAGAATACAGAAATCAACAACACCATCAACCAACCCAACACAAAGCAGTAATTCTAGCTATTGCAGTAAGAAAAGATAGGAAAAGGCATACAAATCTTCAAAGATGAAATTTAATTCTTCCTAAATGTAAATTACATGGATATCAATGTAGAAAACTCTAAGAAATATACAAAACAACTACTAGATCTGGTAAGTGGATTCAGTAAAGAATACAGGTTTTTTAAATAAGGGAAACATAAAATCAATTATATTCCTGTATATCATCACCAAATATGTGACATCAAAATTACAAAGACAATAAGGCATAATTATCAGAAATACTTTGGTGTAAATTTAATAAAACAAATATGTATGCAAAAAGTGTGCTATATTGATGAAGGAAATAAAAAAATATAAATAAATGGGGATACACCATTTTCATGGATTGGAAAACTCAATATTATAAGGAAGCCAATTTTCTCCAGATTGATGTATATGTTTTACATTATTTCTTTGAAAATTCTAGTGAGATTTTTTGCATCTTTTCCTTTTTGATTGCTGAATAGTATTCCATTGTCTATATGGACCACATATTCTTGATCCATTATTCTGTTTTTGGGCAAACAATATAATTCTCAAATTTATATGGAAAGTCAAAGAAACCAGAGTGGCTAAAATTTTTTGAAGGATAAATTTAAAGTGTGAGAAATCAGTCTACCTGATTTCAAAACATAAAATCAGAGTAACTAAGATTGTGTGGTATTTGTGGAGAAAAGGACAGAGAACAAAACCCAGAATCCAGAAATATACCCACACAAGTATGTCCAACTGATTTCTAACGAAAGTGGAAAAAGTAATTTTTTAGAATAGTATTATATTTTCAATAATACAAAACTAACCTAAAAACGTCACTTAAATGCAAAACTATAAAAATTTTAGAAGTAAACATGGAAGAATGTATTTGAGAGCCAGGGCTAAGCAAAAGTTCTTAGACATGATACTAAATAGGATGATCCATAAGACAAAAAGTAATTATAAACTGCTTAGCATAAAAATTAAAACATTTTGTTCTGTCTTAATATGAAGGCAAAAAGATAAACCTCAGTCTAAGAGAAAATATTAAATATTCCAAAAAAGGATCCAACAAATGTTGAGTAACTGGAATATAACAAAGGAATCTCAAAACTCAAAAGTTCAAAACTATTCAATTAGAAAGTGAGCAAAAGATATAGAGACATTTCAATGAAGGAGACGTAAAATGGCAAACAGAAAAATAACACCAGTAAAAAATCACATGAATATACTTATAAATCCAGAAGAGTGATTAAAACAAAATAGAAGCAACACAAAATGCTGGTGAGGCTATGGAGAAATTGTCTTGTACATTTCTTTGTGAAAATGGCAAAGCTACTCTTGAAAAATGCCGTACAATTCAGCAACTGCATTCTTAGTCATTTACTCCAAAGAAATGAAGACATATTTGCAGAACACATAAATATAAATTTATAGCAACTTTACTTTTAATAGTCCTTCAATAGATGAATTGTTGAACAAATAGTGGTGTGTTCTTACCATATAATACTCCTTGAAAGTAAAAATGAATTAACTATCGATACATGCAAAAATCTCCAAGGAATTATACCAAGTGAAAAAAAAAAAAAAAAGCCTACGCTAAAAATTTATAAGCCATATGAATATGTTTCCATACATTTGGAAATGAAATATTATGAAGACCACGTTGGTTGGGTAAGTGAGATATGGAAGCTAGAGAAAAGTGGGTGACTTTAAAAGGGCAATATGAGAGTACCTTATGCTCCCTGGTGGTGCAGGCACTATCAGGCTAATGCAAGTCACTGTGGCATGAGTTCGATCCCTGGCCAGGGAGGTGACCTATATGGTGCAGCAGACCTCTCCTATCTCACCCAGTGCTCCCCTCAGCAGTGTATCTCAGTCATTCCACCTGTTCTGCACCCCACTCTGTCTCTGCCTCACTCCCCACACCATTGGCCTACTCCCTAGTTCTTATATGCATGAGTAAAATAAATCTATTAAAAAAGTTCTCTATCTTGACTATATTAATGTGAATATCCTGTTTGTAGTATTGTGCTATATTTTTATAAGATGCTACAGTGGAGAACTTTTTAGTATTGTATCTTAAAACTACATGTGAATCTAGAATTATCACGTAAGTTTAAAGATATATTAGCAACATAAAAGCATCCTTTAAAATTTTAGAATAAATATATCAACACATTTGTCAAGAGTTTTATGCAAATCAATTGAGATACATTGAAGGTTAAAAGAAAACTAAATAAATTTATTAGAAGTTTCAATATTACAAAAGCTCTTCCAAAATTAATCTTAAAAGTATGTAAATAAATCAATATGTCAACTGGGTTTTGGGGAGGAAAAAGTTACAATAAACTGATAGTAAAGTTTATTAGGAAGAGCCAAACCTAGGGCCTCCCTGGTGGTACAGGGGTTAAAGAAACAGTGATATCAGGCTATTGCCAGCTACTGCAACACGGGTTTGATCCCCGGCCAGGGAGCTAACCCACATGGCGCAGCAGACCTCCCCTGTCTCACCTACTGCTCCTCTCAGCAGTGTATTTCAATAGATCTGCCTGTTCTGCTCCCCACTCTTGTCTCTGGTGAATTCTCTCACCCACATACCACTGGACTATACCCCAGTACTTGTATACATAAATAAATAAATATTTAAAAATATTAACCATGCTCTTTTATGTAATTAACAGAAAAATTATGTTCAGGAAATATAAAAAAAAAATCTCTACAAACTTAGCAAGAAAACAAAACCATCTAAACAGAAAATGCAGGCAAAATAAATTAATAGATAATTAAGAGAACAGGAAATGTGGTCATTAATATATGAACTATGTTAATACATAAGCATATAATAAGGGAGATACAAATAAAAGCAATAGCTTAATGCCATTACACTCACATCTGATTAGTAAAAGTAAATGGCTTTAAAATAACAATCTTGGTGAGGATGTGGAGAAATTATCACTCTCAAATGCTGCTGGTGGGGCTGATAATTGCTATAACCACTTTGATGAGGCATATCACACATTTTAAGATTTATAAAGTGCAAATATGTGTATTTTAGGTAATTGCTTCCACAAGTGATTCTGTAGAGTCTTGTGTTATTGCTACCCAACCTAGGTTGAAAACAACCTAAATTGTAATATATTTAAGGACTACCATGACAGCTAAAAATGTGAATTAAAATTACACTATGTCAATTGATAAATTACAAACACATCATTGTGAGTGAAACAGGACTTTTGGTACTACTGTCTCTATATAAAGTTCCAAAACAGGCAAACAATGCCTTGAAAATGACCATATTTGGTTAATTGCAATATGCATATAGAAAACATGTATAAAAACAAATAGGAGATAAACTTTAAACATAAGTTAAAATTCAAGATAAGACAAAATTCAAAGATAAAATAGTAAAAGATGCATCACTTGCAAAATATTTTTTTATTTTTTATTTTTTTAAATTTTATATTTTTTTACATCATTTTTCATTTTTGCACAATGCATGCATTTTCATCTTGGTTATAGTCCCCATACAATTCCCACCCCCTTTGTTTTGATCCTATTCCCTCCTCCCCCACCTGTAGTGTGTCTCTGGTTTACAGTTGCTTGTTGATTTTAATTTTTACTTTCTTATAATTAGTCTTTTTCCTGGTCAAGTAATTCTTAAAAATATCTATTGCTTTCATATTCTTCCAGTTCTATTACCGAACTAAAAATTGAAAAAATGATGCATCTGAAATTATTTTAGATGGTTTCTCTACATGTAGTAATGCAACATCCCAGGGCATTACAATACAATGCAATCAAATGTTTTTATTTTAAAGTTATAACAAAAGTGTTCAGGTTTCTTTATCTTGTCAGTCTGTGTAACTGTGAGAGTGTAGAAAGCTCTGCCTGCAATAATCCATCTCAGTGGGCCTAATCCTTCCTCTTTAAGGCTTTTGTAGACTACTCAGGTATTGATACTGGCTTGTCAAGTAATGAGCAAGTCTTCAGGCACAGTATTGATATTCTTAAAAATTCTAAAAGATTAAACTAATGATTTTTTCATCTTTCATTTTTTGAGAATGAAGCTTTTTGATCCTTTTAGTTCCTTTCAATTGTTTGTCTTTCTCTGGAAACTAACTTCTTTTTCCATATCTTTCTAGTGTGAAGCATTTTATATCAGCCATTCTCAAATGGAGCTGCGGTAGAAAAATGAGAGTGTATCAGATATAGTGGGAGGAGGAGTTCAAAAATTCCTTTTATTTTTTATAATTATGACGTCCTTCTGTAGTTTTGCTTATGCCACTTCTCTCTCTTTGAAAATACCTGATTCTGAAATAGATTTTTTTTTCTGCTAGGTAATACACATGACCCCTATCTAACAGGTTTGTGGGCATCAAAACTATTGCAATAGGTGCTATTGCCTTTTTGTCTTTCCAGTAACTTTCAACAGATGACAATGGGGAGCTCAGATACTTCATCAAATACATAATGTTCCTTGTTATAAAATTATCTGCTATTTGTCTGCCTTACAGCAACCACATAATATGGCTCCACTCTAAACATAGAGATCAGGGCCAAGCCTGTAGATTCTGCCAGATTAATCTAACTTTTGCAAATGCTATGGTTTGTTCATCTCAACACTATAGTTAAATAGCTTCAGTGTTTCTCCATTTTATTCTAGCTCAAATGCAAATTGGTAGGTTTAGATTCAAGACCATCTACAACTAATTGCAGGCCCAACTGGCCAAACTCAAGTGCTTGTCTTCTGCTCCATATTACTGAGTGCTCTGACTAGACATATTTCGTGTTTGTGAACACCACTATGTCCTCCTCCAACAACATGTCTGAACAAATGCTTTTCTAAACATCTGTGGTTTTTCCTTCATATTTACTTATCAAAATCTTTGTCCTTTTTAGGGCCCAACTCAAGTGCTACAGCCTCTGAAACGT
Source organism: Talpa occidentalis (assembly GCF_014898055.3). Classification (NCBI taxonomy): domain Eukaryota; kingdom Metazoa; phylum Chordata; class Mammalia; order Eulipotyphla; family Talpidae; genus Talpa; species Talpa occidentalis. Next base: position 74,060,241 of record NW_023602073.1, on the reverse strand, counting down.
ATTTCTTTTAATTAGCTTCACTATTTTGTGATTCTCTTCTGGTATTTATAACTTACATTGTATGTTTTTATGTAACTTCTGTATTAATTTTAAATTTCTTCAGAAAATAAATGTATGGTAACTATCTGATACTTATTTAAGCCAACATTTAGAGTTGGAATTCACTGTGTCAAAGAAAGTAAGAAGAGGAATTAAATGATAAAGAAATAGTTTGATAATCAGCTTTGAATTAACATTGTGTCATAAGGGTTTCATGCTTTCAACTAACAGGCAGATGGTAGGGGGCTTGATTTGGTTGGATGTCTAATAGTCATAGCAGAAACCATATCTACATAAACTTTATAAAAAGGGGTAAGTTCTTTACATATGCCCAGCAATTTTAATCAATTCTTCACTTTTTGTGATTGTCACTTCCCACTTCTTTGATACTTTCATGCAGAAATGTAGCTCTCCCCACCTTGTCACTGGTATTTCAATAAGTAACTTTTAATACAGTCTATTAAAATAATTTAAAGACTAGGTCATATCATGAGTATTTCCAAGAGACTATAATCCTGCCTGTTAGTAGGATAAAATCAATAGAAATATTAACATCATAATCTCTGAGGTTTCTGTGGAGACCTCTCATTTTAATAGTGTTAAGTTTTTTCAGAGAAATTGAAATTTATTTTAAGAAAAGTAGAGAAACACTTCAAGATGGCAGAGAAGATATTCAAAGAAGATATCCCAACAGAAATATTTTTGAAATTTTTAATGAAAAAGAAAATATTTTCTAAAGACAGAGGGACTTTAATATAAAAATTATCCTTAAATTTATAGCACATTATAGTTTCTAAAAAGCTTCACAAGTATTACATCATTTCATTCTCAAGAAACTCTAGAAGGTAGGTAGGAAAATTAATATCCTCATTTTATAGCTGAAGAAATTAGGGTTATTTACTTAAAAGGCTTAATTACTTTTCAATTGCCACATGGTCATTTAGTAGCAGATCATAATTTGTTAGGAGGAATTATTTATAGATGCCCACCAAACATTACAACTATCTGTAATCCTCCAAGTTGACTAAACCTTCTTCTCACATTTTCCTTAAGTATAACAGTGAATGATTCATTTTCTCTGTCCAGCCACCCAATAAATCATATATTCTTGGAAACTTCCTGGAATCTACACTCGCCTATCTCAAGGAATTGGTTGGGTAACAAATTCAGACAAATGAAAACAGCTAATGTCTTGTAATATCACTCAAAGGCAGTTATAGATTCTTATGACCCACATCCCAGTTCTATAGACCTGTCATTCAGACTTGTTCATTCCTTCAAGTGATAGTCGTGGGATTACATTCTTTTTCTTCTTGATACTATATAGTAATTAGTAAATTACTTATGATCACCCCCAAAGTCTATGTTTGGAAATATATATTCATCTGTTACATCAAGTTCATTAAGAATCTCAGATTTTAGTCCCAGCTCTGGCAACAATTTTTCTGGGTTTCATTTTTCTCATGTCTAGAACAGGAGGTTGACCCTTCCAATAATTATGGAACCTTGCTGTTTCTAAATGCTTTAGAAGCATTATATCATGGGTATCCATAATAATTCTATGAGGTAGATGAAATTTATTATAAATTGCACTTGACAGAAGAGAAAAATTAAACACAGCGAGGTTATGTGACTACTTGAGGTCATACAAGTAATAAATTGAGACCCAAGGCCAAGCCAGAGATTTTTAACATAACTCTAAAAATCTCAACTATACGCAGCTCTGCAATTTTCCATCAAAACAATTATATAAAACATGACATCTTCCATTCTCTTTAGAAAAATGAGCTAATAAAAAGACCACAGCCTACTGTTTATGAGCACAACACAGTAAAGCATTTGACCAAGGGTTTTCAATTTTTCTCTTATGTATGTTTAAAAACACTGAAGCATATTTTCAAATATATACACAAATTGCCTGGGAGCAACTGCACAAAACAGGTAAGCTCCCTCAGATCTGGATAAAACTTTCCAGTTTAGAAGAAAACTTGACACAACTGGAGAAGGACTGGTCTTGATGAATTTGAGATAAAACTCTAAACATGTTTTTACAGATCTTCACTAACAATATTCATCTTGAAAAATAATTACTTGACCTCAAAGGAATGAATCAAAGGAATGAACAAAACAAAACAAAACAAACCTTCTGGGTCAAGAAACTCTCATGTAAATACTTGTTTAAACGATTTACAAATAAGCATTATTTGTTCAGTATCATATAAAATCTCTCCTGAGGTTATTCTTCATTATAAATAGTAGGTTGGGATTGGTTAATAGGCTGGCATTAAGATAACTAGAAAACTAAGGCTTAGGTAGTTTGTCACTGTGTGGTCAGACTTAAATCAATGGGAATCAGAAGTGTTACCATTTAGCAGATGTTATGTCAGCAGTTGCCAGTGTCGATTGCTTCATTCATTTTGCTTAAGTGTTTGAAGGAAAAGTGCTCATAACTGAGAAATATCTTTCTGACAATCAGGGATGAAAGCCTAAAGATTATATGAATGCAGAAACTCAGAATTGCTGAAGGAGGTCCCCTATGAATTTGGTGTGAGACACCTCAGTAGGGGAGAGTAATGGAGGTTTAGCCGCAGCTATACATGCTGGGTTTGTGTTATGGTAAAAGAACTTCAGTCTTCAATACATCGATTTGATGCCAGCCACAATACCCAACTCAGCTTGTGAAAAGCAGAGTTTTGATTCGAAAGACATGAAAAAGCTTTTTAAAGGCTTTAATGTAGTTGCTGCTTCCTATTGGTGTGCCACGTCCAATTTTAAAATGAGAAGAGGAGAAAGCAAAATTGTATTATGGATTGATAACCTGCTATAGTTTTATTTACTCATAAAAGAATTAGTAATAGGGCCACTTTGTCATCCACATATAAAATTTACTCAGAATTAGAGATGCAGAGAGCCTTGTGATGAAAATATCTGACAAATTTCAATTCAAGGGAAAGATACATAGAAAACAAGGATATTCAACAATGGGCAGTCTTTCTTCTTGAAAATGGTTTAGAATAAATGAATCTGACTGGCTTATAAATGTTGTCCTTCAAAAATTTCCAATTCTAAATTTCCATCACACTTCAGAGAGAGTTAGTTTTCCTACATTTATGAAACTACTGACATTAACATGAAGGCATATTCTATAAATGATGCTCTTTTTTAAAAGGCAGACATTTTTAATGTGTGGTTTGTAAAAATTCTTGAGCAAAAATTCAGTGAAATTGGCACCTTTCCTTCATTCCTTTAGAAACAGGCAAGAAAGCCAATCTGCAATGCTACAACTCTATTTTGGCTCCAAACTCCAGAAATAATCATCAAAACCACACCCAGATCACTTGTGCAGTCATGCAGAGAAGAACTTGAAAAGACAAAAGATGTTGGCTCCTTTATTGTGCTCAAGACTGCCCAGAGAGTGGATCTCTGAACCCCTGCTTCAATACATGGTAATCATATGAACTTCAAGTATACTGGATCAGATGGGATAAATCTCCTGAAGATTAGATTTGAAGTCCTTACCTTACCTTCTCAACAACAAAACACATACAGATTTTTTTGTTGTGCAGTAATGCCAAGAAAACCCAGGTAGAGTAGGTGTGGTAATTTAGATTATGACTCTTTGGAACAATTCAGCCAGCTATAGAGATCCTTTCTAATTATATCACTATTCTCCACACCTTCATGCTTGAGTGATGCAGTATTGAATTTATGGAAATAATTTTAAATCCTTCACCACTTAGTAGGTTTTGTTGAATCATTCCAATCTTTATGACAGGCTTTGATATACTGGATATAACTTTGGGAGAATTAGGGAAACAAAGAATTTTCTCTCTTGAGAATCTCTCTTGCCTATAGACAGGAGTAATGATAAGTTTTTCTCCACGGGTGTCTCAGTTCAAATACATTTTTGGCTAAGGAATGAGACAAAAAGAAGGTATTATATTAAGTGTCATATGGACAATGTGACTTAGTAAGAAAATGCCAAACAGGGGTGTATATTACTGTTAAAATGGTCCCATGCAATTTATTATTGGCCTTGTGGTTTGCAGGTACTAACCCCCCTTAATCTCCATTTCTTCATTTAAGAGATGGAATCAATACATTTCCCTTGTTATGCTATTTTGACAATTAGAGAGAATATATATTGAATGTTCATCATAGTGCTGGACCCAAAACATACCCAGTAAATTTTAAAAACTTTCTACTTAAGTTTCAGATTATTCACATTATTTGTAATGATCACAGCTACTCCTATATTGTGTTCTTCATATAAAAAGGGTTTTGTGCAAGATACATGTTTTGTTTCATCTAATTCTTACCTTATAGCTTCTATATTTGATAGCATTATTCCATCTCTTCATATCTAAAAATTAGGACCTGTCTAAGTCAAGTAATATGCTCAAGGTCAAGTACAGGGGATTCAGACTCAATCTGACTCCAAATCTTCTGCTATCAACTAGTAATCCTAAAAGGACTTTGCGATTAAGTACAACCCAAGATATTTGCTAAGTTTTAACTACTTAGTCCACCAAGTAACAGAGTAGAATAAAGCATTCGGTGTATATATGTTGGCAATTCTTGATAACTTTGAGAAAAGGATTTATGAAGGTAAAACATACACAGGTGGAAAATGAGAGAAACCTAGTTCTGTCTGATGTGCTTCCCTTTTCTAGAGAAAGTCCAGTGAGGCCTTTGTAGAGGTTTCCCTAAATTTCATCATATGCCCCAAGAAGTAATTCTTTTTAGTTCTATAATATTTATGTTTATGCAATCTCAGATTCACATATATCTATTGTCTAGCCAGACAGTAAAGGTATCTGAACAAGTTCTGAACTCCACAGCAAGCTGAGTAGTCTTGACCTTAGAGGATCAACTTCACAAGTCAAGACCCAGCATCCCATCTGCTTAGGAAGTCTTGAGCAAATGAGATTCCACTGAAACTTAGTCTTTTCAAAAGTAACAGAATCTACCAAATCTTTATCATGTGTCCACTGTCAGTATTTTCCTAGATCCATTTATATCTTTCTCTAAATACTAAAACGGCATTTCTCAAGGCATGAATATGCCTTTGTAACTATACAAGGAAACCTGAGACTCCATAAAAACAAAGTTTATGGGGATGACACATAGGCATCTGAATTTAAACAAGTTCACCCAGGTAATGCCTATGTACTTTATAGTTTAAGACTCAATACCACAGAGCCACAATTCCAATGTCTATCTAACATTGCACATGGCCACTATTTGGAATCACCCTCTGCAGAGATCCATCAGCAGTGATCCACTGGATTCTGGATCTGGGTATTCAGTAGAATTAATTCCAAATTGTCAGTACACCTCTGAGTAATCTATTGTTCAGCTGTCAACCTATTGTCCTTTCTGGACCACTCCCTTCCACCAATCCATTCACTGTGTCAAAGTCTCCACAGGCCCAAGTTTGAAACTCTCATACAACTTTTGATGTTCTTTTTCCACCCCACTCATTTTTTTCTTTTTAATTCTTCCCTTTCTCTTAGTATTCTGTGTGAATGCCCTCTGTTATTTGAATCTATTCTTTATCTACCAGCAACCAGACTTTCATAGTTTTGTTCATTACCATTGCCCAAAAGACAATGCATAAATAACATTTCTACATTTACACAAGAAAACCATATCAATTCAGAAGTGCAGTCAAGAAATATGATAATCTTTATTCTCTATTGTTCATTAAGAATACCTTGAAGACAATATTAAACACAATGTGGCAAACTGTAATATAACTCTTCACACCTGCTTGAATCTTGATATTATTTGCATTTTTTGCTCTATAACTTATTTCTTAAAATGCAGGCTCTAATCTATTGGTGGTTTATGTAATCAATTTATGGGTCCCTATCAGCACTTAAAAACTGAATAAACCAAAGATATCAGATTTTGTCACATAGAGTAAAACTATAATGACAATATTTACATAAATATGTATGAATTTATATGAATATTTGAATATGATGGGAAGTATTAACATTTAGTTGTGAGTCATGGTTATAAAAAATCAAAGCCATTTTTCTAAATTTCAGAGGATTAGAGTGGTCTTCTGCATGCTGTGAGATCTGTTTATGTGAAGTTGACTCTCCAGAGAATCAGAATTCTATCTTTTTCCTAAATAAAGCTGTGTTCATTTAAATCTCTATAATTTCATCAGAAACTTAAACTCTCCATCCCGATGACACAACATCTAACTTATAGAATTATAAAATATTGGCACATAATATTTAATCTACTCACTTAACAATCTGTCCTGATTTTTCAAATCATAAAATTAAAAACCACAAAGATAGGGTTCTGGTAAAGATTAAATGAGATAAATTACAGAAAACATTGAAAATAAATATTTGGCATGTGGGGGAAAAAACAGTAAATGTCAGCCATCATTATTAATGTCATTCAATGGCAAATTATTATTATATTCAATGACATAAATTAAATACAATTTTTAAATCAGATATACCAAAAAGAAAAAAAGAAGATTCCAAAACAAAATCTTGGAGCCTAAAACTGCTGTAAATTGGTTCAAATATTATTGGAAAGGTTGGGTCTTGTGAAGTCTTGGGCGGAATTTAGAGAAAAGAAGGTCTCTTTTAAGCTCTTACTAAATTGTTTAAGATGACTACACTCTGGTGTTTTAGTCTAAAGAAACATGAATTGCTCCTTTAGATCAGAGTACATGGTATTCTATAAATTGAATATTGAATATTTTACCCAATTAATCCCTTTTATTTTCTTTAGAAATCCTTCTCCATTCATACTGTATAGGAGAAGAAAGTTAGTCTACTTGTAAAGGTACAAATCAATGTGTTTTTGTTTTCTGTAAATTTTTCTTTGTATTCAAAGTTCCATGAATCACCATTAGTGCAATCAAGCTTTGAGTATAGTAGTGGATGTGAATATAAGAGCTATTTCCCTCTCTCTACTGTTCTCTGCTCTTGCTGTATGTTTACTGAACATGGGAGTTCTGGGAAAGTATGATATTTACTGCCATAGCTGGTCTCTCAGAGATGGCATTATTTAAAAAATAGGTCATTCATACTAGTTAATGTTTATAGAGTTTATGAGAAGTAGATTTTAATATTGTCTATAAAAGTCAAGTTGACTGACAGCTTTTGATTGCCCAGTGGTAATGCTTATTAAACAATTATTCCATTGTATTCCCAATAAAGTCATTTAATTGCCCAGGCTTGCCCTAGTCAGTTGGGAATTTCACTTAAAGGCTCTGCTGATTGACCTATTCAAGTGTAGAATGAGGAAAATAATGATTGTTTTATAATCAGTTTGGCTCAGTTTAATTAAGTATTGGATGTGGAATTAAGGTAGGGGGGAAAGGCAGAGTCATAAGACAAAAAACTTATAAAAAATGCAAACTCAAGAAGTGGCAGAAGACAGTTCAGTTCTAAGAACTTCAAAGCTGTTCAAACTGATTTTTTTAGTCTGTTCATATGCAATAATGCTAAGAAGCATAGCAGAGAAACACAAAATTGGAGATAGCTAAACAAAGGCAAATATGGAAGATATAAATAGAAAATATAAGTTGTAAAAGAATTCATGGGGACAATATCATTGGTTAAGGTAAAGTAAAAGGAAATATAAATAGGTTGACTGAGAAAATAGTATTCTAAATGAACAGGTATTTAAACTAACATTATAAATATAAATGTTTTAGTTTGAAAATTGAAAAAAAGCACAGCAGGCTGACAGGGTGTTTCTGAATTTTTTTTTTTTAAATTGAAGTATCATTGTTCTATATTCTTGTGAGTGTTTTGACATTATAGGATTTCCCCTTCAGCCATAGTCACCCTAACATTCCCACCATCAAGCCATGAATTTCTTTCTTTTTTTTTAAAGGATTTATTTATTTATGCATACAAGAACTGGGGTGTAGACCAGAGGTGCGGGGGTAAGAGGATTCACCAGAGAGAATGGGAGTAGAACAGGCAGATGTACTGAAATACACTGCTGAGGGGAGCAGTGGGCAAGGCAGGAGAGGTCTGCTGTGCCATGTGGGTTAACTCCCTGGTTGGCCAGGGATTGACTCGTTAGCCATGATAGCTTGATAGTGCTGTGTTTGTAACCCCTGTGCCACCAGGGAGACCCAAATTTCTTTTTTTTTTACCAAAACTTATTACAAAATTATATTTAAAAGTACCCTCCAACCTTTTAAAGGTTAGGAAAGGGATAACAAAGAAGACAGTACAAATAAAGGTACCTGCATGACCCAAGACTGATCAGCCATAAATTACCAATAGTGCCACCTGGTGTTCCAATCCTCACACTGCAACTATATGTACAGGTGTGCAGGTTCTCTGCACACTCGGTTAAGAGCTTACATTGAAGCTCTGAGCTAACTTTCGGGGATGACTGTGATGAAGCTTCAAGTATAAAGTTACAACAGAATCCTGAATGAGGAAATAACTAAGTTTAAGAGGTGCTGCCTGGGGTCACAGAAATTTCTTCACCTCCTTCTTGGTCACTATATCGAAATTACACATAACTCTGGGTTAAAACAATAGCTAGCAATCAAATAAATGAATTATTAAAATTAGTACAAGAGAGAAACATTATAATTTTTGGATCTGAGATATAGCTAATATGTAATCTTTTTCTATTCTTGGGATTACAAACCAGCCTGAAATTCCTTTGGGGCTAATGTAATTTTATGCTATATTGTAGCAAGAAAAAATATAGAGAATATGCTGTATGTCATGAGGCAATTTAATCTCTATTTAAAACAAACAAATGAATGAATGAAACATTTAAAGACTTAAAAATCTCAGTTAATGAAATGATTATGTTCTTGAATAAGTATCTCATAATAATTTAGAATTCATAAGCTACCTTTGTAAACCATAAGAATTGTAGGACTGAAAACCAGGATATATAATTTTTGTACAAGAATCAAGAGAAATTTCGTTCTTCTTTTAGTCAAATTATCTTTTCCTGCAAAAGAGTAAGTGTATTAGATCTATAAAATGGAAATTTTCCCATTTTCTCCTGGTATAGAGGGTTGGTCAACATACCTTAGAGAAAGAGACTAAATCTTGTTTCACTTTATTACTCACATGCATTGTATTCACTCTCCTATCATCCTCAGTCGCCTAAACAATTTTGCTTCTGGGACTGAAAACGCCAGCTTGTTTTTTTTTTCCTGGGAGGAAGAAAGAGGGAGGAATAGAGGAAACAATAGCTATCCATCTGGAGCAATTGACAGTCTCTCCCGTATTGAAGAAAGTGAACATATGAAATCAGGACCAGTCCACATAGCTGGAGAACAGTTGCACTGAATGAATTCAGAGATAGACAGAGCAGAAAAATGAAGTATGGGCAGAAAGAAAATAGCAAGCCACATGAATTCAGGAACAAGAGCAGCAAGTCTGAGTAAGCAAGAGTGAAGAAAGACGTGCCTATGAGAACTCAGAAAAGGAGTCAAAGAAGGAAAGTTGTGGTGATTTACAGAGGTGATAGCAAAGCTTTAATAGAAAATAATAGTTGTGGGCCTCCCTGGTGGCACAAGGGGTTAAGTCTCAGCACTATGAAGCTATCCACAGCCACTGCAGCACAAGTTCGATCCCCAGCCGGCCAGGGAGCTACCCACATGATACAGCAGACCTCTCCTGTCTCACCCACTGCTCCCCTCAGCAGTGTATTTCAGTCAGTCTGCCTGTGCTACTCCCCACTCTGTCTCTGGTGAGTTCTCTCACCCCCCGCACCTCTGGTCTTCACCCCAGCTCTTGTTTGCATAAATAAATCTTTAAAAAAAAAGAAAATAAAAGTTATTTGACAGTGAGTCATAAAGCAGAGTCTAGCATCCTTAAAAATGATAGACAAAGAACAAGAAGAAGTGATGGAAGCTGCACAGAGATACCTAATTATCAGTATGTGGAAATGTGGCTAGCTCAGGGTTGCTAGCTTAACCCTAGTTCAGATGAATTTGGTAGTTTCCAATTTTATTGGTATTTTTAGTATTTAATATTTACAATTATCACAATATATTAATTCCTTAGGACTTTTAACTTGTTTAGAAAATACTCAAAATATTGTTCTCTTCAAGAAAACAGTTTTTCCTTCTAGGTCTCAGTGTAAAACTTCAAGGATTACGAACTCTAAGGCCTCAGGGGCTAGGTGGCTGTACAAATGCAATGAAGTGACTGGAGTAAAAATACTGGGAATGGAGAGAAGATTATCTACTGAGGAGTCCACTCCATGCTAAGGACTTTCATGTTGCTAGAAAACATATTTTTATAACCAAAACAGAAACAACAAAACCCTACGAGCTAGCCAAATAAAACACAACAACAGAGGGCTAGGCTAGTGAACTCCAAACTCTGTGACGGCTCTCTGGCTCTTAGTACCTGGTGCTAAAACCTAAATTGGTCTGTGTGCTGAGTACCAGCAACCTTGATCTAGTTTATCAGTCACTCTAAGTACCTGGTGGAGTAGCTTTAAAATGAATTGGCAGCCTGAGCAGGAAGAAACAGAGAGCCTTCCATGCTTCCAGGCAGGCCCATTCAAACATAAAGTGAAATCTCAAGCACTTTTAGTAGAACTTATTTTGTTTATATATACATTCAGATAGAGTTGAGACTTCTTTCCCAAGCATTTACTTGGTAGCCTATTAAAAAAATTAAAGAAAGATGAACACAGGAGCTCGAAATCCACTGCTCATTCCCTAGTTCTAACCTTTTTACTCACACCTTTCCTGACAACTATTTCACAGTTCATTACTAGTAGAAATTGCAATAAAAATTAAATGACCCCTCATTATAATAGAACTACCTGCTTTATGTGGCACGTTTCATCCTGTGTCTTATATTAATTGGGGAGAAGAAAGATATAAATTAAATCTAACATACAAACTCTGCCTTCAAAATCAACCTCTGATTAAATAGACTGGCCATTATGCAGCAAAGAACAATAGAAGTCATTTAGAAAAGGCTCCAGTAAGCATAAAACTAGGAAGCAGCAGCAACAGAGATGAAGATGACTTATTTTTAATTTTATTTCATGCCCTTTGATTTCCTAAAAAATGAACTATGATAGTTAATATCTCATGGCTGTGTTTAGTCCTTAACTGTTTAAGATTAGTTTAGAAGAATGTTCTTAATTTATAATGATTTGAGATGAGCCATTTTTTCATGAATGTCAACAAAGATTGTAACCTCACCCTCCATCCCTGTGCAAATTACAGTAGGAATTGTTTTTGTGTTTCACCATAATTTTAATAAGAATATTTGGATTGCTAAACTAATTGCTTGCATTGAATTCTAGTGTGGATCTGTTCTTTTGAGTGGAATATATTTAGCAATGTTCTTTATTACAATGTTGACTTTGAAGTCTTAATTAATATACTGGTAAGATGTTAAAATAGATAGGGAAAAGTGAATACATCTCCTCGATTGTGTCAAACCAGAAAACATGGTACCACTTGCCATGGTTTTAGTCATATAGTTAATTACACTGAGTCCAATTAGACCAGTGCTAATACAGGCTTCTGTTATGATGGAAATTTTTTATATTTCACTGTCCAATAGTCATGGAGCTTTTAGGCATGTGTCATACTGAACCTGGCAACATGGTTAATCTAAGAATAAAATTTTTAAATTTTATTTATTTAATTCAAACAAATTGAAATAATCACGTGACTAGTGATTATTGTAGTGGAGAACATAGCACTGGACTAAAGGTATCTTGAGAGATAAACCATTGTTTCTCCTCAAATTTCCCATTTTTTGTTGTATAAAAGTATCTGAAAAATGCTGATAACTCTATAAAGTGTATTATAGAAAAACCTAGCACTCACTCCTATTATTCCTTAGATTATTGAACTTTCAATCTTATCTCAACAACATCTGGAATGGATAGTCTTACAGTAATTAATTTTTTTACTTACTTTTTTCTCAAACTGTATTGATTTGTCAATCATTTATACGACTATATAATTTGGGGAGTATAACTTCACTCCTCCATATGTACACATGCATCCTTTACTCCCCACTAAAGCTCTAGTGCCAATACTCCATCACATCTCTTCCTGTCTCCTGCATGCCCCATCCCCTTTGGTAATCACTATATTTTTCATAGCGATTTTGTTATTTTATGCCAGTTTTTTTCCCTTGGTTACTTATATTCCAAAAATAGGTGAAACCATTAGTAACTGTCTTTCACTTTCTCACTTATTTCAATTCACGTGATCACTCAAGATCCACTGATTGTTTCCCAAAAGTCACTAATTCATCCTTTTTAACAGCTGAGTATTTTAATTCATTAAATACCCAATATTCTCTCAACGGGCATTTAGGGAAGTCCCATGACATGACGATTGTGAATAATGCTGATATGAACATAGGAATGCATAATTCTTTTTGTATCATTATCTTCAGATTCTTTGGGTAAATAATTGTGATATTGCTGTACCAATTCACATTCCCAGAGGCTGTACCAATTCACATTCCCAGCAACAGTGGTCAAGTATTCCTTTTTCTCCACATGCCCACCGACATATATTTTTATATGTGGGCCATTCTCACAGGGGTAAGGTGGTATCTTATTGTGGTTTTGAATTGCATTTCCCTGATGATAAGTGATGATGAGCATTTTTCATGCACCTATATGCCATCAAATTTCTCCTTTGGAGAAGTGTCTATTTAGGCCTTTTTCACACTTTGTAATTAGGTTATTGGTTTTTTGATGTTGAGTTTATGCAGTCTTTAAATACTATGGAAGCTGATCCATTGTCAGACATATGATGTACAAATATCGTCTTCCAGTCAGAAGGTTGCCATTTTGTCTTTGTGGCAGTTCCTTTTGCAGTACAAAACTTTTTATTTTGATGTAGTTCAATTTATTTTTATCATCCTTGCATCCCCAAATACATCTTTGTGGTTGATGTTGAGGAGTGTGTTGTCAGCTATGTTTTTTTTTTCATCTTCTAAGTCTAACAGTTGTCAAATATAAAATTATTGAAAAAAAAACAAACCCAGAATTTGTCTGAGGGAGCAGGTGGTTATTAAATGTTTTACATTCAAAGAATTACTAACAGTCATATATTCTTGGTTTGATGGCTAGTGAACAAAAAAATAATGGTTTTAACCATTGTGCTGTTGTTATAATGGATAAAAGAAATCACTTAGAAAATCTTGACACTTATCTTGTGCTTAGTACATTTACCTGCTATTACTCCTGATGCAGAACACTTTCCTCTGCCACACAAACAAGACAGAAATGTGTTCATTACAGACTGAAAGCCCAGTAAATAGAAATCTCAATAAAAGTTTCATGCAGGCTTACAAAAAAAGGAAAATTTACAAGGAGTCTTCTGATGTTTGAATATTTACTTAAGGCTAATGTAGTCTTTTAAATGTTCATAGACTTAGCACTTAGAAAAAATCTGTTTTTATAAGTAAATGTAATTTGTTTCAAAAGTTGTGTGACTAGCACTTGAAATAGTCACAGACCACATTTTCTGACAGGTAAAGCATATCCACCCATTCTCTGCATGGGATAAGACAAAATGAGGAACGAAAATTTCTGAAGGTCAACTATTGTCTGCAACCTAATGTCTCTAGAAAGAAAGTGAAGTGGTTGATTCCTATCTCTATGAAAGGAGATCAGTCAACAATCTCCCCACTCTATCCCCTTAAGTCATACTACCATAGAGGAGAACATCACTGTTAGAAAGGCCTATGTTGGCAGAGAGACCAGGACTCCAAAAGATTTCAGTGCTAGAAGAATGCTAAGAGATATGTGCAATGAGAAGAAGGGACAAAAATAATATCTACCTTTTTCAAATTCCATTTTAAGTAATAGCTTTTATCTATTAATTTATAGTCCTGGATGTACTTTGTTTTTTTTTGTTCTTTCTTTTTTATAGTTCTAGGTCAAAATAATTTCAAATCAGTGCAGATAGGAATCTTCCCCAATCAAGAATATCTGGTAATACAGTTTTAAAATTTTTGAGCAGAAAAAATATCAAATAAAACATTACCTTTGAATTCCAATTCATAGAACCAATCAGTTAATTTCTTGGGCAGTTAATATCTTTATCTCGGGGTCATTGCATATTTCCTCTTCTGTAGATGTCCATAAGTTTGGATATTAGAAAAGAGATGCAAGTTGAATAGTACTAGGAATAATTCCTGGGTTTCACTGTCTCTACTCTAGACTCTGCTTTGTCATTAACTAAATGTGTGGCCCAAAGCAGCATTCCTTTGACTCTTTCTATACCTACTATGTAAAAGGAAAGATAGAATGCCATTTGCAAGTATGTCTGTGTGTAATGCAATTGTACAAGCTCGACCTCTTAAAATAGTTACTTCCAGAACTGTGTGCATGGTAGCCCTACATATGTGACTGGCTTTTATTTTTAGAAAATTATTTTGTGCTTCTTGGTAAAGTTTTTGGTCCAACATAAAATTGTGCCAAGCCAATGGAATTATCAATTGCTTCCACTTTCTTGGTGACTATCTCTGATCTAGGCCACAGTGTTGGAATCAATGTTGTAGCTTTGGGCCCTAGAACAAGTCCTTTTACTTCCTTTCTGCATTCACACCTTGATGTTTCTGGCAGTGCCTGATTCAGAGTAGGGATAAAGAAATATTTATTAATAAATGAACAAAAGAATGTGTTAATGAATGTCTTTCTATGTCAGTGGTTCTCAGGTTTGAGTTTTCCTTAGAGTGGCCTGGAGGGCTTGTTAAATAAACCACAGACTTTTGATGCCTGAGCCACACCCCCTCCCTGAGTTTCTGATTCATTATACCTGGAGTGAACATCAAGAATTTGCATTTTTAACCAGTTCTCTAGTGAAACTGATCATACTACTGTCTTTTTATCTTTTTACCATCATACTACTGTGACTTGAGTTAAAGGCTCACACAGGACGTGTGAAAGTTTTTTTTTTTTTTTTATTGCTGTTTGTTTCTTTTTTTTTTTTATAGAGGCATTTTTTTTTATTTCTTTCTTTCTTTATTTGTTTGTTTGTTTTGTTTATACATGCACTGGGTACAGTCAGAAGCGCGGGAGGGTGAGAGAATTCACCAGAGCCAGATCTGGGAGCAGAGTAGGCAGAAGGACCAAAGCACACTGCTGAGGGGAGCAGCGGGCGCCAGGAGAGGTCTGCGCGCCATGTGGGACCCTCCTCCGGTGGCCGGGGAGCAGCCGGGGATCGAACCGGCGCCGCAGAGGCCGCGGGCAGCTTCGCAACCCAGCGCTCAACCGCTGCGCCACCGGGGAGGCCCTGCTGTTTGTTTCTTTCAGATGTATTGTGATGATGTAAGATTGACCAACAGAATACTGAATTAAGTGTAGAAGTGGAACAAAAATAGCCCAGCATGAACAGAAGGACATGGTGAGGCACAATTTCTTCTAATGAAGCCCAGGGGTGATACTGGAAAACCACTGGGAAGACACTCAACAAGCATTGATTGAGCGCTGGCAGTTTCAACAAAGAAGCACAACCTGTCCTGCAGCAAATGTTGCAAAACATTTTACACTCCCATACTTGCTAAGCACTGTGCCCACTGCCTCCTCTTCACATATGAGGAAAAACAGTTTGTTATTATATATAAGCTGACAGGACAAAGAAATCCTATTTCATAACCAATTTGCAAGAGGAAGGTTGAAAACACATGTTGAATTAGAACAACTGTTTGAGCCCCATAAAATCACTGGACACTGATGACAAACGGGGACAGCAGAATTAAGTCCCAGTTACCTCACAGGAGTAACACTGTATGATGTTCTAAGCCTGATTGAGAGTAATGTGTAACATGAAATTATTTTATGGCTAATCATGCAAAGGAAGATTTGGTAGCAAGTTATAAGTCATTCCTTTCCCTTTTATTCATGGAAAGAAATTTTGTTTTTATTCATGATACCTCTTAGATACTACAACAGTGGTATCATAATTATCTTCAAAAATGGTAGAAAAATATTTAACTCATTTACTTCAAATCAGGCCATCTTTATCATTAAAGTCTCATTTCTGATCAGAGCAAGGGGGCAGAACATACTTGTGATATTAAGCAGTGGTTGACTGTACTACTATAATTACTATCAGCTTTTGTCATTTGTGAATAACTTTTCCTTTGTATATAAAACACCAGGTACTATATTTTGTCACTCCATCTTGGCTAACAAGATGAGGTTGAAAAGCCACCTTAATAAGTCTTTAGCTGGATTTTTAAATCTGCTGTAAAAGGACTCTCTTATCTACAAAATTGGAAATTTCAGGTGATATTAACCATGGTTATGTTTTAGAACCATCTGGGGAAATGTTTCTTTTTTAAATATAAATTCTATGTTTCCATCTCAGACTTCCTAAATTAATATCTGCAGTAGGAACAAGTCTCCAGGATCTGGAGTTTCTTTTAAGTCCCAATTGGTGGGGTAATTCTCTACCCTGGAGCACCCATAGTCAGCAGCTCCTCCTCCCATATAACATGGTTGGCTCCAACTAGGTAAATTACTAACCATTTTCTACATCTGCATGATTGTACTAAACCCATAAAATTCACAGTTGTTCAATGTAGATGCTCTCATCTTGCTTATTTCTAACACATAAAATGCATAAAAATTAAACGATAGTGCCACCTTGGTGGTGCAGGTGGTTGAACACAGCGTTGTGGAGCTGTCCGCAGCCTCAGCAGTGCTGGTTCGATCCCTGCCGGCTGTGGAGCAACTTACATGGTGAGCAGACCATGTGAATCTGGTGGATCAGTTTCACTAGAGAACTGGTTAAAAATGCAAATTCTTGATGTTCACTCCAGGTATAATGAATCAGAAACTCAGGGAGGGGGTTTGGCTCAGGCATCAAAAGTCTGTGGTTTATTTAACAAGCCCTCCAGGATTCTGGTGAATCCTCTCACCCTCCCGCACATCTGGCCTGTACCCCGATTCTTGTATAAATAAATCTTAAAAAAAAATTAAATGATAGTTTGTTCTCAATTAGAGATGTTAGAAACCTCAGAATTCCATTGTGGAAGAGATTATTGAATTGTGTCATAAATGCCAAGCAGCTTTTATAAAAAATAAATTGAGAAAAAGACAATTCTGTAAAAACATGCTAGAGAAGAAGTTATCAAAACAAGAAAACTAAAAAATCATAAAGACCAAGTGAATGCAGTTTCCAGGAGAGAGTAACAAATATTGTTAATCAGCCCCAATGAGGTCACAAAAGCATAAATCTGAAATCCTTTGAATTTGGCAAGAAAACAGTAAGGAAGCTAATTATTAGGTGAAAAACATAATTTTCCATAAGATTTTTCTCATCAAATTATTATCAGAATCATGACTAGGGTGGGGAGTATATTATGTGCAAGGTTTTAGATCCATGACTGTTCTAACCAGCAGTGATCGGAGAAATAGACTGGTGTATCTGGTTGCTGTGTTTATTAAGGGATAAATGCAAGGGATCATGACCGAATGTTTAAACTGTTGTCACATTCCACTGAACAGAACAGAGAAAGGTTTAATTTGTTCAATAAATATTTATTGAGCACCTTGCTATACGCCAGAAACCAGAGAGAGAGCAATGAAAAAGAAAGACAATCACAGCAGTTCCAGCCTGGGAAGGACTATTGAGATAAGACAGTTCAGGGTGGGGGTTCTCAGTCTTTAATGTGCATACAAACCACTTAGCAATCTTGTTAAAATGCAGATCCTAATTCAGTATTTCTGGAACAGAGTCAAGTACTCTACATTTCTAGCAAGCTCTCAAGCAGTGCTTATGCTGCTGGGCTGGAAAACAGACTGCATTTTCCCTGTTTTATGGAGAAATAATTGACATGCATCACTATATACATTTGAGGCATCAGCATGGTGGTTTGATTTACATGTTTTTTAAATGATTACTCCATAGGTTCAGCTAACACTTGTCTTCTCATATAAAAACAATAAAAAGAAAAGAAAAGAAGAAAACAAAAGGAAAATAATTTTCTCCTTGTGATGAGAACTCCTAGGATTTTCTTTTAATAAATTTCTCTTACCAAATTTCCTACGTTACAGCAGTGCTTGCAATAGGCATCATGTTGTACAACAGATCACATTTTGGGACGTAAGGACAAGAAGATCCAAAAATCTATTATGCACATTTGTATCTCCCGAGTCACCATTGCATCATACAGGTTTTTGGACCCCACTGCTATAGATTTAGATTCAGAACTGTCCTTTGAGCTCCATAGGTAATTCTAAGGTTTACTCAGGCTTGGAAATCTCTTATTTTATCCAACCATCTCACTTTACAGAGGAGGAAATTGAGTTCCAGCAACTGAAAGGTTTAATCACTGGATATCTGAACAAGGATTCAGATCTGTCAATAACTGTTGGGATGACTGAGGGGTCTAAATAATAGCGTCACTTTCTTTTGAGAAGCAGTGTTGGAACATAGTTTTGCTAGTATGCAAAACTCAGAAATCTCACTCCAACTTAGCTTTTTGCATTTCAGCACCTGGCATGTTGCAGGGAGGCTGTATAGTACAGTGGAAAAAACATACAAAGCATCCAATTTCTGAACAAAATGTAAAACAAGATGAAAAATAATCACCTTTATTACTAATAATGAGGGAAATACAATTCTCCAATTGTATTTGGAGAATACAATTTACTGAAAGCACTGGATGTACAACACTACTTAACCCAGCATTAGGCAGACTCATGCAGTCAGTCCCTGAAACAGTAAGTGCTGGACCAGAGCAGACTTTCTCTAAGAGGTGGGCAACTAATTTCCAAAAGGAAGAAAGCAGAAGTTGAACAAAGTATTCCCAGTTTCTCTTTCAAGATTACTCAGTGAGATTATGTCATTCCTGGGGAGTAGTAAGTGAAGGGGCAGAGACAACCAGAGAAAAGAGGAAAGAAAGACAGAAAGAAAAGCTTGAAATGGGAAGCAGCATCAACTGATCCGGGCTCTTTTTTTTTTTTAAGATTTATTTATTTATGCACACAAGAAACAGGGTATAGGCCAGAGGTGTGGGGGTCTGGGTCTGAATCAAAGGATTCACCAGAGACAGAGGGGGGAGCAGGACAGGCAGATCCAATGAAATACACTGCTGAGGGGAGCAGTGGGAAAGATAGGAGAGGTTTGCAGCACCATGTGGGTCAGCTCCCTGGCCTGCTGGGGATCAAACTCATGCTGCAGTGTCTGGTGATAGCTTGACAGCCCTGTGTCTTTAACCCCTGTGCCACCAGAGAGGCCCTGATCCAGTGCTTTTTCCACTGCACAACATAGTCTCCCTGCAATATCCCATGCATTGAAATAAAAAAAACAAAAGTTGGAGTGAGATTTGTGAGTTTTACATGCCAGCAAATTTATGCTTTAGCACTGTTTCTCAAATATTATGTACTCAAGTCACCTGCGGAACTTGATGCAGATTCTGATTCCATGGGTCTGGGAAGGGTGTTACGATTCCAGATTCCTGAGAAAATTCTAAAGGATACTAATAGCCATACTTGGAGTTAGCACAGGAAGGAAATACTTTATTTAAATACTCAATTATATCTCTGTCTCAGATTTGAAAAGCAAGAATACAAATAGAGTGTTCCTATTTTCTATTTGCCATGAGCTTGCAGTTTAAATTTATATCCATTTGCATTGCTACCATTATGTAATATATAGAGATAACCAGGTTACTAACAAGAAAAAATAAAGATCAATTAGTCAAGTCCCTGCCCCTTTTCTTTGTTACCATTAAAGAAGTTGAGTGTCAGAGGGAAAAATTTATTAGCCCAAGGTCATGTAATTAGTCCATGTGAAAGCCTGGAATAAGTTCACTTTCTTCTGAATGTGAGGTTAGTGTCTTTTTCACTTAGCTGCGCCATTTGCCACTGGCAGACTGACTGTGACATTTGTTTCCTCATATACTTCAGGCTGCTGTACTGATCAGATTATCTTCTCTGTTGCACTTGGATGTCTGGAGAGCAATGATATGGCTGTTCTAAACAACTCTCAATATTGCTGCAACTTAATTTAGCATGCTATCTCCTTTATCTCAATCAGGCCAATGTTACAGTTATTTTCTTTTCTTTCCAGCTTGCTGATCATTTTTATAGATGAAGACCTGTAGCTAAAGGTATATTGAAATTTGACTTGTTGCTCTCACTTCCCCTAACTCTCCATTTATCTCTTTAAATCTAAGATCAGAGACACCTAATCTGTCATAAATTACAAGCAGAAGTCAAAGCCCACCAGCCAAAGATCTCCAAGAATTCCCACCTCTTTGGAGTCAACAAAATTGAGTTAGTTCATCATTATGTGTTTTATGGAAGGACAACACACACTATATTTTGGATGGTGAGTTTCAGCACTGAAATATGGTACTGTGCTTTTTAGTCCACAGTTTATTGTGTTTTAATAGCCTATTATTGTTAACTAGCTATCAGCCAATAGGATATTTTGGGTTTTGCCCAAAGGTGTTAAAACCTAGTAAGCATGCAGCTAATCTATCTATAGAAAGATAATTACAATTTAAATAATATCTCGAATAAAATAGATGAGGGGAAATTAGGAAAAAATGTATAATCACCTAAATTCTATTTTAATCAGATTTTCAGTCACCCTATACATAAAAAGAAAACAGTTCAGTGAAAGATAAAATTATGTACTATGGGAATACTGATTAAATTTAAATATAGATATCCCATATCTCTTATTGTTGAAGTGTTTATACTAAATATTAGCACACTAGATTAGTTTCCTGCATTATTTTTTAGAAGTTAACATTGAATAGGCAAAAAGTTGCAATATTAAGAAATTTAATGAAGAGGAATCCAATGAAGAGATAATAGTTGCATAAATTTACATAATATTTTCAATTACTTGAAAATAGGTTAATGAAATTTTAACTAAAGGTTATGTTTTTAGAGTAATAGGCTTCAAAATAACTATCACAGAACTCATGTCTCAAGATACGTGTTTCATTTAAAATTTATGATCTGTAATAGCAAGGTGTTAGTCACATTACATTAGATATTTCTAATAATCTTTTATATCTATATGAAAAGGGTACTTTATTGTCATTTATTCATATTCAATTATTATGAAAAGTGAATAATTTTTAGGATATGCTGTCAAAGTCAAATGACTATAGATCTCTATCTGGCCCTTCATTTCATCTAATTCTGAGCTCACTAAAGGTCAAATTTTCAAATATTCACCCTTGTAAATTAGAAGGAATAACTGATATATTTCGAGTAGACCAAGTAAATGATCTTTTATTCAGAGTCCATTCCTTTTATAATCTTACTATTCACACCAACATTTTTATTTCCCAAAGTCCTTTGCATCCATTTGAAAAAAAATTACAAATATCATGTAAAGAGATTAGAGGGAGTAAGTAGAAAACAAAATATCTGGAGACAAACCTTTCATCTAGCACTCTCAACTGAAGTGCACACTTGGTGACCTTGCAAGTTCTCTGTTGCATAACCCAATCCTATCACGTTGGCCTGATCTAGAATTTCTCTCCCAGTGGACCTATTCCTCTGTTAAATCTGACTTCATATAGTACTTTGTCATGTCTGGGTTGCTTCTTCACATAATCTCTCAGACCATTTCTTTTCCATGAATGAATTTGTCTTCTCTTTGACATCACATTTTCATTATTAGCATATCTTTCATTTCAAAAAAGACATATATCAGGAAGGCTATCGTGTTATTTATAGCAGTGAAAACATAAATGCCAAAAATGAGAATTGCATTAAGATATATTCATATGATGAAATATTATGGTATTATAAAATCATATTTTTTCTTTAGACATGCATGTAATATTCACTTTTTGCCTGTATTTTCATGTTGAAAAAATTTGACTTAAAAGACTTACAAAAACATAACATGAGATTTTATATCTCCCACTCAACTTTCTCTAATGTTGACTTCCTATAACGGGTAGTATTTAAATTAGGAAATTAATTTCTCTGTGATATTATTAACAAACCTACCAATCATAATTTAATTTTACCCATTGTACTGCTACTGTCCTTTTTTAGGTCTAGAATCTAATCCAGAAACCTATATTACAGTAAATGATATTGAATTCTCAGTTTCCGCTAATTCAGGATTTTATTTAGTCTTCCTTAGTGTCTGTCCCTCAACTCAGGACTATTTGATGTTTTCTCATAATGAGACTAAGGTGCAGAGATATGTATGGTTTATTACTGGAAATGAAAACATATTTATAGAAATATTTATAGAAATTTAATAGCAACAGAAAATACTAAGACTATAATTTTAAGTAAATTAAGAAAATTTAGAACTATATATTCCATATGTTCAGAATTTTGGCAAGATATATGTATGTAGAAAAATATCTTTTGTAAAAAAGCCAATAGTGTTTATCTTTGAGTGATAATTATTTCTAATTACTTAGAAAATATTTGTATGAAATTTCCAAATTCTATCTAATAAACACATAGTTATAATCAGAATCAGGAAAATATTTATTTGACTTGAATGCTTCCTCTTCTGTGATATTTCCTAATCCCTAGGACTAGAAATTTTCCCTTGCATTTATTTGCACCTCATGTAAGGACTATATTGTATACTTCCTGTACTATAGTTATTTCTGTACCACTTTGCTAGAATATAATCTACTTGAAGGAAGAGCACATAACACTTTCAAGTTGTCTAGAGCATCTTACAAGTACCCTACACATAGAACACATCAAGAACTGTTCATTTAACAAATATTTACTTAAGCAATTTCCATTTGGAATATCTTTTCTGGTAACCCACCACACTTTAAAAATTTCCCTTTAAGGGCCTCTCTAGTGGTGCAGATGGTGACCACAGAGCTGTGAAGGTGTCCGTAGCCTCTGCAGTGCCGGTTTGATCCCCCCTGGCTGCGGAAATGCCCACATGGGCCGGCAGACCTCTCCTGTCTCGCCCGCTGCTCCCCTCAGCAGTGTATTTCGGTCAGTCTTCCTGTTCTGTTCCCAGCTCTGTCTCTGGTGAATCCTCTCACCCTCCCACACCTCTGGCCTGTACCCCAGTTCTTGTATAAATAAATCTTAAAAAAAAAAATCCCTTTTACCATATATGGTAAACATGTATTTACACTGTATATATAAATTTACTACAAAGCCAGTGAAGGTTTTAAGAGGACAAAACAAACCAACAAACAAAAAACCCCACCAGATAACTAATTTTCTATATTCTTGTTTCAGAATACAGGCTATGAGAGTGATGAGATGAATAGGAAGACTAAGACAGCCTCTTTAATTCTTTGAAGCAGCCTCTTCCCCCACTAACTTTTTTGTCTAAAAACATGGTCTAAACTGCAGAGCTTAGAACTGGGCTAGATTTAAAACAATAATTATATCATGTAATTGGTCTTTTGCATTTGATTCTGATATAATAATGCTTTATATTACCTGGAACTTCACCTATAGAAAAATTTAAACATCAATTTTAAAACTTACAGAAAACTTAAAAACAACAGTTACATTGAAAACTTTATTTCTCCTTTATTCTTTTATAAATGTACTATGGGATATGTGTCATTGAACTTGACTCAGGAAAACAAAGGATAGAAGATTACTTACTGAGTACCACTACCACTGTATATTAATTATTTCACATAGAGAATCATATTTAAACCTTATATAATCACTGCAAAGTTGGTGCTTATTATCTCCATTTACAGATCAGAATAAATGAGGTTATATTTATTTCACTGTAAGTGAAATAATGAAATGTCACACTTTGGCTGTATTCATAATTTAGACATGCAAGATAAGAGGTGGCAGGCAGACAGACAGAGATAATAGAGACTAAGATAATGTAAATACATGGAACAAAGATTGGAAGCAAAGTCTTCACAATGGAGACTGTTCTGCTCATAGCAGAATATTTAGACATCAAGATGGTAATTACATGATGTTAGCTAATGCTACAGTGGTAATCAATTTGCTATATATGTATCAAATCAACATGCTGTTCATCTTAAATTTACACATTATATGTTAATTATATCTAAATGAAGGTAGGAGAAAATCTGTCTAAAACCAAAGCTTTAATTTAATATGATTTCTAAATAATGTGATACATTCTTCTTACCATGGTGCCTTTTGCAAATTGCTAGCATTAAAGCTTGTTTCATTAGAGGGGTTAATACAACAGAGGTGTGGTTGCCAGTTGAACTTCCTCATCACTAGTCAAGGAAATGAATGAAGGGGACCTCAGTGCAAGACTACAGGACATGATGGTGATTCTTGAAAACTGGAAAGCACATGCCTGACCCTTAGGTAGAATCCCCCTGTGCAGTATCAATCTATTTCAACATCTGGGACAATGGGTTCAATTGTGCCTCATGATTTTTCAAGGGAAGTCAGAAATAAAGATTTTTATATTAAAAATATTACTCATCAATTTTGGAAACCAATTTAATTTTTATTTCATTAAATTATATTTGCATTATAACACTGTATGAGCTTTTGGTTTGCATCATTAAAAATCTATGTAAGTGATACAAAGTAAGGTTGTCAGTCACACCTGTTTGGCTATTTTGTATCCTTTGTGTTATATAGTAGGTGTTTAATGCCTTATGCTGAAACATTATAAAATCCAACAGCAGATAAGAAAACATTGTTAAGATTAGCTGTCAAGCATATATTAATTTAGCATAGGGTATTGTAAGCATAAAGAAGTTGAAATCGCTGTTGGAACTATCTTGAGCCTTCAGTGTTAGTCTTGATTTTTCTTATTTATTACACAAGGAATAAATTTATACTATACATAATATAAATTATATATAGTAGTATATATCATAGCCAATATATTATTACACAACAAAAATATTATTTTTATATTACGTTTACTACAAATTAAATAAATTTTAATATTATTGTTTGCAGATTGTGTGATACCAAGGATCCCCCTAAATTTCAATCACTCATAGTCACACAGGGCTTCAGAGTTCTTTTTATACATTTTTGAATTTTTTGTGTATTTTGATTACACATTTTGGTTCTGTTCTACACCATTTCATGTGTGTTGTTTCCAAGATTTTGCTATTATAAAAGGGCTATCCTTAACATATTTGTGTATAGATCTTTGTGTGAATCTTTAATAACTTGGTGTGAAAAATTCTAGGAGAAGTAGATATTTTGACTGGGTCAAATATCACAATGGATTTCACAAAAAATTGCCTTTTCCTTTTTCCCACCCAATCTCTAAACTCTGGGTGTTTTGGTGCTGGGTGTGGTGTGGTAACCCTCATCTTCAGAACCTGCACCTCTGAGTTATATTCAATGTTGTAAACCTACATGACCTCAATAAAAAATAATGCAATAAAAAAATTCTCAGAGACACAAGCTATTTACTTCACTGAAATATGAAGAGATGAATGGGAGGTTTATGGGTAACAAGATGAACTGTTTTAAATATTTGACAGTCTTGGTTGTAAAAGGCTTTTGGCCACTTGCTGGGCATTTTTCAGTGATGGCTTTACCCTGAATAGTTTTGCTGCCCAAGCAATATCACTGGATCTTTTCATTTTTCCTTCCCTTCTCTATTTATTATCTCACCATTCTCATTCCAAAAACCAAAAAACTAATTTAATGTCATGAAGAGTCCTTTTACCTCTCTTTTTTTTTTTTGCTTGACCAGGCTCTTAGTTTCTGTCTGATGAGGCTTATCAAGTTATATTGCTAAAGAAAGAGAACAATCTAGGAGAAATTCCAACCAAATACTAAAACTACTTCCTTCCAGCTCTTCAGGATTGAGAAATAATGCTGAATTAGCATCTTTTCTGTTGTTTTGCATCTCTTTATAGAACATGTTTGCTCATATTTAATTCATTAAGAAACAGAGACCATGATTCCCAGAATTACTAAGAGAAAGTAATAACTTTTTCCTCATATTGGATTTTTAAATTATCTTGTTTGGGGAAAAATTTAATATAAAATTTGCAAAGATTAACTAGAGTTCATGTATACATCCTCAACTGGCTTTCCCTAATGTCATCATTTTGCCTGACCATGATAAGAAAGTAACATTGTTATAATACTACTAACTAAACTACAGATTTTATTCTAAAGTTTACTTTTTCTTCCCACTAATAACTTTCATCTGCTCCACGATCAAATTCAATATGCCATGTTGCTTTCAGAACGTTAATTTTATAGAAACTGCTCATTCACGACATCCACATCAGTATGGGATTGTTAAATCAAGTGCACCATTATTTCTGCTTGGTGACTAAAATGACAGCCACTGTCACTCTTGAGCATCATTTACAAAAATAGGGTGTGTGGTTGTCATGAAATAATGACCCCTCCCTTCTCCCAGGTGCAAAGATTCTGGGCAGGTAGGAACATCACCCTCACACTGAGTAAAATATTTAGTTGAGTCACAAACCAGCTCTCAGAAAGTTACTGGTTTATGGTAAAAGATTTGGAATTAATTTTCATTGCATAGAAGAGAAACAACATATGAAATCTCATGATAACTTTATACTTCAAAAAATACATATTTAAGAACCAGTCTTATGTTTTCTGACAACTGAAATTTAGCATATTGCTCAGAAAATATTTATTATAGGTTAATATATAATCCTAAATTCTTTATGTTATGTATCTGATGTTCTTACCAAGTTAACCTGAATTTAGAAGAAAACAAAGCAAAACAAAACAAATACTTCCTTCTAAAACCCTTGAGAATAATTTCAAAACTTCAAAAGCCAGTTGTGGAAAGCATTGGTTAAAACATGGGTATACTCAAAGATGTAACATACTAATAGATGTGCACCTTATGCCTGTAATAGGGAACATGGCTTGCAGTGTTTACCAAAGATAAATTGACAACAGAACCAATTTTTAAAGCATACTAACTTCTTAAAGAGAATAAAATTTGATAAATATTTGTCAACATATTTACTTATTGGCTCCAAACAGAACAGAAACTCAGAATTCTTTACTTCAAATTTCCACTCCTATAGGAATTCTTTACAATGAAATTATGAATATCTACTTCCAAAAACTCGTACAGGTACATCCTTCCACTGCTTGAAATCTCTAGTTATAAGAAAGCAAGCCTCTGATCGTAGCGTGTCTGAGGTCCCACTTTTAACAGACTTCAGTCACTCCCAACTCACTCCTCCAAGGTGGAACAGAAACTTCCATGGGGTGGTACTTCATGTAGCAAGCTGAGGCTTTATTTGAGATCAGAATTCCTAGTTTATTGGTCAGCGATATTAAGGATGTTGTTTACAATAATTTCTCCCCAGGCTTCCAGCAAAATCTCTGACGGCACTAAATATAATCTTAGTCACACTCTTGCTTTCTCAGAAAATTTTTTCAAGAGGGTGGAATGATGAGGTAAGGAGAACGCCCTAAGCATGAGAATGTAGGCAGGTATAGCAGGTTTGACAGCTGTCTCACTAATTCTGAGGTAAGGAAAGGAAATTCCTGCCCTGTACACACCTCATGGAATCACAGATTTACAAAGACAGTTCAAAAGAACTACTTTATTTTTGAAAAAAAGTCCCCTGTTACTCACTAAGAGGAATCCCATAGCAAACTGCTGATAGTTTGTATCACTAGAATAATCATCTGCCTCAGGTAATCCAAGGGGGGAATCCAAGGGGAGGATACAAGAACTGTGATGACCAAGCATTTTAAGAACATATTTAAACAGATAGTAAGAGAATTCCCTTCTTTACTGACACAGATTCTTAAAACCCTTCCCTGGTCTCACTCATATCTAGAAAACTTAAATAAGGGACCAGAAAGTGAAAATCAAAATCAACAAAAACTATGAACCAGAGACACAGAATGGGGCGTTTGCAATTGTATGGGGGAATATTTGAAATATATAATTTTATATTCAATAATTCTCATTTTAAAATTCAGTAATTCACAAATACACTAATAGTTTAAAATAATTAAATGTATAAACTATTTCCTTTGAAATGCTCCTTTTCAATGTTCATCTTACTTTAGAATGATCTTTTTCTTCCATGAGATTAAAAAATCAAAAGTAAGGGGAAAATATAATGTGTATATAGATATGGGTGTTACCTATAAGCAAATGCAATTAACAATACAATTTATTCAAAACCTGTAAGATTTTAAAAGCACTGAAATGTCTAAGATGGAAAATCTGGAACTATACTGTGGGATATGGTCATAGGGATCCTGTGGAGCTACAGTTGGGAGTGTGACTTTGGGGTGAGAGAAGCACAAGGACAGCAAGGGCCAGCAACACAGAAAGACCCATCCCAGTCCTCCCCATTGAATCTCCTTATTAGCAAAGCAGACATGAATGACTGCCCTCCACACCCCCATATGCCTACACGCCCACTCCCATAGCTGGCTTCCTCAAATCCACTCTGATTTTCTGCTGTTCTTCTATAACCACTTCTATCCTTTCAGATTTCCCTTCCTACTTATTTGAACTATTTCATTTTATCTAAAACCAAGGGAAGGTGAGACTGGTGGAGCAGGATGGAGGATTACTAGGGTTTTGGTGGTGGGCATGGTGTGAAAGCAAACAATTATAGAGGTCCGTAACCTATAAAATAAATACAATTATGTAAACCAACTTTCCCTCAATCAACACACTTGGGGAAAAAAATAAGTATGGCTTGGGTGCAAGAGGAAGAGAAACCATACCAATTATCTGCTTTGAATTACACCTGGGCAGGAGCAGGCAATGGCCCATCTCTAGAATCTGGACATAACTGAAGAACTAATAGCTTGGTTCCATTTCTTACATCTACCCCTTAACCTGAGAAACTGACTAAATCCTTTAACAAAGGAAATAAAGAATGCTAAGAGCGCTTCCTCTTGTCCCTATTGATACTCTCCTTCCATAGAACATTTCTTCTAAAGTCTGTCATATATACGGTAAAGCTAAAGAAAACTTCCTCAGTATTGCTTCTTTCTCAAAACCACTATCTTTTCTGCTTAATGTAAGAAATGTACCTGCATCCTCAGTTTTTACACCTCTCATTTCTCCCCAATCATGGCAACTTGGTTTGCAATCTCAAGCTCACTAAATCAATACTCAGCAAAACATTAGTGTCCCCTTATGAGCAAATCTGGTGGTCTCTTTCCAGATTTACCTAAATTTTAGAGCAATTGAATATCTGAAGATTTATTCCACAAGATTTATTCTTGCTTTTTTGAGCCACACAACCATTTTCACCAAGGCGCCCTTTTAATCTGCCTATGGATTCTCAGACACTGCTGCCTGTGCCAGCTTTGCAACCCTTTAATTTGGAGATTGCCTGTGGCTATTTTTTTTCTACCTTCACAACATATTTTTTAGAAGTGATCTCATCTTCTCCTATAGATTAGCTAAAATGTTCAGCTGCAAGAGAAAAAACAACAAATCACAGGAGATTCAATAGGGTTTTTCTTCCTGCCATGCACCAAGTGAGTCAGGTAGTTGCTGGTACTATTTAGAGACTTGAGGTGTAATGAAAATTTTCTCATCTTTTCTAATGATAAACAATACTACTGGTACACATTATCTTTTCTACAGTGCAAGATGGAATATGAATAAAACAGCAAAAGTGAGAGAAAGGAAAGTCTTAATCTTGAGAGTAAAGACTTTTCTATGAATAGGAAATACCTATTTTCAAGGGATTCTGGGAAAGTATCATTGGAATAAAGGTATGGAAATGGGTATTAAGTAAATCAAGCTACCATAAAAAACTTAATCATCTTTCAGGCTCCAATGGAAATGATTCTTGTTGTGTAAAACATTATATGATCCTTTGCATGCAGAAAATTAGCAATTTGAATATATCCCTTTTAGATTGTGTCACAATATACTGTAATATTTGTTGAGGTGTTCATCATTGAAACCCCTACCATTAATCCCCAGTTAGATCATGATCTTAATAATCGTGACCAGTATTAAATATCTCAATGGACTTATAATTCATCAGTGCTTGGCTCAATGAAAAGAATATATATCTATATTTGTATATACTCTATATCTATATTGATGCTTATGCATACTTTCATATATAAGATAAATACTTTTACATAATTATGTATGTAATTTGGAAAGCAAAATCGAATATTGGATAATAAATATCTGAATTCTAGTTACAGCCACTGTTGTTGATTATTGCTATGTTGATTATTCATACCTAGAAAATGTTTTGACCTATACTCAACAAATGTACACATTTTTGATATTAGAGTCTACTATGGTCTTTCTTAACTCCAAATTTAGTGGTGGTGTGATATTTCATCCGGTTTAAGTGTACATATTTTATTCTGTTCATTTTGTATTTGACTTCTCTTTTTTATTCTCATCATAGTGGCTTTTGTTGTTTTGATCTACCTACTCTTTACAGACTACAGAAATCATACAGCAAATCCAGCAGTCATTCTGTGACATAAGAACTACTGCTTGTCTGCAGCCTTTGTTTGATATGAATACAAGTTTCTGAATAATTTTTTTCTGAGCAGATGTTTGCATTCTCTTTATGGAGAGAAGCACAAATGACTGAGCATTTCCAGAAAGTGAAGTAGGAAGTAGAGAAAGGAATAAGGTATATTTTAAACAGAAACTTGCAAAGCTGACAGTCTTTTTAAAACAATTTTCCATTTCATTTATAGTCTTACATCCAATCTGCCATATATATTTTTTGTAACATTGTCATCAATGTGGTGGAAAACTGTCTCCTAATGATTTATTTCATTTGTATCTACATTTTATACTTTTAATATTAACATGGCTTGAAAGTAAAGTGCCAGGTATATACACTTACAGTTTTATGTTTATGCCAAATTAATGTCTTATTCAGGAATATCCACTGCTTTTTTTTTTTTTTTTAAGCTGGAGTGTTGTAGAAACATAATGATTATTTATTTTAAATACCGTAAATCTTGAAATGTTTTTTAGAGAAAAATAGTTTCTTGTTTTTGTATAACTCAAGAAATAGTATATTGTCAAAAATGTACTATTTTGAGGGGAACAAAAAAATAAAATATATATGAAATGGAAGAAATAATATATATTGTCAAAATGTTATGTGAGGAGGTATATATGACAATTATTTATATTAGTGATTTTGTATAATATAGATATATAGATAACAATAAGTATCCTACTAATTTGATTTCTTTAGAAAACCCTTAAAATATGTAAGTATAAAACAATACAGGAGTTCCTTGTGAGCAAGAATTTTGAATTTGCTATTGGCCTGACATTTTTCTCCATGAGTAAGACAAGAATCATTTTTCTTAATTTGTATGGTTGTCTCTTATTTATCATATACGTCTCTTCCCAAATCTCATCTCCTTCTAAATGCCCTTTCAGATTACCTTCCATAAATATCCCCCCACTCAAAACCAGTGGTTCTTCACCCCATTAGTCTGTTTTACTTCTTTCTTGAGACTTATCTCAGGTGCAGTAAAGAAAGAACGAAAAGCAAAATCGTGGCTATTACTGAACTTCTTCTTCCTCTGCTGAACATCTTCTTCTGCTGTACCTGGAAGGTAGACACTTGTTTTTCCAGACTCCCTTGCAGCTAGTCAGCTAGGCAGGTCCATGGAACTCAGTTCTGTCTATTAAGAGGAATGGTGTCCAGGGTTCCTTGGAAATATATATAACTTCCTGTAAAAGTAAAAGGTACAGGAAAAAGACTCTCTTGACCTCAAATGAGATGCCAGGAGCTCCAGATTCCATCTTAAGCACTTAAAGATAAAAATTATAAACATTGAAAGTCATCAGTGGAAAGAGGAAAAATATCTGAGCTCTGAGGTCACTGATTGCCTAATCGTACCTGATATTGCTCTTCTCTGAATTCCTTGTCCTATAAAACTTATCCTTATAATTTAAGCCATTGCTGTTTGGGCATTGTGTTATCTGTGGGCCATTGAAATTCTCAAAGAGGGCCTCCCCGGTGGCGCAGCGGTTGAGCGCTGGGTTGCAAAGCTGCCTGCAGCCTCTGCAGCACCGGTTCGATTCCCGGCTGCTCCCCGGCCACCAGAGGAGGGTTCCACATGGCGCGCAGACCACTCCTGCCACCCACTGCTCCCCTCAGCAGTGCATTTCGGTCCTTCTGCCTGCTCTGCTCCCCGCTCTGGCTCTGGTGAATTCTCTCACCCTCCCGCGCTTCTGACTGTACCCAGTGCTTGTATAAATAAATAAATCTTAAAAAAATTAAAAAAAAGAAATTCTCAAAGAAACATGAAATGATTTTATTAATTAATGAATTTGAATCTTGTCTATTGTCTGTCTTTTAAACTGTAAGCTACAAGAGGGTAGAGATCTTCTTATTTATTTCAATGTACTATCTTCTACATTTGTAGCAGTGCCTGGTATATAGAAAAAATTCGATGAAGTTTCCCTGGATGAATGGATGACAAGTGAATGTAAATGAATGACCCTAATTCTATTTTATATAGTACTAGGATACATGGGGAAGTTATCAAAGGGCTAGGATACTATAGGAACCCATACACTTACTATGCCGGGAACTCATCTCTTAAAAGGAAAAGGTTTAGCCTCCTTATTCTATTAAATGGCTTCTATATACTTTTGCCAGGAACCAAGTTATTTTTCCAGATGTATCATTCTAAAAATCTCATCAAAGCCTGAACTTCAACCTAACACCCACTATTTACAGAGATAACAGAAAGCATCCTTAGATTTTTCCAGAACTTTAGAATATTGATTTCAGTGATTTCATATTTGGATGTATTATTGGGAGTTTTTTAATTCAGACAAGTGTTATAAAATAAAAATATTGTGTGAGTCACATATATAATTTTACATTTTCTAGTAAACATTTAAAATTAAAAAAAGTAAATATGAATACTGTGATGATTTAACCCAATATATTCAAAATATTTTATCATGTAATATTGGTCAATATGTGATTAATATATAAATTATTCATGCAATGATTAACAATTTTGGAGTGTAATTTAGTGAGCACTTTATTTTACAGTGTGTTTCAATTCGGGCTAGTCACATCTCAAATCACATATGACTAGTAGATTTACACGAAGTCATTTTTCAAAATAAATCTCCTTCTCTTGAGCCCTGTGCACAAGTCTGATTTAATAATTAAACACTTTAAAATGGTAGGCTGTGTGTTAAGTACTGAAACTGCACAAAGAGAAAAGCCAACATTAGACCCCTGCCCCCAAGGAGCATACAGTATTAATAAATGTATTCACAGAAACAAATAGGTCATTCTGTTACAGAGCAGGGTGAGGGACACCCCAGAATCCCCAAACCTGCCTGCTCTAAAAAGATTCTGCTATCTGCCACATCAAGAAAAGACATACTTTAGTGCATAAGACCTTTAATAGAAAGGAATTTTAATGCAATTAGCATGCAATAAAGAGAAGGGAAAGAATAGATAAAATAGTTTTCACAGGAAACACCCTAAGTTATTTATCCCATCATGTGTAAATGCCCAGCAGGACTGCTAGGGCCAAAAAGCTTGCCACAAGTCTAAGGCACCTTCCCATCGGAAAGCGTTAGAAGGGACCAGACAAGTCTGGGACAAAAGAAGCAAATTCAAAATCAAGATAAAGGCTGCCATTGTCAAACTTCCCATGGGTCTCTCACTGACGTCTGTTTTAAGTGTCTCCTTTCATGTCTACCAAGTCTCTGGTGCAAGCCAAAGGGTGAGAGGCAAGCACAGCTTCTTCCCGTGTCTCCCTGCTCCATGTGCTTCCTCCAGGTCTCCTTCTTGCCTCCACCCTGCTTCCTTCCTCCTCTTTGGCTTTGTCTCCTCCTGCTCATCTCCGCCCTGGGCGGGGCAGAGCATTTACTTCCCTTCCCCTGGGACCACCCTGTTACAATTCTCTAAATTATGTGAAATATTGTAAAGGAGAGGTGCATGGGATATCATAAGACTGCTAGAGAGCATTAGTTAGGAGGGAGATGGTTAGAACAGGCCTCCGAAAGGATGAGATGTCAAGCTTAACTTCAAGGAATAAAGAGAGCTCGTCTTGGTGAAAAATGGGAGAAAGGGGGATTCAGGGTAGAGAATCATCACTGAGATTAAAATAAATTCACAACTGGGTCTTCCTGGTGGCGCAAGGGGTTAAGCACCGCACTATGAAGCAATCCACAGCCTCTGCAGCGCGAGTTCAATCCCCGGCCAGGGAGAAATCCACATGGCGAGGCAGACCTCTCCTGTCTTGCCCTCTGCTACCCTCAGCAGTGTATTTCAGTCAGTCTGCCTGTTCTGGTCCCCACTCTGTCTCTGGTGGATCCTCTCACACCCCGCATCTCTGGCCTGTACCCCAGTTCTTGTATGCATAAATAAATAAATTTTTAAAAAATAAATAAATAAAAATAATGACTATCATACTAAATATAGAGTTCCAGAGGAGTGGAGTGCAAAGAGAAAAAGAGAGAATCTAATCAGAGGTCATGTCCAGCGGCACTCTGGTCATAAAAAATGTTTCCCTTCCTTCCTCACTTCTATGATGTTATGAAGAACAGTTCTATTACTATCTCACTGAAGATTTCCATTGCTACTGCTCACTCTACTTTCTCCATTGCTGTAACTATAGCATATAAAATTTTGACCCTGGCCACAAGCTACATTCATTTTATCATTCCTTGGTTAGCCATTCCTATTCTCATCATTTCAATTCTTGTCTCTATGAAGATAATATTTAAAGTCTAATGCCAACCCTGACCTTTTGTCTTATATCACTTATTGTGAAAATATAATTAAAAGCAAATTTTTCTCCCCGCCTAGAAAACCTCTCCACAAAGGTAGAAGAAAGAGAAAATAACTTTCTTACGGGCTAAATATCAAACCAGAATGTGATACCCAGGCAATCAGCGAAGAGACTGTAAAGACAAAAATAATCTTACTCTTTCCTGTAGCTATGCAGATACAACCCATTACATACATGTTTTCAAGATAAACACTAGCCAGTCTCAAGTAAGAGGATTTGACAATACCCTTTGTCACTTGTAATTTATTCTAACTTTACCTGGTAATTGAGGTGGCCATCTGTGTTAGCTAATTAGCTTCTAATGAGCTTTAGTCCAAGAAAAAACAAGCCTCTCATCTCTTTATGACAAGAGGTAGTTTCGTAACTTAGAGTCAGCCATCACCTAGCTCCAAGTCATTCTCCCAGCCTCCAGAATTAAACTGGGGGATAGGGGCATAGCTTCCTTGATGCCTGCATTTCAAAGAGAGACACATTCGTAGGTCATAAAGCTGACAAAAGACATAAGCAGTTTCCGAAAAGATTTATATACATTTAACAGATGGAAAATTTTCTAAAATAAAAATTCATAAGTTTTCTAAAAGAAAAGGCTCGGAGAAAGGCACGGGGTGGGAGATATGTCTTCTCTATTTTTCAATAGGGAGAATAAAGTGTCTTATTTTTTACATACGCATGATTTCTCCATGGTATCACTACTCAAATGAAATGCATTCTGAAATCTAGTTTATTATCAGATCTCCTATCCAAATTGATTTCTTCATTTCTGCCAATAATTTTATTTCTTTCCCAATATCCAAGATTGAAATCTCAGAATAGAGTCAACTTTGAAGTAACTCTTAATCTGCTACTGAATTATCAATTGCTCCCTCTCAGTTATACTTTTTTTCAACTTTTTCATTGAGAGAGTTATAGCCTCACCTCATTTCTAGGTTATGCAATAGTATCCTAAATTGGTGTCTTGCTTATATTTTCTTCTCATTTAATTTTGCACCATACACTTCTGCTCCCTAACTGATGTTCACAATCATTAGCCATCCTTGTTCAAAATCTACCATTGTTTTTAGTAACTGAGGAAATTGTCATCCTTATTTTGACACTAAGAATTTAACTTGGTCTTTCTGTATATTTCATACCAATGTAACTATTCAATTTAAGTCCAAGTCTTTCTTACTGATAATCAAACATATCATTGAGATATCAAGAGATTTGGATAGGCAGGCAGGGCAGAGGCCCCCATTCACGTAAAAACACCAGCACAAACAAATGCCAAGAAGAAACAGGCCTTGTGGCACCCTGCTGTGCAGACAAGGCAACCCACTGCTGTGCAAATACAGCAGCCTGTTTTGCAGTCACTACTGTGCAGATATAGCAAGTCAGCATGGAAAATTCACCAGCAGATAAACCTTAGACATGGGCACTTCAACAGTGTCCCATTTGGGCCCTCTCCCTGTGGCAGGGAGCTTTCCTATGCTTAAATAAACCTCCTGAACACACTCCTTGTGGTTCATGTCCTCACTCTAGGGTAGGAGGCAAGAGCCTGGCCAAGATCAGGCGACTGCCTTGCAGTGTGAATTTGGATAGTTCAGCTGGGATTCAACACTTGGAGGGTTGCATAAAACACAGATTGTGAATATTCTCTCTCTCTCTCCTATAGGCACCTGCACCTTCTATAGAACCTTCCTCCACATTTTTCAGACACCTGTCAGTGACTAGCATGACCACCAATCTTACATCTTAGCTGACAGGTATGTTGGATTGTTTTTATACAATCCCCCTTCCCCACCCCTGGTCTTTGTGGGGAATGTTGGTTATCTCTCACTCCAATTTCTTTTCAGTGTCTTCTACTGCTGCAGTTCATCTGGGTGCTGAGGACTAGACACCCTTCCTGTACCCACCCTCTTTTTTTTTTTTTTAAGGTTTATTTATTTATGCATACAAGAGCTGGAGTACAGGCCAGAGGTGTAGGGGGTAAGAGGATTCACCAGACACAGAGTGGGGAA
The DNA here is from genome assembly GCF_014898055.3 of Talpa occidentalis. Lineage (NCBI taxonomy): Eukaryota > Metazoa > Chordata > Mammalia > Eulipotyphla > Talpidae > Talpa > Talpa occidentalis. The sequence goes on along the minus strand of NW_023602073.1, from coordinate 74,023,507 downwards.
CAGAACAGGCAGATTGACTGAAATATACTGCTGAAGGGAGCAGTGGGTGAGTCAGGAGAGCTCTGCTGTGCCGTGTGTGTAGCTCCCTAGCTGGGGATCAAACTCGTGCTTCAGTGGCTGTGGATAGTTTCATAGTTTGCGTCTTAACCCCTTGCACCACCAGGAAGGCCCATCACCCTCTTCTTTCTATCATGATCAGATGTCCTTTTTGCCAGGCCCAAAATATTTCCTTCTTACCTGACCTTCTCTATTCAACTTGAAAGCCACCCTCTCTTTCTTATCTCCATTGTGCTATCCCTTCACCCTCACCCTTTTGTCCATTTTGTTCCCAGTGCTGACACTGCACCCATATTTGCAGGGGAAGCCCTTGCTGCCACAGCACAGTAGTCTTACCGGTTGAGACATTTCTCTCCTTTCTTCTTCCTATATCCTGGGCTCAGAACCTCTGTCACATCTTCCATTGTCCCCCTAAAATAGGGCTCCATTCTTATAATGAATATTATGTATATAAGGCTCCATCTACATCACCTGGGTTATGGCCACAGCCCAGTGGGTTACTGTCCTTGGACATACAACTTTGATTGTCTTGTTGATTTTGTTGTATGCTGAGACTTCCAGAGACCAGACTATGGGGGTGGATACAAATTCAGACCATAGTGGCATTTTATCCTCCTTGGCTGGTGATCCTGGCACTTTATTGGGTGACTGATTCTGAGGACACTTCCCTTAAAGCCATGATTCTGAGACAACTGTTATTTTGCTTTCTCTGTGAAACCACGACTCATTTTCAAGTCCAGGCCAATTGGGTGCAGGCCAATTTTTTTTTGCCTCAAGAGTGACTCCTAAAAAGTCCCAGAATGTTCAACCACCAGCTAAGGGTGGAGAGCTCAGCATAGTCAGGGTGGATAATCTTGCCAACACCCTTCCTCCAGAGGCAAGAAGCTAGCCACCCAGATGTTCGAGGTCCTCTCAGGCTGGAGGAAACCCCAAGAATAGGTGGAGATTCAGGAAAGAGACACCTTCCCTTTTGTTCTCATTTCAGATGGGTAACAAACCATCTTGGATCTGTGGTCCTGTAGTCCTGTAGTCTACTTGAATGTATCTGAGACATCAGGATTCCTTTGATCCCAAACCCTGAGGAAAAACCCATGTAATAGCCTCTACAACACACCATTTGTGCAGTAAGGAAACGTAATGGGGAATGGAGGCTGGTATAGGATCTCAGAATAATCAAAGAGGTGATGATCCCTATTTACCCATAGCCCCCTGCTCTTCTACCATTCTCTCCCAAATCCCAGTGGGTACCTTATGATACACTATTATAGACCTCAAGGGCACGTTCTTTTGTGTACCCTTGCGTCCTGACTTCCATCTTCTGTTTGCATTTGAGGACCCCTCTAAGGGGGACATCCCATTGACCTGGACAGTTCTCCTTCAGTTCTTCTTGGACAACATCCATCTCTCTGGTCAGGCTTTGGAATGAGACCTGTCTGAGTTCACTAGCCTCTTAGTTACAGTGCTCCAATGTGTGGATGACCTTGTCTGTGTTCCCACTGAGGAGACCTGACAGACAGAGATAACTAACCTCTTAAATTTGTTAGCTTTTAAAGAATATAAGGTCGACTGACCAAAAGTTCAGCTTTGTCAAAGTAGTTCTCTTAGAGGGGACCAGAAAACTGAGCAAAAAAAGGACACGTTCTATAACTGCTTTCCCACTCCCTAAGACATTCTGCCAGCTGTGGGAATTTGGGGGCATTATGGGATTCTGTCAGCTGTGGATGCTAAGATATGGGGAAATGGCTTGCCCCTTTACCAACTCATCAAAGGTGCTCAGGCTGTGAATACCCACCTTCTGATGTGGGAACCAGAAGCTGAGCAGGCTTCTGTAACAGTTAAAACAAGCTTTTCAACAGCCCCTTGCTCTGAGTCTCCCCATCAGAAAGACTTTGATCTGTTTGTCACAGAGGAAAAAGGGATAGCCTACAGAGGGGCCCACCCCCCCTAGCTACAGGGTATGTTAGCAAGGAGCTGGACTTGGTGGACAAGGTTGGCCTGTCTATTTGCAGAGAGTCACAGCCATGACACACCTGATTCCTGAGGCTCTCAAGTTAATGCCCAGGAATGATCTGAGAGTCCACACCACCCATGGTGTAGCTGGCTTACTCTCCTCTAAGGGTAACATTTGGCTTACAGATGCCTGGCTGCTGAAACATGAGGCCAGTATGATGGAAGGGTCCTCCATTAAATTTAAAACCTGCTCTATCCTAAGTCCTGCCACCTTCCTTCCAAGCTTGGGCACAAAAACTGAGAAACCTGAACATGACTGTGGCCAGGTAATCCAGGCCACTTATGTAGCACATGGTGACTTGCAGGAGTATCCCTTGGAGGACACTAACTGGATCTTCTTCAATGATGACCGCTCCTTGGTGGAGCATGGGGTGAGGATAGCTGAGACTACAGAGAGCCAGCCACTCCCTGCAGAATCCAACTAGCTGAGCTCATAGCACTAATCCAAGCTCTGAAATTGAGTAAGAGCAAAAGAACAATGTCTACACAGACTCAAAATACATGTTTCTCATTCTACATATTCGCACCAGCAAGTGGAAAAGAGATAGATTTTCTCACACCAAATGGATGTCCTATCAAATACCACAGGGATCTCAACAGATGTGAGGGCTGTTTGCCTCCCACAGGAGGTGACAGTCATTCACCTCTGGGTTGGGAATGACAAAAGCGGGAGGATGAGGTGGTACAAGGCAACCGCTGGGTCAATCAAGAGGCAAAGGCGGCTGCCTGACACCTTTTCAAGGTGGGTAGATGCTTTCCCTGCAGGACTGAAAAGGCTGTGGTTGTAGTCAAAGTGCTCCTACTGGAAATTTTCCTTCACTCTGGACTCCCTCAAGTCTCCAAAGTGATAAAGAGCCTTTATTCACAGCCACAGTTGCCCTGAGGGTTTTAAAGTCTCTGGACATAGACTTCTACCTGCACTGTGCCTGGATGCCCCTGTTCTCATGTAAAGATTAGAGGATGAATGGAATTATCAAGAGCCAGCCACAGAAGCTATCCCAAGAGACCTACCTTCCTTGACTTTATCTCCTTCCTATCATCCTGCTGTGCCTTAGGGTTAGCCCTTGGAGAGACTGAGTCCTTTTGAAATCTTTTTTTTTTTTAATTTGTTACATTTTTAATTTATTTAATTAATGTTATACTAGAGTCTCTTGCACTTTTATTTATTCACCACTAAGTATTTCTTTCCCCCCCTTTTTTATTTTACATATATTTTTACATCATTTTTCATTTTTGCAGAATGTATGCCTTTTCATCTTGGTTATATTCCCCAGGATGGCTTTTCCTCACAAATGATTTCCTCCTGAGGAAAGAGCTGCCTGGTAAAGGATGTCATCTCTCTAGCACAATTCCAGGAAGCTCTGAAGTAATCAAGCATAGTCCCCTGTGAACCTGGGGAGCCTCTCTTCCTGATGGAGGATCTGGTGCTGGTGAAGGCCCTTTTTTCCCTCTCCTTTCCTAGACCCCAAGGGGCGCAGACCTCGTATGGTAATCCTTGCAGCACCCACAGCCACCAGGGGAAAGAAACTTGGATTCATCACACCTGACTGAAGGCCAGGAAAGCCAGGGACTCTGGTCCTGACAACCCTCCACCTCTTCTCTACTCTCCTCCTGACTATCGCTGTGAACCCTGGATGGCATCAAGTTGAGATTTACCAGAGAAACCCAGATGAAAGATAAGTAGCCTCCCTTTCAGATTCAACTCACTCAACTGTATTTGATACTTACTTCTTAGTGTTTCTGTTGGTCCATTTACTGGGAATTTGGCTACAATCTGTTTCACCCTCCAAGTGACCTGTAGGTTATAAACGCCTGAACTTGGCATAATCTCCTGCCCTTTTAATCTTTAGTTCTCTAGCCATGATGACACCTGGAAATCTGATTTTAAAATGGACCCTTGGATTCCTGCTTGGGCTGATTGGAGAGACAATAAGAGGATTAGATTAGCCAAAAATATTTCCCAGAGAGAAAACCTGAACAACTGTTTGCTGTTTCCCCAACCCTTCTTTCCAGGATGCAGAGCCCACTGCCTTTCCAGTTAATATTCATAGTTTCTCTGTCAATTGGACTTTCAAGGCATCTGGTCACCACAAACCTCCAGCCCTGTTCCAAGTCCACTGGGGTAGTATTTGGAACAAAAACATCCCTTTGTCTGGATTTAACTTAACTAACTATGAAGCCTCAAAACTCAGTTATACCATTAATGCACTGCTTTGTAACAACTGGTTGTTGGGGCTGCAACAACAACAAAAACCTATGACCTGACTCCTTTGAAAATTTCATGATCTCAAAATCCTTCCCTAACTCTGTAACAGGGTGGTCCCCAGGAAAGGGGGAAGTTCCAGGTTCCCTGCCCCACCCAAGGGAGGGTGGAGCTGAGCAGGGAGAGAAGAAGCGGCAGAAGAGACTGAGGGAGGAAGGAAGCAGGATGGAGCCAGGAGAACTGGAGGAGGCGCGTGGAGCCTAGAGACATATGAAGAAACTGCACTTGTCTTTTGGTCGTGGACTGGGTGACACAGATGTGGGTGAGACCCGTGGGGAGGTGACAATGGCAGCTTTTATCTTGATGTTGATTTTGCTCTTTTTCTTTTGGGCTTGTCTGGTTGTTTCTGACCCTTTTCTGCGAGTCCCCACTGGAAGGTGCTTTAGACTTGTGGCAGGCTTTGGGGCCTTGTTCTGGGCCGATCCCATATGGATGGAGTTTTACCCACAAGGGGATGGGTAACTTTGGGTGCTTCATTTAGAAACTAGACTCTTTGCCTTACCTGTATTGTTTCCTAGTTTTATTAAAGTTCCTTCCCATTAAAGTCTCCTATGTTTTGTGTTGATGCGGAGGATGGCAGAACCCATTTAGAATAGGCAGATTTGCGGGGTTTGGGCTGCCCCTCTCCCTGTGCTATAACAACTCTTCTATTCCCTTTAACCCACTGAGTCCCATCTTTGCCCTTGGGGAGATTGGGGGACAGGACCCTTCACAGGTATCTTCAGTAACTTCTAAAAAATGGAGACAAAGAATCTCCCCATCATGGCTGGACACCCCAGGACCCTCCAGCCCATGACAACTTCACATGGGACTTTCCTATGTGTCTCAACAGTGAACCAGGGGTTCTCAATGCTTTAGGGTGGGAACAAGTAAAATCTATCCTAAATACCAGCAGCCTATATCCCTCAGTGCTCCTGATTCTTTGGTTTGGGACTGCATTGAACACACCTCCATCCATGGCACAGATTTCACATCTATCCATATATAGATGATGTATGGCAAATAGATGAAGGTGGTTTGGATCGCTTAGCACCCTCAAATATCCAGGTTTACAACCACACACTGAACTCCCTTTCCCCACGATGGGCCAATAGGGCCCTGGGACTGATGTCACCCTTCCTCAGCCTGACAGTAGCTGTCATACCCTGGGGATGGATTTGCCTACCATGAAGCAACCATTGCTAACTTGTCAAAAGAGGTTGCTGACATCTCCTTCCATACTGGAAGAGCTCTCCAGAACATCAAAGAGTCTCTAAAGAGCCTTGCCAATGTGGTCTTCAATAACCATCTAGCTTTGGACCATTTACTGGATGGGGAAGGCAGTGCCCATACATCAACTCTAGCTCCCAGGTGGAGGAGGGTATCAGGGCCCTCTATGACAAAGCTTCCTGGCTCCATAACCTCAGAGATCAATCAGCCATACAACTCTAGGGCCAACCAAGGGCTGGATCCCATCAGCAACCTGATTTTTACTCCTTCTTGGCCCTTTGGTGGCCTTGCTTCTGTTTTTCATTCTTGGCCCTTTACTCTTTAACCTTCTGGTAAAGTTTTTCTCTTCTCATCTAGAGTCTGTAAAGCTTCAGATGATGATGCAGACGGAACTCACCATAAACCTTCCCACCCACTTTCATCTGGAAACCCAGGATAGAACCCCTGAGGAGGAATCCATTGCTGACCCCTGACAGGGCCCCCCTCCAGGCGGCAGTGTCAGAATGGTCATCACCCTTTACCCCAACAGCAGTCAGGGCTACCACTTTAGAGGGGGGATGAGATAGCTTTGGATAGGCTGACAGGCCAGAGGTCCCCACTCAAGTAAAAATACCCACAATGCACAAATTCCAAGAAGGAGCATGCTTTTTCACTAACTACCATGCAGATATAGCAAGTCAGCATGGAAAATTCCCCTGAATAGAAACTCTAGACATGAGCACTTCAAGGCAACCAATTTGGGCCCCTTCCCTGTCACAGGGAGCTTTCCTGTAGCTTCAAATTAGACTCCTGAACTCACTCCTCGTGTCCTTGTCCTTAATCTTCTTGAGCACAAGACAAGAGCTGGGCCAAGGTTCTCACCATGCTCACTTATGAACATCAGATTTTTTTGAATTAAAAAAAAATTTTTTTTTTAAAACTCCCTCAGGTGTAGTCCCCATAGAGTTTCCTTCCCCAATGCACCTGTGCACCATCACCTCAGTCCCCTGTGCTCCTCCTCCCTCCCTCTGATCCCTCTCCTTCCTCCTCCCCTGCAGGATGTCTCTGATTTATAATTGTCTGTTTATATTTTGTTGTGTTTTGAACTGTTATTATTTTTACACTGATGTCTTATTTGGTTCCCCTATATTCCTCCTATAAGTGAAACCATCCAATATTTTTCTTTTTCCTTCTAACATCAGATTTTTAAGCACAGAATTCCTGTTTCTTAATTTTCTTTCCTCTTCACTTACCTAAGTACTTGATCTATTCATGCAGCACTGCAATTATAGCATATATTGTGATTTATTCTAATGGATCTGTTTAGCCTCTCAACTTCTTAATCATGTCCCTGACAATGTGATGCCTGAAATATCATCAACGTTATCTCTAATCACATGGGTTATATAAAGTTTTCTATAAAGCTTATCTTACTTCATTTTATAACCTCTAGAAAAACTAGGGAAAAAATACTTTGCATTTTAGGATGCTTTGTTTCCATGTCAAATTAATATACCTTCCCCTGAGATTTATATTTATAAATAATACACTTCATGGACAACTGACATTCCCAGAGTTGAATGGTTGCCTCCATTAACTGTCCAATAAATATTTACAATCCTGATACATCTATTAAAATGATGCTCTCCATTTTCACATTTACATCGGACAAAAACACTAACTCTATAGTTACTTAACCTTGGTCAATAGTAAAGAAAAATTCCCTTCCTCAACACATGTAATTTAATCTATAATACTGAACTTATTAATTCTTTGAAACCCCATTTACAGAAAGCATTTGTTCTAATTGTAATGCAGGGACAATGTAAAATATACTTCAGTTTACATGGGAAACAATAATCTATTAAATAATCATGTAGCTTAAATAAAATAATGAATGAAAGACTGTTACAGTTTAAAACACATTAAAACAGGACATATATATATATATATATATATATGTATTTTAAAATCAAGGTGCATATGAAATTTGTGCCTGAACTGTCGATCCACTAGTAAAGTTATGGCACAATATAAATCAATTATTTCCTTTTTGAGTTAATTAAAATTGGTTAATTTTTAGGATTTACCTTCTCAATGAAGTCTTTCCTTTGCCCACTATCCAAACTGAGTCATTTTTTAGCTTAATAACATAATATTTATATTTGGAATTTGATATTTTATCTTATAGAAGTAATAAATGAATAAATGGAGAAACTTAAATTTTTAAAACCAAGCCAACCTTCAATGCCAAAAGGAATGACTTGACTTGTGATGCTCCAAACTATCAGTCCAGCTGCTTCTAGCAGCTGTTAACAGAAGCTTCACAAAGACTCATTTCTGACAGATCTGTGGGAATTATTTGGGAACCAAAAATGTACAAATGAAGACCAAGATTTAAAAAAAGCAATTGAATATATGTCAAAGATCAGTTTGGGAGTTACAAGAAAGCTAGAGAATTCCAAACTGATCTTGTCAGTCTGTGTTGCATTTCATTTGATGATCATTTGTGGCTGCTTTGTAGAGAAGCTCATCTCACCCTTTAAGAAGAAACATGCCACAATTGGAATAAATCATTAGAAGCACCAGTTGAAGTTAGACAGCAGTTAAAATTCCATGCCATCAATCCCAAGTAAGGAATATTTGATAAGATCATGCCCAGCTTATTTCTCAATGGGCATGTGAAACTATTCTTTGCATTGGACATTTAAAATTAATTAACTACAGAAACATTATTTTCTAATGTAAGCAAAAAGCTTATAAGAAGACATAAAATAAACCATATGTATCATATACTAATATTTTTGGAGTTTGTAATAAGTGTTTCCAAAAGGAGTATAACTCACTAGAATAGAAAACTGAAGAGTACATTTTTCAATAGTTTGACTGGATTTAATATTAGTAATAAACTAAAACTAAACACTTCCCAATGAGTACATGAAAACAACCATTTGATAGGAATCACTCAAGACCTGTCAGGGTCCTTCCAGGGAGACTCATTTGAATTTTAAAGCACAGAAAAACTGAAAGGTAATTGAAGAGTGTAATCTGGAAAACTAAAGCGAATTCATAATCTCTTTCTATTAAAAAAAATAAAGCAACAGTGGCTTGAATCGATTGGGCAAATCAACATTACCAGCAAAGGTACTTTGAGAACTATTTGTAACTCACACTTTGGGTCAGAGTTCAATTCAATAATGTAACAAAAATAATATTCATTGAGCTATTATATAAAAAAGCATTGTGTTAGGTACTGGGGTAATGAAAGGCCAGTAATATATCATGATATTGTAGGGAGAGAGACATAAGACTTAAAATACCACTTGATGATTTACATGATAGTGGGAGTGATTAAGTGACCAATAATGCACAGAGGGAGGTCCTTTTTTTTTTAAAGAACCAAGAGATGGGATTGCATTTGAACAAGTTATGCCTTATAAAGTGACTAAGATGTTAACAATTAAGATCAAGTATTCCAGGGAGAGGTAAAATAGGACCAAAAGTACAACACATGGAAAGCATATGCTTTAGGAAAACAATTCCATGTGGATTTGATGAGCAGCAGCGGTGGAGGGAGAAATTAAATGATTGATGGGAGGTGATGTTGGTGATTTGGAAAGAAGATTTGGGGCAGAATGACAACTGAAATTTAGATTAGCAATTTTCAGGTAAGGCATGAGGTGTGCTATATAAATGTGACATGAATTTCCTTATAACCCTCCAATTTGCAGGTATAATTGATACCCAATTAACGTCAAAACCTAAAGACCAAATTTGAGCCTTTTTCCTGAGAAACTGGCACCTCTACCCTGAGAGACTCTAGAATCACCACTGTATATTCTTTTCTAAATAGTCAGGGTATATGTGCTATATTGTTTGTAAAATGCAACTATTGGCTGTTAATGCTGTCACCTGACGACTCTGCACAGGATGACAATTCTTCTGTCAGGGCCTCCCTGGTGGTACAAGGGGTTAAGTCTCAGCACTATGAAACTATGGACAGCCACTGCAACATGAGTTCAATCCCTAGCCAGGGAGCTACCAACATGGCGCAGCAGACCTCTCCTGTCTGTTCTGCTGCTCCCCTCAGCAATGTATTTCAGTGGATCTGTCTGTTCTGCTTCCTACTCTGTCTCTGGTGAATCTTCTCACCCTACCCACCCCCCATCCTGCCGACACCTCTGACCTACTCCCCAGCTCTAACATGCATAAATAAAATAAATCTTAAAAAAAAAAGGAAGAAAATTCTTCTGTCCCTATGAATGCTTTGTTTTCTGCTGTTTCTCCATGTGGGAGCTAAGTGTCCTCCCACAGCAGTGGCTACGTATGCAGAGGGAGGTAGCGTGCTATGGGGCTATGGAATAGGAAGTCTGACATTAGGTCTGGATGAGGACAAGCAGCCAGTAAAAACTGGGAAAAACCAAAGTCTATCATTTTGTCTTTGAAGAATGAAAACAAGTTAATAAGCTGAAGAAGAAGGAAAGAACATTTCAGACAGAAATCCAATGATTTAAGTCTTTAAATATCACACTAAAGAGCATGGCTTTTATTTTCTAGCCAATAAGGAGTCATTGAGATTTCTAAATAGAAAATGGAATGATTAGATCCAAGTGTTAGAAAGAAATGTCTGGCAGTTTAGGAGAAGATAATTAAGTAAGGGACTAGCCTGGAATAGAAATCACTATATAAGAAATTGAAATCATTTCATAAACCTGACTAAAGCAAAGGTAGTTTACCAGTGAAGAAAATGGACTTGAAGGAAACCAACAGGAAAAATTAGGAGAGAATTTGATATAAAGTATAACAAGATGAGGGTAAAAAAGAGTGAGCAGGATTGAAGCTGAAGTTTCTCTCTTAACGAGGAAAAAGTGGTAATTTAATGATAGAAAACATAGAAGAACTAAAACTTGTTTACAAAATCAAAGAACAAAGATAACTCAATTATCTAATTGTCCTGATAGACTGAGTGGAGGGAAAAATCATGAAATAAAAAGAAGTATTAGAGAAAAGTAGTCAGTTCTTTAAAATATTATCTTAAAGCTTTCAGGGTGGGATTTTTGACTAAAACATTCATATCTTAATTTTTTGAACTGTTTGCTAGGAAGAGTATTTGACTACATTTTATTTTCAAATTGAAATTAAAAATAGAAATTTCTTTTACTAGTAGTTAAAAATAATTTTATCAATGATTCTAACTGCCTTGGAGAGATAAAATTCCTGGAATTTTGTAGCTATCACTGGAGAAAACACTACACCCTCAGACTTCTGTCATATAGCCAAGGATCAGCAAATTTTTTTCAGTAAAGGACAAGACAGTAAATATTTTGTGTCTTGTGGATTATACAGTGGATTGGAGATGCCCATTGCTGAGGTAAAGTTGTGTTTCAATGAAACTTTATTTACAAAAGCATGTGACAGGTCATATACCATCTACAGGTTTTTTACTAGCTAACAAGTTGTTTTTTTTTTCTGTCCAATTTATTACTAGACTATGTTTAAGCGAGAAAAATATTCATGTAAGATTATCAAATATAAAGGGTTTAATTTATATATAGATACTTTTGCTTACTATCTTTCAAAGTGAGTGTTAAAAGAAAAATTTTAAAAGGAATCCAACATCTTTATCTTCCTTTTTATCTCCTCATAATTCTCAGTGGTATTTTTCACAATGCACTACACTTCTCATACGGACATATTAGACTGGATCATAATGGAAAATAGAATCCTCTTCTTTAACTGAAAGTCACAAGTTTGCCAAGAAGGTAGGGAGTGACTGCACTTCTGGGAATCCATCAGCTTGTTGTTATCCTCAAGGTCACCTTAGACATGACACCAATATCTTTCTAAAGCCCATTATTGCTCACAGTAAATTCAGAGTCACTAAAGATAAAACTAAAGGCCACAGAGAGCTAGAAACACTCTAGGTAAGACTTAGCTCCTGCCTTCCAAAGTTTGTTACCTTTTTGTGACAGTTGCCTGACTTCCCTGGTATCAAAAAATGAGGTCTCTGTAAATCTAGGTGCAAAGATGAGCTAATATACCACAGGAAATGTTAGCTCACAGGAAAGTTGAGGTGGTAGATATAGCCCAAATACCTGCAATCTGAGGCTAAGAAAAATTTCTAGTATGTCCTCACACTTCATTAAAATATCTCTATAAATACAATTTGCCTCTCAAAGCAAATGTAAAGGTAAGAGAGATATTATACATGATCTAATCCAAATCAACTCATTTTACAGACAAGTAAACTAAATCTTGGAACTGCTAAGTTATTTGCGCAAGTTCCTGGACAATTCAAGAGTTGAGAATCCTTATTAATACTTCATAGTCAAAGATTACCATTTTCAGTTTATATATATGTGTGTCTATATACATACACATAATACATACATGATACTCTTATGAATCGCCTACATACAATGCTCCAATACAATCATACAGGAAGCACTATTAAAGATGCCTTATATATTATAATTTACTTATTTATGAATAAAAAGTTATGCAAAGAGACTTTTCATGTTTGAAAGAAACTGAGCCAATGAAATGGAAAAAAAAATAATTCTAAAATGAATGCTAGGCGTTACACCACGGGAATTATACCAAACGATGAGGTTTTTAAAGGATCTTAGAGATAAGTATTCCTGTGACTTTTAGATTCAATACTACAGAGTTGGTAGGAAACTGGAAATTTTTATTCTGTCATATTCCTCCAATAATACTCAGCTTTTAACCTTTTCCCCAACAAACTCACCTCTATTCTCAAATAAAGTTTGTGATGTTTTAAAGTTTGTGATGTTTTTAAAAGCAAAAATTACTCATTCATCAAGTTCATTTTCCTCATCAAATTAGTTTACATATGATGAATTTCAAAGAATCTAGAAAGAAAGACAGAGAGGAAACTTCATATTTCATTGTAGTGGGCTATTCACTGCTTAGAAATGAAATGTTTGTTGAAAATGACCTGCGTTTTTTCTCCAAATACCAAATGGTGTTTAATGATAGACCTAAAACCATGTACATAACCTTTTTTCTCTCAGAAGCATGATCAGAAATTATAACAAAGATATGAGTAATATTGTGAGTAATCCTCTACAGTTCCCAAAACAACTGAAATGCAATTTTCTCCTATCTTTTGAAGATGGTTTGATTTCCTCAACAAAAGGATAGATGTACAAAATCAATCTTTAGGACCAGTGTAATCCTCAGTCCTGACAAAAACCTGCTTACAGACAGAAAACATATACAGTATCTAGATGTATCAGCAAAACAATATAAAACTCTATCATATTAAATTTATATGCAGATTTTATTCATAATTTATACAGCATTCAATTAACAAATTTTAAAAAGTTATGGTGATATTTGAAGGAAGGCTAGATTTTCTACAATATCAGTATTGCAGTGAATAAAATATTTTAGGAAGCATGTAAGTGTTATAGGACAGGGAGAGGGGCGGCCCAAACCCCGCAAACCTGCCTATTCTAAATGGGTTCTGCCATCCGCCGCATCAACACAAAACATAGGAGACTTTAATGGGAAGGAACTTTAATAAAACTAGGAAACAATACAGGTAAGGCAAAGAGTCTAATTTCTAAATGAAGCACCCAAAGTTACCCGTCCCCTCGTGGGTAAAAGTCCATCCAAATGGGAATGGCGCAGAGCAAGGCCCCGCAGCCTGCCACAAGTCTAAAGCACCTTCCAGTGGGGACCCACAGAAAAGGGTCAAAAACAACCAGACAAGCCCAGAAGGAAAAGAGCAAAATCAACATCAAGATAAAAGCTGCCATTGTCACCTCCCCATGGGTCTCACCCACATCTGTGTCACCCAGTCGACGACCAAAAGACAAGCACAGTTTCTTCATGTGTCTCTAGGCTCCATGCGCCTCCTCCAGGTCTCCTGGCTCCATCCTGCTTCCTTCCTCAGTCTCTTCTGCAGCTTCTCCTCTTCCTGCTCAGCTCCACCCTCCCTTGGGTGGGGCAGGGAACCTCCCCCTTTCCTGGGGACCACCCTGTTACAATCCCCTTTTAATTTTTATTCCACCATATCTATGGTGGCACAGATCTCAGGGTGTAATCTTAGGAGACAGTCTTTTTTTAGGGTTACAATGTGTATAAGAGAAGCAACAATTTGCAGCATTGTCCATGAATGTCCAGTACGACAGCTTCATTACTTAAAAATAGTCCATTATCCAAACCAAAAGACAAACACAGTTTCTTCACGTGTCTCTAGGCTCCATCCTGCTTCCTTCCTCAGTCTCTTCTGCAGCTTCTCCTCTTCCTGCTCAGCTCCACCCTCCCTTGGGTGGGGCAGGGAACCTCCCCCTTTCCTGGGGACCACCCTGTTACATAATGACTGAATGAATTCTAAATGCAATAATAAATTGACTTTTATCAATTAAGTAGTTTTAGGAAATTAGAAATGTTAACAGTAGCTCCCCTCCCTAGTCTAAATTTAACTTTCAGAATGATAATCAAATCAAACTATTATGCCCAAATACCTGTTTTCTATAGCTGTTATTTCAGAGGAGTGAAACAATCTAATGCAAATCCAAATAAGGGCTCACAAGTCTGGAAATGAGCTTCATTAACTTGCTTATGAAGTGACAGTACCCTAGATACTGAATATGAATGAATGTTTTCCTTCCTTTTCCTTCATTGCTAAATTTTATAAATCATTAACAACTTGTCTCACCCAATTTTGTGAGACAAAGTCAGTTCTGAAAAGCATGAGATTAGAATGTCAGGGCACAAAGGAAATCAGTCTCATACTCGTCTGGGCTCCTCTGCATAATCAAAACAGCATCAGACAGGTTAGCAAAGGAAAAACCAATTTAATAGTATACGCATGGCGAATCTGCAGGGTTGTAAATTCTAAAGAATGATGGAGCAGACCAGGAATATTTATCTTCCATTTAGAGACCTGAGGTATGAAGGTGAAGAAGGAAGATCTCACAGGACAGAGAAGAAGGAATTATCTCTCACTCTGAGAGTAAGGATGGGATTCTTAGATAGAGAGGATCTATTCACTGACAAATCTACAACTAGATGAGCCCCTTCATTCTAGGACATAAAAGAAAGAGCAGTGATTGCCAGTTTGATTAGATTAGGAAAAGGGCAGAAGTTTTGGACATATTTTCTTCTTAGATTAAGAAAGGACAAAGGGTTTAGGGTAGCACAGAAGTTTCTCCTCAGTCTCAAGGGATTTTATTGCTCTTAGCTCAAAATATTCTGACTATCTGAGCAGGACTTCTTGAGGAAGCTAGTTTTGAGAATCTTTGTATGGTCTGATTTGGACACCTTCCATAAAAACAGCTTAAATAATTTAAATAAATCTCATGTATACCAGTATTTTCAGAAATGGGAACGTATTAAAGTGGAAAAGGAAGATAGAATGATTCAAGGCAATCAGCCATTTCTACTGGGGTTGACCTACAGTGGGCTTAGTCACACTTCTCTCTTGTTGCCTAGTCACTCTGTACTGTCTCTTGTGTTTACTTCTTTGCAAACACAATTTGATTTCTCTCTCGCTCTTTCTACTGTTCTTCCCTTTCCTGCTAACATTCTATTTTCCCCCTGTTTCATTAACTACCATTCTTTCTCCCATTACCCTCCATAAATTTTTAAATTTTTGACTCGCTTTATCTCCTTTCTCCTTCTTGGAGAATTTGTGCAATTTTCAAACTCCAACTTTTTTTTTATTTGAAAAATACATTTAATATTTGAAATCAGACTAATTTCACAACAGATATGCAACTCAAATATAATGCAGATATACTAACAATATTCATTTGTTGCTATTTCTCCTGTTATCCACGCATCTTCCTGCTGAGACAGGGCGTAGGAAGTCCTTTTTAGCTTATTACTTAAGTTGTCACCATTACAGACCTGTTTGTAGTGAACACACAAATATTATTCATTTACAGCAGCCACCTCTGGCCACAGAAAAATGGGAAGCTGTTTTGATGGTCTTGCCCAGGCATTCTCCTGAAACATTCCATTTCTCTAATTCTTTGGGGAAAATACTTACCTTTGACTTTCTTTAGAGCATAATAAACCTCAATAGAATGGCTTTTATTTTAGCCTTTAAATTTTACTGGCAAGGGCCTCCCTGGCAACACAGGGGTTAAAACAGTGCTATCAAGCTATCACCAGCCACTGCAGCATGAGTGTCATCCTCTGTCCGGACAGGGAGTTACCCACATGGCGCAGCAGACCTCTTCTATCTTGTTTGCTGCTCCCCTCAGCAGTGTATTTCAGTGCATCTGCCTGTTCTGCTCCCCACTCTCTCTGGTAAATCTTCTCACCCCCTGCACCTCTGGCTTATATCCCAGTTCTTATATGCATAAATACACCCTAGTTCTTGCATGCATAAATCTTTAAAAATTAAATAAATTTTACAAGCAAAATGATGAGTTTTTGGTATCTTTACTAAATAATTTAATTTTAATTCATTTCATTTTATTATCTTTAACTTTCTGAATTCTTCTTTAGCTGCAATTATTTTAATTATTACATTTCTACTATCTTCCTCTTGCAGCCTATCCTTTTCCTCCAGTTTTCACCCGACTATTTAGTTTGTTGATATTTGGCAAAATTTCCATTGTTAGATTATTGTCAGATTATTTTGATGACCATTGAAATGTACCAGTACAATAGACTTTGTTACAATATGCTTTTTAAACTTATTACTTCAGTTTTCACTAATATAGACCTATTTGCAATGATTAGTATACTAATTTCTACTGTACGAATGAATTCAAAAAAATCTACATATCTGACCCTAACTTGTTTTCTAAGTTGTCTTATATCTGCATTTTTATCAGCCTCTAAGATCTTTTATTTTCTCCTTTGAAAAAGAAATGTGTGTTCCTGGCCATTTGAGGTTTTACTTTGTGAGTTGCTTATTCATATTTTTTGCCCTTTGCGCCTTCCTGTCTTAGGAATGGGTATGATCACCTGTGGGATGTTTTCTATTAAATGTTCTGAGGTCACCATTATCATTCTGTCTCTTTACATCAAAATATGAATGCACCTCCCACAGAGTAATTGGCCTAACTTATTCCTTTGTATGATAGGTACAACATTTATTCCTTCTTTCCACTGAGAACACTATTTGCCAATATCATTTATTTGGCAATAAATTTTATTCTGACTCATGACTTCTTTTTTTACTGGTGTTGAACATTTACTCATTAATAATTACTAGCTGCAATGGTCAAATAAAATAATTATATTTACAAAAGTGCTTTGCGAATTATTAAGCACTGTGCAAAGAAAATACATCACTATAAATATAATACTTGTAGATATGTTCATCCATCTATGCCACCTTCTCTAGCTAAAGTATTTTGTAACTGAAAGAAGTGTGCCCTCCAAAAGTTCTAACAATAATTTGCATCAGTGGATTGCTATTATAATTCTTAGAGTAGCAAAAAAGTCAATGGATAAGATTTTTTACGTTCAAATATCAAAGAAAGTATTCTGACAGCATGAACTATTAATTTACCGAGAGAATAAGTAAATTATTATTCTTTGTAATGTAAGAGAAGACATATTAAATAAGCTGATGACAGAATTCATGTTTAGAAAAATAAATACCACAAAAAGTATGTTTTTCAGGAGCATCTATTGTGAAGGAAATAGCTACGTAATTTTTCTACTATGTCAACATAGAAGTCTGGTAATGACAGAATTACAAAAGAGTGATTTACGATTCTCAAAGTCCCTCCTCAGAATAAAGAAGGCAGAAATGTTGACATGCAGGCTGCATAGTAGCTAAAGAGCTGAGTAGAGATTGCAATTCTGTTTGGCAAGATTTCAAAGTTGGTTATCTGACATTACCCTTAAATAAAACTTTCCCTGGTTAGGGCAAAGGTAACATATGAAAGGATCCTATAAAACACTTGTGAAGAGTAATAAACCAGCATTTGAGTGGTGTAATTTCACAGATTGCAAAGTGCTTTGATATATGTGACCTCATTTGAACTACTCTATGAACAGCTGGTATCACTAGATCCAATATAAAATTGAGGAAAGTGTGCCTTATAGAGCAGTGACCATTTTTTCAAGATTACACAGGCAGTAGTTAGGAATGTTATATTTATAACGAGTGACTGTAAATTTGATTTTCTTTCTAAAACAGCAAGTCTCTTCCTAAGGTGAGTATATATGCAGTGGGGATCATTCTTACTTTCTTCATCCAGCTATCCACATTATTTCTATAATTCCTTCCTTCCTGTGGTTTCTCTGTAATTTGCATGTCTTTACTAATCAGATTTTTAAGTAGACCATGCACTGATTTGTACTGATAGTTTTTCAACATGCTTCTTCCCTTCAGCACCCCAGTCACTCAGCACTTTTGATTGCCTTATTTCAATCTTGTTTACTTCTAATTAGGTTGATATTAACAATTGAAGCAATTATCTTGGCGACAGTGTCAACCTTTTTCTTTCCACAGACAACAGTATTGACTGATGATACAAAATGTATCTGGCATCCAAAGATGTTATCCTGACTTGGCATACCCACCCAATTGCAATTACACAGGTTTTGACATTATCTATTAATTTGTGATTGTAGAATAACAATATTACAGTCATGAATGATTTGGGAAACATGATCTATACAGGCATTTTGAAAATGAGTGTCCATTGCTATTTCAGTGCTTTTATTCTGTAGCTTCTGAGGAGGTTTTGAGTCATATATTTAATCAACTGCAATGCTATCCTACTCTATTGATTTTGCTCTTTCACAGTGTTTCTTTAATATCACAGTCTTTTATATTTAGTGGTGTTACATTTTAATTAAATTTATTCACTACACATTTGTTTTCATATCAAAAGAACTCATCCTGTGTTTTTAAATGTTCTTTGCTCTCCTGTGGTCAGATATTCTGAATACTAATATCATTTTATGGGACAAACTCAGTATGGATGCTTAAAGAGTATATTCTAATTCCTGTAAATAAAATGGCGTGGTAAAAAATTAGATTTGATTTACTAAATGACTAAACACATATATCCATAAAAGTTGGATTTTTGAAAAGAATTTTAATTAAAAACATGTTGGAGGTCTTTCATACTGAGAGTTCTTATTCTCACTTGAGTTTTTATTACCGCTTTATGGGTTGGCCTGAATACATTTCCAACGTAACACCTTTTCAAAATCATTAGCCCTCCCCAGAGACCTATGACATTAATATAAAATCAAGTCAACCAACTTTTTCAATTTGCACCTAGGAAAACTGAATCATGGCAATATTAGATGAGTTAGCTAAGATGTCACCTTCAGTAGGTGAAAGAATCAAATCTAGAACCTAGATCTCCTGCCTCTCTCACATACTTATTATTTTTATTTTTGCTTATTCCTTCTTTTGCTAAATATTAAGCATGAGTATTGATGGAGGAAAGAATAGAAAACTGAAAGGGGACATCATAAGACTAAAACCTGGCTCACTCAATGCCAAGAGCTGGAGGTGGGAGTAGAGAGGATTAACATAACCATTAACCCAGCTACAGAAATCAAGATCTTCAGGCTCCATCCAGTGTCTTATCTCAAGGCATAAGACCCAAGCAGGTATCAGACTGCTGTAGGGAGTGTCTGGAGCACAGACACTCTGACCTGAGGGTAAAGATATGGAGATTAGACCCATTGTGGACTCTTCAGTCTATCTCTGGTCTCCCAAATCAGCAGCAAACAGGCCACTCCACAAAGGAATGAGCCCCTCCCAAAGAGAAAAAGACTGCATCAGTGTAGTTAGTCTCTACACTGGCAAGGGGCAGCAATCCCTCTGCCCACCTGTTACTATGCAGGGCTTCTTTTCATCAACTCTCTCCCTCTGCAAAATGCAGCAGCCTTCCTGCCTGCCCGTGACCTGTACCAGGCTGGGACTTCTCTTCACTGACCTCCCTCAGTGGAGGCCACTCTCCTCAAAGCCGCCCGCCTGCAACCACGCAGGCCTCTCCCAGCAAACCTGTCCCTCCCGGGGTGGCTCTTCTTGCCTGCTTGTGTCTATGTAAGTGTTTCTCATTCTTCTGTCCCCTCTTCCTAATAAACCAGTTCTTTAAACACAGCGTCTCTGTCTCATGGAGAAACTCGTCTGGGGAATTCGCCACGTGCTGTTGAAAGGGGAGCTCTGGTGAAAACTTTCCCAGAAAGAAGCCAAGGACCCTGCACGCCAAACTCCAAAAACTCCATCACTATCATCTATAATTCTACTAGAATGAGTTTTTGTGTTGGGAAAGAAATAGAATAGGAAGTGCTAATATTATTTTATTAATGGAGAAATTATAGCTATAACAAAAAGTACTTAATAAGGATTAACTCAACAGTCCTCTTGCTTTATTATCATTTATCTGTTACTGCACCATCTTTAACAAAATTCTTTCTCTTAGTTGAAGGCAAAATTAACATGATAGAGCCACATACAGATTGGTAGAGAGCCATGTGGCCATACGAATTCCATATGCTAACAGACTATGTCAAGCTGCTTGACTCAATATTCCTTTGCCATGCCAGAAGTGATATTATTTTGAACTAAAAGGTAAATGAAATTATTTAAATGAGGTATTGATAAAGTAAAGAACTAAATAAACTGCAAAGAAGATAACTGGGAAGGTAATGAGGCTTCGATATTCACATATCCTATGAAGTTTAAACAACTGAGACAGTTTAGCCTAAAGAAGGAAAAATTTATGGGTTAGATGATAGCTATTTTCATGTTATTTCCAGAAGAGTTCTACTTTTTTCCAGGACCAGAAAGAAAGGAAATATGTTATAGGAAACAACATTTCAGTTCAATTTATAAGGAAGAATATTCTGACACTCAACACAGTCCTCAGTGACAATAGTAGTTTTCCTCGGTAAGCAAATGAGTATAATTTTCCTTTCTAGTTAATTCTCAAGAAAAATGCTTTAAAACATTTATAAATTCTTTAGAGACAGGCTTTCTATATTAAACATAAAAGAAAAATACTGATGCCATTAGGATGCTGATTATTTTATCAGCAATGCTATAAATTCTGCCCTCCAAAGGAGGATTAAAATATTAATTACGGATCTCTCATTCAGGAAATAATACCATATGTACCCCCATGGAGATGGGGGATGTTATCAAAACCTATAAAAATCCCTAATATTGAATAAAAACTACATTTTGTTTTTCTAGTGGCACATTGTACATAATATGTTGTAACATTTTGAGTGGAGCAGCAGAAGTATTTTTCTTTCCTTCTTGTTTTGTTGTTTTAGATAACAATAAGTTTTCTTAAAGGATATGATGCAAAATATGTTCCATCACTAACAGAGATAATATTAATTATGAAAATTTAGAGCACACTTTTTAAAAAAGGAATTTAATGTGAACACATAAACATTTCTCAGAAAGAAATGCTAGGAGCATTGCCTATTTTAGATTCAGGGCCTGCAAGAGATGGGGAAGACACATTTCACTTTGAGACTCATTTTACTCATAGCTGGGTCCTCTTCACATCAATCATAGTCATTGCCATCAGAAAGATCTGTTACCAATAAAAGTAAGCCTGTCTGGAATTAATGTAATTTCACTGTAGGAAACATGCTGGATTACTGCTACCCATGGATTTAATTCTTTCAAAGTTTCTAGTTAGAAGCATAGGGTTAAAGATAACTTTAAATGAGTCATTTTATTCATATGTTTCTCCTAGCTTATTAAGCTTAGCATTATCCCCTTGAGTTCCATCCATGTTGTTCTAAATGTTAAGAGCCAATCTTTTTTATTGCTGATTAGTATTCCATTGATATATCATAGATACAGCAATCCTCAGTAAAATATTAAACCAAATTCAACAATAAATTAATAGCATCATACTTCATGACAAAGTGAGAATTGTTCTAGGCATTTATTGTTTGCTTCAATAAATGCAAATTGATAAATATAATTCATCACCTCAAAAAAAGGAAAGATAACATACAATCATATCAATAGATGCAGAAAAACATTTGACAAGGTTCAGCATTCATTTATGATAAAAACTCTCAATAAAGTGGTGGTAGAAGAAACAAACTTCAATATAATCAAGGTCATATATTTCCAACCCTCAGTTAATTTCATACTTAATAGTGAAAACTAAAAGCTTTTCTTCTATGATCAGGTACAAAATAAGGATTTCCAATTTCACCACTATTATTTTGGAGACAAAAGTTAATTAAGATGGTCTTAAAGAGCCCTGGAGTTCAGCAGTCTCATCTTCTTATACTACATACTACTATTTCTCTCTAACATGCCTGGTACTTTAAATTTGCTACACACATGAGCTCTTCCTGAGGAAGATGCAGTTCTGAATTAAATCATCAAGCCACATTCCCTCTCACAGTGTGCACTACACACCAGTGCAGTGGTGTGTCTTTTGATATTAGCTGTTTGTTCAAGGTCTTTGACCTGCTTCCATGCAACTGGCTATCAAACTAAGTAGTGCAAATCTTTTCCCTTTGCAATGGATACTGAATTAGTTTCTCTCTGTGGAATCTGGTAGGGAGAAATGCAAAGCAATTCCATTGTTGAAGTAGAAAACAAAAGGACAGAGGTCTGATGATTCAGAAAGAAGAGATATCATTTGTTTAAATACATGAAGTTATTTTGACACTCCTTACTTTCCCTTCTTTTATGCTTGCCTGTCAACAAAAATAAAATTGTATACTTAATATGTATGGGTTCAGTTATTCATTCATTTATTCATGAACTAACCTTAAAGCCTGGTATTAAGAAAACCTCAACAAGAAATCTAATGCAGAGCTCCTGATTAATATCAATAAAGTTAGTACACAATATCTAGGACCAAATAGAAACACAGATGACATAAAACATTCTCAGCATGCTACTCAAATGATTTCATAGAAGAGGGAAGGAATAGAAGTAGACAGTTTCCCTTGTATAATCACTTTTTCCTTAATCTACTTTGGCCAAATGTAGTGCATTTTCCATGGTAGTTAGGGCTGTGAAGCAGGAACAGGGAAACTGTGTGTGTGTATGTGTGTGTGTGTGTGTGCATAGTAAGAGAAGAAAGAACAATGATTTTTGTAAGAGGATATTTAAATTTGCATGAATTAAATTTGCACATATTATGTTATTTTAATAATATTTTGACCAGTGAACTGAGACAAAACCCTCATCTGAAGACATATCTAAGTAGAAACTCAATGAATACATATTTTCTTCTGCACACTGCATAATTTGATTCTGGGAAAATAAGTCTATACATCGGGAGCTAAATATCAAGGCAGAGTATAATACAAACATTTCAAGAGGAAATATACATATGTGATTGAGGATTTAAAAATTCTGGGATTCATAAAAGAAGAAAAGAACATAATGGCTCTTGCATACCTGAGGTTTTCACATCAAAAGGCACCAGCTAGTGACCCCCATCCTTATGTAAGTACCTAGGGAATGTAGCAGGAGGATCTGAAATTTAGTGTTCTATTTATGGATTCAGATTACTCTCCACCTCCTGCCCAAGTCTGAGTTTTTCTTTGACTCAAAGTTCCCTGGAATCTCCAATCTGTTGATGTGTCTGTGCCATCCCTTGTTTACCATTGCCTCAAAAATTAGCTGTAATGTCCAAAACTTAAAATGACACTTCAGCATGATAACTGCAAAGGAAAATGTCTCTGCCTTTTGGGACTGGTCAAAATTTCAGGGACTCTCCAAACTCTACAGAGGAAGATGGAAATAAATGGAAAAAAATTGACATCATGGGAGCTTACATATGTAATCAGAGCTCTGGAGAATACATCTGGGAATGTTCACCCTACATATACTTGACAGCTAGGAAACTGTGTGTCTGATTTTGTATAATCCTGAGCCAGGTTTATGTGGAAATGGAAAAGGCAGCTGCCTACACAATGAAATTTGAAAGCCCTCAACAGGTCCTCCCACAAGTCTGTCACAGTACTTGCAGCACCAACTTCTGTAGTAGTCATCCATCTGAGATGAGGCAGTGTGTCCTTAAGAGACCTCTCCTAATAAGAAAAGGGACTGACATGTTTAGCCATCACAGCTCTGTCTTAATTAAGGATACTCTGTTTGCAGATAACAAATACATACTTGATATTTTCATAAGCTAGTTTACTGTAAAGTGATTGAGATATCTCCTAATTCAAAGAGAAAGTGAACAACCAGAAGCAATCAGAGTGGGGAGCCTATAGAAGAAAGCTATCGGAAACAGAAAAGACTTTATTCATGTCTCTCTCTCTCTTTCTCTCTCTCTCACACACACCTCCCTTCACTCTCTCAGAGTCTCTCCACTGTGCCTCTTTGAAATGTTTCCATTTCCTCTCCAGGCAAGCAGCTGCCCATTTTGCTTTGAAAATATGGCTGCCACACTATGTCAGTCTCAGCTCCTGAATTTAAATCACCTCACTTCAAATGAACAGTCCAGAAATTAGACTGGTTCTGTGCTAACTGCATTTCTGAAAGGTTGAATCTAATTGACTCAGCATTAGTTAGGTGTCTATCTTCTGCATAACCAAGGATGGTCAAGTACAAGAGCAGTGCAAATGCCTTATTTATCAGTTTTGAAGCAGTTTTCAGGGACATGGGGTCCTTGGGAATTGAATAGTGTTGTACATAGATCTGCTAAAGTCCAATGAGAAGGATAAGATTAGAAAATCAGGGCCGTCCTGGTTGCAGAAGGGGTTAAGATGCAATCTATGAAGCTGTCTGTAGCCTCTGCAGCACGAGTTCGATCCCCTGGCTGGCCAGGGAGCTACCCACCTCTCCTGGCTCACCTGCTGCTCCCCTCAGCAGTGTACTTTCATCAGTCTTCCCGTTCTGTTCTCCACTCTGTCTCTGGTGAGTCCTCTCACCTCCCCACACCTCTGGCCTATACTCCAGCTCTTGTATGCATAAATAAATAAACCTTTAAAAAAAGATTAGAAAATCATTATGTGGAATAAAAAAGAGAAAACAGACTGTTTTGAAAGCATAGGAAATTATGGCAATATTGGGGGATTTAGGGTTGGTTTGGGAGCTTCCACAGACAGGTAAGCTTCACTAAGTGAGGTTGACACATACTCAGGGGAAGCAGAAAATACTGAGGACTAATACTAAATGAAGGATGCCTTCATCAGTCTCTAAAGTCATCCTCTCCAAGCAAGTTAGGTAACTTTCTTTTCTACAGATCACATTTTAAGAAATGATGGGCTAATCAAAAAGGAAAATGTAGAACATAAAGTCTATTTAAAATAGAAGCAGTAGTTTACAGTTCAAGGAAAGAAAAAATTGTGTGGGTAAAGTTTGCATTTTTTCTTATTGAATCTTATAAAAAGGTATATTGATATGTTCTTTTAAAAAATGCACTAGCTTTAAAACATGAATGTTTAGATCAAAACAAGACAGTTTATCTTCTTCTTTCTGTAAATTAGACAAACATGTTATAATAAAAACAGAATTAAGGGGGAAAATGAGACACCTATAAAAATACAGAAGGACAACATCCTTCACTTATTTGCAATTGGATACAATATACATTGCACGGAATATTTCAAGATCCCAGGTGAGGATAAGGGTTTTGTGAATAATTTGAGAAACATTTTCAATTTCATATGAGAGAAGCAGTCTGTATGATAATATTGGACAGGAAAGTGCAGGGAATTTCTAGTCCTGTCTCACCACACAGTCCATGGAGACTCTGTGGGGCTGTGGTCACTGGTCACTCATTTTTAAAATACTAGTGTGATTTTAATCACAGTGTTGCCAAGGGAATATAAAACATAACATATGTAAATGATCTTGTAAATAGGGTCTCCCTGGCAGCACAGGGGTTAAGCCTCAGCACTATCAAGTTATAGTCAGCCTCTGAGGCCTGAGTTCTGAATTTAATCCCCAGCCGGGAGCTGACCCACATATGGCGCAGCAGACCTCTCCTGTCTTTCCCACTGGTCCCCTCAGCAGTGTATTTCAGTAGATCCACCTGTTCTGCTCCCCACTCTGTCTCTGGTGTATCCTTTCGCCTGCCCCCCTACCTCTGTCCTAGACCCCAGTTTTTGTATGCATAAAAAAAATCTTTTTAAAAACCTTATAAATCATGAACTACTGTCTCAATGAAAAATATATGCATAATCCTTGATAAATGTTGCATGTTCTCTTACAGGTTTACTAATTACTGGTAAATGAATTGGCTTAACAGTGGCACAAGCCATCCTTACATAGTATTATCACAGCTCTACATAGCTTTCAAAAGAAAAATTGATGTAAGTTCAATAAGGAACACCAATGAACATATAAAAGGATAATAATATCACATGCATCAACTCAATTATTTCACATGCAATTTATACTTGATTTATTATACAGTTTGTAAGGTAGACCTAAAACTACATCCCAAGTTTTGCCATGTTTCTCTACAGACTTAATATCAAGTAAAAAAAAAAATTCTATTATCTTGTGTTACACATGATTAAACTATTCCCTTATTCAGTTAACTTCTATTTTTATTATAATATATGCTTTATATATTATCTTTAATACTCACAAAAGCATTATGAGGTCATTATTATGATTATATCCATTCTTTGGTTACAAAATTGAATCTCTGAAGAGTGTACATTAGGGAAAGGAAAGTCTCTTCAACAAATAATGTTGGAAAAACTGGACAATCTCATGCAAATGAATGAAACTATCTCATGCAATATACAGAAATTGACTCAAGAAGGATTAAAAATTTTCATGTAATGAAACCATGGACCTCCCTCGTGGCCTAGGAGTTAAGTCTTAACATTATCACCACTACAGCCTGAGTTTGATCCCCAGCCAGTAAGATAACCTACATATGGTGCAGCAGACCTTTCTTGTCTTGCCTGCTATTCCCTGTAGCAGTGTATTTCAGTAGATCTGGCTTTTCTGCTCCCCACTCTATCTCTGGTGAATTCTTTTACCCCTTACACCTCTGGCCTACACCCTGTTCTATGCAAAAAAGAAAAAAATCTGAAAACATAAAGTACATAGAAGAAAACATAGGTGAGACAATCTACAACACTGGTTTCACAGATGTCTTTGGTTAATCTAATCCAATAGCAAGACAAACTCAAGCAAAAACATACAAATGTGACTACATCAACTGAATTCTGCACAGAGGGGGAAAAAACTATCATTAAAATGAAAAGCATCCTACCAAGTGGGAGAAAATATTTCCACATTATTCATTTGACAAGGGGCTGATGTCCAAGATTTACAAAGAACTCAAGCAATTCATCAAAAAAAAAAAAAAAAAGAGAAAATTTAAAAATCTAGTCCAATAAAAAAAAATGGACAGAAGGGCTAAATAAACATGTCTTCAAAGAAGAAATACAAATGCCAACAAGTACATGAAAAAATGATTATCATCACTTATCATCACAAAAATGCAAATCAAAGCCACAAAGAGATATTGCCTCATACTTGTGAGAATGGTCAATATGAAAAAGATGAGACAAAACAAGTGTTGGGGAGGGTATGGAGAAAAAGAAACACCTGTGGCCTGTTGGTGGGAATGTAGGCTGGTCCAGCCCCTATGGAAAACATTTTGAAGGTTTCCTAAATATTAAAAATGAACCTACCACAAGATACAGCAATTCTACATATCTACCAAAGTGTGGAGGGGGCCCAATGGACTGCAGTGAAGAACTATGGCATGTTGTGGAGGATACAGTAACATACATCTGAAAATATGTGACCCTATAACTGAATCTTAAATAGAGTGATAAGCCAATTTCACCTTAATAAAAAAATTGAGACTCTGGAGAGTGTTATAACTTTTCCATGATCAGAGAAATAGAAACTGAGAAAGTTGGAATCTAAATTAATTTCAGTTTGAATTCAAGTTTTTTCTAATTTTGTTGTTCCTGGAGATGGAGTTATTGGTTCAAAAATTACATCACTTTATCTTTTCTTGCATTGCTCTTCTGTACTCAATTAACAATTTATTTCAGTTCAAGATCAATACAGCTTTTCATCAATCTTATCATCTTTAAATTATGGATTTAATTCTATTTTGCCTAAGGGGAAATATTGACACATTCTAACTAATAAGAACTCTATGAACATTTGAATG
This sequence comes from Talpa occidentalis, assembly GCF_014898055.3. Taxonomy (NCBI): domain Eukaryota; kingdom Metazoa; phylum Chordata; class Mammalia; order Eulipotyphla; family Talpidae; genus Talpa; species Talpa occidentalis. The sequence continues at coordinate 73,995,922 of NW_023602073.1, read as the reverse complement.
TCACCATAAAAATTTAATTCATTCAGCCAAAAAATATTTTTGCATACACAGTGTGTACATGGCACCTTTTTATAAGCAAATTTCTTTACCCCTGGATATTCTTAAATTTTAATGTTCTTTTTCATCAGTTGGATTCCAATGTTTAATCATTTTCCTTCATGATATGTTCTATCTTCTTGCAATTTTCTATTTCTTCTACTCTAAGTAAAGACTTTTTTTTTTGGCCAGCAGAGGAAGAGCAGTTTTAGAAAACAGAAGATAACCTTCTCCATAAAGTAATTCACCTCTAATTAGAGGAGCATTTCTCAATTCATTTCTGGAAAGTTAGTTTCATGAAAAGCTTCAGGAAGGAAGGATTCATTGTCAGTTTTAGAACTCTCTATAATGCACCCTCTGTTAGAGTCAATTAAACAATTAACACCTGAAAACCTTGGAAAAATATTTAATACATAGATATGGCTCCCCTATTTAAATGCAGAATTTCCCACATAAATTTGACCATGGAATTCATTTTCAGAAATACTCTGTTAAAATTATCTAGCCCTAGTGTTGCTAATGAATCCTCATAGAAGCTGCAGCATTGATTTTAAAAGACATAAATCAATGTACTTTTTTTAGCCATAAACCAATCTTGAGTAATTTATCCTAGAGATTAGCTAAAGCAAAAATAATAAGGGACTATGTGAAAACTCATTTATTAAACAAATATTTAATTTAACAAATTTAGAAGCAATTTGGATGCAAGCATATGTTAATTTATATTCCAACTTTCTCACTTTCTACCTGAAAGGTTCTGGGAAGATTATATCACTCTTCAGAGCTTCAACTTTATAATCCATGAAATGGATATTCTCAGTTTCTCTTTCCCTCAACAGTTTGAAAGTTTTATAATGTAGAACAGCTTCTTAGTCCTGAAATCTCTCTCCCTGGCAAAGTGACTCTATATTGTCTTATTCTGCTTTTAATGATGTGACCATTTCTTTGGCTTCTCTTACTCTATTGCTTCAGACATGTAATTTCTTCCTATAAATTGCATTGCACTTCTCCATAATTCTCTTTTGGTAATCTCTTTCATCCTTAGTAACTCAGCTCTCACTGCCTAATGACTCATATCTTCAGTTTTAATTATTTTAACAGATTTTTTTATTTTTAACAGATGTATTACTGACATAACTTGTTTACAGTTGTATAGGATTTAGGCATATAGGATCTCCTTCTTCAGGTGTTGTTGCCACACCACAACTACCAGCAAGATACATATACCGTGTTATCCATAATTTGAATCAGGTTTCTGGAGTTATTAGGCCCTTTGTTTTGTTTCTTTATATTCCACATGTAAGTGGCACCATCTGGTATCTGTCTTTCTCCTGACTTATTTCACTTAGCACAATCCCCTCCAGTTCTAACCATGTTGTCACAAATAGCAAGAGTTTATCATTTTTCAATGCATTAGCAGTATTCCATTGTGGATACATACTACATCTTCCTAATCTACTAATTTTCCTTTGAGCAGTTAGGCTGATTCACTAACTTGGCTATTGTAAATAGCACTGCAAGGAAAATAGGAGGGCATATATCCTTCTTAATTAGTGTTTTTGTACTCTATGGGTAGATATGTAAGAGTAGTATTGCTGGATCATATGGTAGGTCCATTTTTAATATTTTGAGAAACTGCCAAAATGTTTTCCACAGGGGCTGGACCAGTCCACATTCCCATCAAGCATATGAGGTTTCCTTTTTCTACATACCTAGAGATAACTTTTTGTTTCTGACTGTTTTCCTATGGGCCATTCATACAGATGAGGTGGCAACTCAATGTGGTTTAGATGTGCATTTTCCTGAATAATCAGTGATAAAGATCATTTTTTTTCATGTGTCTGTTTGCCATCTATATATATCTTCAATTTTAATTTTGACTTATGTTTAAAGACTTGAAAACTTACTGCCTATTAAGTATCTCTAGATTCTGGATGCCCCAAACCCATTATGTCAAATTATTATTTTAATGGTCTCTCCTTAAGTGTTCTTGCTAACACTTAATTTCCCTGTCTTAAACACTTGGGCAATTGAGAATCTGGTTTTGTAGCTCATCTTCCACGTGCTATCAGTTTCTAAGACACACTTTACCTTACCTTCCTTTATTTTCCTTTAGTGATTCTAATGCCTTGGTTTAAACTCTCTTACGTTGCAGATTTGAATACTTTCCTATTTGGTTATCCTGCCTCTTTTTCTCAACATACAAGCCATGTTACATACTATTATTTGTCAATAACCAAGGCGCATGCGCAGACCGAAGCACATGCACAAGCCACGTAAAGCACATGCGCAGACCAAAGCACATGCGCAAGCCATGTAAAGTGCATGCGCAGACTTTCATATATATATCCCTGCCCCCTCTGTAATAAAGTGTGAGTTCCTGCAGCCATCCATATGAGTAGAAGCATTTTTCATCCCCAGCCCCTCCGCCGTGTTCCTGAACCCCGTAGGCCTGCGGGACGGACCGAAAATTATTTACTAATTTTCCTCAACTACACTACTTTTCCTTTGAATATAAAAGTAAACATGACTCCTGGTTTATTATGCTATATACCAACATACCTTTCAAATTAACATAGAGAGCCTTCCATTTAAAAGCTACAATCTAAATGAGTTCTTGCTTTAGCCTGATGGGTTTACTTATGTTACTGGGAAGGGCCTTCTTTTTTCTAGATAATGTTCTAAGTCCACGTGTCCCAAAATAATTACCACCATATTTTCTTATATGTTTATTTATATGAAATGTTTTTATCATAATATTTCTTCATTTTTTTGTGTTTTCCTCCTCATAAACTTCACCTTGAGCAAACATACTTCAGTGACGTTTTCATGGTGCAACCACTCAAAAAAATGACTGCTTCATCACTTCACCTGGTATTTTGGGGATACTTCCCTTTCTGTATCTATTTTTCTAGTTTTTGTTATAATTATAAGCGTAGTTATATATTTTCCCTTCTAGAGGTTATTACATTTGAAGAGGTATTTTGTAAACCTTATTTATCTTTGTTTCCTTCACTATATTTAATGAATTATTCAGTTGTTCTACATGATTACCAGTAATTTTTAACAGATTGCTTAAAAATGTCATGTTTCTGGAAACCTTACTAATTATTAACCTAAGTTGCAAGTTTTTGCTATCACAAAGTTTCTGCTATAGGGATTAGATTAATGTTGCCTCTAAAGATAAAGCTGTGCTTAATGCATTCAATTATCTGAATCTGTTGGATGTGATAAAAGAATGAGTGTTGGCTCTGTCAAATTATTTTACAAATTAAATTACTTTCATGAAGGCCAAACATAAGATGAGCTGAAAAATAGGGTTTAAACAAAGAGAATGCCAGATTCTTCTGAAGTACCTAACCAAGTGAATTAAAGGATAGAATGTCAAAGACAGGAATCTATTGAAACTCCAGATAAGTAGAGTAGGAGTTTTAAATTCAATTATAAATGTGTAGTGGCCTAATCAGGAAAGAGTCCAGAAAAAGAGAAACAAATCTAGTGATCTCCTCTATCAACTAGAGATTTAATATTTTATGTATGTAACTACCAGCTATAAGGAAGCAGATTTAGAATAATACAATAATACAAATTAAGAGATAATGTCTATAGTTGCTTACTGTATGCCACTCTATGAGCTTTGGATAAATTGCCTTTTTAATTCTTACAACTCTATATGTACCACTATTAACTTAAGTAATTTTTCAAGGTAATATAAGATCAAATCTAAGGGATATTATATTTGAATATAGACAACTGGGTTCTAGTATGTAATATTTTAATCATTACACTGTATTTCATTTCTTTACAGAGAGAAATCGTTTCTTCAACTTATTAAAGAGAGAACAAGCAAGAAAATATGAATATTCATTCTCACTCCTCTATTTATTGAATCAAAATCTATTGAGCACTTAAATTTTACAAGGTACCATACTGAGCATTGGGAATTAGGAACAAGGTGAATGCAAATTCTGCCTTGTTAGAGTCTCCATGTTGGTTGGACATATAGACAATAGCAAATTAATAAAGACTCAATACCATTTTATATAATGGTTCAAAGAAATAAGGCAAAGTAAAAGAAATTGAGAAGATACATAGAAATGGAGGAAGGTATTCAATTCCAGATAGCTTTGCCTGGAAATGTAGACTCTAGGAGGAGTCATTTGGCCAGAGAATAGATACAGCAAGCCATATGAAAATGTGGATGAGATGTGGTATGTTAGAGTAAGCAAATGCAGATTGGTAAGGTAATCTGGCAGAAATGAGCCAGATTATGTCTTTATTTTATTATTTTTAAGATCATGATAATGAGCTTGAGTTTTATTCTAAGTATTATGGGAAACCATAGAAAAGCTTTAAAATTGGGAAATAAATTGATCTTTAAAATGTAATAGGGTTGCTGGCAGATTAATGAATGGAAATACAAAAATTTTTTTAGGAAACTTATCACAGTCTTCCAGTCTAATGGGATATTCAGCAAGCCAACAGATAAATGAAAATATGTTTATCATAACTTCCAATAAGAGAGATGGAACTGAAAACCACAATGAGATATCTCACATCCATGAGATATCTGGTGCAGAGAGGTTGAAGAGAAAGAGGAATCCTATTACACTATGGATTGGTGTATAAACTGGTATAATCATTTTGGAAAGCAATCTGATTTACCCTAAAAAATTAAAAATGGAGGGCCTCCCTGGTGATGCAAGGGGTTAAGATGCAACCTATGAAGCTATCCACAGCCACTGCAGCATGAGTTCAATCCCTGGCCAGGGAGCTACCCGTATGGTGCAGAAGACCTCTCCTGACTCACCCACTGCTCCCCTCAGCAGTGTATTTCAGTCACTCTTCCTGTTCTGTTCCCCACTCTGTGGTGAATCCTCTCAAACCCCCCACACCTGGCTTGTACCCCAGTTCTTGTATGCATAACTAAATAAATCTTAAAAAAAATAAAAATGGAAATACTGTATGTTCCAGCAACCACACTCTTGAACATCTATACAAAAAAATGTGAAACCATCAACTCACATTCATGTATAAGAAAGTACATGCTTGTACACATGTACAAGAAAGTACATGTTCTACATTTTTTATTGCAGCAGTATTGACAGTAGCGAGGACCTACTGTCAGGAGGATGTGATATATCCACACTATAGAATACTATTCAGCCACAGGACAGATGAGATGCTGATATTTACAGCCAACTTGAGGGAGTGAGAAGGAATTATGTATAGTAAAGCAAGTGGGAATGACCAAAAATACTGGAAAAGTAAAATACTTACATAAATCAGTGGAAATTAATAAATGAAATGATGATCCAGAGGTAAAGAGGGAGAATGAAGTAGAAATGGTCAAAGGAATATAAGAGATGAAGGTGTGGAAAAATAAAAATATAAAACCATTAGTTTTCACGTAAAATTTATATCATCTTGTCAATTCCTACAGGGCTTAAAATTTTAGTTTTCATTGCCTTTCTGATAGGGGAGTTTGTTAAATTGACCCAGGAGAATTACCATTTTCATGAGCCAGAGAGGTGAAATATAATTTTCATATGATTCATTTTAGGTAGAATATTTTCAAGCTGTTAAATTTTTAAAAATTGCTAATTTGTTTTATTGTTGTTACTTAGAGAAAATAGCTCACAAAATGTGAGCTCACAGGTAAATAACTTTTTAGACATGTCAAAATATATAAAATATTTTTTAAATTATGAATAAATTGTATATTCTTTCTTTGGAGGGAACAATGTGTGTGTGTGTGTGCATGTGTGTGTATGTACATACAGGTATGGTATATTGTCTGTGTATGCTGAAGTTATTCAAATCCTCATGTCAGTGGTTTTAAAAGTGTGATATACTCTTCAGATTCTTGTCAGCAGGAGATTATACTTTTTTGCCATTTGAGTATTTAAAGAATAAAACATGAATATCTCCAAGGCAGGGTGTGGAGTCTCCATTTTAGCCACAGTCTAGTCCACACTGCCAATTATTTTATTACTAACTACAATTATCTGCCAAGTTCCTATAGACATTTACATTTCCTTCCCTACTCTGTATTTTTCTTTGATTTTGACTTTTTAAAATGTTTTGTCTTTTTGACCACAAAATTAATCATCCTCTTTTTCTGTTTCTGCACTAAATTTTATAATTCAACTCTCATGTTTCTTTGGTTTCAGAAAACCTGTTTTATGTTCTAATTGCATCCTCTTGTAAGGGCTTATATCTTTTGTATTAAGTTCTTCTCTTCCAATTATTTCATCTTAGTAGGAACCAAAGTTGTCTCCTTTTACTATTTATTTAGTCTCTTTAGTCTCTGACAATATCAGAACCCCTTCCACTAAAACATGTGATCAAGACTGTTTAATATTTTCAGCATCTGTAAGTATTCTTGAGAAGGTGTAGTTTCTTCAATCCAATGGACTATTTGTGTAGATAATCAGGGGAGCCCACTATTGGTTACTGGCATTGAAAGGACAGTGCAGCCTCTTCCACGGTTTGACAGACTTAACAGGTGAAAAGTGCAGGCCCCTCCTCACCAAAATGATGTCAAGTAGGCAGTGTAATTTCTTGCCCCTCACTCTAGGTTTTGCTATCTCCACAAATCATGTAAGTCTTTTGCTTTATCTTCTGAAGAGCTCAAGACCTGCTAGCAATGTGATTTCCCCCAGACTCATTTAATAAAGTTATTATATTTTTTAATATATCCAGGAATGAATTGGCAAAGAAGGCAGGAATAGGAATTCAAATCATCATTCTTTCTGAAATGCAAACCATTTTTCCAATAATATTCCCAAATGTCATACTAGTTCCATAAAGTTTAATATTTTGTACAGTCCATCAGTTCTTCTCATCTTATCTCTGAACAGTCACTTTACTTATATCTGTCATAACTTATACTGTTCTAAGTATCAACCTGTTATTTCTAATTCTTAACTCCCTTCTAATCATTATTCCTGTATTTCCAAGTACCCACTGGGCATCTTCTCCTAGTACTTGCATTAATACAGCAATCCAGTATGTTGAAGAATGAATTCATCATCCTTTCCCATATACTTATTCTTTTTCTTACATTCCAAAGAAATTCTGATATCATATCACCATTTTTCTAACTCTGACAAAGCTAGAAGTTAAAAAAGATTCTAGGTTCCTCTCTCTAACTTTGATAATAAGTGGATACTCCAGTGTTGATTTCACATTTAGATATTCGGAAATGATCATTTTTCCCCACTTCTATGACTACTACCCATTATGAACTCCCTTTATTTTTATCAGACACTATCACAAGATATTTCTAACAGGAATCTTTATCTCCAGAGTCTCTATTTTATAGTTCATTCATCAAGTAGCTGTTTTTTTTCCAAATTATCATGTTCTCAGAATTTTCTTTCAAAAATAATAAAATGGCTTTTCATCATAAAACCCAAACCCTTCAATGTACATTTCCCTAGCATAGAACATCTGGTCCTACATATCTATCTCTAGTCTACATTTAAAGCTTCACCCTAGTATTCTGCACAGAAATACATGCTCAAGCTATGCCAAGACAGTCTTCCTTCTCCTAAGCATACTTTCATTCTTATGCCATGCTAGTGTATCTGTATTTCATTTACCCACAATTCTCTTCTATCATTTTCTACTTATCCTTTAACTTCAAGACTGAGTTCCATTATTATAAAATCTCTGATTTTATTGAAAAGCCATTGTAAAACTTTTCTAAAGCTTATTTACATTACATACTGTGCACCAGATTTATTTTGTTTCTGAATTAATCACAAATCCTGGAAAAGCTACATTCTATCTTTACCATTAACATAGTAAATACTAAATACATATTTTATTAAACAAATTGTGAGTCTTATTATTTTTCTTCTATTATTATTATTTGGCTTGTAGTCTTTTTATTTTGATTGTATTCCTTCCTTCCTTTCTACTTTCCAATCTACGCTAATTTTCTCATGTTGGATTCCTCTAAAGTCTGGAATCCTACTACTTGACTCCAACAATCACAACCTTGTATCAGAAAAAAAGTGGAACTTTTTTTTCTCTACTTAGGATAATACAACTGGAAAACTCCAAATGACCCATTTTAACTATGTATACAAGCCAGAGATCCTAGGAACAGGGAACTACAATTGACCTCTCCCAACAACATTGTATGGATAGAATGTGAATGAAACAGTTTCTCCGAGGGAGTAGGATCAAAATAAGGGTGGTGGGAATTGTATGGGGACTATAACCAAGATGAAAATGTATACATTTTACAAAAATTAAAAATAGTGTAAAAAATATATAAAATAAAATGAAAAGAAACAATTTCTCCAAATACACTGCATTTCTAATGTGAGAAAGAAAAGAGGTCGTCCATTCATTACACTTCATTAAATGTATCAAATATCAAATATCTGATGATTAATACAAATAAGATTAGCTTTTTTAAAAACATACTGAATCTATATCTTGTGTAATTTTCCAAGGACCATTTTCCTCTTTTTAAATAGGAAGACATCTTATTCACTTGCCTTATCCTGTCCTGAATAGCTCAGCTAACTTAAGAGGCAGAGAAAAAATTAGAACTTTCAGTTTTGCTATTACTTCATTGCTATAGTGCAGAGAGATAATATTTCATAAGTGTAATTTTTTCACCTTCTCTTTGTTAAAAGAACATTGCTAGGAACATCAAAAAATAAATCTCTATGGAGAGATGACTAGTTCTTTTGTGTAAAAATATTTAGAAGTGTGTTAATTTCTAAGATTTCAATTAAATGCCTGCACAAAAATCAAGATTCCTGATTGAATGTACATGCATTATTGATTACACCTGCATCTATTTTTTAATCAAATATTCTAAGAGAATCGCAAAGCACTTCAAATTCTGATTGGCCCGTAATTTAATGCACCTACATATAGCATCAAATGTAACCTCAATTTTAAAATGTTATACAAATTACATATTTGAAACTTCAAAATGCTCATAGTTAGCTAAATGTTATCTTTTCTACTGAAGACGATTGGAATAGAGGTTCTTAAAAAAGCAAATTTTATTGTAATTTTGGTATGCATGCATTTATTTCGGAAAGAGTGAAATTCCAATTTTTTTTGATTAAGCAAATATTAAATTTCACTTTGTTTTGCTTCAGTGTGCAGAGTCTGGGGATTCATACATCTCACTTGCATTGACTAAGTGTTTGTGTAACAGATTTGCATTTGACTTCATGAAGCAGTAAAACAACTCTAAGGGGTTAACAAAGTATATGTGTATGTACGTGTGGATTTGTATTTGATCCATCTTTTTCTACTTGAGCAAGTTGCTTAACTTTTCAGTATCTGTAACGTGAGAATGATTCCTGCCAATATTTGCAGGGACATTTCCTGATAATAAGCCACTTCAATGATAGCAGTAATTATTCACAGTATCAGATAATTAGAATAAATTGAAAATACATATGAGATTTAACAGTCTGGAGATTTGTACTTATATGAAACTTTCAGACTCCTACCAATGTTTGATTACTAAAGGCAGCCTGGTTACTTTTTCATGCGTGACCTTCAAAACAGGGTCACACTCAAAACACCAAAAGGGGCAATACCACGTAATTTTTTAAAGTTCATGTTAGTATAACTGAGTAAATGTATTTCCTAGATGAAAGGTAGAATCATGTGATTTCCTCAGTAACTGGGCAGGTTTTTTGGATCTCACTTACCATTTTAGCAAAATTTTTACCAAAGGAACTTCAGAATGAAAATAGTTAACTAATTACATAATTGTACGTCAGCATTTTCATTTTCTTTTTAACTAACTCTCAACCAAATGTTCAGGACAAGCTCATGTCACACAATTCTCAAAAAAAAAAAAATCTGAATTCTTATATTGTTTTATTCTACCCTTTTCTCTTTTATCCCTTTATTTCTCTGAACATTTTTAAACACTTACAAAGCCTATGTTCCTTTCGCCCTGGTATTCAAATTCTGCTGTTTGACACACCTCATTGGTAAAGCTTTGTCTCATTGAATCTTGTATATTTATGAGTTTTCCCTGTTTCCCCACGAACCCCACAGGCTTCATACTGTGCAACACTGTATCTTTCAGCTCTGCAGAGCAGGGACCCTGATTCTGGAGAGTCTTACACTAATATCTTGGTTAGAAGATAGCCCAGTCACATGAGTAGAATGAAATTAAATGTCATGTCCACATAAATTACAGAATGGAGGGCCCCCTGGCCTGTGAGCTATGCCTTTTCCATTGAGAATCCCAGGTGGTCTACAATGTATTATTTCTTGGCTTCTCATTAGCAGGCTACACAACTTCTATACTGACTGCCAAGACCTTAAGAGTGGGGACCTTCCTTATCTGTTGGGTCTACTTTGTGTATAAGAGGTCTCTCCTATGTAGTATTAGTTTGATTTTTTTTCTCCCTTCTCTGCAATATGAGCTCCCCTGACAATCTTGCCAAGATTTGATAATCTTGCTTATCTCCTTTGAATCAGTCACAGGTTAATAATAGTTTATTATAAAACTGGCAAATAAATAAATAGTAAGCCCATGGATTTGAGTGCTTCTTGTCCCACTGCTTTAAGATCTAAGGGGCACATTTACCCAGCAAGACAGACTCAGTCTTAATAAGCAACACAAATGTGGACATTCCAGGCATTATGACCAACTGGCAAGGAAGATACTTTCTCACAAAAATAGGGAAATCATTTCTTTTTGTATCAGAACTGGAGATACTACATTTCTGAGAATAGCAGAGCTACATTCTATACTTTCAGAGAGATTTCACACAACATTTAACACAAAATTTATGATGATTAATCTTCCTAAGAGAGATAAGCAGTTTAGAAAGGAAGAACATATTGGTCAGTTAGAGACAAGTACAAGAGAAGCGAGCATGGCTCAGGCAGGCTGATCTTGGCAACTTGTTCCCATTCATGGTATTTTTTTGAGGTCTGTGCATCTTTAAGAATATTATGTTCTAGAACTCCTTTCTGCAACATCTTAACTGCTAGTTTTTCACATGCAACATGCAACATCTTAACTGCTAGTTTTTCAATGATGCTTCTTTTCCTGTGTCAGTTCATTTTGTCAGTCTTGTTCTTAGCTTCAGTCACATATTATCTATTCAAGAATTACACGCATTATCTCTGAGGGCATTTCAGGATTTATTTTGTTAAGAAGTATTATAGCAAAGATTTTAAATAAAATGAATGTGTTTACTTACATAATTGTTTTAATATTACCACTTTGATGTAAAAATCAATGACATATCCATATTTTGTTTTTTACTGAAGCATAAGTTAATAATATATACAAATCATACATCTGTGTGTATATATATAAAATATATGAAGGAATAAAGAATAATAATACAATGATCACTTCGGTATTCACCACCCATTTTAAGAAAATAAGAAAAATATTATTAACGTTGAAGTCCCTTTTGTGTCACTTCCTGATTATATTCCATTCTATTCTCTCTTAGAAAGATTAATCATCATGAAAGTTTGTGTCAATTATTTCCATCTGTTTCTTTATGCTTTATTTTTGTATTTACTCCTAGTTACTTAATTATATTGTATAATGTTTAATATGTATATTATTTAGACAAATAATGCAAATTGTTTAAGTTGTATATGTTCTTCTGCAACTTACTTTCTTGCTATGATTTATGCTCTTCATTTATGTCGCTGCATTATTCTAACTGATTTATTTTTAATGGGTTATAGTATAATATTACCTGATCTTTAAATTGTGTTGAATATTTGATTTGCTTCCTTAATTTTTTCTTTTATATACAGTGGTTCTATAAATATTTTTATATATAAGCAAGGTATCGATGACAAAATTTCTCTATGGTAGAGATTTTCAAGAGGCATGCCACAATAGATGATAGATTGTACTATTAAAATTCTGACCAAGTTCATCCTGAAGTTGCCCAGGGGATGGCTGGTGCCATTGGGCAAGCTATCTCAAACACCAGCTGTCTCGTATCATTCTCCTTTCAGGGTGGGAAAAGCAAAATGGACTCTGATATGGCACTCCATGTTCTTCTCCAATTGTGAGCATATTATCTGTCCTCAGATATTCTGTGACTCATCATGAATTGCTTTATTATGTGGACCTCTACTTTATATCCTGACTGCAAAATGAAATATTTCTATCGTACATGAGAGGTCCTAAGTATCAACAGTATCATCTGTAACTCTGACTTCATGTGACCAAGAAATATACCCTATAGTTTAAGTAAGACTGTTTAAGGTAGGGGGTTGTGGTGAACTTGAATCCCTGTCTTTAAATATATTAGATGGTTCTATGTATTTATCACAGATATTCCCTTTTACTAAAAGATTTAATACAATTAACTTTCTGAAAATTAGTTACTTACTATTTTGAAATATTTAATGTATTAGTAAACGTCTCCAGAAAAAGAGTACCAATGCTCTATATGTGTATTATAAAGAATTTACTCACCATTATGGAGACTGAGAAGTGCCAAGATCTGGATTCAGCAAGCTGAATTCAGCACGCTGATGGCGTAGTTTTAGTACAAAATTGAAGACCTAAGAAACAGGAGAATTATGGTATAAGTGCCAGTCCCAAAACTCGAGGCAAAAGAAGAAATGATGTTACAGCTCAAGTCTGAAGGACAGGAAAGGACCAATGTCCTAGCAAAAAGCAGTCAGGCAGGTAGTATTTTCTCTTGCTTGGGGAAGGGTCAACCTTGTTCAATTGAGACCTTCAACTGATTGCACTGGCCCCACCCACATTAGGAAGGGCAACATGCTTTACTCAGGCTACCAATTCAGATGTTAATCTCATTCAAAGACATGATCACAGACACTCTCAGAATGATGTATGACCAAATATCAGGTGTCCTATAGTCCAATCAATTTTTTTTGACATATGTAGTTAACCATTACAGTTGATATATAAAAGTCAAATGAATTTAAAATATGTTCACATTATTGTAAAAATATGCAACCTTAACATAGGAATAAAAAGGAAGTTTTTTTTAATTCTAAATATATTTTTTAACCTTTGTACATGCTTATTAGTTATAAGAAATCAGTTTTAAACTTTTTTATGTATTTGAGTAAACCAAATTTTTTGCTGATGATTTTTGAGAATGTGAAGAATTCATTCACAACTAACATTATATTCAATGTGAAACACTGAAAATTTTTCCTTCAAGATTATGAATAAAACAAGAGTACCCACTCTCACTACTCTTATTCAACATAGTGCTGTAAGTCCTAACAAAAGCATTTAGGGATGGCAAATGGAAAAATAGGCATCCAAATTGGAAATTGAGAATTGGAGAAGATAAATTTTTATTATTAATAGATGATTTAGTCTTACAAATGAAAAGCCTAAAAGGCTATAGGAACTAATTAACAAATTCAGAAAAGATACAAGATATAAAATAAACTTACAGGAATCAGTTACATTTCTATACCTTAACAACAAAATGTATGAAGAAGAAATAAAGAAAACAACAGAGAATACAATAAAAAAAACATTTATATATCATCAAAAACAATAAAATACTTAGAAATAAATTTAACTGAGAAAGCAAAAGATACGTACCATGAACACTGTTAAGATTTTTGTGGAAAAAAATAAATGAAGAAGACACAAATAAATGAAAAGATACCTTATGTTCATAGACTGGAAGAATTAATGTCAGTTAAAAGTCCACACTACCAAAATTGTCTACAGAAACAATGTAATCCATATCAAAATTTCAATAACATTTTCACAGAAATAGAATAACGGATGTCAGTGTTGGCGAGGATGTGTACAAAAGTGAACCCTGATGCACTCTTGGTAGGAATGTAAAATGTTTTAACCATTATGGAAAACAGTATGATGTTTCCTCAAAAAATTAAAATTATAATGACCATATGATCCAATAATTCCACTTCAAGGTATCTACTCAAAGGGAATGAAAACAGTATCTAAAAAGATATACATACTGCTATGTTTATTTCAGCATTATTCACAATAGCCAAGATACAGAAAACCTAAGCATCCATCAACTGATGAATTGATAAAGATGTGACTTATATATACAATGGAAAATAATCAGCCCTCTAGGAAGGAAATCCTGCCATTTGTGACAATATAGTGGAACTTAAGATCATTATGCTGAGTCAAATAAATCAGAAAACAGGGCCTCCCAGTAGGCACATGGGGTTAAGACGCAATCTATGAAGCTGTCTGCAGCCACTGCAGACAAGTTCGATCCCTGGTCAGGGGACTACTCACATGGTGCAGCAGACCTCTCCTGATTCACCTGCTGCTCTACTCGCAGTGTATTTCAGTCAGTCTGCCTGTTCTGTTCCCTAGTCTGCCTCTGGTGAATCCTCTAAACCCTCACACCTCTGGCCTGTACCCCAGTTCTTGTATGCATAAATAAATAAATCTTTAAAAAAATAAAAAATATATATAAATCAGAGAACGACAAATACTCCAAGATCTCACTTATAAGTGGAATCTCAAAAAAAAAAAAAAATCATAAAAAAAAAGCTGAATCATGGTTCCAGAGACTGGGGATATGAGGAAATTAGGGAGATGTTGTTTAAAATGGGTTCAAACCTGTAACAAGTAGCCAAAGAGATAAGTTATGAAGATCTAACGCACAGCACAGTGAATACAGACAATAAAATGATATTGTTTCCTATACTATTTTCAATACATCAAACTAAGGTGAAAATTTGTCTAAAGGACAAGATCTTCAAGATAACACAATAGTTTAGAGAAGGCTCTTTTGCCATACTTGCAAGGCATTTTTAACATTTTAAAATATAAATGTTCCATAGAAAATGATAATTATATTTAAAATATAACAATATAAAGTATAAATAAAATATGAAAATTGAGAGAAATTAATTTTTAAAAATCTTAATAACTATTAATAACATAAAATTATAATGATGTAGGTTTGTGCCCACACTATATCATAGGGAATATAATGCAACAGGTACCCAGGGACCATCCTACTAGCTCATTCAGCACAATAAAGATGCACCAAGTCTCCTCATCATAAAATATCCTTCATCTAAATGTAGAGAGCTTCAAAACCTGCAAAGTGTTGTAATTTTGTTTGCAAGGTCAGTTGACAGGAAAGTGTACATGTAAATTACAATAGTTGTGCTTTGACATAGAGGAAATTTATGTATATGTTTGTTTATTCATTCATGGTTTACATTGTTGCTTATATTTGGGGGAGGACTATTTTTGACCATTATGAACTATCAACAGGTGCTATTAAAAATGAGATTTTACCCTTTGGACAGCTCGCAAAAGTGTACTGCCCCAAGACCTACCCCTGACCTATTTCACATCATCAGATGAATATGAGGAGTGGGTTTATGTAGCCGTGTTATCTTATTCTAACTAGAAGCCAAATTTTAGCCAAAGTTTGGCATCCCAAAATTTGACTAGATGAAGCAAGAGAAATGCATCTTAGATTACTTGAATGCTTGTAAATTCTTTTTTTTTTTTTTTTAAGATTTATTTATTTATTTATACAGCACTGGGTACAGTCAGAAGCACGGGAGGGTGAGAGACTTCACCAGAGCCAGAGCGGGGAGCAGAACAGGCAGAAGGACTGACGTACACTGCTGAGGGGAGCAGCGGGCGTGGCAGAAAGGGTCTGCACTCCATGAGGGACCCTCGCCAGCAGCCAGGGATCAGCGCTGCAGAGGCTGCAGGCAGATTCGCAGCCCGGTGCTCAACTGCTGCGCCACCGGGGAGGCCCTAAACTCTTAAACATCTGTTAATAATTCCAAGTCTCAGTCAATAATTTAGGATGAGTAGTAAATTAGAATGAGAATTGTTGAGTGAATTTTGCTTCTCAATACCCCAGAGAGTTACACAAATGATGAAAGGCCTGTGGGTCCAAGCTAAGAAATCCCTATCCCAAAATGAGAAAAGAAAAATAACTAAGACAGTCTTAGCAAAAATAAAAATCATAGCCCAAGACACCAGAATTGACATGACGAAATAATTGAAGACTTGTTCTTTCTACTGCAGGCACATAGCAAGGGTTTGCATTGCCTCTAATCATCAAATTTTTGTACTTGTCCATTAAGAACAAATAAAACCAGATAAAAGCAAAATAAAAAAAATCAGTATTTATTGAGAGCTATGAGCTATGATAAATGAGGATATTTCAAATGTCTGATCAATGCTACCATGCATGGAGATGTGAGTTAATGTCAGTGTCACCGATCAGAGTCCTTCCAAACCCTCTCAACAGGACAGAATAAAACTAAATGTTTATAACCATGTGTTCTCACACCAGCCCTGCAACTACCTACTGTCCAGACATTCTGGTTCTTTTCCAGGCATGCTCTTTCTCTTCTACAAGTAGAATATCGCTGCTTGCACCATCCAGTCCAATCCCAACGTGTCCCTTCAGTACAGGAATTAACATTCAGGACACAGCTCTCTTGCTAGCCACTGATAAACATGAAACAGGATTTCTTCCCCATATACCTTATCATCAGTAGCAGATGCACACACCTCCCTGATAATAGGGAGGTAGTAGCCCTGGAGTCCATTTCTACTTACTGCTTACCAGTTCTATACTAATCCAACCTCTTTTTTCTCAACCCTGAGCTACCAACTAGATTCCTGCTTTTTGTTCCAGCACCCACCATTTGCACTTTGTACTCCAGCATTTGATCACTGTTAACTAACCAGTTTGTCCCTTGCTCTTATTCTGGATTCCTCGGTTATTCTAATAGGGATGTACAAATTCAGGTCTGATGCCATAGAATGAAACACTTGGTCAGCATTTGGTACAGTCTAATATCGCTTCCTTCTCCTTAAGGGGAAAATGTACAGACTCATTTGTCTAAATGTCTCCTTAAAGATTTCCCTAGAGATATTGTCCTGTTGGTAGAAATAGGTTGAAGGCTACAGCACACCCACTAAATCCAGAGGAGCTGTTTAGACAGTGTGGGGCAGAACACAGATGAGATAGTGAGCTTAGTGTTGGACAGAGCAGGGTGTGAATCCCAGTGCTGCCACTTCCTAGTTGTATTTTGTTGGAAAAAATTACTTGTTATCTCTGAACAACGGTTTTCTTATTTATAAAAAAAAAAATAATTTTTATTTTGAAAAATTGTTGTGTTAGAATAGTAGTATGCAGAAGAGTCACTTGTTAAATTGTAGTTAATAGCATAAAAAAGAAAAAATATATACCTATAAGCACAAAGCTGATTTTCTTAATGCCCAAGAAATAGCTTTAAAGACAACAAAATGGGGCCTCCCTGGTGGCGCAGCGGTTGAGCGCTGGGTTGCTAGCTGCCCGCAGCCTCTGCAGCGCCGGTTCGATCCCCGGCTGCTCCCGGCCACCGGGGAAGGGTCCCACATGGCGCACAGACCTCTCCTGCCGCCCACTGCTCCCCTCAGCAGTGTACCTCGGTCCCTCTGCCTGCTCTGCTCCCCGCTCTGGCTCTGGTGAATTCTCTCACCCTCCTGCACTTCTTTTTTTTTTTTTTTTTTTTTAAGATTTATTTATTTATTTTATTTATTTATACAAGCCCTGGGTACAGTCAGAAGCGCGGGAGGGTGAGAGAATTCACCAGAGCCAGAGCAGGGAGCAGAGCAGGCAGAAGGACCGAAGTACACTGCTGAGGGGAGCAGCGGGCGGCAGGAGAGGTCTGCGCGCCATGCGGGACCCTCCTCTGGTGGCCAGGAGCAGCCGGGGATCGAACCGGTGCTGCAGAGGCTGCAGGCAGCTTCGCAACCCAGCGCTCAACCGCTGCGCCACCGGGGAGGCCCCCTCCTGCACTTCTGACTGTACCCAGTGCTTGTATAAATAAATAAATAATTCTTAAAAAAAATAAAGACAACAAAATGTTAAAGAATGCTGTAATCAAATTTACAAGTGCAAATTGTGTCTGTCCTCTGGCAGGATAAAACACTGCTGGAACCATCTGGGAATCTGAAAATTGCACTGAAATTCCTCTGAGCAGACAATAGATGGCTTAAGTAGATGTATATTTTAGTGTTCATAATATAGCTACTTCATAATCATATCCATTAGTTCACATATTCAACGGATACTTCCTTAGATCAGTATTTAGAACCTATTTATTCTTATTTCACCAAAATTTCACCAAGCTTAGATTTCTAATATTATATAACGCAGTTTATAGTGTTAGAAATAACAAATTAAGTTGGGAGTTATCTGGATGAAAAGAACTGACAATTTTATTATCCAACAATTCACTCCTTGAGGAGTCTGTACAGCAGATGTATTATATGGGATGACTTCATTTTGAAAAATTAATCTTTAGCAATACTTTTTGTAAAATTGTGTGATATTATAAACATATAATAAGCATGATTATCATTATATCTGGAAGTTCTAAAAAGTAAACCTACTTAAAGCAGAGAATGAAGATGCATAAATAAGTTTCTTAAATAATAGGGATAATATAAATGATGTGACATTTTGTTATGATCCTAACCAAAAACATACCTTCGAGAGCCTGTTCATCTTTTCAATGACACTGGATTTTCTCCAACACAGAAGATGTGGAATGATTTACCTATAGATTTGTTTGCAGTTTGCAAACAAATTCAGTACTATGATTGTTTTATAAGTAAATTAATTTTAAACATCTACTTGGGATGGATAATAGATTACTACAGAACACTGACTTTCATATTCATAATATGGCAATATTCCAGGGGTCACGAAAACTTAGAAATTAGCCTAATTATGACTCTGGATATTCTCAAACCACCAAGAAATCATTATGCTCTGCACTCAGGTTAGACATTTTTTGGAAACTTCCCCAGGTCATCTTAGGCCTTAAATCTCCAGGATAAACAAGATAACCCATCTCCTAAATAATAATACCTTCTAATTACAAATATTTCCAGGGCCTCCCTGCTGGAGCAAGGGGTTAAGTCTCAGCACTGTTAGGCTATCAGCAGCCACTGCAGTACCTATTTGGATTCCCAGGTGGGGAGCTGGCCCACATGGAGCAACAGACCTCTCCTGTCTCACCTGCTGCTCCCCTCAGCAGTATATTTCAGTAGATCTGCCTGTTCTCCTCCCCACTATGTCTCTGGTGAATCCTTTCACCCCTCTGCACCTCTGGCCTGCACCCCAGCTCTTGTATACATAAATAAATGGAATAAATCTTAAAAAAATATTTCCAGCTTGAGAATATTTTCTCTCAGAACTTGACCTTACTCCATACTTGTTGAACTTATTTTATTGATCTTGGAATCTGGCCCTCTCTCTCACCTGCTATTCATTCTGATGTGCCTGGGCAGCCAGTTTCACAGCATTTATAATATAATTATGAAAATTTAGAAATAAGAGCAACATTATAAAACTGACCTAGTAGTAATCTAGAGTGATTATTGATGGAAAAATAAGTATGGGAGAGTTTATGTATCATAAAGCTAATAAAAAAATCACTGATTAGAAATCCATCATAAAGGATTAGATGGATTTTAATTAAAGCAGAATTTAGAAATTTTTATGACTCCATGATTATAAAATACTTGAATGCATGGATTTAGTCACAAAACTTAAAAGTAACTTGTTTGACACAACCTTATACAGGCCATCATGAAGAACCACAGCATCCATCAGAATAAAGCATAGTTAATGTGTAACAAATATTTCATGACCATCAAGTAAAACAGTATTTGTGGAAGAATAAAATACAGGAGTGAAGGGTGCAGGGAGGGGGCATAAGGAGCAAAGCAGGGAGGGATGCAATGAACTATAGTGGAGGATTATGGGTGCTTTGCTAATGGCTATGATGTAGTGACATATACCTGAAAAGGTATGAACTTCTTCCCCTAAAATATACACAGTATTGAAAACCAATGTTACCTCAATTAAAAAAATACAAAAAAATACCAAGGCTAATTCAAGAAGAAACACTTCAAACAGTATAGAGTGGCAACACAAGAATAAGATAAAGAGACTTGTGAGCAACCATCTTGCTCCTGCTTATGACAGATTCTCCTGTTAGGGTCACTGGAACACCACAACTACTGCCTAGAACCTGTTGGCCATAATGCTATGGGAAGTCTTTCTATAATCACCACAAGGCCCCCCTCTGTGAAAAAAGCAGCCCTTCTCAGTCCAGGTCTATTGCAGATAACAAGTATCTTTCACACAAGGCAGTGAGTCTTGTCCCTGTACCATCTTTTCTCCAATATGTAGGAAAAATTCGTTTGAGGCTGATCTCCCAGGTCCTTTAATCCTAAAACTTGTATAATAGGACCTTATATGCTCAGAACTGGACTGATCTTACATTTTCTATCCAATGAAATATATGTGGTTACTCAGGCACCTTCTCTGCCATCTCAAACAATAAGGTTGGGTATGTAGTAAAAACAAACAAAAAAAAAAATCAGTGATTCTATTGAAAAATTTACTGACAAACATGATGAGCAAAAATTTTCCCACTAGAAGAAGTAAAACAGGCTTCCATCAAGCAAATCCAAATTCTATTGAACTGGAATAGTCACAGCAGGCACTGGTTCAAAAGCACCATTATGCCTTTTGGCATGATGTGCCGAAAGCACCATTTTGTTACCAGAGGAATGACATTGCCATGGCCTTGGAAGTTACTTACTGCGAACAGCTAAATAGAGTATACAAGGAGGTAACAAAACATTGCTTGGACTGTATATCTCCATGCAGAATAAGAAGGCTCAAGCACAGTTAATTCTGTAAATGTGCCCATCCCAGTTGAGACAGACATACAGCTGACAGACTAACTTGAAACTGGTCTATGTGACAAAATCTTTCTGTCTTGCTGTCTGCTGAAGTTATAGACTACCTTTCCTAAAAATGAAATTTTGAGTTCCATTGAGAGAAATTTTGAGTTCCAGTGAGAGAATTAGAACAATCTATTGGCCTGTGAGCTGTTTCTCATCTTTGCTCTGCATTTTGAATTGTACCATGATTACTTTTATTTTTTTAAATTTTTTAAAGATTTATTTATGTATGCATACAAGAACTGGGTTACAGGCTGGAGGTGCCGGAGGTGAGAGGATTCACTAGAGACAGAGTAGGGAATAGAACAGGCAGACTGACTGAAATACACTGCTGAGGGGAGCAGTGGGTGAGACAGGAGAGGTCTGCTGTGCCATGTGGGTAGCTCCCTGGCTGGCTGGGGATTGAAATTGTGCTGCAGAGTCTGTGGATAGCTTCACAGTGCTGTGCTTAACCCCCTGCACCACCAGGGAGACCTCATGATTACTTTTAAATAAGCAGTTCACTTTTAATAAAATTTTGTACCTGAGGATTACCAAATTATAGTTTAAATTTGTGATTAATTCTATCACCTTGCAATAAAGTGAGTTGAAACAACAGCAACAGCGTCAAGGTAAATGAAAGAACTTAGCACAGTGTCTGCAAGATATACAAGCACCTTATCATAAACAATATTAAAAATTTCAGTGTATATGTATACATATATCATAAATTTATAAATGTATAAGTTATATATTTTACCTAGTATTTATGTAAAAATGTATTTAGATTCATGTATATAAAACTTTATGTGTATATATAGCATATATATGTGAAATGTTAACACAATTATGTGTAAGCATTTATATTTATATATACATACACTAAGAATTTTAAAAATATACAGATTTAGAAAAAAATACATAAAATATATAGAACAGGATATTGAATATATAATAGATATACTATGTAATATAATGAAATATGTAATCATAGTTTATAGAAGGAAAAACATAATTATGATAAATTAATAATGAATATAATTTATTACTAACATTTGTTTCTAGCTTTATAATCTTCATAAGTTACAGCCCATACCTATATTTTCAAAGCATGTTCAAAATTAGCAAAGGTGTTGTGGGTTGCTTAAATATGTAAGGGTCATTTTTAAAAGTTTGACCTTGATTTGGCTATTGTCTTCATTGGAGTGGCCCTGCATAATCCTATCTACTCCCACAAGCATTTCATTCCTCACTCCATTCCATACTTCTTAAAATGTAAACACAGGCCCTAGAATTGGAAGGTAATAGCCTTCAGATACTCTGTTTCTAAAATCTTGTCTATTTTTAAAGCATTCATAATATACATAATTAGCTCATCCTTGGCAGGTTTCATTCTTGGAACTCTGCTTGTAAGTTAAGAATGATGCCTGCCTGGATGCTTTCACACAGCAGTTTTTTGCCCCTCATGGTATGGATCATCTCCCAATCTGGCCCAACTGATTCACTTGCAAAAATACAAAATTTCTTGACAACTATAAAAAATGAAATGGGAGAAAACAATTTTGTGATCATAGTTAAATTTCTATTTAAACTATCGTTCATTAACATAAACTTCATGAAAGTGAAAATTCTCATAAAACTCATGTTGTTACAATGATCTTAAGATCCTACCTGATCTTAAGGAAACAACCTAAGAGTTTTAATAGTGCCTATATACCTAGTTTTGCCTTTTCAACAATGTCATATAAATAGAATAATAAAGTATGTAACCATGAATCTGAATTATCTGAATTAACATAAGGTATTGTAGATTCATCCATATTACTGAATTTATATTGCTGAATAGTATTTCATTGCATGGGTTATCAATTCAGGAGCTGATGGACATTTGGGTTTACAAGAACATTTCTCTGTCACTGAAAGAAATTTTATTTCACTCTTGTGTTATTTTTCCAGTGTGATCTCTACTTTCTTAAACATTTTCAGTTCTATAATTACTGCCCAATATTTGAGATATTACTACTGAGTCTACCATTTTGGTATTTGTTATGCTGGATATCACCACAATATGTAGAAAACTGAAATATGTCAATCAAGTCAGCTACCATCTCTGGGTAGCAGCAAATGAATCAGACAGTGCTTGGACCAGTAAGCTCGTCTCTATTTCCAGTCAACTGCTTTTCCATCTTGACTTATTGAAACTTGATGTCCATTGATCAGGAATGTCCCAAGTCTTCCTTCCCAGATCCATTTTCAGTTTTTATTTGTTTATCTGTTTTTTGAAGCATGAAGACAAAGTTCTTTGTTCACTAAATTGCATGTGGATATCAAGTTTTCTTGACACCATTTGTTGAAGAGACTCATTTCCCCATTGTCTATTCCTGGTACCCTCATCAAAGATAAATTGATCATATCTGCATAGATTTATTTTTGGACACTCTATTTTTCCATTAGTCTATATGTGTGTCTTTATGCCAGCACTATACTTTTGTATGTTCTCCACAGTTTTTGGTAACGTTTAATAGTAGAGATAGGTGATGGTGAGCTTACTTCATTTTGGCTGTCAACAGAAGTCTCAGGTCAATGATATGTTTAAAAAGGGAAACCACAGAAAAATTAGGGGAAAATTAGCTGAATTTTTTGGTCATAATAGAAGAAACTATTTTTAAATGATAGGAAGTTGGATGCAATAAAGAAAATATAATTTGACTCCATAAAACATATTTACAAGACGAGATTAATACACAAGATTAATAGAGAGAAAAGCAAATTGACCAAAAATATTTAAACATTACTGCCCTTAATTTTAAGGGCTTTTATAAATTAATGTGTAAAAGATGGCAATCCAACAAAGGTGAAAAATAATCCATTCGTTAAAAGAAGACAATTTAAATCTTTATAAAGTTGTCTAGTCTCACTCAAAATTAATGAAATATAAATTTAAAAATATATCATTTATCTATTTCTTCAGGGAAATGGAAAATTTTGGTTATGTACTATTTTGGCAAAAGCTTGCAGTAAAGGACACTAATAAACTGTTACTGGCCATATTAATTTGGTATTCTCTCACTGGAGAGAATATGTATAGGCATATGTATAGTAGCATTATGATTTAATTTTGACAGCTCATTTCAAGTCTATTAACTAAATTTATTCTCCCAACACTCATGAGGGTTAGATATTTTATATATCCATTTTCAAAATAAAAATAATCAAGCTCAAAGAGATTTTATGTCAAGTTATGTTATATAACCAGTAAGTGGCATAGCAA
This sequence comes from Talpa occidentalis, assembly GCF_014898055.3. Taxonomy (NCBI): domain Eukaryota; kingdom Metazoa; phylum Chordata; class Mammalia; order Eulipotyphla; family Talpidae; genus Talpa; species Talpa occidentalis. The sequence goes on along the minus strand of NW_023602073.1, from coordinate 73,971,872 downwards.
GGTTTAAAGGCCATTTCTTTCAACTTTTTGTTCATTTACAGTTTCATTAATTAGGGTTGACTTATTTTGAAACAAAGTGTTTTATACATAAAAATGTGCCACTATTTCATACAATGAATATGAAAGATGCTACATTTTATTAACATAAAAACAGGTGAGATACTGGTGTCTTTTCCATTACCAAGTTGGTAGAATTGCTGTAGCAATAAAAGGTGAATTTGGCAAGAAACCATTAAGAATTCTATTATTTTTCCTTGTTAAGATCTTGAAGTGGTGTTTCTGCTTTATTTTGCTTCTTTTAAGGGCAAATTTCTAAATCTATCATTTGAAAAATTTGGATTAAAACACTTGTTTTAATGTTATAAGGAAAAGGCCCAGGAAAATAGTTTATTAGTATGATAAATGATTGACTAAAATAAATATATGGAATATATAAATAAAATATTTGGGAAAAGTATCATTCTGAAATAATTCATTATCTGGCATTACACTAGCTTTTAAGGGAAATAAATATTATGAGTTAATGAAGTTTACTTCAATTTTCACATGGTAATATTTCCTTCCCATTTTTTGAAGATGTATTATGAGAGCCATTATACATTGGAAACTTGCAATTTAGAACTTATTTGATTTAACTGATAAGAATCTTTTTCATTTCATAAAACACAACTTCACTCAGAAACATAAAACTGTTCAGCTGCATTAAACATTGAACAACAGGAGAGATTTGCTAATTGGCTTCTGGACTCTGAGTATTTGAATAAACTCTCTTTTCTTCATTATTTTTCCATTAGAAAATTATTCCATTTGCTCAAATAATTTTAAAAAAAGAAGTATTTTCCTGATCTGTAATACTGTGTAAAATTTTTTCTGATTACTCTTTTAGCATTTGTAGAAACTCTGGATAGTAAAAGATACATTAAACTTATTTTGGAATGTATATTTCACCAGATGATCAATAAACAATTGCTCTATGATAATCTGCAAGTCAAAAGGGAAATGATTGTTTTGGTTGCTAATTCTGTTTAGTTTTGAATACTGACTTTAGGCTTATTTAACATTTACTATGTTCCAGGCACTGGATTAGCATTTTCTTGTTTATCACACTTAATTATCACAGCTCTTATCTGTTTAAGTGGTTACTTTATTTTAAGGCAATTCAGAGAAGTTAAGTAGTTTGTCTTAAATCACACAACTCCTGGGTGGCCAAAAAAAAAAAAAAAATTGTTATTTGAGAACAACATTCCTATCATTCCTCATCACTCCTTTACCTCTCCTCTGTCTTCCCTCCAGTAAGTGAGTCTTGTTATGGGACCTGTGATGTGCCCCAGATTACCTCTTAAGGAAGGATTTATTGCCCAGCTGCTAGGAGCGCTGCCAGCAGTCTTCAGCCACCAGCCTTCAGGGGTTACCTCAGCTGCTGCTAGCTCCTTTCAGAAAAGCCAAGTCCCTACCCAGGACAGTGCACTTGCAAGGATGGAACAAGGCTGGCATAAAGAGCTTAAGTCATCTCTGCCCAAATCCTACCAACTCTGAAGGGTCATTCAGTTCTAGAACTTTTCTGTGAGGTCTCTGAGGTTATCATTAAACCTGAATCACAGCTTACTTCTTCTCTGCCAACTACTACTGTGTTCACCAACCTTCCAGAGAGATTGGTCCTCAGGACATTATTTGATAAAAATCTTTTGGTTAAATTCCAACTCACAGTTTACTCTCCAGATAACCTTACTTGCAACCTTGTTCCACTGCTCTTTGTAAGTCTTCATGGAAGATTTGATTCAGAGCACAACCAAGGACACTCACTCTATTCCCTCACTTCACTTCCCCTATCTGCTCAGCACAAGCCTCGCCCAGGGAAAAAGAGAGTCAGCAGTTAAGATGGAATACTGACCCATAATAAAAAGTCCTCGGTTTTACTAGTAAGCATTTCTCTTGGGTTGAAAGCTTTATTTCAAGCAGGTCAGATTGTTAATTCTATGGCTAAGAACTACACAAATTTTAAATGTTGACATGAAAGTCAAATTAACCTCAAGGTTGTGTGTTTTGTCTAGAATTAGGCTGAATTAATAGCATCATTCTAATATGAACTGTTTCTACTATTACCACCAACAAAACTCCTAATGGTAATAATAATACCTAAAATTTCTAACACCATATTAGAATTCAGAAAAGCCAATATATAAAAATGATATAGGAAGGTTAAGAGTATTACCCCGAATCTATGTATAAAGAAAATGAGGCTCAAACAGCGTAATGGTTCATGGAAAATAGCAGAATTAATTGATGAATTGAGAATGAATTCAAACTTCTGATTTATATTTAACGCTTTTTCTCCTACATTGTGATAAATCCCACATCACTTAACAAAAATCAAGTCTGTTTTGGTAACACAAATGCAACATAGTAGACTTAATTATTTCATATTATACTACAGCAAATATGTATATTGATAAGCAGACGTATTGGTCCATAGAATTTTTTTAATTTTTACCTTTAATTTAATATTTATTGGTCACAGTGCATTGTAACATTATATGTTTCAAGTGAGCATCACTGACAATTAACATGTATTTGTACTGCATTAAGCTCTCTGCTAAAAGTTTAATTCTATCTTGTATGTTATATTTGTTCCACTAAGATGTGTTATTAGAAAATTCATTTTAGTCATGAACAAAGTACAATATTGAAGTTAATTTGATCTAAACACTACACTATTGTCCCCCTTTTTTCCTGATTTACCCACACGTCCTCTCCCTTCCCTCCTTTAACCATTAATTGGTCTTACAGTATTTTTGTTTAAAGTAGATCATTGCTTATTTTTCCTATATATTCCACATAAACATGAATTTGTAAGATGTCTTTGCCTGGTTTTATTTCACTAAGCATAATTACCTCTAGTTTAATTTATGTTGTTGCAAATGGCAGTATTCACCATTTTTTATAAATAGTGTTGCATATTACATATGTGTACATGTGCATCATATTTTGCTTCTATGTACATGTATAACTATGTACATGTGTATTTATGTACATGTGTATCTATGTACATGTGCATCAGATTTTCTTTATGCATTCATCAGTTAATGAATGAGCACTTAGGTTGCTTTCACTTCTTGGCTTTTGTTAATAGTGCTGTAATAAATATGTGGAAATGCATATATCATATATATATATATATATATATATCTCACTAATTGTTTTTTTTTTTTTTTACTTTTTGTCTGAATACCCACAAGTGGGATAACTGAGTTTTATGAAATGTTTATCTTTAATTTTTTTGAGGAATCTCCATACTGCTTCCATAATGATTATACCAATTTACAATCCCACCCACAGTGTATAAGTGTTCCCTTCTTTCCATATCCTCCAAACACTTGTTTCTTGTCCTGTGGATAATAGCCACCCTCATAGGTGTGAGATGATATATATCATTGTTGTTTTGATTTGCATGTCTCTAATAATAAGAGGTGATGGCAACCTTTCATATACCTATTGGCCATTTAGGTATCATTTTTGGAGAAGTATCCATGCAAAGTCTCTGCCCAGTTTTTTAAATTGGGTTGCTTCTTTTTTATTGTTGAGTTTTATGAGTTCTTTGAGTATTTTATTGGATATATGATTTAAAATATCTCCTGTCCTGCAGGATACCTTTCTATTTTGAAGATTTATTTTATTTATATATGCATACAAGAGTTGGGGTGTAGGTCAGGGGTGTGGGGAGAAGGAGTTGAGAGGATTCACCAGAGACAGAGTGGGGAGCAGAACAGGTAGATTGACTGAAATACACTGCTAAGGGGAGCAACAGGCGAAACAAGAGAGGTCTGGTACGCCATGTGGGTTAGCTCCCTGATCGGGGATCCAACTTGCTTGTGCGGCCGATATCTTGATAGTGTTGGGACTTAACCTGTTGGGCCACCAGGTAGGCTCCAGAACACCTTTCCATTTTGATGTAAGTTTCTTTTCCATACAGAAGTTTAGCTTGATATAGAACTATTTGCTTTTTTGCTTATTTACTTGTTCTGTTCATAAACTTCAACTTCACTCTTTTCCCAATTTAGGAATCTTTTATATCCTTTTCTTATCTAACTGCTTTCTCCCGGACTTCTACCACTATATTGAATAATAGTACAGCATCCTTGTCTTATTCCCAATCTTAAAGGAAATGCTTTCAGATTTTTGCCTTTGATTATGACATAGACTTTGTTTTTATTGTACATAACCTTCATGATATTGAAGTAAGTTCCTTCTAACATTTCAGAAATAACTTTTATTTTTTTTTGCTTTGCAGCAAACTAGCCTTAAATAACTGATCTTACCTGCATATAACAAACAAATTACCCTATAAATGGACATGCACTGACAATAATCACTAACTCCAATTATTAACAGACAATTTTACACAGATCATGTACTTTCCAAGGATAAAGAAATCAACAGAGCATGTGATAGGACCATAGTTGGGAAAAAAGTTTAGCTATGTCTTCTAAATAAGGAGACTTTGCCAAGTAGGAAGTGAAAGCTTAGAATTAGAGACTGAATTTCTTTGTTTCATCAAGTGTGTTTACCTCTGGGTACAAAACATAAGGAGGCTACATTGTGATTTGAAAGGTAAGTCCTTTATATTGTGTTCTACATTTAGATATCACTTAGAACACACTCTCAAAATGACAATGGCATGATGTACTTTGTGACTTTATTCTGTTAAGAGAAGTCTCTAGTGATTATTTAGTTGACATATATCAGATATATTGTCTGGCATATGTTTAACATTATTAACAAAAGCTTGCAAAGATTTCCATTTCATTCACGGAATCATTTTGATTGAGTACCATTTTCCCAGCATTTCCAATTAGCCATTCATGTTGTTTCCTGCAATGCACTTGCAAAACATCAAGAGAATCTAAAGTATTGAACAAAAAATACTATGTTCAAAAGCAAAGAAGAGAGTTGTTTATCAATTTAAAAATGGAAATTCATAAAATCAGACTGATAAGGGAAAATTTCAGTTCGGCATGTTTGTGATAAAGATAGCAGGTGTTTTTGAGAGCAGAGCTATTTCTTGTCATTGGACCATGTGGACACACACATAACAATTATGGTCTGCTGGGGGCTGGCCACAGACTCTCTGTTGTACATCACATAGCACAATGATTTTTAAAACAAACTCAAGTAATAAATTTTCCCTCAAAGAAAAATTTGGTGTTTCCTTAAGTTTGAGATGAATATATGCTGTTTGGAAGCATAAAACAATTAATAGAGAATTGCTTTACACAATCCTATGTGATATTCACAGTTCTATAAAGCTTCTCCAAACTGTACAAACCAGGAGTGAAATCTCATCATATCAAATGCTTTTATATATTTCTTTCCCAATAGGAGGGAGGAAAGAAATGATTTTATTTGGATCTGCCTAAACTGCAGTGTGGAAGTTGAAACTACTAAACATTTACTCATGCTTTGTAAGTATTTAGCTCTACTGCTATTATGGAAAATTGTCCTGAAACACCCAAAAGGACTTTCAGGATTTCACATAGTTTCTTACATAGAGTCTCACATGGATTCTCACATAAAGCAATGGAAGATTGCATCTGTCTTACTAATCTTTTAAATCCTAGTACCTAGCAAAGCACTGCCCCACAGCAGGCTTTCAATGTTAGTTCTTTGAAGACTACAAAAATGAGAAAAACATATTCCCCTTTTCCTCAAGGAACTCGTTAAATCTCAAAGATTTTCTGCTACACTTATAAAAAGTTTTATAATATTTAAGACATTACTATATCAGGATTGCTCTGTATCCTGTTCTCCATGAAATATAAAGAAAATTTCACAATCTATCCTCCCTACCCCAGTATTACCCCTTACACTCAAAGCATCACCCTTAAATCAGATTTTCCTGATGAGATGACTAATAACAGAAACAAATCACTAATGATTGTAACTATGATAAAAATGATGAGTATAGCTCATACAGAACCATAGGACAAGCAGAGTTTTGGACTATGTTCTTTCCCCAGGTTAAATGTATTTCTGATATCCAAGTTACTAAAGGAAGTTATTCTAATTTAAATCTTAACACAATCTCTTAAATATATCTTCTCATCAAAACTGGTGTAAGGATCTAGTTTTTCTCTTTAATGGCTGTTCATATTCTGAAATACAATTTGTTGACCAATCTATATAAAATAATTGAAATGCTACAATTATCAGAAATGAATTCCCATAGACCCTTATTTCTATTTCTAGAATCAGATCAAAGGGTGGGTGTGTATACCTATGCCAATATCATACTGTTTTAAAAATTATAGCTTCGTAACAAGGGACTTTATATGGCACTTTTCAAAAATGTCTCAAAAATTTTTGCTAAGAATTACTTTACTAATAGTAATTTTATTGGTTCGTACTATGAATATATAGTTGAACATTATGGAAAAAAATTAAATAACTAGTCAAGAATGAACTTTGATTCTATTTTTATATATATTTTTTAGTTTCCTCTATAAATATTTTCAGTTTTCTTACCATTTGTCCTGTATATTTCTTCTTAAATAAATATCCAGGTACTTTTACTTGGTTGAAAGAGAGAGTTGATGGCTATTCTCTTATGTTTTCTTAAATTGATTTAAGAAATGATTTTAATACATACTTTTTTTTTTTTGGTGGGACCCTCGCCAGTGGCAGGGGATAGAACTGGCGCTGCAGAGGCTGTGGGCAGCCTCGCAACCCAGCGCTCAACCGCTATGCCACCAGGGGAGGCCCTTAATACATACTTATTTTATATCAAATATCTTTATAAACTTTAAATTATAATTATTCTTTAATTCTTAGAATTTCCAAATAGTTTTCCTGTAATTTGTAAAACTATCAATGCTCCCTCCTTCCTTAAAGAATTGAGCATTTGTATTCTTTACTTTAAAATATCAATTACCTTCAGGATAATGAGAGAAAATCACTATTCAGTTCTTGTCTTTAATTTAATGGGTGGGCTAAAGAGTGTTACTTTACAAGTGAGGCTGATACTTGTTTTGAGATTGCTTAAAGTTTTATGATTTTCTCTGAATAATTTTAAGCATACATCTTTTGATTTATAGTTTAATAAGTAGGTTTTTCATTTGTTTTTCTCAGATGCAAAATTTTATGAGAAGCTTATGAAATAATATTTTTCTCTTCCCTTATTAACATGGTGAATTGTAGTAATAAAATTTCCAATTTTGAACTCTATTTTGCACTTATGGAATGAACCCCATTAGGTCATGATGTACTGTTCTTTTATGTATTTCTTGATTCTATTTGAAAATGTTTCAAATATTTAATTTATTGTCAACTGTGAAATTATCTCTGGCCAGAGTTGCAAATTGAAATATTTTAGGGCAAATTAGGTAATATAAATGTGTAAAAAGCTAAGTGTTATGCAAACAGGAGTGGCCAAGACTACATGGAATTGGAGAGTATTTCCTTGCCCAAAGGCATACTCTTCTTATATATCTGTTTGTGTCTCTTCTTATGACACCAAATTTCTGAGAGCTGAATTTTCCAAAGATCCCAGGTTTGATATCCCTGATACCAGTCATTGAAAGGTCAGATCCAGACACTTTGAAGGGAAAATATTTTTGCTTTTTTGTTTTGTAGTTTCATAGGCAACATAATCCATCTACAGTATCATCCATTCTATTAAATATTTTGCACAACTTCGAGCTGTTTTAAGTAAGGAAATCTGTTTAATCCTGCATTTGCCAAGCACCTTTGATGATGACAATAACTATTAGCATCTTGTCAAATATGTATTTAGAAAATTACTACCCTATTTTTGCCTCATTCCTATTTTCTTAGTGTTATTTAAGCTCACTAAAAGAAATATGTTCCTTCCTTATTTAGACTAACAGAACTGTAAATATGTTTAAAGGTATAAATGTGTGAAAAGTTGAAAATATTCCCAACAGAATTTTCTGGGCTGGGAATTTGTTAAGAGAATGGAGAGTAGGAAATATAAATCAAGTGGGCCTTTTAAAATGTTGTCCATTTATTCCTTGATTTTGGCCTATCTAAACTTGTAAAGAAAAATTATAAACATTACCCATGTCTTTAAATGTATTAGCAAAGTTTTCACAAATATTTTTTGCTGTATATTATGTGTAAAACATCGATTTTCTTATATATTTTAAGTGCATCTAAACATGTAGCAATTATTTATTTTTAGTAAATATATTTTAATTTTTTTCTAAGTTGTGTTTCTAGTAATCTTCCTTTGTTTCCTTTATTTAAAAAGTACTCTTCTGACATAGAGGAGTAAATTCTTTGCAGTATATATCAATTTTCTAATTTTGTGTGTTCTAATTTATTTTTCTTTTACCTTTTCTTTACATGCAACATTTTAAAAATGTTTATGTTCTCCCTCTTTTGATGAATGCTGAGTACATTTATTTTTATTTTTCTTCTTGCCATGTAATGAAAGTATTAATATATATATGACTATACTTTTTTCTGCACTTTATTTCATAAACTGAATATATATGTTCCTATGTTTTGCTATATATTCCACAATTGAAATTTTACTTTGCTTTGAGTTCCAGTTTTCAGCAGCGATTTTACTTTGCTTTGAATTCCAGCTGTCTAGCCTGCTGCTCCCCTCAGCAGTGTATTTCATGTATTTCAGTCAGTTTGCCTGTTCTGTTCCCCAATCTGTCTCTGGTAAATCTTCTTATCACTTGCACCTCTGGTCTGAACTCCAGTTCTTGTATGCATAAATAAATCTTAAACAAAAAAAATCCCTCAACTTCTTCCATCCATGTTACCCCAAATGACATGAGTTTGTCTTTTTTGATTGCTGAGTAATATTGCATTGTATAAAAATACCACAATTTTTTGATCCATTCATCTTTTTTTTTTGGACATTTAGATTGTTTTCTTATCTTGGCTATTATAAATAGTGCTGCAATAAAAATAGGAGTGCAAGTTTCCTTTCAAATCAGTGTTTTTGTGTCCTTTGGGTACACAAAGGAAGGGGTTATTATAGCCAAAACAAGTCAGAAGGAAAAAGATTAATACCAGATGATCTCACTTATATGTGGAGTACAGAGAAACCAAATGAAAGGTCAAGAAAAAGTCAAAACCAGGCCTCCCCTGGTGGCACAGGCAGTTGAGCTCCATGCTGTGAAGCTGTCCACAGCCTCTGTAGTGCTGGTTTGATCCTGGCCAGCCGGTGAGGGTCCCACATGTAGAGTAGACCTCTCCTGTCTGGCCCGCTGCTCCCCTCAGCAGTGTATTTCAGTCTGCCTGTTCTGTTCCCCACTCTGTCTCTGGTGAATCCTCTCACCTTCCCATGCCTCTGGCCTGTACCTGGGCTCTTGTATAAATAAATAAATCTTAAAAAAAAAAAGTCAAAACTAGCAAGCTGACCATAGAACTGAGGCATTCAGCAAAGGAGGAGATGAAGAGGTAAAACAGGAGGGAAGAACAAAGAAGGGAATAAGGTGATGGTTCATGGGTAATAAGGTGGCAGGAGACTACAATGATATAAGAAAAAAAAAATTAAATTTTTTTTTAAAAATCCCTCAACTTACATGTAATTTAGGAGACACATTGCTCTTTTAAAATTCTATTTGCATTCACTTGCTTCCCCTAACATAATTCATAATTATAAACTATGTATATCTCCTTAACAGAATAGCAAGTTACATTTTTTTCTCTCTACCGCTCTAACAATCTCCTGATATTTGTTGGTTGGAAATGTAATTGATTTCCTCATTCTGTTGCAAGTGACTATCATTTGAAAATATAAGACATTTATAGTTTTTTTTAACATTTGTAAAACAAAAAAGTTTTTTAAACATTTGAGTTAAAATAGTTACCACAAGCATTTCATATATCTATATTATTTCAAATTCGAATCAATTCAGTGTTTACCACTAATCCTTTCATGCCATGATTTTATCATGCATGAGTTCTTTTTAATTCATGTTTCATATGAATGAATGGTTGATCGATCTTATTGAGGATTTGCTTATTTGAAAAAAAAATAGTAATTATTTGTCTTCACATATGAATAATAATTTGGTTTGTGTGACAGATAATTGTTTTTTGCTTAGCCATCCTCAATTCCAACTCTTATGCATATCAAAATTTCAATTTTGTTTTGGGACAGCATTACAGCAAGTTAAATGGTAATTTTTCCAATGCCCCTAGACATTAAGATATGATTATTCTGATAAATGGGTACACATGCATGTGAACACACAGCCTTCTCTAGAATTTGGCTGCCTAAAGCTGAATCAACAGGCCATGAGGCTATAAACTTGAAGACAAAAGGTAACAGGCTAAAAAGTGTTAAAGAATTTCAGAAAAAGTAAAACTTAACAATGAAGTCTTAGCTGGAAAGGAAAGTATTCCCATTGCAATTACTGAGTCAGCTTGAAACATTTAGTAGCACATCAGTAAGAAAAATGCCTATGGGTGTTGGGAATGTTTATAAAGACCTATTAATTTTAGAACTAACACTTTCTGCACTATGCAAGGTCAGATCAGTTTTTATTCTTCTTGGCATTAATCTGTCTCTACACCTAGCTCTGAAAAAATCAATGGCAGTTCTTCACTGATCTCTTTTTTGGAGCAACTGAAAGCAAGTCAAGCAATTTTGGAGTTTATTTTTGTTAAAGAATGGGCACACAAGAGGATGTCCTCGACATCTGCAGCACCACTGATGAATTATTTATTCCTGATTATCCTGAATAGACAGACTTGTTTGCAGTAATATGTCATACATAAAGTACAGTGAGGAGAAAACTAAAGTTACACATTGCAGCAGAAGACTGACATAATCATTTTCATAATCATAATAATTCCTTAATATTGAGAAATATTAATTTCTGTCTTAACATTAATGATAAATCTTTTTATCAAGGTTTGGCTTCTAGAATATTTTATTTCTATACTCATATTTCCTTTTTATTCGTCAACGACATCATAATTATATATGATATGCAATATTTACTTTAACAAGATTATCTTAAATGATATTCTGGAAGATATATCTTTTAATTATGGCCATTTCATCAACTTAACTTCAATTGACAGCCATGTTTTCAATAATAGGTTGAAAATATCCACATGATCAAAGCTCATTTTTCATGTAATCTAAATAACTATGAATCATAAGTGAGATACTTGGTAAAATGAAAGTTCATGTTCTTAAAATTACAATGCTAATTTAGCCTTAGTGGAAGTTAAAATTTGTTTTCTAGTCCATTCTATAGAAAATAATAAAAGAACCATTTTTTTACTTAACTAAATTTTATGTCAGTGCTGATAAATGTGTTACACTCTTCTTGTTTATTGATTGTTGTTTATAAGGAAAAACTGAACTCGTGTATTATTTTTTGGAAAAGGCTGCTTGTATTTTATCTACCCCAAGCTGTTCAGTGTCTCCGCCATTGGCAACTGACAGTTTTGGTCATTAATTTTCTACCTTGATATTCATTATAAGATTTTATTGGTAGCCTGCTTAGCCGAACTCATGAATCCCTGCCACAATCATTCCATGGGAGCGTTTTCTCTAAGCCTGCCATGGACAGGTCTCAAGAAACTTGCTAAGGACCTCCCTGGTGGTGCAAGAGGTTAAGACACAACCTATGAAACTATCTGCAGCCACCGCAGCACGAGTTCGATCCCCAGCCAGGGAAATATCCACATGGCGCAGGAGACCTCTCCTGACTCACCTACTGTTCTCCTCAACAGTATATTTCAGTCGATCTGCCTGTTCTGTTCCCCACTTTGTCTCTGGTGAATCCTCACCCCCCCACATCTGTGGCCTGTATCCCAGTACTTGTATGCATAAATACATAAATCTTTTTTTTTTTTAAAGAAACTTGCTAATTGAAAGGTTAATTGGTATTGTCAAAATCCTCAACTAAATTGTTTTAGTCTCTGTCAAATTCCTTTTCAATACTCACTTTTTATTGTCTCGCTTTAAAAACATTTGTTGTTATTTATAAGGAATTTAGAAAATGCTGATAATCAAAATGGAGAAAATTATAAAAAACACTCTGAGAGAACTCTCATTTCTCATTTTTCTACATATGCTTTTAAAGTATTTTTCTTTCTGTTTGTACAATACATGTGGTTTTAAGGAATCATCCATATTATTTTATAAGCTTTTTTGCTGTAATATCTTCCATATCTTTTCATTTTGCTTACTATTCTAATACAACATAATTATAATGGCTACATGGTATTAATTGCATGCATGTACCATAGTTTCTTCTTTATTTTCTAGTTTGTTCTCTATTACACAATTAGGTTTTTTCTAATTTGGGGCTTATAAACAGTTTTGTGATATATGTTATTGTATAAAATTTACCCACATTCTTGATTATTTATGGGGATAAGTTCCCAGAACCTCAATTTCTGGATCAATGAGGTTTTTATAATTTTAATGCATACAAATTTTCCTTCAGAAAAGTAACAGCATTTTATATTTTCACCAAGTATGTTTAAGGATTCTTTTTCTTTTGACCATTATTAACATTTACCATCTACAGTATTTTTCTGTTTGTATACCAGAAAAGGAAGGGGAAAACATAATCAGGGGAGTGGATGAGGGTCAGATTGGAAATAGGGAGAAAAGGAGGCCATAATTTCTAAATGTTGGCTACATTACAATTCTGAGATTACCACAAAACAACAAAAGGGTTTGTTTGAAAGATTGATCACCAATGTCATTTAACTGAGCCCCTAATAGTCCCCTTCAGAACTTCCCATCAAATTTCCCATCATTGTTTTCCTGGAAAAACATTCTGCTAACACAATTTTGAGGTATTAGGACTGATTTGTTCTCCTATGAGCCTGACTGTGCTCTCCATTTAAACTTATGATAATCTATACAAACATGGGCATTATTAAAAATAGTAATTGGAATAAGAACATACACACAGACCAATGGAACCAAATAGAAAATCCAGAAATAAACCCACAGATTTATGGCCAACTAATCTTTGACAAAGGAGCAAAGAATAGGCAATGGAGCAAAGAAAGTTTGTTCAGTAAATGGTGCTAGGAAAATTGGGTCACTACATGCAAAAGAATGGAGCTTGACTACTACCTCACACCATGCACAAAAACCAACTCAAAATGGATTAAAGGACTAGACATAAAACCTGAAACCATAAAATATGTAGAAGGAAGTATAAGCGAAACACTACATGACATACACCTCAGTAACATCTTTAAAGACACATCACCCAAAGCAGTGGTAGTGAAGAAAAAGATAAACAGCTGGGACAACATCAAATTAAAAAGCTTCTGTATAGTGAAAGAGACACTAACCAAAACAAAGAGACACCCCACTGACCGGGAGAAAAGTTTTGCACACAACACTAATGATAAAGGACTGATCACAAAAAATCTACAAAGAGCTGATGAGACTAAAAAACAAAGTAAATAACTCAGTCAAAAAATGGGCAGAAGAGCTAAAAAGAAACTTCTCCGAAGAGGAAATGAAATGGCCAACAGGCATATGAAAAAATGTTCTACAATGAGATACCATCTTATACCAGTGAGAATGGAACATATTAAAAAAACTAGCAACAACAAATGTTGAAGAGGATGTGGTGAAAGGAACTCTCCTGTACTGCTGGTGGGAGTGCAAACTGGTCCAATCACTATGAAAAGCTGTGTGGCGGTTTCTCAATCTGCTAAAAATAGAGCTTCCATATGAGCCAGCAATGCCACTCCTAGGTATTTACCCAAAGGACACAAAAACATTAATTCAAAAGGGTACCTGCACCCCTATGTTTATAACAGCACTATTTACAATAGGTAAGCTATGGAAACAACCCAAACGCTCAAAAATAGATGACTGGATCAAGATGATGTGGTCCATATACACAATGGAATATTACCCAGCAATCAAAAAAGATAAACTCATGCCATTTGCAGCAACATCGATGGAGCTGGAAGGGATCAGGCTCAGTGAAATAAGCCAGAAAGAAAAATACCGGATGGTCTCACTCAAAGCAAGAATTTAAAAAACCTAAATAAGGGATCAGGAAAAAGACTAATTATAATAAAATCAAAATCATAATCAATAAGCAATTATAAATCAGAGTCACACTATGGGGGGGGGGAGTTGAATCAAAACAAGGGCAGGGTGGGAATTGTATGGGGACTATAACCAAGATGAAAATGCATACATTGTACAAAAATGAAAATGATGTAAAAAATATATAAAATAAAAATAATAAGAAAATTGGACTAGCAAAAAAAAAAAAAGAAAGAATAATAACTGTCTGAAAAGTATCTCCTATTGTGTTTCTTGGAATTTCCTCTCCTTCCACAGCAGAATAGAGTGAACACCTATTATTACTTGATTACAAATTAATGTATACAACATGGGTTAGATAACCTAGAAAGATATAGACATGTTACTTAATTTAGTGGCCACAGGCTAAAATGATTGTTCAAATAAGGAAGAAGGGAGCAGAGAAGGGAGAGAGAATTTGCCATTCTATAACTTTTGTTCTTAGAGAGAAAACCGTCTTCTCTAACTTGTTATACTAAGATTTGGGTTAACTTACTAGTTTAGAATGAAAATTATTCTTTCTGAGTCCTTTAAATTTAAATCAGCCTCTGTATTCTGCACAGGAATTCTGTTAGCCATTTCTCCCAGTCTCTTGCACACACTGCATTTCGTTCTTATTCTAAACAAATTTTTAAATCATAATTATCACATCCAATTTTAGCTAATGTTCTTTTTATTTATCAAATTATTTATAAGTCTTTAAATTTTCTATTCAGGAATCCTAACATCCCTCAAAAATTATAAATTCACACTTTTTTATCAATCATATCACATTGATTAATTTTCTTTGGAAGAAAACCGTAGAAATTTAAATTCTTTAAATATCCCTTCAACCACATTCCATTTGATCATGGCTGGGAAATAAGTTCTTTTAGATACTATAAAATTGCATAATTATTTTCAATTAATTTACACAAGCACATATGTAAAGGTTTGATATTATATATTTACACTTGATTTGCTGAAATGATTCCACTGTGTATTGTATAAATAAAAATTCATCTGATGGCCTAAACTTAATCTAAACATAATTATGTTGTATTTTTATAGGATAGATTACCCAGAACATATTAAACAAATCCTTGCAATTATTGGTACACATTGAAGTTTTATTTTGTTTAACTTTGCATACTATATCCTAACAACTGATATTTGTCAGTGTTGTTAGAAAAATAGATTTAACATTCTAAAGTCCTGTCTTTCCATACTCACAGACATTTATTTCTTTATTCTTTGTAAATAGTTTTCAATGTGAAACTGAGAATCTTTGGAATAAATTTAACTTGGATAAATAAGATATTAGAGCTTCAAACATCTTGCAGAATTCCAAAGTCCCTAGGTGATTTCATTTGTATATAAATTTAATTTATTCTGCACAATTATTTTTTCACAAACTGTCATAAACATGGGTTTATCTATTATGTTAAACATTGCTATATTTTAGCAATATTTCTTAAGTGTAATCGTTGAATAGTTACTCTAGACCAGCATTTTCAAAATCCATTGATGTGTTGGTAGTAAAGGCAAAATAATTGTCCTCAGCATTATCCATATTTTAATTTCTGTGAATATATTGTTTATTAAGGGGAATTAATGTTGCAGATAGAATTAAGGCAGTTAATCAATTGAAATATCAAAATTATCCTGCATTATCTAGGTGGGAACAATGTAATCACAAAGTCCTCAACTGTCAAAGAGAAGCAGAAGAGGGAAAATCAGAAGACAGTGTGAAAAGACTCAACCCTCTGTTGATGAAGAAAGGAAGCTAAGAACCAGCTCCCTTTCTATGGCCTCTAGAAACTTCAAAAAGTAAGGAAATAAACCATCTCTAGAGCCTCTAGAAGAGAACACAGCCTTTCTCACACCTTGATCTGAGTCCAATGAGTTACTTGTTAGATTACTGATATATGGGCCTATTTTATTTAATATAATAAAACTGTGTTACTTTGAGCCCCTAAAATTGTAGGAATTTACTACAACAAAAATTGAAAACAAATACAGTTGCATATTTCTGTCACCTGTATAAATATTGAATTTAAGTACTAACAATTTAAATGAGTTTACGCTTTATTAGAGTTTTCCCAACTCTAATCTTGTCTCAAAACTTTCCCCTCATTTTGTCCAATTCCAGTTCAATTTCTAGTGAGCACCTGCTTAATTTCCTCAGTTGCCATTTTAATTCCATCACTCCTTTTCTCAGAGTGCCGTGATGACTTTTCAACTTCTTTCTCAATCTTACCATAATACTTGATATTGGAGTATTTCCCACCCTACGTATATACATCTGCCTGCCCCACAGGACTCATACTTCTTCAGGAGATTAGTTTATTGTAGAGAACATAAAGGATCCTCAGTAGATACTTAGTAAATACATAAATGATTTTTAACAAAAATACTAGCATCACAGTTATCAAGCTATACTCTATTGTTTCTGATTTTCTGTATATCTTATTGCTACTATACTACTCAAAAAATGTGCTTTCATTTGTTCTTAAATGAATTAATTCTTTCATTACTGGTCATTCTTTACTCCAGGAAACACCCACTGAAAATCCCAATAAACACCAATGAATGTCACGTGTTACTTTTAAGATTATGGGTCAGAGAACAATTTGTCCATGTATTTTTGGAGTGGAGGGTGCTGTCAAATGCATTTTTATATGTCTCTGAGAGCGTTTTTCCTTTTACTGTCTGCTCACCATCCCACTGTCTTTGTTCAATGTGAGGACTGTGATGAAAGGAAAGTGATTGCCTTTTACTCCAAATTATTGACTTGACAAATTGACATATCTAGGAGGGATGCCAGGATGTTAAAATATATTGAAACCATGTTATCTGACAAAAGGGCCTGTTTATTTAAATTGCAATTAAGTCAAAGAAGAAAAAAATTAAAAATTCATGAAGAACTTGAATGCTAATATCAATATATAAAAGGAGTATGTTTATTTCATGTTAATTTTTGTTCCAGATCCCAAAACTTAGATGAAGACATGAGAATTATTGGAAGGCAGATTTAGGTTAATATGACAATTAATCCTACCATGTGACTAGGTAGGTAGGCAGTTGCTACCTGTAAATTTTCTAACAAAAGTTCTACTATTATTTGAATAAAAGAGATGCTTTTTTTGGGGGTGGGGACAGAATACTTCTTAATTCCCTTTTATACAATAAGACATGGTTTTATTATTCATTCTTTGTACAAAGCATTCTTAATATCATCCTCGGATGTTAGGAATAAAAATTTCTGGGTCAAATTGTCTGGTTTGCAACTCCACCCTCACCACTTGCCTGAGGTATATTCAGCAGCCAGCAGTACAAAACAAAATAAAGACATAGTATCTGATGGGAAAATAAAGGTAAGTGGCACAGTTGCTGATTCAGACATTTTTTTTTTTTTAAGTGAAATCTTATTTCAGTCAAGAGGAAAGGAAGATAATACTATTTATTAGAAAGGAAGTTTCAGGGCAGGAGAGGAAAAAGGAAAGTTTCATCTGCAAAGACTTGTAAAAAACCCCAGGGTCATGGTTATAATAGGAAAGCATGAGCCAGTGGTATCAGAGTCTAGAAAGTAGAGTGAAGTGATGCAAAGATTAAATCCTAATTCCTCTACTTTCAAGTTAGCGGTTTTTTTTTTTTTAAGATTTATTTATTTATACATACATGAACTGGGGTACAGGCCAGAGGTGTGGGGGTGAGAGGATTCACCAGAGACAAAGCCGGGAACAGAACAGGCAGACTGAATGAAATACACAACTGAGAATAGCAACAGGTGAGTGAGGAGAGGTCTGCTGCGCCATGTGGGTAGCTCCCTGGCCGGGGATCAAACTCGTGCTGTGGAGGCTGCAGCTAGCTTGTGTTGCATCTTAACCCCTTGAGCCACCAGGGAGGCCCAGCTTACTACCTTTCAATAGACATGATGCAACGGATTACTGAACTGAAATGAACTGCTGACTTTGTTTAACAAGCACCAGGTAGTTTAAGCGGGATGTTCCCATTCTTATTTCTTACAAATCTGCTTTAAAAGAAAAAAATAAATAAATAAAAATAAAATTTCTGCCATTGCAATACAAAATAATTAAAAATACAGATTTGGTAGGAAATGTAAGATGACATCTGAAAACAGGCATTGGAGTCCACTTTCACAAGTATTACCTCCAGTTATCTCACCGAGAGGATTTAATTGATGTTTCTCTCTGGAGATAACTAGATAATGTGGTTTCTACACACAATGGAATATTACTCAACTGTAAAAATTGCCTCTTTGATATGTATTTCATTTATTTTATTTTTTTAAAGATTTATTTATTCATGCATATAAGAACTGGGGTACAGGCCAGATGCACAGGAGGGTGAGAGGATTCACCAGAGACAGAGAGGGAACAGAACAGGCAGACTGACGAAACACACTGCTGAGGGGAGCAGCGGGTGAGACAGGAGAGGTCTGCCGCACCATGTGGGATTCTAGACTGCCAGCTGGGATTGAACGCACACTGCAGAGGCTGCGAACAGCTTCACAGCACTGTGCTCAACCACTTGAGCTACCAGGGGAGGCCCTTCATTAATTTATATTCTAATTTTTATTTTCTTCTGACTTTTGTTTTTCTTAATTCTTCTCTGTTTAATCCCTTTAGGTGTAAACTTAGCTTTCTTTCTTTTTTTTTTTTTTTATTTTGTGATTTCTCTTGCTTCTTACCTCCAGAGACCATACTGATTTCTAATTTTTTTATATAGGAAAAAGGGAATGGGGTTGCTTTAGAGACAACCCTACCTCATAGGTAGAAATGGGTGAGAATTACTGATCAGAATGGCAGGAGGTACAGCAATTATATTTGACTCTGTTTATCTTCAAACTTCTGTCCAGGTCTGTACAATAAATAGAGGCCAGGTCTAAACCTCCTGAACTAAGTCTTTTACTTAAGTCACATCATCGCAGTAAAGCCAAGAAAGGAAGAGGTTCTGAAAATGAGTTTCAGGCTGTCCCTATAAAAATGCTTGCAATGACCACAGAAGGGAACAGAACAGGTTCAATGGAACATGGTGGAGGATTATCGGGACTGGTGGTGGGTGGAGTGTGTAAATATATATTTGTAGAGGTTTAAACCTATAACCACCAAAGCAGATACAATGGTGTAAACTACTTTACCTCACTAAACATAATATGAAAAACTATAAAACACAAAAACAAATTCCTTTTTTGTGAGCCCTCAATGTGCTTTGCTTAGAAGTATTAATCACTATCATTAGAATTTTAAAGTAAATTGATTTTTTAATTTTCTTTACCAAACCCTCTTTGACTGAAATAGCAAAAGAAATGACCTTCAGAAATTATATTGTACATTATCTGGACTTATACATGGACATAAAAATGAAGCATATTATGCAGTCTGACACTGTTGGAAGATCAGACTGAAGACACTTTAACGTATTTATATGGGAGAACAATATTTATGAAGAAATATTGCTCTAATAAAAGTTATGGTATTTCAGCTAAGGAGCAAAGAGACCCTTCCATTCTAGACTTCTTTTCTCATTAGCATGTATTTGCTTCCCAGTAAAAATGTGCTGGATGCTATTCAATAGATGAAGTTTAAGCTAAGAGCAAAATTTCAGATTACAGTGCAAAAGGAGCAGAATGGTCAAATAGAGCATCCCCAAAAGAGCTCAGACACAAATGCCAGACTGCTCCTTGAATAAAGAGGGTCATAGGAAGCAACAGTTAATGTGACATGGACTGAAGTGTTCCTACCCAATTTAAATAAGTCTTTTTGAAAAGTATTTACGTAGGTTCCAGAGACCTCCAAGGGAGGTGAGGAAGCTGCCTCTATGGGCAGGACTGGACAACCCAGAAAAAGAAAAAGCGTTGGTATCCTCGAGAAGAGGAAGCCCAGGTAGAGTCTGATGAGACCAACTTTGTTCTTGAAGCCTACATGGACCGGATGTCGAGTTCGCTCTGATCCTTCATGGAGTATTCCAACAAAGCCAGCTAAAATTGCTGTTTAGTTATTCTGCCCTGTGATTTTATGCAAAAATAGATAATATAGTTTAAAAGTAGATTTGGCTTGCAAACTTTTGCTACGCTGTTGAAACAATTTGGGATCAAGGTTGAGAGAAACTGTTTTTGCATAAGTTCAATCAATTTTAATATTTTTCCTGTGATTTGATATCTTTGCTGTTTTGTTTTGGCTAATGTCTCCAGATTTTTTTTTTTTTTGCTTTTTTTTTTGCTTTTGGCTTGTCCATTTGCTTTCCACAATGGACAATACCTGGAGACACTGGTTTGCTTTCCAATGGGAACCCTGAGAAAAATTTTCTTCTGAGACTGTACCCCAGCATCCATACATTTGATCTTCAACACCATGGAAATGATGGTAAAAGTGAATGGGGGGAATTCTCAGGAGGAAAGGATGTCCTGATAGCTCAGGACATCCAAACAAGCTTTGTGGATGCCACCCCCACTCCAAGACACTGGGAACTACAAATCCCAGGATCCCCAAAGGGAAGTTGCGAGGACCTAAGGGTGGAGTTAAGCAGCCATTCTCTCTGTTTGTAAATAAAAACTAGCCATGTTAGTGGGTTCGGGCACACTTGACTTGTACTCTTGGCCAGGAAGGTTTGGTCTCGGTGGTTCATCTGGGATTCCAGGTCAGCAGAACGGGTAGGACACATTTAAGAATTTATCTCCCTCTTTTCCCTGAGTTGTACATTTCCTCATTCCCCTTCCCTTGTAAATAAACTTTGTTAACCTTTAAAAAAAAAGAAAAATTTAAAAAAAAGTATTTATGAAGTATGAATTTGGCAATGTGAATCTAACCAAGAAAATGGCGTTCTCTGTGCCATGCACATATCAGGCACTAAAAATACATAAGAAAAATATAATAAATTACAGTGGTGGCGTGAATGTGCTTTGCAATTCAGCAAATCTGGATTGTGCTGATTACTTCCTTATTGTCTGTCTTAATTTGCACTCTAAC
The DNA here is from genome assembly GCF_014898055.3 of Talpa occidentalis. Lineage (NCBI taxonomy): Eukaryota > Metazoa > Chordata > Mammalia > Eulipotyphla > Talpidae > Talpa > Talpa occidentalis. The sequence continues at coordinate 73,950,833 of NW_023602073.1, read as the reverse complement.
TAACTTAGGGAAAATGAAGAATTTATTAAAATGTCCACATGTTTTAAAACTGCTTCTCATTACCCTCTAGGGCTCATGTCATGTGACTGAAGCATTGCTAGGAGAGGCAAGTTTGCTTCATTATCTTTGGTATCTAATCCAAAATGCTGGGAAAGGGCTTACCATTGCTTGCTTTTATGTTAAGTACTGATCTCAGTGGGAATAGTCTGCTGGGAGTGGGAGATGGATAGTAGGGTAAATTATTTATAAGAGTACAGCATTTTTATTTGCACTACTTGGTTACAATGATTTCAGTATTAGAAAATGGTCCCATGAATGCATGCTTAAACCAATTTCTGTTAGCTTCTAGTTTCTTTCTTCATCACTGAGATTCACTTCACTTTTGGTATTCTCTTATTATCAAAAACTTTCCATCCCAGTGTCCAAAATGACCACAGGAGCCCCATTTCTTTAGGTTGAAGTCCATTACAAATAGAGAGCTTCTTCTAGTAGCTTCTATGAAAATCCAAATGTTCATTCTAATAGATTAACTTTAGTCACATTTCAATTGTAAAATAAATATGATTCAGATAATGTGGTTGTGTGGATTTATAGGCTCTGATCAAATGAAGATTGATTATCTTCATCTGAAAATTGAGGTTATTTCCAGAAAAATGGTGGAATGGAAGATTAGAAAGCAAATATCAAATGTCCATAATCTATTCCTTTTTGAGAAGTAATGAAAGGTAAAATAGTTGCTCTAATAGGACACTTTTTCAGAAGTAAAAGTAGTGCTACTTTGGTACAAAGTGTGTCACAACAAGCAGAATAGAGTATATTCTTGGCTTATATTTCCAGAACACCATTTGGCTTCAATACATTGAGTAATCCAGCAATATGGCATTATATTGGCAAAAAACAGTGTGTGGCTTGTATAGTATCAGGAAGTGAAGGGCCCAGAAAACATCTGTAGTAGGAAGGTATCCCTAGAAACATCACAAGGAATCACAAATAAGAACATGAGAGAACGATTCAAAAACTAGTAAGTCACCTCTGGTACCCTAGTAACTAGTTATTTCAGTTACATGGTGATAAGAACCAGTAAAAATATGATTTCATCTTAAAATCTCTCAGGTTCCATGCAGGCTGGTAATAACAAAAGAAACTTTAGTTAAAATTAAGAAGACCCACAAATAGCTAATGCATTAGACATCAAGACAAACAGTTATAGAGGGAATAAGAGAAAGCAAAAAATGGGAGGGGAGGGACAGGAAAATAAAATTCAGTTCAGGGAGTTATAAATGACTAACCAGTCTAGTTATAAATGACTAACCAGTCATTTTCAGTATACTGCAAGTTACAGGAATAATGAGGAATAAAAATGAACTTGCTCTGAATCCTGCTCTTGAGGAATCTATAATCTGGAAACAAAAGGCACTTAAATAACTAAAGAATGATGAAAAAGCAATGAGACTATCTTGTATTCTCTTGAGAATTTAATAATAAAAATATGTGAAGTATTTAGCATATCATCTGACACAAAAATGAAGCTTAATAAATTATGGTTATTTCTTTAAAAATAGTGAAAATCATAAATAAGATACTTTTAAAAACTACAGAGCTGTTTATAAGAATATCTGGAAGAAAAATTTCTGCTACAAGATAACACTTAGATGAAAGGACAGTGGTAAAAATCTCAAAATATTTGCATCATCATGTAGAATAGTTTAAGTAGATGGAAGGATGAGTGAAAATGACTGGTTAGTCATTTATAACTAGTCATTTAATGTAAATTAAATGAGCAGTGACAAATTAATTCATTAATAGTGGATTTCCTGAATTTAGAAAAGTGTATTGTGAAAAGTAATACCAGCTTTTGAGAATGAAAATTAGAACTGATGACAGCATGCCAGGGATACGCCATCCCTGACAGTGTACAACACATCGGGCACAAGATGAACCTGAAAATTGGGTAATACAGAGATAATACAGGACCTTAAGTGCTGTGCTCAGGAACTTGGTCTTTTTCCCCTAAGTAACAGAGCTAGCAAAGATTTTTGTGTAAGGAGATGATAATATAAATCTATTTCAGAAACATGACCCTGGCAGTCAGTGGATGATGGAGGTAAAATTTATTTAGGAAATGATTGCTATGATCCTGCTGGGAGTGGTGATAAGGTTTCAAATAGGATTATGTCAGTAGGAATGGATAGAGAATGGACAAGAAAAATGTTTCCAAAATACAATGAATAAATCATACTGCAAGCAGGAAGTGAGAAGTTAGGGCAAAAATGATACTGTGATTTCAAATTTGGGTTTTGAGGAGGAATTAATAGAAATCATAGAGGAAAGGACATTTTGGAGAGTAGAGAGAGGAAATTCTAGCATGGGATTTGTAATTTAAATGAACACCCATTTAGAGGTGTTAAGCAAATGTTTTAAAATTCTGGTCTTCAACTCTAGAGAAAGGTGAGATATAGATAATAATAAACATGGATTTTTAATTGGTATTAATTTAAAAGAGGAACTGGGTTCTATTTGTTTCTAGCCAAAAGAAGATCCAAAATTATTTACATTGGTCATAAAGATGAAGTTATAATCACTCTTTTAACAAATATTTTACATGAATGGATAAGTACAGGCTACGAAAAAACAAAAGGAATTTATTTCATGGAATTTCCAAAGTTGAAAATAACCTATATATGAAAGAGACAAAAAGTGGTCCTTTGAATTGCAGGAAAGGGGAAACAAAAAGAAAATAATGCAATATGAGAACCCTCTAGTGAGAAGGTGAACCTTCAGTGTTAAGTCTTTAAGGTAAAGATGAATGTTAATCATAAATGTAGCTTCTAGGATAAACAGTTGCTAGGTGAATATACAAGGGAACTATGGCTGGAATTAAAAAGATAAGATCTAAGGACACTGAGCTGTTTTATAAATGTCCTCATAATGGATGCCTCTGCAAGCCTGGTTGCTTTCCTCTGGAGTTTTCACATGCAATTATAGCATCGATTCACTTAAAATGTCAAAAATGTTTATCAACTTCTTATTTTCACTGGTAGGAAGCAACTGGTAAGAGACTTCTCTTTCCACTGTTAAACCCATAAAACTGGACACAGTCTATCAGGCATTGGTTTCCAGGTATTGAATACAGGTTAGTTAGAACATCCTGAGAGAATGTAAATTAAAGTGTTAAGCCTCATATCCCCAAAGCTTACCAGCTGGAGACCATTTCCAAAACTACACAATGGGAGGTGGCCTCAAGCAACAAGTGGAGGTCTTCATGGTGAGGAGGCACACATTGAATTCAGGGCTGGGACAGAGGCTATAATTGGTAGGAGATAAACCAACAAAGAGCAATGATCATAGATAATGTTCTAGAAGTTTGCATGTGTATACCCTATAGGTCTGTGGCTGAGAGCTGGGTTGTACTTATTCAGGTAAGTTTTGCAGATGCCTAGTACAGAGTGGGTGCAGTGGATCTAAGAATTGACAGGATGCCAGAAGATGTTTAGGAGAGGTGGCATTAAATCTGTACACCAGCCAGAGTGGAAAACTCTCACAGAGTAACTTGGACATTCAGTTGGAAAGTCTAGAAAAAGCATGCCTTACGAGTAAGAATTAGCCTACAAACTGGGACTAAAAAGAACAAAGACAGACATCCCTTAACAAAGAGTAAAACCGAAACAGAGATTTGAAAGCATGTTCTAATAATTTAACTGACTCTATGAGCAAAATTTAACACTATTTAGAAGAAGACAACATAATCTCTCTTCTATGAATCAGTTAAAATGCTTATTCTACAATAAAAATCACTAGGCCTACAAAGAAACAGGAAAAGGTGACCCATAAATTAGAGAAAATAGTTGTCACTAGAGACACTGAGAAGACTCAGATGCTGGAATAACAAATGTTTTTGTCTACTATAAAATTGAACAAAATATATGACCCTTTGCCCTTTCTCCCTGTCCCTTTGTGCTTAACATCAGAAACTTCACTTTGTTTATTAGTATCCATTAGTTTTATAAGTATTTTGATTTGTTGATTAGTTGTTATATATTAATGCCCAATATTTGTCATTCTGAGTTGCTTTACTTTATTACACTGAACCCCTTCCATTTTGCTGTAAATGGCATTTTTTTCTTTCCTAATTGCTGAATAGTATTCCATCACTTTCACCCTAATCTCTAGAAATGGGTACTGAGCTTATATTAATGTCTTACAAATATTTTCAAAAACTTATTATAAAATTGTTGCAAGGCTTCAAAAAAAGAGATGGACTTAATAAATGAAGGATGGGCAATCATCAAAGAAAAGAAACCTGTATAAAAGACTAAAACAACTTCAAAAAAAGAGGCTTAGAGTTGGAAGACTGACATTCTCTGTTTTCAAGGCTTACTTAAATCTAAAGTGATCAAAAGAGTATGGTGTTGAAAAATTAACAAAAATAATGATTTCTGGAAGAGAAAAAAAAATGGTCAACAAAGGGACTGACCCAAATTTACAGAAATGAAAGTCTTTAATAGAGAGTTCTGGAACTAATTTATTCTCCTATCTCATTGTAAAGTATATACCTGAAGATAAAAGTGAAAGGTGTAATTCTTCCAGAAAAAAAGTATGAGAGATTATCTTTGTAACTATGAGTTAAGTGTTTTCAAAGTATAAACAAGAATAATCCCACCCCTCAAAAAAAAAATAAGATAAATTAGACTTCATCAAAAGTAAAAACCTCTGCTTATTAAAAATTATGGTTAAGGACCTCTCTGGCAGCAGAGGGTTTAAAGACACAGCGCTATCAAGCTATCGCTAGCCATTGCAACATGAGTTCAGTTCCCAGCCAGGGAGCTAACCCACAAGAAGCAGCAGACCTCTCCTGTCTTGCCTGCTCCTCCCATCAGCAGTGTATTTCAGTAGATCTGCCTGTTCTGCTCCCCACTCTGTCTCTGGTGAATCCTGTTACCTTCCACACCTCTGCCCTACACCCCAGTTCTTGTATGCATAAACAAATAAATCTTTAAAAAAAATAGGGTTAAGAAGCTTGAAAGGCTAGCTTCTATCAGGGGCAAAGGGAAATTTGCCCCACTCTATCCAGTTCCCTCCTAACAAAAAAATTAACATCAGACAGATTAGTAGGAGAAAAGACCAAAATTTAGTAACATACATAGGGAGAATTTATGTGACTGTGAATTTGAAAGAATAATGGAGTAAACTAGGGATTTTTAACCTGCATTTAGGGACTGGGGTCTCCAGATGGTGGTGTGGGGGTACTTTACATGACACAGAAGAGAGAATTGCCTCATCCTTGATGAGAGTAAAGATGAGATTCTCAGATAGAGAGGATATATTCACTGACAAAGTTAAACTAAATGAGGTTCCCTCTACCTTTAACCCCATCCAAACTACATTTTCCTAGGCTATAGAAGGGGGAACACTGATTGTTTCTCTAACTAGGAAAAGGGCAGAAGTTTAGAACATGATGATCTCTTCTTTAACTAGGGAAGGAAAAAGGATTAGTCAAGGCAAGAAACTTCTCCTTAGCCTCAAGGGATTTCATGGTTGTTAGCTTAAAATAATCTGCATGCTTGGGCAAAGCATCTTGAGGACAACAGTTCTGAGAATTTTGAAGTGATCTGATTTGGGCACCATTAATTCCCTCCTCTGATATTTCTCTAGGAATCCCTCATCTTAGAAAATATTTAATTTGGTAGTCTCCTAACTGTTTAGGTGAAAATCTTTTACATACTCTGTTGCACATAAACTACAAAGACCAGAATGGTTCACAGATAACGTTGAAACTTAAAATTCTCAGGGTCTGATGTGTTCCAAGATTTGGTAATGTTAGTATTCATACATCTCTATTGTACCTATGTTCTTCCAACTTGTGGGAAAAAATCAGGTTACAAAAATAGCTGATGCAGGAAGCCTGTAATGTGCATCTAGCAATTTTAGAGTTTATACTTGTTACCTCATCTGGTAAATCCAGATTTCTGACCCACCCATACTTAATCTTTGGTATGAGGCAGTCTGAAATACTCCAGCTTGTACAGCCTTAATTTTAGAATCACTTCTAAAGATCTCGTCAAATGTGAGGATGTTTTTCTAGAATCAAACCTCAGTCTGACGGTTGGAGAACTCTGGTATATAACCCAGGAAATGCCAATGTCATATTTATTTTCAATGCACAGAGCTGACATTTTGTCTGTAGAAGTATTGCCTATACCTGGGTAAGAAATAGTCTTTGGGTCTCCACAGACATCTTCCAGAGTCCACGTGACCAGAAAAAGAAATTGAGTGATGTTTTAGCTATGCATTCCATACCCTCCTGTGCCATCATCTTCCAATGCCAGTCCACCAGGTAGTCATATCAGTAAGAATGAAGACTAGCTCAGGTTCCTTCATTCCCTTCATTCTATATAGATGTTGCCATAACCAATAATCAGATTGATTAGTTAGCATGGCCAGGGTTCTTTTATTCTCATTCACTTTCATGATAAATGTGTATTCCTAGAGTATTTGTCAAAATCCTTTCCCTGTTAATCCCTCTGAACAAATCATCAAAATAAGTAACTTCTGCAAATGGTAAAAGACATTAAAGAGACCATAATTAAGGATTTGATTATAATGTAATTGACAAGGAAATTTGCTCAATTCTGTGGCATACAATATTTTAGAATAAACAGATTTGAATAGTAACATAGTAATAGAACATATAAGATTTTTAAGCAGTTTTATATTATCTTAATAGCCATATGTAAGTAAATGCCATATGCATTTCCCTTATATGACAGTGCTTACCATGAAATGTCAATACCTTTAAGTAGGCCTAATTTGTTTAGTATTTCTCTTTTCATAAGGATAGAAAAAATAATTTTATGGGTTGCCATAGAAGCTCTGTAAGACTTCCCATATTTCTTTTACCTTCTAATCAAGGTCTTTATTATTTTAGAATTTTTATTTCAAGGAAGTTTTGTGATAAGTAGGAGAAAGTGCAAAACACTTGAATAGATTTCTATGAAACAATGCTTAATTAATTTGAGTGACAAAGAGTTTTAAAACTAAGTCTATTTCTCTGACAAGGGATAGCCTGTATGCAATGTTGACTGGACTAGATTTTTCTCAGTTAATCAATATAAAAGAGTACCAGGTCTTTCAATTAAATGATTTACAATCTTTTATTAAAGTTGACCACAGTTTAAGAATATGTTTCATCCTCCTAATAGATGAAGAATATTAAATTTGGCCCCACATAAGTATACTACTGTTATTAAAGTTTAATTTTAAAAAATAATCCTTATAATTCATTTAATCTTATTCAGTTTTAAAACATAGTATTCCCTTTATTATTTAGTGCTTCTCCAATTCCATTCTGGTAAAACTGCTATGCTTCATTTTTAGATTTTTTTTTTTCTATCACTTTGTTTGTTTAGTTTTAATCTCATAAGAAGCTCCTAATCATGAAAAGTATAATTCCTAAATAGTATGAAATTGTATACTATCATATAAGTATCTTTTACAATGTAATCCTTTAAGTATAACTTAGAGACACAAAATTCTTTTAGTAAGCAATAAGAAGTCAAAAGTAAACCTGAAGTTCAGTAATTAATATTTCAGTAGAATAATTAGATATACAATGAATTCCCATTATTTAATTTAGTAAAACATTAATTTTCTAAAAGTGATTTGGGAAACTAAGTAGTGTTAGAAGAAAACAGATTTAAAACAGAACTACCTAATTTAATCTTTTATCAATGCTTAATATCTAAAAAGAATGCAGTTTTTCAGCTTTTCCTGGGTTTAGAATCCCAAACCTGTCTAGCAAGCATTTTACTTAAAATAATCCTTTTAGTATTACTTTATCTCAATTATTTAACATAGTTCTAAAACTTTACATTTACCAATAATATCTGAGAGACCAATGAAGCTACTGTTAGCAATTCCAATCACATTTGCTTAAACCTTCACTCCTTACGCAAGTTTAACTGATGAGACTTCAGACTGACATTTCTGGGTAATATGGAAATCAATATTCTATTGGAGCCTACTATATCTTGGTACCAATCATAAAACCCTCATGAGACTAAGTCAGTTATTTCTCTTGTTAGGTAATATGAGTTAGTTTTTTGATTAATAAACACTGACAATAAAAGCATATTGGACTATGGTAGTAGACTATGGATGATTTGGTCATGGGTACACTATGGTGGTGATACCTGATGAGGGTATCCAAACATCACCTCCATTTAAAATAAACAAATTGGGCCTCCCTGGTGGTGCAATGGGTTAAGACCCAACCTATGAAGCTATCCTCAGACACTGCAGCACAACTTCAATCCCCAGCCAGGGAGCTACCCACATTGTGCAGCAGACCTCTCCTGACTCGCCCGCTGCTCTCCTCAGCAGTGTATTTCAGTCAATCTGCCTGTTTTGTTCCCCACTCTGTCTCTGTGAATATCTCACCCCCCCCCCCACACACCTCTGGCCTTTACCCCAGTTCTTGTATGCATAAATAAACCTTTAAAAAACTAAACAAATTAATTAAAAATTGAATAAAGCCAAACTATATAACATATCATTTATAACTTAAAGGCATACACACTTTAAATTAAACTATTCCATTTGAAAGTGTTAAATTATCCCGGATCTCAGGTTTTTTTGTTTTTTTTTTTAAAGATTTATTTATTTATGCATACAAGAACTGGGGTGTAGGCCAGAGGTGCGGGAGAAGATTCACCAGCAGCAGAGTGGGGAGCAGAACAGGCAGATCTACTGAAATACACTGCTGAGGGAGTAGCGGGTGAGACAGGAGAGGTCTGCTGTGCTATGTGGGTAGCTCCCTGGCCAGGGATTGAACTCGTGCTACAGTGTCTGCAGATAGCTTCATAGGTTGTGTCTTTAGCTCTTGCGCCCTCAGGGAGGCCCCCAGATCTCAGTTTTTTAAAATTAATTTTTGATTAGTTTCTTTTATATTCCTGCATTTAGAAATAATTTATATAGATACCATATATTAATTAATTCATATATTAATTAATCCTAATATTATAATAAAACTCATGTAGAAACAAACATATAGAGAGACATACCTCCCTTTAGCTTTCAAAAAGTTTTACTTATGTTATACGTAAAACAGTTAAAAAGCCTCAATTTATCTCCTCTCATGGCTGTTTACTCTCCAAGGAGAGGTATCCTCATTACTTCACAAATCATGGCACAGGAATGTGCTTAGGATAAAATGTGTGACCTTCTCTCTCTTTGCTTTCCTTTTCTTTCTTACCCAGGTCTGGGGAAGTTGCTGCATCTAAAAGTTGTGATACTGGTTTTACAAAGGAAAACTCCCCTTGTCTTAGGAAAATTTGCTAATTTGGCAAAAACATTAATCATAGGGTTATTTTGAAAAAGAATCCTTTCAAGTAACTTATTAAGTTTTAATCAGTATAAACAGAAAATAATTCCTGGTATTATTAGAAAACCTCAAAATCAGTCCATAGATAATCACAGGAAAGGCTTAAATAATTCCCCTGAGGACTGATCATAGTAAAAACTAGTCTCTGTTCAGCCATAATTTCCCAACCAAGCACCAAACATCTGTTTTGGGGAAGGCAAGGCAAAAGGTGATAGTGATATTGTTATAGGACAGCCCCGATATTGAACGGGTTCCTGGCTGTGGGTCCTCACCTGCGCGCTTTAAAGGGACTTATGAATACTCTACTACAGACACACACAAAAGGTTAATAAAAGGTTTATTTACAACAGAAAAGGAAATTAGGAAAATGTACAACTCAGGGAGAAAATAGGGAAATAAAGTCTTTAATGCATCCTACCCGATCCAAGGACCTGGAAACCCAAAGTCACTCTCAGAGCTGGCCGGACGCTACGAGCTGGCAGAGAGCCAAAATGGGGGGATCCCCACCAAAGCCCACGTGTCTGCCTTTTATATCCACCTGGCTGCTTAACCCCACCCTCAGGTCCCAGCCACCTTCCCTTTGGTGGGGATGGGATTTGGAGTTCCCAGTGTCTTTGGCTTTGGCCTGGGGTGGGGGTGGAGTCCACAAAGCCTGTATGGAATTAGCTTTGGAACATCCTTTTCCCCCTAACTATATGAAATGTAGGAATAAACTGAGATCTCTTCTTTTCTCTTTCTTGACCCTAATCAGATCATTTTCAAATGTTTTCTTTCGTATCTTTCTTTTAAAACCTATGTTTTTGAATTTAGCACACTTTGGAAGTTCAAAAGAGCTCCCAAGTGACCCTTGAAGCCTTGCAGGCATGTTTGATGCTATTGGACTCAGTGAGGCTGGAATTTTCAAAAGGCCATAATTTTTGTTAAGAAATGGTTTTAAGAAATTCCCTGAGGCTAAAAAAGAAATGTTTTACATCTTTCCTTTTTTTAATCAATTTAACCTTTTTCTAATAATCTAGATTGAGGACCCTGTAAGTTTTCCATAGGTCCAATAAGTAATTTAGAAGTTTTCCAATTCAACAGTGGCTCAATCAACAGGTAAGTACTCTCTAGTTAATCAGGAAATCCAACATAGTTTAGTCCTATTGATAGTATAATAGAGAAATCACCATTAAAAGGGGGAGCTTCTAGGTACCCTGTCCCACCAAATGAGAGGTGGAGGTGACTGGCCAGGTGAAGCTATGAAAGACTTAGTGGAGACACAGGAGGGGAGAAGCATGGAGTCAAGAGACATGTGAAGGTGGGTGTGCTTGCTTCTCAGCTGTGGACCTGCACAAGTGGAGTAGAGACAAGTAGAGACACTTGGAAGAGACATGGGTGAAAGACATGAGATGAGGCTGACAATGGCAACCGATGCCTTTATTTGTATTTTGATTTTTCTCCTTTCATCCCAGTCTTGGCTGGTGCTTTCTGTCCCTTCTTTGTGGTTTCCTTAGGCCCCCTTATATTTGTGGCAAGCTTTCAGGCCTCAGTGGCCCTGCTTTGGGCCAGACCTGTTTGGCTAGGCATTTACCCATGAGGTGACGTGAAACTTTGGGTGTTCCATTGGGAAACAGATACAGAGCAGCAAGGGGCACTAAAACTGGTCAAGGACAATACCCAAATAGTTTACCCAGTCAATGTCCCTTGTATTTCTTATCAGAGTCTCCACACTCACTGATTCTTTATTTGCATATCTCCTGGAGCTATCTAGCCATATCAGTACCCCACTCCATGGGATACCACGTGTAACAGTCTTTGGCTTCAGCCCCATTACAAAACTATGTCCTTTCTCTTCTTCCCTTTCTATGCACAATCATCTATCAAGGATCTTGCACACTAAAAGTATGCTTTGTCTTTGTGCAGAAGATGGCAGAATCCTTTTAGAGTGTGCAAGTTTTGAGTGCCTAGTATGCTCTTTAGTCTGTCCACTAACACTATTATAAGACGAAAGAAATGGAAATGTTCAATATATATTAACAATTTTCAGCCAAACATTGGAGCCAGAATTATAAACTATGCCCACCAAATTTGCAGCTTTTGGGTTTCAAGATTTCCTTAGCATTAGTTTTTCCATTGGTGCATATTAAGATTTCTTATAACAATAAAGAAGACAGTCTAGAGGTGGCAGCACCATTAACCCAAACATCAGGACTGGAGCAACATGGGAGGTCATGCCTTAAATCTGAAACCAGAATTTCTTAACTCATTGACTAGAACAATATCTCAAGGCATAAAAGAACCAATTACCCAAGACTTAAGATGGAAAAATATCATAAAACAACAAGAAATGTAAGTGAAACATGACCAAATAAAATTAAATCTCTCTGGCTAAAACAAAAACTCTATTGATTCCAAACCTCTAAGAACAAAATTCTTAAAGCGGGCCTCCCTGGTGGCACAAGAGGTTAAGATGCAACCTATGAAGCTGTCTGCAGCCTCTGCAGTATGAGTTGGATCCCCAGCCAGGGAGCTAACCCACATGGTGCAGTAGACCTCTCCTGTCTCAACTGCTGCTCCCCTTAGCAGTGTATTTCAGTCTATCTGCCTGCTCTGTTCACCACTCTCTCTGCTGAATCCTCTCACCCCCACACCTCTGGCCTGTACCCCAGTTCTTGTGTATATAAATAAATAAATAAATAAATAAATAAATCTTTAAAAAAAATTCTTAAAGCAAGAGTCACACAATACCAAAGAAACTACCAATCAAATTTAAGAAGAGATATAAAATAGTTCTCACAACTTGGTTTCCTTTAGATTTCTGCAGGAGGAGAGATTAGGAATCTGATGTAGTAAAAATCTTTATCTTTCTTGATGACATGTCCACTAAGTCTAAGATCTTGTCTTCTGTGACTATCCTAGGGAAAATATGCAACATCCAGCCATTTGATAATTCTCCTTGCTGACTTGCCGAATTGTTGGGGCACAGGGGAAAATTTCCCCACCCAATCTGGGTCTTTCAAATCTGGGCTGATAAATAAATTAACATAAATAGACAAGTAGGAGAAAAGGCTAAAATTTTAAAACATGGGTAGGGAGACTATACATGGTTATAAATTCTAAAGAAAAATGGCACAAACCTGGGATATTTATCCTCTGTTAAGGACTTAGGGTATGTGGCGGGGGGGAGACTGGGGGTGACTTGACCTGAGAGACCAGAGAGGGTTACCTCATCCCTTCTCTGTGTGTAAAGATGAAATTCTCAAATAGAGAAGTCATGTTCACTGGTAAACCTACAACTGGATGAGATCCCCCAAATTATATTCTTCCAAGCCCTCAAAGGTGGAACAGTAATTGTTTATCTGATTAAGAAAAGAACAGAAGCTTAGGACATGGTCATCTCGTCTTCAATTAGGGAAGTACAGAGGACTTAGGTAAAGACAGAAGCTTCTCCTCAGACTCAAGGGATATCACTGCTCAAAATGCTCTGTATGCCAGAGCAGAGCAACTTGAAGAGACCAGTTTAGAGAATCTTGGGGTGATCTGATTTCATCACTTATTGGGAATAATATTCCATATACAGTTAGTTTTCACATAACATCAACAATGGGTTCTTTTACTTATACTTTTAAAAAACTGATTCTTTTTTAAAAGATTTTTATTTACTTTGCATAGAAGAACTGGGGTGTAGGCCAGGGGACAGTGAGAGAAGTCACCAGAGAGAATGTTAAGCAGAACAGATAGATCTACTAAAATACACTGCTGAAGGGAGTAGCAGGTGAGACAGGAGAGGTTTGTTGTGCCATGTGGGTTAGCACCCCGGCCGGGCGTCGAAGTCAGGCCGACAAGGTGGTCCTTCACATTGCTAGTACTGAAACTTAACCCCTATGTCACTAGGGAGGTCCATCATCAACAGGTTCTCATTCACAGTGATGTTAAGTGAAAGGACCTATAATGAAGCTCATTTTACCATTAGTAAGTTGATATAAATAAGAGTTAAGTTCCTAAGCATATTTCTGGTCATAAAAATGTCTCCAATTCTAAATAAGACCCAAAACACTTCTAATATCAAACAATCAGCTTTACTCATTCACTCATTCATACATTCATTCATTTCCAATCGAAGTACTCCAGTTTGGGGTGTGGGTGACCTTAGCCTACCCTCGCACTCCCCTATGACACAAGCCAGGAGCCAACCCTGGACAGAACACCCTTCCATCACAAGAGCACTCACACACATCCCTATGCTCCCAGACTGGAACAATGTAGACATACCAGTTAACCTTTGGTCACCTTTGAGATGTGGGTGGAAACTGAAATACCAAGAGAAAACCCATGCAGACATGAGAAGAACATGCAAACTCCACAGAGACCAAGATTCCACCCAGGAACAGGTTTTCCTTTTTTTTTTTCCTCATCAATATTATAACAAATGACTTTGAACAAAATGAAGTAATTAAAAGAACTTCTGTATATATATCATATATATTATCTTATATACATAAGATATATAAGATATATAAAATGTATAAGATATATAAGATATATATAAGATATATACAAGATATATAAGATATATATAAGATATATACATCACATATATAAAAGATTGGTTTGCTCAATATACAGGAATGTTTTACAACTCAGTAATATGATACATACAACTGAATTAAAAAGAAGCAAAGGATTTAAAGATAATCAACAAAACAATGTTTCACAAATGTCCAATAAAAACAAAATGCTATTTGTCCTCATGGAAATGCAAAATTTTTGTTTTCTGCAATGGTGAAAATTTTAAAAATAACAAATAACACCAAATGTTGGAAATTCTGTAGAAAAACTGGAACTCTCAATTGCCAGTGGAAATGCAAGATGGTACTGATACCGAATTGCAGGTTTTCAGGCCTAATCTCCCAGCCAGGAACAGATCCCAGGCTGCAGGGCAGCACTGAGTCCCAGCCACTAGACCACCCGGGTGGTGTCTCACGAAGCCGCATCAGGAACTTCACAGATGCTCAGGCAAGCAAGCGAGAAGAGGCAGGTTTGTTTAGAGAAAGAAAAATTTATTGAGGAACAGAAATAAAGTGGGACTCCCAGGCCATGGAACCAGGCCAGGGAGGGGCAAGGAAGCCAAAGTAGAGTTGTGTCTCAGGGATACCACCTTCTTTCCCTCATTATTCTAAAGATCCACCAGTCTCTTTGTGACAGGTTAGTTCTTGGTGGCCTCACTCACTTCCTAAATGTCTCTGTGTCCCAGCCCTTTTTTTTTCTTCATTGTCCTCTATTTGGAATGTCCTGTTGAGCCTGAGGTCATAAAGTAAGTCCCTTATGTCCTAAGTCCTGGGGTGTTTGATTAGTCCCCTTTGGAATTTGTTGCTCTTATCTCTGGAGCCTACCCTAACTCTCCTGAAGTCCCTGCACTGTCCTTGAGGCTGCCTGAGTATCCCTGACTTGCCCTAGGATTCAGTACCATATCTTAGGGAAACTCTTTGGAAGTTTCTTGTAAAATTAAGCATAAACCTAACCTATTACCGAGAAATTCCAATTATGTTATTTACCATAGGTCAGTAAAAAGAATATTTGTCACAGTTTCACTCAAAATAGTCTCAACTTGGAAAGAGGCTATTGAACTGAACCAGCAGAAATGAAAAAATAAATTGTGTTATAGTCAAACAACAAAATAGTACTCAACAATAAAATATAATGAACTAATACAAGCAAAAACACAGATATAAATCAAAAACCTACTGAATGGAAAAAAACGAAAGTACTTAGAGGATGTTGAGAAGAATGCAAAACTAATCTATGTCTTCAGAAATTCGAACAGTGCTTGTTAGCTGATGGAAGCTAAGAGTAGAAAATTTAGGATGGTGACATCACAAGACCAGAAACTGGAGATGGGGGTAAAAATCATTTTTTTTAAGATTTATGTATTTATGCATACAAGAATTGGGGTACAGGCCAGAGGTGTGGGGGGTGAGAGGACCGACCAGAGAGAGAGTGGGGAACAGAACAGGGAGGCTGATTGAAATACACTGCTGAGGGGAGCAGCAGGTGAGTCAGGAGAGGTCTGCTGTGCCATGTGGGTAAATATCTGGCTGGCCAGGGATCAAACTCATGCTGCAGAGGCTTCGGATTGCTTCATAGTGTCATGCTTAACCCCTTGAGCCACCAGGGAGGCCCTAGAAATTTTTTTTTATGTAATTTTTGAATTTATTTTTGCGTAGAGAGTTGGGGGTACAGGCTAGAGGTACAGGGAGTGAGAGGATTCCCCAGAGACAGTGGGGAACAGAACAAGGAGATCTACTGAAATACACTGCTGAGTGGAGCAGCAGGCAAGACAGGAGAGGTCTGCTGTGCCATGTGTAGGTTAGCTCCCTGGCTGGGATTGAACTCAGGCTGTAGTGGGGAGAGCACTGAGACTTAACCCCTAGGCCACCAGGGAGCTTGCCAGAGATAGAAATGATTAAAAAAAATTATTAAAACAGTTACAGAAATGAAAAATTCCTAGGGATCAACTGCTGCAGCAAGTATCAGACTGCTACAGAAAGTATCTGGACGTATAGCCCAGAGGATATAGAAATTGAGGAATGCTGTAGATAAAAGAATCACCAGTATTTTCAAATGGCCCTACTCACACCCTAGAAGTACTTAATTTAACAATACATAACAATTCCACAATGGGATGAACCCCTCCCCAAAAGAGGCAGCTCTCCTGCCTGCCTATGACTATGCAGGTGTTTTTGACAAATCTGCACAGCAGTTCTTACATGCCTGCATCTATGCAAACTTCTTCTTCTACTTTCCTTTTTTATATAATAAGCCTGCCGTTTTGGATACAACCAAAGCGCTTTCCTCATGGGAAAACTTGCTATTCCACTGAAAGGGGAACTGGTGAAACTTTTCTCAGAGGTAACCCTAGGACCCTATTCTCGGAACCCAGAACCTCTCCAAAACAAACTCATTACAACTCATTACCTACGGATAGTAAAGACTGGCTAGAAGGGACAGAAGGATTTTCACTTGGTGATGGAATTATTCTAAATCTTGACTAAAGTGTTATTTACATGGGTATATATAGCTGTTAGAACTGGAATTACATGTTTTAAGATTTGTGCATGTCACTGTATTTATAGTTCACTTATGCCCATGTATGCATAAGACATAATGTATATTAAATATCTGCTAAGTATAAAGCTCTATTAACATTAAGCATATTGAACGCTCAAAGAACAATGTGATGAAATATGATGCTATTTGCTGAAACATGATTTGGGGGGGTCTAAGTAGCCAGAACATCAAAAGTCTTAGTAAATCATTCTTTGTCCATTAGCAAAGACAGCTCTTGTTGTTTAATACAACACTTAGACATTTATAAACTAGAACAATTACTCATTCTTAGGTACCATAATCGTATTTTGTAAAATTATACACCTACTGGAACACTCTACATTTTATTTATTTACTTTTTAGCTCAATTTTGCTTATTTTCATGTTTAAGCGCATTGTCTTTTAAAATTCATTCTTATCTCATAATAATTTCTGTGTCTGCTGCTTTCCTGGTGTCCAGAATCTCTTTCAACTTCCTAAAGATAGCTTTCCTTTTTCTTTACTCTTCACTCTAGTGAGAGAACTGGTAAGTTCCATCTTAGTCAGAGAGAAGGCATTTAGTTGTCTCTTAGCATTCTCAGACTGCTGAATACCAAGCAGCTCTGCTGTGTTGCTCCTGATGTCCTTGCTACTTTCCTCTCCTCTTGACAAAACAGAGACAAGAATTAAGCAGCAGCATGAAGCCTCTAGCCTGAATAAAAACTCTGTGATTGTCTTCTTCCCAACTAGTTCTAGGCAGACAGTTTCTAAATTGCCGTAAGCTCCCCTCCCAGCAGATATGCTGGATGCTTACTAATTAATGTGAATTGAAAGGGCTCTTAGCATGTCTCATTCACAGAATTAAATCTCAACATTCAGTAGATTTGAAAGAACTGTACCTCCTCCTGAAAGCATAACAATGTACAATCTGAATAAGGGTTGTAAGCAATATTAAACAATTTCTATATGCATTGATGCAAGTCTGGCTTTTGTAGAACATATTACAAAAAAATTGGAGTGGGGAAGATCAGATGAGAACTGTAGCATTAAACTTAGTCACTTCACTTTAACAGATGATTAATTGCCTATTACATGTGAATGCATAATTAGGGTAACAAAAATATGAAACATTTTAGAGTCATTTGAATCTGGGTAGCAATAACAGAGTAAGAAAGATACAGAGGTCAGGTTCATCCAGATCCTTCTAAGCGTGTCCAGGCCTAGATGGCTGAAACAAAGTCCAGCTGAAACAAAGCAGAGGCCACAGACCGCCCAGGTAGAAACTTGACCAACACCACTGAAAACTGAAATAAAAACCTGATTCTATAAAGCAGACCTGAGAGTGAGCTACCCTACCTCTCTGTAGGTAGGCACTTCCTCCCCCGGAAACTCAGGCACATAACTTAAGAGCCTCTTGCTCTTAAGTGTCCCCCAGGTTGTAGTCCTAATAAAATACCCACATAAATGCTTGTATTTTGCAGGTCTCTTTATTCTGGAGTGACAGTATATTTGACCATAGCATGTGTATCTTTTAGAAAATACAAAATATTCATTAATTATTCATTTTATGTAAGTGATCCACACATGGGGGACTAAAATTACATTTTAAAAGAAGACAAATGAAGTATTATTTCAGATAAATATAATGTTAGGGATGTTATAAAAAAAGGGAAATGACAGTTAATCAGAATGTTTAGATTAATAACAGTTCTATAATGCTCACTTTTTAAAAAAATCACAGAGGAGGAGCCCAGCAAAATGTCAGCAGAGTGAAGATACTGTTATAGGACAGGAAGAGGGGTAGCCCAAGCCCCACAAACCTGCCTATTCTAAATGGGTTCTGCCATCCGCCGCATCAACACAAAACATATGAGACTTTAATGGGAAGGAACTTTAATAAAACTAGGAAACAATACAGGTAAGGCAAAGAGTCTAGTTTCTAAATGAAGCACCCAAAGTTACCCATCCCCTCATGGGTAAAACTCCATCCAAATGGGATCGGCCCAGAACAAGGCCCCAAAGCCTGCTACAAGTCTAAAGCATCTTCCAGTGGGGACCCACAGAAAAGGGTCACAAACAACCGGACAAGCCCAGAAGGAAAAGAGCAAAATCAACATCAAGATAAAAGCTGCCATGGTCACCTCCCCACGGGTCTCACCCACATCTGTGTCACCCAGTCCACGACCAAAAGACAAGCGCAGTTTCTTTACGTGTCTCTAGGCTCCATGCGCCTCCTCCAGGTCTCCTGGCTCCATCCTGCTTCCTTCCTTAGTCTCTTCTGCAGCTTCTTCTCTTCCTGCTCAGCTCCACCCTCCCTTGGGTGGGGCAGGGAACCTCCCCCTTTCCTGGGGACCACCCTGTTACAATACCTGGATTGCCTCTTCCATTTAATTGCAGCAGAGCAAAGTCAGCATCCCCCAAGAGACACACAGATTACTTCTCTATCAGGAGCAAAAGTGTGGTAGGAAGTGTTGAAAATCTGTAACTGAACTGTGTTTACCGTGATGCTGTGCAGTTCACCCCGAGAGGGAAAGGTGGTTGCTGTCCGGAGCTCCTCTGCTGTTGTTAATTCAGGAGCACTTGCCTGCCTCAGAGACTTTGGAGATCTAACAGTGCAGTGGAGAAGGGGGTGTATAGAAATGGTGTCCTGGACATAGGGTGCACTACTGGACAACTGCAGGAATAAGAGTGCACAGTACAAGCGTGAGCCTGAGGCTCTCTATCTAGAACAGATGGAGCCTGGAACAGAGGGTACAGCCAGGCTGGGTTACCTCTGTCTCCTCAAAGAAGACACTACTATATGCAGCCTGAGAAGATGCTATTCAAATCAGTTGCCTTAACACCTACCCAGGGCCCAAACTGAGAACGAGTGTCTTCACTAACCAGCGCATATGCACCTGGATCATACTGATAGGAGCAAGTGCCTCAGGAAAGGACTCTGTATTTGAAAAAGGAAAAGTACAATTCTGAAGTGTGGTCTTCTCTCAAGTATAGTCCCCACTCAGCACTACATCACCTACTGGTCAACCACAACCTAGAGGTTGAAGCTGGCACAAATCTTTGTGAAGCATTTCACCAAGGAGTTAACCTAAGGGAAAGTGAAGTCAGTGTACATGATTACAGCTGTTGCTGCTGCTGCTGGTGATTTTCACACTGGTAACCCTTAAACCACCAGAGTTCTTTTCCATGAGACCATACAAAGGAGTTTGTAGATAAACCCTCAGACAGGTAATCAGAGAAAAGCAAATCTTTATTTAGAGAGTACAGAAAAGTTTATTAAGAGGCGAAAGAATGAAAGCAAGGACTCCAAGGCAGTGATGCCAAGGAGGGGCAGAAGATGCCTCCTGGGCCTGTGTCTAGGGGATATTAAACCTTTATTTTCCTCCATTCTAAAATGTCATCATCCTACTTTGTGATTGGCTCTTTCTCCTTAGCGGCTATACTCCTCTATCAGATATGCCCATTTTCCCAGCTCTTATTTTAGAGTTTCTGCTTTTACCTCCCTGGCCAAAGTCTCTTAAGATTCACTGCCCCCATTAGCCCTCCTGGATTTCTGACCTAATCTCTGGAGTATGTTTGGTTAGCACCTCTCAGAAATTACTCTCCTTATCTCTGAAGCCTCTTTAATTCTCCCAAAGTACCTATCTGTACTGTTCCTGAAGCTGCCTAATTAGCCCTAACTTGCCCTATGACTCAAAAGGATCACTGGATCTCCAACATACACCACCAGGATCCACATTCCAGTAGGAATCTTGAAGCTTACATGCTCACTAGAGGTGAGGTTTTGGTACTACACTGCCCCAGATTCTTTTCCCTTATTACCCCTCATCGGCACCAATTCTCTGAACATATGTGTGTAAAAGCAACAGTTTATGAAATAATGAACACCTAAATATCCTGAATAAAAATACCCAGTTTCTTGAAGTTAAGATATAAACTCCAGTTGCTAAGTACTTAAATTAATTTAAACAAATAAAATGGGGGGGAGACCCCAGAGAGCTCTCTTACTCCTTCTATGATGTATGCACACACATAATTCCCACAAACTAGAAAGGGGACCTTTTTTAGACACCAGATCTGCTGGAATCTTAATCTTGAACTTCCCAGCCTCTAGAGCCGTGAACATTAAATTTTAGCTGTTCATAAACTACATGGTCTACGGTACTCTGTTAAAAAAGACCAAAGGGATAGAGACACCAGGTGACTCAACATTTCTGCAGTATCTGGATGTTCTTAATGTTTATATTCATGAGAATTAAGTATAAAGATTTTAAGCACACAAAATCTTTCCTAGGTTTATGGTATCATAATCTTCAGATGAGAGGACTTTACATCTATGCTTACTTAAGTCCAGATGTTTCTGATGTATGTAGCCCACCTTGACAAACGCTGGTGCAAATCAACTCTCCTACTTCAGAATGCAAGTGAGAACTGAATTTCAAACCCTGTGTAAAATTTACATTGAAACCAGGCAGGCTTTCATATCCCTAACGTTAAAGAATACTAGGATTAAGCAAAAATAACTCCTTGCTCAGGAAATATTTGTTCTTGGAAGATAAGTCTGTGAAACAGCTTAAAAAACTTATCAAAACTAGCAATTTACTCATCAAAACTGACCTCAAGACTCTTGCCCCATAGTGCCCATATGTCTAAAATCATTCCTCGATCAAATCTGCTAAATCCTGAGTGTTCTTGCCTTATAAACTGACCTTTAAATTTTGGAACACAGACCCTAGTACTACATAAATATCCTCTTTGACTTTTTCTCTTTTAAGAAGCTTCTAATATTCTATCAAGATTGGTGTTCTTCCTGATAGCCATATGTCTGATAAACAGAACTTTGTTTGATTAACAGTTATTTTTGGTGAGTGGAAGTCAAAGTGAATCAGCATAATTCACCTGCATAAGTTATATGTTTAATAATCACTAAATTTTATAAAAATAAATAGAGTTGGATTGTCAGGCACACACTACCTAGGTATTGACAGATGACAAGCCAATGTGGCATTTTTGAAAATGTTACCTTGGTTTTTGCTGTCCACAGATCATTTTGTTCTTGGGAGCGCTCTAGTGATGCATGTTTTAAAAACTCAGAACATGTAGCTTAACACCTTCACCTGAATCAACTGTCAAAAATTTCTAAGTTGCATTTTCTTCTGAAAACCTTAAACTGTCCAAACATAATGCTACTCTCAGGAAAACAAAGTCTTCTAATTATTTTCTTTACTGGGGTCATTCTGTTGCTGTCAAAATATATGTTCCAGCTATTAAATACATGTTAAACTATCTGCTAAATATCACCAATGACAATCAAGCAATTAATGACATTTACTTCAGCTTAATCTCTGTCACCTCCTTTGAAATAATATGTTTCCATTTTGTAATTACTCAACCTAAATTTTAAATCTGTTTGACTTTAGACACATATTTCAGAAATTCCTAAGAAAATATGTATGATCCCATTAACTGAGGTTCCAAAGGGGAAAACATCATAGAAGATGAAGAAACTTTCTGGAAAAAAAAAAAAGAAAGAAAGAAACACATCCACTAAAAAATATGGTCTGAAACAAAGAAATAATGGGGTAAGTACACAAAAACAAATAGGGATATTTGTGATTGCTGAGGTTGGATCTTTAAAAGGTTCTTATAAAAGATAACTAGGTGTGAATGTGATCATGTGGGATGACCTGAGTCCAGAAAGGAAAACTGAAATCTATAACACACCAAATGTTACCCCAGAAATAAAATTAATTTTAAAGTTAAATGTGGCTGAAAGGTCTTTTAAATTAAGTGTGCATTATGAAGAAGACACTGAGCTTGAAAAAGTGGTCAGGACAGTTACATCCAGTTTAGGGAGAATGTGCTTAATGACCAAGTCCTTAGAGTCTTTGACTCAGCCTCAACCATATTTAAGATAAATAAAGGTAGGATTTAAAAATAAATTACACTATATAAATCCATAATCCACTATTTGGGGGCCTAAGATATGTCTGATTTGGGACAATGAACCAAGGAATGAACAATTGGTAAGGAAAAAGTCACATAGCAGCTGAGTTCAGATAAATCTCTCACCCTAGTTCTAAAGCCCTGGAGTCAAACAGCAAATTTGGAAACCACTATGCTATATGATACAATACAGGCTATGGCTCAATGGCATATGTTTAATAGGATAATTAGATTAATCCCTTAAATTTTATTCTGGTTTCATTATATGACTATACTGATTAATAGTAAAGGCAGCAAAGATGTGCAGTATGTCTGGACACTCAGATCTCAACATCAGATAAAACATTTTTTAGTGTTAAGCCTCAGACTTTTGTACAAGCAGATACACACATAAAACTGCTATGACATAGTTTATAACCTTTTCAATCCAGCATGTTAACATCTGTCAAAATATTCATCAATAATGAAATTCATATGGAATCACAAAAAACCCCGAATAGCCAAAGCTCTCCTGAAAAAAAAAAAGAAGGGAATGGAGGCATCACACTCCCAGACTTCAAACTCTACTACAAAGCCATAATCATCAAAACTGCATGGTACTGGAACAAGAACAGACACACAGACCAATGGAATCGAATAGAAAATCCAGAAATAAACCCACAGATTTATGGTCAACTAATCTTTGACAAAGGAGCAAAGACTATGCATTGGAGCAAAGAAAGTTTGTTCAATAAATGGTGCTGGGAAAACTGGGTCGCTACATGCAAAAGAATGAAGCTTGACTACTACCTCACATCATACACAAAAATCAACTCAAAATGGATTAAAGAACTAGACATAAGAGCTGAAACCATAAAATACATAGAAGGAAATATAGGTGAAACACTACGTGAAATGCACATCAAAGACATCTTTACAGACACATCACCCAAAGCAGTGATAGTGAAGGCAAAGATAAACAGCTGGGACTACACCAAATTAAAGAGCTTCTGCACAGCAAAAGAGACAATAACAAAAACAAAGAGAAACCTCACCAACTGGGAGAACATTTTTGCACACAACACTAATGATAAAGGACTGATCACAAAAATCTGCAAAGAGCTGATGAGACTCAACAACAAAGAAAATAATCCAGTCAAAAAATGGGCAGAAGAGCTAAAAAGAAACTTCTCTGAAGAGGAAATGCAAATGGCCAACAGGCATATGAAAAAAAGTTCAGCATCACTTGCAATCAGGGAAATGCAAATCAAAACTACCATGAGATACCATCTTACACCAGTGAGAATGGCACATATTAAAAAAACTAGCAACAACAAATGTTGGCGAGGGTGTGGAGAAAAAGGAACTCTTCTGCACTGTTGGTGGGAGTGCAAACTGGTCCAACCACTATGGAGAGCTGTGTGGAGATTTCTGGACCTACTAAACATAGAACTTCCATATGATCCAGCAATTCCACTCCTTGGTATTTACCCAAAGGACACAGAAACATCAATCCCAAAGAACACCTGCACCCCTATGTTTATAGCAGCACTATTTACAATAGCTAAGCTTTGGAAACAACCCAAATGCCCAAAAATAGATGACTGGATCAAGAAGATGTGGTACATATACACCATGGAATATTACTCAGCATTCAAAAAGATAAACACATGCAATTTGCAGCAACATGGATGGCGCTGGAAGGGATCATGCTCAGCGAGATAAGCCAGAAAGAAAAAGAAAAATACCGGATGGTCTCACTCATAGCAGGAATCTAGAAAACTTAAATAAGGGACCAGGAAAATGAATAACTATAAGAAAGCGAAAATCAAAATCAACAAAAACTAGGAACCAGAGACACTCTATGGGGGGTAGAGGGCTGGAGGGGAGGGAGGGGAGGGATTGGGATCGAAATAAGGGGGTTGCAATTGTGCGATTGTATGGGGAATATAAAAATAAAATTTATTATTAAAAAATATATTCATCAATAATTTTCAAGGTCTTCTTAGAGACTAGATGGAATTCAACTATTATTAAAATTTTAATATTTAACCCTGAAAACGTTCTTAGAGCTATATTGTTATCATACACTCCTAATTATTTTCTTCAGATAAACTCCTAGAAGTACAAATTTGGGTTTCAGACTATGCACATTTTTAAAGCTTTCTCTCACCACTTAAGCTATTAAAGTCTCATTGATAAGAATTTATTTACAAGAAAATACAAGAGCTGTATATGTGATAACTAATAAAGGCAGTGGCAGGGACTTTGCTATTTCACTTTAATATTTTAATATGTAAGTGTATTGAGTTGGCAGCAGATGGAGAAGTACCCAATATAAGATTTGGTTCAAATTCCCTCAATATCACTTATTACTGGAGACTCTCAAGTAATGCATTGATCTCTATCAACCTATTTCATCATCTTTAAAGTTAGATTAATAATACCTGTCATAGCAACCTCCCATGCTAGCTTTAAGAATCAATATGGAACAAAATACATAGAACACTTAGAAATACACATCAGCAATTTTCATTAAGGTCAGGAATGGAAGTGACACCCAGACCTCAGACTCTCTCAACAGTATCCTCAGAAGCACAACTATGGCTGAGTAGGTCATGAAACTGCCCAGTGTTCTGACCAGCCTCAGACTTCAACACATATGTCATTCAGTGAAGCAATTACTATCTAAATTAAGGGAGAATATAATCATTTTATATTGCTATGTCTCCTATTACACCCTGCAGTTTAAACAATACTCATTCAGTTTCCAAGGGTTAGGAATTCAGACAAGGCACAAAGAGGACATTTGCTCTCATTAACTGGAGCCTCAATTGGAGGCCAGAATCTTCTGAAGAAAGGATCCTTCATATGTATGTCTGGCAGCTGATATTAGCTTTGAGCTGAAGATATAGCTGGACAGTTACAATGAACATCTATATATGACCTTTGCATGTGCCCTGCTTTTCCTTACGACACGGTGTCTAGATCAACTTAGTGGGTAGCATCGCGAGATAAGCACTGAAGAGACAGATATTGAGAACCAATACGAATTCACCTGGTCCTTATAAATAAGCAAGAGGTAGAGAAATCACATGGCATCATCGTCACCACATTCTATTGGTAGAGGCAAATTCAAAAGTTCACTCTGGTTCAAAAAGTGGGAACAATGCTCCCCCCTTGCTAGATGCATGTCAATGTCACGTTAAGAAAACACATGAAATGAAATGTATCTATACCTCTATTGAGGTCATCTTTGGGAAATACAATGGGACACGCAACAAGAGTATGTTAACCTTTCAACTGTTATGTCTCCTCTCCTCCACAAGTTTGTAAAAGCTTTGCTCTTCTTCCCGGTAGTCATCTTGTGAGGTACCACGGTCAGTGATGTGGGATAGATGATTTGCATAAGCTGAGAGATTAGAAAGACTGAGCATTATAAAAAAGCAAACTTGGGGGGTCTCCCCTGATGGCACAAGGGGTTAAGGTGCAGCACTATGAAGCTATCTGCAGCCACTGAAGCCTGAGTACTATCCCCGGCCAGGAAGGTGACCCACATGGCACAGCAGACCTCTGCTGACTCTCCTGCTGCTCCCCTCAGCAGTGTATTTCAGTGGATCTCTCTGTTCAGTTTCCCACTCTTTGGTGAATTATCTTACCTCCTGCACCTCTGGCCCACACCCCAGTTCTTGTATGCATAAGTAAATAAATCTTTTAAAAAAAAACAAACTTGGAAATTAGCATTAACTACATTTTAAATTGGGTTGGACTAACAACTAACATAGTAAAACTTTTTTTTTTTTTTTTTTTTTTAACTATCCAATGTATAAGGACCTGGAAGAAAGATTTACTTATACATAAAATGTAAAAATTCCATTTTCTCAGCACCTTAATTCTAGCATTAAGTTAAAATGTGTTACCTTGCATTTATGGAATTAGGTTTGTTAAAAAAAAAAAATTACCCAGGTCCAGTTTAGGATAATCCTCAATATCATAGGAAGCTACTTGCTTATATTTAATATAATAAGTTGCCAAATTAGAATTGCATATTTAAATTGTTGAAGGTGAGGAAGTACCATTTAGGATTCAAAACAGGCACTTTTGAACTAGAACACTTTTGATCATTATAGTTTGATAGGCCTCTAAAAAATTCACCTTTTAAATAGTACCTTATAGTTATTCTAATCCTTTGCCACTTGATGCCTCAAGGTAAATCCTGAATTTGGTAGATTATAGGGCAATCCTTATTGGGATGATGGTTATTGTATGTGAATCATGCACAACAGAGTGAAGAAAAAGTGAACTCTTGATAACAGCATATCAAATGAGAAAAGGAGGTTAGCTCTGATGAAAGAGAAATAAGACAGCTTGTCTCTACTGAAACCTAGAGCTGCCCAGAGATTCCCATTTCCCTTGAGCAGGTGGTCAAGAGGTCTGTTGAGTGTCTTCTACCCTCCAGGCCTTACTCTTTTGTTTTTATTCCACTTTGTTTGTTGTTATACTTTCTTGCAAACTTACTTGATTTTATCTTCCATTTCCAGTACTTAATGCCTTATTTTCGATACCATGGTTATAATATTCAGTGGCTTTTATACAGTATTTGCTTCTTTTTCATACAGTATCACTGTAATCACCATAGAAAGGGGAGGTTCCTGATCTCTACCCCACCTAATGCAGGGTAGAGCTGAGTGGTGAGGGAAGCTAGAAAGGACTGGGGAAAGAAGACTTGGAGGAGGCAGAAGGAGCAGAGAGATGTATAAAAAAGAAGCTAAACTTTCTTCTGAGCTTTGGACTTGTACCAGGGACTTGGGGAACTTGGAAAGAGACACATGGAGTCAAGACATGCATAGACACTTAGAGGAAGGAGATTTGGGTGACAGACATAGGGGGAGGCTGATAATGGCAGCCATTTCCTTGATTTGTGCTTTGATTTTGCTGCTTTTGTCCCAGATTTGCTTATCCCTTTCTGTCCCCTTCCTATGGTCCCCACCACGAGGTGCCTTAGACTTGTGGGAAATTTTTGGGCTTCAGTGATCCTGCCTTGGGCCCACCCTGTTTAGCTGGGCATTTATCCACAAGGGGATGAGTCACTTTGAGTGTTTCATTGGGAAACTATCATCCTTTCTCTCTCCTCTTTCTATGCACATTAATCCTATTAAAGTTCTTTCCCATGAAATATGCTTTGTTTTTGTGTAGGCAAGGGCAGAATCCATTTAGGGTATGCAGGTTTGGGGTCCCAGAGTGCCCCTCAGTCTGCCAATATTTTTTCCTTACTTATAGAGGCAATATTTTTCTCTTACCTCTAATGGATCTCAATTACAGTTACTTTGACTTACATTTCCTCCAAGCACCTTTTCTGTTTTTTTTTTTTTTGTGGCTATCCTGGGTGTTGAAGAGATCCCTAAATTGCCTGGTTATACGGTGTGGTTATATTGAAGAGTGAGGCATCAAAGTTAGTATGTAGCTCTGTCAGTGGATGTGGGTCATGGACTGGAGGACTTCCCTGCTTCCTTTGGCTGCTTTTTTAAAGTAGAATTCTCCAATTTCATCACAGGGAGTTTTAAAGCTAATTTAGGAAAGATATAAAGGGAGGTTTCTCGATAATATGTATGCACATTTTCCCTAATCCTTCTATGTAAAACACTGGTCTTTGCCTACCAGTATGTTTGCCTCTTTATATTTGGAATTATGTAAATATGTATATGTGGAGGTAGATGGGGGGTTAAGGAGAGATAGTCATTCAAATTTGCTTAAGGTGGACATGTGAAGGTATAACAATTCCCTTATAGTCAACAGCTACACACTCTCACGTTTCGTGTTGCTTGTTATATCTGGGGTTCCATGGGCTTTCTGGAGTTCCATGGAGTGGACTGCCATGTTTCTCATTGAAGCTGTTCAATAATTATAAGAATGCTGGTAAATCATTCACCGTCCTCCACCTGCCTTATGTTACCATGCGTTGGGATAAAAGAGTTATAGAAGACTCCTAGTTTCATTTGACTTTATATTTCATCTTGTTGTTCTTCATTCTCCTTCATGTTTCAAGATAAATTTTTAAAGAAAAGAGGGAAAGATATGCTTATTCTTTTGGAAAACTATGTTGGGTTTATATATAGGGTACACTTAAAAAATTTAAATTATATTTAAGCTAAAACTTTACATTAAAAAACTCACCCATGGGGCCTCCCTGGTGGTGCAAAGGGGTTAAGCACCGCACTATGAAGCAATCTGCAGCCTCTGCAGCACGAGTTCAATCCACGGCCTGCCGGGGAGCAACCCACATGGTGAGGCAGACCTCTCCTGGCTTGCCTGCTGCTTCCCTCAGCAGTGTATTTCAGTCAATCTGCCTGTTCTGTTTCCCACTCTGTCTCTGGTGAATCCTCTCATTTCCCAAATCTCTGGCCTGTACCCCAGCTCTTGTATGCATAAATGAATAAATCTTTAAAAAAATCACCCAGAATTCTATCATTCTGAGATAATTACCCATAAGCACATATTCTTTTTTTTTTTTTTTTAAAGATGTATTTATTTATTTATAGAAGCACAGGGTACAGTCAGAAGCATGGGAGGGTGAGAGAATTCACTAGAGCCAGAGCGGGGAGCAGAACAGGCAGAAGGACCAAAGCACACTGCTGAGGGGAGCAGCAGGCACTGCAGGAGAGGTCTGGGCGCCATGTGGGACCCTCACCCGGTGGCCGGGGATCGAACTGGTGCTGCAGAGGCTGCGAGCAGCTTCACAGTCCAGTGCTCAATCACTGTGCCACCAGGGAGGCCCAGCACATATTCTAAATTGATGTATTGGGTTTCATTCTCTCTCTCTGGCCTCAAGATTTTATCTACTAAATGAACTGAAAAGGAGTGAACATCTTTCAGAGTCAGTTTACCATTTAATGGAATGAGGCTTCCTATTAATGTCAAATCTATGAGCGTATTATTCCTATTTTTCTGGAACAAACTGTAGAGGCACTATCTAAAACTTGTGCTTAAGGTATTGTGTTTGTTTCCTGCTAATATAATAGCTAAATAAATTTAAAAACAAACATTCCCATACAAAGGAAAAAATGAAAAAATATTAGTCATTGATTGCTTCTCTAAGACAAAAAGAACTTATCTATAGTTTCACTTCCCACAACTGAAAAACAATAACACTTGTGGTTCTTATGAACTACCTAATTAAACAATCATGATTTGTGACATTGAAATATCCCTTTGCCACAGAAGCCTTATTCATCCTTATCTCTTTCACGATGCCTAGATAATTACTTTGCACAAATTTGAATCCTAGGAAAATGATATTAAATAACTTTGGGAAGAAATGCAAGACTATTTTATATATTCAGGTGCTTTTTTTTTCCTTTTTGAGTTCAATTTCAGAATGATATGAGAGAAACTGTGCAAATGGCATTTGCAAGTCAAAATAAAATGTTTATTCCAGTACTTACATAGATATGCAAACAAAATGTTCATATTTTTCACTTCCCAAGGCAAGATAATTACCAACAGAACTGTAATAAGCTTCTTTAACTTTCTAAAATTATTGGAGATTTTTGTGTGATATGAAGAAATACATATGAATCAGTATTCATTTTAAACTCTAGTTACTATAATCTAGAGAATACCTTCAGGACATCTTCCTTTACATTTTAAAGGAATATACTTGGTTTATCTTCAGTATTGGGTATTTATTACCAAGATATTTACTACCAAGATATTTAGGATACCACCTTTATTTTCTTTGATCATTTATTTCTTTTACTACCTGGAGAGGTAATTTAGTTGGATTAACTTTCACAGACAATATAAAGTTTCATTGAAGCCACCTTACAGATAACTAAACTTTACAGAGTATATAGGTGCTTAGTTGCCTAGCTTGTCTTCCTTGAGGCATCATTCATCCATTCTTCCATGCTAACTCCACTCCAGGTACATGGCTGGTTAGAAGTGACCCTACCACCCCAATGCCAAAAGACTTGTCCAATATCCTGGGCCTTTGATTACTCGAGAGATGGCCATGTGTTCATATCAGGATTAGAATCTTTGACTCAAGAAAGGTAATGTCTTTTCTTTTAGACTTTGGACTCTTCATTAATTATTTCATTTCATAAGCAAATATTAAGAGCATTTTTATGTTCCAGACTCTGGTCTAGCCTGTTGAAATACATCAGTGAAACCAAACAGGACAATCTTTCCTGCCTAAGGATTATCTGTTTTAACTGGGGAAAGAGATGGATAGTAGATAATAAATAAAATGTATAAACAACATTCACTGAGGTGAATTCTTTCACCCTCCACACCTCTGGCCTATACCCCAGTTCTTGTATGCATAAATAAAAAAATCTTAAAAAAAAAAAAAACACCCAACATTGGTATGTTGGAAAGGAATAAGAACCACGGAAATAAAGGGAAAAGAGAGAAAAGTATGTGGAATTGGGTGTGTAGTGGGGTTAATGGGACACAACATAATATAGGGTGGTCAGGACTGATCTTATTAACAAGATGACATAGAAGTAATGACTAGAAGGAATGAGTAATACTGATATCTGGGTATAAAGTGTTGCCTGAAGAAGAACCAGCCACTGTGAAATTCCTAAAGCAAGACTAAACCAGTATGTAGAGAACAGTGAGCGGGCCAGTGTAGTTATTAGAGCATATGCACTGGGTAAAGTAGTCAGAAGTAAGGTCTGAGCATCAATAGGGGCATGTAACGTAGTGCTTGTAAGCCAGGTAGAGACTTTGGTTTTTACTATGTATACAATTGGAGGGTATTAAGTAGAGGGGGAGCATGATCTGATTTATATTTTAGAAGGATCACTCTGACTTAACTGTTGACAACAAAGTACAAGAGGACAAAGACAGAAGCAGGAAGAATAATTAGAGGGCTATTGTAAGGGAAAATTGCATCTCAGATCAAGAGAGCAATGTGGAGACAGTGGAAACTGATGAGATACAGGATTGTTTTGAAGGTAGAGCTAATGAGATTTTTCTGATGTGCTAGATGGAGTGTGTGAGAGGAAGACGTCAAGAAGGATTCTGAAATTTTTTACTTGAGTGACTGTAAGTGGAATAGTCATTGAATGAAATAGAGAAAGCTATGTGGTGGGCATGTCTGAGGTGATGGGGAGCTCAGTTTCAGATATGTTGGGATTGAGATGTCTATTCTCTCTCTCTCTCTCTCTCTCTCTCTCTCTATATATATATATATATATATATATATATGTGTGTGTGTGTGTGTGTGTGTATATATAGTTGAAGAATCTAGGGCTTATTTTTGTCCTTTCCCTTCCTTTCGTGCTATCACTTATTCTTGTAGATCTATAGACCAACTAAAATATGTATAGATAATCTCTCTCTATATATATAAATATATATATATAGAGAGAGAGAGAAAGAGAGATTGTATAGATAATCTCTCTCTATATATATATAGAGATTATCTATACAATATCAAATAGATAGAGTAGGTAAGTAGGTAGGCAGATAGATAGATTGAACAAATAGACAGTAGTAGACAGTTGAACATATAATTTGGAGAGAAGTAGAGAGGCCCTAGACAGACATATGAAATTGGAAGTTTGCATATTTTAGTTGGTCTATAGATCTACAAGAATACGTGATATCACGAAAGGAAGGGAAAGGACAAAAATAAGTCCTAGATTCTTCAACAATAAGAGGTTAAAGAGGCGTGTGGGAAAAAGCAAAAGACACAGAAGGAGCAACAAATGAGGGAGGAATTCAATCAGGAAACCGTGGTGTCACAGAATAGGGTATGATCAGCTCCTCTCTACCTTGTTATTGGGGGAAGTGAGCCTGTATGATAATGAAGCCAAGCAATGCAGAGGAACTGCTGAATAAATGTGTATGACTTTTATCTTCACTCTGATTCATTCTCCTCTAAATAACTTGTGGCAACAATGTGGACTTGGATTAATGCAACGCACACATGACAAAGATCACAAGAGCTTAAATAGAGGTATTCCATTTAGAAGTGCTTCTAATAATTAAGCAGTTGTGATTATCACAACTGTTTGTCTTCTACATTGATTTTTTTATTTGCCAGACTTAGCATTTTTCTAGATCTATACCACCAAAACCATCAATTTATTATAACATAACTAGTTTATACCCAACCAAAATCACATCCATCTCCTTCCCAATCAAGTAGCAACTAAAACCACTGTACTTCTGTAACCAAAACTGATTGATCTCAAGTCATTTTTGAAGCTAATTTTTAGTAACACAACCTACGCTTTATAGTGGTGTTCATTTTGTTTCTAATTTTTCAGAAAATTTGCAAATTTCTCATGGCCCCTTTTTAGTAGTATACTTTTATTCTTTTCCTGTGCCTTAAACTAACAACTCCATTGACCCAGAATTCTCGTCTTGTGGAATAACACTAAAGATAATTTCTAAGAGGTCTACAATTTCCTTAGTGACATTCAGGCAGAAATAAAAACAGATATTCCTAAAGTCTCCTACTTTATAATTTTTCTAAGTTCCATTTTGGGGTAGCAGATTTAATGCCCCCACCGGCAATTGTGATGTTCCTTTTTACAAACTATCCTCATCACTACATGAAGTGTGCAAGATGATCAGGTACTAATGATGAAGCAGGAAGTTGCTAAGTCTGCTGCTTGGATTCTGCTGCTTGCTGGAGTGGAAAGTTCCTGTGTGTGCTGCGTGCCCTCAGCAGAAGCTGTGACTACCTTGACCCCATTCCCAAACAATAAAGTCTATGATGGATTGGGTAACAAGCTTCCTCATGCAAACTGTATAAAGCCTTACCATTCCTGCAATTCGGGGCTCAGACTTTTGGGAGCTATCCCACTGAGTCTGCCTGTTTGACGATTAAACTTCTTTCTCCACCTCTCTGAGTGCTGCCTGATTTCTCTGGGAAATTGCCATAACAATTACAGTTTACAATTTACTGAGACAGTTTTTATATTTTTACATAAAACACAAGTAACCAAATGTATCTCCAAATAATACTTGAACTTATTTCTAATAACCATTTTTCTATCTGATATCCAAGATATCCCTTGGATATTATCAACTTCATACCTATTAGGTCATAATGCAGCAATTAGAAGAAAAATATTTTGAAAGTGAAGCATCAGCTAAGACTTTAAAAGGTACTCTTCTACTCCCTCTTAATTACAGACCCATGCATTTAGCTATGGGAGAGCATTATAAGTTAGTTCTTTTCTCAGATCCTATACACACAATAAAAAACAAGGCAACTTTTAAGCCCAGTATGGTGAATAAAGAGACACAGTAAATGAGTTTCAACCGATTATGTTATCATTAATAAAGGTCATATACTTATGCATGGTATGAACATAATAGAATTAGTTTCTTCCATGGGGTCATTTTATTATCTTTCTTCTATTTCTGTGAACTATGTTCCATGGACAGAAATAACATGGATGGAATACTTGGTGTATATCAGATATTCAGTAAGTTCATATCATAGACAAAAGCAAGATGGACAAAGAGAAGTAATTTGGATTCCAAAAAGTATTTTCCAGTGATGGTAAATAACTCGTATTCATACTACAGAGACCTGTTGTAATTAATAAGCCATCAAAGATTAGTGATTTTCAAATTGAATTTAGGGTTCCATCAGAAATTCAAAGTTTGTTTTTGTTTTTTTTTGGGGGGGGGTAAAGTTGGTTCTCAGTAGTTTCTGAAGTGTACTAATATGACAAATAAGTTACTAAGTCATGAAGTCTATCTAGGAGGGAAAATAAGATGCTTGCAAAATCAGAAGTCAACTAAATGGTTTATATCCTTCTAAATTAAAAGGAGTAAAAATAGTTCTTAAGCTTGAGGACATTACAATTTACCCTGTACTTTTATTTTATTATTTTTTTTTAAGATTTATTTATTTATTTATTTATTTGTTTGTTTATACAAGCACTGGGTACAGTCAGAAGCATGGGAGGGTGAGAGAATTCACCAGAGCCAGAGCGGGGAGCAGAACAGACAGACTGACGAAACACACTGCTGAGGGGAGCAGCAGGCGCAGCAGGAGAGGTCTGCATGCCATGTGCGACCCTCACCTGGCGGGCGGGGATTGAACCGGCGCTGCAGAGGCTGCGGGCAGCTTCGCAGCCCAGCGCTCAACCACTGTGCCTCCAGGGGAGGCCCTTACCCTGTACTTTTAGACCATGAAATTTTCTATGTTTACGAAGTTAGAAAGAGTAAAATACTAGACCAAAATACAGTCCTTGTTCTTTTCTGGTGAGATACCTTAGGCTTTGACCTCTCTCTTAAAAGCTTTATCCTTACAGCCCTTCTCAAAAACCTTATGGCACAAATCATCTAATTATTCCCCTCCCAAGTCTTTGACAATTTAGCCCAATGTAGGACATGTTTCCCCAATGAAGGTAAATTCAAATCTCTATCTATACACTTCCTTCCAGGCATAAAAAAGTACAAAATGCCCTTCTTAAAGTTCTGCTGAATGGGAGGATTACCTCACTTCATTAT
Organism: Talpa occidentalis; assembly: GCF_014898055.3. Lineage (NCBI taxonomy): Eukaryota > Metazoa > Chordata > Mammalia > Eulipotyphla > Talpidae > Talpa > Talpa occidentalis. The sequence goes on along the minus strand of NW_023602073.1, from coordinate 73,915,975 downwards.
CTTTCCAGCTCACCCTTCAGAGTGCTCTATGCTGCAACAATCCTTTTCTGAGTAGTGCTTTCATACCCTGCAGAATTCTTTAAGACTTTTATCCTCTTAAAGCAGAAAAGAGAGCATTTTCTATGAAGCCATAGGCATAGGTTGAAGAAGGAAGGGTGGCAATGTGACCTACATAGTGTCAATAAGTGTAGGGAGAATTTGCTCATGTGAGTGTGCCTAGAAACTTTGTTCTAAACAGATAACCTTCAATTATTCTCTCTGGACTTCATGTGTATACTTCCAGACCCACAGCTGGTGGTGCAGCTGGTGGATCATATAATAGATATTAGCCAGGTCACAATGTCAATTTATGTGTCAAGGTCATTTGTATTTTACAATCAGGTATTTGTTTGAAACTTGTGCTAAATCAAATATTCTTTCTCAAAAGGGAAGTGATATTCTGCCTCAAGATAAATAATTTTGTGCCCAAACTTCAGAGTCACATATAAATGTCTCCCATTGATGTTTTATCCCTTAGGAACTCTGAACTGTTAGAGAATCCAGACCTCTAAATCAGTATCACACTAACTTACTGGAAGGGCAGATAATAATTGGCCAGAAACTTTTTCAGTGGTTCCATGAAGTACACAAAGTGAAAGTGCTAGCATAGAAAAATAAGTTATTAAGTTATGAAGGATATCTGGGAGGAAAATAAGATACTTCTAAAATAAGAAGTCAATTAAATACTGTATTTCCTTCTAAATTAAAAGGAATTAAAATTGTTCTTAACCCTGAGGGGTTTACAATTTACCCTGTGCCTTCAGACAATGAGATTTTCTATGTTTTGTGGACTTCATTTGTAAGTTCTAATACTCATTTTCTTTTTTAAATTTTGAAATACTTAAAAACTCCCTGTTCCCCTGAACCAGTGTTATGACAGCATTTCATAGGTAGAGAAGTGTAATGCCCTGTGGTAGAAAGGTGGTCATATGCTTGATGACTAATTTATAAGAGAAATATCCCCCTGTCATATATAGGTGAGGTATTTATTTATTTATTTATTTATTTTTATTTTTTTTTTTTAAATAATAAATTTTATTTTTATATTCCCCATACAATTGCAGCCCCCCATTCTGATCCCAATCCCTCCCCTCCCGCCCCTCACCCCCCAAAAAGTGTCTCTGGTTCATAGTTTTTTGTTGATTTTGATTTTCACTTTCTTATAGTTATTCATTTTCCTGGTCCCTTATTTAAGTTTTCTAGATTCCTGCTATGAGTGAGACCATCCGGTATTTTTCTTTTTCTTTTTGGCTTATTTCGCTGAGCATGATCCCTTCCAGCGCCATCCATGTTGCTGCAAATTGCATGTGTTTATCTTTTTTGAATGCTGAGTAATATTCCATGGTATATATGTACCACATCTTCTTGATCCAGTCATCTATTTTTGGGCATTTGGGTTGTTTCCAAAGCTTAGCTATTGTAGACAGTGCTGCTATAAACATAGGGGTGCAGGTGTTCTTTGGAATTGATGTTTCTGTGTCCTTTGGGTAAATACCTAGGAGTGGAATTGCTGGATCATATGGAAGCTCTATGTTTAGTAGGTCCAGAAATCTCCACACAGCTTTCCACAGTGGTTGGACCAGTTTGCACTCCCACCAACAGTGTAGAAGAGTTCCTTTTTCTCCACACCCTCGCCAACATTTGTTGTTGCTAGTTTTTTTAATATGTGCCATTCTCACTGGTGTAAGATGGTATCTCATGGTAGTTTTGATTTGCATTTCCCTGATGACAAGTGATGTTGAACATTTTTTCATATGCATGTTGGCCATTTGCATTTCCTCTTCAGAGAAGTTTCTTTTTAGCTCTTCTGCCCATTTTTTGACTGGATTATTTTCTTTGTTGTTGTTGAGTCTCATCAGCTCTTTGCAGATTTTTGTGATCAGTCCTTTATCATTAGTGTTGGGTGCAAAAATGTTCTCCCAGTTGGTGGGGTTTCTCTTTGTTTTTGTTATTGTCTCTTTTGCTGTGCAGAAGCTCTTTAATTTGATGTAGTCCCAGCTGTTTATCTTCGCCTTCACCATCACTGCTTTGGGTGATGTGTCTGTAAAGATGTCTTTGATGTGCAAATCACGTAGTGTTTCGCCTATATTTCCTTCTATGTATTTTATGGTTTCAGGTCTTATGTCTAATTCTTTATTCCATTTTGAGTTGATTTTTGTGTATGGTGTGAGGTAGTGGTCAAGCTTCATTCTTTTGCATGTAGCGACCCAGTTTTCCCAGCACCATTTATTGAACAAACTTTCTTTGCTCCAATGCATAGTCTTTGCTCCTTTGTCGAAGATTAGTTGACCATAAATCTGTGGGTTTATCTCTGGATTTTCTATTCGATTCCATTGGTCTGTATGTCTCTTCTTGTTCCAATACCATGCAGTTTTGATGATTATGGCTTTGTAGTATAGTTTGAAGTCTGGGAGTGTGATGCCTCCATTCCCTTCTTTTTTTTTTGTCAGGAGAGCTTTGGCTATTCGGGGTTTTTTGTGATTCCATATGAATTTCATCAATAATTGTTCTATTTCTTTGAAGAATGACATTGAAATTTTGATTGGAATAGCATTGAATCTGTATATTGCTTTTGGAAGGATGGCCATTTTAATAATGTTTATTCTTCCAATCCATGAGCAGGGGATATCTCTCCATTTCTTTGTGTCTTCTTCTATTTCTTTTAACAGTGTTTTATAGTTTTCTTTGTATAGGTCCTTTACCTCTTTTGTTAGATTTATTCCCAATATTTGATTTTTTTTGTTTCAATAACGAAAGGGATGGTTTTTTTGATTTCTTCTTCTTCAGATTTATTGTTTGTGTATAGGAAGGCTACTGACTTTTGCGTGTTGATTTTGTATCCTGCCACTTTACTGAACTGATTGATGAGTTCAATTAGATTTTCTGTGGAGTTTTTGGGGTTCTCTATGTATAATATCATATCGTCTGCAAATAGTGATAGTTTGACTTCTTCTTTTCCTATTTGGATTCCTTGGATGTCTTTCTCTTGTCTTATTGCCCTGGCTAGGACTTCCAGTATTATATTGAAAAGCAGTGGTGAGAGTGGACATCCTTGTCTTGTTCCAGATCTTAATGGAATTGCTTTCAGCTTTTCACCATTGAGAATGATACTGGCTGTTGGCTTGTCATAGATGGCCTTTATGATGTTAAGGTATGTTCCTTGTATCCCAAGAATTTCAAGGGCTTTTATCATGAATGGGTGTTGCACTTTGTCGAAAGCTTTCTCAGCATCTATTGATATTATCATATGGTTTTTATATTTCTTTTTGTTGATGTGTTGGATAACGTTGATTGATTTTCGGATGTTAAACCATCCTTGTGTCCCTGGAATGAATCCTACTTGGTCGTGGTGAATTATCTTATGGATACATTGTTGGATTCTGATGGCTAAAATTTTATTGAGGATTTTTGCATCAGTGTTCATTAGGGAGATTGGTCTGTAGTTTTCCCTTTTTGTGTTGTCCTTGTTCGGTTTTGGTATTAGTGTAATGTTGGCTTCATAGAACGTGTTTGTTATTGTCCTTCCTTCTCAATTTTTTGGAAGAGTTTGTGAAGGATAGGCACTAATTCGTCTCTGAATGTTTGGTAGAATTCATTTGTAAATCCATCAGGTCCTGGGCTTTTGTTTTTGGGGAGGTTTTTGATTACCATTTCAATTTCGCTAATTGTAATTGGTCTGTTTAGGTGTTCTATTTCTTCTTTATCTAGCTTTGGGTGATTGTAGAGTTGTAGGAATTTGTCCATCTCCTCTAGATTGTTAAACTTGTTTCCATATAACTGTTCATAGTAGTTACTGATTATTCTTTTGATTTCTGCTGTGTCCATTGTGATTTCTCCTCTTTCATTGATGATCCTGTTTATTTGTGCTTTCTCCCTTTTTTTCCTTTGTGAGCCTGGCTAGGGGTTTGTCTATTTTATTGATTTTTTCAAAGAACCAGCTCTTGGTTTCATTGATCTTTTGGATTGTTTTTTTAGTTTCAATTTCATTTATTTCTGCTTTGGTTTTTATTATTTCTTTTCTTCTACTGGTTTTGGGGTTTTTTTGTTGTTCTTTTTCTAGATCTTTGAGCTTCGAGATTAGGTTGTTTCTTTGAGTTCTTTCTTGTTTTCTGATGTGAGCTTCTATTGCTATATATTTACCTCTTATTACTGCTTTTGCTGCATCCCATACATTTAGGATATTGGTGTCCTCCTTGTCGTTCAATTCAAAAAATTTTTTAATTTCTTCTTTCATCTCCTCATTAGTCCAGTGGTCTTCCAGTAGTGTGGTTTTTAATCTCCATGAGGTAGGAAAGTTCCTTGCCTTCTTTTTATGGTTTATTTCTAGTTTGATGCCTTCATGGTCAGAAAAGATGGTTGATATGATTTCAATCTTGGTGTATCTGTTGATGTTTGTCTTGTGCCCCAGTATGTGATCGATCCTGGAGAATGATCCGTGTGCGCTTGAGAAAAATGTGTACTCCGTTTTTTGGGGTTTAGTGTTCTATAGATGTCTGTTAAGCCCAATTGCTCTAGGTCCTTATTTAGCTTTGGTTTCTTTACTTATTTTTTGTCTTGTTGATCTATCCATTGTTGATAGTGGTGTGTTGAAGTCTCCCACTACGTATGTGCTTTCTCTGATGTCTGTTTTCAGAGAGGATAACAGTTGTCTGATATATTTTGGTGCTCCTTCGTTTGGTGAGTATATGTTAATGAGTGTTATTTCTTCTTGAAGTATTGTCCCCTTGATCATAATGTAGTGACCATTGGGGTCTCTTTTTATCTTTTTGAGTTTGAAATCTGTTTTATCTGATATAAGTATAGCTGTTCCTGCTTTCTTTTTGGTCCATTTGCTTGAAGGATTGTTTTCCATCCTTTAACTTTGAGTCTATTTTTATCTTTTGTAGCTAAATGTGTTTCCTGGAGACAGCAAAAGGTTGGGTTTTGTTTCTTAATCCAGGCTGCAACTCTGTGTCTTTTTATTGAAGAATTTAGTCCATTTACATTTAGAGTTAATATGATATGTTAACATCTGTATTTGCCATTGTGTTGTCTTTCCTTTGATTTTATTTATTTATTCTTTTAATAACTTTTTTTTTTTTTGGCCTTCTTTTCATTGTTATTCGTCCCTCTGAGGTTCTGGCTTTAGGACTCCTTGTAGTATTTTTTGGAGTGGGGTTTAGTTGCAATGAAATTCCGGAGTTTCTGTTTGTCTGGGAAAGTCCATATTCTTTCTTCAAAGAGGAAGGAGAGCTTTGCGGGATAGAGTATTCTTGGTGGCATCTGTTTTCTTGGAGTCTGTTGACTATGTCCCTCCACTCTCTCCTTGCCCGTAGTGTTTCTTCGGAGAAGTCTGATGTCAGCCTGATTGGCTTTCCTTTGAATGTTATCTGTTTCTTCCCTCTGCCAGCTTCATTATTTTTTTCCTTGTCCTGGATTCTTGGGAGCTTTACTATTATGTGTCTTGCTGTATTTTTCCTTTCGTCGTGGAAGTTTGGTGTTCTTTCTTGCTTCTTGTATATCAATTTTCAGCTCCTCCTTCACATTTGGGAAGTTCTCTTCAATTATCTTTTGAATATTTCTCTGTTCCTACTTCTCTCTCCTCTCCTTCTGGTATTCCTATAACTCTTATATTTCCTTTCCTCATGGAGTCAGATAGTTCCCGAAGTCTTTCTTCAGTCTTTTCCTTCATACTTCTCTTTCCTTTTCTGTTTTGGTTCTTTTTATTTCTGGTCTTCAAGAGTACTTATTCGTTCTTCCATTTCATCAATTCTGCTTTCATTGCTTTCCCAGAATTCTTTAGTTCTTCCATTAATTCTTTGATCTCCTGCATTTCTTTTACTTCCCTCTTTAGGGACTCAATTTCATTCTTCTGATCGTTGATTATTTTCCCTTATCATTGTTTTCCTTTATGACTTCTGTCAGTTTTTTAATCACGGCAATTTTAAATTCTCTTTCTGGAAGGCTCAGAAGTTCTTCCAAGTTACTGTCGTTGCCATCTGGGGCTGGTTTCTTTTGTGGTGTGCTTTTTCTCTGGAGAGTTGCTAGGTTGCGTGTGTTCTTCTCCTCCCTACAGTCTGTTTTCTAATTTGCCGTATGCGTTGGGACACTGTGTAGTTGGGACTGGCGGCATCTTGGGTGGGCTTCTCTGCTCCCCCTGGTTCCTCCAGGAGTCATCTGTCAGTTTCAAGCAGTCTTTATTGGAGAAAGGTCCCTGTTCTAAAATGCCGATGTGGGGACCACCCTCCCCTGTGCGCCTGGTCTGCCCCGGCGGTGGGTTCCTGCTCCCCCTCTGGGCTTGGACTGCAGGCCAGAGGGGGTCTGGCATGGGCGAACTTCCCCCGCTCACCTCTGCTCCTGAGGAAGCCTTCTGCAGGTAGTCTTTACTGAAGAAATGTCCCTTTCTAAAATGGTGATGTGGGACACACTCCCTGCGCGTTACGGTGTCAGGCACACTTTTCTGCGTGCCTGGTCTCTGCCCGGCTGTGGGTGCTCGCTCTCCCTGTGGGCTCAGACTACTGGTCGGAAGGGGCCCGGCGTGGGCTAACTCCCCAGCTGGCCATATCTCCTTCAGGAGCCTTGCTGGCTTTCAAGTCGCTAGGTGGCGCCAGAGATCTCTCCTAGAGCCCTTGGGGAGCTGATTTCCACCCGTGGGACAGGGAGCAGAGCGGGGATGGTAGGGTACACCTCAACGGCTTTGGGGTGCTGTGTCTGCCTTGTGCCCCACCGTCGTGGGAACCCACGCCCCTAATTTCGTGCCCCGGGTCTCAGTTCCAAAGCCCTCAGTTCCAGGATCGGGCTGTAGCCCAGATCAGTGGCGCGGGAATGGCGCCTTTTGAATCCCGCTCCCCTGCCTGGGCGCCTGGTTCTGCTCACTCCGGGAGGGCCCTTTCCGCGCGTCTCCCCGCAAGCCTAGGTCGCAGGCGCGGGGACCTGGGCAGCTGCGATCCGATCCGCGCAATCCGCGCCGCTTCCCCCGCGCAATCCCGCGCTCCGCGTCTGTTTTCGGCGCGCAGCTTACCGGGCGGCCCGGGCTGTGTGCTGGTGCTGGTCTCCTCCTGGGCGGGGCTCTCTTCAATGGCGCCCGGAGCCTCACCTCCGCGGCGGATCTGCGGGGTTCTCCACAGCTCCCGTTCACAGGGGTGGTGGCTGCATAGTTCCTTTCCACTCACAGTCCCGCTTGCTGCGTCGTTTTTTCTTGTGGGCCGTTTTGGTTTGTTGTTTCCTCCTCTCTGCCGGTCGGAGAGTGCCGCCTCTGTGGGCGGGGGAGGGGAGCCAGGGTTCTGCGCTTCCCTCCCTTCTGGTCTCTTTTATGGCAACTTCTTCTT